>NC_086156.1:57242607-59642607 GCF_035149785.1 Candoia aspera
ATGTTTTAATTATCTGAATCTGGGAAACATCTGTTGCTTTCTTCTAAATCCAGAAGTTTAGTGCACTATAGATACTGCTGCTTTTGCTGACAGACATTTACATCTGCAGCAAAATGAAAAGCTGATGGCTGATTCAGAGATCAATTCTTGTGTAATTTTACTTGAATGGTACAATTAGAGGGAATTGAAACAAAGAGGTGTTGCAGAGATAGTGTGCCATTAGTGGAGGTAAACAGGAAGTAGCAGGAGAACAGATGCTGCATGGAAAAAAGCACAGCATTCAAAGCCTTAAGCCTATTTGGACATGTATTCAAGCTAACATTTAAAGAGCTGTAGGCATTAAATTATTTCTTGCTGTTCAAAAACCAGAACCATAAAAAGCCCCTCACAAGTTGGTCTTGCACAAGGATCCAGATGACCACTAGATGCCTACAAAGTAGTACAGAAAATTCTAAGTCTATGCTGCCATCTAGTGATTGTCCAGATTTTTGCAGCCCTACCATAGGTTTGCCTGGCTATACTGAATGCTTTGAAATGGCACCTGGGGGATAATGGGTATGAGGTCACTCAGGGGTTCTTAAGCTGGGCAATACAATAACCTCCTGAAATAAAATGAAATTGTGTTATACCTCCCCCATGAATAAAATTATTTAATTAGAGCCAAGGATGGATAAAATATAAATGTACCACTTAGCTTTAATAATTACATTTAAGCTGCATGTGAGATACAATGATGATAGAATATTACAGGGGGAGGGGGAGGGTTTCCTCACCTTAAATCAGCTTCTCTGATTTAACAACATTACTATTTTCCTGGCTTGTACCAACTTTACTACATCCACTAGGTTACACTAACGATAAGACAACCCCTCTGAAACTACTCAAACCTGGCTAGATATTTTATTCTTGTAACACCAAGTTTCTGGATAACAATTTCAAATCACATTTCTTCTCTAATATGGAAATCAAAAAATGACAGACATGTTGTATAAAATGTAAAGCCAGAAAATCCCCTTTGGTGCATTTCCTTACTTCCACAATCAAATTTATCAGCAAAAACCAGTTGAAGTGACCTTATATAGACTAACTTAGAGCTTGTGATATAGTGAGTAAAAATAAGAGATATGGCATTTCAGACAATGAGGATTTCTGTTGTCAGATCTTCCAATCACCAAGACATTATAGGCATCTCTGTTAGAGATACTGTATTTGGAATACAGACATCTGAAAAAACTCTGGAATTAAGGTTTTTGGTATCTTCTTGTTGTCATCTAGCAATAGCCCAGCTTTGGGTAGCTGTATCCACTGTGCTGCAAGTTTGTATTGCTTGAAACAACTAACAGCCAATCTGAATGTGTCCATTCTAGCTAATAGATGGACAGAGATGTCACAGGCAGTTTAGAGCTCAGCCTTTAGGCAATAACTGAGGTCAAAGTGATAATACAGCAACACTCGTGGCTTGCAAATGATCATTCCCTGTTTGCAAAGGATTGTGGGATGGAAGGAGAAAAAATCTATGAACTGGCACAATTTCACAGGCCTGGCAAGAGTTCAGATGATTTGAGGAATAGTTAATTCATCAGTGGACTGAAACTCCAGTCAGAGAGTGCCCATAGTAGATACCATTTTTTCCCCCAGTGTCTCCTTCAGAACTTACAGATAAACATTTGCTTGTGATAGTGAAAAAGTGTCAGTGACACACTTGATGTTCTATATGATAAACAGAGGCAACTTGTTCAATGCCCTCAGCCTGGCTTCTTCAGGAAAAAATAAACTAAAGAAGGAAAGGAAAGGAGTAATGGATAATGTGTTATTAGTATTTGTCAGCCCTGGAGTCTCTCCTTGAATGCAGCCGACTGTAATGTATTAATACATGTGCTTGGGGGGCAGGTCTCTCATTTTTTTTCCCTTGTCCTTCTTCTGTAAACTAAACTCATGATGAATCTGCTGTTTAATTCCAATAGCCTCAATCCACATAGAAATAGCCATTCTGAACTGCCAAATGCCTTTTGCCATGGAGTGCTTTTTGTTATCAGTTGAAGAGTTCCAGAATTTATTAAACCACTTATAGCAGAGTTTTATGTGGTCATGACCCTTCATAGCTACAAGGTATATGCTAAAGCGAATTATATAATACACATGAGCAAATGAAACAATTGTGACTGGTAGTTGAAAGCTACATATTAAAACAAATGCGACATTGCAAAATCGTGACTGGACAGCTTCTTTGACTAGCAAATGTGACTTAGCCACAGATTTCCATATCTTTTGATAGAAATTGCCTATATTTCTATCTTTTGATAGAAATTGCCATATCTTTTGATATAAGGGCAAATACTGAAACTTGTCACCCCAAATGTTTTCCCTTTCAACTTGATATTTCCTTTTCAGCATTCAGTTTCCCCACTGCACTGTAAAGTTAAGGATCTGTAAGAGTTCTATCAATGGGAGCCAACTTATACAGTATATGACTCAGCAATTTATGTTAGGTATGTGCTGATTATCAATCCTGCCCCAAGATCAGGATGAAATTGAGAATCCAAATGATAAGAACCATGGTGTTATCTTGTAGTTATTTTGTTGGCTTTGTAAGGATTTTGATTTTCCTCCTGTTTTGCCAATCCCTCCAAAAGCCACAAACAGACATGGATTCCATAAAACCTGAGATTATAGATCCCTTTTGCTATTTGATGCCAAAGGCCTAGTCACAAACAAGAATTCAGAAGAATTTATTCTCTCCCTGCAGAAGCTATTGTTCTGTTGCCAAACTCTGTCAAAGGCTTGCCTGCAGATAAACCACCCATTTTCCTTCTGTCCACTGTCTTTTTTCTTGTCAATGTTCAATGGCTACTGAGTGTTCCTGGCATGATCAGGTACAGATCCACCTCACGTGCTGAACTGGATACTCTATAAATAATTATCCCTGTCCAGGAGTAGTCCATACAACCCACCATGGAATACTATTTACCAAAACCAGAGATATATTATTTTAAAACAATCTAGCTCAGGAGTATCTGTTTTCTTCTTCTATTCTTCAAAACAGGAAGGGGTCAGGGAGCAGCCACTGAATTGCAGCTAGGTCTATTTTGTCTCACCTTCTTCCAGTGCAACCAACTGCCCAAAGTTTCTCTAGAGAACCTGTGGAAATGGATGGATTGTAAGCATTTTAAATAAAGACATATATTTGTGTTTTGTAAAACTACAAAATGCAAAAGTATTAAACCTTAGGAATGCTATCACATTGTTTATAGAAAAAAACACAGCATTTGCAGTCCTAAAAATCTCAGCACTGAATTTTGCATGTTCTTTGGTCCAAAAAATAGCAATCAACATTCTTCACTGTAAGATTATCTACCATGCAGCTGGTGTGTCTATTATTAGCACAAAAGCCTTAGAAAATACATCATGTGCCCCTTATTGCATACATCTATGGAGCAGAAGATTTTCCTTGAAAACCAGCTATTATCTTGGTGGGGAGAAAAGAAAATGTGACAAATCCCAGGATTTAGATTGTGCTAGCATTTCTGTTGAATGTCACACAAAGCAAACTCTCTTGATGAATGGGGGGGATTCTTGCTGAAGTGAAACATCTGGAAAACTTCTATGAGAACTAAAAAAAAATGTTCAAAAGTCTATCAATAATACTCAGGGGAGATGCTGGGTACCATTATCTGAGATCTAGATTGTACAAGGTGTTCAACATACATTCTGTGCTGTACCTATAAATATCTATTTGCCTCAGAGAGTGAAATAGCTTTGAAATCCAGTGAATAAATTGGCTTTGCAGTGTGGGCAACTTTTATGAACTCTGAGATGAAAATATTCACTGTAACATTTGAGGCAAATAAATCAAATAATTTCAAAGTATGAAGAAAAAGTACCCCCACCAAAAAAAAAAAAAACACCACCTGTTGGGACACCCCTTCCCTTCATGCACAGAGTGGTGAGTGAGTGAACCCACTGGATTTTCCCCCAACATCAGCTTTCACCTCTGAATTCAGCAGAGCATTGGAAAGGGGCATTGATACTCACAAATGTATTTATTTATATTTTTTGTACCCTCAAGTCACTGTTGACTCCTGGCAACTACCTGGACAAGTCCCTGCAGTTTTCTTGGCAAGATTTCAGGAGTGGTTTGCCATTGCCTACTTCCTAGGGCTGAGAGAGAGTGACTGGCCCAAGGTCACCCAGCTTAGCTTTGTGCCTATAGCAGGGCTAGAACTCATAGTCTCCTAGTTGCTGGCCTGGTGCCTTGATCACTACACCAAACTGGCTCTCATACTGACAAATAGGGAGCCAAATATGACTTTCCAAAAACTATTATGACTATTATGAACAATCCAATAAGTTGTATATATATTTCTTATTCCTGAATCTAAAGGGTAGTGAGATTGGAAAACAAGCTACTGATTCCATTTAACTTTAAACTAGGAACCTGCAACATGCTGACCTTTAGCTGTGTAGCTCCCACCAGTTCCAGCCACCATGGCTAATGAAATGGAGATGATTCAGGTGCAGATGAACCCGTCCTGAAGGCCCCAAAATCAAGGCTCACTTTGATTTCATTCAAGACAGATGCTAAATGAATGCAGAGCAGGGTATGAATGTGGAAGATGGGGAGGAAACAGCTTTAAAGAGAACATGAACTCCTCTACTCATTAATCTAAAGCCTCCATTGCTGTATCTTTATTTACCTTATCAGTTGGCAGGAGTATTTAATCAAGAAAAGGAGAGGATATAAATACTCTGCTTGCTTTAAAGGTCAAGTTTATACAGTTGTGTAATTGCTTGCAAAATGAATTTTTTATGGAATTGGTGGTAATAACTGATTCACTAGCTAGGATGTAATAAGCAGCATGTGATTGTGCCAGTGGCAAATTAATACTTCTCAGGTGGTATAGAGAAATCGGTCAAGTTACAAAAATCAAGCTCTTCAAGAAGAATTAATTAGCCATATGTGTAGCCAGAGCGAATTAGAGCTGAAATAAAAGGGGCTGTTTGTATTAGTTGATTAATTAGTGTTGTTAATAAAATATTTCTATCTTTCCAGTTACAATAAAATAGCAACGAGACAACAAAATTCACTATGTGAAATAAAAATAGATTAAAAACAGGTAAAGACACCTAACATGCAGTCCAGCTCTCTAAAAGGGATGGGATATATGTATTTTTTCCTCTTCTTTTTAAATTATATTGTTGGATTTAAAGACTTTCGCCTGCTTACTGTTACTTTTTTCAAAGTTTAAAAGATTACAAAAGAATTACCCACTTCACTGAATTTGCAGAGCTGCGCTTTGATCTTTCTGCTTTCCTGTGAGAAATTGGTTTGTTTACCTTGATCCCCCCTGCTGATTAACACTTTCTTTCTGAAAGACAGCCTCTTGCCTAATATCCTGAGTAGGCTGACCATACATTCTGTTTTGAATGGGACAGTCCTGTTTCTTTTAACATTTCCAGACCGTCCTGTCGTTTTAATATAAATGTCTATTTTGTTTGTTTTCTTAAAAACCTTACTTAAAAATTTGAAAGTTCCTGTGAACCTGCCTGAATGCAGTCTGACTTTGAGTGGAAGGAGGGGGAGCTCAGTAGAAACAGCAGGAAAAAAGCCACAGAGCTCAACCTGGTGGGAAACCTAAAAAGGAAAAAACAGGATCAGCTGATAGGCGGTGATCAAAGTTGGCTCCAGCCTTGAAATGTCGGGAAGAAAAGAACATAAAAGCACAGCCAGAGGAGGAACGGCTTGTTGGGAACAATCGTCCACTAGACTCTCCAGCCCAGCCTCTTGCAAATGAAGGAATCTGAAGATTCCCAGCCTGAGAAAACCAGAGAAGTTCCTGCCTGCTGATCCAGCCTGTCACCCAGCCTTGCCCCATTTTGCCATCCCAATGTCCTGTTTTTGTCTCAAGGAAATATGGTTAGCCTAATCCTGAGGCACTAGAGGGCGCCATAACATTCCATGGAGAGAGATGGAAGATTTTAAAGATATCTTTAAGGAACTGTACCTCAAAGTTACTTATGCTTGGGACCATCTCTTAGAAAGTTATTTGGAAAATAAGGTCCTGTCCTCAAAGAAAAAAAAGAGGGGTAATGCCCCAAAGCCAAAAAGGAAAGGGAAGAAGATTAACCTCTGGAAAGTTAATTTTGAAGAAGGAAAAGCTTTTGGTGTAAAAGGAACAGAAATGGCTGCATTCTTGGAATATCAAGATGAAAGATAAGATTTAAACCTCAAGGGATGGAAGGTCCTTGAAGATGAGTAGGACTTTACAAGGCAGGTTGAGGATTGCAAGGAGAAAGCCTTGTGTCTAACAGTGAGATATATAAATGCCTTAGTTTACTTTGAAGTGGGTTAACTGTTTAATTGTGTTTATTAGGATTATATTTTAAAGGTTTAAACAGATGTTTTTGCTTTTGGGATAATGAATTTATCTTGGGTAAAAGGATCTTAAGGTGATTGTTTAAATATCTAATGGTAGAGATATAATGCTTAACTATACAAATGCTTTGGTTAGGAGTAAAATTATAATGAGGAAGGATAATATTTGATTATCTGTCTATTAAGGGGGGAGATTTTTATTTATCACTATATCATCTATAGCTATCATATCCATCCATTTCAAGGGGAAAATAGTGTTTTAGAGGAAATGTTATATTGAGAATGGAAATATTTTATAGAAGTAATGCTCATTCCACTTTGAACTAGAGTAAGATTGATATTGACTGATTTATAACTTTGTTGTAGGAAGTTGGAAGTTAGTATGTATGTAGTATGTAGTAGGGTGTTTTTTTTTGTATGTTCATGCTTTTTAGTTCCTCTTTTCTCTTGTAGTATATTTCATTTCATTTCTTGTAGTTTTATGTATTTGTTGAAAAACTTAATAAAGCTTTATTTTAAAAACATATTTTACTGTTTTTGTCTGTCAGCATGGTACCAAATGTAAAATACTGCTAAATGTAAGCCATAATATGTTAAATATATAAAGTTAATGCTTTAGAAAAAGATTTCCAATATAGTATGGAGGGAAGGAAGGAAGGTTGGTTGCATAAAAGCTCTTTGAAAAGGGGACAAAAATCTTTAAAACTTTGTGTGAGCTAAAGAGATCAGTGCAAAGTGGAATGAAGGAGGAAATCAACTAATAATCCAATTCTCTTGCTTTCCTCAAGCAAATTGCATCTTATTTTTTGCTTTGCTTGCCTAAGTGGCTGAAATTCAGTCCAACACTGAGCTCCAGCATATTATCAGTAATTAAAATAGTTTCAGTGGAACTCAGAACTGGAGGTTGGAAAACTTGACATACTGGATCCAGGCAGAACAAAGTTCATCAGATTGATTATTAAACATCTGCTTCGGGGATTTGTGGGATTTGTAGCATTTTACCTATATTAGCTGGCAAGATGTTCTGAACAGCAGGAATACTGCAGATTTCATTCAGCAGTAAATTATGGTCAATTACCCAAGAGCTATTTATTCTGCATAAACTTGTTTAATGACAAAGAAAAGTAAAGCTTGCTTGCTTCCTTCCTTCCTAGTCATCATTTGCAAGCTAAACCATATTTTGGAATCCTTGTTGCCTTGGTCTGTTTTGTTTAGCGGTTTTGTCATAGGACACAACTAACTGCTAAATATACATTTTATTAATCATTTTAATTAGTAGTAGCAGTAAAGCTAATTTACACTCATTGACTGGTCAGATGAAATGCATGCACATAAATAGAACAAAGGGAACATAGAAAGTGGAAAACGGAAGTAAAGTAAAAAAAATTAAAATAGCCAAGTAACTAACGGGGAGGAAAACGGTATTTTCCCTGTTGATACAGTGCGAATTGACTCTTCTGAGATCTATATGTTTTTGTCTCTGGTCCCTAGAGCTCCAGTCTAGTCATTGCCTTATTATTGTTATTGTTATCTTCCTAGAACTGCAGCAGCAGCATAATTAGCAATTTGAATAGCCTTTTCTATAGGTACTCAAGAAAGTTGCTTTTAGTTTAGCCTCATAAAAAAAATCCTGTGAGATAGGTTGGGCTGAAAAATAGTGACTGGCCTAAAGTGACTCAGTAGTTCCATAGTCAAGTGGGGATTTGAACCTGCATCTTTAACATGTACATAAGGTAAAGGTAAAGGTTTCCCTTGTCGTAAAGTCCAGTCGTGTCCGACTCTAGGGGGCGGTGCTCATCTCCGTTTCTAAGCCTTGGAGCCGGCGTTGTCATAGACACTTCCGGGTCATGTGGCCAGCATGACTCACGGAACGCCGTTACCTTCCCGCCGAAGCGGTACCTATTGATCTACTCACATTTGCATGTTTTCGAACTGCTAGGTGAGCAGGAGCTGGGACGAGCAACGGGAGCTCACCCCACCGCGCGGTTTCGAATCGCCGACCTTCCGATCGGCAGCTCAGCGGTTTAACCCACAGCGCCACCGCGTCCCATGTACGTACATACATATAATTTCTCCATGCCTTTTAGTTAGCAATGAGTTCCTATAAGTCAGGATTTTCTTCTTCTTTTTTCTTTTAATTATGGGAACATGCTAATTAATTAATTATTAATTTATTAATCACATTTGTAGGCTGGCCGGTCAGAACAACTCATTTTATGTTAGAATGACATAAAAAGTCAAACAATCAAATCCAGAAAAAAAAAGAAAAGGTGGCTGACAAGAAACCAACAGATGCTTTAAAAAGAAAACCAACATGCAATAAGTCCACACCATTCCTTAGTTCAAAACTGGTCAGGTTTTAAGACCCTTTCCTTTAATCAATCCATAAGAGAGCAGGTCAGAGCTGTTTGGGTTGGGGTGAATGGGGTGGTGTGGGGTGGTCCTATTCTAGAGGGCAGATTCCATGACAGAAATATATCAGGGATCAAGAGAATTCATGGATGTAGCAAATCAGCACTGATGTTTCTGTTCTTGAACTATGGACTTCTACAGAAAATCTTCAGTCTCTCTGAATTTCAAGCTGGCATTGTAATTTTCTTTGCTTAAAATCGTTAGTTTCTACAAATGACTTTCAGTTATGAGTAAATTAATAGCATGCATCATGCATACTAAACAACTGTGCGGGTATTTAACCTGATGTACCAGATTTATGTAGTGTAAGCTTGAATGCAATCTTAGGACTGTTGATGCTTTTGGCAAAATAAATGCCAATGTGGTATAGTGGCTGAGTCATTGGACTAAGATTGAGGAGACCCAAGTTCCAGTCCACCATCACCCACAGAAGCTAGCTGGATGGCTTTGGGCCAATTATTTCCTTTCAGGCCAATCTATCTTACAAGATTGTTACTGTGGGTAACAGTTGGAAGAGGGAGTATTGTGTATATAGCCTTTAGCTCCTAAACAAAAGATGGGATATAAATCTAGTGACAGGCAAAATCTGTCCAGTTAACTATATCCTATCACAAGGAAATTCAGAAAGCATGTGCTTTGTGGGTATGTGGCAGAAAAGGAAGGCAGAAATTATCTCTCTTTAGCAATCTCTTAGGATTTAAGAGAGAACCCAGAGCAAATCCTTAATTCTCTATCTGTACCCCACTGTCCCCTATGGTCAGTAAGTTATATGATGCTGAAGAATCAGTGACATTCAATTCATTCCTCCAGCAGTAAGACCTGAATGGGCTTATCGTTCTGGCTTAACGAAGATGTTCATTGTAAGGAAACTTTCTCGCTACTTACTTTCCACTGATTTTTCTAAAAATTAAATTTCCCTTTTCTGAAATAGAGGTAGTATAAGATTTTTACCTTCTTGAATGTAATTTGTTAATGAGTGTTTGATGAACATACACAAGATGCTAATTTTCAACATGCTGTAAATATTGTAAAGTACAGTGAATGCATTTTGGATGTACAGATTTGTGTTGTCTTAACAGACAAAAAGGAGATAGTGTGTGTAATGCAGATAAATGAAGGAAATTCTTAATTGTAGGGTTCTCAAATGCTGGATAAAGAAGCATAGACATCTAATTTTGCCTTAATTCCTGTGGAAGCAATACTCCATATTGTGTTAGATCCATTTGTTATCCTTCTCTTGGGAATTTAGCAGGAAATTCAATGTCTCTTTAATCAGTAAAACTAATGTAGAAACATTACATTGAGTGGTACAGTTAAGAAAAAGTCTGGTAAGCATCTCCTTTAACTGTGTTTTTGTTTGTTTGTCTGCTTGTTCGTTTTTTTAAACCTATGCAACTCTTATGCAGTGAGAACAAAAATTATTTCAATGTGGAATTAAATAGAATTTTGTCTTCTTCCTATACTAGATGGCCTATATCCACTGAGCTTCCATACCCAAGCTTATTGGTCACTGTATTTTCTATGCCCAACATACATGGAAGGCCATCAGATCTTCTTAGATGCAATATTGAGCAAATGGGAACCCAAAAGACAAAATGCAAGTCTATTTCTTTCAGATTGCCCATCTCTCTCTTCTACCCCAATAATGGTGGCCAGCAATACATTAAATACACACTGTTATTTCATCCAGGCAAAGATGGTAAAATCCAGGAATAGCCTCAATGTACCATTTTTGGGCTGTATATAGGTAATACTGAAACTTGCTTCTTTAAGTGGCCCTTATGACTACAGGATATTTAAAAATAAATAATATTGATAGATTTTGAGGGCCAGTTGTCATTGGCTTACTGGTATAACCTCCCTGGTTAGACTGGAGAAATATAAATAAAGAAACAAATATCTTTCAAAAGCATGCTTCTTTCTAATAATCTCTCCTTACATGGGAAATAATCCCTGCAGTCCCCAGAACTGCCTACCATTTGGGAAAGGTGTGACACTTCCTAATTTTTGCCTCACCTTAATGTACCTTCTCCGAGGAAAACCCATTCTTTTCCCAGAGTCTCTAAATATGTCGTTTCCCTTTAAAAAAGCATATGGATTCTCAAAGCCTAGAGTTTCTTTCTGTTTAGGAAGACCATGGAATAAATGGGATGAGCACCTAAGTATTCACTACTAAACTTCATATATAATGTCTCCTCACTGTCCTTTTTTCAGCAGACTGTACATCCAGATGTGCATGGAGGTATGTAAATCATCCACATAAGGAGAAGCATTTCGTCATACATTTCACAGCATATTCTACCAATATCAACTGTGCTTTCTAAAACAGTCTTCCAGTTTTGTGTGGCAGCTCACAGTTAAAAAAATAAAAATAAAATAAAAACAGTACTTTAAACTAAGATCATCGTTTTTCCTATTGAGCCTAGTCTTCAAAACAGCTATTCTTAATGGTGATATTAATGCAGAGCCAGATTAAAGCCAACCATGTTCTACTCTGCCCCCTTTTTAGCAATTAATCTAGAATGTCAGCCTGAAATGAAAAACTCTAGAATAGAAATATTCTATTAATATTAAGTGCTTAAGCACTTAAGCTAAAGGTTCATTGGTGTTTTTACTGCTTGGATGCTTTTGCCAAAGCAGCAGTGTGGTGTGATAAAAATCAGAGTTTTAGTAACACTGGTACATAAAGCTGGCCCTATTTTAGAAACATTTTCTCCAAATTATTTTTCTACTGGTTATGAAAATATTTGTGTGTGTGTGTGTGTTCATTCACTCATTCATTGTGGCATAGCAATATATTCATGCTCTGAATAACTTCTGATTCCTTGGATTTAGAAGGCAATATTTACTAACTTAGAACAGAAGTAGGTTCTTTCCAGATTCCTTTTCCCAGAGCATCCTACTTATGGAAACCATACAAGCAAGACAGAAAGGCAATGACTTTTTCCTATTATTGTTCTGCCACATTTGCAATTTGGAAGAATTGACTATTATAGAGCTGTCATGGTAATTTTATCCTTCATGAACTTCCTTAATCCCTTTCAAAACCACTTAAACTGGTGACCATCACTTTAGTGGCTCAAATGATATAATTTAATTATGCCCACATGTTTGTTTTGTTTTGTTTACTTTACTACAATCACACCTCATCCTTTTTCTGGAACCAAGATTTAATGCATGGTTCTCCTCCTTCCCCTTGTAGCCTCAAAACAATCCATATAATAGACTAAGAGATAATGACTAACTCAGTCACCCAATGGTGCTCATGATTGAATAGGGACTTGAAATAGGGTCTTTTCAATCTTAGTTCTGTATTCTAACTCCATCATCATGTAAGTAAGTGTTATATGAAAAAGAAAAGGAGCAACTTCTTCTCTGGGGCCAATTTCAATATAAGGAAGAATAGCAAGACTATCTGCTTAAGGGATGGGCAGCAGGGGAAATTCCCTAGGATTTCTAAAGAACTTCTGAAGAACAGGAGCTTGTTCAGTTTCCAAAGGGTGCTTTTTTTTTTTTTTTTTGATTGATGATGAAAAGGATTATCCTACTCCACAGAAGTGTCCCACCAAGGACAGGCAAAAGAAAGTAAGAAAGTATAGCCAAGCATAATCCTTTAGTGACTAAAATAAATGCTTACTTAATTCTGTATTATATACTCAACCATTGCATTGGAATATAAAGTTCTGTGTACCATGCACACAAGGGAAAGAGGTACACACTACTATCCAATTCCTCCTCACCAACCTTCCAGTAAAACCACCAGCACTACAGATGGCACTCAGGGTTTATACAGGATACTAAAGTGATCTTTAGATATTGAAAAGGGGGAAAGCTTGGGAACCTCTTTTGATGAATTTAAAAAAATCATCCAGAGATTACTGATTGTGTCAGAAAATGCTTGGCAAATGGTTAGATAAGTGATCTATGAAAAGTTAAGAACAATAAGAGGTTATACTTGGAACCATGGCCCCATAGGAAGACAGAGTCTTCCCATTCACCCCAGTATTTGCTATGGGTAGGAATTCAGTTAAGCAGATCACACACATTCCAATGCAGATCCATTAGGTAGTTAATAAACTTCTAGTTTTTGATTTCCAAATATATTTGCACTAGAATTACCAAAACTGTGAGCAAATAGTTTCTAGCAGTTTTGCACATTCACCAAATGCCAAATAACCATTTGAAATAAGATGAAAGGTGTATTTCAGTATTAACCCCCCTTTGGCATCAATCTTTGTATTTTGATTTGCTGTGACAGTAATGTCTTACCCTCCTTCCATCCAAATTATACTCTTGGCTTCTTAAATATGTAATTATCTATACTCACTTGTGGTCAGAAATAGTGGGGAAGAAAATAATATACTGTACTCAACATTTTTACATTAGAATTTTTTTATTATTGCAATACCATATTTCCAAATAATTCCTTGGTCAGATTTGCTTAGTGACTGTTTTTCCAGCAGAAGATAAATCAATAGAGAATAGCTCCTTTTTTCCTTAGAATATGAAATATCTGTCACTGCAGGACTGTTTTTGTAGGCAAAGTCAATGGTGATTTAAATGAAGGTGTAACATGAACTTCACTGTGAGCATGATCATCAAAAAAACTGTAAATGCCACATTTTGAAGAATGCTAATGGGCCAGATTCAACCAATCATAGCAATCGTTATCAAATGTACTGTGATTTTAGGTATTTGAACTAAGCAGCTGCTATTATTCCTCTAAAATGTCTACCTGCCATGCAAAGCCTTTACTGAAGAAAAAACTACTGCAATATTTTGCCTAATGTCTGTGGTCCACTTTGTAATTCAATTTGCTCCAAAAGCACTACCATTTTCTAAAACAATTTCACAAAGGCAGTCAAATATTCTTTGGCGTTTTGGCAAGAGTATCCATAGCTTTAGAAAATGACCACCAGATAATTGTGTGAATTGTCCAACATACCAGGAAGGCATCAGATTGGGAGAAACTGGTTTATATCATCTGTATCAACATTAGCATGACTTGGTGTTTTCAATTATATTTTCACGTTGAACCAACTCTCAGTGATAATCTTGCATGTATAAAATCCCATATCAAACCCTGATAATTTTGTTTAAAGGTCAAGTAGCAGTGACACCTTGGAGAACTACTGCTAGGATTGAAATTACTAGGCTATGTAAAGAAAACGTCTGAACTGATATAAGTCAGCTGAATAGTGACAAAAGCTATGCTAAACCAGGGATACTCAAACTCTGTGAAACTGTGATATCCCAAAATGATAAATAAATGTGTGGGACATCCCGCTTCCCCATGATTAAAACTAATGATTTCATTGGGATTAGGGTGAAGCTAAAAGTAAATATATAATTTACTATCACACTTACTTGAATTAGGCTTACTTTCTCATCATTGCCAACAAATATAATAGCTGGTTCCCAGACAGATAAAGATTTAGGAGATCATTATATAAAAAAACAGCTGCAGACTGGCTCATATCTTAATCAGTGAAAAGACCCACTTTCTTACTAAATCAGAGGAAGGCTCTTAGAAAGAAAATCGAAAAGTCTCCACCCTAAAGTTCAAAAATTTAAGTTGGGTCTTTAGGGGAATTTGCTGGAATCCTTGTAACTCCAATCTATTCTTCCCGATAAATCTCATTAAAGAGAACTTTGTGAGAATCGTGGTTGGAAAGGATGACTTTCTGTTTTAGTCAGAAGGAAAACATCCTGAGACTAGATTGGTCATCTTTTCTTTTACCACCCAACAGAAATATTCCCATTTTGAAAGGCTAGAAATTTTTAAAAATAAAATGAAAGTACTGGATTTCACTAACACGTAGCCTTCTACATAATCTCCAAGGACTATGGATATACTATTACCATAGCTGCAGTCTCCAGCTGGTGGGAAACCAGATGTCAGTCACAATGCTGCTGTGATTTGTGAAAGGTAGGAGTGTGCAGAAACAAACAAGCTTTGTTCCATGCATGGGGCCCACTGTGCCTTGGAAGTCTGACCAAACCATTCTAGGCAGGTCATGGACTGGCTGAAAACAAAACTCATAGGTTGATCTAGGGTTTGGCTGAAACAAATCCAGAGAAGTCTTAAGGAGAAGAAAAGCAAGGCTGGTGAGCCTTGACCCTCTTTCCCCTCCTCCTCTGCATGGTCTACCCATCTTTCTAATGACTTATTTCTTCACTGATGCTGCCTTGCATCCACCCAACAGAACAGCCCTACCTTTCGACAGCTGCATATTTCTTTTCCACCAGTGCCCAGTGCCCACTTAACAGAATTCCCTACCTCCTGAAGCTGGGCACTTCCCTTCCCAACTACCATCAATACACTGCATCCATCACCTGCACTGAACCTAACTCTTCCCAGTTGCATGGCACCAGGCTTTCTTTTCTCCATTGTCTTCCATTCCAGAATATTTCTGCCAAAACTTGCCTGGTCCAGATCCGTTCATGTGCTTTGGTTCTGTGCATGGAATCCCTGATGAAGCCTGACCCATGCACAGAATATTCTGTGCACAGAATAAGTTGCACATGCCTAGTGGATGTTTGGGATGGGTGATCCAAGGATTTGGGCATCTCCCTAAACCTATTGTAGGCATTGCTCCCTGCTTTGCCTGCATAAGACCATTTTGGAGAAGGAGAAAAAAGTTTTGACAGCACTTCTTTTCCTAAGCAAGTGTTCCCAGTGAGTGTTTTCAAAACTCACTCTGCTTTGCTCCCCGCCTTGCCTTCAGAAACCCACCATCAAAAAAAGTGATTCTCAGTAAGTTGCTTACAACTCCTCTCTGGACTAAACCTTGAGATGACATACTTCTTCAGTCAGGTTCATCTCTCTCTCTTCCAGATGGAGATCTCTGTCTGTCTGTCTGTCTGTCTGTCTGTCTAACTATCTATCTATGCAATAATGAAATACACGATAGTGTCATCAGTGCTGGGGCTCAATGTTTTTGGCCTTTTTATATTTTAGAAGTGGGTTGATTATGAAAGATTGTGCAGCAGATCATTTGCAATTTCCTGCTGAATTTTGGCAGAACAAACTTGTGGGAGAAGCTCTTGAAGCTGTAAAAATGTTCCAGAGAGCCACTAATAGCCTGGGGACCGCAGGTTGTTCAGTGATGTTAAATCATGGTTTAATACAGAGTTCAATAGTTTTTGTGAAACTTTTGCTTGTATTCTGCTCCATTCCTTTCCTTCTTTCAGCATAACCAACAATAGGTTAGAAACATTCACTGTCCACTTTTACTGACGATTATGTGCCATCAAGTAATTGTTGACTCTTAGCAACCACATGGATAGATTTTCTCCATGATGATATGTCCCTAACCTGGTCTTTCAGGTCTTCCAACAGTGCACTCATTGCCATTGTAATGAGTCCTTCCACTTTGCTGCTGGTCATCCTCTTCTCTTTCCTTCCACCTTTCACAGCATTACAGCCTTTTCCAGAGAGCTAGGTCCTTGCCTAATGTCTCTGAAGTAGGATAGTTTGAGCCTGGTTATTTGTGCCTCAAGTGAGAACTCTGGGTTGATTTGTTTAATTATCCATTTGTTTGTTTTCCTGGCTGTCCATGGTATTCTCAGGAGTCTTTTCCAACACCAAACTTCAAAAGCATCAATACTGTTCCTATCCTGCTTCTTCTAAGTCCAATTTTCACTTCCAGAGTATCACAGGTCTTGCATAATTCTGATCTTTGCAGGAATAGACACATCACTTCATTATGACTGGACCAGAAACATTGTTAATACTAACAATGAAAATGGCTTGTTTCATATTAATCAATATTAATTATAGCCACAGTTTGATTTTGCAGGCTTATAACATTAAAGTAAAAGTTCTCAATCACCTCTTCCTGGCTGCCAGATATGGGAAATGTTCACTCCGTCTTATTTCCACTTAGCTGGTGTAATTAGAATAGAAACCAGCATATAGCTATGCATATTTTCATTCTGGTTGAAACTGCTGTTTTGTTTTGTTTTTTTCCTGTGGGTCTATACCTCTTGATCCTGGCTGATAAATTTAAATTGACTTTTAGAAGATTAATTTATTGGAAGTTGCAGAGTTAAGACTTTTCACACAATGTATTAATTGTGATGGGCTACAAGCCTTAAACGAAGTGTTATGGATTTAGAAAGGCAATTAGATATGTCAACCATCCCTGGAGATGTTTTTTAGAGTTGCTGGTCTCCCTTTTTTAGCCTAGCAAGATTTTTAAACCAAATATTCATCCCTAAATTTAGGAGAGCATGAACCCTAGCAACTTTTAAAATACTTCCCTTGAAGGAAAGTTCAAGAAAATCTTGTATTCTTTAAGACTCTGTCCTTGTGATGGAGTGATTAAAAACACAATCCAAATATTGTTGCATGCCCATTTTATAAAAAGGCACAGCTATGTTTTATATCCTTCTTGTTAACTAAATTTTGGGTCATTTGGATTTATTTCACGTTCACTTGTTAGTAATGATTCAGTCTCTTTCAAGGTGGCCAAATTTTGTTTATTGTTCGTAAAACCCACTGTAACCAATCATACCAATTATTTAGTTACTGTTTTTTTAATTTTTATCTTATGTTTTGTAAGATTTAATTTCTACCTGTTTTTAAATTGAATTCTGATCATTGACCCTAATAAAGACCTGACTATCTTATTTCTTTGTGTTATATTAAACTATGGCGTAGCATGATGTGAAAAGATGGTAAAAAAAGGCCTTCTAAGTAATGTTGTTTCTGTTATCAGAATTCTTCTGGTTTCCTTTGACCTTTCCTTGGTGTTTATCCAAGCAAGTAATTTAATTTTGCTTTAAAGTGTTCTTTGGCTAGAATATTACGGTATCATAATATGACATTTTAAGACTAGATAAAGTAAAATCAGAATGTTCACTGAAAGCACTAATACTGAAGCTAAAGCTTAAATAACATCAACCCATCCCAGCCGGTCAAGCAGAGAGGGCATGCTACAGACCCCATCAACAAAGGAATTTCATCTAGCGGGATCCAGGAGGCAAGCCTTCTCTGCAGTGGCACCCACCCTTTGGAATAACTTGCCCCCGGAGGTGAGGCAGGCGCCTTTGCTCCCAGACTTCTGGAAAAATTTAAAAACCTGGTTCTGCCGCCTTGCTTGGGATGGGAAGGGTAATAGCTCTTCCTGGGGGTGGATGGTGCCATAGTGCCATCCCCATTGAATGAGAGCTTTTCACCACAAAGGTCATATATTTATCTATTTATAATGATATTTTGTATTGCAATCTATGTTTTATGGTTTTAATTTGTTTATTGTGTTGTAAACCTCCCAGAGTCCTTTGTGGGAGATGGGCAGTGACAGAAATTTTATATATATATATATATATATATATATATATATAGAATAAAAGATACAGATGCAACCATCCCTGGAGAAGATCATAATGCTTTAAAAAAAAGAAAAAGAAAAAGAGGCCAACAGAAGTCAATGTGGCTAGATTCTACTATTAATGATATAAGTAGGAGATCTGAAGAACTGAAGGAAGCAGTTAGTGACAGGCATGTCACTTTGGTCCATTTGGTCCTGCATGTCCATTTGGTCACAAAGAGTCAGAAGTGACTGAATAATTGAACAATAACAACAATATGACATATTCTTTAATTTTGCTGAATATTCCTGAGACATTTTGCCCTTTGATATTCATGTTAAATTTCAGTATTCTCAACATTAATGAAAAGTCTACTTATTAGAGCAAACTTCTACTCAACAGAGAGTACGATGCTTCTGATAGAACTTAAATTGTCTGCAACTAAAGGAACTTTGAATGAATAGGAAGTCATTGTCACAAATAGCATTGCCAGAATATACAATAAATTCAGATACAGAGGGAGGGATATTCTAAAATGCTCTATTAAGATAGTGCAGTGCCATTTCTTTTTTAAAGATATATAAACAATAGCATTGAAAAAGTGTTCCATCAACTTCTTTCTTCATTCTTTCCATCAAGTGCATCTTTCCTCCAGAAACAATAGCAACTACTCTCTAAGAAGTACAAAAGAACAAATTAAAATGGTGTAACATAGGACAAAGAATTAGGAATCAGGAGAAAGCTACTGGTTCAGATTTCACTTCTGCATAATTTCAAGATCAAAGTAGGTCTAATGAGTTTAAGAGATAGCAAAAGATAACTCATCCACTATACAGTCTGATTCAAAAAATTAAGCAAAGGAGGGAAGAGAGAGGAAAGAGAAGGCAGCCACTCAGGTCTCCATGCCACCAGTGACTTGAGAAAGCAGACTGCCCTTGCTCAAAGAAAAGTCAATTGATTCTTTTTTCCCCCTCTTTCCAGCAGTTTTATGCCTTTGAGACATTATTCAAAAAGACTAAAGATTAAGACTGTTAGAAGTAAAAGGAAGGAATATAAAGTTGGTTTATCTGATCATGGTTAAAATAGATATGTTGTTTTGCTCATAACCCTTAACAGACTTCTGCTGATACCAGGACTGAAATGACGACACTTTATGAATTTAATTATAGATAAGAGATGGGATATGGGAAGAAGAGATTGTTTGTTGTAATTTAAGAGGAGGTGAAAAGTTACTAAAATTATTTATACTTGTGATGAAGATTGATAGTTACTTCTTTATATATTTCTTTTTCTTTATTATATTCTTACTTTTATTTCTTTACTTTTTTCTTTCTATTCATGTTTTTACTATTTTTTCCATTTGCATCTTTTACTTTTTCTTTCTATTTTTCTATCTTTCTTTTAGTTTGTATTAGTTTTTACCACTGTAATTATAATCTTTAATAAAATTATGTGAAAAAGAAGACATATCACAGCCTGTTGAATCTAACTTATCTTTTGAATGTATTAATTCCTTTATACAATTGCATACAATTATTATGTGCTTTGAAGAACTGCCTGTTCATTTGATTGGGTGGTTAAGATATTAAAGAAGAAAGCAGTCAGCTATGTAAAATAGAGGATTTGACCTTACTTGTACTGTGTATGTGTTTTCCAATAAGGAAAATCCCTTTATTCCTCTACCTCATTTTATATTGCCTTCCTCTTCCACAAAAACTTTAATCCGTCTCTCCTTCTATCTTATTTCCTGTTTTTGTTTGCTCAGTCAGCCAGGTCAAGATGGATGCTGTGATAGATACAGTACCATGCTAAAGCAAAGCTGGTCCTTTGGTCTTTTGGCCTTCCAGAAGACACAACAAATGTAATTGGTGACATGACATTGGAATGCATAGGACCAATATTGGGGGGCCACTGGAATAGGCACATTGTTTAATCCACCTTTTGTCACACACTTCCAGATGGCATCACTTGAGATAAAGTAGAGAGCTGTTTGTATTCATGAATTTTAGCTCCAAGTATGAATTGCATTGGCAGCCTCTAATACTGAAATAATGAAAAAGGAGGGCCAGAAAACTATACTAAATTACATGACACCATCTTATTTAGAACAATGTAGTATTTAGGATGAAGGTGCAAACAAATTTTATACAATAGTATGCTATAACTACAGTTATTAGTTGTTTTGGTTACTAAATTCTCTTTAAAAAAATGAAAAGCAAACAGAAATTAGCTGTAATTTTGTAATGCATCACAGCTGCCTGCCTTGAAGCAGGGCAATCTAAGGCAAAAAGGATTGGCAGAGAAAAGATAATAATGAATGGCATTCCTCCAGACTGTGTCAGTGTAGATGCACTGCTCTGATTCACACACAAAGAAATCCTGCCCTAAAGCTGGACAGAGGGCTGCTGCTGCAACTTGTTCAGTCACTTCCAATTCTTTTGTAACCTGATGGACCTAATTTTGCCTGGATTGTCAGTAACTGCTTCTTTGGGTTCATGTAAACTCATGCTTGTGTCATCAGTGACAGTATCTAGTCACCTTGTCCTCTGTTGACCTTTTTAATTTTTTTCCCATTTTTTCCAAATGTCAGTGTCTTCTCCAATGACTCTTGTCTTTGCTTTATGTGTCTGAAATAAATATCTAAGCTTTAGCTTCATCACTAGTGCTTCGGGTAAGCAGTCTGGATTAGCTTAATCTAGCACTGAATGATTAGTTCTTCTTGTGGTTCATGTTATTCCCAACAATTTTCCCCAGCAACACAATTAAAAGGCATCATTTTTTTTCTTTTTTCAGTACTTCTGGTAGTCCAGCTTTTGCTGCCATACATTACAACTTGGGATAGTGTAAAGACTAAGACTGTCGGAGAATTTTGCTTTGAGTTTCTACATATACTGTGCACATCCTGTGTATAGAGAATCAATGTTTAATTCTGTACATTTCAACTGTCATTCTCCTACCTGTAGGGATCTTAACTCAGTCTGCTGAGAATAAGCTAAGAAACAGTTATGTGTGTCAAGTTTCTACTTCTGGCTATAGGGCTACCAAATAGACAGACATCCATGCCTTGAACTGCTGTATCAAACATGTGGCATATGACATCATACACACAAATCATTCAATACAGTTCAAAATCAAATATGTGACGCCAATAGTAGCTTGCAGGATCACTGGGACAGAAGGTATAAATGTTTGCCATTTCTTTCTCAGCACATATCAATAATGATATGCAATGTTTACTAGCTGAATGACTTTTGCATGTTTGTCATACAGTTTTTAATATGGATGGATAAACCTGTCCACTTCTCCCCAATCAGATGTTTTAAATCTTAAATGTAAAAAGACACTTGATAATGAACCCAAGGCAATACTGAAGCTATTGGAGTATTAGAGAAAAAATGTACTGAAGCTGCCTGCAGTGTAACTGTTAACAGTGAGAAACCTGTCAGCAAAAAGAAAATGGAAACCCTAAACATGAAGAAATATACACAGGGCTGAAAAGTCAAGTACTCAAACCCTTTGCCTGGATTCTGTCAATTTTATTTTATTTTTTAAATTTACTATAATTTCTTTCAGTCAATTCATGAAGAAATTCATGAAGAACAATAGTTTTACTGTATGTAGAAAAAAAAAAGAATCAAATGTTCATCTGTTCCTAGTTGTAAAAGAATGAGCATCCCTGACATCATGATACAAATACATAAGGGTGGGATTTGCAGCAAGACATCACCACACAGATATTGTCATCTTGGTATCATTGTGGCTTCCTAGCATTTTTGATATCTCTGATAATCCTTAAACTAGTTCACAACCATTGCAGTCTCAGCTGATTTCTGAGATGCTATTGAGTCTTGCTACCAAGCATTTCTGAATTCCATGTTGACTTTCAGTCCTAAAAGGGAAGCTATAGAAGTTGGAGCTGCCAGGGAAGGGGTTGTCTTCCTTACAATGCCTTTTTTAAATAAGTTAATTTATTTTTAACTGTCGAAGTCAACAGTATCAAACATAATGCAACCAGAGAAACAAACAGAAAAACCACAAAGAAAGAAGAACAAGTGGAGCATGGCTTCTCAATTTCTTCCCAATTTCATTACCAGCAAGAGGTATCTGTATTCTCTTCTGTCTAATAAAGTAACGTGTTGTGTTTGTGTGACAGTGCACTTCTGCTTTCCCTTCTTATTACATGTGTGTTTGTGTGCCTGTGAGCAGTGCTGTGCTCTGGGTCACATGACCAAGACAGAGGAGAGGAGCAGCCTTAGAATTGAACAGTCAGCAACACTCCGAGTCAGAGCCTCAGTGGTCACATTTGTAGGGAGCCTGGTACCAAATCATCCATGGCTGATGTGATTTTGGCCATGATGTGCGTAACAGAATACATCCCCCTTTTCCCATGAAGATTAAGTGTTAAGAAGCTATGAATAAACGACAAGCTGTTGTGAGGGTTTGGGTTTTGTTATGTTTCAAGAACAGCATTGTTCCCCACGATATAAGTACCTATGAACTCATTTTAATTTCCTCAATTTAATTTAATTTAATTTAATTTAGCTTAGCTTAGCTTAGCTTAGTTTAGTTTAATTTAATTATTTAATTTTGGATGAAAAGAGCAAAATGAAAATGGCTGTGGTTCAGTATGCCATTCTCTTGTGTCTTCTTAAAGGAATTCTCATCCTTTAAATATTTATTCACTACCTTATCTACTTTTAATGCTCTATTAAAAATTAAGCCCTTTTATAGCATTTCTTTCCTGATTGGTTTTTTTTTTTTAATTATTATTATTTCTTTCCCATTTCCAGCTAATAGAAAATGTTATCTACTCTCTTAGTAGAATGTCTGCAGGAAGAGAAGCAAACTCAGAGAAGGCAAGAAGATTATCAGTGGATGGGTGAATGGAGTTTGCTGGCTACTTTTAAGTGGTGGCTTAACCTGATGCTTAGCCCCAAAGTCACCCAGCTGGCTTTTCATGCTCAAGGGAAATCTAGAACTCATGGTTTTCTGGTTTCTAGTCCAGCACCTTAACCCCCCCCCCCCACCACCACCAATCTGTCTCTCAGTTTTTCCGCTGTCAGTTTTGAGCAGTTTGCATCTATGCTGTTTATGTTAGAATTAAGTACCTGATATTTCTGTAAATTCTTTTCTAATTTCATGATTTATATAAACATGTTTTTAAGACACTTTTTTAAAACAGGACAGGAATAAATTTTTGATGAAAGTATGCAAACCTGGCAGAAAGTAGAAACATATTCCGTATCATTGTTACCCCTAAAAGGTAAGACCATTTTAGGGATTAAAAATGCACATTTTGTGCACATTATTTAAATAAAGAGAGAACCAGTTTGGTGTAGTGGTTAAGGTATCAGAGGAGAAACCAGGAGACTGTGAGTTCTAGTCCTGCCTTGGGCACGAAGCCAACTGGGTGAATTTGGCCCAGTCACTTTCTCTCAGCCCTAGGAAGGAGGCAATTGCAAACCACTTCTGAAAATCCTTGCCAAGAAAACTGCAGGGACTTGTCCAGGAAGTCTCTGAGAATCGGACACAATTGAACAGATTTTTTAAATTAAATAAGGAAGGAAGGAAGGAGCCCCATACTCTGAAATATTGGAATGAGATTTGAGTGTAAGATCAGTTCTCTAGTTCTACAGTCTGGTATTCCAGTGCATGGAGAAGCTCTGGTTATTCAGCAGGGTGAATTAAGTTTCCCTTCCAAACCTCCTGGTTTATGGAGGTTTATGTAGACTGACTCTGCTTCCCTCTCCAAACATGATCTGAATATATGGGGCTTAATTTCTGAAAAGGGCTTTAGTGTATTTGTTGTGATACAGTTTTACCAGTAAAATTAAAATCTCAGCTCCACCCCAAATCTCAGTTTTAAGTGAGGGAGGAGGAACACAAATTATGCTATCCTCCAAGACATGAATGATTTATTAAGTAGATGTTTCCCTAATTATTGAAAAGTCCCTTGTAGCAAGCAGCTTGTAACAAGTTTATGTATATTAGAAATGGAGCTGTCTAAACACAAGTGTACTACTGTGGTGTTTGATATTTGTCACTGCTATGAGAAAAGGGCATGTAAAGGCAGCATATAAATTCTCTGCTGCTCCAGCTCTAACTTTCTTAGAGATGCTTGCAAATGAGGGCAGTTAGAATAATCCTTTGTTTTTTTCAGCCACAATAGTCAGTTTAAAAGTCACAGTCAAACTGCAGAATAATCTAAGTCATATTTATTTAGGCATTGACCTAAGAAAAAGTGCAATGTATGCCTTATGTGCAATTTGAAAGAAGCAAAATTCAAGATAATTCCAAACCAGTGTTAAGGACAGGATACAAGATTTCCTTATGTATAATTCTAGATCAAAACTATCAATCTCTAGGTAAAAAGGCATCCTATACAAAGGTGAGATAGAACTTGTATTTGAAAAGATTTAAGAAGACTGTTTAAAAATCCTTGTCTGGTCATCTGTTCTGATGAAAATTCACTATCCCTTGAAAGTAGCTGACACTGTGTGGATAACCCCTAACTCATTTCTAGAGGGAAGAGGACTTGAAGAATCAATACCTGAGATCAAAATGGTCATCCTCTCTCCATCATCAAGGCAACACTGGCAAGAGATCGCAAGAGTCAAGTTCTTCCATCCATTCAGGCAGCATTAGCAAAAGAGTGCTATCTATCATTATCTCCCCCCTCCCCCCTCATCTATCTATCATCTAATTTATATAGCCAGGCAGAAAGCATCAATGTGTGGTCAAAAATCACCAGTCTTTCTCTTTTAGGTAGGTAACAGCCTGGTCTTTCATTTGCATATTAAAGTAGCTGTAAGAGCCTATGGGCACCATATCTGAAAGTCTTTCTTTCATATGGAGGATTTGTGGGTTTTGGTCTTCTCTTATCAAAGTTTGTGAGCATAGTATGTGTTAATGATTATGTTCATTCATACTAAAATAAACTTCTTAACTTGTAAGGTTCTACAAAATCCTTTGTTATGATTACACTTGGTCTTGAGCATCAGTGGCTGAGATAATCTCTGCCAATCAGTGACAAAAGGTTTAAAGTAGACCAGCTTTCCCCAAATTTGATCATACCAGATGTCTTACAGTACAACTGTAATCTGTAGCCATCTTGACTGTTAGTTCAAGTTGGGGCTCAGGATGTTGGGAGTTGGCAATTCAACACTTCTGGAAAGTTCCAAGCTGAAAGCAGCTAGTCTAGATGGACCAGCAGTGTTGGACTACATCAGTTTACTTCTACTTGGCAACTTTTAATATATTTATGGTCATTGAGTAATAAATTAAGAATGGATGCAGTTCAATAGAAGCATAACTTTTTTGATTAAATATAAAATGCCATGACTGGGACTCTACTGTAGCATGGATAATGCACAAAATATAACATTTCAACAGCTTTTTGATGGGGTAGAATTCATATAGTCCTGCCTATGATGGAACCGAAAAACAAATTTAGATGTCTTATTTACATTCTTTGATTCCCATTTGTCTGTTGCTGTAAGGTGCTAAATGATAATCAGATATGAGTAGTAATTGAGCCAAAGGAACACGTGTTGGCTTGCTTAATGGAACTTGCCATTTCAGAAATTAGTGAATATATATTGTATACAGAGAAAAAGAATAGCAATTGCAGACAAAATTATTTCAGTGTTTCATAATGATACAAAAACAAACCCAGCAGTTTCAGTATTTTGAATATTTAGCCACATACACACACTACATTTGAATTCCACCAGTTCATTAAATCTCAAGGAAGCCTGCTTGGCATATGCAGTTATTCAGTTGCATCTTGAGAGCAACCATCGATTTTCAGAGGGATAAAAAAAAATGAGTGAGGGAGAGATTACAGTCTTGAAATCAGCTGTTAGAATGTGAAATATCCTTGAAGATATTTTGGAGCAATTAGGTTTATGCTGCACAGAGCTGATTTTGGAGACTGCTGCATTTTCGGAATAGTTTTGTGATTGCTGGCTACTTATTTCCTGTGTTTGCAGGGTTCCTCCATCAAGAGCTGCAGATGGTTGGCAGAGGGTTTATATCCAAATCCCTTCAGGATATGAAATAAACATCTTAGATTGCTACCCTGAATCAGGTCATGTCTGCCACAGTTCCGCTGAACTTGCAGTGTTCAGTGAAAGATCTGCACTCAGAGCTTTCTGAACAGAGATGATATATTCTAAAAACATGATCCATGTGAGACACCTTCATGCATATACAGTAGCTGAACTGATTAATGTATATTTGAAACTCCTAGAAAAATAATGTGAATCTTATCAGCCTTCTCTTAATCCTGCTGGAAATTCAGACAGATATTTCTCCTAAGCAGGAAACACCAATCTTTTCCTGTTGGTTTCACTCTGATGGAAATTAGGTGACAATTTTAAAATGAATCTATCTATTCAGTTTTTATGAAGTAGCATAAAAATGTATATTTTCAATACACACACACACACATACACACACACACACACACACACACACACATATATATATATATATATATATATATTAGGAATGTGCTAAATTATTGAAGATCAATTTGAGAACTTGATTGGGAGCAATGTCTTGATGGAGACGGGGAAGGAATGATAGTGAAGTGTTAGTGAAGTAAGAATAAGTTTTTTTTCTCTTTTTTGTGCCTTCAAGGCTCCTGGCAACTACTTGGACAAGCCACTGCAGTTTTCTTCAAGATTATACACACACCCACACACACACACACACACACACATACTGTGTGTGTATGTGTGTGTGTATGTATTTATGTATGTATGTGTATGTATGTATGTATATGTGTGTGTATGTATGTATGTATATGTGTGTGTATGTATATGTATGTGTATGTATGTATATGTGTGTGTGTATACATACATACACACACACACATACACACACTGTATATCTTCTTCTTAGTGTTTTTCCCGTGCTATGGCAGGGTCTGCTTGTCGGCATATCCGTCTCCATTTGGCTCGGTCCAAGGCAACTTCAGGGGTGCTGTTCACGCATTCCATGTCCTCCTCAATGCAGTCCATCCACCGTTTCTTGAGTCTACTATGGGGCCGGCGGCCGCCAGGGTCCAGGTGCATGGCTGTTCTTGCCACCGAGTCTTCTATATATGTACTGTATATAAACTTTGTGTGTGTGTGTTTGTGTGTGTATACACACACACACACACATAATACACACACACACACACAGATACAAATGAAGCAAAAATCATCAACAAAAAGGATGAGGAAATCAGATGATTAAAGTGAAAATGTACTTCAAAAATTGATGTAGAAACAAATTTGATGAATTTATCATCAGATATAACCTGATGAGTTGATTTGCTGTGTGCTAAAGACAAATTTATGCCAATATATGATTTAAATTAGCCAACTGAGAGGAAAAAATTGCAAGAACATTCCTGCCAGCCCTTCTCCTTCCCAGGTACTGGTTTGCTATACAGGTAGTCCTCGCTTAATGACCCTAACTGGGACCGGAATTTCCAGCACTAAGCAATGTGGTCATTAGGTGAAACATCACGTGACTGCACCACTTAGTGACAGCAATTATGGTAGTCCTGGCTGTGGTTGTTAGGCAAGGACCATGCTGTCATTAGTCGAGTGCCTCATTCTTCTCCTGCCCTGTTGCACTCGCCTCTGCTTCAATTCCCCCCACCCACCTATCTCTCTGCCCCATCTCTGCCCTTTTGGCTGACCTGCACTGCACTCCACACTATTTTACACAAATATTGCATGATAGATTGTAGGCTACGCAATCTATGTGCATGCAATATATGTATGTTCAATATATGTGTGTGCCTTTGAGTCAGTGTTGATCGTGGCAACTGCCTGGACAAGTCCCTGCTGTTTTCTTGGCAAAGTTTCTTGGAACTGATTTGTCATTGCCTCCTTCCCATGGCTGAGAGAGAGTGACTGGCCCAAGGTCACCCAGCTGGCTTTGTGTCTAAGGCAGAACTAGAACTCACACTCTCCTGGTTTCTAGCCCAGTGCCTCAACCACCACACCAAACTGGCTCTCTGGGATACACATTTATGCTTCCTATATTCATCAACTGCCCAGATGTGACTGAGCTGGGGGAGGTGAAGAACATGCTGAACAACCAACCATGGTGGTTATTCAAGTCTTTCCATACTCAGTTCCTTCCTCCAGTGTTAAAACTGAAGCTTTGGGTTTGCCCTCTGTATTTGCCAGCAGCAGTCACTTCAGAAGACTGGAAACTGTATTGCTATTTCTATCCCTGCTATAATTTAATTATGTACCTCATAATTATCATATCTTTTTTGAAACAGAGAGATTTTCTGATGAGGACTTCAGATGGAGATTTTTTTTCCCTATCTAAGGTGGCTTCCTGCTTCTTTCTCAATGAGATTGTTCTTTTTTCAGTAAAAGAATAACCGATAATGTCAGCAATAAATTTACATAAGGCAGAAATTAAAAGGCAATATTTTATGGGAGGTGTGCACTGGCCATCCAGAACCTACAGTTTGGATTCCTAGTCATCCTTTTTAGAAGATCACTCTTGTCTCACTGTTTTTGAGAGAAGTGAAACATCAGTCTCATAACTGATCAGTTGGACCACAGCAGAAAGTGGGCAAAATTCCAGTGAAAGCAGGTTATCCATGTACACATTCTAGCCTGACAACAAAAATGTCAGAATGTATATTCTGGAGTGCTGGCCTCCCTCTCTCCCTTGCAAGTTTCCTTTCTTTTTATTCAACTATTTAACTTTCCTTGTATACAATAAAGCATGGACATCTGGGTAAAAGCTGTCCTCATAATTATGAAGGAGAAAAATCCTTCCTGAAACATCAAATCCACTTATCGGTGCTTGTGCCAACAAGAATCCAAACCACCGGTGCTAATTCCAGCTGGACGGATTAACATGTTTGCTTGTCTCTGTATGATGGTAATTGTATTTGGCCCTAAAATAGTGCACTGAAGCAAATTATCATAATGCTAGCTGCTGGTAAACAAAAAAGAAAAATAACAAAAAAAGAAAAGATATAACAAAGAAATTAGAAGTCCCTGGCAGGGGCTTGAAAAGGCAGGCAAGTGGGTAGCCCCAACAGAGTAAAGTAAGCAGCACTTTAATTTATTCATCAGAATTCTCTGTCAAATAATTCCATGTTAGAAAATGGCATGACATTAAACAAATGTTCTGTGTTTTCGTCTTCATGCTGAGCCAGAATGACATTAACTTTCAACCTTCAAAGAACTTTCTCTGTTCCACAAAATCCCTATGCAAAGTACAAGAATGTGGCACTTGTTCTTAACTCAGAGTACACTTTCCATGCATCCAGAGTACTAGTTAAGCCATCTGTGTTTCGCCACCATCTCATATTCACTGAGCATGTGTCCTTGCCTACAACAGACTGAACATCTGCAGCTGCATGTTGAAAGGAAGATAATTAGGTTGGCCAAGCTCTTTTTTCAGAGAAGCTTGTCTGCTACTACTGATCTTCGCAGTGAGGTTTCCAGGCTACGTTTAGCACGAAGACATCACATCTAGCCTATTATCTATTGTGTGATCCTCTTTTACATGAAGATGCCAATGACAAACTGGGACTTCCTTCAACTAAGGTTTGCAATGTGCCCATGAGATATGACCCTTCCCAGAGCACATTTAAAAGAAAGTGTTTCCATATGTTATTTTGTAAGAATTTTATTTTTATTTTATAGAAATATTGTTCAGATCAGAACATGATATTTTACAAGCAGCTTCACCAAGGCTAACCCAATAAATTTAGATTGTATCTTGAATTCTGGATCAATTTCTAAGCATACACAATTGTTTGACTGTAGTCAATTGTTTTTTTTTTAACCTGATATTTGCTTCTTTTCATCAGGCAACACATTTGTTAAGTAAATACACAAATGCAATCACATTATAAGTGACTGCCCTATAGCATGTCCATAGATACCAGGATATGTATGCACATTTAGACCATCACTCCCATTTGCAGTGCATCAACCATTTGCATATACAGTATAGATGTATATCCCCAAACCATGATATTCTTTTGTGATGCTCTTAGCATCTGGAACTCACTTGATCTATCTTCTGATGTGGAGTACTAGTTACACGTCACTACTTGCAGATGGTAAGATTTGAACAAACTGATTCTGCCCGGTGGTATGTGGAAATCCTGTTAGGAATTTTACCTAAATTAATTTGGCTTGTCTCAAAATCCCTGCCCTGAATGGGTATATACATCTCTTTAAATGTTTCAGTATGTACTTTCTGTCCTTCCTTCTTGAATATAGAAAAGCAAGGATGCAGTGTAGAAAGCAGAGCCTCAGCCTAATAAAATTCTCTGTAGCACACAAAAGGGGGAAAGGAAGTGGAGTGGATAGCATACAACAGGCCAAGATTTGGAAATCTGCAGACACTGTGCTGTATAAAATATGCTTATTGCAAACTCACAAAAATTTTCTCAATTGCTGGTACTAGATTATCTGTCATTCTTACTCATGAAGAGTCCTCTAGAATATACTGCTGCAAGAACTTCCTTGCATTATGTGCCTCTCATTTGAATTTCAGAATAAGTTAATATATTTTGGAGGAAAGACTCAGCTTTCCAAATTTGATGTTCATCTCTTTCAGATTCCTCATACCTTATCACTTGTGCAATTTCTAAGATTGCTCAAGAAATGGGCCTCTTAAATGAAAGCATAGCACAGAATGTAGATGCAAAGGGCAGTTAGAGGTGCCACTGTTGTAGGATTTCAGTTAATATAATAGTTTTAAAAGTGGGTATAGCATTTGGATATACATAATATTCAGATCTGACATAACTTCAAGAGTTTTGTCTCTGGCAATACCCATTAAAGCAGCCATTTTGCAAATGTATAAGCTACTTACCTCTCCTATGGCAGCCATTTTGTGATGTGTTATTGAAGTTATTCATTCATTAAAGAGTATCAGTCCTTGCTCTAATCCTGGAATAGAAATCTGTATTTCAATAATGAAGAAAAAATGCTTTTCAATACTCAAAAGCAGGAGTAAGTAATCTTTTTGGATCAGGGGCTCATTTGGGATTTTGAAAATGTGGTAGAAACCTTTAAAAATGGATGTCACAGGAGACATTTGCTTATTTACATAAAGGATGTGTTTGTGGCATGGCCTGTCACTAAATACATTAGAAAATATAGTAGCAAATAATGTGTTCTTTACCAACCATTTTTGTAACTAAATATGATACTAGAGGCTGATCAACTTTTTTAATGAAACAAATCTTGGGTTTTTTTTAAAAGATGTGTTTAATAGAAAACATGATGGCACCAAAAAAGGTATAAACTGCTTAAACCTGTTAGACTATTTCAGTGGACTGCTTTCAGGTCATATCACCCCTTGCTTTAAATTTTTTCCTCATAATACCATTTTTATTTATTTTTTTGCAACAAAGATATCTTTGTCTCAGTGTTCACTGGTTCACCATGGGTCAATATAGAGTAACTTCCTCTATATTGATAGTATAATCCTACCTTGCTACAAATACATTAAAATATATAAATACCAATAACTATGAATAATAGAAGGCAGTATAATAACTAATTTTCAAATAAAACAGTTGAACATTGTGTCTAATTAGAAACTGATTTTTAATGTTTACAATGTGTCCCCATTTTTTCTTTCTTTTCTACATTTCCTTGTTCTTTTATTTATAAAACTGTAGCTACTGCACATCTCTTCTGTTACTGTTTTTTTTCTTAACTTTACATCTCGATGGATTTCATTTCCTATAACATTAATATCTAGGCTTATAACATAACATGGCCGTAACCTTAAACAATTCTCCTCTATGTACTCTTCCTGAATGAACCTGTGTCCCTGAAAACTTAGAGAGCATTGTATCATGGCTCCCCAAGTAGACATACCCAGGTATTTCATATATTCTAGCAATCAACACTGGCTTGTTTCATAAACATGAATAAATCTGTTAGGATTCATGATGGCCTTTCTCAAATTTCTTGGGCTTGTTTATTGGTGATTTGAGTTCCTTCAGGTCATACTTTGACTTCACTTGCTCTGCTTTCACTCCCATGTTCGACTTAGGGAAACAGTTTTTAAATATTTAATCAGTCAGTCCTAAGATTTATTAATTTGAGTCTGTTCTCAGATAAATGCGTGGAGATACAACTATTTTCCATAATTAACATCCTACAGAGAAAAGAGAGAGATGAGAGACTTCTTCAACATACATAAAGGAATCAAAAGTCACAATAACACAAGTGAAGTATTTGCCACTTTTATTACTGCAATTTTCTTAGTAAAAGGAGGAATAAAAGAAGTAAAAGGAATGAAGGAGAGGCATGTAGAAGAGTACCTGTAATGCTCAGCATATCACATAGACCAAAAGTTAGTCTTCCTTTCCTTCTGAAATAAAAATCTATGTCTATTTCTTTCATATTAATTAGGATTCCCAATTATTCATATTAATGCAGATTTTAAGCTGATGAAATATCCTTATAGCATAATGCAATTAAGTTCCAGTTGATAAGGCAATTATAAATAAATGCACTCTTTCATGAGAATAATATGCCCTGATAAACTGGTTTGTAGAATGAATGAGATAAAAAGAATGCGACGGGAAAGTTGGATATGTACCATGCAAACTTCATCTGTCCATAGAATTTGGAAAGAAATTTTAACACCCTATCCACTCTCTTTCCTGATTTTTATTTAGAGAAAGGGTGGGGGAAAGGGAGATAAGAAACAAATTATCAGCCAATTTGTTATCTTTCAAAGTCAATTATTCACCATAAGTTTTAGCTGAAAGACATCCACATGTTTAATTAAAACTCTGCAGTTCAGAAATCCATGTCTTGTAATTTTCAAACATTTCAATTAAACTAACGATATGTATCAATATGAAAACAAATAATAATGTCCTTCCTTTTTTTTAGGCATATACTGGTAGAGGACAAATTCTTTTAAAAAAAAAACCACCCAAGATGCCTACCAGTGGAACAGGTTCCTTGGATATTCTTTGGGCTAAAAAAAGTATAAATGATTCTAAGATTATGAGACAGAAAATAGGAGATACGCATAGGGAGCCATAGTTTGTACTCTATACAGTCTCTGAAGGCTTCCTCAGATAAGGTTCTGCATCTGGCCTCTGAAACTCCCCAACACAAGAGCATTGAAATATAACACTTCAAAAGCTCCAGACAAGAATGGTGCAATTCCCTGCCAGTGTTCAGTAGGAATTAAAACAGAAGCATTATGTGGATTGTCAGGCTTAACACAAAAATAATTGAAAATAAATGTTTCTTAGTCCTAAAATAACACAAAAGAGGCAAGCAAATATTTATTTATTTATTTTCTATCCCGCCTTAATCATTTTTTACAAATAACTCAAGGCGGTGAATATACCTAATACTCCTTCTTCCTCCTCTTTCCCCCACAACAACAACCCTGTGAGGTGGGTTGGGCTAAGAGAGAGTGACTGGCCCAAGGTCACCCAGCCCACTTTCATGCCTATGGAGGGACTAGAACTCACAGTCTCCTGGTTTCTAGCCCGTTGCGTTAACCACTAGACCAAACTGGTTCTCCTGGGCCCTCCAAGTACCATGATGTCCTTGAATTATGTCTCAGCTCATGGCTGCCCGCAGATTTGAAGGCCATAAATGCAGAAAGATTGCCAGCCACTTCTCTGTCTGAAGGACTCTGCTGTTCTATTTAAAGAGAAAGACTCTGAAAAGAAGAGCAAGCAGACAAATGGATTATTGAGCATAGTTCCCCACACCCCACTGCTGAGAAACTGAATCTCTAAACAACTCCTCCTGACAAATTAGTATATAGAAATTTGCTGCAACTTGGAGTACCCCTTTGTCCTCCCCCGCTCCCTGCTTTTGTGATCAGTGCATTATATCTTATACCACGAACATATAGTGGCTTACCACAAATCCTTAGAGTATGCAGAGAATTATGAGTTTTCAGGTTGGCAGAGATGATTAGATCACTTCTCAGCATCATATTAAACACAGGGTCTAAGAATTCTTTGAAGAAACCTTTGAAGATCAAAATAAAGTTGGGTATGTTTCCCTTTAAACAAAGAAGTCTCAAAACACCAAATATTTGAACCTGGGTAGTACAACTTTCCAATGGAGCTATTCTGAGCTCATGGTGATTGGCCTTGTGCTCCTGTATCAGGGCAATTTTAGCAGCCATTTTAAATTTCCTGGATATTCATGATTTTGAAGCTTTACCTTGTCATGTTGATTGATCTTATTATTTGTAACAAATTATATTCCTTTAAAATATGTTGTAAATCACCTTGGACATTTTTGGATAGAAAGAGAGAATAGTTAAAATAAAGTATTAAATATATTCTTATCAAATGATCACTTACATTCAGTAATGTTTAAGCACTTTTAATCTTTAATTTTATTGGAATAGCAACATATCTATAATTATTTTGATTGTTATCATTGATGAGTAGGATCCAGAATTATGCTATAAGCACATTCACTGAAATCACTGGGATTTAAATGCATAGAATAAATAATTAATAACTTAAATCCATTTATTTCAATGTGTCTACCATTTTTGGCTAATGTCAGCCCTATAATGCTAGGTAGGTCAGTACTACTTTTAGTGTAACAGCTATAGTAACAGACTATTGTAAGTCCAATTATGCTTCCTCCTTCCACCCTTTATCTTTGTATGAACTAGGGAGGGGCTTGTCTGAAACATTTTCTTAAGTTACTTTCTTGACCTGGGCTCAAGCTCCTTTAATTTGACCATTGCCTTGGTAGTGGCTCTTCTTCCTGTCCTTCAAGGCCATTCCCTCTTTCCTCTATAGCTCGTTGCACTTAATCCTCAATGAAATTGATTACATAACAAATTTGTCCCAGTGATTTCAGTGGGAGTTGTTTAATGCCTTAGTCTGTATCTGGCCCATTAATATTTCCAACAAAAAGTAAGCCAGCTGAAAGTTGTTTCTCATTTCTGAGTACATAGTCCACAGAAAGCAGTAGGACCATAGGATCCTGTAGCTGAAGTACAGTTCTGATTGGGGTGAAGTACAGTTTTGACTGGGACTAAAGTCTGTTCTATCTTTACTTCTAGTAGAGGAATAACATGGGATTTATCTTTAATAAAGGAATCAAGGTCATTCAAAATTGAACTGCTGGTACAGTGCACTGAAAGTATTATCCAGCAATGTGTCAGATAATGGTATCACCACTGGCTTTTCAGTGATGCCAACAAAGGAGTCACAAATATTCTTATGATGGGGAATATTGATCCTGAAATTTGAAATGTTTCCCAATGGTTACTTTAAATCCCATTTGGAGGTTGAAGCATTTAAAAAAAACAATTTGCAGTATTTATTATTCCATTATTGTGCAGTTTTGTTTGTCAAAACTGCAACTTCAGATGCTAAGACTATAATGTATTAAATCCAATATCTTTGGCCTTCCATTTGGAAGAATACTAAGAAATCCAAGAATTGATGTTGTTTTACAGCTTAGTCCAATAAAATGTGTGTCTCCTACTGTGCTATTTCTCTTACGAAATCTAGCATTAGAAATGTGGCAAGGTTCTATATGAGGATGTATATGCTGTATACATCAAAGAGGTTTCAAAAGAGCCATGATTTCTTGTAACAACGGAAGACTTTCACTTTTATATTTAATGCTGAAAGCTAACTAACATTAGTTAATTAACCAATTAACTGATAACTAAATCAAAATATTTGTATTTTGATGTCAAATTTTGATTTAGATTTTCAAACATCTGATTTTGAAAATTAAAACTGGGAGATTTTTCAGAGTTTGGGTTAAGGTTAGTCTGAGAAACTTAATACTTATGTGCAGATTTTTGGATTAACTAAGTTAATTCAAAGATCTGCACATTTAATTAATTAATTAAATTTAATTTAGTTAATTTTTTGATAAAGGTATTGAAAAGATCTCCCTTATCTAAATATACTTTTCAAAATTTAGTAGACCAGAATGGCCATATTGTTGGATGTCATTAGAAATTTGTTTTACTTTCCCATTTGATGAAATTTGGTTCTTTGTTCTATTATAAATAGTGTTGGATGAATTGGAAAAGTATGCAGAGGATTATAGGAAATAGGATTGGTAAACTTATAGTTTTGTTTTTATTTTTTCAAGAAGCACACTCTTCTGGGAAATTGTTATATGCAACTTCCATTGAAATACTTCAAAGAATCCAGTTTACATTCACTTCAAAGTACTTGGTGTAGAAATGCTTTCTAGAAAGTTTGGCAGTTGATTGTATAGAATAATAAATAACTGCTTTATCCAATTGTATTGCTTAATTAAAATATTTATAAAACTCTTCCTTGGCTTGAGTTAAGCCACCAATGTTTTGGATTTTCTCAGCTAAAGACATCCTCCTAGATGAAAGCAATGTGTTTGGATTTCATTTTCTATGCTAAAACAATAAAATCTTAAGTATTCTATATGCAAGCAAGAGATGTTCTTTCCATGGCAAAGCAGTCTGGGAAATGTAAGAATGCGAGGCAGAGAAAAAGTGCTGTCTAATGGTCTGATGCAATGTCCAGCAATGTCTGATGCAATGTCCAGCACAAGACAGTCACAAGACAATGACAGAGCAGGCTGATGCAAGGTGACATTTGATTGGCTAGCAGCCACATAAATATGGAAGCAAAGCATAGGCATTCTCTCTCTCATTTGTGAAAAGTCTTCCTGTTACTCTGCCAGTTTGTTTGACAATTTAACTGCTGTATTTGGATATTGGATTTACTGTACACTGGACTATGTTTATTGCATTATGGACGTTGGTTTCTCTATGGAATTTGTATCCTTTATATACCAACAACTTCTAGAGTGCTATGCGTAAGTGTTATTGTTCTTTGCACATTTTTCTGTAAATAAACGGGTAAATAGTGCACCACAAGGACTGATATTTTTTAACCCCAGGGACACGATGCTTAGTGGAATTCTCTCTCCAACAATATTCCCTCCCCCATAACATTTTATGCATTTTTACAGTTTAACAACTTCTGATAATGTAGTTGCTTGACTTCAAAAAAGGAGAGGGATTGATATTTATAAAAAATAACTTCATTCTTTTACAGCTATTGTTAAAAAGAGGAAGGCATGTGAAATTAAAGTCTGGTTATTATAAATTGACATTAGGAAGACTATCACTATAGGAAACAATATATCAATAATTATTTATAAAAACTATCTCCATATTAAAATATTATTTCCCTTCTGACTAGAGAACTAGTAAATTGCAGTATCCTCTTATCATCATTTTTAAAAAGTTTATCTGGAACTTATAACTAATATAGATCATAATTCTTGTAGAAAAAAAGGCAACTGCTGATAAATATGATGGAGGAATATCCAATTCTGAATAATATGGGAAGTGAACAGGTAGATAACATCTTCTTTTCCATAATTTAAGATCACCAGTCCATTGGAGTTGGGCAACTTATAAAATCAAATATATAAGAAAACTATGTGGATAGATAATATAAAGTGATTGACTATATAGTGCCAGAAGATGGGCCTCTCAATTTGGATGGCACTCAAGATGTTATTGAAGAGAGCTAAGTATCATTCAGAGTATTAATGGTGTTTATGATGGAGCTAGTTTAAAGACTTCAGGACATCTGGTTGCTGATGTTGCCATACAGGAAAAGAAAATCTGAAGTTGCAAAGACAGAATTTCAGCGGGGACATGGAACGTAAGAAACATGAACATGGGAAAGCTCAACACAGTGAAAGATGAAATGAATTAACTACATACTGACATCTTAGACATCAGCAAATTGAACTGTATACCTTCAGACAAGTTTATAAGATTTACTACTTAGGACATGAAAAACAGAGAAAGAATGGCACTGATTTCATAGTCAGGAATAACAGAACAGTACTTGGGTACAATACAGTCAGTGACTGAATAATAACAATTAAACTTTGTGGACAACCCTTTAACATGATGATTATCCAAGCTTAAGCTCCAGCTACTGATGCAGACAAAGAGGAGGTTGACTAGTTTTATCAGTTTAAAATCAGCAGAACATGCAATCAAGATGTTCTGCTTGCGACTGCAGACTGGAATGCTAAAGTTAGAAATATTAAGGAGGAAAATAGTTGGACTGTATGCCCTAGGAAACTGAAGTGAAGCTGGAGAACAACTTTTCAATTTCTATCATTTCAATGATTTCTTCATTGCTAAAACAGTCTTTTAACAACCAAAATGAGACCTATATATGTGGACATCATCAGATGGAGTACAGAGATTTGAAATTGACTATATTATTGGTACAAGAGGTAAAAGAGCTCAGTTATAACAGCAAAGACATGGGCAGGAGCTGACTGTGGAACACATGACAAACTGGTCATGTTCAGGTTCCAAGTTAAGCTAAAACAGAAGAAGAAAGCTAATCATTTCCATGATATGATCTTGACTATATATCCATAATATTCAAGTAGAACATCAGAAACCACTTTGAAGTCAGAGGCCTTAGAATTAATAATGAAGATATTGAAGTGGTAGATAGGTTCTGCTTTTGAGGATCCCCTGTAAAGGAAACCGCAGTCAAGAAATATGCTGCAGATTATCACTTGGTAGAGTAGCAATAGAAGTGTTAGAAAAGGTATTCAGATGCCAGAATGTGTCTGTACCTACAAAGATCAGCATAGTGCAAGCAATTATATTCCCTGAGTCACTCTATGGAAGCAAAACTTTGAAGAAGCAGGATAAAAAGAACATTGATGCTTTTGAACATTGTGTTGGTTGTATAGCCAAAAAAACCAAACAACAAACAAAGACATCATTAAACAAATCATCAAACAAATCAAACCAGAGTTCTCACAATTTACCAGGCTCAAATTATCATACTTTGGGCACATTATGCAGAGACCTAGCATAGGACATAATAGTTCCCAGATCTAGAATGGTGCAGTGCTCCCAGTCAGCTCTTGCAGCTTTGAGGTTCTTGTTATGAACTGGGGCCTTCAACAGCACCAGTTCTGTTAGGACCTTGAATGCTATAGGCTATTAATCAGGCTTCTAAATTCTGAGAATCCAAAAATGAAACTACATTTAATGATTAGTCAATACAATGTATTAAATAATATTTGAGGCTAATGGTATACAGGACTATCAATAATAAGTAGTTACTACTCTTTGGAGAATTTAGCAGAAGTTTTTGAAACTAATGATATAAAGGCAATCAAAAACTAGTTAATTTTCTATGGGAATTGAGCAGATTATTAAATTCAATGAGGGAAAAGTGAGACAAGAGTTTGGAGAACTGGAGAGGTGGCATAAGAAGTTGCAGAGGGGTTTCAAAAAGTGAAAAAGGAGAAGACAGAAAGAAAGATAGTCTCTTGTGACAACAAAGAAAGCCTTTTGAGATTTCTTGCCACAGTGCAGAGTGAGAAATTTACAAGATGTACTGTCACAGGGTTGTATACTCTCACCCTACCTATTCAACTTGTATGCAGAACACATCATGCGACATGCTGGGCTTGAGGAATCCAAGGCTGGAGTTAAAATCGCTGGAAGGAACATTAACAATCTCAGATATGCACTTTGATGTCTGAAAGCAAAGAGGAACTGTGGAGCCTTATGATGAAAGTGAAAGAAGAAAGTGCAAAAGCTGGCCTGCAGCTAAACCTGAAAAAAACCAAGATTATGGCAACCAGCTTGATTGATAACTGGCAAATAGAGGGAGAAAATGTAGAAGCAGTGAAAGACTTTGTATTTCTAGGTGTGAAGATTACTGCAGATGCTGACTGCAGTCAGGAAATCAGAAGACGTTTAATCCTTGGGAGAAGAGCAATGACAAATTTCAATAAAATAGTTAAGAGCAGAGACATCACACTGACAACAAAGGTCCGCATAGTTAAAGCAATGGTATTCCCAGTAGTAACATATGGCTGCGATAGCTGGACCATAAGAAAGGCTGAGAGAAGGAAGATCGATGCCTTGGAACTGTGGTGCTGGAGGAAAATTCTGAGAGTGCCTTGGACTGCAAGAAGATCAAACCAGTCCATCCTCCAGGAAATCAAGCCAGACTGCTCACTTGAGGGAATGGTATTAAAGGCAAAACTGAAATACTTTGGCCACATAATGAGAAGACAGGACACCCTGGAGAAGATGCTGATGCTAGGGAGAGTGGAGGGCAAAAGGAAGAGGGGCCGACCAAGGGCAAGATGGATGGATGATATTCTAGAGGTGGCGGACTTGTCCCTGGGGGAGCTGGGGGTGTTGACGACCGACAGGAAGCTCTGGTGTGGGCTGGTCCATGAAGTCATGAAGAGTCGGAAGTGACTGAACAAATAAACAACAACTGTCACATTCAGACCCAAACATGCTAAATGAGAACACCTTTTTCAGAGGAAACACTGCACATTGGGAATGCAGTATAAAATAGAAAATTTTCAGGAGTGAAGAAGGAGAGAGGAAGAAAATCACCATTCCTTTGCAGTACTAGGTTTCATCAGTACACAGTTCTGGTCTTCAAATATTGCTGTTAGATGGATCTTCCAACAATTGGAAGGGAAAGAGGTTAGGCAGTTAGTATTGAACTTGAAAATGTTCTTTAGTTGGGTACACTCAGTGGAAGAAGATATTAAAGATCCTGCTTGTCTTCAGGTTGGGGTCTTGCCACATTGACATGCCTGTCAGACTCCTTCTAGCACATACAGGTATCAATTTTACAATACAGCAGAACTGTTTCCTGCAATCTGCATTTTTTACCTGATAGCTGGTCCACAGTTTTAAAGTTGTGCAAACATCAATTAAGTGATTGATTGATTGATTGATTTCATTTAAATCCTATCAGTTCAACAAGGCTATAGGCAGTTCACAAATTGGTACAGAAGTTAGAGGAGCAAATCAGGTATAAATATTATTCCTTAAGATAAAAATACAAGAATCGTTGGAATTGTCCATTCTTTGAAAGTATCAAAAGCTGGTCTTTAGATTCTGCACAATCATTGCTTGAAATTTCAAGCCCTCCTCTGCAAGTGGAATCCAATATAGTCCCTGCCCCGGGCCTCTTCCTTTCACTTTTATCCTTCAAGAGGATTAACTGTAATGTGCCTTTCCAAAAGGGTTCGGGATGGGTTATACTGTCTGTGTTACAAACCTTTCCCTCAAATAACAGCAAGGCACACAGGATTTTAAACTGTTTCTTGAAGACATTTTTTTTCCACTTCTGGTCTGTCTGAACTGTTTGGATAGCTTCCAGGAGAACAGAACTGGAGAGACAATCAGGCTAGATGTCACTGAAGGAAATCCACTCCGGTTATATGTCATGGAACTGTCAGGCTTTCCTATGCATTTCAGGGAGCCTTCTGGAGTAGGAGATAATTTTTTAAAGCTGCCATATGTCAGCACTGTGTTTAACAGCATGAGAATAAATGGGTGAAATCTAGCATGAAGAAATTGCTTGGTATACGAGACCAACTTTTCTAATGGTATAGTAGTACAAGCTGCCCTGGAGTCAGGTGTGTGTAATTCTAAGGTGTGTATCAGAAATCACTCCCTAAGTGTGTGTATGTATCTGCATGTGTGTTTCTTTGTTAAGACCATTCCCAATATTCCCTCCAAGATGGTCAAAGGGAAAGCATTAAAGTGAGCTGGTAAATATGTATCTACAAGTGGAATAAATAAGAGAATCCAAATATTTTGCAGGTGCAAGCCTTTGTATTTCAGTAGTCAGGAAATTCTTGTAATATGCCTCAGTTTCTTTTGTAACTCTATTTCCAATTCATTCCTTGGCTTTATCCAGCCCCAAATTTAGCAGAAGCTCAGGTGATAGACCACTCAGATACATTTTAATTATTTAAATTAACTCCTTATAATTGGGGAAATCAACCAAGTAAGGGCCAGCTTGATCTTTATCCATATAAACAGAATTGATTGCCAAATCTTGGCCTGCATCCTAGGGACTCTGGCATCCAGTTTCAGGGCTGCATGGGCACACATCTGGATGTCATAAACAAGGATCTCAGAAGTCCAGACTGCACTCTTTCATAGGACGCAAAGCTGGAATCAGGTCCCAGCTGCATCTCATATAATAGCTGGGCAGCAGACTTTGTGTTAAATAATTTAATGGCATCTGGAATGAAACATCCTCCCTGGCTGCAATGGAATCTCAGCATGGCAATGACACTGTCGTGTGCCATACTGGAAGCAAAATTTGCATAAGCCTTGTCCATAAGCCTAAATATTTATTTTTAATTAATTTGTTCAATTTCATGATTATATAATGTGCCAATTATGGGTTTATTGCTATTTGAAAATACCATGACTTTTCTCTTCAAATAGTTTATGATCCACTTCTCCTTACCATACTGAGCTAAAGCCCTCAGCATTTTTCTAGGGTCATCCTGTGTCAGGGACAAAATTGCAGCATCATCTGCATAAAATAAAATTGGTAGCTATTTGACTGCTATCATTTGAACCAAGCAAATCTGAGCCATGCAGACAGCTAACTACGGAGTTTATATACACATTAAACAGGAAAGGGGCCTATTTAATATTTACAAATACAGCCTTGTTGTAAAATTGGTGCCTTGTGACACTACAGAATTAGGCAATGGTCAATTATAAATGTACCTTCCTTAAAACCAGCCTACGTGTCCCCTAACATATGCTCTTGAGTGATCCATTCATACAGCTTCCAACATAAATACCTCACATATGGTATAGTCTACTGCATTATATCAATAGCATATTTCTATCTTTATTTCTGGATATTAGGGCAATTGTTGCAGCTTCCCAGCCTTCTGAGTCATTGGCTGTGTTTTTAATGTAGGTAAATAGAGATGTGAGGAATGAGTCCACAATCTACATCATCCTTTATTTTTCCAGTATAAAATCACAACTAAGGACTTTTGCCAGTTTCAGCTGATCCATCAACTCTTTTACTTCAGTGACTGTTACCAAGGCCCTGCTTTGCCAATTATTTTTGTCCAATGTTCCTAGGAGAGGAGAATATGGAGGCTGGCAACTCAAAACCATTTGACTATAATATCTAGTTTTGTTCTGAACTTTTTGTTCTTTCTTCTCTTTGTTTTCTACTCTGATAAACCACAGCATATACTCACGTGTACTGAGCAGGGCTTGGATGTTGCTGGGAACCAATAACAGTTTGCCCAGAGCCTCACAAAACAATCTTTCTTCCATCTCAGCCCTTGCCTTCAAGGATGTGTTTATTATTTAAGATATTTGTGCTATTTTTTCTAAATCTCTGAAGGTCTACAAAATAGTTTACAAAAATAAGAATAATGAAATATATGTATAGATACTTGGACCTGGGAACTTGACTCACAAACTTGAATTATTTAAGCCCATCTTCCTGTGCCTTATAATACACTAAGACTGTGTCTTGGAGCTTAACAATCTCTTATTGTTTCCCTAAAAGCAGAAAGTCTGCCTCTGATAAATAAATTCCAGAATAGCACTGGAGGGACGGAGGGAGGAGAAAGGAAGTTTCAGTTCAATTCAAAGGTTATTTTGGTCAAAGACCAGTATAGAACAAAGCAACAAATGGTTCATTCAAAAGTAGAAGGGGAAGGCCAGCTATGAAACACAAGCTGAATGGGTAAAAGAGAATATTATTTTAACTAGTATTATTTTCTAAGGAATTATTTTTAAACAAGCAATGCGCGGAAGTGGAAGAAGACAATAGAATAGGAAGGACAAGAGACCTCTTCCAGAAAATTAGAAACATTGGAGGTAAATTCCAGGCAAAAATGGGTATGATCAAAAACAAAGATGGCAAGGACCTAACAGAAGAAGAAGAGATCAAGAAAAGGTGGCAAGAATATACGGAAGACCTGTATAGGAAGGATAACAATATCGGGGATAGCTTTGACAGTGTGGTCGGTGAGCTAGAGCCAGACATCCTGAAGAGTGAGGTTGAATGGGCCTTAAGAAGCATTGCTAATAACAAGGCAACAGGAGACGACGGCATCCCAGCTGAACTGTTCAAAATCTTGCAAGATGATGCTGTCAAGGTAATGCATGCTATATGCCAGCAAATTTGGAAAACACAAGAATGGCCATCAGACTGGAAAAAATCAACTTATATCCCCATACCAAAAAAGGGAAACACTAAAGAATGTTCAAACTATCAAACAGTGGCACTCATTTCACATGCCAGTAAGGTAATGCTCAAGATCCTGCAAGGTAGACTTCAGCAGTTCATGCAGCGAGAATTGCCAGATGTACAAGCTGGGTTTAGAAAAGGCAGAGGAACTAGAGACCAAATTGCCAATATCCGCTGGATAATGGAAAAAGCGAGGGAGTTTCAGAAAAACATCTATTTCTGTTTTATTGACTATTCTAAAGCCTTTGACTGTGTGGACCATAACAAATTGTGGCAAGTTCTTAGTGGTATGGGGATACCAAGTCATCTTGTATGCCTCCTGAAGAATCTGTATAACGACCAAGTAGCAACAGTAAGAACAGACCACGGAACAACAGACTGGTTTAAGATTGGGAAAGGAGTATGGCAGGGCTGTATACTCTCACCCTACCTATTCAACTTGTATGCAGAACACATCATGCGACAAGCTGGGCTTGAGGAATCCAAGGCTGGAGTTAAAATCTCTGGAAGAAACATTAACAATCTCAGATATGCAGATGATACCACTTTGATGGCTGAAAGTGAAGAGGAACTGAGGAGCCTTATGATGAAAGTGAAAGAAGAAAGTGCAAAAGCTGGTTTGCAGCTAAACCTCAAAAAAAACAAGATTATGGCAACCAGCTTGATTGATAACTGGCAAATAGAGGGAGAAAATGTAGAAGCAGTGAAAGACTTTGTATTCCTAGGTGCAAAGATTACTGCAGATGCTGACTGCAGTCAGGAAATCAGAAGGTGCTTAATCCTTGGAAGAAGAGCAATGACAAATCTCGATAAAATAGTTAAGAGCAGAGACATCACACTGACAACAAAGGCCCGCATAGTTAAAGCAATGGTGTTCCCTGTAGTAACATATGGTTGCGAGAGCTGGACCATAAGGAAGGCTGAGCGAAGGAAGATCGATGCTTTTGAACTGTGATGTTGGAGGAAAATTCTGAGAGTGCCTTGGACTGCAAGAAGATCAAACCAGTCCATCCTCCAGGAAATAAAGCCAGACTGCTCACTTGAGGGAATGATATTAAAGGCAAAACTGAAATACTTTGGCCACATAATGAGAAGACAGGACACCCTGGAGAAGATGCTGATGCTAGGGAGAGTGGAAGGCAAAAGGAAGAGGGGCCGACCAAGGGCAAGATGGATGGATGATATTCTAGAGGTGACGGACTCGTCCCTGGGGTAGCTGGGGGTGTTGACGACCGACAGGAAGCTCTGGCGTGGGCTGGTCCATGAAGTCACGAAGAGTCGGAAGCGACTAAACGAATAAACAACAACAACAGTATTATTTTCACTATTGTTATCAGTAAAAACTGTGTCTAAAGTTAGGAAACAGAGTTATTTGTCTTAAGAACTTAACATTAATGACATAAAATTAAGATTCTATGACAGAAGTAAGCAAAAAAAGTAAAATCTCTCTATGTGTACTTATTCAGAATTAGTCAAGGGTTAGCCACAGTTGTACTATATTAAGGAAAGTGGGGGTTAGTCAACTAGATCTTATCTTGCAGGCAGCATAACAGAATTTGGCAATTGAATTGAACTGAAGCTGTATAGTCAATCAGCTGATTTATGTCAAGGAACCCTCAAGCAAGATGAAAATCTTGTATTTTTCTCTTCTTTTCCTTTTGCTATAGTGAAAGGGGGAGGGACGGACATATTCTCAGCCACCATATGGCCTTTGGAAATAATGCATAGTTCATTGCTAGAAAACTGCCTCCAGTGGCCACCAATGAAATTCCCAACTAGAATATGAAACCTGAGTATTTCAATTTAAATCACAGGAATGTAATTTTTGTTGAAGTGTCATTATAGGTATTAATTTACTATTCAGCTCCAGACAATATTTACAGTACAGATGCAACTAGGGTGTATTATGTGGGATCTTAGGTCACAGACTGAACAGTGAGGATCACTTTGAATAACATCTGCAATAATTTGTTTTTAAAAATTTCCACTGCATTAAGATATATCAAAAAGAAAATTATGTGTAATTAAAGTATGCAATTTAAAAGACAAAGGGCATTCTTACTACTGGAGGCATTTGATGGTCTCTTGTGGATATGAAAGATAGCTTCGTATGCTTACATGTTCATATAATCTTTTCAAGAGCTGAATGGAACTGTTAAATGCTCCGAAAATATCTAAAATAATGAAATTTGGTTTGCTACTGAGATTTCATCTGCAATTAACTTTAAAAAAAGTTTTATTCAATGGAAGCCAAACATTTCCATACAATTAGTGATACTGATGAATATTACAAATTTCAAAAGTGTAGTTACAGATTTTATGTAATGACTCAAAGAGAATATAGAAATTCCTTTTCAAGACTTTTAAAACATTTCTAAAAATCCACTTTAGTCAGAGAGTATAACATTTAAGCCTAAAGCACCATATGCCTATGCAGTCCGATCTAAGTTGAAAGCCTTGGGTAAAACTCTGTTTATGGCTCCAAGCAAAGTCACATTGAATGGTTTAGTTTACTCCAAGCTGTTTAGCTTACCAGATAAGCTGAAGCCATGGAATGTAAACCAGTCTTGTTCACTTGAACCCCATTTTACAGCCAAATCTCACTGGACATTGGATTTGTGCAGTACAGAGTCTACGTTTTCAGAATTTATGTTGATGCCAGCAGACACCAATGAGAGTGGATCCATCTGTGCCAAGGCTGCAGGAGCCAGTGCCAAGCTTCCTTGAACTGCAGTGTAATGATTGCCTACTCTAATAGACTCAGACATACATGCATGACGGAGAGTGGTTTAGGGATGCCTACAGAGAGTGCTTGCTGAGAGTCGCCAGCCTTCATGATCAGATTCGGATGCGAGTATTCTCTGCCAGAAGCCCCCTCTTGTGTGGAACCCCCTCCCACCAGATGGAAATACCATGCACCCTGCTTCTCATATTCTGAAGCTTTTTGAAAACATGGCTAATTCAATGTGCATTGCTACAAGCTTACATTTATTTATTATTTATTAATTATTTGTTATTTGTTATTTATTATTTTATTTTGTACTGGGAGAAATAAAATGTATATATTAAATGCACACAAATGTGTATGTATGAGAGAAATGTACACCAAAATGATTATGTTCTGTTTTGGGGAAGTTGGAAGAGTTTTCCTAGGCTACCTGGCAGATGGATAGGTTTGCCTGAGATTCTTTTTGCCTCTGTGCATTTTTCTGAGCATCACCAGAATGTCTTATGTGAGACTGGCATTTGTTATCTTTGCAAGAACAAATCAGTGATGTGGAATTCGGGGTTGAGATCCTAATTCGGCTTGTGTTTGGCTGTTTTGGCCAAGACTTACTTGACTATGAGCCTAATCAGTTTGCTTCTGTTAAATGAAGTTGGAATAGAAAATTATAGGCTTAAAAAAATGGGTGTCTGTTTTGGAATTTAGAGCAACCTGTATTCAGGTTCTTGGATAAGTTTCTTTTCTTATAGTATCTTATGGCATTGAGAAGTGAGATACCAGTGTGCAAAGGCTCTTTAAGTTTTTTTCCTTTTACCCAAACATGACATTATGTGCTCAAGAATCCTAGGTTGGTCACATGTTGCCTTTCCTCTTTATAGCAGATGGCAAATACCACCACTTCCACCAGCACCAGCACTATTAGGATAGCATTGGGATGTACATCATTGCCTTGAACTGACCAAGTGATGCCATCAAAGTCCTTATGCAGTGCCTGAAGGTTGTGGGAATCTGGATGGGGGAGAACAGGCTCAAACCTGACAAGCCTGAGTGAGGGTTTCAAGTCTCCCCTATTCTTGAGATTTTCAATCTTTCCCTGGGGGGTGAACTTCCCTAGTCAGAGATGATGTGCAATTTGGGGGTCCTCTTGGATCATAGCTCCTGCTCAAAGAATAGGTGACTGCCATGGCTAGGAGATCTTTGCACAGATTTGTCTTGTGCACCAAAAGTGCACATTCCTGGACTGGGAGGCCTTGCTCATGGTGACTCATGCCTTAATCACCTCTGGCTTGGATTACTATAACAAGCGTTACATGGGGCTGCTCTTGAAGAGTATTTGGAAGGTGCAGCTGATCCAGAATGCAGCAGCACAGGTTCTGTTATATGAGATTTGCTCATATAACACCACTGCTCCACAAACTGCACTGGCTCCCAATAAGTTTCTGAATCCAATTCAAGGTGCTGGTTACTACCTAAAGAGCACTACATGGCACAGGACCAGGCTATTTATGGGACCACCTGTTCCCCATTGTTTCTGCCCATCCACCAAGTCTAGCAGGGTGGGTGTGCTCCAGATCCCCTCTATTAAACAATGCCGTCTTGCTGGACCCTTTCTAGTGGATATGCTTGCCCTGTGGAACAGCATCCCTCCAGTGATCTGGATGTCCCTGACCCTGTAAGCCATTAATAAGGTTCTGAAAACCTGGCTGTTCCTCCAGGCTTTGAGGCCAGCTAGGTGAGCTCTGCTGGTGATGTGGCTTTTGTTTCAGGGAATATTTTTTTAAACTGGGGGATTTATATCATTGTGATGGTTATAATCTTTGTATGCAATCCAGAGTCACTGTGTGAGATGGTCAGCTCTATAAATCGTTTAAAGAGATTAAGAGAGAGAGAGCATCCTCCGAATAAATTACTTCCAGTTATTTCTGGGAATAGGTTGAAATGCTAAGTATTTGTTCATACAGTGACTAGGAGTCAAGTGCAATGTGACTGCACGTAACTAGTGATGCTTAACTATTGCTAATAGAATAGAACTACCAGATGTCATGCATTATACTGAACTATTTTTATTATACTTTGCAATTGAATTTTGTTTCTCTATTCACTCTGTTTTTTCAAATGCCAACATATTGTTACTCCGTGTACTGTATACTACTTAACAGATTGCATTGGTCATAAACTCCTGTTGATGATTAATGCTTTCTTATTAAAAATAGATTGATATTTAAGAGTATATGCTGTTATCAAACATAACTTGGTAGTACAGGATATTTTTCCCCCTGATGGGATGTCCATGAAGCATAAAAACATCAGATGTCATTTGCTGGATTGAATCAAGTGTTCATATTGTAGAATATTTTATTTGTAACACAGCCATCCAGCCCTTTCTTTAAAATTTACAAGTATGTCATAATGGCAGAAGACTTCTTTTGTTGCTTGTAGAGTTGAATAGTCCACTAATTTTGAGATTTTAACATCACTCACTATGGATCATTTATAAGCTTAAATCTTCTATGTATACATCATTTTTAAAAAAATTCATATGGAAATATATATGCAAGTTATAGTTAATGTGGATTTTTATATAGATATAATGATATAACACATATTTTGCACATGCCACTGTTATATATTGCATAATTTTTTACACAAATTGAAAGCCAAAAATAGCATCACAAAATTGAAAGGAATATAAAATAAAAAAGGTGATTGTCTTGTGATGTGTACATTGCTCAAGGGGTGTAAATCAAGTTAACTGACATCCAACTGGGCATCAAATAGATCCTCGAGTATCTCAAATTGTGTTTGTCCCCAGCATTTGGTAATTAGAACTAGAGTCTCACTTAGCTGACATGCTTCATAGCCATTTAGACATATTTTCTATGAATACATCCCCCTTTTTCTTACTCAATTTTATTTTTATAATATATTCAATGGGGCATACACAAAATAAGTTTTAACATAGTAGCAGGGCTGCTAAGTTTGTTTGCTTCTTGATACAAAGGATAAAAAGGTGTCCTCTTCCATTTCGCATTAAAAGAAAAGTTGGGCTGGAAGTTAAATCTTATTTCAACAACGCCAATAAGACATTGTTTTCCACTACGCAGCAAGATAGCAGGATAGTTTAAGAAGCACATGGTGGGCTAAATGTCACATACACAATTCTGTTTTCAGCAGAGAACAGTAGCTGGGGACTTAGGGGGAATAGTTGGGGAATGCCATTCCCGATCTGCCACCTGAGCATTATAGACCAATTTTTCTCCACCGCTACATGGTCAGTAGAGAATCTTGTCAGAGATACCGTAGTGCAAGGTTCCCACAGGTGCTTGGACTAAAATGAGATGCAAGGTCAGCTCCAGTTGTAAAATCCAGTTACTCTAACAATTGTAACTATATCTTGTGCCAGTGAAAAATTCTGCCTGTAAACTTATACACTGTGGAAAGAAATGCTTTTTGTGAAGAAGTTCTCATTGTTAATCAATTTTATTGAGTGACCCATTTATAAGAGCAAAATAACTTTTCACAAAAAAAGGCCATTTCTATTCATCTCTGCATGCTTAAGACAAATCAGTTTGTGTGTGTATGTGTGCATGTGAGGGCACTCTTTGTGTGTAAGGGTGGGGTGGGGTAAGGAGGATTCTGTTTCAGAGACAAGGTGCTAAAGAACTTACCTTTGTTTTGATGTTTCCTTCCTTTCATCATAACAATATCCACTGGGGCAGTTTATCTTTTCATAAGGCTGCTAACACCTCCAAACTAGCACTCTAAATGCTGGATAAAAATGAGCGGCCTTGGCTTTTTGCATGTCACTTCCATCCCTGTGCCAGCAATGTAGCCAGGATAGTGGTAGAAGAAACTTCATCTCTGGTCCCATAACTCAAGATTTAGTGGCAGAAAAAAAAAATCATGAAAAAATGTATGCCCCATTATTTTTCTGCCAGTATTATCAGTACAGACTTTCTTCCATCTTTTCACTATTTGTGTTTTCCAGATGCCTGTTTGATGAATGGATGATGATTATCTAGAGGAAAGATAATCCTGTGGAATGTTTCTGTTGAAGCAGTAGGCTTTACTTTACCCATATTTGTTTTTATAACATGTCAGATAGGCATTCGCTTTGTTATCTGCTGGGGAGAAAAATACCTGGTATGTAACAAGGAGTAAAACACAATTGTTTTCTAGTTATAATTAATAAACCTGTAAAAATAGTATCAGCTGGCATTGTGAATATCATAGGCTAGCATTTAGGCCTGCAGTAAAGAATTGAAGACATAGTATATTGTAGAGAAACAGCAGGTTATCACCTTAAAGGCCATCTACTTATCTGGGTAATCAGGTGCACCACATATAGGTAGGGTACAATAAAATGGTATGATTTTCTGACAGACAAATACAGCCTCATGGGGGAGGTATGAATTGCAGTTCTTTCTACCTACTTAAGTTTTCTTTGAGCCTCCCTAGGATCTCTTATGAAAGTAAGATAGATACTCATTTAAAAAAGAAAACGAAGTTATTTCCCATTCTTGGGCCAATCCTTTTGTGAGGCAGAATGGAGCAGCTGCCCCAATCAGGTGATAATGCTATCATGAAATGGTATTATTTTTATTTTTATTATTTGATTCATTACTGTATAGTATTGTGTTTTTTTTTCCCCAAAGAAAAATGGCTATGGGATTTTCTACCTCAGATGCCAATATAACTTGGCAGCCTTAAGTACTATAAATCTAACCTTTCAGGATTATATGTGTGAGAATGTCAGCCTTCCCAAGTAGACCAGACAGGAAACATGACCAGATGAGCTAATTCTACTTTATTGTAAGGCTACATTAACAGAATCTTGCAAGTCTGAAAGTACAAATCTCCTGCCATCTCTTTTTACAGCCTGATAGTTAGGGAAGTTTTTTTCTGAGTTTCTTTCTCTTCCCATTATGCAGCTTCAGGCTATGTCCCCTCTTATCTCATTGTTCCCAAGGCAGCATCTCTTCACCCCCCCCCCCAGCTCCCAAGATCATTCCCACATACCATTGCAGAGAGTTAGCATACATCCAGTTTTTCCTGGACATATCCTCCTTTCAGAGCTTAAATGTCTCTCTAGCTGTTTTTCTTTTTTAAAAACAAACTAACAAATTGCACAGAGATGGAAAATTTGACACTACCCACTGTGGAGGAATGGTTGGTGAAATTGACAGATCTTAAGATTGGCCCCCTCCTTGCTCCTTTTCCGGAAGGCCCTAAAGACATGGTTTTGTCAGAAGGCCTGGGAACCCCAGGTTGCTTCAGAGCCAATCAAGTGGCTGGTATGAATGTGTGTGTTGCTGCATAAAATACACATAGAAAGGAATGTGGTGGCACCAGCAGCCCCAGGCACACTTGGGGCTGGGAGCCATGAGCCCACTATGCAAATAGACACATATATTCCCCATTGTGTGCTTGCTTACTCTCTTGTATTCCCTTCCCCTCCAATTTCTCTGTCCTGCAAGGTGGAAAATTAAGAAGAAAAACAATAGGTCGGGCACAGGACAACACATACTTAATGTGATGGCAATCACATGACTGAGGGATGTTGCGAAGGTCGTACATGCAGGCATTGGTCATAAAGTTATACTTTCAGCACCATTGTAACTTCAAATAGTCATTGAAGAAAGCAGTAGGTAGGCAAGGTTTATCTGTAATAGCTTTACAAGAAACCTGGTTTTCAGGAGAGGATGACCCAGTAGAACTCCCTGGTTTTCAATGCTGGTATACCCTTGCCCCAAATCTAAAGTATAATGATGAACCTCAGGGGGCTCATGCATTCTTACTAAAGAACTGTAATGGCAGGGTGAGAACTTATGAAATGGGGATAATTTGCCTCATATACTGGCCATGAAATTCAGATATAAAGATTTTGAGCTTGTACAGGTAAATGTTTATATTCCACTAAATGGATCCTCTTATTACAATTCTGACTACTGAATACATTTAGAAACAACATTGGAAGAAATGATTACTTTGCACAGACACACGCTAATTATTTTACTTGGTGATTTTAATGCTAAGCTAGGCCAATCTTTTCATGATTTTGCTCGATATAGTGGACTCCCAAATGATTTTTTTGATAATCATCCACATTGGTATTCAAGAGATAACAAAAATGCTGGCCTATACTTGGTATCACTGATTTTTGAATGTGATCTTCAAATTCTGGGAGGCAAGGATCATAATTATGTATACACTTTCCATTCAGGCCATTCAAGTAGTGTGTTAGACCTTATTTGCGTATCAAAAAGTAAAGCTAACCTTTTCTCAGAGGCCATAGTCTATCTAAGAGGACAAAGCAATCATCAGCCAGTGAATGTGAAATTCCTAGGCCGTTTAGAGTTAAGATCATATAACATTGCTGATAGATGGGTTATAACTAACTCAGAGGTGAATCAGAATGAAAGGTTCATGTGGTCCAGAGAAGATACCAAGGCAATATTGAATAGCCTCAAATCGGAGAATGCTATCAGTTGGGCCAGTCCAGTCACCCACCGCTGACTGGCAGTCAGTCTCCAATGCAATTACAAATTTGTGACACGTGTTGAAGGAACACCTAATAACTAAATCTTAATCCAAAGGTTTCCCTAGAGATAGACCTCCCTGGTTTAACAATGAATGTCATTAGATGAAAAAGAAATTGAAGGCAGCTATGAGATTTGCTCAGAGATATTTCTCTGTACATATAAAAGCTAAGATGCTATCTATAGAAAAAGAATATAAGAAACTCATTAAATCAAAGAAAAAAAGTTATGCTGTTTCAATTTGGTCAGGACTTGAGCTGTCAGCAAGAAGTCATAATTTAGCTATATTGTGGCACCCTGGAGCTGGAATCCTGAAAGAATGGAGATTCCCATTTGGCATACCAATCTCAGCTGAGGATTGGGAAAATTATTATTATCACTTGTTCCCTGTCTTGGAACCTGTTGAGAAACAGTTACTAAATAGAGATTTACCACCTACTGAAGCTATACCCCTCTGGTTGCCAATATTAGAAAACAAGATTAAGTCTATTATAAAAGTCTTAAAGAGCAATAAAGCCCCTGATGATGACTTTCTATGAGCCAAGCTATTCAAAAAATACCCCAACTGGCAGGTCCTTCTTTTTACAGGTTTATTCACGCATATATGTAATAGCCACATATATATAATCCCAGTTGTGTGGAAGTTGGCAATTGTAATTACTATATACAAAAAAGGGAATAAAGAAGGATCCTAGCAATTAGAGGCCCATCAATCTAATAGATATAATGGGTAAAATATATGTCAGGTTCCTCTTGAGTAGAGTGAGAGCTGGGTAGCTGAAAAGTGTATTCTCACAGAAGAACAAGCTGGCTTTAGACAGAGTCAATCCACTGTTGCCAATTGCTTTGTCTTGAACCATTTAATTACTTAAATATGTCTGTAAGGGGAGGCAATTGTTTGCTGCCTTTATAGATGTCAGTGCAGAATTTGACACAGTAAACTGAAAAATATTATAGAGGAAATTGACTGTCCTCAATGTGGAACCCAGACTGCTTGCACTGATCAAGGCCCTTTACACAAGTACTTGCTTGAGAGTGCAGTTTGGGATTAATGGAACCATGACAAGCAGGATCAATATTTACAAAGGAGTAGGACAAGGGTTCATACTTGCTCCAATGCTATTCAATCTATGTATTAATGACTTACCAGGACTAACGAAGGATCCTGAAGTACACATGCCTGAGGTACTCAACAGACATTGCAACATCTGGCTATATGCTGACAATATGATTTTACTATCATATTCACAAGTTGGGTTGTGTAGGTTGTTAAGAAGACTTGGCTCCTACTGTCATAATAATTGCCTGATTATTAATAAATCAAAGTCAAAGATCATGTTTTTTGGAAAACAACATCACAACCATAGATGGGGAGTCAAAAGGGCAAGTCAACACCTTTCTTTATTTAGGAGTAGTCTTCTCCAAGAGTGGATCTTGGCTCCCTCATAATCAAAGGAGCTCACTCAGGGTGAGGGTATGTAGGAATTTATTGTTAAAATTAATAAAACACTGTTATCCAGGTTACTTAGCTCCAATTATTAATGTATACAAAGCCAAGGTTACCCCTGTGGTCTTACATGGAGCTGAAGTTTGAGGTTTAAACATGTACCACTAGATCAAACACAATCACAGCATCTGAGAAGTAGTTTGGGTGTGGATAAAAGGACATCAGCTGCTGCAGTTAGAGCCAATTTGTTCTTTGTCTAAAATCAGGGCATACAATTATTGGTGCAAAATCAATGCTATGGAAACTGACAGACTCCCAAAATTGTTTCTGATAGAACAAACTAAAGCTCAATTATAGACCTCTTGGATTGCACAACTGACAAATTATATCAGGAGCTGTTTCATGTCCAGCTGTCTCTGGAAAACAAGTTAAAAAGATTGCTGCACAAAAAAAAAAAAAAAAAACCTGGACATTGAAGCTTAGAGAGATATAGTAAGGTCAGTGCATTGAAATGAATGAGCCACTCCAAATACACCTTCCAAATTGCAAAAAAAATAATAATACAGAAATGCCCAAGCATCTTAGGGGGTATTTACTTGAGCAAGATTTGAGCAGCTGGACACAATGATTAAATATGGAAATTTAACCAAGTTCCTTACAATTAATGTACTTGTATTTGCAGAACTCCTGAGAAAGAGGACACAGCACATTTATTATCTGAATGCCAACTGTATAAGAAAGAGAGAGATCAATATCTTGGACCACACACTAGATGGATAGCCTATTGGAACCCTTACATTAAAACAATATTCCATGTGCATTCAGACTCCCAACATTACATATAATACAGCCCTTTATTTGAACAAAAAAGTATAACAAACTGCATATATTGATCTGATTGGGCTAAATGGTAGGGGTGACACAGAAATATGGCTTGCATGTCCTTTTAGTTGTACTTTTTACCATTTTCTCGTATTATTCTATATTTTATATTTTGTATTTTGATATGGCATAGTGGCTAATCAACAAATTATTATGATTAGTGTTGGGGTGATTGTTTGGATCCTCTTCTGCCATCAACTTTCCCTTCCATAAAATATGACTGTTGCTGTTTGAAGAAGAAAACGAGGAGCTAGCTGTATCTCTGTGTTACCTCCCTATTCCCAAATAAACAACCAATGGGCATTCATGCATACAGCAAAATGTACATTTAGGGATCTCCTACTTACATACAGAAATAAATCTTGCTTATCAGAATTTCTTTTGTGTGCACAAAGAAGTACCTTTCATGATCTTCCCTTATGTTCATCAGAGAAGTGGAGAAAGATGAATGTGCAAATCCAGCAGTAAGAGGATGTAACCTTCAAAGGGGGGTTGTCTGTGTCCCATGCATGCTTCATTTGGTTTTTTCAGGCTCATGCAGAAGCCTGACAAAAATCAGTCTGCTCTACTAAATAGCAGAGAGGCACTGTGCTCCTGTGAGGTCCAAAGCTCTTCCAAATTATTTATGAAGAATGCACAGCTGCATTGTGTACCACCTTAGAGGTACAGTATTACTCCTAAAGAAACATCAGTATCCAAAAATAAAATCAAGAGTGGTCAATCCCTGTTTCTACCAGCTGCTTTCTATCACAACTGTTTTCTCTTCATAAAGGGGGGGGGGGATCAGAACGCCTTAACAATATTGACAAGGGAGCAGACCTAGCCATGCATGTTCTTGCTTGGCCTTTGTGAGCTCAAGACAAATACTAGAAGAGGACTAACATACTAATATGAACAATACCTTGGATACTGATCTGTAGAGTGTAATTTGCATACTGTACTTCAAGAAACCTTTTAACAGTCTTGTAAGATAGATCTTTCTTGTTAATGAATAACAAGGCAAGGTAAAGTAAAGTGTCCTTCCAGTCAAGATTGCTGGTGGCTTCATGAACATAGAGATCTCTATGTAGTTTTCTTTGCAGGAATAAAGAGGTAGTTTGCTATTGCCTTCTTTCAAGATGCCTCTTTGACTACTCTTTGGCATGTAGCAGTCGTGTCTCAAAGCAAATCTTTTTTGAAATCCACCAACATTGGGCAGGTGCTGCCACCTATCTAAGCTGGTAAAAGAAGAACTGCTTCCAAGGGCTTATATGCTACTGCAATTGATACCTATTCCTAGTGGCTTATATGCCCTATTTTTGTAAATAATGTTAAAAATATCCAGCATCTATAACAAAACAACACAATATAGCACAGTTTAGTGCTAGAGAGAAAGAAAATCACTCTACTTCAATTAACCCTCAAATTACAAAATGGTAATTTGGGATATTGCTGAGAGATACACATAAGCATTAGCTGTAATAATGTTTTTTGATAGTTTTACGTTTGAAATCTTCACTAACTTATTAGGATAAGAGTTGTATTGAATGTAGTTGGATGTGTTTTGAAGGAAATCTGATTAGCAACATCAGGCCATCCATCTGAACATCAATATCACTGCATCCACAAAAACTAAATCAATTCATAGTAGAATGTTATTTCCACACTTGCTCTGTCCTCCAACATCTTGCTGCCTCTCCCCATTTCCTGGCATCAACTGATTCTAGTGGCAGTCTCCTGGCTATTGCTAGGGCAGCCCTAAGATATCATAGTCTAGCTCAGTGTTTCTCAACCTCAGCAACTTTAAAATGTGTGGACTTCAATTCCCAGAATTCCCCAGCCAGCATGGCTGGCTGGGGAATTCTGGGAGTTGAAGTCCACACATCTTAAAGTTGCTGAGGTTGAGAAACACTGAGCTAGCTAAATACACTTAGTAGTCCCTGAAAATTTAAATAATAGTTACTCTTCCCTGTTTATCAGAAACTGCACCTCATTTTATGCATGGTTTGCAGGACTGGGTAAGTTAAAACTTAGAGAAAATTCTGCATTTTAGCTAAAAAAAAATTTCTCCTGATTAGTAACCAAGGGCAGCATTCTCTTTGTAATTGCTTTCATTTTCACTGCTGGCTTTTAGGTAGAAGTGGAATGAGTGTGATAAATCAAATCCAACAGTGAAGGCCTCTCGGAGGCTGTTTGTGTGAATGTCTACTGCTGGGCAAACACTGTACTATCCATCTGGAAATTAGAGAATGGGATTGCTATTCTAGAAAGCAGTGGAAATGTTTTTGAATTAAGGGACATATTCTTGCATATTCTTGCATAAAAGATCCCAATACCAGAAGACTGTGATAACGGATATGTTTTGATGGCTAGTTCAACAACAAGAAGGCAAATTCCTAATTCAGAAAATTAAGGGTCTCTTATGAGTTTATAATAAAATTCTATCCAGATTAATAAGTTCCCACTGTGTTGTGGACTCAAGTTTTTCATTAGGAGAGAAGCTATTTGGGACCAGAATGTAACTGAGTTGCTTCTGTTTTAAAATAGTTGTTAGTCCTCTGGCATCATTCTCTGAACTTCCACTATTGCTCTTCCATACTAATTATGCTAGTAGGACCAGACCCATTTTTTTTCTAGATCGTCAAGATTTTTGCTGCAAATGATGGCAAACTCTTATACTTAAGACCCATCACAGAGTGCACTGAAGCTCTATAATGGGCAGTCATCAGTTGTCCTTGCAATTTAGTTATCTTCCCCATTATATTTTCCAAGGGCCTTGGGAATGAAGTCACAATTGACTCACAATCATATATTCATTGGGACCAGATCCTGCCCCTCCATCAATTCTGTGACTGCATTGTTTTATTCCTGGAACTCAAATTCCTACAAAATATCACTATCCAGTATCAGATTCAAAATTAGCCTGCTTCTCAGTCAGAAAGGCTTTATTTATCCCACCTCCTCCCCTCCAATGTTCCTTCCCTGCCCCCAAGAAGAATGGCTTCCTAAATGTAGTCCATGATTACTGGCTCCTGAACTCTGTAACCATTGGGAATCACTACTTCTTTCCCCTTGTTTCTGAACTCTTGGAACAGCTGAAGGAGGTACATTTTTACAATTTGATCTTTCAACCTGGTGTACGTGAAATTTTCAACTGCCTTGATTCTTGCTATGAAAAGTTTGAATATACTTGCCTTCAGATTTGTTAACGTTCCATTGGTCTTCCACAGATTTATGATTCATATTTTCCATGATCATTTGGACAATTTTTTGACTGTGTATCTAGATAATTTGCTGATTTACTCTGATGATCTTGTCCTCCACATAGATCAATACCTTTGTTATTATAGCCTCTATGCCAAGCTAAATCTTTCACCTGCCACCTATATGTTGAGCAATTTGGGTTACTATATTTCTTAGAAAGGAATTAGGATGCACCCAACTAAAGGAAAATCAGTTTTATCTTAGGAGCCCTTGAATTATTCCAGATGCACTTTGATTTCTGGGCTCTGCCAGTTTTTACTTTAAATCTATTACTAATGTTGCCATATTGGCTACACTGTTTATGCATTTCACGAAGAGGATCTTCTTTCAGTAGAATTACAATGTGTACAAGCCTTTCTTTAATTCATTTCTCAGCCCATTTTCTATTATCCGGATCCTACCTATGTTATATAGGCTAACACATTTGATTTAACTTTTGGAGCTGTGTTTGTACAATCTGCTCCATAGTTGGGGATATTTCCTCCCCTGTGCATCCCTTTCCAGGCAACTACTTTTGGCCAAAAGAAACTATGATGTTTTTTTGGACATGAAGAACACTTTTCAGTATTGTTGCCATCTCCTTGAAGGCATAGAGTATTCTACAGAGGTATGATTGACCAAAATGATTTAAAACACTTAGAAACTTCCCACAGGCTCACAAAGCAACAGATCAGGTAGGTAGAATTTCTCTCTCATTTTAACTTTTGTATCTTTTATATTCCTCGTTGGTAGAACAAGCAGGCTGGTGCTTTTTAAAATAGCCAGAATATTTCTTATGATCATTATACCCACCCACCCCTCTGACCTCCATTCTGTATCTGGAAAATCTTAGTCATCCCTCTTTGACACTTGGCCCACCTGTGAGAGTCTCAGGGCTAGAGGGGACATTCTTTCACTAACTGATAAAATCTGTGCTTAGCAAGAACAGGAGCTCTATGTGCAGGCTTGAATAAATGACCTTAGGGTGACTCATTTTTTTGTTCCTTACCCTTTCTCCTGGGAACAAGAACTATGCCACAACAACCTGTTATATATTGTTTGTTTGTTTGTTTGTTTGTTTGTTTGTTTCTTTCTTTCTTTCTTTCTTTCTTTTTCTTTCAGGGAAGAATTGTTACAGCTGTGTCATGACACCCAGCTAGTTGGTCATTTTAAAGTATTTAAAACCATCAATCTCCCTCTCTATGACTTTTGCTGGCCTAATAATATAGCAGACATCAAGATCTATGTTACTTGTCACCAAGTGTTAGTCTGTCCAAGGAGTCCAGACAAGAAGCACTCTATCAGAAACTTAACATCAAAACTAATCTTTTTTTTTTTTTTTTTTAGTGTAGCACCAGTGTATAACAGCCCTGAACTACAGTTGAATTTTTGTTGTAGTTTTTGTGGCATTGAATCCACAAAATCTAAGCAGATTTGCCATTTGATTGCATTTAAAACAGTTCTTTTACCGTCTTCATTATGTACCATAGCAGAAAGAACTTTGTTGCAAAATTGTCTCTTATAAACATTGGCATTACATATTTTCTGAGTCATATGCCTCTGTTCTTAACCACTTTGATGCCAAAATGATAAAATGTGCATGGTCTCAACCCAGGCTACACTGTTTCACACTTGTGTTTGCAAAGTTGCACACCAGTATGTAAGGGGCAGAGTTTGCATCATGACATCATTTTGTCACTTGTCCACCCTTTTCTTCCCTCCTGTAGACCCCACTGCTTTGAATGAGTATTGAATAAAGTCCTATCACAGCTGCCATCCTCTGATACTCAATTGAAATATTTAGCAGCTGATATTTAACAGAAGTTGACATGCAGGGACATTTCACATCTAAGGGCATTTGACTGCTGGCATGCAATGCTCTGTAGGATTTGACAGTTGCCAGACTGTGAGATTTCACAACTGATGCCTGCTCAGACTGCTAAATGTAAGATTTTAACATGTTGAGGACACATGTAATGTTTAAAATGCAAATTTTAAAATTCAAAATTTAAAGCTCAATGACAGAGTAGAAATTTGGTTAGTGCTTAATGTGTATGGCTTATTTGATTTTCATCTATAGCTGGAACTTATTTTCTGCTGCATGTATATTATGCTGGCACAGGGAAGTAAACAGTGGCCTTTTTACAACTGACTGTTCTTTGTTTCTAAGATTTATAAATAACTACCTTATTCCAGAAGCTCTAGGCCTTTTAGGTGATATAGAATATTTATTCCTGGTATCTCTCACTATTGGCTGGGATTGCTGGAGTTGGGTTCAGCATCAGCTGAGAAGATCTAGGTCCCCTAGTGTGTCATGCAGACTTTTCTTCCCTAAAAAGGAAAACAAAGGAAAACAAAACAAAACCATCAACTGGGATATAGTAGTAACAATAGAAAGACCAACAGAAAAATAAAGGATGGTGAAGGGATCCCCTAGTTATCTTCAGGCAGTTCTTCCACCTCTTTTATCTGGTACAAAAGGACAGCATGTTTTCATTTAATGCTTATGATTGCTTTTAGCCTAAGATAAGTCACTTCTGCTGAGTGCTGAGCAAATCCTTAAAAAACATACAAAATATACAAAATTAGTTTTTAAAAAAGAGTACACAAAACTGAATACACAAGTACCAACAGCAACAACAAAACTGAATACAAACTTACAAGACCTAGGAAATGGAGTGGGGGACCAGTAAAACCCAGAAATAAGACTCGCTTGTAAAAATAGCCAGTGTGTTTGGTTCTTCTGGTTGAAAATGAAAGAGACCTAATCATAATATGGAAAGATAGGGTGATTTTTTTAAAAAAAAAAACTTTTCCAGCATCAATCTAATTCATTTAAACTGGGGTTTCTGCTGATGCACCAAGAAGTTCCTTTGGTTTTTATGTTGCCTTATCTTTATTAGTTCCAGTATGGTTCCTTCCAACTTGAATCACTGTAACAGAAAAGCAGGCTTGTGATTTCTCTTCAATCAAAGCATCCTGTGTTCCACTTTCCAATAATTCTGACATGGGTGGGTGACTGACTGCCTCCTGTTATTTCTGGGAAGAGATGATGAGTCTGCTCTACTGCTTCCTTCCAAGGGCTATGTAGCATTTCCTATACTTTCTAGGAAGGTGATTGAGAAAGTGGTTGTTCAGCAGCTTCAGAGGACCTTGGATGAAGTGGATTATCTGGATCCTTTTCAGTTAGGATTCAGACCGGGGTATTGGATGGAAAACACACTGATTGTTCTTTTGGATGATCTCTAGCATGGGCAGGATGGGGATTGTGCATTGACTTCTTGGTGGCTTTTGATACCATCAACCATGGTATCCTTCTGGATCAACTGAGAGGATTGGGGGAGGGCAGCACAGTGTTGTACTGGTTCACCTCCTTTCTCCAGGGCAATTCCAGTCAGTGGTGATTGAGGGGGAGAGATCCTGCCCCTGGTCCCTACTGTGAGGGGTGCTGCAGGTGTCAGTGCTCCTATTCAACATCTACATGAGGCCACTGGGTAAGCTCATCTGTCACCATGGGATGAGGTATCATCAATACGCTGATGATACCCAATTATACATCTCTGCCCCTGATGAATTAAGTGATGATGCGGATGTCTTATTCTGGTGTCTTGGGGCTGTGAGGGTCTAGATGGGGAACAACAGGCTTCAGCTGAACCCTGGAACGGCTAAGTGGCTTTGGGTTTGGAGGCCTTCTGGTTCTAGGATTATGCCATCTTTGGTGCTGGATGGGGTTGTACTGCCCCAAACAGACCGCCTGTGCAATCTGGGGTCTTCCTAGACTCACAGCTCCTGCTCAAAGAGCAGGTGAAAGTTGTGGCTAGGAAGGCCTTTGCACAACTTTGTATTGTGTGCCACTTGCAACCATTCCTAGATCAAGGGGCTCTACTCACAGTCACTCATGCCCTAGTCACTTCTCGGTTGTACTGCTGTAATGCGCTGTACATGGGGCTGCCTTTAAAGAGTATCTGGGAGCTTCAGCTGGTGCAAAATGCAGTGCTGTGGACAGTTATGTGTGTTTCTAGTAGAACACATTGGTTACCAGTCTGTTTCAGGGTCCAGTTCAAGGTGCTGGCTGACCTTTAAAACCCTACATGGCATGGGACCAGGTTATTTGAGGCCACCTCTCCCCAATTACATCTGCCCATCCCACCAGATCCATCAGAGAGGGAATGCTGTGGGTCCCATCAACTAGAGAGTCACATTTGGTGGGTTCTAGGTGGCAGGCCTTTTGTCCTGTGGTGCCTATGTTATGGAATATCCCCCCTCCCCCAAGTGAGGCTGGCTTCATCACTACTGACTTTCCAAAGGTCCCTCAAAACCTGGTTGTGCCATCCGGTCTGGGGACCCCAGGGGCTCGTGAATTATTGAGGTGGCTACACATTAACATCTACATTAACATCTCTTTGCCCAATATTTCTTCTCTTTTAGCTTTGTTTTTTTATAATTTAAACTTTTTTTAACAACAACAACTGTTTGGTATTTATTAACTAATTGTTTTTTTAGTCTTGTATGCTGCCCAGAGTCACTTGTTTGTGAGATGGGTGGCTATAGACTGTAAATTTGACAAATAAATCATAAATAAAAGGAAGCAATTTCAGTTCTCTCCCTGCTCTTTCAGCTTAGACACTGAGAGAAGTTGCAATCAAGGAAAGAAAAGTCATTCCTTTATTTAAATACTATGTAAAACTGGTGCTTCCCCTCTAGAAAGATTCCCTCTGGAACATTAAATGATGCAAATTAAACAGTAGCACTAAAGAAAACTCCTTTGAGGGACTGAGCTCCTTGCTGTATGTTATACTGTGACCCACATGCAATAAGACTCTGGCAAAAAAATAACTTTATTAATAGTGACATTAATATGGCTGTTTGTGATGCAACCAGATTAGCTGGGGATTAAAGAGAAAGTACACATATTTTTAGCAGTTGTGTCTCTAAAGTTGTAGACGTTCTTGGACACACTGCAGCATATGGTGCCATTAAATGGCTGCTTTGAAAAAAAAGATCCAGGTGCTTTTAAATTGTTTCAGTGGTCTTTTAACTGAGATTTTGATTGCTCAGTTTCTTTTTAACTATTATGTTTGTCTTTATTTGTATTATTGTCACAAGTGTTAACTACCATCTTTGGTGGAGAAGAAAGATATAGATACATTGGGGGCAGGAGGTGGGTGGGTTGGCTAGCAATAGTGATACGATACTGAATATGCTTAAGAACAGATAGCTACTTCAAAGCCCCTGCCTCAACAACAGGGAAAAATATAAAAACATCACAAATTATTTAATTAGCAGAAACACATAGAAAAGCTCTTACCACATTAGGTTGCTTCAGACTGGGAAGCTTCTGCTGAACATGTTGCTTGGCTCTAATTGACAAGATGACCTCCTGGACAATGAAGCTGAGCTAACCTAAGCAGGTGTTGTGCTAAGGGCTCCCCCCACAGAACAAAAGGCAGAACATATGTTACAGCAACAACTTTGCTACAAGGAAGCATGAGATGCAGACCTTAGAGGCCATAATGCCCTTGCATCTAATAAAACTCCTCCATCCCCAAGACCTATGAGAGAAATGCTTTTCCTTACCTCTAATGTGCTATGCTATTTTCCAAGCTACTGATGCCAATGATTTCAAAACTCATCAAAGCACTGGGCACATATTTGTTTACTAGGTTCATCTGCTTGAACAGCATGCATTCATAACATTTCCTACTCATAAGGCATAACACACCATGATTGGTAGGTTTTAGACTCAGCAAATGTTATAGAAACTTGGCTATTATGCTCTTTTCCTTCATTCTCATGCTCTTGTATTTCCCTCTTATCCAAATTATATTTGACATTCAATTTAGAATCCAAAAGAGGCAATGAGAGCTCATAGTGTAATGCCTATGAACCTGCTGCATATGTGACATTTAACAGAATGGACATTTTTCATTAAAAAACTGCTTTTTAGCTGCTCAGCATTGCTTTTGTCTGCTTGTAATAAGCACCACTGTGATGAATCTTTTATGGGTTTTTCCCCTCTCTTATATACATTAAAACTGTAGAGTTTCAAAACTTCTTAAATGTTTCTGAGAGTTGGTTATATCTTATTATTTTGCTTTCAATTAAAGACTATTGTAGGGGAAAAAAACGTTAAAATGCATTAGGTTTAATCAACTGAGGAGCTTCCTTTTGCTGATTTTGCCACCTAACTTTTTTGAGAAAGATGCTGAAGGCTGGTTCACATGTAACTGTGTAACCTCAGTCTAATGTAGGCATTATGGGGCTAGACTAAAATGAAAACCTAAAAGATTGTGATTTTTAGAGCTTTTCTGAAGATTACAGAATTAAACACACATAGTTAAAATCAGTCCAACCAGTTTAAACCCAAAGCCCTCTTTCATCAAAGATTTCTTTAAACTTTATGATTAAATAAAGTTGTTTTGTTCCTCAGGATGCATATAACAGGATAATGATAACTGGAAAGTTAGGATTTGCAGCTGGAAGCTACAAGTTTTACTCAAGATAGACAGACAGACAGGATGTAATTTATTAATTTATATCCGGCCTAACCCCCAGCGGCTCTCTCTCTCTCTAGATATTGTATACAGCATCCCTGTAAGAGTTCCCCATATATTCAGTTTAAACCTCTCCTGAGCAGTGACTTCACCCTTACAAGGTGAAACCAAGCAGTTCATCAGGATTACATTCTTCCCTGCAAAAAAAACTGTTGTCTCAACAGAGATCTCCAATTTAGACTCACAGAAAGTTATTAAAACTAATAGCTAGTTACAACAAGAGTTGTGTAAAACATTTCATGCTTGGAATGTTTAAATGTCTGTTCTGATTGTTCTAAACAGGAATCAAAAGGCATGTTTTGAAAGTGTTGCTGTAAGGTATGAACATAAGATACTGTTTTGTTCCAAGACTGACTCAAAATTTGTCTGGTCTGAGAAAGGTTGCTCAGAGTGTCCCGAGTGTTCCAAGTATTGCAGTTGGGCTATTCTCTTGTTGACTAGGGATTGGTTGCTCTTTTTTCCCTCTCCCTTAATATTTTCCAGACTAGCCAATACAGAACAAGGACCAGTCGTGTTCTCCTTGCTATTGGTTTAGGCATGGATGATGTGGGAGTGGAGCATTGAGGGAAAAGAAGCAATTAAGCACATGGCCAGACAAAATGCAGCTGGTCCTTGTTCAGCTACCACAATTGGGACCAGCAACTTGGTCATTAAGCAAAGCAGTCACTAAATGAAACCATGACTGCCCTTATGATCTTAGTTCAGCTTGCCTTTGTTTTACAGACTGCAAAGGTTGTAAATGTGAGGACTGGTCATAAAGTTGTCATAACTGCAGATGGTCTCTAAGAAGGCAGTCTCTTAACAAGGACTACTGTAATGCTTGCAGCTACAAACCTGTCAACTTGCCTAATACATTCCTGCTCTGATGTTATTTTATTTTTTCAAAATCTTTGCTATGTGGGAGCTAAGAGAATATTTGGGTGGGGTCCATGACTGGGTCCCCAATGATTTATTTAAAGAAATTGAAAAGATCTCTGTCTGTTTTTTCTGGGGTGAGGTATAACAGACCCTAATGATAACATTTTTTTTTTCCCAAGTGGTGAGAGAAGAGCTGTGCTCCAGTTGTTTCATAAGGGGATTTATTTTCACATTTCCAAAAATGTTTTAAAAGTTATGTTCTTGGCCAAATTTTCTGCAATTTGGGTGGTATGTAGCATTCAAAACTGAATACTACCCTAACTTTTCTTGTGACTATGGTAGAAAACAAGGGAGAAGTAGCTGCCCCCAAGCTCCCATTGCCTCTATCATCAGAGCACTCAAAACATTTTGAATTTTGTTCTGGAGGATTGCATTTTGTTCTGACACAGCATAGCCAACTTTTATAGAAAGTTTTAAATGGGGTTGTTTTGTACTGAATTTGAAACATAGAACATTTATGTTTTGTGAATACTTTTAATTAAAATAAGAGAATATAGATTCTGGATTTGTAGTATGCAGTAAAATTTAAAAACAAACTTAGAATGTTGTAGTTGAATTTAACTGGCTTGACTGTAGTTCTTTGACTATAGTAAGAAATATATTCATTTATTCCCATTGAACCTACTAATGATGCTTCACTGCTCATAGATATCACCTAATTAGATACCTAATTCAATATCTGTGGTCTGTGAATCTTCAACAGATGGGCTAGGAATTATGCTTAAAAAAAAGGAAAAAAAAAAGAATTGAGATGAACTGACCTGCAAGAGGATTTAGGTCTAATGGAATTATAGATTTTGGATCATTATATTATGCATATCAACAGATGAGGACATAAATTCACAAGTTTACAGCTGGTCCTATCCCAACAGATAAATTCAGACTGAAGCTAGAGACCTTAACTCAAGGTGAATAATCATATAAGAATTATAATTATTCACCTTAGTTATTCTTACAATTATTTTACAGCTCCCCTACAGAATTATACCAATATTATCAGCCCAAGCTTCTGTTGACAAGTGACTCCCTGCTTAGATTGAACCTAAACAGCTCATGTGTAAATAAATCACAAATGACATCAGAAATTAAATGATAATTTCACCTCATCTTTCTGCAAACTTCAGGATTCTCAGTAGACACTATTTCCCATCTTAATATGTAAACAAAACAAGTATATGGTCATAAAATTAGGTGCAGTACATACACAACATGTGTGATCCTGCAATTAGTCTTCCTTTTTCCATTTCCTTTCTTTAAAGTCTTCATTCCTTTCTTTAAAGTTTCCCAGATAAGAGCTAGCTGTCTCCATCTCTGTCACCTTCTCTACGGTTACTTGGGCAGAAAGACATTTTTCCTATACAAATATAAATGAAGCATAAAGTAGAGGCTAAAAAGGTTGTAACTCTTACTTGAAAGTGAAATCAACCACTCTCATTCGATGGCTTCACACAGCATGTGCAGTGGGGCCATTGAAAGGTCTGTCATGTCATGTGAATTAAGGAATTTCAGGTTCAGGATCAGGACCCAATAACCTCAAAGAACCATGGAATTAATTGTGAGTGATTTATTCTGTGTCAGGCCATGTTATGCAAACTCAAAAAAGAGAATTAATTCTAGCTCCCGGCTTCAAGGCATATAGATGAAAGCTTTGAATAGCCCTGCCAAAATAGTTGTTTTCCAGGCACGACATCTGAAATTTTAAAAGATTGAAAGGTTAAATAGCATGTTTCAGATTTCCAGTTTGTCACCAAGTTATTATTTAAAGTAAACTGAATTGGGGGTGCAGATCTCAAAGTGAGGAGGGGGAAGAATAAGGCTCACTAGTAAAACAAAAAGGAAACTAATATTACGTTCCTTTAATAATACAGTATTGAAGAACATAGGAAAAACAGGATGGTCACCTTTGTTGGTGTTCTTATCTAAAGCTGCAGGAAATTATAAAGGGCACTCTTTTAATTTAAAGTGATATTTTAGGCAGACTATTTCTTCAGCTATATCTTGTAATTTTCTCTCATGCTTCTGCCCTCTGGTAGACAAAGCAATTATCAGAAGCTTCCATTTAAGGTTTAACTGTTTAATTATTACCTGCTTAAATACAATTTAATACCACTCTCTTTATTGAAATCAATTCATATTACCTTATATCTGCAATTTAAATTAACTTTGGGATAAATTACAGTCTTTGGCTGATCAACATTCAGGAAGTTCCTGCAAAGTCTTTATTATGCCTTCTATTTTTATGGAACAAATCAGTGAACGAATGAGCAGTTAACCCTTGCATAGAATTCCTGTAATATTTTCCCAGGCTGTAGTTGGCAAATGGAACCTAAAGTTCATTTCAGCAGAAAAATTGTTGCTTAATTTTTGAATTCTCTTTACTAAGTTCATGAGTGATTATCTTAAGAGTATTTTCAAGCCTGACACCTTTGATAGGCATTCTCTAGTCCACCTAAATACCATATGAGGATAAGAAATTAAAGAAGAGATTCCAAGAAGTCTTGAGGAATTAAAAACAAAACAGCCAAAAACTTGTTATTCTAAAGCAGGGTGAAATGCTTTTTTGTATATAGCCAATTCTTTTGGAAGTCTGCATGTCTAGAAAGTTCATTTCAGAAATCCCCGTGCATTCCAAGATGGCTTTGTGACAGTGCCTCCTGCTCTGACCCGTGTGAACACTAGAAAATTTTGCACCTGCTGCAAAGCTTGATAGAGCTTGGCATTTTGCTTTCCCTCACAGCAGATAGAAAAAAAAATGACAACTTCACTGCCTGGAATTGTGACAGTTTCATTGCAGAATAAAAAAGTATCTTTCAGCAGCTTGTGAGAGTAACATTAAAATAATAACAAATTAAATTGAATTCAGGGCAGTCATTTATCCAGCAAAGTTATTAGAATGAGATGACAGAACCAGCCAGACAGAAATTGGATTTTCTAAGTATCTGCTGTGCCAACCTGGCTGAATATCTTATTCAGGTGGCTAACGCGAGCCAGATGAGAGCTAAAATTGAAGCTCATTGAGAATATTGAGGGAAGCAATCAACCTGGTGGTAGGAAGTTGGCCTGAAGCAAATGCAGTGCGATGCACTCTCCAAAGCTGTAGGTTTTTGTTGTTGTCGTTATGCCTTTCTTCCAATAGAACATGCATGGTGGCTAACAGCAATACCAAAGAAAAGAAGCACTTTAAACATAATAAACAGAGTTAAAATCACTCCCCGTAAACTTAATTCTCATTCCAAATGTGGAAAGCATATGAGGCTGAGTGCAATTCCCAAAAGAATGCATTTATAGAATTATGCAACTGGAAGGAGCATTTGGCCACTGAATCCAATCCCATGATTAGTGCTGGAATCCAAATTTAAGCTTCCTCATCAAATCGTTATTTAGCCCCCAATTAAACATTTAGTGAGTGTTCCCAAGGTAATTGGTTCCATTGTCGGTCTGTTCTTACTGCTAGGAAGTTTTCTTACATTCAGGTGGAATCTGCTTTCACATCCTGTACCCTGAAGTGATAAAGAACAGGTCTTATACTACTTCTGCACCACATATTTTCAAGTTCAAGGTAGGATATCAATCAATGAATCAATGAATCAATCTTTGAGAATGCTATTATAGTTCTCTGCTCAGCCTTCTTTTCCTGAGGTGAAAACTCCCAATTTCTTCCATCTCTTTTGAAAGGATTTTGTTTATCATCCTGTTGCTGCTGTTCTCTGTTCCCGTGTAGCACTCAGTAATGGACACAATATTTGAGGCCTGACCACCATAGGACACAGATAACTTCTTATGGAATTTAGTGTTCTGCTGACGCAGCCTAAACTTGCATTTGCCTTTTTTGCTGCCAAGTTATAGAGCTGCAAGCCATAGAACTGGCTTATTCAGTTTGTAACCACCTATTATCCAATCTTTTTTAACAAATTCAATTGCTAGGCCACATCTCCCCCATTCTATAATTTTATACTTTATTTCCATTTTTCAATTTAATAACTTTGCATATTAAATTTCATTCTGTTATTTCCAGTCCATTTCTCTAAGCTATCAAGATAATTTCGAATTCTATTTCTGTCTTCTAGGGTATGAATTTTCTTTTATCCAAGTCATTAATAGAAACACTGAAGAACAGAGCACCCAGGACTGAAACTTGTGGCATCCCATTCAATACCTCATTGCAATTTGATGAGGAATCATTGATGAGTGCATTTGAGTATGATTTCTTAGCCAGCTATATACAGTATGCAGTTAATCATCATGTCATTCAACCTACCTTTAACTAACCTGATAATCACACTGTCATAGACTACTCTGTCATATGCTTTGTGGAAATTGAGATACATTACAACTATACCATTCTACTAAGCAAGTATCTGATTAAAAGAAAGAGAGAGGATTAATTTGGTAAGACTTGTCCTTGACAAACCCCTGCTGATTCCTGGTGATTACTACATTATTTTAATGCGCTTACAAATCAAACTCTTTATGATCTGCTCTAGGACCTTCCCAAGTATTGATATCAGACTGAAGGCTCTGTTGTTCTCTAAAAGCTACTTTTTCCCTTTTTGATGATAGTGACAAATATGGAATGACCTGTCTTCTGGTACTCATTTCCAGGATTTCTCAAATATCATACATAAAGTTTTGACCAAACAATCAAGTCCATTCAATATACCTGCAGTACTTTTTCCCTTTCCAGTCTTCTTTCATGGATATCATGGTTTGGAGGGGTAGAATAAATATCACTTGCTGTTCCCAGTGCCTTGAGCTTTCTTCTTAGACTTTCAGGTCCATCACAATTGAGTTTATCCTTTGCAGTATCATTTGTCCCCAGATGAATAAGCAGGAATAGATATTAAAATAAAATTAAAGATTAAAATTAAAAACATTAAAATTTGGCCAAAATTTACTGAAGTAAGGGAATGAGGACAAAATAAACATGCATAAAGGAACAAGTAATGAGAGTGCAACTTTTTAAATATATTAAATACAACAGGATATAACAAAGAGTTTTGGTTCATCATTATCATAGCTCTGACCTTTGCTTCTGGCAAGTAGCACATTTCATGAACTGATGGTCTAGTTAGCACATCTGTTGCAATTCCTTATAAAAGTGAGTCACCAAGTATCACAATTCTGTTTTTTTTTTAGGGTTCAGCTCCATCTCCTATCCACTATCTTTATTGATCCATTGTCCTATCTCATGTTCCAAGTGTTTCTATTTCTTCTTTCTTCTTTCTTCTTTCTTCTTTCTTCTTTCTTCTTTCTTCTTTCTTCTTTCTTCTTTCTTCTTTCTTCTTTCTTCTTTCTTCTTTCTTCTTTCTTCTTTCTTCTTTCTTCTTTCTTCTTTCTTCTTTCTTCTTTCTTCTTTCTTCTTTCTTCTTTCTTCTTTCTTCTTTCTTCTTTCTTTTGCAGGCCTAAAAACTATTTCTGAGTTCCAGTAAGGAAGACTAATCTTTACATCTCTTTCTTCTGATATTGACTCCCATCTACTAGGCTTGTTCTTCAGATTCTTTTCTTTCTGCAGAGGTTCTTCCTTTGTAATAGTAAGTCCTTTCTTTAATCTGATAAACCTTTGTTCTGTCTCTCTCACTCACCAGGCCGTTAAAAATGCAGTGAACACTAACTCCTCCAATCTTTTGCATTTTTCTCTAAGCACTACAAATATGCATTAGGCATGTTATTTTCAGGCAGGAACACAAACATGCTCCATGTATTGCAGGTCACATTTGCAGACTCCTGTCAATTCATCTTCACTTTTGCTTTTTCAGTATCCCCAGTTTTATTTCTCTTTGTTCCCTTTTCAGCTCTTCAGTCTTTCAGAATAGTCAACTACAAACTGTTCACTTTGGTGAAACATATGTTAGGGATTTCCCCTTAAACTCCTTAGTCTAATTGTACTGGCAAACTTTCATTTGTTGTGGTATTCAGAAGCCAAAAATATGTCTCTAAAGGTACTATAGTGTTATTGGTTTTTTTTAAACTTTCTTAGTAAAGAATTGTTTTTTCTGTTTAACATCACATTCCTGTCCTAGCAAGAGAAATCTAACCATGTAAAACTCAAGGAAGCTATGAGGACTTCAGGTACCCTTTGGCTTTATAATTTAGTTTGGTGTGACCCTGAGGAAGGGAGCAGAAGCCAGGTGTAAAAATGTCAGGCAAAGGGGTCATCTTATAATACTTATAATAGTGAAAGAATGTAGATTAGGAGTGACAGTAGATTAAGGTACCAGTCTCAAGCTCTCAATTTGGGTGATTGCTTCATTGTTAATATAGAATCAGGGGCTTTTCCCACCTATGCAAAAGTAATTATTTATTAGTGATTGATTTATTAGTGGTTGGTATTTTTTTTTCTGCTTTTGGCTGTAAAGTCATTAAGGTTACTATGGTAACAAATCACTCTAGCAGAGTCAGAAGGTCAAACTTAAGTATCCTTAGTTTTGGGTGTGAAAAGACATTACCATATAAGGAAAAAGCTCCTGATTTGCCTGGAGGGCAGCTTACCTGGGCTTGTTAGTTTCAGTTTCCTTTCTACACATAGCCTCCTCCCAGTCTTCTCTCAGCACGTGTGAATGCACAAGCTTGTAAAATATGCTTTTGTCCTTTCTGTAAATACATTTATTTTTATAGAAATGCCTGGTGTGTGATTTTGCTGATCTCTCGGGCCAAACGCTTTCCAGCACACTTTGACAGGTTGTGGGCCCAGTAAGCAGACCAGTGAACCCCCAGAGAGAGCAGAGAGATCAGCTCCACGCCTCATGCACATTGTTAAAGGCAGGTAACAAAGACCTGTGAAGATTTTCTTTGGAGCTGCCTGGAGATTTTCCAGCTACTGCCAGTCTGCAGGACAAAGAAGCCAGTTGAGGTGACTTGCAAAAGAAGGAAGAAGCCATGGCTGCCTCCCAGCCCTCAGCGATGCCTCTTGAGTGCCTATCAGAGACCAACTATTTGAATTGGGCCCTGAAGATGGAAATGTATCTTCACAGAGAGAATCTTTGGATGCCAACTGGTGAGGAAACCCCCCCCCCCCCAAATCTCAGTGCTGAATGGCTTAGGCAGGATGAGCAGGCTAGAGCCACCATTATCCTGGGAGTTGAAGACAATGAGCTAGTCCACGTGTGATGTATGCAGTCTCCAAAGCAGCTGTGGGACGCTTTGAGAGACTTGTATGTAAGGGCAACAGCAGGGAGTAGTTACTCTGACAAAAAAGCTGTACAAAGCCTACCTTGAGGAAGGAGATAGCCTTCCTGAGCACCTGTATCATATTCAGCAGCTGTTTGTTGAGTTGCAGGAGAGAGGAATGGAATTTACACCTCTCACAAAATCCTATATCCTCCTGTCCTCATTGAATGAAACATGGGACATGCTGATTGGTACCCTGAAGGCTATGCCTGAAGCAAACCTCACCCCATCATATGTAACACAACGCCTACTCGCTGAATGGGAGAAGAGAGAGGAAAGATTCCCCCACACTTCTGGAAAGCTGCAGCACCAGAAAGCAAGGGAAACAAAAGGAAAAGAAGCTGAGGCAACAGCACTAGCCAGCTAGTGATGCTTCACTTGTGGTTCAGCTGGACATTTGCAGAAAGACTGTGCCTTGAGACCCAAGAGTAGAAAGACAGAGAAGAAGAACACAAGGGCAACACAGAAGAAGGCTCTTCAGACAACCCAAATTGCACAGGTTGCTGAGAAGGGTAATTCTGATGTATGGGTGTTAGATTCTGGGGCCAACTGTCATTTATGTAATTGTAAAAGCTCTTTTGTGTCACTGTCTAAAACTGAAAGGCAAAGTGTATCTTTGCTGATGGGTCTGTGACCAAAATTATGGGACAAGGTGACCTATATTTATCCTGCTTGGGAGAAACTGTGAAAGGTGTGCTGTATGTGCCAAATCTACAGTCAAACCTTTATCTGTGGCACAGTTAGCTGTAACAGGGTATGTCATAACATTTAGGAAAATGGTTGTGAGATACATAAAAATGGTAAATTGTGTGCTATTGGTATGTTAAAAGACTCCTTGTACATTGTGCAAAATGCAAGGAAGCCAAGCTGCAAGGCTGCAGTTGGCAACACTCCATATCATGACCAATGTGATGCATAGAAGATTTGGCCGTGCTAATTTCAAGTATATAGCACAAATGCCACAGCTGTGTGCTGACCTAAAGGTAAAACCCTGTGACTAATACTTAGACTGTATAGTTTGCAAAGAATGCAAAACACTAAAAGCTCCTGTGAGTAAGCACAGTGACAGAGTTACAACTAGACCTTTGGAAATTGTACACTCTGACATTATTGGTCCTTTTGCTCCAAGTCTTGGACAAGCAAGATATGCAATGACCATCACTGATGATTTCTCAAGATACACATTTATCTATATCTTAAAACATAAAGATGAGGCATTTGAAAAATTCAAAAGCTTTGTGACATGGGTTAATGGAAAATTCCCAAGGCCTGTATCTGCACTCCAGTGTGATAAAGGAGGAGAGTACCTTTCTCACAAATTCAAAAGGTTCTTAGCAGAAAAGGGGATAGAACAAATTCTTTTTAATCCCTCAGCAAAATGGTGTTCCTGAAAGAAAGGGCAGAACTTTGCAAAATGCGATGGAATGCATGCTTAAAGATTCACATTTATCTTTTAAGTATTGGGGAGAGGCAATATCTACTGCCTGTTATGTACAAAACAGATTGTATAACTCTGTGATTCAGGACACTCCGTTCCATTTGTTTTATGGTGTGAAACCAAAGGTAAACCATCTTAGAGTGTTTGGTAGCACTGCATGGGTTCATATACCAAAACAACAGAGAAGGAAAGGAGGTCCCACAACAAAGAACGTCATCTTTGTTGGCTATGAACAAAGCCAGAAGAGCTACAGGTTCATAGTGGGAGAGAAATTAACAATTAGCAAAAGTGCTTCTTTTGCTGAGCAAAACTGGGGGAGATTAAATTCTAGCTCTCCAGTTAATCTGACCACCACAAGAGAACAGCAAGGACTTGCTAATGGTGATCTTTTGCCTGATGAGGACATTAAACCAGAAAAGCAAACTGAAGATCTGTCTGATGAAACAGATGCTTCTCAGGAAAGTGATAGGAGTCAAAATTTAAGCCCTGTATTACCTCGCAGATCTCAGAGAAGTAATAAAGGCGTTCCTCCATCACGTTTTCAGGCTGAAACAGTAAAGGCTTTTCACATATTCACAGAACCTGAGTCCTTAGAACAAGTGAATGCTTTACCACTTGAGATTGCACAAAATTGGCATTCTGCCATGCAACAAGAATTAGCATCCTTGAAAGAAAATAAAACATGGAAACTGGTAAATCTACCTCCCAATGAATGCTGTTTAGGTTGTAGGTGGGTTTTCAAACTGAAAAGGGATGCTGATGGCAAAATCCAAAAATATAAAGCAAGGTTGGTTGCAAAAGGGTTCACTCAAAGGAAAGATTTAGACTTTGACCAGACTTTTGCACCAGTTACTAAAGGTGAATCAATTAGATTGCTGTTAAAAATTGCTGCACTCAAAGGAATGTCAGTTCACCACAATGACATTCAAACTGCATTTCTCTATGGTGATTTGACCACAAATTATATATGCAGCAACCCCCTGGCAATGAAAAAGGGGAGAATCTTGTCTGTGAACTGCAAAAATCAATCTATGGATTAAAACAGGCTGCTAGATCCTGGAACCAAAAATTAGATGAAAAACTGCAGAATTTTGGTTTTGAAAAATGGAAAAGTGGCATTGAAGAGGATAATGAGGTATTTACAAGGAACAATGAATTATTGCCTGAAGCTAAATGCCTGTGGAACAGAGAAATTGCAGGCTTTTGCTGATTCTGACTGGGGAGCTGATGTCAGTGACAAGAAATCCACTTGTGGGATTTTAAGTCAATTAGCTGGGTCAAGAATTTGCTGGCATTCTAGAAAGCAAACACATGTTGCTCTTTCCACTGCAGAAGCATAGTTTTATTCCCTAGCACAGACCTGTAATGAGGTTGTATGGTTTAATCAGTTGTTAAAAGACATAGGCATGGAAGTGAACCAGCCTATAACTGTTTATGAGGATAATCAAGCTTGCATTGCAATGGCAAAATCTGAAGCTTGCAAGAATAGGACAAAACATATAGATATTAGATATCAATATATCAAAGACATGATAGCCAGTTGGGAAATAATGATAAAATATTGTGAATCAAAAGACATGATTGCTGTTATTTTAACTAAGTCTCTTGCTCTACCAAGACACAAAGTTAACAAAGCTAATTGGTCTACAGCTCACTCCTTAGCATAAAAAAAGGGGGAGTGTTGGTATTTGTTTTTTTCTGCTTTTGGCTGTAAAGCCATTAAGGTTACTATGGTAACAAATCACTCTAGCAGAGTCAGAAGGTCAAACTTAAGTATCCTTAGTTTTGGGTGTGAAAATGCATTACCATATAAGGTAAAAGCTCCTGATTTGCCTGGAGGGCAGCTTGCCTGGGCTTGTTAGTTTCAGTTTCCTTTCTACACACAACCTCCTCCCAGTCCTCTCTGAGCATGTGTGAATGCACAAGCTTGTAAAATATGTTTTTGTGCTTTCTGCAAATACATTTATTTTTATAGAAATGCCTGGTGTGTGATTTTTCTGATCTCTCAGGCTAAACACTTTCCAGAACATTCTGACAATCTCTTCCTATATACTTCTTTGCAAATCTATATTTCGTGTTCACGGTCTGGTTGGCCAGAGCCCAGTAATCACTGTTTGAGGGTATTTTAATTTTTTTAAAAAAATGTTTTCAGATCTCAATTGCTTTGGCTTATCTTCCAGTGGATTGCTTTTTTCCCATGATGTTGCTTTACCTATTTGCTTGCTTGCTGATGAGCTCAATAATTTAGGAGCCAGAGAAGAACTGGCTTTATTGAAAATTCAGCTCCAATTAAAAATGTAGATTTTAACTTTTAAAATCCTAACGAATTTGGATCCAGAGAAAATAGAGGGCCTTCCTTTCTTTCTGCCAATAAGACACTACTTACAACATATTCTATTTAAATGTGACTCAGTTTAGACTTCTCTTTGTTGATGTAGTGGTTAAGGATCCAGGCTAGAAACAGGGAGACCATGATGCATATATCAGTGATTCATTTGTGATCAAGGGACTCAACCCCACAGTTGTTTCTTTCCCAGTTTGATGTTAAGGACCCAGGCAAGAAAAAGGGAGACTGTGAATTCTATTCCTGCTTTAAGCATGAAGCCAGCTGGGTAACACAGGGCCAGTCTCTTCCTCTCAGCTCTAGGAACCAAGTAATGGCAAACCACTTCTGAAAAACCTTGCCAAGGAAACTGCAGGGACTTGCCCAGGCAGTTGCCAGGAGTCAACACTGACTCAAAGGTACATAATTTATTTATTTGTTCTTGTGATACAATTACCCTCAAATTCTATCAAGAGTGAGGCCTGACTGTCATGTTTTTCACTTTCTTGGTATTTTGAATGCTTCAGAGTGAATCTTCTGGTTATAGATTATTGTATTAATGACACCCAGGGCAATGGTGTTTATATTTTTCTTTCTGTATGAGCTGTTTTTGATTGATGGGATATGAAGTTTTAGAAGTACATTTGCATGTGTGGATGCAAGAACCAGCTCCAAGCACTTCATAATCAAGACTGGAAACATTGACTGCTATGTAAACATGTACAAGCAAAAGCCTAGCCATTGTAGAGCAAGCAGCACCATGTATATTACTGCCCCAAACCGATTCCTGCTCATTAGCTCTTCTCTGCCAATTCCCACTTGAGCAATGTTTCCCTCAGTACATCATTCCCCTCACCTTTTAATTCTGTAGCCTGTTGTTCCCTGAATCCCATTAATTCTTTTAAGGAAAATCAGATTAAAACAATGAACCAGTTAAATGATACTGCAAGTCACTTCTCATAGAGAAGTTGGGGTCTTTACGTTGCATGTGCCTTCATTATATAGGTTTCCACTGCCCCCTTTAAAAAAAAAATCTGCAGGAAGTGTATCAGACAAAAAAGCTTGGTTATATATTTTTGAATAGTGATTTTTTCTTCTTCTGAGGGTCTCACAATTAAAAATCAGGTTGGTAATAACATTATTTCCTGGCTGTGTTGATTTCTGTGGTTACTCTTCTTATGACTAAACCAGATTAGCTATCACACATCTCTGTTTGGCAAGCTCTTTCAGTGAGACCGAATGACCCAACAGTGGTAAAATCATAGTCCTTGACCTGTTTTTAAAACTCCTAGAAGCAGTTACTTCAGACCATATATAGTTCTGGCATAGATGCTCTCAACAAGGGTATACTGTCTTTGAAGGGTGAAAAAGGCCTGTTTATGAACTGCATTACTTCAGATAATAGGTAAAGACTTTGCATTCTCAACCACATAGAAAAATTTCAATATATAAAATTATTTTTTTTTTAGTTTCGCTTTCTACTGAAGTGCTGGTTTTTAAGATGCAAAGGTTGCCATGTGAGTGCTTGTGGAGAAAGGAGCAGGCATTTTGAGGTTGTTGTTTAACAGTTGCTCACCTGTGATAGCAAGACCCCTTAACCTATTCCTTTCCAGCTTATTTAGGTAAGTTTTGGTCCATAGATTTGCTCTGGACAATATTGCAGGAAAGTATTGTGAGAAATGCCAAGGTAACAAAGGGGAGATACGTATAAGGGTAGCGAATGCCACTGTTCTGTTTACAGACTGCATGTGGCTGCCATTGCATCTGTAAGAAGAGGACATTTTTAAGAAATAGCACAGTGTTGGGGCTGGCTCAGATTTTTAACTTTCTGAGATGGGCAAGTCGGCTTCCACCACAACCATATCATATACAGGAGGTGATTTCTTGATTTATACTTCAAAATTGGAAATGGAACAACATAATTTTCACAGTAATAGAAGGCAGAAAGATAACTTAGTGGATGTGGTAGTCAGATAATGCACTCAGAACTATAATAAAAGGGTATGTTCTGGGAACTCAGAGGAATGAGGTGTTGTCAACACCGCACTCACATTTCCTAGCATCTTCTTCCTGAACCAGCCACCTCGCTTTAGTGGGCCAAGACAATTCTGATTCCCAACATTTCTTGGCATTTTTATAGTATAGCTATAAGATAAAGAGGAAGGGCTAAGATCGGAGATTCTCTTTCCAACACCGTACAGGAGTTCAGAGCAAGAACTGAACAATTTCAGCTTCCAGAATTAGGATTCTAAATTAATAATCCAGCAACACTGCTCTGAGGTCTTGCAACGTAAGGACAACAGGTTGTAGGGAACAAATGGCAAGAATGCAACACTCAAGCTAGGCACTGTGCAGTCAATGCCCTATTTTGGCAGCAGTCCTCAGTGTGACATAAGGTAGTTTACGATGTAAACTTAGTTCAGCAACTGTAGCAGATGATGCAGATATGAACATCAATGATCCATTTGTGATCAAGGGACTCAACCCTACAGGTTCTTTCCCTGAGCTAATCATTTCAATTGCTTTTTATTATCATATACCGACTTGCTTTATTTTCTATAAAAGCTAGACATTCTTTTATATACACTGGACCACTTGAAACATATATTTCCCTTGCTTGTCTTACAAACCGTTCATATACCAATTGATTCCTGACAATGATTGCTCCCATAATGGCCATAATGCCAGATGAGATCTATACAAAATCTAAATTAGATTAGGCTACCAAAAGTTGTAATAAAAATGCATTGCCTAGAGGAAGTTGGGTTTCTTTGACCACCCCCAAAGCTATATTCTACTTATGTATGTCTATTTGCTATGAAAAGTTTAACTAATCAGAAGGGATTGAAGCTATAAATATAAATGATGCCCATATTAATATGATGTAGTTATCATCACTCTGAAACTGGAATGTCTATATAAATCCTGTCAGAACTCTTCTATAGGTTAAACCTCAAGGATTGTATCAAATTTTCTAAAACTAATAGGAAGTAATTTAAAATCTAAGCTAAAGCTAGATTCCTGTTAAAAATCTAAGCTAAAGCCTTTCCTGTTAAAAATAACATTGTCTTCATTGCTGTTAGGCACAGCAACCACAGGAGATACACAGTATTAAGTATTTACTGTAATCTAGCTCATACATCCATGCATATAATTTGATTTCCCACCAATTTATACAATTCACCCATTACATTGGCCCGCCCCACCCGATCATTCAGAGAGGGCATGTTACAGACCCCGTCCGTAAGAGAATTTCGTCTGGCGCGGTCCAGGAAACACGCCTTCTCTGCAGTGGCCCCCACCCTTTGGAACATCTTTCCTCTGGAGGTGAGGCAGGCCCCTTCACTCCTGACCTTCCAGAAGGCCCTGAAGACTTGGTTCTGCCATCTCGCCTGGGGCGGGAAAGTGGGTAACCATTCTTGGGGGTGGCTCTCACCCTCAAGACCTTCCCACCAGCTTGGAATTTTATACCCTCTTGGATTTTATATTTATTTATTGCATTTTATAATAATTGTAATGTGTCTGATTTTATGAGATTTTAACGGTTATGATTATAGTTTGATTTTATTGTAAACCACCCAGAGTCCCTCTTTTGGGGGAGATGGGCGGTAATTAAATTTGAGTAATAAATAAATAAATGTAGTGAGTTGCTGTTTAAGAAATACTAAATCTGAGGTCCATAGGAGTTTTTATTGTTTTCCAGTATAATATTCAAATGCATAAAACACAGCTGCTTTAATGCTTTAAGAAGAGGCAGTTTATTTGTGCCAATAAGGTTTATAAAGCACTCCTTTGAATACTTTGCACATCCCTCCAAATTATGGCTTCATTTCTGAGAACAAACTTTTCCTGCATAGAACAATGTAGGGGTCCAGGAGGTGGGCCTTCTCTGCAGTGGCTCCTGCCCTCTGGAACATCCTACATGACCCTACATGGCATGGGTCCAGGTTACCTGAGGGTCTTTCTCATCCCCATTACATCAAACTTTCCCACCCAGTGATGCAAAGAGGGCATGTTATGGACCCCGTCTGTAAGATAATTCCATCTGGCAGGGTCCAGGAGGCAGGCCTTCTCTGCAGTGGCTCCTCCCCTCTGGAACATCCTGCCCCCGGAGGTAAGGCAAGCCCCATCGCTCCTGACCTTCCAGAAGAACCTGAAGCCCTGGCTCTGCTGCCTCGCTTGGGGCAGGGAGGGGAGCGGTCATTCTTAGGGACGGCTGGTGCCCTAGAGCTCTCCTCACACCCATATGAACTGAATTAGATCTTTTACTGACATCTGGATTTTATTTTTATTTTTTATCTTTATTTTTAGTAATTGTATTTATATTTTATATATTATTTATGGCTATTCTTTTTAACTTGTTAGTTTTATTGTAAACTGCCCAGAGTCCTTCTTCTGAGGGGAGATGGGCAGTGGCAAAATAAATAAATATCAAACATGTAATTGTTTGGGCAGACAATGTGACATAATGATAAACAGCATGCCATGATTAGCTACCCAACTCCATCCATGGGAATTGGACAGCCAATACATACATACATACAAACAAACAAACAAACAAACAAAATATCTATGGGGCTGTTTTATGCATCTAATACACTTTTGTTTTGTTCTTCTGAATTTGGCATACAAAGTAGTTAGGTATTTTAAAACATCTTGGGAAAAATCCCAAATTTCTGTCCATATGCTTTTCTCAGTCTATGAAAACATATGGACAAATCCACATGAGGCATCTACACCATTTTAAAACCAGCTGCTGACCTGTCTGATCATACACCATCAGCTGGTTTTGAGAGGTGGACTGAAACCAAAACAAAACTGGTGTTTTCCTTGCAATGCTGTCATTCTAGAATTTATGGACAGTCTCCCTTCCCATTGGAAGGAACTTTTGCTTCACCCCACTTCTCAGAATCTCAGGTATGGAGGTTTTTCCATACCTCAGAAATCAGCAACCTACTTGTTTAAAACATATATTCCTGGGAGCTAGAATCTTTACTTTACTTTATTTATTTGTTTGTTTTCTATCCCACCTTTATTATTTTTATAAATAACTCAAGGTGGCGAACATACCTAATACTCCTCCAATTTTCCCCACAACAAGAACCCTGTGAGGTGAGTTGGGCTGAGATAGAGGGACTGGCCCAAGGTCACCCAGCCGGCTTTCATGCCTAGAACTCTCAATCTCCTTCAAGCCTGTTGCCTTAACCACTAGACCAATCTGGCTCTATCTTAGAAGAAATATAGTTCATGTGTTGGTAGGTGCAATATTGCTATGAAAAATGCTAGGTGGCCAGACCCTTCTCCTTCTGGCACTGTGTATTCTACCACATCCATCCATCCATCCATCCATCCATCCATCTCTGTTTGACTGCATTTTAAGTGCTTTGGTGCTGATAGAGTATAGCACAGCCCAACACACACACACTAACAGACAAATTAGGAATAGGGTTTTAAATTATCTATATACAAATTTCCAAAGAAAAACTAGGATGTTATAACTGGGAATTAAGAAATAGCTATAATGTTTTTGTTTGGCATAACTGGATTTTTTTCAGGAATAATATCCCATTATTAGAAGATAAAGCTGACAAATGTCAGACAAAATGCTGCAGGGAACTGTCCTAGTCATCTTAAATGTGATGATAACTTTTTTAAATTCCATGGAAGAGCTGGTTTTTCTAAAGAGCTTCTAGCTTGCCAGACTAAAAATTAATAGACTCAGGAGACTGTGGAAGAGGAGAATTTACAGTTTGGAGATTTCCAAAAAAGACTATATATCTGTCATATGTTTGTGAACCATGGTTATGGAAAGGCATTCAGCAGAGACTGTAGTGTAGCCTCTATGAACTCTGGGACAGTTGTGATATCATCAGATGGCATCTAGTGTACCATGAAAATGAAAGCTTATTTATTGAAATGGATGACATTTCACAAGATCACCAAATCTCGTGTGATAGCCATGAAGCCTTATTATGAGATCACTGGAATTTATTACCAGAATCTTAAAAGACATGGTGATCTTGTGAATGTCCAGCTTATCTCATTCTTCAGTTGGTGGCAGCCATCCCTTAAAAAGTTTGTGACATGGCCCTTATAAATATGAACTCTGTATTTCCAAACTATGATTGGACAGCCTCAATAAACAAAATGGGAATCAGCATTAGAGCTGTTGGCACAAATCTGGCTCTATCCTCCCTTTTTCCCATCTGATATTTACCTTCTATGGGCAGCTTGGAAACAATGTATCCTTTTCTTCTAATAAGTATTTCTCTCTGGGAAGAATGTGTGAAGATTTAATTGTCCCCATGAAGGCTTAATTAAAATGCACGTTTGAGGTTCACTTGAACAAGCAGGGGGTTGAAAGTGGGTAGAGAATAGATTGCAGACAGACAGACAGACAGACAGAGAGACACTTTATTTTGGTCACTGACCAACAAAAATACATTATATAAAACAACAAAGCAACATTATCCCCTAACATCAATAACTGTTGGATGCACATACTTGTCTCATTTCTTTGACCTCCATGTATTCAGCTGTGAGGTCTGTAGAAAAGTTGTGCAGACAGTTGTTTCTTTAGATGATCTAGAACTCTAAATACCTTCTTCTTCAGACCACCATCCTGACCAGTTGGGTAGGGAGGTCAGAGAGAGTAGTAAATCTTCTATACATTTTGAAGTATTCACACACAGCTGTATGCTTGAAGAGAGTTTCTGTGTCTCTCTGAATTTCATTGTTAAGGAATTTTCAGGAAGAATCAATGTCAGTCTTCATTGTATATAGCCAAGAAAACATATAGAGCATAATTCCTAAGATTTACAAGGAATCATCATCATAATCCTCTCGCTTCACTATGGAGAATTCCCACTTTGTTTTTACATCAAATCAATTCAGTACAGAATTTGGGGCTGGGTAAAAAACATACAGAACTCTGATCTTGTTAGAGTTACTTTACAGAAAATAATAAATGCATTTAATTAGAGCTGTGCAAATCCTTTGAAAAAGATGATTTGGGAACAACTAGGAAGCACCTATTTTTGAACAATTAAAACAGTGTGTTTGTAAGCACACCTCCTCATTCCAATGCATCTTCTTGACATAAGCTGATACAGCCATACATAGCTTGCTAATGCTGGGTGTTCACCTATTTAAGTCTGATTACATTTTCAGGATTTTTTTTTTACATAAGGAAATATTTTTACTAAGGTAGAAGCAGTCTGATAAATACAAGTCACATAACCTGTCTGGAAGTATGGGCACTCCATGATTTTCTGCTCCTGGAGGGAATATTGCATGTTTATTTATTTAATTTATTTATTATGCAAATTTAATTACCGCCCATCTCCCCCAAAAGAGGGAGTATTATCTAAACTTCCTACACAGGGGAGCAAACCCTGAAGTCTCAGGACCACATGTAGTCTTCAAAAGCTTGGATGCAGCCCTCAAAACCCCATCATATTTTAACCTTGAATGTGATATAAAGAAAAAATGATAAAATACATGGGGAATAATTATGGTAGGAAAGCTGTGTCTATGACTACCAAAAATCAGAAGTCTGGTAGCATTTTTTTCAAAGAAGAATAAAATTTAACAAAATTTGTTAGTCAGAAAAGGCACTACCAGATGCCTAATTTATTGGGAATAATTATGTATTTGTTATATTTATATGCTGCTACTTCCTTCTCCTTTTACAAAAGTTAATCAAATCAGCAGTTCTAAATAATTTTAACTTAACTTTCATTACATTAAAATTAAGTGAAATTGAATTTTAACACATCTGCAATATCACCAAGTACAGGGAGGGGTTCAGTGGGTTCATTGTGCAGGCTATTATAGTGCTAAGCCATTGCTCAATCACTGAGCAATAATGAGGTGGGTCTGCATTAGTTTTTCAGGTCTGACATTCTGAGTGGGAATACAATGTGTTTTTGTCCTTTCAAATGCATAATTTCATGTAAAAGAAGGAGTTTAAGGAGAAACAAACACAAAGTGTGGTTAGCCAATTTTTTAAATGAATTTTATGTACATTTCTGTTAGTCCAGGCAGTATTCATAGGGTTAAATAAATTAATTTTGGATTATAGTATTAGAATGAAACTATACTTACACAGCCTCAGCATTCTCTCTCTCTCTCTCTTTCTCTCTCTCTCTCACACACACACATAAAGCAAGAAGAAATAAAGGTTTGTTAATCTTCTGGCTAAGACTGCATTCCTATTCAGTAAGTTTTTTCTTCTCTGACACATTTATTTTTCACAAGCTATAATTTATATGCATAAGTATAACACACTGAAATTAATTTAAATTAAAAAAAATAAATTAAAATACGTTTAAATTAAAATTGTATTCAGTATTCAACTATTTTCATGCAGTAACAAATAAAGAAATATTGCAAGCATGTGGGTCACTGGAACATATGAAAATCCTGTTTTAAAATTGAACAAAGTCAGATTAAAATTAATGTGCAAAAGAGTAGACTACTTCTGTTCTAAAACAGCAGCTTTGTCTTCTCCTTATTCTTCAGCTAGTACTGTCTAAGTCTCTACCTAATCATGATGGTGCTAAAATGATGAAATATATGTTGTATTTTCATGGTGCAACTTCATATGCAAATACATGAGGGGTGGAATTTGCATTACACTGCACTTTTTTCACTTTGTTCCCCACCCCACTCCCAGGTATACCCACGGTCTTTTAAAAAAAAATGTGATCTAGTATCATCCTGAATTTCACTATCTGTAAGGATTGCCTATTCTAAAACACCATCAGACTCATAAGCAGGATCACAAAGATATCTGATTTATTAAAGAATAGTATGCAGGATCACAAAGAAAGCTGAGAATGGAAAAAGCGCGCCAAATGCAAACTAAAAACCCTCGGTGCAAATGAAATTCCTCCCCCCGTAGAATCTTCCCAGGCTCACAATCCCAGGTGCTCCTAACAGCTTCTGATGGTCTGTGGGAAAAGTCCTTGAGCAGAGCACATAACCCAAACACATTCCATTGAAATGAACATAGATACAGAGCTTGGCACAAGGTTTCACAGCAGCTCCCTCCCAACAGAAATGCGTGTCAGCACCATGGCATGTGAAATGTTACGATGTACAGTGCACATTGAAACAGTGAACATGACATACTACCCCCCAAAAGAAAGAAAACATTAAGTGGCAGGCTTCAAAGGGTAAGCCAAGTGGAAACAGTTAACTAAATCAGGAGCATTAACGTGGCGAGCAGGCACCCATTCAGGATGAGGAAAGTGTTTCCAGCGGATCAGGTACTGGAGGGTGCCTCGAAGCTTGCAAGAATCAATGATGTCCTTGACTTCAAAGTGCTGTTGGCTGTCAATCATGATTGGAGCAGGAGGAGGAGGTTGGGGATGCCAGCAGGAAGAGAGGTGGACAGGCTTGAGTAGGCTGCAATGGAAAACAGGGTGCAAGCATTTCAAATTGTGAGGCAGGTCCAATTTAACAGTAACTGGATTGATAAGACCAACAATAGGGAAAGGACCAATGAACTTGGAAGCAAGTTTTTTAGAGGGCTGTGGGGACTTGATGAATTTGGTAGAAAGATACACTTGATCCCCAATTTTGAAATCGTGTTGCAAAGAACAATGTTTATCGGCTTGAAACTTGTAAGTAGCCTGGGCATCAGCCAAAGCCTGTTGAATCACCGGCCAGTAATCAGCCAACAACAGCCCAGTCAGAGGCAGAGCAGGATTGGGGAGGGGGTTGTGGCAGCTCAGGGATGGTAACAAAGTCATGACCAGAAACCACCCGAAAAGGTGCTCTGATGGACAGCATTGTTGTAAGCCACTTCAGCAAAAGGCAGCAGGTCCACCCAATTGTCCTGATGGTAATTTATGTATGCTCTAAGGAATTGTTCAAGGGCAGAGTTCAAAACCTCAGTAGATCTGTCAGTCTCAGGATGTGATGCCGTGGACAGCGCCTGTTTGGTGCCAATCAATTTTAAAAATGATTTCCAAAACTGGGAAGTGAACTGTGTCCCGTGGTCAGGGACCAAACAGGAGGGGCTACCGTGGAGATGGTAGATGTGGATGAGAAATAGGCGGGCCAATTGCGGGGATGGACGCACATGGAATGAAATGGGCTTGTTTGGAGAAAAAATATTTTATAACCCAAATGACAGTCTTCTTTTGACTGGGGGGTAAGTCCACAATAAAGTCCATAGAAATCTCATCCCAGGGACGGGATGGGCTGGCCACAGGCTGTGAAGCCCCTGTGGTTTACCTCCTTTACGCTTTGACATGGCACAAACAGGACAGGAAGCAACATAGTCTTTTACATCACGTCTTAAGGTTGGCCACCAAAATTGATGGTGAACCAAATGCAAGGTTTTGACAAAACCAAAGTGTCCAGCAAGTTTGTCATCATGGGAATTCTGCAAAACATCAGCTCTTAAAGTTTCAGGCACATAAAGGAGGTGTGCCACCCACACCAGACCATTTTCAAAAGAAACATTGTCTTTATTAGCTAGCAACCAAGTGTCAGATTTCAGCACCTGGAGAAAGTCCTTTGGTAACTGACAAGGAACTTGCATTTTCTACTTCCCAGATGGGGCTGGGGGCGGGGTTGCCTGCGCACGGGTATGGCTCCGAGTGACGGCAACCAAGCCCAGTTGTGGTTCAGTGAGAACAGTCCCAACTATATCTGCCACGTGGTCAGAGTCCTGAGGTAAATGTGACAAAGCATCGGCCAGAAAGTTTTTCTTTCTCGGAATAAATTTTAACTGGAAGTTAAAGTGACTGAAAAATTGAGCCCAGCGAATTTGTTTAGGACTGAGATGCCAGGGGGTGTGGAGGGCTTCCAAATTCCTGTGATCAGTCCAAACCTCAAAAGGGCATTTAGCAGTTGTGGCACTTCGGGTTCCCCTCATGGTGGCTGGTTGTCTTTCAGGTCATTTGGTTTGCATGTAGGTATGCTGGGTGTGCTCAGCTTTGCTGGCCAGACAGATCCATTCATACAATGTCTCTGGGTCATCTCTACACAATGCCCACCACAGGATGTCCCTGTTGAGTCCCTCTTTAAACCGTTCTATTAAGGTTGACTGAGACCAGTCGGGGATTTTCCCAGCTAAAGCCTTAAACTCCAGGGCATAATCAGTTACAGACAATTGGCCCTGGATAAGATCCTTCAGTGCCTTTTCAGCCCTTGCCTTGGCTAGATGATCTTCAAAATGCAGCTTTAATGCCCACATGAATTCCTCAAAATCCTCAAGCTCAGGGGAGTCAGCCTCACTTAATTGAACATACCAGTCAGCCACTTGTCCCTTCAGCTTGGTGGCAATGACAGTTATTTTAGCCTCTTCGGAAGGGAAGCATGCCCCAAACTGCCTCATATAACTTTTAGCATTAGTGAGAAAGGAAGACAACTTAGTTGGATCCCCATCAAACCTGACAGAAAAGTCTTTCACCCCTGCTCCTGTTGGAGCTGAATTAGCGGCTGCTTGAGTGGTTGGGCCCCAGGTTACAGTAGTTCTTCCTCCTCGGGGTGGGGACACTGATGGTCGAACTCTGTGGGGTGGAGATTCATTCCAGCACCATCTCCAGCCCCGCTCCACCGGTGGTCCAGGTGAGGGGATGGAGGATGATTGCGTGGAGCTGGAATCTCCTTCGCATCTCAGCTGTTCCCCCCCCCCCCATGACAGAGACAGTTTTTTTAGCATGTACTCCATTGATTCTAATTTGGCCTCTATCACTCTTAGCCTTTCAGGGGTTTGAGATTCCTCCCTCCCTCACGTGTTAGGCTGTCTCCCTGCTGATGCCATGGTAGATTCTACATTTGGGGTCAGCAGGAACTGATACTTCCAGGACACCTGGGACGTCCCTGGCTGGGGTTCTCCCATTTCGTCCCAGGTGCTCTACGGGCGATTCGCTGGGTGCTGGTTGCTCTGGTGGTCTCCCATCGTCAGATTCCTCTACCTCAGGGCTGGAACTCGAATCCTGCCGGAAACCTGAAGGTTCTGGGGTGAGGCTCAGTTCTCCGCTCCTGACCATTGACTCGGGCATCAAGCCAGTCGGCTCCTCAAGTCTCTTGGTCGTGAGATTGGATTCTGTCATGAGTGAGGATGGCGAGCAGGGGGCTCCCATCCAGGCTGTAAAGCACATGCATAGTACTGAGGAATTAGGTGGCCATTCAAAGAGGCACAGATCAGGCCCGCCTTAGTCTTTGGGATTTATATGTCTGGGTTTTCCCACGCTTCTTCAGTTTGTTAGAATTCTTTGTTATGTAGCAGTAATAAAACTCTAGAGACCTACTCCTTGTCTCAGCGTGGTTCCTGGCTGTTAGGACAGATTCGGCCATCATTAACTGTTTTCCCTCACAAGAAACTAATCTTGGTAGGAGCTAATGGTACAACTTTGTTGATTCTCAGCTTTATGTAAGGATTGACTATTCTAAAACACCATCAGACTCATAAACAGGATCATAAAGATATCTGATTTATTAAAGAATAGTATGCAGGATCATAAAGAAAGCTGAGAATCGAAAAAGCGCATCAAATGCAAACTAAAAAACCCTCGGTACAAACGAAATCCCTCCCCCCATAGAATCTTCCCAGGTTCACAATCCCAGGTGCTCCTAATGGCTTCTGATGGTCTGCAGGAAAAGTCCTTGAGCAGAGCACATAACCCAAACACATTCCATTGAAATGAACATAGATACAGAGCTTGGCACAAGGTTTCACAGCAGCTCCCTCCCAACAGTAACGCGCAACAGCACCATGGCATGTGAAATGTTACAATGTACAGTGCACATTGAAACAGTGAACATGACACTATCACTACTGGAAGCAACCAACACAGCAAGATCAATGGGACAATATCATTGGCATATTATTTATTTATTAGTTTGGCATCTCTAAGGTAAAGGGAACAAGGCTATGTTTTCATCCTGCCCATTTCTCTTATACTGATTAGTTCCTGCCAGAACAGAATACCGCCTGCAGCATCATTGTAAATTAGGGACAAATACTGGTAAATAATAAACAACTTCTTCTTCTTCTTCTTCTTCTTATTATTATTATTATTATTATTATTATTATTTTAAAAGGAATCAGTATCCTTGAAAGTTGAGAAGACTAACACTGGTTAGAACTTGGGATATACTTGTGGGTATGATCCCCCTTTCTCCAACTATGGATTCTACTTGGGATCCAAGTTTTATTATAGTGGTAGGCCAGAATACAATCAAAACATTGGTTGCTATTTTTTTTTTAAAAAATGATAATCAGTAATAGTAATCAGTATAAATTTACACATCTAGACTCTCGATTCAGAACTCTTGGTCAAGAGAGTCCTGCAGGACTTACAAGCATGCAATGAGTTCCCTTGCCACTAGGAAACAAAATTTTGCAACCCAAAAAAGTAATCTTAGAATCTCTGTTAGAGACATTGGATATAACATTCATCTGGGTGAGCTAGTAAAAGTTTTAGTAGAGGCTGAATTAATCATAACTGAAAATCAAAGTAAAATTCACCAGGTAGTAGCATATGTTCAAATGATTCATTCTCAAATCACAAAAGCAGAACATGTGAGGAATTGTAATTTTGTGGAATATGCCTTTAAGAGTCGTGAGGGTAGAACAAAGCAGCTAACTCTGGGGAATACCGTCAATATTCCATAAGCAAATAGATTTGGATAACTGAATAGAGGCAAGCTACTGAAGTAGAACTTTGGAATTCTTTAAGAAATCAATACATGTTTGAATTTGAATTAATTCATTCTAAATTCTAGTGTTCCAAATCCTCTGTGTGATAACCTCTTTAGCCTTTTCTGATTCTAGAGATAAAAAATGCTTGTGTAAAAGGTTATACAAAAACAGTTTGCTTGTGATGTTCTTCCATTATGTAGATAATCAGATGTTATCAACATAAACAACCTAATTGATGCCAAAATATAAGCCTTAGGTTTATCAAGACAACTTACAATTTTGGGCTATTTAGCCTATAGTGTTAAAACCACATTAGGAATGCATCTGAGGAACTGAAAAACATCTTAAAAAGTCTAATTGGACTTTTTAAATGAGGGCCATATTTGGAGTAAGATCCTAACTATTCCACATTTAATAACTGTGATTAATTTTTGTGACAAAAACTGTGATAGCAGCAGAAATAAAATCCCCCTTACGCAAACACTTTCAATGAAATCTTAATGTTGCTCTGGAACTTTTTTGAGTCACAAAGAATCAGCCTGAGATCTGAAGCAGAACTCTACTCCCATTTGCTTGTGAATGCAATTTTCCATGAGATCTAGGTTCATACTGTTTTAGGAACATTGATCACATGGAGAGGTATATTCATGCTCAAATCAGTTGAAATAAACCTCCCATTTACATTTCCAGCTGAATGCATGGGAGTTGGAGTTTGCAGAAGTAACCTGTGAGTCCCATTTTGATCCATTTTGAAGTCCATCACACATTCAGTGGGACACCTATGAAGAATTAATATTGTATGGGAATATAGTTTATTAGTTGGGGAAGGAAATGTCTGTTTTGTTTGCCTTTGATACTTTTAGGGCTACTATGTCTGGATTGCAAACTCCAGACAACAACTAGACAGAAGCAGAGATATAAAAATCTCTTAACTCTTTGCTGCCGTCTAATGATTGCCTGGATTTTTGTGGACCAGTATCAGTAACCTTAACTGATAGTGAATGAATTTATCCACAGATAGATAAAAACTGTCTATAATCCCAAATGCTAAGTGTAAGTGTGCAAACACATCGGAAGGTATGGAATGTGTATTCTTGTTCTTTTGTCAGAGGTGCATAAGTTCAGTGTTTTAATGTCTTCTCATCTTCCCATGTTCCCAATCAGCTGCTGTTGATAGTGATTCAGATATATTTATATTTGAATGGTTTCTGGAGATTCTGTAATATAAATAAAGTGCTTAAAGCTCTTTAAAAAGCTTTAGGAAAAAAAAATCAGTAGTGAGGATAAATTTCCCTAAGCTGTTTCTCATGTGAAGAATACTTATCTAAATTCTTTATCACTTTAGAGATGGAAATCAATCTGGTTTGTAGATTTAGAGATGAATGCTATGTGAAATAAATATCCTTTTCAAATCTATGAATCTGCTTGCTTCTTGACCCTTCATCCCCAAAATCTTGCAGGGGGAGGGGATGAAATCTTTCCCTGTAGTCATGCTTAAGTCATTTATTTAGTTGCTATTCAAAGCCTGAAGGGAGGGGGACAGGGAGAGAGGAGAAATATCCAGCACATTGGATTGACTTTATCATTGTCAAGCTTTAACAGTTTATGATATTAACTGTAGCTATGGAACTTCAATTGTTCAGCCTTTTCTTTTTTCTTTTTTTGATCAGTCTGTTTGGAAGCTACACTTTCTAGTGATGATGATTTTTTATTTTATTTTTGAATGGCTTTCTGTACAGCCCATTAGTATTGTTTCTTTTTCTGTTTGTTACAAGTACCAGTTTAAGAAATCAAAAATTTACAGAGTATTGAGAGTGTGAGGTTTGAGCCTGCTTCTGACTCTGAAAATGAAACTTATCTGGAGTCAGAAGGGGAAAATGAAACTTATCAAGAGGGACTTGGAGAAGCTGAACCAGGAAGTGACTCAGCAGAGCAGGAGAATTTGCAAATGCAGATTGGGCAAAATCCGGAGGGGGATTTGAATCCTCCAATCAGCACTCGAGACAGGAAAGCAGAAAAGCACAAGAATTAGAAGGCAGCCCAATTGGCTGCAGAAGAGAAAAGACATGGAAAGGAACACGTTAAAAGGCAAGCGTGCGTTGAGCAAGCTGCTGGAGACAATCAATCCTTCAAGCTCACAGCAATTGTGGAAGATTCCTTACCAGTGTCAGAAGCCTTGCCTATAGCCAGCATGGAACCAGCACCAGCGTCTTCTGCCACTGTGGATGCACCTGCTGCACAAGCTGCTCTAGTTGAGCCTCTCCCTGCCGTTCCTGCAGAGCACAGTCTCGTCTCCAGCTCCAAGCCACGCTGTATCGCTCCAGCGCATTTCAGGTGTGCTTCCAGATTCAAGCCTTGCCTAGACTCTCCAGTCCAGCCTTGCTTCCAGTCTGCAGCTTCACCTACATTCTCCAGTCCAGTCCAGTCTTGCTTCCAGTCTGCAGCCTTGCCTAGACTCTCCAGTCTAGTCCAGCCTTGCTTCCAGTTCTCAGCCTTGCCTAGACTCTCCAGTGCAGCTCAGCTTAGCCTCCAGAGCCAAACCTTGCCCAGAGGTTCCAGTCCAGTCTTTCCTAGCCTGCACGTGTCAGTCTGGTCCTATCTGCGTGCCAGCTCACAGAACCTTGCCTCCAGCTTCTGCCTTGCCATTCACTCTAGCTTCACCAAACCTGACAGCTTCAATTGGAGAGTTAGTTGAATTCTGCCTTGCTGTTCTGCCACAGTCTGATCCTGCAGCTTTGCCTGTTCATCCATCATTGCCTGGGTGGTCTTGATTGGAATTGCTTGCCTTACTTATTCACCAGGACTTTACTGTTGTAAATAGTTGTTTTAGATAAAGAGTTTATTAATAACTCTGTCTGGCTGCCTCATAGTCTGAACAGGACAGAAAGTCTGAGGAACCAATCTCTTGCTGTAAAATTATTACTATGTCTGACTCAGGTAGCCATACCCTGGCCAAAAAAAAAAGACAGCTATATCAGGGACCTGAGAGATTGCCTGGCCTGCAACAAATCTCATTCTTGCTTAGGCTAGGGAAATCCCCACAACATCTCCTCAAAGCATTTGTAAAAATATAAGCTATATGTAATTTTATCTCAAAGGATCTGGTGTAAGAGAAGGAGAGACCCAGATTAACCCCATTTTTCCATCGGTTCACTGGCATTCCCATTATTATGTTGAAAAGTTAATACAGTTTGCATTAATGTTTTGTAAATTTGGAGCATTGTTAATTGTGCAAACTATATCCATGGACATACTATCAATCAATATTTCTAAAGCAGTTCTTAGAATCAGAGACTCTGATACCATTTTCTGCTTTCTGCTTAATGATATGTATTATGATTCATTTTTTCTTCCTTTGTACACTAATTTGAGATGACTGAGAATTTATTACAATCCTATTTTATGATAATTTATCTAATGTCATGCTTTTGAACTAATATGCAAATTGAAACTGAAGATTCATTTCTGTGACATTTGCACTTCTGGACTGACACCACATCATTCAGTTCTGTGGAACTGAAGAGCCAGAGCCAAGCCTTGCCACAGAGAGGTAATAGATAAAACCTGTCACCTCTCTGTGCCCCCTGACCTCTCTATTCTATTCTATTCTATTCTATTCTATTCTATTCTATTCTATTCTATTCTATTCTATTATTTTTATTTATTTTATTTATATAGCCACCCATCTCAGACCAGTGACTCTTCCCCTTCCCCCATACCATCAATTACTATTGGTTGGTTGTTACAGTTGGTTCTGTTCACTATCTGTTAATACATGGAAAAATATAGAACATTGCATATATCAAGCAACATGGAAAATTTTGTTTACTTATGCTTTAAAACAATATTAAAAGATATTAAAAAGATATTTTAACCCATGGTTGCAGTGTTATTGTTCCATCACAACAAGCTGGGCATCAGATGGAAGCAAGGTACCCCAAGTTAGAGGAATACATGCATTTGGAAGTACATCACATTTGTTTGTGAACTTCCCTAGCTGGATGAAATGAAGTAAGCCCACAAATCTGTATTCCTACCAAGGATAAACCTTACAATTATTGGAGAGGTTCCCAAACTTTCTCAGTTCACAGTGCCCTTAGGGTCTGAGTATTTTTTATGACATCCCTAGGCCAAAACCGTTGAGTATCTCTGTTTGGGAACTGCAGGATTATCATTGAATTAATTTCTGCAGAAAGCTGCTAAATAATAGCTAGAAGTTGTTAATAAAAATCTGGGAAATAATTTAATTCTTTCACAATGAGTTGAACAATGATTTGTTAATCAAACTTTAAAATAATGTAATGAAGTAAGAACTTATTTTTAAAATAATCAGTTTTAAACTATACCTAGCAGTATCCCCACAAAAAGGAATTAACGTATCAGAAAAAGAAAATCTTATTCAAAGTTCTAGTGCTCTGTAGTAAGACGGAACTTGATTTGCCATATCATGTCTTGGTTGTGCATCAGGTTAAAGTTACAGTGAAATCTGTTTTCTTGCTGAAGATCTTATTACCAATCACAGTCTTGAATTTTGCAGCCAGGAGGCACTATTCATTATAGATCTTTGAAGTCCTGAGAGAATGACTTCTTAATATTTTAAAAAGAAGTTGATAAATATTAAGACTGGGATCTCAAAGGAAATTAAAGTTGAAACTAGACATTCTAGAAAGGCACTGTCACAATAACAGTCCCATGTCTCTTTATCTTCCTAGTACTGTGCAATATTGCAAAATAAATGATGGATGCCACCACATTTTCCTTCCTTATCATATTTCATGGTTTGGGCATGCCTGGGGAAAATTAAAGTAAAATGACATCATTTATTAATTGGTTGACTAGCAATCACGTTTCTAAATAACCTTTCCACAAATATCACCCAGGTAATATTCAGCCAATCAGATAAATATATTAATATATAAGAACAATAAAACTGCAGCAAAGCATTAAAACAATTTAAAAAATAGTGTTAAAGTATTACTTATGTAATGCATTTTACATTATTATAGCAGAAAAGATAAGAAAAAGAGAGAGACTTTTGGCGTAAGTTGCCTTACACCAGCTGTGACATATAGGCTTGGTCTGAGTTGGATGACCATTCATTTGACTTAAGATCCAAAAAGACCCAGAAGTTAGTTACTTACACACACATTATTCAAATGTTTATTTTATTTATTGCTTTATGGCTAAGATTCTTTATTAATTTATGTCTGGGATTTTTGTGCTGATTTCATTCTGAAATCAACATAATGTAATAAATAGGGAGATGGAAGCTGGTATACATGATTGGCATCTTCAGCTTTAGCTACTTGTGCTTTTATATGATCCTTTCAGTAGGAGACATCCATTCTAGTTGATTTATGGCAGTCCTTAACCACATTATGACAGTGTCAAGAAAATAATATGCTTTGACTCAGCTAATAGTATTAAACAACTTTTTGGGAAAAAAGAAGAAAGAAAATGATGCTGAAAAAAAGGTCAAAATGATATGAATATATTTGCAAAGGGTAAAGTCATTGACAGTCAGAGGTATATTTCAACATGCATGAATGAGAGCGTGAAATACGATAGACATGAAATTCAGGATGAATTTCAATTTTAAGGTCCTTAGATCTTGGTTACTGAATAATAATGAATTACTTTGTTCTTAGGCTTACCTGGGTTATACTCTAATTTAGAAAATGTAGAGTATGATCAATGTGAATGATTAATCACGGCTCAAGCCCTATTGATTTTGTGGGAACTAAATGCAGCTCAAATAAGCTGGATCTAACCCACTGTGTGTGTTTTGTTTTTTGTTTTTTTGTTTTTTTGCCAACTATGTTTCTGTCACTTGTACTATGTGGTCCTAGTTGGGGTTCCTTCCTGGTGAACATAAACTGTATAGATCTTTTCTTACTTCTGAAAATAATGGTCAGAATGTCTGTTTATCACACTTTATTTTCAAAAGGATTTAGTGAGAACCCAGCCTTCCGTTGTATAAGCAATGCATTTTAGAGCTGCTTTTAATTCATTTGATAAGCTTTAGAAGTGTGTGCTGCCTGAGTTCCTTATGTGGCCGTTTATCATTTAAAAATGTAATAACAAGATATTATGCCAGATAATGCTTTAAAGACAACTATGCCAGCATGAACACATTTAAACGCTGCTCAGGATAAATTTTTATATGTTCAGTCATTGATGTTCTTTGGAATGGAAGAAATGAATGTATTAACAGAATAAGAAACCCAATCTCATTTCTTAAAGTCTGTGTATAGTCTCATTATAGAAAAGGGCTTAAAGGATGAAAAAAATTAATGACTTGTATAAAAAATAAGAAAGCTTATTACAGCATTAGGTTAACACTAATTCATTTGAAGTTTTTTAGAGTTGCAAACCAAAACAGCAATTTCAAGGGAAAATGTGTGTGTGTGTGTGTGTGTGAGAGAGAGAGAGAGAGAGAAATTGAGAAACTTTGGGGTTAAATTTATTGGTAGATGAAAAGTGTTGTGAGAAGAATCCAAGATACACTATGCACTAGACACTGCCACAAGGCTCATTAACCTCTGGCCAAGAGGGTCCCTGAAGCTACTTAATTTCCTTTTTTATGGCTTTAGGAGCTCCCCACCCACCCCAAGATCATCCAGCTGATGGATCAAATCACTTATCAAAACAGAACAATTTCCTACCAGTACTTTATGGGAAATAAATGTGGACTTTCTGACTAATGTATGAGTTTACATTAAAAAAAAAAAAAAAAAAACCCTTGAAAGGGAGGAAGAGAAGATGGTCCAAATCCAGCTCTGTGCTCACCACTGAAGTCATGCCCTCATTCCTTTGCCCATTGTGGCCCTCTGTCAACAAAAATATCATAAAAATGGAGCTTCTAACAGCAAATAATGTTTTGGCACCTTACATGATAGCATCATTGGGCAACATAGATACAGGAGGTGAGCATAAAGAGAGGTCTATTCCTTTATTTTTTTCCATGCGGTTTTATTTCTAGTGGCTCCCTGGCTCAGTAGTCCAGGGAACAAAAGACAAGACAAAGTCAAAGTCAAATAAAGAAAAGTACCAGGTATGTGAGCTGCTGCACATGTACCAGGGGCACTATTTTGTACTTTGGACATGGACTTGCTAAAAAGTCCAGCCACCTGTGAAATACCCCAAGAGTGTTTAAAAGTGGGACTGGAAGATAAACATTCATAGATGCCACTGCTTTTTTTATGCAGCATTTCTAGGCAGGCTGCTTTTGTACAGTTCTAGTTTACTTCGATGTAGAGATATGCCTCTAGACTGGTTGATAAAACATATTTAGAACATGACCTAAAGATAACATTAGTAGCTGGGGACACAACCACTCCCTTGTCCTAGCCCTGTATACTAGCATCGCTCAGGAGACACAACTGCAATGTAATGTTTTGAACCAGTAGTTCCCCATGATAGGGGAGCGAAGCATCAGATAGCTACCTCTTCAGAACGCTACCCAGACCTTGAAGCTTTGGCTCTCATCCTCTCATCCTTCTGCTCTAAAAGATATCAGGGGAATGAAGCACTAGAGTGGATTCTGGTATGCTAGAAGCAATAGTGAAGAAAATGGATATTTTGTGACTGACCACAGCTGTCAATAGTATCTATTTTGTAGAGATGCAAGCCTCCCTATATTAATCATTTTCTGAGAATAACCATGACATGCTCTCAAAATGTTCCACAGGCTACGGAATGCATTTTCCCTTCTTTGGTCTCATTCTGTTTCCTACAACATCTGTAGTAGTTACTCTTTCTGTTCACCACTTAAAGAACTGTGCTTTCCTTCATCTTCCTAGAGTTGTTTTCAGTCAGCTTTATTAAGTTGCTCCATGAAGTGTCCTAGCATCAGTGCTGGTGTTAGATTTACAGCTAGTGGAGACAGCAGTTCACAAACTCATTATAACCTTCATCAGTGCAGGAATAAGTTATCTGTGATTTATATCTTCTGGAACTCAGATGAGAATGTACCTATACAACTCATTTTGCATTGTTTATCTCTGAAAGTACATGAAATATGCTTTACTTACAAAAGTTGCCTGAAATGCCCCTGGCATGAAAATATCTGACTACTCAAACATTTTTTTTTCCTATTTATTTATGTATTACTTAGATTTATAAGGCTGCCTAACTCAGCACTGACTTTTGGTGGTGTACAAATTAAAAACAAGTACAATTCCTAAAAGCAAGCAAAATATATATAATATGGAGTAACAAACATGCATCATAACCAAACAGACAATACACTCCAAATAGACATACCTTGATCTATACCAGACCTTGGAGGAGGGAGGGGAACCGCCAGGGAAATGCTATTCGAAAGAGCATGGATGGCAACATAGGAGGCACACTTCTTGGTCCCATCAGTTGACACTGCTTAATAGATGGAACATGAAACACACCCTATGGGTTCTTATGGGATGGGCTATAATGGGAAAGAAGTGGCCCTCAGATAGCCAGGCTCTATGTCGTGAAGATCTTTCTAGATAATAACCAGCATTTTGAATTGTATTCAGAAGGTCACTGTTAACCTGCAGGGCAGACATAACAAGTGCAGCTCACAAAACAGAAGTGTTTACATGGACCTAATGAGGTGTGCCATAACTGCTGCTCTCTGAGCCAGCTGTTGTTTCCAAGTAGACTTCAAGGGCAACCTCATGTAGAGCATATTGCTACAGTCCACACATGAAGTGATTAAAGCATGGGGGAGCATGAGAAGGGACTCACAGGAAAGTTGTGAAAGGATGCAATTGGCACTCCAGATAAATCTCTGCAAAGGTTTTCCTGGCCACAGCTACCACCTGCTCTTCAAACAAGAGCTGTGGACAAGACAGACCCCTCAAATTGGGCACCATTCTATTTAGGGAAGTGTAATCCATTCAGAGCTAAAGATGGAGAATCTCTACTTGTCATGGCCCAGGACTCTGACTCTGATTCTGACTCTGAAGAAGTTGTTCTAGCTGAACGGGTGGAATGTCAGCCTCAGGAGACACCAAGCCAGGAATCATCTGATGCTGATCAAACACAGGCACCATCAGAACAGCTGGAGCAGTCAGATAATGAGGTATGGCCTCCAAGCCCTCAAACTCAAGGTGAGCAGAGAGCAGAGCAAAGACACTCAATGAGGCTCTTTGCCAAACAAGGGAGTAACTTCCTTAATTGAAGATAGCTGGCTGCAGCCTGATTTAAGAGGCAGTCCTGACCCATGTTTCTCTGTTGGAAAAAACTGTCTGATCTCCTGCTCTGGTGTGTTGTTCCTGTGAATTCTGCTTGTGTAAAAACCCCTGAAACTGACCTTTGGACTGGCTGAAAAACCTGGCTTGGTCCTCTGAACTTCAGACTGAATTTTGATTTCTCTTCTGTGCATTCCTGTTGAAAATGAAACCACCCAGACAAGCTGTTTTTCCAAGAGACTCAGTTTTGATTTACATTCCTTTCCTTGTCTGCCACTTATCTGCCCAGAGAGTAAATTTTTATTTTCAGCTAGAAACTGTGAGTTTGAAACCTGAAACAGGACATAGTACTCAAAGAACCATGAACCCTATAACCACTCACTCTTGTCAGGACTGAGTTTAAATCTCATTTGTTCCCATCCAGACCCCACAGCTTCCAGGTGCTGGTACAAGGCCTCAACCACATTATTTGGTTGATCAGGAATTTAAATATACAGATTAATATCACCAGCATATTGATGATACCTGATTCTGTGTTGACAGATGGCTTCACCCAGTGGTTTTACATCGATGTTACAGAAAGGGCAATAGCATCAATGCCTGAGGTACCCCATAATCCAAAGCCTTCAGATTCAACTTCTCTCCACCTGTCAGTACTGAATGGAACCTGACACAGAAAGAGGAGGAGGAGGAGAACCATCACAACATTGTGCCTCATGGGGCTTTGGGGCTGCCAAGCCCCAAAGCCAGTCCAGAAGGATAGCATGATTGCTTTAAAAGCTGTTGAGAGATCAAGGAGAACCAGCAGTTGCATTATCCCTATCCTGGCTCTGCTAGATGTTACTGAAATGTATAATCGATGCTGTCTCCAGATTGTGCCCTAATCTGAAATCTGACTGAAATGGATCCAGAGAAACCATTTCTTCCAGGGCTCTCTGGAGATGTAGTCTGACCATGTCAGTCCTTCAAGATTTTCCAGATTAGGAAACGGACTCCACAAAAAGACTAGAACTAAGCTTCATTGAGATAGGCTATATTAACAGAATCTTGCAAACCTTCCCTCCTTCTTATATCTCAGTGAGTCAGGGAGGAGCCAGCTTGTGTTTCCTGCTAAGACTATCTCCTTTCCCAGGGCTCAAGGAATACTCTGCCCTTTTTGTTTTTATAATGGCTTCTGAACATTTCTCTCAAAGCCATCTGCATGACTCTCTACAGACCATCCTCTCAACAAGCTTACCTAAAAAGGGAAGGTTGGACACTGGACAAAAATTGTCCAGAACCTTTGGGTCCTGCAACAGCTTCTTGAAGAGAAGGATATACCATCACATCCTTCAAGTCAGGTGGAACCACCCCCTCTCTCAAGGATTAATTTACCACTGCATGGATCCAACCATACCTCACCCCACTACAGTCAGATTAACAGCCTCACATGTACTGTCCATTTCCTCAGGAGGTACAGACTTGGAAGATTGAGCCTATCTCATCCCAGCTAGCTCTTACCAGTTGAATGTGAAATGCTGTTTGTGATCTTCCAGCTGCAAGCAGCCATCTGGAGGACAGATGGGGTGATTCCAGATGTTTTTTTTCTGGAAAATACTCCTGGGCTTCAGGAAAACCTGCCTGAACCTGAAAAAACTGCTGCATTTTCAGTTCCACCCACTGAGCCCATGGGCACAGCTGTTCAGTCCACCATGTCCCCGCTGGAAGTTGAAGATTGAGCCAATCTCAATAAAAGTAATTTTGAATTTCTAATGAAGTTGATTCATGGTCTTGTCTATCTAGTGGGGCTGACAATAGGTCAGTGCTTTAGAGTGTAAACTCTCTCCTCCCACCTTTCCAGGTTAGTACATACTTGGGCATTTTCTTGATGGCCCCAGGGGACAGCTGACACATGTTTACATAGCAATGCTGTCTAGCCTGGAAACTACTGGTGGTTCCCTTAGAAGATTCTGCACCTAGTTGTATACAAATCAAATCAGTTTATCACAGTCATAAAAATGTGTACATAATAATAGTTGCATATTATTATGTACACAAAGCAAAAGCAACCATGAATTGTGCTCTCTGTGAGACTGACAACCTCAATATATTTAAGGCAGAAAAAATGTTTTGCCAAGGGCTTCACACATTGCTAGCAGCTTAATGGGACATTACTTTTGCAACCCCATTATATACAGAAGTTTACTAATCTGTTGTATTCTACCCAAAATATCAAATATCACCTGAATTTTGGGTCTACCCTATGCTGTTGAGTTGGGGAATTAACTTTCTACCAGTGGGCACAGCAGTATTTGTTGGGGAAAGAAACAAAGTCAAAAAGAGGGGAAAAAGAACAGGGAAAAAGAACAGGGAAAAAGAGACCTTTACTTCAAGGGTACTGTGAGGAAGTGTGGATGAGACCATAACTTGGAGACAGAGGAAAGGTTTCAAAGAGAGAACAGTGGTGGTCTAGATTTAGACTTAAAATGTAGTGACCAAAGCTCTGGGAACCCTTTTCTCACCCTTCTTTTACTGTAATCTCCTTGGTTTAATGTTCCTTGCAGAGTAGCATCTGGAAAACTTCATTCATTCATTCATTCATTCATTCATTCATTCATTCATTCATTCATTCATTCATTCAATTTATATGGCCATCCATCTCAAATACATGACTCTGGACAGCTAACAATGAATAAAAACAAGATCCTGCCTGATGTAAAAAAGCAGGTAGATACAAATGGGGAGAAACAGTCCCATAATTTCCTCTTAATTCTGTGCTAGCCACCTTGTCTCCTTCTCCAGATGAGAAGAATAGTAGCTTGGCCTTTTGGAGCAGGAGACAAATTTTGCAGCAGCACAGAAAATTCTCTTTTATCCTAAAGATTGTTGTCTCACTGGGATGATGAGGGGAAACAAACATCTGTGGTTTCTTTCTCTTGGTTTACAGTCTTTCTAGTTGGTTTGGGAGAAAAGGACAGAACTTTTGTGCTCTGGGGCTTTTCTGCTGCTTGGTAAAATGGTGTTGCCCAAATAGAGTAATGGAATGAGTGACAAATTGCTGGTTTTAGGAGCCTGCAATTCTGGAACCTGCAACAAAACAAAGTAGAATCACATTTTAATGGAATTTGGCTCACTAAAATAAAAGGCATTCTGGAAGAATGATGTCATTGTGGAGAAGCATAAAAAGAGAGAGAGAAAAAATTCAAACATACTTGTATTTTCATTGTGTTTGGATCGAATACCCAATCATTTCAATCCTTGTTAATATCTATTTATTCCATTCCAGAGATTCATAACTTTGTTTCCTAATCCAGGTTTTTGTCAGCACACAAACATTCATTTGCCTGTTAAACCGAGCTCTAGAAAAAGGAATCCTATTTGAGGATACAGCTTCATCAGTAAACTTGCTTTCTTCTTCTGCAGTCTGATTCAATTTATTTTACCTGGATAGAAGAATAGAATGAGAATGAAAAGTGCTTTGGGTTCTGATAAGGAGGGAAAAGGAAAAATGGCACTGGAACTCTTTTTTTTTTTTGGTCAAGAATGAAAAAATGTTCTATACTAATTACCTTGCTTCATTGCCCTTTTCACTCATCATCTGAAGTCAACAAATTATGTATTTCTCACTAGTATTACATTTTTCTGATAGAGCACTACAAAGAATAAATTCAGATAAGTTAGCATGTTTTGAAGGCAGTTGACAAAAACGTTAAAGACCACATAAAACAATAAAGTTGCCCTTGAGCTCAGATTGACTCCTGGTCACTACATCCATACCATTTTATTGGAAGGAAGTGGTTTGTCACTATTTTCCTCTGGGGTGTATTTCTAACTTTCTAGTCTAACCAACAGCTTGGAATTCCCAGGCACTCCTCCATCCAAATACTTAACAAGTCTGACCTTGCTCAGCATTTTTTTTTTAAAGAACTTTATTGATTTTCAAAGTATAGTTAAAATACAAAATGTAGAATATAGGTAAGATAGAGTATCTTCCCTATATAGGACCAAAGAAAAAAGAAGAACTATAAAAATTGGGTAGAAAACAGAAAAAGAGAGTGACTTCTGACCTTCCCCAAAACAGTTATAAATACATATTATACAGATATAATCTCTTACTTTTAATTAAACCTTAGTAACATTATTTCTATAAAATCAATCCATTTAATCATCAAATCTCAAAATCAAAACTTCATTTTTTTCAGATACAAGCAAATGATCCAAAAGTAGTTGCCAAGTAGAGACAAATCCAGACACAGTATTTTATCAGTGCTGTTAACTTCACCATTTAAGCCAATTCCATTTATTTGACCATCTATTCTTCCACTGTGAGAATTTGTGGGTCTTTCCATCTTTGTGCTTATAAAAGTCTTGCTCCTCTTTGCTGTCCCACACAATGCAAATCTTCCTCCAATACAGACCAACATACCCTGGTACTATCAGAGATAATTGGAAACCAGGTGTGGTCCAGTGCTCTTCAGGCTGGCTTAAAAGTTCAGGGGAGAAAAGAAAGGGAAGGGCAAGCTCATTCTGGCCACTGCAAGGCTTTCTTTCCATGGAACATGACTTAAGACAGGGATCTTCCTTATCAGACAAAGGAAAAAGAGACCATTTTTCATCCTGATTCTTGAAACCTTTATTCTAGCACAGTGGATTATACAGTTCACTAGAACTTTGCCACAGTGGACCTCTCATAAACAGAACTGATTTCTGTGTTGATTTACGTAACTTATGTCATTATACAAATGATGCAAATGACCTTATTTGCCTCAATTTACTTCACTGGCACAATGATATCATTACATAAATTACATTGCTGTGCAGATGAAGTGAAATAATGCAAATGACATAATTGATGCAAGTCACCACAATGACATATTTTCTGATTTTATGGACATTCAGGAGTAAAGAACTCCCTGTCCTCCCAACTATCCCATTAAATCAAAATTTCATTGTAATATATCAGCAGGGCCACAGCTAGGGTCTGTGTCACCCAGGGCAAACATGGATTCCGTGCCCAATTTGGTGCCACCCAGCACTCATTTTGCCCCCCCAGTGCTCATTTTGGCACCCCACCAGCGTGGCACCAGGGGCACATGCCCCGGTTGCCCCCCTAGTTGCGGCCCTGTATATCAGTGTTATAAAGAATACACAATTCAGTGAATTGAAATTTTAAAAAATGATCAAAATTGTTAATGTTCTCTACTACAGATTAAGGTTACTATGGTAACTAATCATTTTGGCCAGGTGCAGAGGTTGAATTCAACTGTCCCCTTTTCAGATGTTGATTTTTGCACCTGGGGGGAAAACTTGCCTGGACTTGTTTTAGTTTCTGTTTCCCTTCTGTGTAGGCATGTAGCTGCTCTGAGAGCCTGCAAGAATGCAGAAGCCTTTTAAATATGTTTTGCTTTCTGTAAATAAATTATTTTTATAGAAATGCCTGGTGTGTGACTTTTCTGATCTCTCCTGGGCCAAAGGCTTTCCCAGCAATCTGCCAACAAAAATCATGCACAAAGGAGTTTCACATTTTTGCTGTTCCTCAACAGCAACTATCCCAAGCAAAATGGATTTTCATTAGATTTAATTTTACATTGAAATAGCATCCTCATTTTTCAGAAATATAGCAGGCTATTTTTTTTCAAAAGTGCAGGAAAAGTTCACATAAAAGACACCAGTATTATTAGAAAAGTTAAAAATGGATACTTTTATTTGGGAGAAGAAGTTTACCATTAACACGAACAAACAAAAACAACATATCAGAAAACAATACAGGCCCATTGAATGCGTTGAGATAAGGAGGAATGAGAATTCATAGTGTGAAATATTGTCCCTGTAACAGAAGAAAGAATGAATGAGCTATTGACAGCAGAGATTAGAAATCAATGATGGGTGAAGTACAGCTCACTTAAAGGAGAAAGTTGAGGGCTGGGGAACAGAGAATAGAATACTATATGGTTGATTTACTGAGTTATTCTATTTTAATTATGTAATTTAATTATGAATCATTGAAAGATTCCTTAAAGAAAAAAAAACATTTAATTTTCTAAAATTGTTGGTGTTTGGGTCTAAATATGTTGCCCCCTGTGTTGCTTTGAAGGCCAGTGTTAAACATCTGAAAAATCTTCTGATCTTTGCAGCTCAGCAGCCTGTGACAACTCTGAATCTAATAGTCTGTTTAGGGGCAAAGCAACAGTAGGATCTGTGATTTAGGAAACAAGATATGTCTCTGTATAGAACTTAAAGGTCCACAGCCAGGACTGGAATAAATCTATTCTGACAGACAATAAATTCTATTTGCCAGTGTCCATACATGTGTGTGTGTTTATGCATGAGCAAACACATTCACCCCCTTCAAAATATTGTCCAATGACATTACAGAAGCACTTGGCTTTTGGAAGTGTCTGGGCCTTATAAAGTCCACAGACTACTAAACAGCATGTTGTCATTATGTCCCATTGTACCAGCATTTTAATTCACATGCTCTTATAAATTATGCTCTTCCAGATATGAAGAACTAATGCAAATCAAAATATAAAAGCTTCCCTGAAGAGGTCTTTGATTAGTCATATTTTCAAAGCAGCCAGTGTTTCAAACACCAGCTGTGCATTCTTCACTTTTGAACTGGCAACTAAAAATTGCTTTGCAAGAAGCTGTGGATGACTGCAGCTTCAGTTTAAACCAGAATTTAAAGAGAAATTTGATACATTATTGTAGATTCCTAAGTAAGTGCTATCAATTATACTTCAATCAAATTAAATTATGCTTAATTTGAACTCAGGGTTGAATGCTGAACCCATTGGTAATGCTGGTCAATATCCTGAAAGCCTTGGAAACAAAAGTCATTGGGTTAGAAGCTTCAAGGAAGCAAGTCTAGAGCATACATTATGTTGCTTTCTAGCTATGCTGAGCAATTTTTGTTGTTCCTAAATATTTAGAGCTACTTGCTATGTAGAACTTGGCAACCCCTTCTAATGGTCATTAGGAGTATATAGCTGAGACATAGAGCTGTACATTATCTGCATACTATGAATGGAACTGCACAACAGCTGAGCTTCAAAACCAAGCTTCACTTGATGCTTCTTAATTGTAGCGGCCTATTCATCATGCAGGGGCCATTTTTGTTGTCATGTATATTCATATCCTAGGTCTTCTAAAGATTTCAGTTTTATAATCCAGTTAAGACCTATCTACCTTATATTTGATGTGTGAAGGTAATGTGTCTCCCTAGTGTCACATAACTTGATAATATTTATTCATTATTGATTTGTTACATTTATATCCTACCTTTCTTCAGGAGCTTGACAGTTTACATGGTGATATCCTTTCATTTTGTTTCCTGGGTTGTTGAAAGATCCACTCTCTCTCTCATTCAGCCCAAGACACTCCAATGAGTTTCCGTGGCTAAAGGTAGATTGTACCTTGGTTTTGCAAATCCTAATGATAACCACTTTTACTGCACTGGCTGTCATGCTACTGTTACAGCCATAGTAACTAATTACATTTATCTGATTAAAAAAATGTAACCTTCTCCCAAGGCCACTATCCAAGCATGCTTACAACTTTATTTCTTACCAATTTATGAATCAATATATAAGCTCTGGTATCCGAACATGTGAGCTGTTCAATCAGAGAATAATAGGGTTAAAATAATTTTGAGTTAGTTGGAGATTCTGTCTATGAGTATTTCTAATGGCACATTTGCACACACAGTTATGACAATCACATTTGCTTTTCATATTTTTCATTTTGAATGAAGAGAAAGCTGTTTTCCTTCAAATGTTTTCCTGTACATTTGATGTCATGAACTTATTTGTCAAGCTGAACCAATATTTTTGTCTGATGATGCACATTTCCCTTTAGTAAGACAAGGACATAAATAAAGGTAATTATATGCAAGGGGCAAAAATATTGTAAATTATGTATGGATTTATTTATTGATTCTCTTACCAATCCTCCCTTTGTATCTCATTTGAGAAATTCTTGCCTATGTGATTTTGGCACTGTATAGATTCATGTCTTCACAATTTGGAATAATAGCAAAACAGATATACATATCAATATCAAAAAACAATTCTTTAGGCAGAATAAATACATTTTTCTCTGCCTCCCAGTTTACAAAGTTTTCTGCTTCATATTCAAATGGCTACAACTTTCTTACTAATTGTCAAAGACTAGAGATTTCAGAACATTAAAGAAAGCATATTGACTCATTAAGGGAGAATAAGACTCTCCAAATCAACAATATGTACACAAGTTTCACTCATGAACTAGGGACAGAATTCTGGAAAGTGAAGTTAGATGGGCCCTGGACAGTTTTGCTAACAACAAAACTACAGAGCTGTTTAAAATTTTACAAGATGATGCAGTTTAAATGCTACTTGTGATTTGTAGGAAGGTACCCAGTGGCGCTGCGGGTTAAACCGCTGAGCTGCTGAGCTTGCCAATCAGATGGTTGGTGGTTCGAATCCACGTGACGTGGTGAGTTCCCATTGCTAGTCCCAGCTCCTGCCAACCTAGCAGTTCAAAAATATGCAAATGTGAGTAGATTAATAGGTACCGCTTCAGCAGGCATGTAACGGCGTTCCGTGTCGTCATGCCGGCCACATGACCACGGAAGCGTCTACGGACAAACACCAGCTTTGAAACGGAGATGAGCACCGCCCCCTAGAGTCGGACATGACTGGACTTAATGTCAAGGGAAACCTTTACCTTTACTATGGAAAATGCAGTAGTAGCCAAGGGACTCGAAAAGATCAGTTTTTATTTAAATACCAAAAAAAAAAAAGTGCAAAAGAATGCTCAAACTACTGAACAGTTATATTTTTATCTCACATGCTAATGAGACAATGATCAAGATTTCACAGCCCAGGCATCAACAATATGTAGATCAAGAATTGCCAGACTTAGCTGAATTCAGAATTGGCATAGGCACTGAAGATCATAATCATATTCTCTGATGGATAATGGAGAAGGAAAGGAAGTTTCAAAAAGATTTCTATTTTTGTGTTATTTATTGTACAAATCAAATAAATCTTAGTCATAGACTATCATAAGTTACAGGGAAGAGATACAGTGAATAAAAGAAGGCATAGGAGCATAAAGAGTATAAAAAGGTATAAGGCAACATTAAAAACATACACTGTTTACTGTTAAGTACTGTATAAATAAGATAAACTAAGAGACCATAAGCTACCAATCTATAAAACACTCTGTGGTTGCAGACCAAAGACATGCAGAGACTAAGCTGTAAAGTTGGGTGCTAAGCCCAAACCAGAGGCCATTGTCCAGTACATTTTGAGCACTGCTGCACAGAACCTGGCAACATTCTATGTTGTGACAGGATTGATGTTCAAAAGCAGCAAGGATGTGCAGAACTCTCCTGTGTGGTCTGAATACTTGTGTAGGAATAGTAGGATGAGGTTGATGTACAAACACAGAAGGAGGACATGCTGTATTGTTCTACATGCCCAGAGTTGTCAGGGCATTGACATTCCTAGAAGGGAGTCTTCCTGTATTGTCCTTGAAGCATACCTAAGGAGAGAATGTGACATTGTGCCAAAGTCATGACCCTTTACTTATAAAAAGGCACTTGACTGTGTAATCCATAACAAATTGTGGATGACCCTTAAAATCATGGGTGTACTGGGCTACTTCATCTGCCTATTGACACATTTGTATGATGACCAAGAATCAAGAGTTAGAATAGAATACGGAGCAACTAAACTGCTGAAATTGAAAAGAAGTACATCAGAGTCACCTTATTTATTTACCTTTCATGCAGACTATAGCTTAAGAAATGCTGGCTTGGAAGAATTGGAAATTGCAATTAAAATTTTTGGGCAAAACATCAATACATTCAAAGATGCTGATGATACCACTTTTCTGGCTAGAGATGAAGAAGACTTAAGCAATCTTTTGCTGAAAGGTAAAAAAAAGAGAGTGCAAAAGCCAGTAGACTACTCACTGTTAAAAAAAAGAACAACATTATGTCAACCAGGAGTGCTGACCCAACACAAATAAACAGAGAAGAAATTAAAATAGTAGCAGTCTTTATCTTCCTAGGCTCAAACAATCACAGGGATGAGGACTGTAGTCACAAAATAGAGATATATCTACTACTTGGGAGAAAAGATGACAAATCTAGCTAAAATATTAAAGTTAGAGACATCAGATTGACAACAAAGATACACATTGTCACAGCTCTGGTTTCCTCTGCTCTAGCATATGTCTGTGAAAGCTGAATCATCAGAAAGACAAAAAAAGAAAAGAAAAAGAAAACGAGTGCCTTTGGATTGTGGTGCTGCACCACAAGATGAGCAAATAATTCAGTAATAGATGATTATCACTGGAAGCACTAATAATGACATGTAAGCTTAAATAGTATCCTAAAGCTTAGAGTCTTGTTGGACTGAAGGGGCGTATACATCCCATCAAATAAGTAAATAAATTTGGACACAAGGCAAAAGCAAAAGTCACTGGAGAAGACTCTGGTGCATGAAAAAACTGAAGTCAATTTAAAGTGGCTGGGGCGGGGGGGGTAACAGTAGACTATATACCAAAGACTATCTGTGATGGTTGCCCTTATTCCAATAAAAACACAGACTCACTAGCCAGGGCTAAGGATTTCTGGTTTATTAGAAATAGAATGCATACACTGAGAAAGACGGGAATCAGCACATGGCGTGCGAGGTAGCCGGTAAATACCCACGGTGCGGACCTGATCCTTATCCACCCCCCATTGTCCCAAAGTCCTGATCCAGAGACTTGATGGGCGATCAGGGTGCAATTCCGGAGTCTCGATGGGCGATCAGGGGGATTAGCGCTGATTACCTCTGTCCTCTTCCTGTGTCCGGCACAGGTGTGTCCCCCGGGGTAATGCAGAGATGTCAGGGAGATAGGATGATGGCTTCTCGGGTCAGGGCAAAGGTATGGCTCCTTTGTCCTTTATTTGTATTTGTCTTTCAGTGCTTAAAGGATTAGCACTGATTCTTTCCTCCTTCCTTCCCTTATCTGGAAAGGCATGTTCCCCATTGTGATGTATGTATACATTGCAACGGGGGACATGACATACTGCCTCCCCAAAAAAAACTTCAAGGCACCAGTTTGGCAGGATACGCTGCATGGAAGTGTTTGACAAGCTGTTGCTCTGAGACATCCCGAGCATGCACCCACTCAGGGTGAGGGAAATGTCTCCAGCGGACCAGGTACTGGAGGGTGCCCCGTAGCCTTCTGGAATCTAGGACCTCCTTTATTTCAAAGTGCTGCTGCCCATCGATCATGATGGGAGGAGGCGGGGGGGTTTCGTTATGCCACTTTGAGGAGATAGACAGTTTCAGTAAGGCACAGTGGAACACCGGGTGTATGCGTTTCAAGTTGTGTGGCAATTCTAACTTGAAAGTTACCGGGTTGATTATTTCCACTATTGGAAAAGGGCCAATGAACTTGGGGGGTAACTTCTTTGAGGGCTGCAGAAACTTAATGAACTTAGTGGAGAGGTAGACCTTATCTCCCACTTTGAAGTCTGGCTGCGCAGCCCTGTGGTTGTCCGCATACCGCTTGTAGGTTGCTTGGGCTTCGGAGAGAGCCAGCTGAATGATTGGCCAAACGTTGGCTAGCTGAGCAGCCCAGTCATCTGGGGAACAAGGCGGGGCTGCTGGCTGTGGCAACTCCGGGATCGGGACGAAGTCTCGACCATAGACTACCCAGAAGGGGGTGTGACCCGTGCTCTGGTGCACTGCATTGTTATATGCCACCTCAGCAAAAGGGAGTAAGTCTACCCAATCATCTTGCTGGTAGATTATGAAGGAGCGCAAAAATTGCTCCAGGGTGGAGTTAAGGATCTCCGTAGAGCCGTCCGTGTGGGGGTGCCAAACAGTGGACAATGCCTCCTTGGTGCCAATTAACTTCAAAAATGCTTTCCAGAATTGTGAAGTAAATTGTGTACCCCTATCTGTGACCAAGCGGGAGGGGGTACCATGTAATTTGTAAATGTGATTTAAAAAGAGGCGTGCCAGCTGTTGAGCGGAGGGAATGGAGGCGCGTGGGATAAAATATGCCTGTTTCGAAAAGTAGTCCTTAACCACCCAGATGACCATTTTCCGCTGGCTGGGTGGCAAGTCTACAATAAAGTCCATTGATATTTCCTCCCAAGGGCGGGAGGGGCTTGCCACCGGCTGCAATAGTCCCTGGGGCTTCCCCACTTTTTGCTTGGCCATAGCACATGTAGGGCAAGCAGCGACATATTCTTTTACATCCCGCCTAAGTGTAGGCCACCAGAATTGTCGCCTTACCAGATGTAGTGCTTTTACGAAGCCAAAGTGCCCTGCCATTTTGTCATTGTGAGAATGGCTCAGAACCTCTGCTCGCAATTGCTCCGGCATGTACAAACTATTTTGTTTCCAAGCTAAATCATTTACAAAAGAAACATTGTTTCTATTGGTCTGCAACCATGTATCCGTTTTTAAGGCTTGTATGAACTGCTGTTGCAATTGCGATGAAATTGACATGCGTCTCCCTCCCCTTGTGGGCGGTTGATCCGGGGTGCGCTGCGTTCCAGTTTGGCTGTGCGTGACAGCTTGGCAACCCAGCTGTGTGTCGGTCCACACAGTACCTACAATGTCTGATGCCTGACTGGCATCCTGGGGCCACCTAGAGAGAGCGTCAGCGAAGAAGTTCTTTCTTCCTGGTATGAACTTCAGCTTAAAATCAAAGCGGCTGAAAAACTGAGCCCAGCAAACCTGCTTGGGGCTGAGGCATTTCGGGGTACTGAGCACTTCCAGGTTTTTGTGGTCCATCCAGACCTCAAAGGGGCAAGTGGCCCCTTCCAGGAGGTGTCGCCATGCCTCTAAGGCAGCTTTGACGGCAAAAGCCTCTTTCTCCCATACATGCCATCTCAGTTCTGTTTCGGAGAACTTGCAGGAGAGGTACGCGCAAGGCTTCAGCTGATCATTTAAATCCCGCTGAAGCAAGAGCGCCCCAATTGAGAAATCAGAGGCATCTACTTGGACTACAAAGGGCTTGGTGGGGTCAGGATGTTGCAGAACCGGTTCCGCTGTGAACAGGCTTTTGAGATGATCAAAAGCCCTTTGGCATTCAGGTGTCCAGTTAAGTAGTGCTCCTGGGTTTCGTGCTTTGCGCGTGTCTCCCAAACCCTTGGTGCGGAGTAAATTAGGGGCAAAACGATTTCCGCTAGACCCTTGATGAACCCCCTGTAAAAATTTGTAAATCCAAGAAAACTCTGTAGTTGCCTCCTAGTGCACGGGCGCTCCCATGCCAGGATGGCCTGGACTTTCCCAGGGTCCATTTCGATGCCCCTCTCAGAGATTCTGTAGCCCAGATAATCTATCTGAGATTTATGAAACTCGCACTTAGAGACCTTGGCAAATAGCTTGGCTTTGTGGAGTTTCCTGAGCACCTGCTCAACCAAGCGTTCATGCTCCTCTTCAGTCTCAGAATATATCAATACATCGTCTAAATACACAAGTACCCCCTTGAACAAGTGGTCGTGCAAGACCTCATTAATCAATTGCATAAATACCCCTGGTGCCCCTGCCAAACCAAACGGTAACACTTTGTATTTGTCCTAACAGCCAGGAAACACGCTGAGACAAGGAACTGGTCTCTGATGTTTTATTGCTAGTACATAACAGGAATCCTAACAAACTAAAGAAGCATGGGAAAAACTCAGACATATAAACCCCAAAGGTTAAGGAGGTCCCGATCTGTGTCTCTTTGAATGGCTGACCAATTCCTCAGTGCTACGCATGCGCTTAACAGTCTGGATGGGAGCCCCCGGCTCGCCATCCTTACTCATGACAGTATTGGAATGATCCCAGTGGGCAATTGAAAGCCGTCTTCCACTCATCCCACTCCCATATGCGTATGTGAAAATAGGCTTCTCGCAAGTTCAGTTTAGAGAATATTTTCCCCTTTGCCAGATGTGCTAATATGTCTTTGATTAGGGGCAAAGGATATTTGTTGGATATGGAAGCCGCATTCAATCTGCGGTAATCCGTACAGAGTCTTAATGTCCCATCCTTTTTTTCTCTAAACAACACTGGGGCTCCAACTGGCGAGTTTGCGGGCTCGATGAAGCCTCGTGCTAAATTCTTGTCCACAAACTCCCGCAATGCTGCCAGTTCTTTCTGGGTCATCGCGTAAATTTTGGGCTTTGGCAAGGGTGTGTTGGGGACCAGTTCTATCGCACAGTCAGTCTTTCTGTGGGGTGGGAGTTTGTCTGCTTCCTTCTCCCCAAACACATCTGCAAACTCCGCATACCTGTCTGGCAAGCCTTCCAGGGCTGCTGCAGCCAGGTATGTGGTTGTAGACACTGCCCTCCCCACCACAGCATGGGGGATTCGGTCCCCTGTAGGTGCTTGGTAGAAGCCATCTGTAAACATGATTGTCCTGGTTTCCCAATTTATGTATGGGTTTCTTCGTACCAGCCACAGGATGCCTAAGATGATTAAAGGGTGGCCCACCGGTGCCACAACAAATTTCAGTCTCTCCTGGTGGCTGCCTAACTGCAGCGCCACTTCTCCGGTGAATTGGGTGACTGGGCCCCCTCCCGCTGCCGAACCTTCCAATTGCGTAAAAACTATGTGGTGCTGAAGTGGAAAGCATGGGAGATTTAAATCGGCAACCACATCCAGGTGCATTAGGCACCTAGAACAGCCCGAGTCTATTAGGGCCCAGACTTCAATTGACTTCTCAATGGACTTTAGCTTAACTTTTACGTACAGGGTGGGACAGTTGGCACTCACCCAGACATTGCTGCGCCCATTCTCCTCCTCCACCTGCCCTCTGGCGCTTCTCAGGGCAGGTGGCTGGCATTTCCCGCCGGTTCTTCCTGGTCGCTCTCCTCCTCTTCAATGGAGTAAGGTAGTTCTTTTGCTCCAATCTCTCCACTGGCCGCTGGCATCTTTTTGGGTGCTGCGGGTGGTTTGCCCAGCATTTTTCCTGGCCTGTCAACTGCCATTGTTTTCGGGCATGCTGCCACTTTGTGGTCCTCTTTCCTGCATCGAAGGCACTGCCCCTTGGTGAACCGTTGCTCCCTCTCCTCTCTCCAGGGTTGGGGTGCTGGTCTCACTGGTCCTGCAGCAGTTCGGGGTCCTTTTACCGTCGCTGCTTGTTGTGCCACCCTCTTGGCTTGTAGGAAGGTTTCCTGGGCATTTTCCGCCTTACCGGCCAGCAGTATCCACTCATGTAGAGTGTTTGGGTCGTCTCTGCATAATGCCCACCTCAGAACGTTCAAGTTCAGGCCCTCTTTGAAACATTGAATTAGGGTAGACTGCAACGAGTCCTCCACCTTTCCAGCCAGTGCTTTAAAGTCCATGGCATAATCTGCTACAGATCGTTGCCCTTGGCTGTTTCCCCTTAGGGACCTCTTCACTCTCTCCTTTTCCAAGGGGTCTCTGAAGTGCAGATCTAGTGCCCAGAGGAACTTGCCGAAGTCATCGAGCTCTGGGGCATCTGCCTGGCATAGCTGCACATACCAGTTAGCCACCCTTCCTTTAAGTTTGTTCACAATGGCATTAATTTTGCCCTTTTCCGAGTGGAAATATGGCCCAAATTCTTCCATGTAGTTCTTTGCGTTCATCAGGAAGAAGGATAATGTTGCTGGGTCCCCGTCGAATTTGACACTGAAGTCTTTCACCCCCACTCCCGGTGGGCTCCAAACCACATCTGGTCATCTGGGTGTACCTCGGGCTGCTGGGGTTCTCCAGTCTCGGTGTGGGGATTCCCTAAGCCGGACTCCGGGCGGCGTTGCCTCTGTTTCGTGCCGGCTCCAGCCTCTTCCCAGCAGTCGCGTCTCCAGGGTGGGAGGGGGGGAAGATGACCTCCTGGCGGGTTCCACGAGGTGAACTCTGCCCGGTGCTGCCTCAGCCTCCTGCCATCTCCTTCCTCTCCCCAGCCGTCGCGTCTCAGGGGTGGGAGGGGGGGTGATGAACTTCTGGTACCTGGTTCCACTTCACCCCTTCCTCGGGATTCCCACACCACCGACCATCTCAGGAACAGCTGTTAGATTGACTCCAGCCTCGCCTCCATTATCCTCAGCTGCTCAGCTGTCTGGGAGCCTTCCTTGGTTCATCCACTCCGGTGCCTTCCCTCAGCCCCTGCGATCATTGAAGACAGCAGGTCCCGCGGCTTCTTAGATGCCCTGAGCGTCCCGGGCAGGAATCCTGGCGTCTCGTCCAGGGTGACCCACTCACCCTGCGACTCTCTGGTGGCTTCAAGTGTCCTGCTCCTCCCGGTCTCCTCCTCCTCCGAGCTTGATCCTGAACCCTCCTGGACTTCGTACTGTCGGGGAATAGGGTTCTCATCGATCGTTCGTGCCATGGAGTCGGGTGACCCGTCGCCGGTCCTCTGGTAGCCACCTCTTCGTGGGTTGAGTCTTTCCATCGCCAGCTTGGATCCCTCACAGATGAAATCTGGAATGGTGCTAGTGGAATTTTTTTTTTCTGATTCCCGACTTTATGTGATGGTTGCCCTTATTCCAATAAAAACACAGACTCACTAGCCAGGGCTAAGGATTTCTGGTTTATTAGGAATAGAATGCATACACTGAGAAAGACAGGAATCAGCACATGGCATGTGAGGTAGCCGGTAAATACCCGCAGTGTGGACCTGATCCTTCTCCACCCCCCCATTGTCCCAAAGTCCTGATCCGGAGTCTTGATGGGCGATCAGGGTGCGATTCCGGAGTCTTGATGGGCGATCAGGGGGATTAGCGCTGATTACCTCTGTCCTCTTCCTGTGTCCGGTGCAGGTGTGTCCCCCGGGGTAATGCAGAGATGTCAGGGAGATAGGATGATGGCTTCTCGGGTCAGGGCAAAGGTATGGCTCCTTTGTCCTTTATTTGTATTTGTCTTTCAGTGCTTAAAGGATTAGCACTGATTCTTTCCTCCTTCCTTCCCTTATCCGGAAAGGCATGTTCCCCATTGTGATGTATGTATACATTGCAACAGGGGACATGACACTATCCTTGATGACACCGGCATAAGCACACAAGATTTTAAGAAGCAGTTACTGTTAGATATGCTTGATGAAATGATGTCCACTGGGTCACAAAGAGTCAGAAGCAGCTGAATGACTGAAAAAAAATATTCTTTTATTAGGCCTTTTGCCCTCCATTTGTAAAATAAAAGAACAGTGATTGCCCATTCAGAAGAAGCAAGATGACACATCAGCACATTTAGGCCACAGCTGCCCAGTTCAGATCTCGCAGAAAATGATCACTTCTGAACTTAAGATTCTCTCAGTTGTAGGTGTGGAATAAATTCTCATTATGAATGCTAGCACTGTGCAAGTGTAAAACTTTACTCTTCATTTAATTAAGAATACATTTTCTCCTCTTGTGTCAATATATTTTAAAGCAAAATGAATTAAAAGCTACAAAAAAAGGGTAGTGGCATTCGTTTATTTCCTAAAAAATGTTACAACCTCCAGATCCTATGAAGATAAATAATACTTGCTGATGTCCAAAAGAGATGTTACTAGTAGCCACGGGTGTTTGCATGGGGTGACAAATGGCGAAATGACAGTCATATGTCATGACATAAACTCTGCCTCTTTCGTGTGTATGTCGTTGCATCCCACATCTATACATGCGGGGCCAAGTTTATATCACAACTGCATAATGCTAATTTCATATTTCTGACAAAACCATTGTGTCCTTTAGTCATTCATACTAGTAGGCATACTGCATCTGTTCCAAACAGTAAACAGCCATACAAATAATGTGCTTTTTAAAAAAAAAATCCATCCTCATATTTTCACAAAATGATTCTGAAAATAGTCTGCATGTTAATTACAATTTACTGAGCAATTAGTGATAAAGAATACAATTTGCATACCTTTCAGAGTGAATTGGTGCTGCTGAAGGTAAGAGTGCAAACTGTTGGGTCAATTATGCTATTATGCAGCTCTAAACCCAAAATAAGTCTACAAATGTCACTATTTGTTGATTTGTCTGTTTATTATTTTGACTAAAGGAGTGAGAATTAGAGTGAGCAGCATGTGAATGTTAATTATCTTTAACTTATAGAAAATCCCATCTGCCCCCAACTGGCTAACTTCATTTGTTGTCGTGAGCATTGATTTCAACAATCCTGATGTTTGTTTTGAAGATTTGTCAAGGTGTGGAAAAATACAAGTTGTCATATCACTCCCTGATCCCCAAAGAAAACAAACACATAAGAGAAGATCTGTATGGACATCTAATCCCCACAATTCCACAGCTTCAAGTGGTTGAGGCAATCTTGAGGATTTTTAGCAAAAGCTTTGAAAGAAGAATAGGATGCTGGGTTCTGTCATGAACAGCTTGACAGATCAGGTTGGTCACCAGCTGATGCTTTGAATTTTTGAAAATAGAAACCAACTCTAATGCAGAGTACTACTACACAGCAGCACAGGTTATCTGGGTTTTGGTCAATGAATACTTCTCCATACTTTTCTAAAAATGCCCCATTTAAAATATGGCCATTTCCTTAGTAGTAGATTGATCAGGAAGAAAGGAGAAGGAAACCCAGTCCTTGGTGTTTCTTACTATTTTACCCAAAGAAATTAGTTTTATAACAGGGAGGATCTTGGGAATGTGTAATTTGGCAAAGGGTGCTGAGAATTTTTCCTGGCATTTAGGGCAGAGTGGGGTGAGAATGACTGATAAGCCAGAAAAAGTCAGTGATATGGACCAGTACAACTTGTCTCTTCAGAAGCCAAATTTAAGTCTTGCCTTAACCCACCCTGCTTCCTTCAACCAATAAGACGAGCATATCACAACTATTGTAAATACATGTTCAGTTCCTGTTGTGCTTCATTTTAATCTCAGTAGGAAAGGCTTCAAAAAATTCAATGGTACATTGGGAGAGAATGAAATATGGATTATATGGAGACGTAAGATGCACCCTTTGACTTTGGGGCAATACTTTCATGGGGACATGTCTAAAGAACAGCATGAAATTTAAAGTTATTTACCTGCTTTTATTATACTTATAAACCTTAAACAGCATGAAATTTAAGATTATTTATCTGCAGCTAGATTGAAAATCCATATGAAACTTTCAGCCTTGCATTCTTTTCTTATTATTCTGTCCCTTTTAAGAATCTCAGATAACATCCTGCTGATCTGTTGGATCTGTAGTGTAGTTTTCTTTAACTTTCAATTGATTCAGCTTTCTTTTCCCTACAGTTCCCCCATGGCTCTCATTCCCTTAGTGGTAGAGACTGCTAGGAATAAGCAGCTATTGGTAGGCATATCTGCTGAAAAATAGACACTATTGGTACATGAGTAGAACAGCAGTATAGGACTGTGGGCTGATTAATGTCGTAGGAGAGAAAATGTTTCAAGAGCGTAAGCAGAAATATATAACTGACTAGCTAAACACAATTTCCTGCTTTTTTTAAGAACAGACTTTTCTATCCTTCCCTTCCTTTCTATTATCATTATATGGTTTCCTGTTGAACTTTCTAAAGCTCTATAAAAAGAGGTATTGTGCCTTCCTCTGATAGGATCTAGCAGGGTTGAATCTGATTACTACCTAAATGGGAGACCACTAGGAAATCGCAAGTGGGGAATTAAAAAATAAATAAATCTTAGAACGGTGAACTGCTTCCGTATTGTTGTCAAGAAAATTACATGGACATATCCATGAAGTCAATAGGAGTGGAGCAACATGATTTAAAGGAGACTTTATTTTTACCTATAGTTCAAATGAAATGCAGGCATTATATATTATAGATATATAACATATATTTTTAAATGTTGTGTTGGCAGAAGGCGGCTTTTTAGTACGAAATAAGAAATAAAATAAGAAATCTTTATATTTCAATGGTTTGTCTAAAGTGCTGATTTAAGGATACATGAGATGTTCTTAAAACAGGTCTTTGTCTAGTCAATGTTTGGACAGGAGTTCACCTGAGAGTTCACCATAGAATTATGTTTTCATTAACTTGTTGGAAGCAATAATCAATAAATCAGTTCCATTTGGTGAGATAGTCACCATATCATAACATATTCCCTATTGGTATATAAGTGATTTGCAACCGAATGAGAATTCCTATTTGAAATTTCATCTAATCAGCCACGCTCCACTCCAAGATGTTCCAGCTCATTCCTCCTTTCTCCTGAGTACTTTCAGTCCATCCTCTCAATTTCCATGCACATGAACCACAGTTAGTTCTAACTAAATCCATTGAACTTTTGCAGATAGATCAGATAGACAGACAGACAGACAGACAATTAGCTTGTTTGGGTTCTCCCAAGCCCTCTGATATATCTCCCCCATCCCTTGTCTGCTTGTTTGTTTGTGTAGCTCATAAGGATTCACATTTGGATAATGAATTTCCTAATAGAATAGGATGATGTTAAGCACATCTGGCATGTTATTGTTTTTCTCTTGAAAAACTGACACATCTGAAATGGCAGCTTCTAACTTCACATAGTTTGTTTTCATTGGCTTCTTTCTTTTCTTATTTAACAAAGAAGCTGATTGGTGTAATGCTTATTAAAGTCCCATGAGAGAGTATTTTGTTGGCCATCCTTAGAAATATAATCAACAATAAGTAAAGGTAAAGGTTTCCCTTGACGTAAAGTCCAGTCGTGTCCGACTCTAGGGGGCGGTGCTCATCTCCGTTTCTAAGCCTTGGAGCCGGCGTTGTCATAGACACTTCCGGGTCATGTGGCCAGCATGACGACTCGGAACGCCGTTACCTTCCCGCCGAAGCGGTACCAATTAATCTACTCACATTTGCATGTTTTCGAACCGCTTGGTGTGCAGGAGCTGGGACTAGCAACGGGAGCTCACCCCGCCGCGCGGTTTCGAACCGCCGACCTTCCGATCGACAGCTCAGCGGTTTAACCCGCAGCGCCACCGCGTCCCTCATAATCAACAATACATGTCAAATAAATTAGTGGGCCTTCCAACGATTCATGATGGTTCATTCCCCCACCCTCAAGGGGAAAAAAGTCTCCTTTCCCTGTAGGTTAAAAACAACTTTAATCTCCTCTAGTTTACACTTAAGTAAAGGAAAGCAACTTTTAAAGGAGTATGACCTCAAAAGTGACAAAATGCCATCCTGTGTTACAATTTCTTCCAAAATCATCCATTTGTAACATGTTACATGAGTGTTATGTTAAATGAGTAACATAATGTAACATAGGGCAATGTAAATTTTGCATTGGGAAAATTTTAAAAAATCATGATTTTTTAAAAACTAAAAAATAACACCCGTCTTTTACACCCCATTTTCAGGCTGCAAGACTGGGAATCAATAATGGGGAGAGAAAAATGGTGGGGGACCTAATAGATTTCGTAGAATCTGATTTTTAAATGTAGAATTAAAAGTAAAGTAAATTATTTTGGGACAATAACTCCTTCCAGAGATATCATAAAAGTAAACCCAGTCATTTTTCCTACAACAATGCCCTGAAATATCATCCTACTGTAGCATCCTTCTGGTATTAAAGAAATGGCTTCTAGCCACTGTGGCTTCCTGAGATAGCAGATACTTCTTGTAAAGGACAGAAGGAATTTCTCTAACTATATTTTAAATTATATTCCAGTTGTCTCTTTATATAACAATTCTCTTTTTTTTCTCCCTTCTGGGCAAATCACTATCCCATATGTTCCTTTAGAAAGAAACAACTGCAATAATATAATAAAATAACTCCTCAATTTTATGCCCCTGTTTTCAGGCTGCAAAACTGGATATCAACTCTTTCCAGGGAAAATGAACTGGCATTTATGGCACTTACTAACCAAAGCTCCTAGTCAGCATGCCCATCCAGCATTAATTAAACAAAGCTCCCAGCCATCATTTGCTGGGAGATACTGTGTGAGAATTAGTACTCAAACTAAACAAAGCTCCCAGCCATCATTTGCTGGGAGATACTGTGTGAGAATTAGTACTCAAACAAGCTGAGGACAACCACCCGATATCAGATCTAGCCATGACCAAATAAGAGACAGAAACTGGGCTTGCTTCCCCAAAAAGCCCCACCTGGGCTTTTGCTTGCTGCATAGCTCAGGTGGGAGAAAGAGGTGCAAGAATATGACTATGACTTCAGTATAGATAGAACTCACATTTGATATATAGCAGTTAATGAATTTTTAGGAATGGCTTCTTAGGTTTTCTACCATAAAGGCATTGGATTCTTATAGTACATGCCTGTTTAATTAGTTGCCATCTAGTTGATGGGAGAAACTTAACAGATAAGCCAGGATTTGCTGGCCAAGAGCTGTGTTCAGCCAATGCCAGGGGAAGTTCAGTCCTGGAATTCAAAGCCAGGATCATTGGCCAGTTGGTTCTAGGGGTGCAGGTAGTCAATGCCACTGACTCTTCTGACCTGAAACATGCTGGCCAGAAGGTTTGACCAGCCAGTGGCAAAGGCCAAAGAGGCTTCAAGTTGGCTGCCTTCTGTACATGTGAAAACTACCCGACTTATTAATAATATGATTGCAAACAGGACCTTCCAGGTGATGAGTGGACATAGCTTGAGCACTCAAAAAGTCCCTAATGATGGCTTACACAAGGTTCTGTTTTAGCCCTTCTTTTATTTAATCTGTATATTTCTGATATGCCTGATAGCATCTCCAGAAAGTTTGGATATGCAGATGACTGGGCTATAGGCATAGAACATCAAATCTTTGAGACAATGGAAGCCATCTTCATCTGACTTAGCTGCCCTGGGAACATACTTTCACAAATGGAGATTGCAACCAAACCTACGAAGACAGAAATAGCGTGCTTCCACCTATGTAATAGGTTGGAGAATAGACAACATAATGTTCAGTTTGAAGGCACTGGACTCCAACATGATACACACCCAAAATATCTTGCGGTAACCCTAGACAGGACACTTACTTATAAGAAGCACTTAGAAAATACTGCAGCTAAACTGAGAACTAGAATTAATATGCTTCATAAGCTATGCAGTACTACATGGGGTTCTTCTGCTGACACGCTGTGCACTTCAGCTCTAGCACTGATCTATTCAACTGTGTAATATTGCACTCCAGTGTGGCTCAATAGTGCACATGCAAAGAAGGGAGACATACAGCTCAACACTACAATGCAGATTATTAGTGAAACCATCAGGTCCATTCCTACCCAATGGCTGCCCATTTTGAGCCATATTCCTCCTCCAGACCTCCAGTGGAAGAATGCTCTTCTCTGAGAATATAAAAGTAGTAGTAGTAGTAGTAATGTTTATTTGGTCAATGACCAGCAACATAAAATTAATAAAATAACAAATAAAGTTGAACTACATCAAATGAGTACAATTATATATAGGCAACTGTAAATTAAAACAATTATAATCTAATTACGATAGTGACATATTGAGAATATAAAAGGATAGCTGATGACTCTGAGCACCCCATACATGGTAATATAGCAGAATTAGGAATAAACAGATTGCGATCTAGGCATCCACCTATGGCTACGGCCAGGGAATTGGCAATAAAAAAAATTCATCTCCTCGATTCCTGGAGGCAGTCTTGGCAAAAAGCCTGCCCCCAGCATTGTCAAAGCCTACCCTGTATTACAACGAAGCCTCCTGCTTTTGATCAGCCACGCAGAATATGGTCAGCTGTCAACAGAGTGCACACGAATCATGGCAGGTGTGCAGATTCCCCATATAAATGGGGTAAGATGCCAACTCCAAGGTGTGACTGTGGGGTGACAGGCAAACTGTTAAACACATAATACAAGAATGTAAGACTAGAGCCTACGACAGGAACTTTGCTGATTTCCTGATGGCAACTGATGCTTCAAAATACTATATTTGTAACCTTGATGTTTGTTTTTAGTTATAATTGCCCTATGACCAATTATATTTTCTATATACCTTTTTATATTCCCATTTTTAAAAATATAATATATTTGTAATATGTATGATGTGCTGCCATACAGTAAATAAATAAATAAATGTACGTGTGTTGCCAGATCCCCTAGCCTGGGAAATCCCTTGGCCCATGTTGCAGAAGGTCAGTATTCCTCGCAACTTGTTCCTGTGATGTCTGCTGAAAAAGGCTCCTCTTAACTTCTTTTGTACTGAATTCTGCAGGAGGAGGTTGAGAGAGGCTCTGAAGCAGACCAAAGAGACCATGTCAACCAAAGTGAAAGAAGTACTATTGCTTCATCAAACAGATGTGAAGGAATGCTTCATGCTTCATTTAAAGCTTGGCTGAAGTGAAGCACTCCACAGCTTTGCACAGTTTGAGACTTTAAATCATATTCCTCCTCAATCATCTAATCTGTTATAGCCCTCTGCTAAGGAGCTTTGATGTGCTTTGCCATAGCAACCTGGGTCATACAGTTGTCATGATTTACTTTGCTGAAGCAAAGGGGCACCTTGATACATCTCACCAACGTAATTAGGAGGTTCCAAATTGCTTTGGGCCAGTAGTGAAAAGAAGGTTCCTCTCAACCTTCTCCACCAGTTTTTACAAAAGTGCTTTCAGACTTGGTGACTTTTAGGTATGTGAAGTACACACTGAAATGCCCAGCCTGGAAGACCATTGATTTGCATCCAGGCAGCTCCAGGATGTCCACCTTTGATGCTTACTATGGGATTGCCCGCACTGCTTCCTGAAGCTGGCCAGCTTGGAAGCACTTTGCCACATAATGAAAGCATTCCAGGTTGGCTGTTTTGGCACATGCTTCAGGCAGCCTTTCAGAGTTTGCTAGCATTCTTCAGCCTGGAGTCATTTCAGGCTGTACTGCAAGAGAAGGTTCCCCTCAACTTTCTACTGCAGCATTCACCAAACAAGGCTCACAGAGAATTTCATCTTTTCCTGCTTGTATTTTACAGCCGTTTGTATTTCTTGGCCTCCTAGTGGACAATCCCTGAAGTTTTAACACTAAGAAATGAGCCTGTTACACAGTGGAATTCTGTTACACAAAAATGTTTTATGCTCTGACTTAGTATGGACCTAGTTTGATACTTTTTATGTATACATTTTAATAGCCTGAAATGAACTGAATAAATTCAAACTAGAGATTCAGACTAAATTAATTTTGATAACCAAAATTTTGGATTAGCCTTATTTTCTGAATTGATTAAATGTTTAAATCACATCTAATAGATTAGATTACAGTACCCATTATCCATCCATCCATCCATCCATCCATCCATTTATCCATCTGCCCACCCACGCGCATGCACAGACACACACACACTTTGAACTGTTGGTAAAAGTTAAAAAGAAATTTGAAAACATCTGATTTGGAAGTCATCCTGAATTAGAAGGAGGCCAATATGGAGAAGGCAAGGGAAGGATCCCTTAGAAAGCAGTTCCATATTGTAGTTTGCAGGTGGGCAATATGTGGCCATCAAGATATTAAAAGGCCCAGCTGCCCCAGCCAACTCGGATAACAGAGACAGATGATCCTATACCTTCTTTAGGTGTAACTATAGAACACTGATCTGATACTGATGAAAGGGAGGCCCCCAGGTTGATAGAATTTTTATCCTGAGCACCCTCAAAAGGAGGTTTAGAGCAAAAAGTCATCCTCTGAAACTAAAAGATCAGAATGAGCAAATAAATGTGACCACAGGCTAATGTACATTATGTTCTTTTGGAGGAACTCTTATCTTGAATATTTAATTTTATATTTGTCTCACTGAAACCTAAATTTCCAAGTCATGAAAGGTACTTTTCATCACTTATTCATTGTGACACCACATGTTTTCCTCAACTGGGAGAAAACTTTTAAATATGCCATACCACTACTGGATTTACTTATTTATCATATTTAAATGAACAAAGACATACATTTTCAGATAACAAATGAAATCCATTTTGCCTTTGTAAAATAAAACCTGAAAATTGGTCCAGGTTTTCAGAGATAAATTATACATTTACAAAGGACTTGTTTTGTAACAATTCAAATTGTATGCACACAATTTAAAATCTGTATGTTTTTGTATATATTAGTGTCAAACTTCAAACTTTTCCATCCTAGTCATCTTTTTTCCTTGAGAAATTGCTTTCCCTCACAAAATGTGGTCTTTCCTCTTTGTTCTTTTTCTAGACACCTTTCTCACAACGGTCCTTTCTGCTATACAATCCAATTTAGAAAGATGCTTGAGGTATGTCTGGATAGCCATTGTCAGACAAGTATAGGAAAGTACCAAGGAGACAATCTTTGTACAATTCCTAGTGGAATTGGTGCACTGATAGATCCATGAGAACAGGCCAACAGGAAAACTATGTGTGTTTATGGCTTCTAAAAGGTTTGTAGAGTATTGCAGGGAAACCAGGAATCTGGTATGCATTTTTGAAGTTTATTCCATGCACACTTTTTTTCATCATAAATTATTTTCATATAGGATGCATATCTCAGCTCTAATGGATAGGAAGGAGAATTTTGTCTGTATTAACACACTCAAGGATTTCTTCTTCCTTCCCTCCATCTCCAGATGCAGAATTGCTTTCAGGGAATCCAGGTAATTCCATTCTTGGATGAGGAATTCTGATGATAAGCAATATGATGAGTGATATGTTTCAGGTTTGGCTGAATCAAATCAGAATGCTTCACAAAGATCCTTTTGCTGTTGGAGGTGAAGTGTGATTGCCTTCAAAGTAACCAAATCTGAATCTTAACTTTTGTAGAACTTTGAAAGCAATTGGATGTTTTTATGCAGATAATGTGAGTGGAAGAATTCACCGTTTTATTTAGATTTTTCAGTATACAGAAAGCACTAGATTGGGAGAGGAGAAAGAAGAAGAAAAGTTAGGTAACTAGCATGTCTGTTTTAAACAACAACATAGTTTACTAGAGCTGTCTAATCACAGTCAGTTGTGATTTTTATTAATTTTATATTTCTTAGAAAGGAACACTTCATAGAGCTTAAGGACAAAATTCTTTATGGCTTGTTACCTTCTGTTATTATTTTACCATTTCCCATTCCTCAAGTGAAATCTTATTCCATCCTTCCAGTCCTGGAACAATTAAATTATTTTGCTATTATTTCTTAATGTGTTTTCCCCCACTGTTGGGGAAGAATATTGTTGTTTATTCGTTTAGTCACTTCCGACTCTTCGTGACTTCATGGAGCAGCCCACGCCAGAGCTTCCTGTCGGTCGTCAACAACCCCAGCTCCCACAGGGACGAGTCCGTCACCTCCAGAATATCATCCATCCACCTTGCCCTTGGTTGGCCCCTCTTCCTTTTGCCCTCCACTCTCCCTAGCATCAGCATCTTCTCCAGGGTGTCCTGTCTTCTCATTATGTGGCCAAAGTATTCAGTTTTGCCTTTAATATCGTTCCCTCAAGTGAGCAGTCTGGCTTGATTTCCTGGAGGATGGACTGGTTTGATCTTCTGGCAGTCCAAGGCACTCTCAGAATTTTCCTCCAACACCACAGTTCAAAAGCATTGATCTTCCTTCTCTCAGCCTTTCCTTTGGTCCAGCTCTCGCAGCCATATGTTACTACAGGGAACACCATTGCTTTAACTATGCGGGCCTTTGTTGTCAGTGTGATGTCTCTGCTCTTAACTATTTTATCGAGATTGGTCATTGCTCTTCTCCCAAGGATTAAGTGTCTTCTGATTTCCTGACTGCAGTCAGCATCCGCAGTAATCTCTGCACCTAGGAATACAAAGTCTTTCACTGCCTCTACATTTTCTCCCTCTATTTGCCAGTTATCAATCAAGCTGGTTGCCATAATCTTGTTTTTTTTGAGGTTTAGCTGCAAGCCAGCTTTTGCACTTTCTTCTTTCACCTTCATCATAAGGCTCCTCAGTTCCTCTTCACTTTCAGCCATCAATGTGGTATCATCTGCATATCTGAGATTGTTAATGTTTCTTTCAGCGATTTTAACTCCAGCCTTAGATTCCTCAAGCCCAGCATGTCACATGATGTGTTCTGCGTACAAGTTGAATAGGTAGGGTGAGAGTATACAGCCCTGCCGTACTCCTTTCCCAATCTTAAACCAGTCCGTTGTTCCATGGTCTGTTCTTACTGTTGCTACTTGGTCATTATACAGATTCTTCAGGAGGCAGACGAGATGACTTGGTATCCCCATACCACTAAGAACTTGCCACAATTTGTTATGGTCCACAAAGTCAAAGGCTTTAGAATAGTCAATAAAACAGAAATAGATGTTTTTCTGAAACTCCCTGGCTTTTTCCATTATCCAGCGGATATTGGCCATTTGGTCCCTAGTTCCTCTGCCTTTTCTAAACCCAGCTTGTGCATCTGGCAATTCTCGCTCCATGAATTGCTGAAGTCTACCTTGCAGGATCTTGAGCATTACCTTACTGGCATGTGAAATGAGTGCCACTGTTCGATAGTTTGAACATTCTTTAGTGTTTCCCTTTTTTGGTATGGGGATATAAGTTGATTTTTTCCAATCTGATAGCCATTCTTGTATTTACCAAATTTGCTGGCATATAGCATGCATTACCTTGACAGCATCATCTTGAAAGATTTTGAACAGTTCAGCTGGGGTGCCGCCATCTCCTGCTGCCTTGTTATTAGCAATGCTTCTTAAGGCCCACTCAACCTCACTCTTCAGGATGTCTGGCTCTAGCTCGCTGACCACACCGTCAAAGCTATCCCTGATATTGTTATCCTTCCTATACAGGTCTTCTGTATATTCTTGCCACCTTTTCTTGATCTCTTCTTCTTCTGTTAGGTCCTTGCCATCTTTGTTTTTGATCATACCCATTTTGGCCTGGAATTTACCTCCGATGTTTCTAATTTTCTGGAAGAGGTCTCTTGTCCTTCCTATTCTATTGTCTTCTTCCACTTCCACACATTGCTTGTTTAAAAACAATTCCTTATCTCTTCTGGCTAACCTCTAGAATTTTGCATTTAATTGGGCATATTTCCCCCTATCACTGTCCCCTTTTGCTTTCCTTCTTTCTTGGGCTACTTCTAGTGTCTCAGCAGACTGCCATTTTGCCTTCTTGGTTTTCTCTTTCTTTGGGTTGTATTTTGTTGCCGCCTCCTGAACAATGTTGCGAACTTCTGTCCAGAGTTCTTCTGGGACCCTATCTACTAAGTCCAGTCCCATAAATCTATTCTTCACCTCCACTGCATATTCCTTAGGAATATTAGTGAGCTCATATCTAGCTGATCTGTGGGTCTTCCCTAATCTCTTTAGTCTGATCCTAAATTGTGCAAGAAGAAGTTCGTGATCTGAACTACAGTCAGCTCCAGGCCTTTTTTTACTGACTGTATAGATGTCCACCACCTTTGGCTGCAAAGGATGTAGTCAATCTGAATTCGGTGTTGTCCATCTGGGGAAGTCCATGTATAAAGCCGTCTCTTAGGTTGTTGGAAGAGAGTGTTTGTTATGCAGAGTGAGTTGTCTTGGCAAAATTCTATCAGCCTATGTCCTGCTTCATTTTGTTCTCCCAGGACATGCTTACCTGTAATTCCAGGTGTCATTTGACTGCCCACCTTAGCATTCCAGTCTCCTGTGATGAAAATAACATCTCTTTTAGGCGTATTGTCCAGTAGGTGCTGCAGATCTTCATAGAACTGCTCTACTTCATCTTCTTCAGCATCTGTGGTTGGGGTCCACAGTAGTAGATCTGGTGGTCATTTGATGTGAAGTGGCCCATTCCAGTCCATTTCAGTTCACTGACGCCCAAAATGTCTATCTTTAATCTTGACATCTCACCAATAACCACATCCAATTTGCCCTGGCTCATAGGTCTTACATTCCAGGTTCCAATGGTGTGTTGATCCTTAGAACATCGGATTCGCCGTTCACCACCAGCACCGTCAGCCGCTAGCCGTCCTTTTGGCTTTGAGCTAGCTGCGTCATCACGTCTGGGGCTAGTTGAACTCATCCTCTGTTCCTCCCCAGTAGCATTTTGACCATCTTCCCACCTGGGGGTCTCATCTTCCAATGGTATACCAACATATCTCTGGTTGTACTGATCCATTTAGTTTTCACGGCAAGAATACTGGAGTGGGTTGCCATTACCTTCCCCAGGGATCACATTTAGTCTGACCTCTCTGTCATGACCTTCCCGTCTTGGGTGGCCCTTCACGGTTTAGCTCATGGCCTCATTGAGGTGCTCAATCTCGAGCACCACAACAAGGTAATAATCCTTTGCTGAAGTGGGGAAGAATATATTATATAATTCATTAACCACATGACCATAGTATTAGCAATATGTGAAATGAATCCTTCACACTTTCCTTTCCAATCCAAATCAGTTTTGAATATAGCTCTGCAGGGATTATCTTTATGTGTTCAATCCAACATGTAAGGAGTATTGAATAGCCCCTCCCTTCTCCCTTTCACACTGGTAGCATAAGTGAAGAAACAGTTTATTTTTACAGCATGATTATCTACAGCTTTATATGGAATGACTTCCATGTGAACCAGGGCCCTAGTAGTGAAGCTTTCCAGCTGCAGACAATCACATTATAAGCTTGGAAGCCACTGAAATCTTTAATTAGGATAATCATACAAAACTATTCTCTTGGTAGGATATTGTCAGTCCTTTGAGGTAGTCCAGACAAGAAGCACCAACCATATTTCCTAACACTACCTTTATTGTAAGGTTACAGTAACAGAATCTTGCAAGTCTCCTGAAAACTAAGGAGGGTCCCTTCCAAGATGTTTTCTGCACCCCCACCGCTCCTGGGATGTATCTGACCATTGTCTAGGCTGTGGCTCTTCCTCCTATCTCCCAAGGTCATTCCCACATACCATTATATCTATTCCCTTTCACAGTACATGTAGAATTACACATTTCACTGTTCCTCTTCTCCCTTTTTAAAGCATATATTCCTTGCATATAGAAACAGTTGTCTCTGGCAACATGGAGAACATTTTTAATGGGTGGGATGCTTAAGTTTGTAGTTTGTAACACATTTTGAAATACTCTAACTGAACAGTGTAGAGTATCTCAATTGTCTTCATCCTGCATTTCAGTAATAGGTGGAATTTACAATGGCAAAGCACTAATCATTGTGACTAATAAGGACAGACTTTTATTCGGGAATAAAATCAGAGATTAAAAAAGGATGGCAGCTAAAGATTGCATTTTAATTATTGGTCTTTATTGCACATACCATATGTAGAATGTTAAAACAAGCAGAAACATCTAATGTAACTTTAAAGTACTGTTCACTTACTCTTTCCTATTTGCAACTTGTTGTTGAGGCTAAAGGTAAAAACTGCAGCAATTATTCAAGGTACATAGTTATTGACAAGCTGTGCTTCAGACCTAATTACAATTTTCTAAGGGTTTTTGTACATGTAACCCCATGGGCACCTGTTATAAATCATTATAATTTACAAAGGGCATTGAAAAGGGCATGAACCTGCTGAGATTTAGTTCAAGAGTCACATAGTCCTTAGTGGTAATGCAAAGTCATTAATGCATACCAAAAAGGCTTAAATAGAGTTGCCCATTGTCACTGAGACTTGTGTCAGATATCTAAGTATACTCTCATCCTTTCCGCTTAGCTACTGTATGAACTCACTGGAGGACCCCAGTAAGCAGCAATCTCTAAGAATCAGTTTCTCATGTATCAAGGATTTATTTATTTTGTTAATTTCAAGTTTACTTACTAGCCTAATAACTACTGCTTTTAACCCTTTCTGGGTAAAGGTGGCTGAAAATGGCAACATGTTCATAAAACATTGTCAAGACTCCCCTATTGGTTGGCATCAGAGTTGGCATCTGTTGAGCTGAACTTGAGTCTGTAATCTTCCTGGTTTTATGATTTAAAGCAGGGGTAAGCATGTATATAGCAAAAGGCAAATAAATGTTCATAAATGTTCTCATATCTCTGAGTCTTCTTTTCTACTTTAAAAAGGCTGTTTTCCTTATTTGTTAAATGACATGAAACCAGAATTCCAAGTTCACATGCTAATTACATTAGAGCACTCAATCTTGTTTAATGTAATTCAGTCCTAATGGGCCTAAACTGGTATTCAGTGGAATAAGAGAATAAAGTAGTAGCACTAACCTCATAAACCATAGCTTAAGAAGATAAAAAACAATAGGTGGTGGATACGTAATTCTAAACCTCAATGTGGTTTCCTTGTTTTATACTTAATTTAATGGAGCAACTCCACTGTGGTTGGTAAACCTTGAATTCTATATATGCTAAGCAGATCATTGTCTGCACACTTATGAAATTTGGTACATATTTCCCACAAATTTGTGGATTATGATTCTCTCATAATTCATTTCTCCCCAGAGACTGAAGCGGGGAAGGTCAGTTGCTGTTCTATATAGGATATCTTCTTTTTAAAACTATGAACTGTCTGCAAGGGGTGCCCCCATTGGCATCCCCCTACAGGAAAAGTCCTTTTGATGCCACAGGAGGTGGGGCAGAAGGGCCCCAGGGATCTTCCTGCTGTTAACTAATCATGTCTCTGTGCTGAAATACTGGGTTGTAAATGTATTTAGCTGGAAGATTTAGGGAGAGTTATGATGAATTTCTTTAGCTTACCCTTTCTTCTCTTTCCCCCCTCCCACATGTCAGAGTGTGCTGGAAAGCGTTTGGCCCGAGAGATCAGAGAAATCACACACACTAGGCATTTCTATGAAAATAAATGTATTTACAGAAAGCACAAAAACATATTTTACAAGCTGTGCATTCACATGTGCTCAGAGAGGACTGGACTGCAACTGGGCTGGAGGCTACAAAAGCAAAACTAAAACAAGTCCAGGCAAATTCCTCTCCCAGGCAATGCAGCTTTTAACACCCAAACTGAGGACAATTAAGTTCGACCTCTTCACCCTGCCAATACTTAAGAAAGTACCCAATTACCATGGTAACCTAGTGGCTTGGTCCGTGCAAAAACAAAGAAATGCCAACAACACAGAGGTATTTTTCTGACTCTGAGTTTATTGACATATTTGAATTCAAGTCACTGCTAATGTGCTAAACCAGTTTAATGCCCTTTGGGATAAGTAAAAGGCTTTTAAAATTAAATCAGAAAAAGTGTAATGCTGCTGTGTAATTTGCTGAAGAATGGTGGTGAAGTGACTTCCTACTGCTCATTCCATTTCTGTCAGTTTAGCAGCCCTCTACCTTTCAATTTTAATAAGGGTGGCTGAAATCCATGCCGAATTGAGTGATTTAAAAAGGGCCAGTAGGTTTTATCCTTGAATTTATATTGCCATGAATATTACATTTCTCTACAGAGGGCTTTAAAAAAATAAATAGAACAGTACATTTAAAAAAAAATGAAATTGGAAGCTCTCACTGAAACACAAGGACAATCAAAGAAGCAATATTTGAAGTTCATCAGTTCCTCACCTGATGAAATAATCTGAGGGAGAAATTCTCTTTATTGTCCTTATTTTTATTATTTAATATTATTATTCTGCCTTTGGCAATAAAGCAGTGACATATTCAGTCCTTGACAAGTTCTTGACAGTCCTTAACATAAAGGACTAAGAAGCTTAGTTCATGAACTCATGGAAGCAGCACCATCAATATGAATACACAAACCATGATATATTCTATTAGAGAAATGTAAATTTCCCTCTCAGCCTTCAAATGAATATTGCTCTACTTTCTAGTGACAAATAAGAATATAATGAACTAAACTGTGAAGCAAGTTCCAGGCATTTCAACAGAACTCTCTTTAAATACCATATGCAAAGAATACACTATGGATAATAAGTTTCAGATTAGACAATAAAAACTTTGGGGAGACTTTTCAGTATCTCTTAATACAATCTCAGTTATATTCCTTGTGGGCTAAAGTGATTCAGCAAACTCAGTTTTCCTTTCCTTAATATAGTCATTTCTAATGATTTTTTAAAAAAAATCAAAATAATAAAAATAGTATTAGTAATAACACAAGTAATAAGGGTCAAGAAAAAAGCTAACCAATTTCATTTTATTTAAAATACGTTTAAATAGGTTTTAAGCCTAAAAAATGGAAACTAAACAAAAGGAGGAAAGGGGGGGAAAAAGAAAAAAAAAGATCCATTAAATATCATGAAAAATACAAAATTCTATAATAGCAAAGTGATAATATTGTTTCTATAAATCATTACAAATAGGTTTTTAAATGATGACTTAAATATGTACCATACTGAATCAGAGTGTCCAGTCTTGCTTCTTCATTAATAGTGAGGTCAAAGGCAGAAAACTGACAAATTTCACTGAGCACACATGTACAGATGTCCTTCCTGGAATAATCATCTTGTTCTGTTACAATCCAGTCTCAATATAGCCAAAGCTTTTCTTAAATAGACAAATTCCAAACTTTTAGAATATAATTTAACAGCACATTAACTTCCTTTAACCTTAATTACCTTAATTCATCATAGGAATAATATTTAACCAGTAAGGATCAGTAAAAGGACAAGGATTCTTTTTTTAGAACGGAGAGGAGAAAGAGAGGAGAGAAATGGTAAGAAACCAGCAGCAGCTTGACAAAATATTATAAAACTAAATTTCTTAAAGGTAAAAATCCATGCAATTGTTTAGGAAGGTGCCAAGGACCTTTTTTCATAAATCAGTCTAGGAATATTTTTCTTAATTTGAGGACCATAGGGATAAGCTCCCTTTTTACTACTATAGTTAATTTTCAGATTGCACTCTTGTTAGTTGGCAAACAGTAGCAATGGGTTAAGACAATTATTTTACTCCTTCCTCCAAGTTCATCTATGATCTTATTGGAACAACCTGTCTGAAACAGTTCTTTTAACCCAGAAGGATAAACAGGGTTAATGCTTCTTGATCACCTGATCATAAAATCAATTTATGATCTGTCATAGCTGAAGTCATGGAGTTTTACAAGTGATTAGACAGAAGACAAAGGATTGTTACCTTGTCGTGGTGCTGGAGCTTGAGCACCTCAGTGATGCCATGAGCTAAACCGTGAAGGGCCACCCAAGACGGGAAGGTCATGACAGAGAGGTGAGACTAAATGCGATCCCTGGGGAAGGTAATGGCAATCCACCCCAGTATTCTTGCCATGAAAACTAAATGGATCAGTACAACCAGAGATATGTTGGTATACCATCGGAAGATGAGACTCCCAGGTCGGAAGATGGTCAAAATGCTACTAGGGAGGAACAGAGGATGAGTTCAACTAGCCCCAGACATGATGACGCAGCTAGCTCAAAGCCGAAAGGACGGCTAGCGGCCAATGGTGCTGGTGGTGAACAGTGAATCCGATGTTCTAAGGATCAACACACCATTGGAACCTGGAATGTAAGATCTATGAGCCAGGGAAAATTGGATGTGGTTTTTGGTGAGATGTCAAGATTAAAGATAGACATTTTGGGTATCAGTGAACTGAAATGGACTGGAATGGGCCACTTCACATCAAATGACCACCAGATCTACTACTGTGGACAAGAGGACCACAGAAGAAATGGAGTAGCCTTCATAATTAATAGTAAAGTGGCTAAAGCAGTGCTTGGATACAATCCAAAAAATGATAGAATGATCTCAATTCGAATTCAGGGCAAGCCATCTAACATCACAGTGATCCAAATATACGCCCCAACCACAGATGCTGAAGAAGATGAAGTAGAGCAGTTCTATGAGGACCTGTAGCACCTACTGGACAACACGCCTAAAAGAGATGTTATTTTCATCATGGGAGACTGGAATGCTAAGGTGGGCAGTCAAATGACACCTGGAATTACAGGTAAGTATGGCCTGGGAGAACAAAATGAAGCAGGACATAGGCTGATAGAATTTTGCCAAGACAACTCACTCTGCATAACAAACACTCTCTTCCAACAACCTAAGAGACGGCTTTATACATGGACTTCGCCAGATGGACAACACCGAAATCAGATTGACTACATCCTTTGCAGCCAAAGGTGGCAGACATCTGTACAGTCGGTAAAAACAAGACCTGGAGTTGACTGTAGTTCAGATCATGAACTTCTTCTTGCACAATTTAGGATCAGACTAAAGAGATTAGGGAAGACCCACAGGTCAGCTAGATATGAGCTCACTAATATTCCTAAGGAATATGGAGTGGAGGTGAAGAATAGATTTATGGGACTGGACTTAGTAGATAGGGTCCCAGAAGAACTCTGGACAGACGTTCGCTACATTGTTCAGGAGGCGGCAACAAAATACATCCCAAAGAAAGAGAAAACCAAGAAGGCAAAATGTCTGTCTGCTGAGACACTAGAAGTAGCCCAAGAAAGAAGGAAAGCAAAAGGGAACAGCGATAGAGGGAGATATGCCCAATTAAATGCAAAATTCAAGAGGCTAGCCAGAAGAGATAAGGAATTATTTTTAAACAAGCAATGTGTGGAAGTGGAAGAAGACAATAGAATAGGAAGGACAAGAGACCTCTTCCAGAAAATTAGAAACATCGGGGGTAAATTCCAGGCCAAAATGGGTATGATCAAAAACAAAGATGGCAAGGACCTAACAGAAGAAGAAGAGATCAAGAAAAGGTGGCAGGAATATACAGAAGACCTGTATAGGAAGGATAACAATATCGGGCATAGCTTTGACGGTGTGGTCAGTGAGCTAGAGCCAGACATCCTGAAGAGTGAGGTTGAGTGGGCCTTAAGAAGCATTGCTAATAACAAGGCAGCAGGAGATGACAGCATCCCAGCTGAACTGTTCAAAAGCTTGCGAGATGATGCTGTCAAGGTAATGCATGCTATATGCCAGCAAATTTGGAAAACACAAGAATGGCCACCACACTGGAAAAAATCAACTTATATCCCCATACCAAAAAAGGGAAACACTAAAGAATGTTCAAACTATCGAACAGTGGCACTCATTTTACATGCCAGTAAGGTACTGCTCAAGATCCTGCAAGGTAGACTTCAGCAATCCATGGAGCGAGAATTGCCAGATGTATAATCTGGGTTTAGAAATGGCAGAGGAACGAGGGACCAAATTGCCAGTATCCGCTGGATAATGGAAAAAGCCAGGGAGTTTCAGAAAAACATCTATTTCTGTTTTATTGACTATTCTAAAGCCTTTGACTGTGTGGACGATAACAAACTGTGGCAAGTTCTTAGTGGTATGGGGATACCAAGTCATCTTGTATGCCTCCTGAAGAATCTGTATAACAACCAAGTAGCAACAGTAAGAACAGACCACGGAACAACGGACTGGTTTAAGATTGGGAAAGGAGTATGGCAGGGCTGTATACTCTCACCCTACCTATTCAACTTGTACGCAGAACACATCATGCAACATGCTGGGCTTGAGGAATCCAAGGCTGGAGTTAAAATCTCTGGAAGAAACATTAACAATCTCAGATATGCAGATGATACCACTTTGATGGCTGAAAGCGAAGAGGAACTGAGGAGCCTTATGATGAAGGTGAAAGAAGAAAGTGCAAAAGCTGGCTTGCAGCTAAACCTCAAAAAAACCAAGATTATGCCAACCAGCTTGATTGATAACTGGCAAATAGAGGGAGAAAATGTAGAGGCAGTGAAAGACTTTGTATTTCTAGGTGCGAAGATTACTGCAGATGCTGACTGCAGTCAGGAAATCAGAAGATGCTTAATCCTTGGGAGAAGAGCAATGACAAATCTTGATAAAATAGTTAAGAGCAGAGACATCACACTGACAACAAAGGCCCGCATAGTTAAAGCAATGGTGTTCCCCATAGTAACATATGGCTGCGAGAGCTGGACCATAAGGAAGGCTGAGAGAAGGAAGATCAATGCTTTTGAACTGTGGTGTTGGAGGAAAATTCTGTGAGTGCCTTGGACTGCAAGAAGATCCAACCAGTCCATACTCCAGGAAATCAAGCCAGACTGCTCACTTGAGGGAATGATATTAAAGGCAAAACTGAAATACTTTGGCCACATAATGAGAAAACAGGACACCCTGGAGAAGATGCTGATGCTAGGGAGAGTGGAGGGCAAAAGGAAGAGTGGCTGACCAAGGGCAAGGATGGATGATATTCTAGAGGTGACGGACTCGTCCCTGGGGGAGCTGGGGGTGGTGACGGCCAACAGGAAGCTCTGGCGTGGGCTGGTCCATGAAGTCACGAAGAGTCGGAAGCGACTAAATGAATAAACAACAACAAGACAGAAGATGGTGCTCTGGGCCACAGGGAAACATAATTTCTTGATAAAACGATGGTGTTGGTGACAAATTTGTCATACAGCTGTGAGAATGACTTAGCTTCTGTGCTATTTGTTTCATTCAGGATGACTACATATAATGGCCCCTTTGAAATGTCTTCATATCATATTCTAATTGGTGGTTTCTTCATTATGGATATTTATCACTGGTGAGAAAAAATTATATAGCAACTTAAATATAGAAATAGATAAACCAACACAGAATTTGTTCTTATCAACATATATTTACAATTATTCAACTATAGTGTTATCAAGATATTGCCAAGTGAACCAATAGGAATTAATGTATGTGTTCAATACATCTGTTCAATTGTACCGATAGGAATTAATGTATCTGTCAGTTTCAGCTTGAGATTCACATTTTTTCCAGTTGAAATATCAGTTCTTTGCATAGGTTTTATATATTTTTCCAAACATATACTTTTTTTGCAGTTTGTTTAATTTAATTTATTTATTTTCTATCCTGCCTTTATTATTTTTACAAACAACTCAAGGCAGGGAACATACCTAACACTCCTTCTTCCTCCTCTTTTCCCCACAACAAGAACCCTGTGAGGTGAGTTGGGCTGAGAGAGAGTGACTGGCTCAAGGTCACCCAGCCGGCTTCCATGCCCAAGGCAGGACTAGAACTCTCAGTCTCCTGGTTTCTAGCCACTTTGGTCTTAACCCCTAGACCAAACTGGCTCTCTGGTTTAATATTTGAAATATTCCTAATGTTTGAAAATTATTATGTAAATATTTTCCTCCAATGTAATTATTTCTGTACATTAGTTTTCTTTATATATGCATTTTATACAACTTTTTTTCTATGAATTTTAACCAACAAACTGTACTGTCAAATTCAGAGCAATATGGATTCCAAAGAAGTTTAGTTAGAACATTGGTTTGATTTGTCACATTCAAATTGAATGTAACCATTTCTCCCCCATCTTTAATAGGCAAGGTTGTGATTTTTTTTTTTTTTTAAAAGGTATTTCATACTTCTATACTCTCTGATTTTGCAAAGTTGTGGAAGTAGGACAATAAAGCTAGCAAGAAACTAGGGATTTTGTGAAGAGTGTGATTTTCTATTTATATAAATCTGTGGTGTGATCTTGCTGAGGAAATGGTCACTGATCATTGGTCTTCTGGTCAGTAAAGTACACTACACTACTGGTTACTACATTACAAAAAACAAAACAAAACAGAGGAGCTAGTGAAGCTGCAGAAAAGAACAACCAGCTGGTTTGATTACAGTGTTTGTGGATATTTAGTTTAGAAAGAAGATGTGCAAGAGAAGACATGCTAAAGGTGTCCAAAGATATTCATGGTGTGGAAAAAGTTAACAGAACTTTTCTTTTGCCATACTACCAGGACCTGAAGTCATCCAACAGAATCAGTACATGGGAGATCCACAAGACATAGAAGAAAATTTATTTATTTATTTAATTAATTAATTTCTCTATCTAATTTATCCCCGCCCATCTCCTGCCGTCGGAGGACTCTGGGTGGTTTACAACAATCGATTAAAACCATCACAATAATACAAAAAGTAAAATACAGTAAAAAATAATATAAATATAAATAAAAATAAAAAATCCAAGTGGTTCTTACCTAAACCCATAGTAAAACTATGGACTTCATTATCTAGTTCAATTTCAATTTATTACAGCCAAAAGGTCCAAATAGCAAGTTACACATATAATCTAAAATTTGGCATTAGGTAAAACAGTTTAACAACCTTACCTAAAGTTGTAGGATTTAATCATTTCATGAAGGATAAAGTTACTTACGCATGTAGTAATTTATTTTATACATACTTACATACATGTATGTACAGTATTTATGTATGTATATAATATTATCAACAAAATCAGAGGCAGTAAACCCCTCAATGTATTTTGCCTGGCAGTGCAGGTGTGGGGAAACAGAATATAGGACTTCGTGTGTCTTCATAAGTCCAACACTGCAAATTGGCTTTTATAGATAAATGTCCTGAATACGGTATTATTTTTGCAAATGTAATCATTAGATCCTCAGAAAAAGACAGTTAATTGTACATGTAATATACAACAATAATTTAGTTCTTCAAAGATGTGTACTGATAACTGTGCTAAGGAACATGACTTGGCAACCGAAATTGTGATAATCAACTCTATCAGTTCCTGTGTGTTATAATACAAAACATTATTTCCAATGAACAATTGGACCCACTTTGCAATAATTACATGTAAGGACAATATATGAAGGGAGAAATATCACTTGAAACTAAAGCTTCATTTCACACCTTACTCTTCTGTTTCAGGTTGTTCCTCCCTTTGGGTGGTCATAGGCTGTTATCTCAAGTTATATGTGCTTAATTGAATCATTAGAATTATTAGGGGTGAAATGCAGAAATACACATATCCCTTAAAGTAACTTCACATTTTCATAATTTGAAACTCATTTATTCATCTTCAGTTGAAATGCTAGGGGCCTGAAGGTTGTTGTAATTACCTTTAACTATCCACAGAATACCCATTTGATTCAAATTATTCTAAGTGTTCATCCAACTGTATGCCAAGGGTTGCCCTTATCATTTCTGAGAAACTGGCACTGCAGTATTTATGGAGCTACAATAATCAAACAGGTGAACCAGGTTGCTTTTTCTCAGGAAGTTTTTCGTTGTTTTGTTCTGTTCTGCTTTCATTGTGTTTCTGCTTCCAAATGGCAGAAAATGTTGCTGTCAGTTTTCCGCAGTCATTGGTTAGAAGATTCCTCAGGCAGTTTTGGGGCCACAGCTTGCCCACCCTTGTCCCAGAAAAATACAAATATTGTTGTGTCTGTGTACATGTACATATAAAGTCACCTTTAAAACCTTTTTTTATTTTTATAGAATCAGATTTTAACAAGTATATTAACAAATCCAAGTATCAGATTTGATTTGATTGATATCTGAACATATTCCTCACACATATTATAATCCTTATATTTCTGCCATAAATCTGTTTAACTGTGATTGTGTTCATACAACTTATCTAACCTAGTTACTGAATTAACGTATTTTGGGACAGAATAGATAGATTGGCACAAGATATTGAATCATCAATTTACCAAATGGTCTGGCTTCACAGAATATTTTGAACTATGAAAAGATATGCCCAGATTAATCCTCACAACATTTCTTATGGTGTGCAAATGCAGCCTCTAGGTCTTGATCTAGTAACGTAGCCAGAATAAAATTCTCAAAACTATTTAGGACTTGCTCTATTCTTAAACAGGGAAATATTACACTGATTATATCAGCAGAACAATGTTTTGTATTCTTTGGCAACAAACCTGGGTTTACATATCTGGGAATAAGGCTCACTGCATTTACCAAATCTTAACTTTGAGTAGAATTGTGCTGTTAGATTGTGTTGTTCTCTTCTGCCAGTGAGGTCATCTGATAATATATTTTCTAAGACTCAGGCTTCCAAACTCAGGCCGCCATCATCATCATCATCATCATCATCATCATCATCATCATCATCATCATCATCACAGCACCAACAATAGTTTGTGTTTCATCTATTTAATTTTTTGGTCCAAAACCAGAACTCATACTGTATATCAAAGAAACAAAACGTTGTTGCTGACATCCAAGAAGTACAGACAGAAATACTGAAAGCATTAAAGGATTAAAGGATTGCTAAACAGACATCTGATAGTGATGGCAATTGCAACACATTTGCAATCTGGTGACCTGTCTGCTAAGAAAAGAATTCCTACTGGTGTAGGAATGGGACAAGAAAGGCATTATTAGGTTAGAGTGTTATGCCATATGAAAAGGGACAACAGTACAGGATAGATTTCTCTATGTTTGTCAGTGGACAGGGCAAAGTCTCCCTTGGGCAGAGATGTTATTACAATAATAATAATAATAATATTGATCTATTTTTCATCTTTCAGTTCACAAGCAGTTGGAGAGAGTAATATTGTGATAAAACCAATCAACAAACATCTGCTGCAATCAAAAACCCTTAGCCAGCATTCTAAAGTTAAAACTAGTTGTGAGATCCATGGGGAGGATTTTTTTCACAAACATAACAGGAAAATCCCAGATGATTTAGCTATCACTTTAGTTCTTACAGATAAGGGGACACAGAATGTTTGTTAGAACACATGTCATTTTCCGTATAATATGATAATTTCATAATAACAATGAAGAGGGAAAGTTTACAAATGTCAAACTTGATGCTATACAGCCGTTTAAAAATATGACCAGAATGAATCAATCCAAAATGGTGACTGGGAGCCGACACCAGCTGCCGGGTTAAAGGGGATGCCTCTTTGGTGCCTGAAGACCCCTCCTCACCCACCTTACTGGATGGTAGTCTTGGGAGGATGTCTGGGGTGCCCTGACCCCTGTGGTTGATGTGTTGGGGCTGAGGAGGAGCCAGTGAAAACCCACGGAGCTTCCTGGAGTGGCAGAGTGGTGGAGGCGCAATGCAGCGGCCAGGTAGTGCGGGCAGCTGCGGCGAGGCCAATAGCTGTGGCACAGCAGCCAAGCACTGCAAAGAAACCTTATAGGCCCGGCAGACTTGGTATGGAGCCCCCCAGAGCAGCAGAGGTGCAGCATGGTAGCCAGGGGACATGGCAAATTCAGGAGGTGCAGCACAGCAGCACAGTGGTGTGGCAATTCTTGGGGTGGCCCAGCCAACCCAGCATGGAGCCCCCTGGAGAGTGGCCCTGTGGGCACAGATGGATCCCCCCAAAACAGCAGAGGTGCAGCAAGGCAACCAAGCAGCATGGGGGACCCTTAGGGCAACCCAGTGGACCCAGCGGGTTGACTATAAGGCCCCCACAAGCCCCCAGCCCACCAGAATAAGGAGCCAAGCACCGTGGCAAATGGGAACTCAAAGTGATGACCCAAGTGGGCCAGTGAGCCCCCTGGAGCGAGCAGCTGAGTGTCCTGCCAGGGTCCCTCCAGTATATGGCATACATTCTGGACTGTAAATGCCACCATTTGCCAATTAGATCCATGCCCCTCCTGGTTGGTGAAGGCAGTTTGGGAGGTGACATGTGGGTGGGTCCAGGTGATGGTGAATTCATCCTTGAGGGAGGGATGCTTTAAAGGTTGCTTCCAACAACCTTTAAAGAGGCACTGGTGTACCCCCTCCTCATGAAACCATTGTTAGATCCCACTATACTGGACAATTTTCGTCCAGTCTCCCACCTCCCCTTTTTAGGGAAGGTGGTTGAGAAAGTGGTGGCAAAGGATCCTGGATGAAACAGATTATCTGGACCCCTTCCAGGTTTCAGGCCCAGATATGAGACAGAAACAGCATTGGTTGCACTTTTGGATGATCTCAAGGGATCCATCCTTGCTCTTCTTGACCTCTCAGCAGCTTTCAATACCATCGACCATGGTATCCTTTTTGGTAGTCTCAGGGAGTTGGGGGTGGGTGGTGCGGTTTTGCACTGGTTCACCTCCTTCCTCCAGGGCCAGTCCCAATTGTTGTTGATAGGGAGCAAGAGATCCAGCTTGCAGCTCCTCCTTTGTTGGGATGCCGCAGGGTTCAGTACTCTCTCCGCTCCTTTTTAACATCTACATGAAACCACTGGGTGAGATCATCTGTCACTACAGGATGAGGTATCATCAATATGCTGATGATACCCAATTATACATCTCCATCCTGGGTGACTTAAGTGATGCTGTGACCACCCTCTGTTGGTGCCTGGAGGCTGTAGGGATCTGGATTGGGAACAACAGGCTTCAGCTGAACCCTGGTAAAACAGAGTGGCTGTGGGTTGGGGGCTCCTTGGCATCCAGGAATTTACCATCTTTGGTTCCGGATGGGGTTGCACTGCCCCAGACAGACCCAATGCAGAACCTGGGAGTCCTCATGGAATCACAACTCCTGCTCAAAGAGCAGGTGGCAGCCATGGCCAGGGGAGCCTTCGCCCAACTTCATGTTGTGTGCCAGCTATGCCCCTTCCTGGATCGGGAGGCCCTCTGGTCAGTCATTCATGCCCTAGCCATCTCCAGTATAGACTATTGCAATGCACTCTACATGGGGCTACCCTTGAAGAGCATCTGGAAGCTACAGCTGGTTCAGAATGTGGCCGTGCAAGCAGTTTTAGGAGCCCCAAGGATGGCACATATAACACCTTTGCTGTGTGAGCTGCACTGGGTGCCAGTTTGCTTCTGGGCCCAATTCAAGGTGTTGGTTATCACCTTTAAAGCCCTACATGGCATGGGTCCAGGTTACCTGAGGGACCGCTTCACCCCCCATTACATCAACCCATCCTACCTGGTCTGGCAGAGAGGGCATGTTACGGACCCTGTCCATGAGGGATTGTCAATTGGCAGGGTCCAGGAAGAGAGCCTTCTCTGCCATGGCCCCTGCCTTGTGGAACAGCTTATCCCCAGAGGTGAGGCAGGCCCCCACTCTACTGGCCTTCTGAAAGGGAATGAAAACTTGGCTTTGCCACCTTGCTTGAGGGGGAGGGGGGATAGTCAATCATGGGGGTGGTTGGCACCATGATGTGGTTCTGAGGAATTTATATTTTATATAAATTATAAATATATTTCTATATATTTTATATTTCATATTTATGCTTTTTGATGTATTTGTTTTTATATGTTTATTTTTTATTTATTATTCAAATTTCTATCATCGCCATCTCCCCCCAAAAAGGGTGAGAGTTTTTAATCTCTTGTTAGTTTAACTAAATTGTAAACCGCCCAGAGTCACTTGCGAGATAAATAATGGTATAATCACCATAAGTAACTTAAAATTTAAAGGAAGAAAGCCTGGGAATTTATTTCATAAAGAAAACAACTCAGTGAACTTTGTTAGATTGCTCTGTTGCCTTCTTCTTTGCCCTTCTGTCAAAAAAGGACTAATTAAAACATTGACAAGTGGCATATATCAGAAACTCACTGATGTAAATCAAGTTTAGATTTATCTGTCAAATCTTATGTTCTATTTTTTTTTAACCACCTACTCTTGCAATAAGAATCCATAATTCTCAATGCTTAAATACATTCAAATACTGGAAATATTTGTCAAGAGGGACATATCCTTCTGGGGCAAAAAAAAGAATGCTTTGGTGTGTGAATACCAAATACTGTATAGAAATTGCAAAACTTGCTCAGAACAACACATTATCTTAATAAACCATTACAGAGCATTCTCTGATGTATCTAATATACAAAAAATAACATTTTATGTTGTTTTAAATACACTTTAATATCAGAGAACACTCATTTTACAGGTTTTTTTTTAAAAACAATATAGCATGGGTTTTCAAGAACAGGGTACTGGGACATCATCAGGAGGATCAAAAAAAGTCAAGATGGTGGCTGCAATACTGCTATCTATCTATCTATCTATCTATCTATCTATCTATCTATCTATCAAATATATCCATTCCCCATCTCAGTATGGAAGTGAGTCGGGGTGGTTTGCAAATAAAATTGAAGCCCCACCCCTTTTTTACATGCATCATGTCTGATTTACCCCAATGTATAGAGTATCTAGTCAAGATGCCAAACTTTTATACTAAAGAACTAAAAGCCAGAGGTTGCTGGCATGTTTATGATGCTGAAGCTATTATTGGCATACAGAGTAATTTTATGCTCCAATTCCCCTGCTACAGAACCTTTAATATTTTCATTTTTTTAAAATAGAACAATTAAAGATTATTCTTAATGTGTACTATGACATACATTTTAAAAAGACTATATCATATCGTAGAGTTTTGAAAAAAAGTGTATCCAGAATAAAAACTTTGAGGGAACCCATCATAAATCAAAAGTTCACTTCAGAAATCCATAGGAAATGAATTCTCAGCATCCAAAGAAATAGCAACAGATGAATTCTGTCTGTTTTGAATTAAAGCTCTTACATTGATTAAACCCTGGGAATAGGTCTGGGTAAGGTAGCTGTCAGTTCTTCAAGGTAGACCAGGTCAGGAAACAGACACCACATGAACCACAGTCACTGTATTTTATTGTAACACAATCCTGACAAAGATTCTTTCTTCCCTCCTCTTAACTAAAGAGAATCAATGCAGGGCAATTTTGGGTTTTTCTCTAACACCCTCCTATCTATCTGGGCTGAGTTGATGTTTAATAATGGTAATTGAATTCTATCTTCAGGGCCATGTCCATACTTCTCTATAGTCCCTTAGACTTGCTTCATGAGGTACTTTGCGCACTGAGGTAACACTTCATCTCTTGCTCAGATGAGGGAGGGCGACCCAGTTTGCTCCAACAAAGTGCTTTGCATTTGGGCTGCTTAGTGCTTGGGATTTGATTTGGAAGAAGTGCTTTGAAATGTGGGGGAGTGCAGCACCTATCTACTGTACAACTCATTAAAACAGCCCCACTTTTCCCCCATGATCCTTTGCCTGCAGAGGAAGTTTCAAGTAGCTGACTGAAAACATCATTCAGCTGTTAGACTTGCTGGAGCAGGCAGAGCAAAGCAAGTAGCCTTTGTTTCAGTTTTATCTGCTATATTTCACTTTCCTTACATTTCTTTGCAAAGATAAGCATTGCCCTACTTAACACCCATACAGTACATTATTCCAACCTAAACGAGAAGCATAATGGTCAGCAAAGAAGCCTTAATTTACAGGCTAAAGTTATTGTTCAGGATCTTAAAAGTACCCATATTTTACAAAGGAAATTAATTGAGGTATCTGGGCATACAGCTGAATTGTAATTGAGCTGTATGCCAAGATACCTAACTTAGGAATGACTATGATATAAGCCTCATTCATCAGATACTGGGAATCAAATAGGAAATAGCAAATCATTATAATTTATAAATTAATAAACGTAAAAACCATTAGGTCCAGAAATCTCCAGTTGTATAGATTTACTTGTACTGACTGTCTCTGGAAGAGAAAAAAGTTTACTGACATTAATAACCTGGTCCTGTGATAGCTGGAAGAATTTCATATTGTGTAAAATGTCAGCCTAAAGTGTTGATTAAAAGGATTGCACCATTTACTGGGGGGGGGGGGGGGCAAATTTGTTAATGGATCTAAATATGCTAGTTATCACAAATAACAGATATAGTGTTGTGACGCTTCATTTGTTTTCATTTAAAAGCCAACTGTGAATTTTTTTTACCCTGTTCTCAATATTGTTGTATAGTACAATTTAATAAACATTCTCTTAGGAAGCATGAAGCTTTATTAAGTTTATATCTGGCAGAAACAAAGGATGTGTATCACTCAAAAGATGGATTATATATATAAAGGGTTAACAAACCTTTGACTTTTCTCCTCTAAGGATTTAGATTTAATTAACTGTTCCTTCTTTTTATAGGCAGTGCATGCAATAATGCAACCTTCATTCTTGAAGTATATCCTGTCAAAGATAATGGTGCAACTGAACCTCTGTTGAAATGAAAGAATTCTGCCATCTCCTGCTCTGTCTGCTTAATACATTCTACTCCATTCAGCAGAGATGCATTTAAAGTCCTTTTGAAGTATATTTAAATTATTATCAAATAAAGATATAAGATTCACTAAAAAAATAAAGACATAGAGGTTATGAATTTCCACTTTCAGTGGGGAATGGGGTATAAAGAAATAACTGGGGTGAAAGCAGCTTCTGCAAAACATTAAATGCCCAGATAACCACTAAATAAGATTCACACATGTAAGATTGTAAAGTATTACGAATCTGAGACTAGACCTGGAGGACCAATGATGCAGTCTAGACAGGTCTCCAAAGAATAGATAAAATACCATAAGTGATAAAATGTTCTTTAGTGAACCAAAACCAAGTTGTTAAAATTAGCCTCATTTTGAATTCCCTTAGGCTCTTATAGTCTCTGAGCTCTATGCATTCATCTACTTCCTTATATTCTACCCTCTCCGGTATAAGAGATTCAGGTCCAGTTCCATAACCTGAAACAAGTTCCTGTTTGTCAAACCCCCAACTGATGAAAAATGATGTGGCTCCTTTCTATTCTACTATCACTCCCCTGAGATATTGAGAATATATGTTTAAATAGGAATCACATCAACTCACCTATATCATACCTTCAGACAGAATTTGAAAAAAATAAGGCTATTTCACCTAAAATTGGGGGAGCATTCCAACAACTTTCAGGGTTTGAGAGAATGTATCACTTTGTTTCAGAAGTAGGGGAAAGGATGCTTAAATAGCACAGTGCTGCAGCAAGAACTGTTTATGACTGCTCTTTAGGGAATGGGCAGATCACTCTCCTCCTCTTATGTCAGAACTGTTGCAGAGTGCTAGAAAGCCTTTGGCCCAGAAGAGATCAGAAAAGTCACACACCAGGCATTTCTATCAATATAATTGTATTTACAGAAAGCAAACATATTTAAAGGCTGTTTGCTGAGAGGAGAGATTTCTCTCAGCTGCACATTCTCTGCAAGCCTACACAGAAGGGAAACTGAAACTAAAACAAGTCCAGGCAAGTTCCTCCCTTAGGCAATGCGATTGCTAACAGGTGAAAAGGGGACAATTAAATTTGACCTCTTCACCCAGCCAAAATGATTAGTTACCATAGTAACCTTAATCTGTAGTAGAAAACATATTAACAAGAACAAGGTGAATAATCCAGTCCCTGAAAACTGTCAGAATAACTGTTCCAAATCATTCTGACCAACAGAGTAGCAAATGAAGAAATATTTGCAGTAAGCCGTATTTGACACGCATTTGGGGATCATGTGCATGACAGAGAAGTTCAGGGGAAAGTAAAGGTACAACCTGTTTTTCAAAGCTCTGAGTTAATTATTCTAAGCTAGGAAACATTGTTGCATGGACCTCTTTAACATGGTAATATAATTGTTCCAGCTTGCTTCCCCACCCTCTTCCTTGAGGAGTACTTGTGGCCATCAACCCTGACTCTGAAAACTGAAGTAACCATTAAACTGTAATATATGAAAGTAAAACCTGTCTCTAAAGACATCCCATGAATCTTTGACCTATTGATCACTTTTATAGTTATATATGTCCATCTGAATGAAAGACATTGTTTCAAAAGTCTGATTAGGAAAATAATGGCATTCATGTCAGTGCTTGGACTACATCCTCAGATTGTTGCCAACATCCCTCTCTCTCTCTCCCCCTCTCTCCTTCTTTCCTTTAATTTGATTGCATAGATCTACTAAAATCTTGTTAATATAGTTCTAGCAGGTGGCTGACCTGCTAGAGAACTGGCAGCTTCTCTCCCTCTTTGCATTCTAACCAGAACTCCTGAAGCATAAACTATATTTTAATCTTTTGAAGTGAAGATGCTAATCTGAAACCTGCTGCTGGCTTACTACCAGACTCCTGCCAACTCTGATAACAGCTCATGACTTACAATGATTTAAGAGGGATTGAGATGTCAGCTTGAGACTCAGGATTCATGATTCCTTGCTTAATGGAAACTAGATGAGGGTTTCTACTTTGCTGAAACTTGCGCACATAAAACTTAACCGTGGAGTTTTTGTGGAGTTCTCTCCTTCAGAAGCAATCTTTCTTCATTGTCTCTTGGATTGCTACTGAGAAAGTGGGTTCTAATCTGCAGGCTCTAATCTGCAGCTCATATTTCCCATTATCCATGAAGTTATACCACAGAGATTTACAAGTAGAGAAACCAAGTGAATTCAGTCTTTGCGAACTCTAAAACAAACTGCCCTCCTGGGTTAATATGTGAGTCAGCATTTGGCAGTCACCATCTTCTGCACTTCGCAAAGGCTGCAGAAGAGCTCCTGGCTCAAAACAACACTAGTGTGTATTTTGAGAGAAGATATGATTTAAATCCATATTTATATGTATCTTTTACATATAAATATGGATTTAAATCATTACAATACATTTTAGGCCCTTTCTATTGTACAGATTACAATAGAACGGGGATAAAATGGGTAAGAAGTAGACTGTTTTGTCTGTCTACAGGTCATTACCTTAGCATGTTCAAGGCTCAGTTCGTCATGAGTATTTGATACATGCTGAGAAGGTTTTCTTTTCAACCAGCATTCTGAGAGCCAGTCTTTACATGCTCAGAACTGTCTGGATGATTGTGGCTGTCAGAACTCATAACCACGGGCACTCAAAGACTGCACTTTCAAGCTTTCCCACTATTTCCCAGCCACTACCACCCGATGGTGCTGACAGATGGAGAATAGAACTGCCCATCAATCACAACAGCAAAATGTTTAGCATCCAACTTTCTTTTAGATACTGGGAAGAAAGAAGAGGAGGGGTGATGCCTTCACATTGTTCTTTATGTGTTTCCATTATTGGAAAGCAGAAGCTGAATCTGATGGATCTTTACACTGATCCAGTGCAGTAACTCTTATGTTCTTAAATGTATTGATTTCTGGGGGATAAAAGAACTTGGGAGATGCTGTCATCCATGACAGAATTCTCTGAAGGTTAATGCATCCCATGATTGATACCTCTGTAATTTAGTTGACATTTTATTCTTTGAAAATAACCCTATTCAGGGAAAAACCTGGAATTTGAATGGCTTTTAAGATTCAAACAGCTTCTTGTGAAAGTTATCCCTTCACAACTAAGTAAGCTGTGAAGCAAGGCTTCCAAATATGATTACTCAGTGAGGCTGGCAATTAGTTAACTTTTACAAAAGCCTGCCTGCCTGCCTGCCTGCCTGCCTGCCTGCCTTGCACAGCTCTTCTGAGATAGAGTTTTTCAGAATATAAATTCAGAATCTCTTGTTTTTCAGTATCTTCCAAAAGTGTTCTCATTCATGTACCGTACATTGCAGAAAGAGAGAGAGAGACAGAGAGTTATATGTTTCAGATCTAGCAAGCAGCATGGCTAAGTCTGAGTACATTTAAAAGCACACAAAGTTTATGAATTTCATTGTCTGTTCACTGAAGTGAGCAAAATGGCTGTAAGTCAATTGTTCCATAGACAGTTTAAATAGCACAGAAGAGATGTTAGAGCACAGGATTTTAAATAGCAGCCCTGCTTAAAACAAGCATTTAACAACTTTGTGTCAAATCCAGTGATGTTCCAGGACAGCCAGATGATGAGTAGATCTTCAGTGTCTGGAAATACTATATGATAAGTCATTTCCTGAATTACAAGAACAATACATAGTAATATTCTGTAAATTAAGACATCAAATCTACAGACAAAAGATGAAGCTCTAATGCCTGAATTCATATATGAGGCTCCTGAAACTGGTTGTTGTATAGTGAATAAAAGATATTTATTCAAAGTTACATCTGTGAGATTCTAAATCAACAAGATGATCTGGTATCTGTAATTTTACATCTAATATGCTTACCTGAGGGACCGTCTTTTCCCAGTTGTTTCTACCTGTCCAATCTGGTCTGGCAGGATGGGCATGCTCTGGGTCCTGTCAGCCAAGGAATGTCGGCTGGTGAGGACCAGAAGACGTGCCTTTTCTGCCATGGTGCCTCTCCTCTGGAAGATCCTCTCTCCTGAGATTAGGATGCTCTGACCCTTTTGTTTTTCAGAAGGCCTTTGTGAGGTTTCAGCCCACTTCTGACTCCCAAAACAAAATTTAAATAGTTGTTTTAAATAAAGAGTTTGGTAATAATTCTGTCTGGCCGCCTCATAGTCTGAACAGGACAGCCTTGAAGACCTGGCTTGGTTCCCAGGCCTGGCATCCCAAGTGTGCGAAGGGCCCCATTTCATGGTTGTGCTGACACCGACGGATTTTAATATCTCTTGGCTATATTTATATTTTGTATTGTTTGACTGTTTTTTTGTTATTGTTAGCCACCCAGAGTCACTGGTCTGAGATGGGCAGCTATATAAATTGAATAAATTATTTATATATATATATATATATATATATATATATACGCATATCTATCTATCTATCTATCTATCTATCTATCTATTTATTTGCTGGAGATTCATGTACCTTTTCTCCAGGTTTAACTGATCACCACAGGAACTACCACACTACAGTAAGCTTGAATTGTAAAATATTATCTGAAATGTTGCTTCTTTTACTGGAACTTTTTTGGTTTGTCGTAATTACTCAGATAGTTCATTTGAACAAGATTCTCCCAATCTGTTTCATATATACTATATATACATGTATGTATGTATGTATGTGTGTGTGTGTGTGTGTGTAAATAATATACAAATAACTCAAGGCAGCGAACATACCAAATACTCCTTCCTCCTCCTATTTTCCCCACAACAACCACCCTGTGAGGTGAGTTGGGCTGAAAGAGAGTGACTGGCCCAAGGTCACCCAGCAGGCTTACATGTCTAAGGCAGGACTAGAACTCATGGTCTCCTAGTTTCTAGCCTGGAACCTGTTAAAATCCTTGTCAAGCAAATGATACAAACATGTTTAGCTTCTCATTTCACATAGAAGCAACAAAACGAATAAAATGGTGACTTGCATGTGATGGATAGAACCAAAGTGAGAGGTCAGTTTCGGTCCAATTTTATGGTGGCAAATATAGTAAAGAAATAAAACTGTTCAGCCATTATTGTTTTATGGAGTTCCATCAACTGGAGCATGTCTAAGAGGTTTGTCCACAAAATGATTAGAAGCTCTTATTTGAATGTGTCTCTATACATTTATTAATATCACAGTTTCTCTTTGGTATTTTCCTATTTGAAGTTTGCTAGTATGGATATTATAGAGTGCCTATTTGTCATGACATCTCAGATTTCTAGATGAGCCTGTTGGGATCTATCATGGATAGAGAAGAGGTAGATTGTTAAAATATGGCTCTTCCTGAAAAATCTGTGGAGCCAAAGATATTTGATTTTCTTTATTATTAAAAACTTGCTTTGGCTTCATAATTTTACATTTTAATGTTTTGTCGTAATCAGATCCAAAGTTGTCAACATATTCCTGCTACAGTTATGGAATTTTTCAGATGTTTTCTGCTGTGGAACAGAAAAATGAATTCCACATGGCACACATTGAACTAACTTAAATATTCCACAGTTACTAAGCTGCTGATATTGGTTTGTTAATTTGATTCTAGAGAATTTTGACAGCACATTATCTCAGTGGAGATAATGAATTTCTTAAAAAAGAAAATCTATAATCCAATTTGAACACATTGGATATGAAAATAGAGGGCTTTGGTTTATTTGTGATTATCTCCTCCAAGTATCTTGATTCATTGATTGATAATCACTCTCCATTTTAGTTTTAAAAAGTAATAAATTATACCATATATCTTTAAATCAGTAGCAGAAACCCATTTTTACATTTATGTTTAGAGATAGTTCATAATGACATACATGTTGGCAGAGTGCTAGAAAGCATTTGGCCCAGGAGAGATCAGAAAAGTCACACACCAGGAATTTCTATAAAAATAATTTTATTTACAGAAAACAAACATATTTAAAGACTGTTTGCTGAGAGGAGAGATTTCTCTCAGCTGCATATTCTCTGCAAGCCTACACAGAAGGGAAACTGAAACTAAAACAAATTCAGGCAAGTTCCTCCCTTAGGCAATGCTGCCATTAATACGTGAAAAGGGGACAATTAAATTCAACCTCTTTACCCGGCCAAAATGATTAGTTACCATAGTAACCTTAATCTGTAGTAGAAAACAATATATTAACAATACAGTGCATCACTCTTTGCTGTAAAATCTGTCCCAGATCTTCAGTATGAGACTGATGACAAATGAGCTTAGTTTAGATATGAGACAATTGTTTCCAGTTATGAGAGGAAGGCAAATAAAATGGGCTTGTATGTTCTTTTCAAGAACAATAGTTTCTTATTACATTCAAAGTATGGAAACCATAGTTCATTTACATTAAAATAAGTGAATTTAGCTCTCCATATGGCTGTAAATGGTACTGTTGTTTGTTTGAAAAGAGTAGAAGTCAGATATTTCTGATCTCATGAAAAAAGAAAGGGAAAGGGGAATGTATGAGGTTGAGGTTCATGGAGGATTCCTCACATAAAACTTGGACTTGGAGTTCTCTGCAGTTGCGCCCCTCTGCAGGGACAAGGGACCTTATTCAGTTGGTCTGCCTCAGGTGACTGATAGATCTAGTGGGGCTCCAAAGGAAGCTTGGAGTAGTCCCTGACATTCTGGCACTTGATTTGGCTGAGTGCTTCATCCCTGCTTGGAATGAGCCAGTGATGGCAGCCTTCGATTGGATCATGCCCATGCAGATTCTCCATGTGCACAGATCCTGAAGGACCCTCTGGCTTTGGAGGTGCTTTGGGAAATGAAGTGGCAAAACAGACTTCTAAAGCACTGCTGTAGAAAGACAGGGTATGAGTCCCACCAAGCACAGAGCTGCATTAAGGACCACCTTATGGTGAGAAGGGTGGTGAAACATGCTTATTTATCTCATCAGAGAGTCTCTGGTGGCCTTCAGGGGTCCTGCTCCACAAGTAACTGGTTGTGAGACCCTGTTCTTCAAGTTGGGTGCCTGAGAGCAGTTGGGAGTGTTGCTCTGTACCAGCCTCCCTGCTTCATGGCAACCTCCCTATCTGAGCTGCTGGAGACCATCTCAGGGTTGGCAGTAGAGTTCCCCAGACTTATGGTTCTGGGGGACTTCAATCTGCCGTCCCTGGGGCAGGCCTTGGAGGCAGCCTGGGAGTTCATGGCCACCATGGCGGCCATGGGCCTGACTCAGATTATTTGGGACCCAACTCAAAGCAGTTGCCTCACACCAGACTTAGTTTTCTTGTCAGAGCAGTGGCAATGTGATCTGAGGCGAGAGTTACATCTTTCCCCTTTGTCATGGTCAGACCACAACCTAGTGGCCCTGAGATTCTCTTATGCCACCCCCCTCCACAGGGAGGCAGGGCCTATTCAATCTGCCTGCCCCCGGCAACTAATGGACCCAGTGCAGTTTCAGAGGGAGCTGGGGGTTATAACTGAGGACTTGCTGCATGGTCCAGCAGAGACCCTGCCTGCTGCCTGGAATAGGGAGGCAGCAGGGGCTATGGACAGAATCGCACCTGTGTGGCCTCTCTTATCCAACCAAACCTGACACTCCCCATGGTTCACAGAGGAGCTGATGACTCTGAAGAGGATTAAGAGACTCCTGGAGAGCTGCTGGAGGAAGACGAAGACTGAACCCAACTGGACACAAGCTAGAGCCACTGTTAAGGCCTACCTTGTGGTGGTAAGAGCGGTGAAATGTCAGTATTTCTCTGCTCTTATTGCATCCACAGAATGCTGCCTGGTGGCCCTGTTTAAGATCACCTGATCCTTGTTGAGGAAAGGGGGTCCAGAAAATCACCTACAGAGCCTTGCGGAGGTAGTTTTGGAGCATCTGCAGGATAAAATCTCTCAGATCCACTCTAAGTTGGACTCCAAGCGTGAGACAGGGTCTGTGGAGATGCCTGGGGAGTGCACTTACCCAGTTATCTGGGAACAGTTTGATCCTATTGGACCTGAGAAGTGGACAGGATTCTCCGGACTGTAAATGCCACCACCTGTCAATTAGATCCAAGTCCCTCCTAGCTGGTGAAGGCAGCTCGGGAGATGATGTGTGGTTGGGTCCAGTCGATGGTAAATACATCCTTGCAGGAGGGGGTGTTTCTGGCGGCCTTTAAGGAGGCACTGGTGTGCCCCCTGCTCAAGAAACCATCACTGGACCTTACTATACTGGATAATTTTCATCCAGTCTTCCACCTCCCCTTTATGGGGAAGGTGGTTGAGAAGGTGGTGGCATTGCAGCTTCAGAGGATCTTGGAGGAAATGGATTATCTAGACCCATTTCAGTCAGGTTTCAGGCCTGGATTTGGAACAGAAACAGCATTGGTCACACTTATGGATGAACTCTGGCAGGAGCGGGATGGAGGCAGTGCATCCATCCTAGCTTTCCTTGATCTCTCAGTGGCTTTCAATACCATCAACCATGGTATTCTGCTCAGGGAGTTGGGGGTGGGGGGCGTAGTCTTACACTGGTTCACCTCCTTCCTCCAGGGCCGGTCCCAGTTGGTGTTAGTAGGGGAGGAGAGGTTGGGCCCACGGCCCCTCCTCTGTGGAGTGCTGCAGGGTTCAGTACTCTCTCCCCTCGTATTTAACATCTACATGAAATTGCTGGGTGAGATCATCCGTCCCCATGGGGTGAAGTATCATCAGTATGCTGATGATACTCAGCTATACATCTCCATCCCAGGGGAAGTAAGTGATGCTGTGGCTGCCCTTTCCAGGTGCCTGGGGGCTGTTGGGATCTGGATGGGGAAAACGGGCTTCAGCTGAACCCTAGTAAGATGGAGTGGCTGTGGGTAAACACCCCTCAGCTCCTAGGAATTTGCCATCTTTAGTTCTGGATGGGGTTGCACTGCCCCATTCAGATTCAGTGCATAACTTGGGGGTCCTCTTGGACTCACAACCTGCTTGAAGAGCAGGTAGCAGTCATGGCTAGAAGGGCCTTTGCACAACTTCATGTTGTGCACCAGTTATGCCCCTTCCTGAAGTGAGAGGCCCTGCGAACAGTCACTCACACCCTGGTCATCTCCCAGATAGACTACTGCCACGTGCTCTACATGGCGCTACCCTTGAAGAGTATCCGGAAGCTGCAGTTGGTTCAAAATGTGGCTGCACAAACAGTGATGACTGCTCCGAGATCAGCACACAGAACACCTCTACTGCGCGAGCTGCATTGGGTTCCAGTTTGCTTCCGGGTCCAATTCAAGGTGTTGGTTATCACTTTTAAAGCCCTACATGGCATGGGTTCAGGTTACCTATGGGACTGTCTCAGCCCTATTACATCAGCCCGATTGTGCAGAGAGGGCATGTTGCGGACCCATCTGTAAGAGAATTCCATCTGGCGGGGTCCAGGAGGCAGGCCTTCTCTGCAACAGCTCCTGCCCTTTGGAACACCCTTCCCCCAGAAGTGAGGTTAGCCCCCTCCCTCCTGGACTTCAGAAAACAGCTGAAGACCTGGTTTTGCTGCCTTGCCTGGAATAGGGAGGGGAAGAGCCATTCTTGAGGCTGGCTGAATCCCTAGTTCTGTGAGAACCAGTTTTATGCCCTTATGGTTTGAATTAGATCCACCATGGCTTGGATTTTATTGCATTTTATTCTGATTGATTAATGGCTGTATTTATGATTTTATGGAATTTTAATTGTTTTTATTGTAAACCGCCCAGGGTCCTCTGTGTGGGGGAGATGGGCGGTGATAAAAATTTGATAAAATAAAAAATAAATTTATATACCCCTACTGCATCCTCAGCCATCTGGTGACTCTGTTTGGGGTCACCAAACCCAGGAGGTATTGGATTAATTGCAGGGTCATTGTGAGGATTATGTTTGGTATTTGACAAATAAAGTTACTTGGACACTTCTGGAGTTAGATTCTGGCTCTGCAAGTCCTATGGAGAAGTTTTGCTGGTTATCTGGGCTGAATTCAATTGATTTACTCTAGAGTGGGTCGACAGGGTCTTTGGGAAGCTGAGCCCTTGCTGGAGAGGGTGGTTACTTTGAGACTTTGAATTGAGCTGTTTTGTGTGTGGGGGTGGGTATGTGTGTGGAGGTATGTTTTACAACTATTGAAGTTTTATACTTCATGTTTGCCACAAAGATATTCATGGGATAGATGGGTGGCCTTATACATATGATTAATAACTAAAACAAAAGACAAAACTATGGCTTCCTGTCATTTCTAAATCAGGCCACAATTGGCTGCTTTCCATGACTGGCCTTAATGTTGCAGCATTACCTTTTCCCTGATCGTTTAAAGAATAGCAGCTTATATACATGTTATATCAGCAAGACCCATAGAAAACTGAAGAAAAAAATATAACATCTAATATTGCAATTTCCAACATTTCTTATTCAATTATATATATTTTTTATTATTTATATGAGGCAGAAGATTTAATCCTTGTGCTGTCTATTGAATTCATCCACTGAACATTTATTTGCTTGTTCCTTTCTTATTGTTTTATTTATACAGTACATCCTGCATTGTTAATATTTTATTTCTTAAAAGACTTCCAGCATGGATCCCCAAATTTCAATATTTAATTGTACTCAAGAGTTGTTTGCAAAATACAATGATTTCATCAAATAAATGAAATAAGCCTTATGATGGTGGAATGCAAACTCTGTCCCTTTCATTTTTGCATACAACATCCTGGGACACATTGAAAATTGGCAGAACTTGGCACAGCACTCATTGTATTATTTACTTCCACTGCAGACACCTTTGACTGCTTTATACTTCCTCTCACAACATCCCAGATCAAGTCAGGTCCTTTCAGAAACTCAGAAAACAAGAATCACTTGGATTTGTAAAAATAATTTATTGTTCGTAAGGTAAAGGTAAAGGTTTCCCTTGACGTAAAGTCCAGTCGAATCCGACTCTAGGGGGCGGTGCTCATCTCCGTTTCTAAGCCTTAGAGCCGGCGTTGTCCGTAGACACTTCCAGGTCATGTGGCTAGCATGACGACTCAGAACGCCGTTACCTTCCCGCCGAAGCGGTACCTATTGATCTACTCACATTGGCATGTTTTCGAACTGCTAGGTGAGCAGGAGCTGGGACAAGCAACGGGAGCTCACCCCGCCGTGCGGTTTCGAACCGCCGACCTTCCGATCGACAGCTCAGCGGTTTAACCCGCAGCGCCACCGCATCCCTTATTATTGTTCGTAGAGTAATATAAAAGAGTCTTGAAAATCTGCCAAAGTAGTTCAGCAGATCAACTTATACCTTATGTGATTAAGGCATAGTTATTCTGATTCTCACATTTTCACCCTCCCCTGGACTAAGGTTCTCTAATGGTCCAAGTCCCTCCTGCAGTAGTCTTGTTTCCTCTTTCCCCAAGATCTCTTAAACTGACATTACATTATATTACACACCACAGTGACAATGCACCTAGGTTATCCTGAAAGTGGGGAGAGGGGAGATCAAGTGTTTGGAGTATGTATGTGTGTGTGTCTTCAGCAAAGGATCGTTACCTTGTCATGGTGCTGGAGCTTGAGCACCTCAATGATGTCATGAGCTAAACTGTGAAGGGCCACCCAAGACGGGAAGGTCATGACAGAGAGGTCAGACTAAATGCGATCCCTGGGGAAGGTAATGGCAACCCACCCCAGTATTCTTGCCATGAAAACTAAATGGATCAGTACAACCAGAGATGTGTCAGTAGACAATCGGAAGATGAGACCCCCAGGTCGGAAGATGGCCAAAATGCTACTGGGGAGGAACAGAGGATGAGTTCAACAAGCCCCAGACATGATGACGCAGCTAGCTCAAAGCCGAAAGGATGGCTAGCGGCCAAGGGTGCTTGCAGTAACTGGCGAATCCAATGTTCTAAGGATCAGCACACAATTGGAACCTGGAATGTAAGATCTATGAGGCAGGGCAAATTGGATGTGGTTATTGGTAAGATGTCAAGATTAAAGATAGACATTTTGGGCATCAGTGAACTGAAATGGACTGGAATGGGCCACTTCACATCAAATGACCACCATATCTACTACTGTGGACAAGAGGACCACAGACGAAATGGAGTAGCCTTCATAACTAATAGTAAAGTGGCTAAAGCAGTGTTTGGATACAATCCAGAAAACAATGGAATGATCTCAATTCGAATTCAGGGCAAGCCATCTAACATCACAGTGATCAAAATATACGCCCCAACCACAAATGCTGAAGAAGCTGATGTAGATCAGTTCTATGAGGGTCTGCAGCACCTACTGGACAATATGCCTAAAAGAGACGTTTTTGTCACAGGAGACTGGAATGCTAAGGTGGGCAGTCAGATGACACCTGGAATTACAGGTAAGCATGGCCTGGGAGAACAAAACGAAGCAGGACATAGGCTGATAGAATTTTGCCAAGACAACTCACTCTGCATAACAAACACTCTCTTCCAACAACCTAAGTGACGGCTTTATACATGAACTTCACCAGATGGACAACACCAAAATCAGATTGACTACATTCTTTGCAGCCAAAGGTGGCGGACATCTATACAGTCAGTAAAAAAAGGCCTGGAGCTGACTGTAATTCAGATCATGAACTTCTTCTTGCACAATTTAGGATCAGACTAAAGAGATTAGGGAAGACCCACAGATCAGCTAGATATGAGCTCACTAATATCCCTAAGGAATATGCAGTGTTGGTGAAGAATAGATTTAAGGGACTGGACTTAGTAGATAGGGTCCTGGAAGAACTATTGACAGAAGTTCACTACATTGTTCAGGAGGCGGCAACAAAATACATCCCAAAGAAAGAGAAAACCAAGAAGGCAAAATGGCTGTCTGCTGAGACACTAGAAGTAGCCCAAGAAAGAAGGAAAGCAAAAGGGAACAGCTATAGGGGGAGATATGCCCAATTAAATGCAAATTCCAGAGGTTAGCCAGAAGAGATAAGGAATTATTTTTAAACAAGCAATGCACGGAAGTGGAAGAAGACAATAGAATAGGAAGGACAAGAGACCTCTTCCAGAAAATTAGAAACATTGGAGGTAAATTCCAGGCCAAAATGGGTATGATCAAAAACAAAGATGGCAAGGACCTAACAGAAGAAGAAGAGATCAAGAAAAGGTGGCAAGAATATACAGAAGACCTGTATAGGAAGGATAACAATATCAGATATAGCTTTGATGGTGTGGTCAGGGAGCTAGAGCCAGACATCCTGAAGAATGAGGTTGAATGGGCCTTAAGAAGCATTGCTAATAACAAGGCAGCAGGAGATGAGGGCATCCCAGCTGAACTGTTCAAAATCTTGCAAGATGATGCTGTCAAGGTAATGCATGCTATATGCCAGCAAATTTGGAAAACACAGGAATGGCCGTAAGATTGGAAAAAAATCAACTTATATCCCCATACCAAAAAAGGGAAACACTAAAGAATGTTCAAACTATCAAACAGTGGCACTCATTTCACATGCCAGTAAGGTAATGCTCAAGATCCTGCAAGGTAGACTTCAGCAATTCATGGAGTGAGAATTGCCAGATGTACAAGCTGGGTTTAGAAAAGGCAGAGGAACTAGGGACCAAATGGCCAATATCTGCTGGATAATGGAAAAAGCCAGGGAGTTTCAGAAAAACATCTATTTCTGTTTTATTGACTATTCTAAAGCCTTTGACTGTGTGGACCATAAAAATTGTGGCAAGTTCTTAAAGGTATGGGGATACCAAGTCATCTTGTTTGCCTCCTGAAGAATCTGTATAATGACCAAGTAGCAACGGTGAGAACAGACCATGGAACAACAGACTGATTTAAGATTGGGAAAGGAGTACGGCAGGGTTGTATACTCTCACCCTACCTATTCAACTTGTACGCAGAACACGTCATGTGATGTGCTGGGCTTGAGGAATCCAAGGCTGGAGTTAAAATCGCTTGAAGAAACATTAACAATCTCAGATATGCAGATGATACCACTTTGATGGCTGAAAGCGAAGAGGAACTTAGGTAGCCTTACGATGAAGGTGAAAAAAAATAACTGCAAAAACTGGCTTGCAGCTCAAAAAAAAAACAAGATTATGGCAACCAGCGTGATTGATAACTGGCAAATGGTGGGAGAAAACATAGAGGCAGTGAAAGACTTTGTATTTCTAGATGCAAAGTTTACTGCAGATGCTGACTGCAGTCAGGAAATCAGAAGACGCTTAATCCTTGGGAGAAGAGCAATGACAATTCTAAATAAAATAGTTAAGAGCAGAGACATCACACTGACAACAAAGGCCCGCATAGTTAAAGCAATGGTATTCCCAGTGGTAACATATGGCTGCGAGAGCTGGACCATAAGGAAGGCTGAGAGAAGGAAGATTGATGCTTTTGAACTGTGGTGTTGGAGGAAAATTCTGAGAGTGCCTTGGACTGCAAGAAGATCAAACCAGTCCATACTCCAAGAAATAAAGCCAGACTGCTCACTTGAGGGAATGATATTAAAGGCAAAACCAAAATACTTTGGCCACATCATGAGAAGACAGGACACCCTGGAGAAGATGCTGATGCTAGGGAGAGTGGAAGGCCAAAGGAAGAGGGGCCGACCAAGGGCAAGATGGATAGATGATATTCTAGAGGTGATGGACTCGTCCCTGGGGGAGCTGGGGGTGGCGACAACTGACAGAAAGGTCTGGTGTGGGCTGGTCCATGAAGTCATGAAGAGTCAGAAGTGACTGAACAGATAAACAACAAACAGGTTTCTGTGTGTCTGTGTGTATGTTAAAGGATCCCTGCACCACATGGACTTTCAAAAAACATTGCTTACTTTGAAAATTAGGCAATATCATTTCCAATTCATTACTTGTGAATGGAATAGTAAATTGGGGTGGGGATATTTCTGCAGCCTGAAAATAGCATCAGTATTATATAAGAATGATGATAGTGATTGCTACTATTAATTCCATTAATTGATATTGAAATAAGGCATGATGCATGCAATGTTCTGCCATTTCTTGCACAAATAAATCTATCATCTTCTATAACTGTCTGTTTTTTATCTACTAATCATGGTAATGCTATAGAAATCTTACTATATTTACTACAGTCATTTTTATATTGAACTACTTTAATGCACTTTATGTAACAAAGCTTTCAAAGACAACTCAAAAACTTCAGCTGCTGGCACAGAATACTTGTGTTCTACTTCTTAGTATAGATTAGATATTCAGATCATGTCATACCAATGTTTTACCGGCAGCAAAGCTATATTTTATTTTATTTATTTTTATTTTTAAAATTTCTATCACCGCCCATCTCTCCCGAAAAGGGGACTCTGGGCGGTTTACAATAAAATCACAATTAAAAAATATAAATTACAATATAAATAGATCTATAAAAATCAAATAGATATAAAATATAAAATCCAAGCAGTGCAGATCTTGTTATATGATTATAATTTAATAAATTATAATTATTATAATTTAATATAATAAATTAATATATTTATTGATCAGAATTAGACTGCTAAGATTGATTCCCAGTACTCAGCATACTTTGGATCCTTACTATTTAAGCACGTATATGAGTACCTACATGAATCAACCTATACTTGCAGTAATATATGGAGTCCTGCTCTTTGGCCTGCAATAAAATAAGCCAAATGACTATCTGGGCAGATTTTTTATTTTGACTGTTTATTGAGGATAAATTCATGAGGACTGTTAAGTAGTTCTATTGCCATTTATTTTTTGTTTATTTATTACACCCCTAAATTCTGACTTGAACATTTTCTTGGTAAAAATCAGTTTCTTAAATGGCTGAAATTCCATTTTAAGAACTAATTTTCTAGCCCATAGAAGACTTTTGCTGGTACTTATTTAGTTAATTAGACTGAATCAGTGGTGCTACTGCTTTTTTGGAGTGGCTCTGACAGCATATGAAACTGCCTCATACAAGTCAGACCTCATGTGCCTACTTCAGTATCTTCTACTTCGTCATCAATGTCTTTTCCCAATATCGTAGTTAGAGGTCTTTCCTATTCTGGCTCCCTGTGATTAGGGAGTAAAAAAAGCAGCTGACTGTGAAATATATATTAAATTCACCAGTAGTTAACCTCACAGACCACTCCCCCTTGGTCCCACCACATTGAATAATAGAGTCAGTAATGTGGAATAAATTTGAAGCAGCCTGTTCTCATCAATGTTATGTTTCTTCCATGGTGTAGTGCTGATGGTGCATGACTTTTCAAAGAATATGCAGCAGAATTAACTGCAGTTGCCTACCAACCAGTACCCTTCACTGGGAATACTAAACTTGTTTGGAAGTGACTGACAAAACAACTTTTTTAGTCACAACTTTTGAGCAGAATGTGCCCCACCCTCTGGAATTTAGCTTAGTTAAAGGGAAGCTGAAATGGAGCATGGGATTCTAGGATTTTAATACTGACCCTGTCGCAGTTTTAAAAAAAATGGTAAGTTTGACTACATTAGATCCTCCCACTGATTCTTTTCATAAAGGCAGATGGTCCCAGAAATTCAAACACTTTGTTTGGAAGCTTCTTTAACACACAGTGTTCTGCATTCTGTCTTCAAAAATGATCAGGCCAGTTCCTAACTAATATAGGATGTTATTGCTGCATTCACATAATCCCTCCAGGGCACCATAATATTTGAAAAGAAAACTATGTGGCATTGATGGAAAGTGTGTTTACTTCACATACCAAACTGCATCTTCATGGGATTGCTACTCATGGCAAAAGTAATTGTATCATCTACCCATGTGGCCTTCTTATTTGGGCTGTGTAGTGTAGTGTTGGATCAAATCATACAGAAGGAACGAACAACACTACACAATTAATAAAAGTTCCAATGCCTGAGGTTCAATACATAGAATGAGTAACTATGGATGTGAAAGCCACTAAGGTCACCAAGATGTAGCTGAGGCAACTCATCAACACTTTCCTTGTGTTAGCTGGAGAAAAGACAGTGAAATGATTAATAATAGGGGTTCTTTTAATACAGGAACAAAGCTGAAACAACAACGGGCTAGAATTTATTAGCTCTGCAGTACAAAAGAAAGTCTGAAGAAACCTTGACAATACAAGGGCTGTGACTGAGAGATAGGCAGGTATATAAATTGGTCAATTAATTAATTAATTAATTAATTAATTAATTAATTAATTATGGTGATTAATTAATTATGGTAACTAGTATGGAGTGTGAATAAAGATACTTCAAGATAAAGTCAGCCCAAACACCCTATCAGGAATATAGTAGCAGAGGGGGATCAGGATGGAACAGTATACCAGTGAGGGGCACAAAGAACTTATAGGAAACTGGAAATTAGAGAAGAAGGAAAAAAGCCTTGGATGGAGCTATTACCAATAAAGGGCAGTTGGAAACAATAGGCCGTAGTAAACCTAGAGAAGAGAAAGTGCAGCTTCACTTTAGACTAGACCAGCATGGCTGACTGGGAAATTCTGAGAGTTGAAGTCTACATATCTTAAAGTTGCCAAGGTTGAGAAACACTGGACTAGATAGTGAAAAGTTCTTTGGAAGGAATTCTACCCAGCTATTTCATCCTCAGTTGACAATTACAGGGGGAAGAAAAACAAGGGTGAGATTAGCCTTATCTGCAACCTGACCTTGATGCTGCTCATTCTCTTAATTAGTTTGGGCTTTCATGAGTAAAGTACTTGAAAAATTGAGACCAGATAAAGTAACTATACTTAAATATACAGTATATCCTTTACTGTATTATTTTTTAGCACTAACTTTATTAAGGGAATCTTGAGATTTCCCCCATTTGTATCTCCCATAAGCTCCCTTTGCATGCATATTGCAGAGTAGGTGTTAGAACATCTATGCTTTCCAATCATTCAGGGTATAATTAAAGGCTGTTAGTATCATAGTTCATCTAAAACTAATACAGATGATGGATATCCAGAAGGTGGAGGAAAACTTGATATTATGCTTTTTTATCGACTTCAAATTACCTAATGATCTTCAAGTAATTGTGAGATATATTTTTAGCCATTCCTAATTTAAATGGTCTAAGGATCAAACACAGACCTATATATGCATAATATGGTGCCACCAATTTGATTTTCCATTTGAGCTTAGTATTTTTGCTTTGATATCCTATATGGTTAGACATAGGATTAAGATCAGTTGTATCCCTCAATCACGTTCAACCTAATCAACTTTAAAAAAAAATAGGAAAGTAAATTATGTATATGCATGTATATTGCCATTACACTGCACATTTCATAACTTACATAAAGATTTCCAAATGATTCAGTGATACCTTGAGGCAACTATCTACCAAAAAAAAGAAGTGAAATTGCTGAATAATGGTCCCCCTACCCTACTTACATACATGCAAATACTCATTCATCTGTGCCTAACACTGGTAGCAACCACATGGCTTTTTCATACTATACTCCAAAGAGTTTCCCAATTATGTAAATTATATAATATTTCCACACCTTTCACTATGCATTGGCTTCATAGGGGTCCTTGAGACATTTAAGAAATACATTTTATAATGAAGTGTTCAAGTATTAAAAGTTAATAGTTCATAATCAGGGGTTTTAAAGTGAGAAATTGGTTTTTCTATTAACTGCCAGCAACTAAAATCTAATTTATATATCTACTTTCAGAGCAGCTGAAGAAATGAATAAAACCTAATACAATATAATGGATTTTAGAGGCAGTTAAAATAGGGATTAATAAAAGACCATTTAGGGATATAAGCCAGAAATCCATTTTTTTATGGTAAGTTATGGTTTGGACCCTTAATGTAATGAAGAGAGTTCCACCTTCCTTATTTCTTCATAAAAGAAGTTTGTTTGAAGAGATTAGTAGAGGAACAGGGTCATTTTGAATCTGACAATCTAGTGCTAAAATCTGTAAGTAATTACACTTCTCCATTACTTACACTCTTTGAAGAAGGCTGTAATTCTGGAAAAGGAAGAAGGAAAGAGAAGAAGACAACCAGCACAAGGTGGTTGGACTCAAGTTTTGGAGAAAATCTGTCTATGTGGTTGCTAAGAGTCAGTGTTGACTTGATGACATATAATCAATCAACCATTTACACTGCAGATAAGCATGCATGATTTTATCCCATTAATATTTAATGATTGTTTTATATGTATTTATTGGTTCTTTTAAATGAGTGTTGTACACTGCCCAGAGTCACTTTCTTGTGAGATGGGCAACTATAAAAATATGATCAATCAATCAATAAAAATAAAATATCTGAATGATACAAGTTGTACTTGGTACTCATTATGTTTTTGTTGGATTTGCTTTCTCTGACTTCCAGGTGCATTTGGTTTACAACTCTCTTAATTCCTAGCTAGGATGGCATTGAAATCTGAGTTGTTGTAATCTCAACATACCCTGAAAGATGCTTTGGGGCATCAGGTTGGGGAAACACTATATCAGAGTCTGCACATCTACTTCAAGAATGTATCAGTGGTAGTAAAAATGTCAGTAAAACAAACAAGGTCATGTCTATAAAATACTAATATGCAGATCAAACAGCAAAAAAAGAAAGTGCAAAGTTATTCAAATATACGTGGGCACTGAAAGAAGATGGGGCAAATATCTATGACTTTGTCTTGAAAAAACTCTTTAAGAGCACATTTCATTCAATTTATTCAATGTCATTCATCAAAATTCATCTAAGCACTGATAAAATAACTGCAATATTGTAAGTATTTACAACTGCCATATAGATAATTTCTTCTCTGCATAATTAAATTTTAGAGTGAAAGTATACAAAGCTGTCTAAATACAAATATACAGAGTTTGGGAGGTGACTGAGAATGCATAAAAGCAACAATCAAATTCTGAGCCATGTTTGATCCTGCATGTAAATGCCAGCAGTCTCCCTTATTTGCTTCGTATAGAATCATAGAGTTGGAAGGGGCATTTAGCCTATCAAGTTCAACCCTCTGCTTGGAGTAGGAATCAAAATTAAAGCATCTCAGGTGGATGGTGGTTTACCTCTTCCTGAACATATTTAATGATAGGCAGCCCCACCACCTCTCTGGTAATTGTTCTCATTGTCAAAATGCTCTTACTCTTAAAACTATTTTCTAACATTCAGTCAAATTTTGCCTTCCTATAATTTAACAGCATTGTTTCATGTTGTACTCCAGAAACAGAGAGAACAGGTCCTGATATTTTTCTATGTGGCATCCCTTCAGATATTTGAAGAGAGCTTCCATATCCCTTCTCAGATGTCTTTTCTCAAGGCTAAACACTTTAATTTCTCTTGATAATCCTTACTGCTGTTCTCTGAACCTGGCACATTTTTTTCCAAATCATTGTTAAAGTGTGATGGGTACAGTTCTTGAGTTAGGGCCTGACAAATAAATTGGAATGATTTACTTGTCTGATTTAAAATTATATTTCTGTTAATGCTGTCTAAAACTGCATTTGCCTTTTTTTGCATAACACATTGCTATATTGCTATATTATATTCATTTTACTGTACAATCAACTATCAAAGTTCTTTTTCACTAGTACTATTACCAAGCCAGTTATCCCCCATCCCATACCTGTGGATTTGATGTTTGTTTCCTAAGTGAAGAACTTTGCCCTTGCATCTGTTAAAATTTTGTTACTTTCAGCTCATTGAATTTCATTCTGTTACTTTCTCTAACCTACTAAGTGAGGTTTGAATTTTATTTCAGTCTCCTAAGGTGTTATCTACCCCAGCCAACTTTGTGTCATCTTCAGATTTAATAATTCCCACACCTCTCCATCCTAGGAAAGTAGAGGACCCAGGACTGATTCTTGTGGCATCAAACTTGATACCTCTCTCCAATTTGATAAAGAATAATTGAATATGATTTTCACCCCAGCTATGTATATACTTAATTGTCATGCCTTCCAGCTCCCACTTAACCAACTTGCTAATCAGCATGTCATGGAGTATTTGGTCAATTTTTTTTGCTGAAGACAAAATATATAAGCATTCCCAAACCTATTAAAAAAGTTACCCAAAGAAAAATGGGGTAAGATTAGTCTGGCAATATTTCTTCTTGGCAAATCGATATTGACTTCTGTGACGGATTCAACCTTTGGGGGAGCCGGGGGTGGCGACAACCAACAGGAAGCTCTGGTGTGGGATGATCCATTAAGTCACAAAGAGTCAGAAGCGACTGAATGAATAAATAAACAACAAACATTATCACATATTTACATCCATATTTAGGTGTTAAAAACTGTATAAGTGGGAAATGATAAAATATGTACTGAACCAATATTTCTATTATGCCAAATCAATATCACAAAATAGTGTGCAAGTTTTCACATTTTTAAGAATTTATCAGGCAAGATGGTTAAACAAAGCAAAACGGGGAAAATAAATAATACATGTCAAGAAATTATAGATTTACATAGTTATATTTGTACTGAACCTGAGAATAGTTAAAATGTCAGTTGGGTATAAGTATCAGGTTGCACCAGGACTGTCCAAGGACTGCTGGGCTAGATGAAACCTGATCTATTTTTTAAAATCCAGAATATATTTCCATCCCTAGGTAAATCGCATAGGCTGAAAATAAAGGGTCAGGAGACCAGACAATGTTAACTGCATAGCAGGTTAAAGAATGCCAAGAGTAGTCAAAACAGGTAGTATTACCTAGGTAAGAAAAAAAAAGTGTATTAGCTTGAAGTGGTATAGAACCCTAAACAGCTAAAGTTATATTCTAGAAGACCAAAAAAGTAAAAAATCCAAAATTCATTAGGAAATCAGCATTGCCACTTTTGGATTTATGTGCATTCACTGGTATATGCATGTGGTATATATATTCTGAAATCTGTCAGAAATTACAAGCATTTGGCAGACAAAATCAATATTCACATTTACCATACATACTTTTCATGTCTTTAAAAGAAACCTGTTTTTAATTCAATAACTCTTTTAATTGGTGAAACATTCTTGTCTGATAAGCTAAGTATTGTAACCAGCTATGCACACGTAATAATATCCAAATCCTTAGACTGTTTAGATCTAATGGGGGAGAGAGAAATATATGCCTGAAATATATGACAACATTGAAAGCTGCTTAAATAAGAATGAATTAGATTCTAGATTTTATACAATTACAAGCTGTAATAAGCATAATCACAACATCAGTCAGGTCTGTGGTAGTGCACAGTAGCCTTAAATTTGGCTCTTAGTGCATAAAAAGGACACCATTTAGATGACGTGAGTAATATAAGTAAAAAAATAATTCCTGGATATAACATTAATATAATGCCAGACACAATTGGAGCCCTGATATCCACAGGAGTCTTCATTCATTGCAAAAGAGTCAAGACCCAACAGCCACCCCCTCAAAAAAGGGTGTGATTCATTTTTGGAAATTCTGCTGGTTCTCAAGGAAATCACTGCAGAAAAATCCCCGTGCTTTTCCATTAAAGAAACAACATTAGAGCTCCAATGACACAGAAATAAAAAGGAGCAGATCTGGAGTTCATACAAAGCCCTTAGTCCCTAGATATACAAGGGCAGGAGAGGCGGGTTATACCAAATGTGTAGCTTGCATAGTACAATCTTTCCTATTGATTAGGAACGAAAGACAGGAAAAGAGGACAAAGGTTAACCTGCCTTTTGTTTTGACCTGCCAGAGTGAAAATATGCCTTTTGCCTAGTTCAGATTTATGCACTTGATTAATTTGTAATGAGTACATTCAAGCCACATTTTTATTTCCAGGACATTTTTCTGCTGTGACAGAAAATTAAAAGCTTGATATGGGGTTTTCTGGAAAGGCATTTTTTGCTTTTGATAGTTTCATAACAGGCATACGGTATATTCAACTCAGGAAGGCTTGGAGGTGCATGGCATGAAACCTGTTAAGTTACTACTTGTCCAAAGCTGTTAAACATGCAGAAACTGCATATCTACCACTCTGCCTTTCAGGTCTACAAACTGACTATCATGACTGTTGTTAAAACTGTATCCTTTTTCTCCCTTTATCCCTCTTTGAGTGCCCTTAAATACTCATTTTGGAAAATGTCTTGTGAGCTAATCTCAGTTTTGGGTTTACGGCTGAGCTATCATTGATTCCTTTCCATCCCCTGCAAGTAATTACCATGTGAGGTTTTATAGGCATGCTTTCAGAAGACAGAAAACAAACTTATTGCTATTAGCCTACAATTCATACCAGCTGAAATTTAAATAAATGCCCACTGAAGCATTCAGGCAGAGAAGGATATACCAATCGTGCATGAAATAAATCCCAAGGGATTTATGCCTGAGATGCATTTAAAATGGTACGATTTTCTCATCTATGTCATATGTTTATGATCTATTGTTCACTTTTGATAAAAAAGGATAGGAAATAATTCCCCAGTCCAATCACAAGCATGTCCTTCTGCTGAGGCTGTGTGCTTGGAACCTCTTTCAAAAGCATTAATCCTGCCAATCATCAGTTTATCAGAGAGAGAGAAGTAATGAACTGCATTCAACTTCTAGCCCTATCTAGAACCATTGTAAAATGAGTGTTGTTTGTTTGTTTTCCTTTTTAAGACAGCTGTAACTACAAGTCTGGTAGTTAGATGTTACTGATCAAATTATGAACAAGTGCTTTCTTCTGTACATGCATGGCCCCCTTATATCAGGATTGTCATGAGTAAGGATGGCGAGCAGGGGGCTCCCACCCAGACTGTCAAGCACATGCGTAGCACTGAGGAACTGTTCAGCCATTCAAAGAGACACAGATCGGGACCGCCTTAACCTTTGGGGTTTATATGGCAGGGTTTTCCCACGCTTCCTCAGTTTGTTAGGATTCTTGTTAAGTACTACTAATAAATATTAGAGACCAAGTCATTGTCTCAGTGTGTTTCCTGGTAATCAGGACAGGATGGTTGTAAATATTGCAAAGGACTTTGTGATAGTATATATGATAGTATATACTATACTATAGTATGTATGTATGTATGTATGTATGTATGTGTGTGTGTGTGTATATATATATATATATATATATATATATATATATATATATATATATATATATATCAAAATGCTAGGAGCACCCCATATGATCTTCCATTCATATCATTTTTGGGGCAGTTTTGGGGCACATATCCCTTTGGAGTGATCTGCTCTGGTGTTCCCAAGCATTAGCTATGACTGTAGCCTAGGTCTGTAATGGGTACAATATGAAATATGTGTTAGTTCATTATCTTGAAATCCAAAGGTTTCTTGGAGGTTTCTGTCTTCACATGAGTAGAATTAGCCAGGCCATAGGACCCATCTCATCAAACCACCATAATTTGACATTCTTGCAGGAAAATGAGATAATAGGCACAAGTATAGTTCTGACAACAAGGTCTTCCAATCTGAATGTGAAATACTCCTGTTTTTTTTTTTTTAATTAATATTCCCTCTTAACTTGCCACTATTTACCACTGATATGGGTTGTAGGCAAGAACATGACTTCTTCAGTCAGTGGGTGGCCATTGTTACAAGAAGTCACCTCACATTCTGCTCTTCTCCTTTCCCTCTCCCTCATTAAATTTAACCTTAGTAAGTTTAGAAATTATGAAGAAAATCTATCTATGTGGTTGCTAGGAGTTGAAAACAACTTGATGGCACATAATCAATCAATCAATCAATCAATCAATGTTCAGTAAGGCAAGAGAAATGTGATGCCTCTTTCTATTATATGTATGTATGTATGTATGTGTGTGTACACACACACACACACGCACGCACAGTATATATATGTATAAAAACAAATAACTGCAGGTAAAACACAGAAGTTATAATAAACTGACACACAGCAGCTGCTACCTTCAGTGTTGGAAGCAGCAATATGCATTTCCTTGTCGTCGTCTTACCCTGAGATGCCATGTGTAACTTAGTCACTGATAGACTTTTTGTGTAGCTCTGTACTACAAGGGTTGACCCACTCAGAGACTTCTTGTACTCTACAAATAATTCTGTTTCTCCACTTTGACACAGCATTTCTCCTGACAATTTACTGTATTTCTTAATTGTATCTACTAGGAAATGCCTTTGGAATTCTTAGAATTTCTAGAATTCCAAGTTGTAGAAATTCTTCATATACTAAGGATGTCAGAGAGTTTTATTTTGCCCATTTTTAAGTGAACTGACCTTACTGATATGACTTTGTAGATCAGAACACAGTTATTGCTTAGACTGTGTACTTCCCTGAAAGTTGTGATGCTCAGAAATTGAATATATAATTTCTGTATTAGAAAATGTGTATTTTGTTAATACATGCATATATACATGTATTAAGAAAAATCACATATTGAAATGCATACTGGAGGAAATGTATTCAGAAATAAGCACATTAGGGAAAAAGCTATATGAAATCTGTATATTAGGGAAAATTGCATATGAAAATGAATGTAATTTTCCAGTTTATTTGCTTTTTATTTGTAAAATGATGCAGAAATTAGATGAAATAAATTTTATTCTGGGATCTGTAGGTAAGGCAAATAAACTAGTCTGGCCCTTTCTCCAAACATTGTTGCAAAGCTGGTACATGGGCTGGAAACCAAACAGGCTGTGGAGAAGGGAGACAATGATGGAAGGGCAGCATCTGTCCTCTGATGAGAGCCAAACAAATTAAATTAAATTTTCATAATGTCACTCTGGGACACTCTGGGTAATGGCTGTGGTGGATGCCCAGAGTTCATCAAGGCATAGAGAGATATACTGTAGAGCTGTGATGTCAACAGCAATGGCTACACAGCAGTGTCCAAGGACAGGTTCCACTGACACTGGGTCTTCTCCATGTCCCCATTCTACCACTGTCATTCCCACCAAGAACCCAATGACATGAACAAGCCATGAATAACCCTGGCCTTTTTATCTGCAAGGTGCTCTCAGGGGAAAAAAGAAGTCAAAATGTATGTAACACAGAAAATAAGTCATAATTTGCTCCTGACATGTTTTGCTAAAGCTACTTCAAGCTCTTTTCAACAGGAAATTAAAGCTCTTGAAAAACTTTAATTGTGCCTCTCAAAATGATGTTTGCTTGAAACAAACAGCAGCCAATAAACAAAGCCCGCAAAGGTTTATTCAGAGGCTGAAGCATAACATTTACAGAGGAAGGAGGCTAGTATTAGAACAGCGGCCTGACCTTTGGCAACCAGTGCAAATTTCAAAGACAGAATATTCTATTCCAAACGATAAGTTTCCAAAACAGTTAATTTGATATGGAAGAGAATGTTAGACAGCATATGAGGGACCATATTTCTGATAAGGAAAACCCAGCCAAGTCATTTTAGTCAGGTAAACATTTTTATTTTTCATAATTCATAAAAATTAAAGGAAAAACATATGTTCCCCCTCCCTTCTTACTCTCATTTGAAAGAGCACTGAACATGGGAGAGGGAGAAAACCAACAGATGTGAGGGTTGGCATAGCATCATCATGACTGGAAGCAACATTTGAAATGGAGGAAAGGGTCAGCTCAGGATTCCTGAACTGGGGAAGTTCTTTTCCTCATCACCCTCTGCTTGTCTCTTCATAGGCACTGAGAATCTGCCCATTTATCACGAATTATTATCATGCTGTCTTGTCTAGTTTCAGTTTGCTTATCTAGGCCACAGTTGCATTCCAACAGTGATGCTGCGTATTAGTTCAGTACTGCTCCACTATTGACGGAAAAAGGAAAATAGGATTGGGTGTCATCAGCACATTACAAATGAAAAAGGAAAGGTTTAATGGTTTGCTACATTATATGTAAACCTGATCCATAAGAGCAACTGCACCTGACAATATATGCCAGGCTGTTAGCTATTACTCAGTAATAAACATTTATCCCAGTGTTCAGAATCTGCTATTAGTTAAGCATCTCTTAACTTACCTGCCACCACTGCAAACCATTAGGCAAGGGCAACATACCAAATGAGTTCATCAAAGCCTAATTGCAAAATGCATCCAAGTAATGGGTGAATAGTTCTGACACAACTCTTCCTTTGGCATCTGGTGCTACAAAGAAATAGTTATCTTATCATTCTATCTTAATTAATAAACAGAGTGTATACAACAACCAGTATTATTTGTTATTATTTGCCAGTTTTATTTGTTTGTGTAGTTCGCTCATCATATCTATACCTGATTAGAGATTGATAGTAGGAAATTACAACTGCAGTAAAGGAAGTGCAGATTTAGAGTAGACCAGCTCCATTAAAAGAGATCAAAAGACATTTCCTCTTCTCTCTTCCCTGACTTACAAAGCTGATAAAATATGCCCTATACTATATCTGACCTATCTTTGAACTTCCTGGAGCTGTCAATCATTGTAGCTTTTTCCCAGCAAAGCACTTGCTAAATTAATCAAAATAAAGGGTCTGGGGTAACACTTTCAATAATGTTCAACAGTTTTACTGAAGTATCATTCATTTTTTTAAAAAGTTCATACTTGGGTAAACTGTCTGCCATATTTGGAATTGAAACTAATATCCTTCTTAAGAGGTGGTTGCAGCAATAGCATCTGTTCAACTGCTATTACTCTTGCAGCCTCTCAGTTTGCTTTTTAAACATTGGCCAGCTTAAATAAACTTTCCATGTTTTTGTCCTGTAATAGTTGAGGTGATGCCAACATCCATGTGCCCACCTTCACCATTTCTACTGCTTTTGATCTTAAGTCACCTTGGGAACCTCATTATCTGGTAAGGATGCTTGAATCCCTGACCAGCTCCTTTGTTCACCTGGCCCACAACTTCTTTGGAGTATATTAAGTGCATGTTATCCTTATTCTGCAAGTCCCAGTGTTTGTAAGAGAATAAGAGATATTATATTTATATTGCTACTATTTATTTCTTGAGAAATGAACTAATATGCTCTCATATCCCTGTTGTACCCCAGGGAGTTAGGCAGAGTCAGTCTGAATTTCCTTTCAAAGCTTTCTTCATTTCCCAGGCTTAAAACATATTTTTGTAACTGTCGCCTTATACTTTCTCCAAGGTCATCTCTGTGACTCTACACTTACAATTTTGATTTTCACTATTTTTAAATTTTGCTTTTTTTAAAGACAGTTCACTATTTTCATATATTTTAAATGAAGCTGGGACAAACCAACTAAATTAATGTAACATGCATTTCAGTAAAACTATTAAGCACATGCGTTAAACTAGCTCACTGGAATAAATGAAATTTGAAATGATTAATTTTCTGCAAGTTTGTATCAATAGTTTATAAATGATATTTAATCGATATAAAGCATTATAGGATTCATGTCATGTATATATAAAAGCTCTGGATTAAAGAGAAGAAAGGATGAGAAGATCAGATTGTATTTTAGCCCATTTTCATTTGTGGAAATCAATAATGATCGATTGTGTTATACAATAAGATCCTTAAAATGTCTCCAAATATTGTATTATTTATATATTCTCATAACTGTATATAGAGCTTTACAAGACAACTATAAAAAGACAGGAGAATATTGTATTATTGTGCAGTACACATTAGAAATGACAACATAAAAATGTATGGTGAAATATTTCTGGGAATCAGCATAAAATGTTTGAAGGACACAGCACCAAGAAAACAGCCTGTTTCATTTTACTACCATCATATTGTTCACACAGGTCAAATTCATTTGACAGTGGAATCAGATGGAGTGATGCTGGCAAGTGCTTTCTATATTAGAAAATTCTTTGTACTTTCTGTGACTGTGAAAGCCCAAAGCAGATTTCCTTTCTTCCAGGAAGCAGAAGGAGTATGGAAGCAGACTAACAAGTTTTATTAAAAAGCACAAGTTTTCATGAGCTACAGCTCACTTCATCAGATGCATGAAGTGGTTAAAATGATTTAGAATTTAAATTGGGATGTGGCAAGAATGGGAAAAAGAAAGGAGAAGGTAGAGTGATAATACAGATGGAGGCTACACGTGAGACAGATTAGCTGGTTATCTGTATTCGGCCACCCAAATGAAACAGATTCCCCTAGCAACAAGAAGCAACAGAACAATAATGCTAAGGTGGGAACCCAGCCCTGCAACAAACCTGATGTCTACTTGGCCCCCACATTTACACCAACAGCATCATCATGGGCTCTACAGCTTCACAGGCAAGATTAGAGAGGCACCTTCAAGTGTTCTTCCTCTAATATGAGATATGTCATCATCTGCCAGCACTGTCCCTCTGGATTCTACATAAGACAAACAGAGCAAACTTTGTGCAAAAGAATTAATGGACATAAGTTTGACACCTGGACTCAGAACAAGGACAAAGTAATATCAGAGCAGGTCACACTCCATAGAGATCTCAAAATAGCCATTTTGGAGAAAGGAAACTTTACCAGCACCACTGAGTGAGAGATTCCTGAACTCACATACATCCAAAAGTTTCAAGTTATCTCAAAGGTCTCAACCAACACAATGGGTTAAAAAAAATACATTTGCTAATCGATAAGTTATTTATAAACCCTGTCACATATAACCTGCATATGCATAACCACTCTGTCTTCGCCTCCTTTACCCTCCCCATCCCAATTAAAATCCTACATCAATTTAGCCATTCCATGCATCTGTGAAGTGAGTTGTAGTTCACAAAAGCTTTTAATAAAATTTATAGCCAGAAAAGGTGCTACTAAACTTCTTCTGATTACCATGGATTAACATATTCTCCTCCATCGATAACTTTCTTACAGTGAGAAGCAAACTTGAGAGCTACAACCAATCCTCATTCCCTGGTAATTTTATCTGGAAAAGCAATGCTTCCTACATCCACACTTGATATTTTTAGGTCTGTATTTTTTTAAAAAGTATGTAACTAAGAATAGCAGTGCATTAAATTGCCCCAGAGAGCCAGTTTGATATAGTGGTTACAGCATCAGGCTAGAAACTGGGAGACCGTGAGTTCTAGTCCCGTCTTAGTCACAAAGCCAGCTGGGTGACCTTGGGCCAGTCATGCTCTCTCAACCCTGGGAAGGAGGCAAGGGCAAACCACTTCTGAAAACCTTGCCAAGGGACTTGTCCAGGCAGTCTCTGAGAATCGGACATGATTGAACAGATTAAAAAAAAAATGCCCCAAGAATTATAGCTGCATTTTCAAAAATGTTTTTCTTTTTAGTGAGCAAGGGTTTTGTCTGCATAATTTCTCAGGGGTTGGTGCAACTTGTAATACAGAACTTTTTCATTCTCTCATTCACGGTTTGGATTACATGAAAACACCTATACTATTCAGATCACATAAAGTAATGCTGCATCCTATTTGTCTCTTCTATGCACAAGAAATACCAATTGGAAATTTAAAATTTCAGACTTAGAGTTTTGGGAAGACCATAATATAGGGAGGGAGGTACACCTCCATTTATCTTTCAGAAATAGAGCTTCTTTTGCTGTCTATTCAAGAGCATTTCCTCAGCTACTATAAGTACATGTTTGTGTATGCTATGTGTATGATGTTTGCATAACATTTGAACCATGATATATCATTTAACCTCTGGTAAAATGTCCCTTTTTCTCCTGTCTAGCAAGAAGCATTGTACTCATTCTGAATAAATGACATAGGAAGGAATGTGCTGTAAACATTTTTTGTTTCATTTAGACTTCTCCTTCAACAAAAATAACAGACAGGGTGGGACTCTATGATTCAGTAGAACATTAATCTTTATTTTCCCTTCTAAGCTGGTTACTCCCAACAGTTGGCACACTATTCCAGCAAATACCTCTTCCTTCTATTTCTCACCCACAGAAATACAGCAGCATTGCATTCCTTCTAGGTTTGTTCTATAACTTATCTAACTCAGGTGCAGTGATGACTGGGGAGAAATGAGAAGAAACAAAGGAAATTTTGCTTAAGATGATTGTGCCTTTCTAAGACCACTTGTTCTGGTCCCAAATCTAAAAGATTTCTTTTTCATTGCATTTCTTCTTTGAAATATCTCTGTGTGTGAAACGTTTGAGGTTTCTTCTAATATCACTGTAGGAGGGAATGCTGCAATTTGTTTCAGCAGGGAGTTGTCAGTCGCATTTACGTTTCATTATCGGTCAGCAGCTCAACATGGATAGCTAATTAGATTGCAGTCACGTTATTCAGATTCACAAATATATTCTCCCATACAGGTTTTTTTTTTTTTTTTAATGTCATAGTACCTTTGGATTTCAAAAATATAGAAAGCCCAAGTTAAAATGTTTTAGCTTTATCCTCTGTACTATTAGGTTCAGGAATCTTCTCTCTGAAAAATCATGTATTTTAAAGCTAAAATACTTTGTTTAAGCCTTGATTGAAAAGTGGATTTTTCAAATCACTTACTTGAAGTCATTATCTTGCCATGGCACTCACTTGCCTGGTCTGAGCAAGTTCCTAATATCTCTCAGTCCTACTTACCTTATACGTAGATTTTCCTTATGATGCAATAGCAGACTCCCATCTATGTCATTCTCTGCTCCCCAAGAAACATCATGCTGCATGTGGGATAAAGCAATAAATAACCTCTTCAATTAGTGCATGCTTTAATAGATAAGTGGATCACAGTCATTTGATTAGCATCTTTGTGTTGTCATTTACAAGATGCTAGAAATCATAGCAAACTTAGCAAATTGCATACTTCCTTGACCTCAGCGTATCAGAGACAAACCAAACAAAGAGGAGACAAGAGGAATCTAGTCTGTGGCATTCCTACACAGAGCCCTTCACTTCTTCGCAGCTGTCCATGTTAAGTTCTTGCCTGCTCACTATCTCTGTAGAGACAACGGAGATTGGAAGTGAAATCAACACAAATTATTGAAGTCTGTCTGCATGTCCTGTACTGCATGGTAGAATGACAATATTTCATAATTTAGCCATGGTGTGTATCACATGTAGAAAAAATATTAACACCAAGATTCCATATCATCCATGTTGGGGTAGGGGACTCTCAGGAAACCCCTAAAGTAAAACTGCTCCCATGCAGTTCAGCTTCCCACTTTCTAACTGTGTTTACTGCATTCTTCCCTCTGTTGCCAGCATCAAGTACTTCAAACATCTCATGTTCTCTTCCCACTCCTTTGAACCTCTCTTCATTTTCTGTATGAGGTGTGAGGAATAAAGCAAGAATAACTCCAAATGCTTTGTGTCCTGGTAGGAATTCTGCAAAGGAGACTTCATCCACCCTCAGTTTTTATCATTCTCTAATATCCTTGACGAGGCTCTATTCATCTTCAGTGCATAGCATAAGATGTGGAGATTGTCATTAGAGAGTAGATTAATAGACATATTTTGTTTTTACTGTCTTGATATGCTGATGAAAACAAATAAGATGGGTCCTTTTGGGCAATGCTTTGGACTTGATCCTGAAAGGCTGCTTTGGATCCTACAGGAATGCAATGCAGTACTTGTTGTGACTCCTGAATGAAATTGCAACTACTTCCAGAATCATGCAGCTGCTGAGAGAAAGCTTCTGCTACAATTGGAAACTTACACAGCTGTTTTCAGAACTAAATCTAAAGCATTGTGTAGTCCTAATTTATACTGAGATCCCCTCCTGTCATGCACCGCCTACCGCTGAGTAAGACACAGACGCTGATTCATAGGAGAGCAGGTTCTGGTTTATTCATACGTAGAGTCAGTTGCGAAAAAAGCTGAGAGTGAGGGGAGTGCGCCGGTGCGGGGTTTAAATACCCCGCGCCGGTCAGCGCCCCCTCACCCTGGGTTACGTCATCCCCCCTTTGTCCTGTATACTGTCGTGCCGGTAGGTGAAGGGTTGCGGGGCCCCAGCTGTTGCCCCGGGATCGCCCATCATCGGTTTCCTCCTTCAGCCGGTGATTGCTGTCAGCTGGGCGATCTCCGTTGCGCTTTTGCTAACAGCTTGGGTGTGCCTCGTGATCCGCCTTGTCTTTGTCTTTCCTTCTTTCTCTTTTGTGTCCTGATGGCTGAATCATCCGCCCAGGGTCTGTGTCTGTTGTTGTGCGTGCTATGCTTATCTTGAGTCCCTTCCTCTGCTTCCTCGTTATTGTCATGTGTGCCGTTGTGCTGATGTCTTCAGCTCAACGGCACTCATGACACCTCCCCAATTTGGAAAGTATTCAAAAGCTGAAGTATCCTTCCATATTTGTGCTGCAATGGCATTTATAGCCATGCATCTCTACTAAGAATGTGGTTATATTTCAAACAAACAAGTTTGTTGTTAATAAAAGCTTGAACTCCTGCTGATAAAAGCTTAAAATAATTCATTCCCTTCATATTGAATAGCTCTCACCTGCTGCTCTCTATGAAGTTTCCAATTTGAATCTTATTTTGGTGGTTTTCTGAGAGCAAATATGGCTGGTTCATGCTTCACAAACATACCTCTGTGGAAAATAAAGGCTTTTCATGTATGACATACAAGTTTGTTCTCTGATAAAAGACTCTGCATAGTCAGGATCAGAAAGACCTCTGCCTGAGAACTTGGAAGCAAATACCTGCCAATCAAACTAGGTACTAACTTGGATAGATGAACCACAGGTCTAACTCAATATGACAGTTTCTACTACTGTTATATATCCAACAACAGGACAATGCATTGCATGTTTCTGGCCAAAGTGGACATGAATCCTACACTATGCAGTTTATTCCCATCATATACTTCTAGTGACTTTCCAACATGCCTTTGATTAGGCAGTTTTTGGAATAAAATACTGACTAGATTGACAAATTGTTCTTTCTTTATGTTCATGGTGTCAGAGTCAAGCCTGCCTCTGACTCAGAAAGTGAAACTCCTTCTGAGTCAGAGGAGGAAATAGAAACTTACCAGGAAAACAAAACTCAAAGATGAGCCAGCAGCACAGGAAGAGTCCAAGGCACTGATTGGCCAGGATTCGAGGGAGGATTCGAATCCTCCAATCAGTATGTGCCAACGATGGGCAGAAAAGTACACGAAAGAGAAGGCAGCCAGATTGGCTGCAGAAGGGTCTAGGTGCATGAAGGATTGAGATAAAAGGCAGATCCAGAGACAACCAATCCTCCAAGCCTGCAGCTTCAGCGGAAGAGTCCCTGCCTGCATCAGAGACAGTGTCTGTTGCCAAAGAGGAATCAGCACCTTCGCTCTGCTCTGAAGAGGACTTGAATCTTGCCTCTGCTGCCATCGAGGATTCTGTATCCACCATGCCCAGTGATCTCAGCCTTGCATCCAGCCTTGAAACTCCACAATCTTCTGCACAGCTTCTCTGTGCCTTTGATTCTCAGTCCTGCAGTGTGCCTTTGGTGCAGTCCAACCATGCTTTGGGTGCTCAGCCTTGCTCAGGAGTTTCACACCTATCTTGTTGTGAACCTGTATCCCAGTCTAGTCTTGTTTTAAGTTTCCAGCCTTGTTTCAAGTCTCCAGTCCAGAGAATCCAGCCCAGTCCAGGGTTTCCAGCTGAGTCCGGCCTTGCTTCGAGTTCCCAGCCTTGCTCCAAGTCTCCAGTCCAGAGGATCCAGCCTAGTCTAGGGTTTCTAGCCGAGTTTAGCCTTGCTCCAAGTTCCAGTCTTGCTCCAAGTCTCCAACCTAGTCCAGAGTTTCTAGTCGAGTCCAGCTTTGTTTCCAGTTCATAGTCTTGCTTTGAGACTCCAGGCTTCCAGGCTTCCGATCTGGCGTGGGTCATCAGCCCCACCAGGGTTTCAGTGCCAGAGCAACTCAAGTACTGTTCCAGTTCGAGACCTGTGTCTTCAGCTTCAGCAGCACCTTGCGTTCCAGTCTCCTCCAGCTTTCCAGTTCCTGTTGGGGAGTCCTGTTTTGCTGTATCATTGGGGCCCAGTTGGGCTTGTTTGAACCCAGCTCTTCATACTTTAAGGACTTACTTATTGTAAATAGTTATTTAATAAAAAGTATTTTTGATATCACTCTGCCTGGTTGCATAGTCTGAACAGGACACATGGGAACCTCTTCAGAATGATGTCAAATGTATATCCATGATAATTTTTCCAGTAAGACAAAGCTGCAAAGTAGGATGTGATGGAAACGTACATGCATAGCAGAAGTTGTATGTACATTTTGTTCATCCATTCATCTTACTTACACCCCATCCTTCAGCTCAAGTGAACCCTCAAGATTGTCTGTCATATTCCATTGCAAAACAGCAGTCATAAGAATGTATTTGATTTGGGGGAGGGCAACATCTCTTTGATGAGTTCACATAATTTTCTTCTTGAGGAAAAAGGGCCACAGACTTATAGTAATTACACTGAATAGTTCCAATTCTCTGGTGCCACTTTTTCATTTGTCTGCAAAAGTCCAGACAACTACCAGGTAGCAGCAAAGAACTGGACCCTTCTGCCATCTAACAGCAGTCTGCATTTTTGGAGCCAGATCTAGTGGCTTTAATGGTGATGCCCCCATTCCAGTAATTAGCTTCACAAGCCTTGCTTGGCTGTAGTAAGTGTGACAGTTAATTAGAGAAAGGCAGCTGCATGAATTTAATGAAAAGAACAGGGAGTTTTACTGGCCACATCTTGTACTGATGACAAAGGACTGATATTTTCAGTGGTGGGAAGGTGTGTGTGGGGTGGGTGGGGGATGTCCAAATCTTCAAAGAGCTGGTTTGGTTCTCAATAGGCCAGTATTTCTATGTCTAGAAAACTGAAAGGAAGTATGAAAATGTCAAGCACATAGAATATAAAATGTATGTCTCACACATTTCTTAGTGAATTAGCTTTTGTGGCTATCAAGCAAACATGATTTTCCACTCCCGAAGTGAGCTCAAGCACTTCTAAAATGCCTTTGGAGTAACTGAAAATCTTTGGCACTTCACAGCCATCTCAAATGATCTGTTTCAAGTGTGAAGGGAACTGTAGGGGCAGCCTTTCTACCAAATGGACAAAAATCCCTGCTGTAAGAAATGCTATGCTGGCAACTTCAGGACAAGTTGTGTGTGTAAGAAGAAAAAAAATACAGAAAAGCTATGGCAGGTCATAAGCAATTCATTGTTTGACTTGCCTGGTATGTTTCAGATAACTTAAGGCAGCCTTCTTCATTGTGGATAAGGCAATCCAGACACTGTGTGTGGAACTTTATCACAGAAAATATACTCCACCCTGTCAGTATGTACTGTATTAAGCCTATTGTGTCAGAACCTGGGAACGATGACATTTTTTTCACAATGTTTCATATGAAACATCACAAATGTGAGCAGTTTGGGAAGCCTCCTTTAGTGAAGCAAATATATATATTACTTCCATCTAGATGGCAGAGTGTTGTGTGAGCAATGACACTCCACACACTTCAACCATGCTATCTGAGGATCTTGGATCAAGGAGAACACCTACAATATTCCTTCCTAAAAGCCAAGGGCTTGGTGTATCTGTGCTGTTTGGTGACTCTCCTATCTTCTCAAGATCATAGTGTATTTTTCCCTCAAAAGTGTCTCTCTGGCAGAAACTTCCCTTTCCACTCACTGTTGCTGTTCTTCTATCTATCACTTCCAGTGCAAGATATTAGCTTTTCATTTATGCTGGCTGCAGTGTGTTCTTCTTGGAAGCATGTTTTACTATAATCCCTGCACTTGTCAGCTTTATTAAGTAATAAAGAAACTGCAGAGAAAAAGACTATAGTCTTAAAATGTGATATTTCTGTTGTCCCTGTTAACTGTCTCCTGTCCTCTGTTCGAACTTGGTATATGAAGTTTCATCCCATAGTTTAGTGGGGGAACAAAATTACTTTCAGAGTGGTGTTATGAAATAATCTACTGGCTCCTTTTCTGTGGAGTATTCACTTTTTGGATATATTTTTAGGCCAGCAAAAGAGTTTTTAGAACATTGACATTGTCCTTTTGGGTTTTAAGTAGCTACTGTGGATGCAAAAGTTCTCACCTATATGTAGACAGGGGCAAACAAAGCAAGATCAGTGAACTGGCAGAATTACATTCAGAGCACGGGAATTCTGATGAACACTGATTATAAAAGTTTAAATGGAGTATGCTCAAAATAAATCATTTTATATCATACTAGAGGGCTGGTTCATCTAACAGCTGTTAACACACTGGAGATGACAGTTACTGATGGCCCAATAGTAGGCATCTTATTTTAAAACAGAACTTTAAAATCTTTGGGCCTAATGTAGAACATTTCACATTAGTGATTTATAGTATCACCAAGACATTACTGTGGTCATATAAAGCCTTCCTTTCCTTAGTGATTTATCACCATAGTGATGGCAATTTATGGCTATAAATTATTAGTAGGGAAATGGCAATAGAAAGAACAAATGCACTTTTTCATAAACAAAATGCAGTGTTCTTAATTTCAAAGGGATACTTTCTCATTCCTAATCTGATGATCTCACAATAATATGGAAATACATTTTCCTATTTCATATGCATTTTCAAACCTAGCCCAGGAAAATAGGTACCATCTTCTAAGAATCACATACATGGATAATCCACAGTAGGACATCAACACTTTTGTTTGTTTGTTTGTTTCCCTGGTATAATCTATTCTTGGGTCTCATAACTTCAAAGAAGAACAAACCGGCTTAAAACATAACTATTTAAAAGCAGGGCAGAGCAAAAACAGCTTCATTGCTCTGCAGTCAGATTCATAGGTTGTGAAACTGCACTTCCTTCTTCCTCTTCTGGGAAAAGATCTGAGAAAGATCAGCAGGACAAGTAGAAGGAAGCAAGTTCTTCACTGCATAGTAGCTGTAGCTTTCCCAGGTGCTGAATCACAGCTTACACTATGCTCCAGGAGACAGGAGACCTTCCGTTTTCTGAGGACCTCTCCATACTAGCACCCATCCCTGGTACAAACATGTCCTGGCAACTTTGTTTTTCTGCCATGTCCTCATGACATTGAATACTCATCCCCAACTTATTTCTGAGGCAGTTTAAATGTATTTGTAGCTGTTCCAGTGGTTGAATAAATGCTTTCCCCTTAAGCAGGCAATGAGCCATGGAAGTTTTGCTGTGGGTGTAATCTGATGTGGTCCACCTATGATGTGATTAGAATCACAACCAGATGATTCCTAAAGGGCAATGTGGACCCTGGTTGGTGAAAGCCTCCTGGGAGTTGAAAGGAGGCTGCATTAGAACAATTGTAAATTCATCCTTGCCTGGAGGGTCTGTATATACGGTATGTGATACCAGTCCTGAAAAAGGCAGTAGTCCACCACTGGTCTGGATTGGTTGCACCCCCTTTTTGGAATGGGTTTGTAACCTGCAGTTTGTCTTGGACTCACAGTTGTTCATCAACCAACAGGTGGTATCTTTGGCCAAGAAATTATGATATCCTAGATAGGAGGCCCTGTTTGTGGTCACTTCCAAGTTGAATCACTTCAGTGTGATCTGCATGGGGATGCCATTGAAGACCACACAGACATTACAGCTGGTCCAGAATGCAGTGGCTCAAGTAGTGATTGATGTTCCTCATTTCATCCACTGCTTCAAAAGCTGCACTGATTAGCTGTTGGGTTGTGAGTGATTCAAGGTACTGGATGTTACCTTTAAAGCCCTGTATGTCTTAGAACCTCAGTATCTTCAGGACAGCCTGCCAGTGGTATCTGCTCTGTCCACCCAATACGCTTGAGAAAGGAGGACTCTGTTCAAGTCTCTAGTGTTACCATCACGGGCCTCAAAGCAGTCTGTAGGTGCCCTCCCAGATTAGAACAGCTTCAACCTTGAGATTTAGGAAGGCCATTCAGACCTTGCTATTTCAGAAAGCCTTTGCAGATCAAAGAGAATATTATCCCCCTGCAATATGTGATTGTTTTTCTAGGATTAATGACTTAATTATCTATTGTTCTTTTTTTACTTTTTTATTCTTTGTTACTTTTATGTAGTGTATACCACACTTGCAATTTGAGCAATTTATAAATCTGAATAATAAATTAGATTAAAAAAACAAACCTTTGGCATTAATGGCTACTTTAGATTAGTGTGGAAATATTATCTTCTAGTCCTGGACACAGTCTTCCAAGACTATTGTTTTTGGTTAGCTAGAGAATCCTAACTCAGAGTCATGGATCAGCCTGAACAGCAACTAACCAATAGCAGGAAAAGGAAGGACTGCATGGTAAAGTGGAGAGACGTGTTTCTCTTTCTGTTTCCCTGCACATTTTATTCTATGCCTCTCAGTTCTTCAGGCTGTTTTTGAACAGGTAAACTGGTTGCTTTAGCCATCTGTCAAAAGTCACTTTTTCTGTAGCATCAACACATGCTAAGTAGAATGACTAGTGGGAGAGAAGGAAAACAAAGCCAGGAGAATTCACCAATCCTTGTTTTTAGTGAACCCTGTACATTGTAAATAAGGACAGCACCGTTCGTAGGCATTGTTCCTAGGGCAAGACAAGGATCCCCAGTGAGACCAGCAAATTTCTCAAGAGGAGAAACACACACACACACACACACACAAACACAGTATATACAAGGAGAATGCTACATATATCATGGTACTAGGAATATTGGAAAATATTTCAGATTGTATGGAATAGAACATTTAATGTACCTGCAAATGATAACTTCGTATATCAATTTTGTATAACAAATACAGTTCAGAATACATAACAATTTAATAACTCACACTGAAGGACCTGCTGCCAGAAACAAAACAACCACAAGATTGAAGGTCTCATCCAGACCTTCTGTGCATCTGAATGTGTAATGCTTAGATGGATTTCTTTCACTTGTAATCAATTTCAGTAGGCTACCACGTAAATGAAAGGTTATCATTAATGTATTCATTTCAAGATGTTAATGAAGGAAACTTATGGATAAGTGCTCTTTAGAAAACAAATTGGGTAGTTTTGTTTCTGTGTCTGCATGACACAAGAAGGCACAAGTAGAATAAGCTCCATGCTGCCAATACTTGTCTCTAACTCATGAAGAACAACATACTAGATGCTCCTCCAGTATGAATGCCTAAATAGAGTTGTAGGATTTTTTCCTGTTGAAAAAAAATTGTAAGTCCATTTAATTCTTTGTGATGCCAAACAATTGTATGTGATGCCAAATTCATATAAAATATTTTTGTGATGAGTTGATCCTGGTTTCATAACTGTATGTCATTTTAATTAATTTGTGGATTTGTAAATTTGGGTTAGAGCCAGTTTGGTGTAGTGGTTAAGGCATCAGGCTAGAAACCAGGAGACCATGAGTTCTAGTCCCACCTTGGGCACAAAGCCAGCTGGGTGACCTTGGGCCAATCACTCTCTCTCAGCCCTAGGAAGGAGGCAATGGCAAACCAATTCTGAAAATCCTTGCCAAGAAAACTGCAGGGACTTGTCCAGGCAGTCTCCAAGAATCTGACATGATTGAATGGATTAAAAAAAAATTGAGCTAGTAGAACTTTTTCATGTTTTGTATGCACAGGGTTTCAAACACACTGCTTTGATTCTGAAGTATGCCAGAAGATGGGAAAATCTGTTGTGTGGATCACAGGAAGACAAGGAGGATGTGCTACAGCTTAGTTTAGTTGTAATACCTGGATCTATATGTTTTCCCTTGCTTAAATCTAAATCAATATATGTTCATCTACACTGCCTCAGCTGGATCAAGATGAGACTAGGTCAGGTATTACCAAGAGATACAATTCTAATATAAATGATTCATTATAAATAATTATATTGCCTTTCCTTACTCTCAGTGCAACAGCTATTTGTTTACATGCTTTTGGTACAAACCCTTACTTAAATCTAGTTGGATCCATAGTCAAGCTTCGATGAAGTTGCTAGATAGAAAACAATTTAGTTATATTTGGTTAAATGGGTCTACACTAGCTTAAATTTTCTGAACGAATATCACTAAATTTCTTCAAAGTTCATCACTCTTTGGATCAATGAATTATTGCTCTTAGGATAAATTGTACTTTACAGAATAAGATAAAAGAAATGAAAAGCCTTTTTTTTTTCAAGGTTTACATTTTTACTGCACAGGTTATTGGATTGCATCACTTCAGAGAAAACAGATATGACCAGTTCAGTAGACAAAATAAAAAGTGCAACAATTCCCAATGGAACTGAAATGTTGCAGAATTCCTATAGTGTTGTTTGTCCATCATGTAGCAGAGTTAACTTTTATTCTTCAATAACCTTTATAGCATTTTTAAAGTGGTTGTGCTATTACTAAAGCTCTTCAATTCAAATCTCAAAAGAGCCAGAAATGAGTTTCAAGTTCAGCATCCCTTTGTGACCTACAGTGATTTTGTTTCTGCTATCTGCCAGGCAAAGGCCTCTGTGATCTTTTTAATGGTCCAGATATCCAATATCCACCTCCATTACCTTCTTTCTTTTCTCTCTGTGTAGGCTATTGAACTTACACTCATTTTATCCTATCCTGTTCTTCCTTGAATTTCAGGCCAGATGAGGGGCAAATGATTCATGAATTACCTTTATCCTTATGTACATTCTGTATTGATTTAGGAGGCTAAGACTGGTAGAATCTTGGCAATGAACTGTGATGGGAATGAATTTACCATTTGTCTATTTGTCTATTTATTTATTTATTGTATTTTTATACTACCCATCTCAAAATGACTCTGGATGGTCTAAATGTGTTCTTTCTTGCTTCCTTGTGTATTCAATACATAAAATGTTGTCCCTGTTGCATATTAATTAGAGAACTGAAGAAAAAAAAATTTGCACACAATTCTTAAAAGACTCATATTCAGTGGGTTAAGGCAGACCATCATCATTTGTTTCCATATATTTCCCTGCGGAAAAATGCCACTGCATCCCATCATTCCCAGAAGCATTATTGACATCATTTTTAACATGTGCAAAGTAATCATGCTTTCTCTTTGATTAGCTAATACTACCTTCTGAAATGAAAGGCCTCGAACGCAAAGGAGATTTTGATCCAGGACCTACCTGCTAAGTTTGCTTTAGAAAGCAAATTCACCTCTTAAGCAGCTCTGCTCTGATAACACTAAACCATGATTTGGTGGTGTTGTATATTTAATTTATGCACTTCCTTCTTTCTTTGCACACAGATGTCATAGCAGGGACCTCTAGTATAAGCTTTTAGAGATCCTCATTAGATCCAAATGCATGCACCATTGTTTTACAGGATAATTTCCTTTGCCTCATAAGGAAACCTATGAGGGCCACTTGGTTAAATCCCTGAGCAAATCCAATTCCCCTTGCTTTAAAGTTAGATAGCAAGGGAGGAATTTGTAGGAGGTTTTGCACTCTGAATCTCCTCAGGAGTAGCAGCTGGCTGTCAGGAAATAAAGAATGTAAGCCTATTATGGGGTGAAATCTTCCAAGACTGAGAAAGGAATCCAATGCATCCAGATATCTAGATGCAGTAATGAGTCTGTGTGTATTAGATTTTTATTTTATTTTGGATGTGTTCATGCTTTGCATGATTTCTTTCAAGGTTAGCTTTCTCTGAGATATAATCTTCATCTTGGTTGGGCTTACTTGGTGCTCCTTTGTTTTCTGTAGCCTTTTTTTTCTTTAAAACTAATATCCATCTGTATTTTCTGTGTTGCTGTATATTCCAAACTCTAAATTCTATTTTAAAACAGATATTTTTGGTGCCAGTGGGTGTCTTGGAGATGGAAAATCTGGCAACCTGCCTCAGAAGGCTTAGACCATTGCTGACTATCTATCAAGATACTAGTTTAAGCTTCTCCTGGTATTTCTCAAACAGCAGAAAGATGGAGGCATTTTCCTTCTTTTGGTTTTATCCCTGCTTTATGGGAGAAAAAGAGGTGGCAGTGAATACCAGCTGAAAGCACTAACAGCTGCATAATGCTGGGTTTTCAGGCTGGGTGGTGTAGGCCAGGTGGTGAGAGAGAATATTAATCATTATTAATTATTATTAATATTCCAAGATGAAAAGTGCCTGATCTCCATTTACCATCATGTATGAAGTCCATCTTCTCCTAACTTGCATCTTTGGCAGTTTATATTTTGAAGAAAAAATAAAACCTAACCTGCAAAGCAGGATTCCAGGCCACAGTGTGATCATAATATTTGCAATTGTATTTTGCGTACAAATAACAGTTTCCAAAAATCAAAGTTCATTATATTCAGATGAAATGACAGCAAAATACAGAAAGAAGGAACCCTCATATTCCCCATTCTTGCATACAACAACTTAATTAATGTTATTCTGTTGTGAATTTCTCATGTTGGGAGATGGATGCAGAAGAATATTATTGGTGTATCACAGACTAGTAGAGAAATCGAAGAACTAGCTGTTAGCTTGGAACAACTGCAGTTAAACAGTTTTGACACCCAGGGGAAGGCAAACAGAAGTTTATTCTGCCAGAACTGAATAAAACAGAGCTCATTTGGACATTATAATAAATATTCTGTCATATATGTCTTTTTGTTTTTTTGGAGATAAGAACCAGAATTGGATGCTTGATAGCAGCAGCTTCCTATTATTTCCATCTCATTGGGATATTAAATTATTTGTGCTTTATGCTGTAATGAATTTACTGTAAAACCACAACAAATGCCTTATTGGTTCTTGTTCTGCTTATTAATTTGATTTGATTTTTGATGCTGCCTGACTTGAACCAACATTGGGCAGCTCACAAAATAAAAAACAACATAGGTATTTATTGTTCATTTGTTTTTCTGTAGTTTAAAGGTCCTGCTTGAACAGTGACCTTTGTAATTTAAACCACATCAATATTTATTCTATGCCAGGTGATCATAGGTTCATTTAATGTATTTTGGGCCACAAGGATTTGGGACTGGGAATATGATGCAAAGTGGGAAGGTCACTTCATGCACATGGGCACAGCCAGCATCACCACTGCTTCTCCTTCTCCTTCTCCTATCAGCGGTGACCTTTTTCTTTCTTTTTAAACTACTTTCAGGATAATGATCCAGTTTTTGTACCTGTGTTATGCAGATGAAGGTGGGAAGACCTGCCACCATTTTTGACAATTAACATTAGAGGGTCTCATTATATACATATATACATTATTTATACACACACACACACACACACACACACACACGTGTGTGTGTGTTTGTGTGTGTGTGTGTTGCTTCTAAAGTAGTTGTGTAAGGCTTTCAATATTTATTTCAGTAGAACAGGATGGACAGCTAGCACTCCGTATGGCCCATGAATCTCCCTTCTGTGGACATTAAAGTCCCTCTACTGTTAATTGTCAAAATTGGTGGCAGATCTTCCCACCTTCATCTGCATGACACAGGTACAAAAACTATACATATTGCACTTGGTCATTTTTAAATTATACTGTTTTTTGTAAAACTTCCTGCTTTCCTTTTTTTTTTTTACCAATTTGCACGTACTGTTTATCCACTGGTTATATGTTGGCATAAGATGTCCTTTCTAAAATTTTGCTATATCAAGTTTTGCTACAAAATGTAAAATACTTTAGTTCTTCAAGATTGCCCAGTAAGAGGATTATCACCAATGAGACTTTTATAATCCTTTGATGTTCAAGATGGCTATAATTTATTACCTGATAAGTTTCTAATATAATATCAGAAAGAAGAAACTTTATTCCCTTGCCAGCAGTCAATTTCTGATCAACTGCTATACATTTTTAAGAATCAAAGATATTAATATCTATGAAATAAGTCATCCATTGTAAGCAAACCATTTAGGTAAGACATTAGCGAGATGCTTTCTTCTCTGTGACATCTTTTGATATATTTTCTTTAACCACTTCACCTTCACACTCCTCATATTTTCAAAGAGCTGCAGACGTATTTATCCAGGATTGTTCCCCCCCACCCCGCCCCCTGGAATTTCAGAGTCAGAAATCTACAGCAAAGTTGGCTTTTGGGGCAGAAGGATCCTGGGTATACAAATCAAAGCCTTCCCTTCTTCCCACGATCACCTGGGAAGCAGATTACAGACTGCCTGCTAGGATTTAAACTCCTGACTGCCACGCTATGTAGAGGGGAAAGGGTGGGAAAATATTTTCCTGAAAGTGAGCCCATATGATCAATCAAGGTGCTAGCAAAGCAAATGAGAAATTATTTTATTTCCATGCATCTTGCCAGCCATTGATAGGTAAATGATGGATATGCATCAGAATGCTATTTGATTATTTTAATGACAGGAGTTTCATTAGAATAGAATGTACCTTATACTAGGTCAAGCCCTCCTAGCTCTAGCACTACCTGATGATGTCAGGGGTAAAACAGCAGTGATTAGATAAAAAATAAAATATGCCTCTATAGGGCATATAATAGCCTGACTCTGTAACCACAACAAGCTAAATAATTTTTCTGCCTTAACAAAGCAAGAACAAGCCACTCTTAAATTCAGATTCCAAGTACAAGCAACCATATGTCTCTGGAGTAGGTTTACACCTCTGATGAACCTCCAAGCTGTAATATGACCTTGAAGGGGCTTCCCAGTTTCCTTGCATTTGCAGTTCCCAGCAATCAGACAATTTAAAGTGTATATCAAACATGGCTGGTCCCTAGATGAGGCTAATTGGCTTGTTCCCAGACTTGGAAGGCGTAACCCTTTAACTTCAGGCATCTAGTGTTCAGAGATACATTAGTGCTGAACATGCACATTGGATTTTGCTGCTGTTGCTAAAAGCTGTTATACAAACTGTGTTCCACATGTTTGTATAATCTCCTGCCATGCATAATTTCAGCTTTGCTGAAATCTTGGATCTGGGTTCTGCATATTTCAGGAAATGATTGCATATCATGCTATAATTTTCAGCAAATGCTATTTTATAGTTAGTTTTGGAGCAACTGAACATCCATGACCACCCTGTGAAAATGTTTATAAGATGGGGATAAATACAACTCTGTGTGTTTGTCCGTCTGTGTTTATTATTCAGGTTGCTAGGCAAGGACTGAGATTGGGGGTGGAAAATGATATCTGATAGTCACTGCCAAAATTACTTTGAAGTAGAAAAAATCAGAAACTGGGAGAAGGTTACCTATAGTCCTGTTTAAAAAGTGTGGGTATTGATATCTTTAAAAAGTCATATCAGGGATCACTAGGATCTCCACTCTCTTGCATAAGACTATTAAAAGTGCATTTTGGTCCCTCCGCCCCTTTGATATCATTAGCTGCTGCAATAGAGCAGTCTAAATCGCTAGAAATACTTCCCACAGATTGTAACTATAAACTAGAAATGTGTCTCAGCATCAGCTCATAAAAAAAAAATTTCTAGGATTTGGCAGCCTTTTCAACACAAATGAGGTTCCTGCCACATGAGGAAATTGCACATGATGAAAACATTCATGCTTCAACCTTGGCAAACCAATAAATACAAATAAAGCTCAAGTGATAAAGCACATACATTGATCTTTCACACCCCCTGGTGCTTCTAGCACTTCACAACAATTTCCCACAACATAACAGATCTCTCTGATGTTGGCAAAATTAGAAACACAGCAGGATTCTGTCACATTTGCACAAGGTGGGTATCATTTGGATTTGTAATTGTCAGAGAGAGTTGGACATTATTACATCTATCATATGAAATTCACAACAGGAAGCATCCATCAGTTCAGGGTATCTGAGATTTTTTTTTTTTTTTGGTCTATGAAACTAATTTACACTTCCCAGTCAAGTATACAAATTAAAGCACCAAAATCTTTGGATTCTGCACTTTCCTCAGATTTTATGATGCAATGCATGTGTGAAATGTGTGCATTATGGGAAGATGCATGTGAAAATGAATGTGAATATTCTTCCATTTTTGTTTTAATTTGCAAATTCAGTAGGCATTTGATGGAGTAGATTTCATATATGAAACTGAGTACACACAACACTGAAGCAGATAAGAATAAGACTGATCTACAGGGAAAAAAACTAAATCATATACATAAGCAACATATACAAAAATGTGCAAACAATTCAAAGGAAGCCAACTGAGTGCATTTCAGACCCACTGCTCAGTTTCTTACAGTGACACATCACTTGAAGGTGTTTTGGCTTTAGTGCCAATTCCAGGAAAACTTTCTCCTATTTATGTACTACATAAAACTAGGACAGAATCCTAAAGTTACAGTAAATGTTTGACAAACACAGTTGTTTTCACACAGAGGATTCTACAATATCCAGCAATGTTGTCAAAATGACAAAATGAGCACTGCAATGCATGCTCCACCCTTTACGTACAGTATGTGCATGCAAGATCATGATGCACATACAGAAAGGACAGAACTTGCATCATAAAGGCAAGATGCTTCTTCAACATTTGCCCCTCCTGCAGATGCTTCTTCTTCATATATTAAGCAGGAATTTGAAGGGGCATTTGCAAAGTGAGCCAAATGGTTTGTTTGTATGCACCTTAAAAGTATTGCTTGCAAATCATGGAAGAGCTATATCCCTAACAGATTTAAACCCACAAAACATATATCCATGCCCTCAAACATATGAAAGGCATTTTCAAGATTACTGTCAACCCAAGGTCAAGAAACAGGAGTCAGTAGGAGTCTTGGAAAGTAGTTTAATGTGGTTAGGATATTGTAATACAATACTGAAACTTCCCAAAGCACCTCTCTACTTCAATTTATACCTAATCCAATCAAGGTGGACTTGTTTTGAATTTATTTCTTACACTTTCAGCTTTCATAGATCTGAGATACCTGTTTTGTAATGGCTCCATATTCTCCTAAAGTTCCATCACAATGGATTGCTTGGCTGGCCAAGGGTTGAAGTATACAACTAAGCATCATTAATGTACTGATGACACCTAACCCCATGCTGATAGATAACTTCACCCAAGCAGCCTCAAATAGGAACAGGCAATTGAATTCAGAGACACCCTATAAAGCAAAGGCCAAGGGCTAGACCTTTCTCTCCTCCATTAACACTGACCCTGGAGTAAGGAGAAAACCACTACAAAACTGTACCTTCTACTCCAATCCTCCTCAGCCAGTCCACAATGATGGATGCACCATCTCCCTCCAAGTCTCACCAAAGGTCACCAACAAGTGTGATTAGTGCCCTCTTGGTACTGGGCCTAGGCCTGAAACCTGACTGAAAATGATCCAAATAGTCATTTCCTCCAAAGCCCTATGATGTGGCAGCCTGACTACCTTCTCAACAAGCTTCTTCCCACAAAAGGACAGATTGGAAATTCTCTAACACCTTTGGGTTCAGTTATGGTTTCTTGAGGAGGGGATGGACCACTGCTTCCTTAAGCACAGGCAGAACCAACCTGTCCTTCAAGGATGAATTCACCACCACTTGAACTCACCCCTTGTCATCTCCTGGAGTCCTTGACCAAGCAGGAGGAACATGGATCTGAGATACAGGTGCCTATATTAACAGTTCCAAGGGCCTCCTTCTACTTCTTAATGACCAACAGGCTCAACTTCTTCCCAGATAACCTTGCCATAATCAATCAATTCTGTCATAGCTGCAGTCCAATTCAAAGTGAACTCAAATGATTTAATTTGACAGATGTCTTGACTAATCTTTGCAGCAGCCCCTCAGATGATTTTCTGACCAATTCCTCCCTAAGAGGGACTGGTCTACCTTAAACAGGGCAACACAATCCATGGATGCAATAAGAATGGGAAAATGACTACAATTTGCCACTCTGATCATCATAGTATAATACTTCCCCACATTTGGTCAGATTCACTCTTTATTTTTTCCAGTGCCACTCTAGGCATCCCTTCTGCTGCTTCATCTCTTGGAGTTCCTCTGAGGACCAGGGACCTTTAGCCTGTTCTGTATTTTTATTTTAAGATGGAACTGGCAGACTTCTTCAGTTATATTGAAGAATCTGTTCATGTTGTTTTCAGTTTTGTACTCAAAGTTACTGGTACATTTCTCACAGCATATACTACTGGTTATACATCCATACCCAGAAAAATGTATTGAGTTATTGGAAGACACTGAATATCATAAAAATAAATATCATGGGTGATATTGGAATATTATCATTGATCTGTCCCATAACTTTTAATTTTGAGTTACCAACTTTTGCTGCTTGAAATGTATCCATAGCAACTATTTTATCAATATAGTAAAGTGTCACTCTCCTCCTCCTCCTCCTCCTCCTCCTCCTCCTCCTCCTCCTCCTCCTCCTCCTCCTCCTCCTCCTCCTCCTCCTCCCATGACCTAAAGACAAATCTTTCATATGTTACTTTTTTTTTCAGTACACAGTATCAGTTTTCTGCAATGAGTCTTTAAAGTTCTTTCTCTGTTTATCAGTGTAAATGTATTATATACCTCCAGGGAAGCTACTTCAGCCAGCATCAGAAAGAGCTATTTTTTGTTTGTCCTCTTCTTCATGGCATCCAATTGCTATCAGGTACAATGGAAACATTAGTTACATTTTTTTAGGCTGTCACTTCTCTACTAACACCAAAAAGGGTGCTATTCTCTAATGGCTGATCAGTTTTGGCCTTCTAGCCTTGTACTGAATCTCTGTAGATTTATTGTGAAGCAATATTCACATTTTCTTCTTTTAACAAGCTAGCAGAAGTGGGTTTCCAGCAAACCATCACTGCTACACAGAAACTCATCTGACACCATAAGTTGTTCATTTAGATGGAGGCAATGACTTTGAGCAAATATCAACTTCCTCACAGAACAGATAAATTCTGGCGTGTCCTGAAATTGGAGAACAGATTGTGGAATAAAGAAAAGATTCTGTAATCCAATAGGGTGGCACTGTTTCTTACTTTATGGAGTCCAGATCTCCTGGTTGATGACTCCAACCATATACTACCATGAGAAGTATTTCCATTTGACTGTAGGAATTATGTCTAAATTTGTACCTCTCAATATGCAACAGCATAAGCAAATATTATGTAGCTTTGTATCCTCGCTTTTAACAAAACAACAAAAACATCTACCCAATAAACCAGTCCAAACTTTAAAATGGCCTCCATTCACAAATATGTTGAAGAATTAATGGTGCCATGTAAGAGTACAATGTATGATTTTCCAGGGTATTAACTAAACTGTGCTACTTATTCTCTAATTCTTCAAGGCGTACATGGTGAAGACACACTCAGGTAATGGACTCATTACATGAAACTTCATTAAAGTACTATAAGAGCAGGGGTTCAAAAACTAGTTAGTACAAAATGCACTAAGCAGATTTTTCTCAAGTATGCACTTAGTCTTTTCCCAAATTCACTGGTTTCCCATTTGCTCCCATGCATAAAACAAAGGACTTTATAAAATCCAAAACATATAGTGACAATCTGTCTGAACAATTGTCTCCTTCTATATTAAAAGTTAGGGTCTTGTCACCTGCGCTAAGCTGACTAATGCACAAGATAAGGCTTTTTGGGTAGCAGCATCCAAACTGGAACCTGCTCCTGTAATTTTCCCTTATTTTTCTGTTTCATTATAATTTGGATGAGCAATAAATTATTCCATTCATAATACCTAATTTTGTGTTTTGTTGGGCTTCTATGTGCTTTTATCTATCTATCTATCTATCTATCTATCTATCTATCTATCTATCTATCTATCTATCATTCAGATTTCTATCACCACCCATCTCCCCCAAACAGGAGGACTCTGGGCAGTTTACAGTAAAATTTACAATTTAAAACCTTCAAACACATAAGTTACAATACAAAAAATCCAACATAAAAATAGAATAAATATAAAATATAAAATTATAGGTTACATTTTGTCACTTCCCAATTTTATTAGCAAGTTTTGCTTCTCTTGACTCCGTTCTCCAGTTTTTGATTTACTGCCAAATTGTTAATATGTGTTTATTGTACATGCTCCCAGTTGGATAGGCAGATTAAATGACAGAGAAGAATGGTTGGATAGGTAGATAGACCTAATACTCACTGTAATAAGTAGACAAAATCAAGCCTAAGAAAAAAGCAAGCAGAAAGAAAAAGGGAATATTGTTAAGAAGTTAACTTTTGAGCACTTTAATGCATTTAAAGTAGCATGAAAAACCTTTCTGGAAATGTGCAATAAGGTGAATGTCTCTCTAATGTATAATACACTTCATGAGGTGCTTTTAGAATCTACTGATTTGGTGAGTAGAAAGCAAATGTAGCGTGAAAGAAGCAGGCAAGCCTGATGCATTTAAACCTTCTGGTGCTTCCATCCATAGAGAATTCCAACTTTGGGGATGTGACAAAAATGGGATTTGGAAGAAGTGTCCTGGGTTCCAACACAAAATATCCATGATACCAGATCAGACCAATATGTTGTATCTCTGTATGTGTTTATGTTTATGTCTCTCTCTGGATATGCTTCTTTTTTACTTTCTGACTGCTTCCTACCCCCATCCCATTCCCCGATACTCATGAAACTCATGAGTATGAAACTCATACATTCATACATGTATGAAACTCATACATTAGATAAAATATGAAATATGAAAAGAAAAGTCTTCAAGGTGTATCACTTTGCTTAATTTGCAGACCAAAGATATGGGCATTGCTCAGGAATATTTAAGTGAGATCTTAAACAACAATGCAAAAGAAAATATTTTCTTTGCCTTTCTAAGCAGATAATACGATAATTTGGTTTAGAATTCTGGTTATTCTGAAGATCACACTGAAATTTAGTAGATTCAGAAATGAAAAATCTTTTTGTCCAAAAAAGTGAAAAATCAATAATGGACTTTTATTTTTACAGCCATCATATTGTTGCAAAATGAATGATTCTATAAACATAATATGCACTACTTCTTTTGCCATCTATACTTAAGAATCAGGTGGTAAACAACCCAAGTAAAAATATTCAATATCAGAAACATGTCTTTTTATGCATCATTTGTGCATGTTTTTTTTATTGGTTTTGTTTATAGTTTCAACCTTGGACATTGTTTGGATTGGCTGCAGATAAAGTTAATAATGTTAATTCAACCAAACCAGAGTGATTTGAACTTCATTCACTTGTACTCCTCAACTAGAGACAAATTAAAACTATTTTAATACAATGAAATGCTATCATGCTGACTGCTGGGTGGAAACAATTTCAGTGGGCTAGATAAGGTATTTAGGCCTATGTGATTAAGAAATATTGACTCTACTGAAGAGCTTAGAGACTAAACAAAAGGGAATTCATTGCCTACTTAGATACATTTAAGTGTCTGCTGCTCTGTGTTCCCAGATTCTTCACATTTCTTTTTTCTCAAATTTCTCTTAAAGGACATGAGGAATAAAGTAACACTAAAATAATTGAGAAAATGAGAGCCAACCAAGATTTCTTTAATGCAGTTCAACTATTGCCATTGTAAGGTCAGCTGGAATGGAACCCTCACATAGAGAAAAGTTGGCAGTTTCCCCTATCCAGGGAGCACGCCTCCCTGATCTGGCTGCCTTAACAAGCCAAGATGGGTTTAGCAGACATTACATGCCTAGTTGACCTCAAAGATCCAAGAGACTTCTAGCGGTAGGCAATACTCATATCTGAAGGGGGCACCTTCACTGAACCTGTTGGATGCTCTGAAGGTACCATGCCTTTTCTGTCATTTGCACAGTAGCCTTGTGGGCTCAGGAAAATATGTTTGGCTTTAAGGTGGCTTTAAGGCAGCAGCAACAGGATGTTGTCATCTGTCAGTTCGTTGAGGTGGGCCAGGTCAAGAAACAGACACTGCAGGAATTCCAGGAATGCTATCTTGTTGTAGGTCTAATAACAGAATCTTGAAACCTGCCCCAAACCTTCACCTGTTAGGACAACAGGGTAAGGCTGTTCTCCCTCTCAGCCTTTCCACTTTCCCAGGGCTGAGCAACCATTTCCCCTTTCCCTCCTCCTTCTCAAAGCCAGAGTTAAATTCCTCTACACCTCTCTTTTTTTTTTTTCCTGAGCCCAGGAAAAGACAGAGGTCTTTCAAGGAATAGCCAAAGGTGCATTGGAAATATCCATGCCACGTCTGAAGCATGTTTGCCTGCTTTGGATCCAAATACTGGATACTCCCAAATCTTATATATGTTCTCACATTATACAAAATGAAAGACATGAATAGTGACAGGCCAAGTAGCTGCTTGTCTGAATTCAAAAGGATTCCAGAGAGGAGTTTATCTACAGAGTGTTTTGCAAATTAATCAGAGGGGGTTAATGAGGTAGGCTCTAGTATGTATGCGTACATGCAGTATACATATACACATGTGTATGGATGTGTGTATACACCACACACACACACAAACGCAGCTCTGCACAGCTATGTGCAATGAAGTACATTATTAACATTGCTGTAATGATACTGTGTTATTTTCTTATGGAATCATGAACATATCTAACAAGAAGCATTTATGTCTTAAACTCTGTTACAATTCCATGCCCCCTCACTGAAGTCTGAAACCCAGTTTGGTTTTCCTGATAATGAAAACAGGTAAACATTTGATGCAGTGAACATTCACAGAATTGGAAGATATTACTTGATGATGAAAATATTAAAAAGAAAAAAAAACATGGAGCCAAACTTTCCTTAAAATGTGCTTTCTGTTCCCTTTCTATTTCTCCTTTTATTTGAAAGGCAGAAGAATGGGAAAAAGTACTATAATTAAAAAGTAAAGTACTTATAATCATTTAAAAAAGAATTTAAAGAAACAATATTTCATTTTCTTTGAGAATAAAGCCAGTAAGAACATCTCTAATTTCCTTTGTGCACAAACATATCTCAAGTTATTTTGACTGTGAAAATCTGCTGTTCTGCAGAAGAGTAGATTTAGTAACGTTCCAGTTCAGCTGCTTGCCTATACAGTGCTTGTATATGAAAATGCATTCTCTCAAAACTATGTCTATTGGAATAATGATTAACCATTCCTGAACATTAAGCCATATAGTGCGCTTTTAGATGGATGTTGGCAATATCTTATTAATTTTAAGGTGGAAGGAGAACCAGTAGTGCAAATCCAAGAATCAGAACTAAAGGAAATATTTGGAACTTAGGACAGGTTTAAATACGCTGTGTATATTGATGCAGAATTTCAGTTAAAGGTTTTAATGCTTATGCAGAGCACTGAGCTGAAATGAGTAAATTAGAAAAAAAGCAGCAGTTTATTTTAAACAAAAAATAATAATCCAGAGAAAGATGGTCTCTTTCCACTGAAACTATCTTCCAAAAGTAATCTGTTTTTTTTTTATGTTAACCTTAACTTCATATATAATTTCCTTATATATGAGGGTTTCTCATATATTCCTAGGTGTACATAACATCTTTTCACACAACAGTTCAATAAATGATGAGCATATTTCATATATTTCAATCTTGTTGCTGTTGTGCTTTTTTTTCTCTTACTTTCTTTTCCTATCATTTTTTTTTCTGTTTTATTAAATAAAGTTTCTTTCCTTATAAATATATAAATTAAGTCCTGGAAAGTAATGTTTGTCAATAAAGCAACATCAGTTCCCTTATCCCTAAACTTCTGTCACCTTCCTTCACTACTTTCTTTCTAAGAACCAGACTGATCCGCCCCAGAAGGATTTCCACACAGCTGTTTAAATGGTCACCCAGCCATGGCTGTGGTTCTAAATCACGTACTTTATATTTCCACAGCGATGTTTGGTTGATGTTCTGAATCACTAAAGCTGAAATGCTTACCAAGAGGAAGTCCTGTTCTTTATAGGCATCTCTACCTGTAAGCATCTTCTGGCTAAGAAGGTGGTCAGACTGTGGCCATAGGACATCTGGAGCTCTTGGACAATTCAAAAGCTTCCCTCTGCAGCCACTTGAAAATAAATAATTGAAAGTGACAGAAAAGGCATACAGGATAAAAAAGAAGTACTTGCAGGAGGACAAAGGGGGCAGAGATTCCAAGAGGAGGAGGAGGAGGAGGTTCTAAGAGGTGTTATAGTGTAGAAAGGGAAGAGATTTTCTGACTGCTGAAGAGGGCAGACAGATGTGAACAGTTTGGAGAGCAAAGAGACAAACCTAGTCCTCCACCGTACAAAATCCCAAAATAATTCCATAAAGAGGAAAGAGAACCAGTTTCTAAGGCTTTTAGAGGACAGGGGCTGCATTTGGGGGCTACTTGTGGCCAACTTGTAGGCATTAGACTCAGGTCATGGAGACTTCTCACTTCTTTTCTCCATCCATGCTTGGTTAGCTTCGCCTAGAAAGATGGATTAAAATCTTATTCTGAAATTCTCTGGCATTGCTTATTTGTGGTGTGGAAAGAGAATCTTATGTGATACATTTGTACAGACAGTGAGTTGGATATCTACACCCTGCAGCATAGCAATTCTACTTTGATGCTACAATTGCTGTGGAAATTTATTCTAATCAAGGAACTTCTTGCAAAAAGAAATGACACCATCAAACTGGAAGAAATGCAAGAATGGAGAAGAAAATCAAAGTGTCCAATTAGAACAGGAGGAAAGTTTTGCACTTCTGTCAAAGAAGTATGACTCTGTAAAAAGTATATTTATGCATTGCCCAGAGAATTCAGTTCAAGCCAAATCTGAAGTGTTGGGAAATACTTCAGTTTGACATGGACTGAATCAGAACTTCTTACTTATTTCAACCCAAACCCAAATGAGGAGCACCATACATGGAACTGAAGCTTCATGTTCCATTAAATTTTTCCCTTAACCTTTTAAGAGAATGCAATGAAATTCATCACAGTTGCTCTTTCTGTACAAGTCCAGATTACCTAATAACAGACTGATTAATAGAAAAAAAAAGAAGGATGCTTAGAAAATTTAGCAGAGGAAAACTTATTAGCTCTTCTTATTTTTTGCATGGGCGGTATCTTTGAAAATTGCATACATTGTAGATGTGTCCCATGGTAACAAATTAGAGGAAAATGGCACATGAGTTTTGAAGCAAGGCTCTTTAAATTTGGATTTTACTTATTTAAAGTCCATGCCTTTTGTATGAGATCATTAAATTACTGTTGCCTTTGGAAAGAATTCTCCACCAAAATACCATGTGTAGAGAGCGACCCATTCCTTGAGATTAAACGGTAGATCTTCCAGACCCTCAACTCTCTTCTTTCTCTCCTGTTCTCCCTGTCCTATGTAGAAATTAAGCCACCATGGTTGGGAGGTTGCCACAATTCCTTCTTTACTACTCAAAACACATTCATCTCAAAAGCTCATGATATTTAATTTGGTTTGCATTGTTTCATAAGGATGCCCAGAATCAGTCAAAAACAGTCCAATTTGAATTCAGACAGATTTGATTCATATCTCTGCTACAAGAGAAAAACTTGTAAACACTCTTTTGAATCAAATCTCAACAACTTCATTTAAATTACCCTCCTGGATTAGAGTTCAGGGAGAAATAGGCTAATTGCATTGCTAGTCCTTTTCCCCAAATGTTCCTGTTAACCACATCTCTGTGGAATATATATTAAGGGAGTATAAGAAGGGGACCTAAATGTATATCAATATCCATGCAGAGCATATAATCATGTGAGGGGCATCCTGAATAACTTAAAATAAGAGCTCCGTTGATACGTGCATGCTTCCTGAACAGACCTATTCATTATGTTGTCTATACTATGTGCTGCCTGCTTAAGCAAAGTGATGATGTGCAAACCACCTCTGGTTGGGAATCTGTAGCAGCAACTTATTATACGCTAACTATATATTCTTTAATATATTCCTAGAAAGAAACAGAACTTTTCACAGGGTGGCAATTGGCTTTCAGCCAAGAAAATTCCCAAATAGCTGACCTCTTCCAGCTCTCAAGTGCAGTACCTTATCTATTTGCACAGCTGCTACTGCCTGTGCTAAATGGTGGCCTCTATCATTCAGAACTTCTTCCAATAATATCTGAAACCTTGAATTATAGAGAACATCTTGGTACTCATCTGTAGTGGAACTGGTGTTCTTACTCAGCTGGCATATTCCAATGTTAATCAGAAAATTAGACACAGTTTGCAGAAACAGATGCTCTTGGCATCTAGCAGACTTAGAAGTGCATGATGGGGTAAAGGAGGCAATAATATTGGAGGAGATGTGAGTCAATTCAGCTAATAATGCTAGGCTTAGGGTAATCACCCACTGGAGCTTTGTTTGAATGGCTATAGTCCCAGATTATTATCTTTATTTAAAGTAATTTTTTTGCTATCTCCAAAATCTGGAACATCTGCTTCCTTTCCTATGCTACAGTTATCTTTCTCAACAGCTGGAAAACTCTGGGTTTGTTTTAGCTTTTGACAGGTTTCCAAAACTGCCCTGCTCCCATTACCAGGATATTGCTTGGCTTTGTCCTTTTCCTCCTTGCTGTTTGTAGATCTCTTCATCTTGCACTTTGCAGCCTCAGGCTGTAGAACAACAAAAATTTATGAAGAGTAATCCCCCAAATGACTATAAAGAGTTACGAAGTTACCAAAGGTCTCTAAGAAAGTACATGTGTTGCATGTTGAAGTCCTTTCAGTGTCCAGTTAAATGGATTTCATAGGAGAATTAGAAATACCCTTGACAGAGACTTTGAAGAGCCATCCTCTTGCAGAATATATAGTGCTGGGTTTGATATAATGATGATACATAGCATAACTTCAAGTATATATAATAACTCTGTTGATATTGGGGGATATTGTCTCATCTAGTTAGAGGCAAGTAAGCATGAGCATCCATTGGAAGAGGTAAATGACATCAGCTACATGGTGATGTCATGGTGGCCTCTACAAGATGCCTCAGCAAATGAAACAGGTAACATGTTGATTAGTTAATATATTACAGAATTTAATGACTTGGGTGAGATATGCAGTGTTGGTGGCCTGAAGTTTGCTAAATGTAAGGTTGCTAGATTTGTAAAAGCTTTATATTTTGCAAAAGTGGTTGTAAGAGAAATCAAGCTATGTTGTTATTACCTACAGTATTTTTCATAATTCCATCTTCATTGTAGGAAAAAAATTCACCAGTTGTTCTTAATCTATCAAGCAGTTTGCCTTTGTCCCAATGAGGATTTATTGTGGAATTGTTATGGCTCTGACTCAATTTTGTGTGGTAAAATTCCACATAATGCCACTATCTATTTCTTGTCCTCCTGTGCTGTCCCAACACTACTTAGATAAATTACCTCTCTAAGAAGAGGGAGTAAAGCATTCGCCAAAAGCCTTCCATCTTCTTTAAGAATTGTCACTTTAAAATGGACAGTTGCCTTTTGTTTAAATAATAATCAATAAAAATGATACCATTTCAAAGTTTCAGTGAATATGAACTGTGATAGGTTAAGCTGCTGGATAACATACTACCCATATCAAAACCATACCCCTGATGAATAGCTGAAGGATAATGCAAAGGATGGAAAGAGGTGGTTGGATGTACACAGAAAAAAAACATCCAATATCCCACAAACCATATGTGGAAACACAATTGATATCCCATTTGTAGATCATATTAGAACAGCTTTATTAGCACTAGAATTCATTCTTCTAGAAGTACCTTTTTTCAAATAAAAATAAAAAAGGTAAAAACCCTAGCTAAAGTGTACAGATTAAAACTAGTAGGTTGGCATAATTGGTTAAGAAACATGGCTCACCAGCTGGCTTAATTTATGCAGGGAATTGAACTTTAACCAGTTCATGGCAACCCTGCTTTTTTTCAGCAGCAAAATCAATGTGCTCCATGCCAACCCGCAATATGAAGCACCACAAATAAGAGTCAAGCTGGGGTTTGTCTCTGGGTAAAACAGCCCCTCTGAGCGACCGATACTGCCTTTCACTGAAAATGTTGTAATTGCATGTTCCACATCATTTCACCAATTTGTAAAACCTCACTCATTACAGTTTACAGGCTCATTTGAAATGCTTCTGGAGAACAAGGTGATGTGAAGTCAGGCAACAAAGCTGATCCAACCTGATCTTTATTTAGGAAAACTGTTTTTAAATTAACACAGAACAATAATAATACATGTTATTAATGAGTGTCAGGGTTTTTTAAACAGGGGAATTAAATCCCAAAATGCATTTTAAAAAGCAGGAGTGAGCAGATTTCATGCTTGCATAATCACTCTTACTCGCTCAGCACAGGGAGCCCCCTGATGCTACTTATCGTGCTATTTTCAGCACTGCTGTGTTAAATTAACGGCTGGTGGCTGGCAACAGTACCATAGACTCCTACCTGGCTTTCCAATTGATTCCATTTATTTTTGTCATCTCTCAGTAGAATATTAACTATTTCTGAGCCAGCTCCCCTAGCTCATTTGCTACTGCTTCTCACTTTAAAGCTGTGGAGTTGAAACCAGCAAGAACATTTCATCCTCTTGAAGTGGTCCACTACAATAGTCCAATGATCATCCAATTGGCCATGTGAAATAAGATGACTAATGTGGAGGATCGGTGTGCATTTGGGCATCCACTGCAAATATTGTTTTTCCAAGCAAAGCGGTATAATTGTAAACAAAATGGTATCTTTTGGACAAAGTTGAACTCTACATAGAATGAATATATGGAAGAATCTGTTGGATTGTCACTCTGTGGCCAAGTTTTTAACAACACTAAGTGAAGAGAACTGACATGCTTAGACATTGTATTTCATGTAATCTGGAATTCCTCAGAGAGCAAATTGTCTACTTTTGCAGAGAGATTTTGTGCATTTAAAGTAAGCATGAGTGGTATCTGAGCACCCTGAGCTCATAAGAATTATGCTCATAATTCAGTTCTGTGTAAAGTACTAAGGTACAGAGAGGAGGCTAGGGACTGATATGGAAACATGGAATTTATGTTTATACTATTGAGATATGTGTTCTATGAGCAGGGTGGTGGTAGGCTACATTTAGGGATCTAGAATGATGACATGAAATAATTGGTAACAAAAGGTACAATACAAGGATAAAACTCTTAACAAAATACTTCATGCTGCCTGGATAGACAAGCAACTGGTTGAAACTATTCCAGATTCTGGAATATTACGATTACTAAAGTATCAGCGGGATACTTACAATGGATGTGTAAGCAGAATAGATATAAAGAAGCAGGTGCCTTTTAGTTGAAATCTTCTATTTTGGAATTTTCTATATTGATTCTCAGATATTTCCGCTTTCTTGGTTAGCATACAGCCCTGTTCTTTATCACAATAATGCCAAGAGAATAAAATGTGCATCATGATATCATGACAGAAGCTCTGCTTCTGTACTTGCATCAAAATGGCACATGTATCATGACACTTTCTGTCACTTGCCTCCCCACCACTGATGCCTATGTTGGTTAGAAATGGTTCATGACCACAGATTGCCAATACAGAATATAATTTTGTCAAAAACAAAGCTGTAGGTACCTTTCTTTAAAAAATAAATGTAGTAAGTCTTTAAAAAATAACATTGCCTTTAATTATTGTTTTAAAGAATCCACTTTTCAGTCACTTAAAATGGGTGACTGGAAGTGTTAATCTGCTAAAAGTTAAAAAGTCATAGTGATTTGTGGCTTTCTATACTACTGTTTTGAAGGAATGAAGTCTTGTGTTTCCACATCTCAGCCCAGCCTTTGGTCTTGAGTCAAATTGGGCAGTCTCAGATTCAGAACAGTTCAAATCTGGGTATTTTCTAATTGCTATGTTGATCCTCAACCAAACCTTATGGTTAGTGCACATGCACTTATGTATAGAGTATATTAAATCCCACTGAATAATGTCATCCGTTATACTAGACTACATGTCTGTCAAGCATTGTGACTTATTCTCCGAGAAAAACATGTTATACCTGTTGGCTCCTCTGAGATAAATGATCCATCTGCAGACCCAGTGAGCTGTTACAGAGGCTATGGAGAACTTAACAGGCTCTTCTCAGCAGGTCCCCAAAATGGCACATGTTAGAATTCTATTCCAGAAGTTTATTAAGTTTAGTTAAGAAAATTTGGCCTTTCTTTGGGGAACATATATAAGCACAATAAGCAAAATAATTCTACTGTACATGGCCTGAACTTTCCTGGGATGCCTTCTCAGATATGGGTGGTGAGTTCAGGGTCTAACAGAAATAAAAGGGCAAGAGAGCAAAATAAATGGAGAAATAGATCTAGACAACTCACTGTATGAATTGACCCACCTTCTATTAGAATTAGGGTGAGTTTGAGTGAGAAAGGGGTAGCAGTTCCTCTGAACTGTTTCTCCTAGGGTCAACTCAGCAATGAGTTGCACAAAAAGAATTCTCTATAGAGCTAATTATATTTCTCTTGGAACTTTGAAAAATACGTTTGTAGCATTTAGTAACTTAAGGATTAATGTTAACATCTACTGCCCAATGAACCACATTTTTAATCAGGATAGGGAAAGCTTTTTTATACTTGGTCTTATGACAAATTCTTTCTAAGTGGGAAAAGTATGCATGAAGGAAAAAATGAGAGAAAATGTATGAAAAAAATGGTTTTATGTCTCTCTGAGGTTATATGCAGGTTGTGTTTTGGCTTTGCAGGATGAACTACAACTCCCCTGTTGGTGCAACATTCAGTTCCTTCCTTAGTAATCATTCTGTGTCCTTCTGATAAATCTCTGGGCAGAATGTTGCTACTTCCATAAATTTATTTGTTAGATTTATATCCCACCTTTTATGCAAAACAGCATATATAGTGCCAGTTTGGTCCAGTGGTTAAGGCAACAGGCTAGAAACCAGGAGACTGAGAGTTCTTGTCCCGCCTCAGGCATAAAAGCCAGCTGGGTGACCCTGGGCCAGTCACTCTCTCTCAGCCCGACTCACCTCACAGGGTTGTTGCTGTGGGGAAAATAGGAGGAGGAAGGAGTATTAGGTATGTTCCCCACCTTGAGTTATTTATAAAAAAATAAATAAAAAATAAATAAAAAGTAGTGCTCTCTCTTGCCATTTTTCCCTGCAAAAATCACCTGTAAGGTAGGTTGGACTCAGGAAAAGTGACAGTCCAAAAGTCACCCACAGAGTTTTCCACTGCAGGGAAAGCAGAAGATAGATCTACAGTGATATCAAGAGTGACAACAAGCAAGAATATTGTTTGTGAAGTAATCCTGGAAGAAATTAAAGTCTTCTGTTCTGCATAATATGAGCATTATGTATGCCACCTAGTGCTCCTGTTATAAAAAGTGTCATATAAGTTTAATAAATAAATAACTTTTGGGAAGCAGTGGAGAAAACAGGTGCTTTTTAAGAGTTCTATTTGCTGATTAGATAAGGGCTCCCAATGTCTACAGTGATGTTACAGGTTGCTATTAGTTAAGGAGAAATCGTGCACATACACAGTACTGAGGTGCATCCTCCCTTTACTCCAATATTCTGACAGTTTTAGGTAATATTTATTTTTTTAGGTAATATTTATTTATTTTTTTCTGTCTGTCTGTCTGTCTGGAGGCCAGACAACTCCCGCTTGACTCTGGAAGGCTTACATGCCAGGACAGGAAACAATAAAATGATTGTTTTATTTTCCCCAAATTGACCAAAAGTAGAGTAGATATAAATCCTGCCAAGTTACAGCATGCAATTTTGTCATACCAGAATTTGATCTGCTAATACCCTTCTGAACCAAACAACAAACAAAAGTCAATTCAGTCTCAGATATAAACATAGGCTCTCCTCATTTCCAAACTGCAAGCAGCTGGCAAAGGAAAGCAAGGAACTAATAAAAGGAGGAAAAGTGTAATTATCTAGTTGTCAATGAGCCAAAAAAGCCTGGAGATTGAGAAACAAATTTGTAACAAAAGCAGATTTAAAATGAATCTCATAAGCAATGCAGGTGAATGCTAGCAGATCCTTCTGCTGAATTCAACACATAATTTGTTCTCATCCCATTACTGCAGAGGAGAAAAAAATGAGATGCTATTAAAGACCAAAAAACTTCAAAAGAATCCTATCTTATTAGTTGCAGTGCTGTATTGCTATCTTCCTTGCCACATATTAAATGACCACACTATTTTTCATTTGGTTTAAGTTTCTTTTTTCTTTTTTCTTTTAATCAAGGAACCAGTTTTCAAACCTTGCACTGTATTCCTTAACAGCCAACAGAAAGGAAGCAAATAATGCCTCAGTTAATAACAACACTGTGCAATAAACCAGTCTACTACAAGTTTGAAATGTTCTAATTGGGTGCCAGTAGTCACTGTACATTCAAGTTTTAAACCAATCTAAATTTTGACAGCTGAAAGATTCATTCTGTAATGAGAGTGGAGATAAATTTCTATTAATTATCTCAGGAGCTGAATGTTGCTCTTTGTTTGCTTATGACTGTAGTACAGCACCATGGTCTAAGACTGAATTCCTGGAGAATTCTAGTTCATTAGTTCTGATTCATATTCAAGTACATATATACCCTTCCCCTGTGCCCTTTCAGGGTAAGCAACATTCTGCAAAGCAGAGAAAAGAATTGATGTCGCTGCTGTAGAATTTAAACCAGGCAGGCAGGCAGGCAGGCAGGCAGGCAGGCAGGTAGGCAGGCAATGTGGGTGTGTGTGTGTATGTGTGTGTGTGTATGTATGTATGTATGTGTGTGTGTGTGTGTGTGTGTATGTGTGTGTGTATGTATGTATGTATGTATGTGTGTGTGTGCGTATATATATATATATATATATATATATATATATATATATATATTTGTTTATATACATAGTATAGGAGTTTCTATCTCTCTCTCTCCCTCTCTCTCCCCTACCACCAAAAACAACATAGGTTTAGGTCCTTCAGATTAAGGTAAAATCTACTTATTTTGGGTCTTTAGTTAATTTAACATAATCCTTTATGTTCACTTAACCAGAATGTTAATTTTCAGTTTGGCTTAATTCTGCCTAAGCAGAATATCATGTTACATGATTTTGCAGGATTGGGATACATTCACTAGGCAAGAAGCCCTACTTGACACAACAGAATTACTTTTGAATAAGCAGAGAGTTCCACAGAGGTTTACTTTATTAATTTATAAAGAATTACTTTATTTATTAATATTAGGATAATGATCATATTTATTTGTTTTTTTAACAAATGTTTGTTTACAGAGCTTACTCACAAAGAAGGACAAGAAATGGTTTTAGCTAATAGGTCTATATCAAAATTATTTTGCTTCTTGAAGTTGTGTGTTCCTTTGCCATAGTCAGATTAGCAATTTATTCTACCTTAATCATGTTTAAATTAAACAACAAGAAATGAGGAAGAGACTGGTGGTTTAACCTGTGATGCTATTGTTGCCAGACTTACACAGTTGTCATTAAGGAAAATTGCAGCTTTTGTGGGCAGGGCAAAAGGCAACAATACTTTAAATTCTGGAATTGGGAATTCTGGAATTGGGAAAAAAACTCTCGTTTTACCTTGCTGCTACCTCTTCACCTACAGGTAAGCCAAAGTTCAGTAGACTAATAAAAACAAAAGAAAATGATTTTTATAGAGGGAAGATCCTGATGAGCTCCAGTGGTCAAGAGGTTGATCTAATTAAGAACCAGTTAAGCAATGATTCACAGTACTGATTGAGATATAGGCTCTTAAGAAAAGTCTTGAGTGTAAACAGGATGGCTTTTTCTTAAAGCTAAAGTAGCACAACCTAAAACAAAATGTAACAGAGTAAAACAGAAATATTAAATTTCCATAACATTGTTATGACACACACACTTATGATATTCTTTCATTATCAAATATATTCAAAAAGCAGACCTTTAAATCTTGCTGAGAAATGTGCATGAATACATAATCATAAACACACATACAAATCTTCACTGCTTTTCACTGATGAATTAGTGGATTTAATTTAAATAAATTTGCATATCTTTTGAGACACTGAAGTGTGAAGCAATTTGCAATTTAACAAATAGAAGCTTCCTCTTTGGCACGGAAATGTCATTTCTAATAGCATCTTTCTTTTTCCATTTCTCTAGTATGCCAGCATTGAAATAGCTTCTAAAAACAAACAAGCTTTTAGTTCCTTGAATTCATTTACATATTTTTCCTTTTGCTATCACTGATATGTACATATGCACTGAGATATAGTTCTAAAACTGTCCAATTGCAGGTACAGTTAATACAAAGGCAAATTGCTAAAACATGATGCAAAATAGTATCAAGGCTGTTACATGCTCAATCATATCAAAAGCTTTTTTTCCCCCTTGTGGATTACCATATACCCAATGTGCTCAGATACATTGATTACATAAGAAGAATCACAATGCATTCATGTATTATAGCCACATCAAATCTGCTTTTTTATAGTATTTGTAGGGAATCTTAAGTAGCTCACTGTTCCTGTTAGAAATCTGAAGCTTTTGTAAATACTTGTGCGTCTGTGGTAGAAGTGCTGTAAATGGCATCTGCCTGTCTTTTATTTCCTTTAAGATAAATTAGGTTCTTGAATAGGAGAGGCAGCAGTAGCCAGCGGTAAAATAAATCTGGTTTGTCTTCCTTATAGCAAGCTGGAGTGAGGTAAGGAGATCTCTATTCTTACAAAGTGCTGAAATCTTGTAAGTTAGTAATAGGGAGAACAGAAGGTAGGACCGTGGGAACTATATGGTACAACATTCAGATGTTTTAAAATAGAAAACTCCCTAATGCATCAGTTACAGTTCAGGAAAAAAATAATCATGGTAATTTGGAATGTGTGTGTATGTGTGTGTAATCCTGGTAATTTAGATTATACGTATGTAGTATAAACACTCCCACACACATCATGCTCCCTTAGACTTGAGTGACATAGGCAAATGGAAGGAAATTGGCCAACAATTTCTGGAACATCCCTCCCCCAGAGATAAGACAGATTCCATCTCTTGTGGCCTTCCAAAAACAACTAAAAACCTGGTTCTACCACCTCGCTTGGGGCAGGAGGGGGAGTAATCTCCCCTGGAGATGATTATCACCCTAAAATGGCCTCTTAGATACATGTGGGTGATATTCCAACTAGTATCATCATCTGAATTTTATCCTGTATTTATCTTCAATATTATATTTATATTTACAGTATTATGGCATTTTAATGTTTTATCCTTGTTGTAAACTGCCCAGAGTCCCCCCTTTGGGGGGGAATGGGTGGTGGCAAATTTTAATGAATAAAATAAATAAATAAATAAATAAGATGCTGCAAAAAGTCCATTTAATGAATATAGTCAAACACACTCAATGAGAACAGCAGCTCTTTTAGCACCAAACTGATGAGGGATCAAGAAAGGTGAAGTCAATAAAGCATATAATAGATACACTTTGCTTCCATTTGTTAGAAAGATAGCAAGGACACAGCTGTAATATATATCTGTTCTTCTGATATTACAGTCAGGCAATCTTACCTAAACCTCTCAGAATTACACACAACAGCACTTTAAGCAGAAATAAATTATTACGGCTGAACAAATCATTGGGATAAATGCCTTGCTTGAGACAATGCTGAAGCACAGGGTTTTTCCACAAAGTGTTGAGGAAGTATCAACCTTCTGAAAGTTTGGTGCACCTGCTGTGAGGAACTTCCCGGTCATTTGCACTGGCACATATGCTTTTGCTTAGCTGTGGTAGCAGACTCAGTGGAAATGTATGGGCATTTCCTATTGACATTGATACTCAGTGGGTCTGTAACCAGTGGGGATGACAGTGCCATCACAACTGCTTCTACTTTCTTTCTCTGGACTACAAAATGTACAATTTGAATATGTGGGACTTGACAGTATGCCCCTTTGACCTAGTTGAATTGGAACCATATTCTGGCACAAAGAAAAAAAAATAGCCATTGAAATTTTCCGATGTAGGAGAATGCCTTCATTCAAAAAGCTCAGTGTGTCTACAATGCGAGGCAACAACTTTCTGAGATTTCTGAGAAGAATCTTTCTAATTTAATTGATTCTGAGACTGAATAAAGATGCGATCTACATTATTATTGGTCATTTCTACAAATACGGTAATTATCCATGTCCCTCTAATGCAGCCAAGTGTCTATGAACTAATATACCAGGCCTGAATTTATCAGAAAATACAAGTCTCCAGTATTTTCTGATCACAGTTTCTTTTATATGCTTATAATGTATGTTTTTTTAATAGTTAAGCTTTGGATTTACCAAATTAATGGATGTGATTAGTTAATTAAGGGATGCGGTGGCGCTGCAGGTTAAACCGCTGAGCTGCTGAGCTTGCCGATTGGAAGGTCAGCGGTTCGAATCTGCGTGACGGGGTGAGCTCCCGTTGCTAGTCCCAGCTCCTGCCAACCTAGCAGTTCGAAAACATGCCAATGTGAGTAGATTAATAGGTACCGCTTCGGCGGGCAGGTAACGGCATTCCATTCATTCATGCCGGCCACATGACCACGGAAGTGTCTACGGACAAATGCCGGCTCTTCGGCTTTGAAACGGAGATGAGCACCACCCCCTAGAGTCGGACATGACTGGACTTAATGTCAAGGGAAACCTTTACCTTTACTATTAGTTAATTAGTTAATTGTGCTATGAAATTGCATAATTCGGTAGTTCCTATGCATAGAGTTATTTAGTATACAGGAACATGTAAATATTCAGGGCATTGGAGGATTTATCAGATAACTGGAAAGCAAAGGTTTGGTCAGGCTGATATCACAATTAATGCAGCTCACAGGCTTCTGTTGACTGGAGTTTGTGTGCTGTTTTTATTGTGGCATCAATAATTACCATTACTTGGCCAAGTTCTTGAATGGAATACAGAGGAAGTCACAATGAGTGAAATTAATATTCTTATCTGAGATCTTTCTTAACTGCTTTCACTGTAGGGATTTTAGGTACAACTACAGTTCTATCTTAATTCTTCAAAATCTGATCATTCTCACTGAAACTTATTTGACATGAATGTCATGTTAACACAGGGCAATGAGATGAACTAGGTGATTCATTCCAACCCTTACCTTCTGCAATTCTGTTAGTCTAGTGGTGTATGAATATACCTGACAAAGCATATTTACATAGCGTGATGTTTTTCTATTAACTTTAAACATATTGTATATGAGAAAGAGCAAGATGGAGTAGAAGTTAAAGTGCTAGGTAAGCAGCTAGGAGACCCAGGTTCTAGTTCTTCCTTGGGCATGGAAGCCAGCTGGATGACCTTGAGTCAGCCACTCGTTCTGAGCCCAAATCAGTATAGGCTCTGCAACAAGGTGGCTGATAAACAAAATCCCTCACTGCAGCATGCATTGGTAGTTTTACTATAAGAACTAAGTGAGTGCAGTGCAAAAAGAAGCAGACCCTGCAGCCATGCAGGACAAATGCTATAAAGCACAACCACAACAAAGTTGATTTACATTACTGGTACATTTAGGACTGCTTTATACATGGATCATACTGATTTGTGGTAGCTTCAGGGAGAAATATCTACTTTGGGCTACCTTCGTTCCATACACTCATAGAAAATAACATTCAACATTATGTTATTACGTTCATCCCTATTACAGTGGTGATTACATGAGCGAAGCATATATGTGAGTGTATATATGTGTACTCTGTGTTATTTGTGGGTCAGGGTCAAATTTGGCCTTTTTAAATATATTGATTGTGGCAGTTCTACAAAAACTAAACCATCTATATCAGATGGTATCCTGAATCGCTCATCTCAAGCTTCAGATTAGGAAAGGCAGGAGAACATATGCTTCTATCGTGCAGTGACTACCTACACCAGCAGAGCAAGTATACCCCTGATATTGCTAGCATACCTGTTGATAGCAGCTTCACTTGCTTCCCAGATCTTCACCTGGATAAGTTTTGACATGATTTTGCTACAGGCTTGGTGAATTTTTGTCACACTTCTTTGGAACATTTCAAAACCTAAAATGGCTACTCCACAGGACCACAACATCATAGTGGCTGTCAGTGGTAGGGGGTGTAAAAAACATCATGGAGCTCTCTCTCATGGGGTTGTGAAGGCACTATAGCTAGCACATCTTCAAAATCCAAGTTGCAAAATGGTCCAAAATCTGCAGTCTGTTTTATGATGGACTGTCCCTGAAGATCATCTAGAAAGTGCAAATGCTACAGAATGTAGCATTAAGAACGTTATAGAAGCATTTGGGTAATATTCTGTAGTTGTTGTGTTGGCTGCATTTTCAGGGACAATTTTAGGTGCTGAGATTCACCTTTAAAATCCTAAATTATTTGAGAATATGCTATCTAAAGGACAGCTGGACTAACACGCATATATCTGAACACTAAGATCAGCATCAGAGGCCTTACTCTTAGTCACCTTGGTAAGAACCTTTGCTTGGGGTACTCCAACAAGAAGCATTCTGTTTGGCCAGCTTACCCTCCAAGAGGAACCAGTGGCCTCATCATTGCTGTTATTCTCAGAAGCTTTTGAAAACGTATTTCTTCCACTCAGATTAATGTGCAGTGTGGGAATATGTAATAGTTGCTGGTTTTTAGTTTATATTACTTTTTGTAGTAATAATTACTACAATAATATTTGTTTTTGTTTTCTTTGAGTTTGATTTTTAAAAATTAAGTTAAATTATGAAGGTGCCGTGGCCTGAAAGGTAGGCCAGAAATATTTTACTTGATTGACAGATTGAAATGTCATAGCTTAGTTTTCCTGACTGCAAAGAGGGTCAAGACACAGCACAACTCATCTTCTTACCTTTCCTATTTCTCTGCCCAGTTGTATGAGATGGTTATTTATTAAACTTTTATCCCCTATAGTGATTTGAATGTACCCTCCATTTAGTCATTGATCAGATCTGCACTCATAACTTCATCAATGCTATGACATCAAGTGCTCCTGGGCCATCTAACTAGTACTTTGCTCTCAAGGTTTCCAATTAAATGTATTCAGTTGAGTCCCCTTAGAATTGTCCAGACCATTCCACTCAGTGCAAGAGGGTCAAAAGTGGAGCTGGTTGAGCTGGAATAACTGAATATACCTCTTGCCTCTATTCCTCTCATTGTCCCCCTCTGATAATTCTAGACACCCAAATAGGACAGAAGAATATATATGATCCATTGTGCCCTGGCTGTTTAGGATTGGGTTGATTTGTTTGACAATCAATTTGTTTGTTTTATTGGCTATCTGTGGTATTTCCAGAAGTCTTCTCCAACACCAAAGTTCAAAAGCATCAATACTTTCTATTCTGCTTCTTCAAAGTCCAACTTTTGCTTCCATAAAGTGTCTCAGGGAAAACCATTGTGTGTACTTTTCTGATCTTTGTAGGTATAGACATATCCTGGCATCTGAATTTTGGTTTTTTTGTATCTTTATTTTTAACCTATATTTATAGAGTGTATGGAATAGAAAAACAAAATCAAATTTGGCTTCTTAAGTCATGATGCAGCTAAGAGCTAATTTGCTCTGTGTTCCCTTAATGCAGTTAAGTTAATTTATTGGGAGCAAATTAATGCGAAATGATCAAATAATTTTTAAAATGGAAACAGAAGTAAATGAATTAAAGAAATTACACTGGGAAATAAAAAGTGGTTGATTGAATATAGTTTGTTGGATAATTCCCATTTTAATTACAGTAATTCTAATTGTTGGTACAGTATAACTAAAAATCTATCTATTACTTTGTAACAGAAGAGTAAATTATGGAGGAGAAACAGATGGAAACATAACTATTGAGGAAAAATTCTATGTCATGATCATTCTAAGAATTTGAATAATTAGCAATGAATGTCCCCAAATGAAAGAATTAAATGTGCATATAAATGAAATGTGCAAGGAACTTTATACAATAATGCACACATTGTATCCAAATTAGTAAATTGTGTTCCAGTGAAAGCTGGCTATTAGAGCTGTGCAGTGCTTCAGATTCAATTCCCAAAAGATGACACATGGGGATGTGAACACAGCACCTATCTGTAACTCATTAAAACAATATTTTCTTTTTTCAGGATCATGCAGCAGTTGCAGAGGCAGCTGTACAACTTGGAGAAAAGACATGGCTGTTTTAAAGAGTTGCAGACAGGTGTTACATGTGCATACAAATACAGACCCACGCTCTGAAGCACCTTTTTGGAACTGAATCTGTAGCCCTACACAACCCTATCAGCTGTAAAATAAAAACCAAATTAAGCACTAGGGTAACTATATTGAAAGGAGATGATTAGTAATTTTATGAAACCCTAGCATAACACCATTAATGTATTTCTTTGGTCATTGGATTCTTTCCTGTGTACTGTGAAACTTAACCACACTTCCCAACAAGCAGGACAGATACATTTCCCATCTTTCTCTTTCGTTCCCTCTCTCCAGATGGAATGGCAGTACAAGCTGATGTATCTGCATCCCACTCCCATTTAACCTGAAACAGACATTAAACACAGATTTAAGGGAATAGCTTAACAACAATAGAAATAAAAGCCCAAAGATTTGCTGTCAAGTTGGTCTCTTAACCACTACAAGTTGTTGGCAGCATGTTATGGACAAATTAACTAATACGTTTAGGTCATATATGCCTATTTGGATGAATGTTTGTTGTCTTACCAGGCTCCATCACTCTGTTGTTTTGAGCTGTTTTTGCAATTCTCCCCTCCCCCCACCACTTTCTTTTCTATTTTATATATATAAAAAATGGAACATTGTCTTGATCCACTAGACACTATTGTTGTTATTTTGGGTCATTTCCTCCACCAGCCTGCAATCTCTCTTTATAGAGCTGAATTGTTTATTGTCAGGAGGCCCCACTAGAAGCATTCCATGGTTTCTCTTGGCTATTATTGTTTATGTCATATTGATTTTTATAACCTGAAATGTATGCCATTAGATCATTATTAGAAAAGTGACACAAAATAGCTTTCTTGAACGATGGTTTCAGATAATAAATTTTAAGAGATGTTAGAAGGAGAACATTGGGTTTCCAGCTCTCAAAAGCAGAGTCTGTTTCCATTACCTTATGCCTCCTACACTTGCTCTCAAGCACACCCAAAGGCTGTCATGAATGTCAAAAAGGAATTATATATAAAAATTTCCCTATTTAAAACAGAGGAAAAAAATGTCCCAGGGGAGGGGTGTAGGAATAGGTAACAGCCTGACTTTCCATGCTATTTCATTTATAAACTGAGGATGGGGGGCTTCTATAACAGGAAAAATCATTAGCTACAATTATGCAGCTTTCTGTCATAAAAGTTAGTGAACAGTTACCTGTTCTTTATGAGCAAAGACATAGATTTAGCAGACAGAGTTTCTGCTTTATGAGAAAAATCTGTCTACAAACTTCAGGGTTCCCCCTAAATTATACTTCCCTTTTGCTTCTCTGTGGCTTTGTTTTGGTTCCCATTTCATGGCTATTAGCCCCTGAGTTTGACATTAGAAGGTGTTTTTATCTGTATATTCCTAAGCAATCATTAGATTACACCAATCAAAATTCAGTGTTCCCTTTTCAGAGTTTCCTGAAATAAATCATTTGGGCTCAGAAAGGTAGTAAAAAAATAATTTTCAGAGGATTAGCACAATTTTTCAGTGAGGTTTTGTACTCCCTTAATTTGGGAGGGAGCTAGTATATTGTCTTCCCTCTAAAAATATTGCAGGAATGATTTTTGTTCTTTCTCTTTCCTCCCCCACTTTTAATGAACATGTTTTATTAAATTATGTTCTACACTGTTGTGTTATATTGCCCCAAGTATTATTTTTATTAGATATTTTATTGCTATTTTTATCATTTTTATTAGAGTGCACTGGAGTTGGGCAGCCAATAAATTTAAATAAATAAATCATCATCATCATTAATCACCTTAACAATCTTCAGTATATGAATGTGGTATACAAATGTATTAAATAAATAACAATTATTATTGGAGTTTACTTGAAACAGTGTTAGAATTTTGTACTGTTTGAAAAAGCTGACATAGCTCTCAGTTAAATTAGGAACAGCGGAATCTTGTAGTGCCTTAAGGGTTATGCAGCCTAATCATCTGTTGATGCAGGGAATCTGCTGCTACAAAATTCCACTTAAATTGGTATCCAGATTCTAATTAAAAACCCTATAAGAAGTGCTATTAACTTCCATCCCAGAAAAATATTAATGGATGTACTGTGCATTGGTCTTAAGTGACAATATTTGAAAGGTTCTAGGTCCAAAGGCTGTTTTTTACAAATTTAAAGTTGCTTGCCAAGTTTTTTTACAACTTGGACATACTTGGTTTCTGCATGGTATTGTAATGTGTAATACAAGAAATCACAGGAGATCAATAGCAGGCATAGGCTTTCCCCCCCTTCTCAGCTCCACATTTATGTGCTAATAAATAGCTGAAACATGGAAAGAAACCAAACTGCCTTATACGGCAATGTTGACTTCCTTTTTCAGTATGAACTGGGAACTGGCCACAAACGTAACAATTTGATGGTTTACAAAATCTTTGTTATTTATATAATCCCCCCCCAAAAAAGGACAAATTTTTCCTATAATTTGGAACGGATATACTTGGAGATCTTCAGCAAAGGATCGTTACCTTGTCGTGGTGCTGGAGCTTGAGCACATCAATGATGCCATGAGCTAAACCGTGAAGGGCCACCCAAGACGGGAAGGTCATGACAGAGAGGTCAGACTAAATGCGATCCCTGGGGAAGGTAATGGCAACCCAGCCTAGTATTCTTGCCGTGAAAACTAAATGGATCAGTACAACCAGAGATATGTCGGTATACAATCGGAAGATGAGACTCCCAGGTCAGAAGATGGTCAAAATGCTACTGGGGAGGAACAGAGGATGAGTTCAACTAGTCCCAGATATGATGACGCAGCTAGCCCAAAGCCGAAAGGACGGCTAGAGGCAGACGGTGCTGGTGGTGAAAGGCGAATCCGATGTTCAAAGGATCAACACACCACTGGAACCTGGAATGTAAGATCCATGAGCCAGGGCAAATTGGATGTGGTTATTGGTGAGATGTCAAAATTAAAGATAGACATTTTGGGTGTCAGTGAACTGAAATAGACTGGAATGGGCCACTTCACATCAAATGACCACCAGATCTACTACTGTGGACAAGAGGACCACAGAAGAAATGGAGTAGGCTTCATAATTAATAGTCAAGTGGCTAAAGCAGTGCTTGGATACAATCCAAAAAATGATAGAATGATCTGAATTCGAATTCAGAGCAAGCCATCTAACATCACAGTGATCCAAATATCCACAGATGCTGAAGAAGCTGAAGAAGAGCAGTTCTACAAGGATCTGCAGCACCTACTGGACAACACACCTAAAAGAGATGTTATTTTCATCACGGGAGACTGGAATGCTAAGGTGGGAAGTCAAATGACACCTGGAATTACAGGTAAGCATGGCCTGGGAGAACAAAACGAAGCAGGACATAGGCTGATAGAATTTTGCCAAGACAATTCACTCTGCATAACAAATACTCTCTTCCAACAACCTAAGTGACAGCTTTATACATGGACTTCACCAGATGGACAACACCGAAATCAGATTGACTACATCCTTTGCAGCCAAAGGTGGCGGACTTCTATACAGTCGGTAAAAACAAGACCTGGAGCTGGCTGCACTTCAGATCACAAACTTCTTATTGCACAATTTAGGATCAGACTAAAGAGATTAGGGAAGACCCACAGATCAGCTAGATATGAGCTCACTAATATACCTAAGGAATATGCAGTGGAGGTGAAGAATAGATTTAAGGGACTGGACTTAGTTGATAGGTTCCCGGAAGAACTATGGACAGAAGTTTGCAACATTGTTCAGGAGGCGGCAACAAAATACATCCCAAAGAAAGAGAAAACCAAGAAGGCAAAATGGCTGTCTGCTGAGACACTAGAAGTAGCCTGAGAAAGAAGGAAAGCAAAAGGGAACAGTGATAGGTGGAGATATGCCCAATTAAATGCAAAATTCCAGAGGTTAGCCAGAAGAGATAAGGAATTATTTTTAAACAAGCAATGTGCGGAAGTGGAAGAAGACAATAGAATAGGAAGGACAAGAGACCTCTTCCAGAAAATTAGAAACATCGGAGGTAAATCCAGGCCAAAATGGGTATGATCAAAAAGAAAGATGGCAAGGACCTAACAGAAGAAGAAGAGATCAAGAAAAGGTGGCAAGAATATACGGAAGGCCTGTATAGGAAGGATAAGAATATCGGGGATAGCTTTGACGGTGTGGTCAGTGAGCTAGAGCCAGACATCCTGAAGAGTGAGGTTGAATGGGCCTTAAGAAGCATTGCTAATAACAAGGCAGCAGAAGACAATGGCATCCCAGCTGAACTGTTCAAAATCTTGCAAGATGATGCTGTCAAGGTAATGCATGCTATATGCCAGCAAATTTGGAAAACACAAGAATGGCCATCCAATTGGAAAAAATCAACTTATATCCCCATACCAAAAAAGGGAAACACTAAAGAATGTTCAAACTATTGAACAGTGGCACTCATTTCACATGCCAGTAAGGTAATGCTCATGATCCTGCAAGGTAGACTTCAGCAGTTCATGGAGCGAGAATTGCCAGATGTACAAGCTGGGTTTAGAAAAGGCAGAGGAACTAGAAACCAAATTGCCAATATCCGCTGGATAATGGAAAAAGCCAGGGAGTTTCAGAAAAACATCTATTTCTGTTTTATTGACTATTCTAAAGCCTTTGACTATGTGGACCATAACAAATTGTGGCAAGTTCTTAAAGGTATGGGGATACCAAGTCATCTTGTTTGCCTCCTGAAGAATCTGTATAACGACCAAGTAGCAACAGTAAGAACAGACCACGGAACAACGGACTGGTTTAAGATTGGGAAAGGAGTACAGCAGGGCTGTATACTCTCACCGTACCTATTCAACTTGTATGCAGAACACATCATGCGACAAGCTGGGCTTGAGGAATCCAAGGCTGGAGTTAAAATCTCTGGAAGAAACATTAACAATCTCAGATATGCAGATGATACCACTTTGATGGCTGAAAGCGAAGAGGAACTGAGGAGCCTTATGATGAAGGTGAAAGAAGAAAGTGCAAAAGCTGGCTTGCAGCTAAACCTCAAAAAAACCAAGATTATGGCAACCAGCTTGATTGATAACTGGCAAATAGAGGGAGAAAACATAGAGGCAGTGAAAGACTTTGTATTCCTAGGTGCGAGGATTACTACAGATGCTGACTGCAGTCAGGAAATCAGAAGACGCTTAATCCTTGGGAGAAGAGCAATGACAAATCTCAATAAAATAGTTAAGAGCAGAGACATCACACTGACAACAAAGGCCTGCATAGTTAAAGCAATGGTGTTCCCCGTAGTAACATATGGCTGCAAGAGCTGGACCATAAGGAAGGCTGAGAGAAGGAAGATAGATGCTTTGGAACTGTGGTGTTGGAGGAAAATTCTGAGAGTGCCTTGGACTGCAAGAAGATCAAACCAGTCCATCCTTCAGGAAATCAAGCCAGACTGCTCACTTGAGGGAACGATATTAAAGGCAAAACTGAAATTCTTTGGCCACATAATGAGAAGACAGGACACCCTGGAGAAGATGCTGATGCTAGGGAGAGTGGAGGGCAAAAGGAAGAGGGGCCGACCAAGGGCAAGGTGGATAGATGATATTCTAGAAGTGATGGATTCGTCCCTGGGGGAGCTGGGGGTGTTGACGACCGACAGGAAGCTCTGGCGTGGGCTGGTCCATGAAGTCACGAATAGTTGGAAGCAACTAAATGAATAAACAACAAATACTTGGAGATACATAAGACGTTCATTTATAATTTCCCCATCTATCAATTCAAATATAATCATATTGGCAATTGGCAACTAGTACTAATCTGTATTTTTAATACTAGTATTATTAGTACTAGTATTATTAGTACTAGTATTATTAAACTAGTATTATTCTTTCATATATTTTTCTACTAGGAAAGCAATATATTCAAAACTTGGTGAATGCCACTCTTAAATAACAATTTGCAAAGAAGCATTCCACTATGCTTTTTCAGTGTGAAATCATTGAACTCAAGCTTTAAAATTTAGGTGCTTGATCTCTGGAGAGTCTGTTTAGCCCTTTTAGTTAAATCTCATCACACATACACTTAAAACTTGGTCAAAAATGAAATAAAGTGCACAGATTTCTGAAAATATACACAAGCATGTCACATCTGTAATCTTGTTCATTCAGCAAATAAGTGATGTGTGACAAAACCTCTTGTTCACAGGGCTTCCTTGTGGTTGCAATTTTGCATATATTCAGCCAATTTCATGGAAGTCAAGGTCCTGATCAGCAGGTGTGGTACCATGTGTATCAAATAATAACTCAAGTATTAGTTATTCATTGTATTTGGAGAAGAGTGCATAAATATAATGGCACAGGAAAAACCTTAAGATGAAAAGAATTGAATTGAGGGTTTGGGGGCGGGGGGGTCATTGTTTTTTTCCATTGAGAAAAAGACATTCCCAACTTAGAATGTCAGTAGAAGGCAGCAAGCTATTTTTTAGTGTCCACACATCACTTATCTGCAGCACGTGGTACTCTGGAGGAGCCAAATTCTCTTATTCAGTAAGACTTTGATTTCCACCTCCAAGCTTCTAATTTTCACCTCCAACAAATACTGAAAATGAGGACCACAAAAATGGTAATAGAACATAACACTATATACATACCAAACATCTAAGGATTGGATGTGCTAACATGTTAAAGTATGAGTATAAGATGTCTCTCTTCAACAGTATGGATGACAGACAGTGAGTTTGACAGTAAGACAGTTATGTGTATTTTCTGCACATTTTCTTTTGCAAGTGGAAATGAGAAATATATGCAGCATTTGAAGGTGTTACTGGGATCCTTGTAAGCAATATAACAAATGCAAATGCATTTTAAAAGAAGGTAGAAGTCATTCAATTTTTACTTGATAAGATTTTGACTTAAATTTATCTCTTGTTACTGAAAAGTTTACTTGGGACAGTATGGTTCTGAAAGCTCATGCTTTATTATGTATTTCTATTAATTTGGAGCATGAAAGACAGTATCTGAAAATAGCATAATTTAGGACTTTGGGAGTTTTTTTATTTATTTTGCATTGTTTAAATTGATTATTTTCCACTTTCCATAGTATGGAGATCAGAATATAAGTTTCTATCCATTTTATTATAGATTCTCAGCTCAAAAATCCACTAAAATCTATATGTTAGGGAAATGCAAATATGGAAGTAAATGTGAATTTTCTTCCATTTGTATTTTACAACTTTTCCTGAAATTTGATAGTAGAGATATATGCTTGAGTATATTTGCTACAAATGTAGAACCGTATCACTGAAGGTTGCCATGCTTTGAAGAATGAAGTAATAACTTGTCAGTAACAAAATACATTTCTTAAGTGAAACTTTCTAAAGATTACAAATAACATTAAAACAAAAGTGCTATCAGAATGTTATATGAAATATAATTTTGGGTGTTTAGATGAAAAATGAGAAGAAATTTGGCAGTGGCCAAAAAGCTTTTAATGCATCAAATAGAATTTTTAAGAGGAGGATTTGTATTAGTTTGCTGTATTGCCAGCCATTTTCGCCAAGGCAAAACTCAAAATGAATGTGGGATTTTTTGCTATTTATTTGAAAGAGCTGATTAATTTCAAGTAAAAGCAAAATTAATTTTCAGAGGAAGGACCATTAAAGTAGGAGGAGATCAGGTATATCGACTGGGTAGGGAAATATAAAAATCATAAGGGTTATAAACGTGCAAAATCAAGTGTGAAAAAACCTCCAAATTCACATTTGATCATTTAAATATAGAAATCTGAGAAAATTGAAAAAGTTTTCAGAGATTCACATGTAAGCAACTGAGGAAAGCATACTGTCAACATTAGAAGCCATATTTGTATATGAACATTTTACACTTTTTGTCTTACCTTGACAGTAGCAACATTAAAATACTAATTAGCAGTTAACAGAAACTATATTGAGCAAAGCATATCATGTGTTCCTGTTTTTGTTTTTTGTTTTATCTTTTTTGGGGGGTCAAGATGCAAAGGAGAAATGTAGCATATTAGTTATGGTTTTCCGTATTCTGTCAAGGGAGTCTTCAAGTCTTATAAAAGAACCTAAATTTGCTTAAGAGTCAGGAATAAGAGAACACCTTGTTCAAATGTTTCTAGGCCATTTATCCTAACACTAGCAGCATGGTAGCTGTCAAATTATGTGCAGACTTTCCAGGCCATTAGTGCTCTATTTTCTTAGGGCAACCTACTCAGTATTCCTTGGGCTGGATCCAGTGGGACTCTTCCATGAATGCAAATGTGGCAGAAGCAATTTTTGTCTTCCATCCAACCTTTGACACAGTTCACATGCCATGAAGTTGCTCAAGGAAAAGTTGCTCTGAGAGTAGGGGTGGTCCATAAGGGAAGGAAAACCAAGCAAACTTCCCTTTTCTCTCTGATAGATCAAAGCCATTTTCATGAATGAAGGTAAAATGAGATTTTAATGGAGTATTTTATTGTAAACTGCCCAGAGTCCCCCTCCTTGGGGGGAGATGGGTGGTAATAGAAATTTGAATAATAAATAAATAATAAAAATATCTTGTCAGACTCAATTGCCAGTGACTATATGGTCATGGTCTTGTTTATTTCTGGACAAGAGCATAGAAGAGTTTTGCCAGTGTCATCTTCTGATTTTTTTGCTTTTTTGTTCTATTTTGTTTGACTCCCCAGTAGAATCTCCTGTACTGTTGGGCTTTTGTGCTGGGCTCCAATGCATGTACTAATTTCCTTAGTTTTTTTCAAATCACACAAGAATCATCTCAAAGGAACTTCACTGTTCATTGTTGATTGTTACTTATAATAAATAAGCCAGTGTGGTCAATTATATTAGAGTTCACATATTTATTTTTTTACTTTATATTTCAAATTTCCTCGCCACCCATCTCACTCAAAGAGTGACTCTGGGCAGTTTACCATAAAACTAAAATAAATACAGGTTAAAATACAATAAAAACAGTATTCTTAAATAACAATATAAATATAAAATCCAAGATGGGGATGTTAAAAAGTTCTTTTTTTAATAAGAATTTTATTAAGTTTAAAACAAAGATAAAAACTACAAGAAAGAAAAAAGAACTACAAAAAGAAAAAGAAGAAAAAAACTAAAAAGGTGAGAAAACACAAGATGAAAAAAGATTTTTTAAAGATTACAAAAGTGACTTCCGACTTTTAACAGCAAGAATATATATGATCTGTCCCTTTAATTTCTTTCAGTCAACCATTCAATCATCTTCTGGTGCTTCAACAAAGGACTCAATCTCACTGTCAGTAGAAACCTTTGTATTGTTGCTAAGGTCTTCAAATCCTTCCATGACATCCCCAGCCAGATGCCACATTTCAAAGCTGATATTTTCAACAATGTCCTGAATATCTTGCATAATAACTGTTTGAGGTCTTGATGAACTTCTGGGAAAGTCTGCTTGAAATCTTCCATATCTCATGCAGTAAATTATGGCACCCCCTCAAGAACTTACCCAGTGAAAGTAGAATGTAATGAAAAGTTTCTAGAACTGTTTACATAAGTAAAAGGCTGATAAGAGACATTTCCTCAGGGAAGAATAGCAGCAGAAAACTTAAGATTCAAAACAACAGATTCAGCATGTAGGAAAATATTAAAATTGTCAAACTCAGTACAAAAATAATAACATGGAGGCAAATGTTTACTTACCCCTCAATATTTGGATGGAAACAAGCCAAAACTTAAAAAATATTTTTCTTTTTTAATTAATCCCAGAAATAACAATAAGCACCAAGAAAGCTCACTTCTCCTTGCTGTAAAAAGCTTCTCTTAGGGTACATAAAAAGTTAAAAATTGGGTGAGTTAGAAATGGGGTGGCCGGTCTTAGTGTCTCTTTAAGGCCACAGTGCGGCTTGGAAATGATGGTATCCCCGTCTCCTGGTGGCTCTTACCCAATTAGCACATTTACGATCCTCAGGCTGCAAGTTGCCATTCTGGAGAGCAAATGGGGTGATTCCAAGTGTTTTCAAGTACGTGAAAAGGCTCCTGGTCTTCAGGGAAAACCTGCCTGAGCCTGAAAATACTGCTGCATTGTCAGATCTGTCCAGGGAGACCACGGACACAGCTGTTCAGTCTGCCATGTCCCCCACCGGAAGTCTGGGATGTTAAAAAGTTCTTACTTAAAATTCATGTAATTCACTGAAGCCACTTCAAGGTGCTAACCATTTATGCTCATTTAATAACTATTTTTGTATCAGAATTTGCCCTGATAGTGACCATTTCCAATTAATCTGTCAGCTGAATCCTAAAGAAAGACCTAAATCTCTAGCTGTAGCTCATTCTCCTCTTAGGGACAAAATAAGATGGTACATTCCGAATAAATGGTCTTCCAAAGAGTGTGTGGGGCAGGGGGGTGGGGGTGGGGGTGGGGAAACCTGTTCTATTAAATTCAAAACTCCAACTTTGTTCCCAAATCTGTTTACCTGACTCTGCTGGACAGGTATCACATTACCAGTCTATTCTCCATACCCCACTATCTAGACCCCTATCAACTTCTAGCCCCTTTCATATGAGACCCAATCCTCAGTTTGATACACTGTTATAAAACAAAAATGCCCCTTCTCTGCAGTCATTAGTTTCCTTGAAATCACTCGGAGACCATAAGGAGATCTATAAATACATATATTTTTTTAAAAATCTAAGAAACAGCAAGTGTGGAGAGAGAATGGGGAAGATTAATTGCAACAGTTAAGCTTAAGAACCCTGCCTGGTTGTGGCACCTAATTAACTGTTCTCTTATGGGCAGGCAATACTCAGGTCCTAGCTGCCTAATATCTGCATGCATTTGGGAGAATTACTTTCAGAGCATTTTCACCTTAAGATCATTAAATAACTACTGGCAGTCCCCCATTGTAATGTACCCCGCAAGTGTCCAGCTGTGTCTATAGCTGAGGTTAAGGATCTCATCTCACAAATGAAACCTGGGAAAGCTGCTGGAGGTGATTTCATTCCTCAACAGTTACTACAAGAACATAAAGATTGGTGGTTCCTAGTGTGGCTGCTTTATTTATTATATTAAGAGCACAGCACAGTGGAATCAGAACATTGTCATTCCTTTCTTTAAGAATAAAGGAAATAGATGACCCTAACAATTATAGACCTATTAGCTTGCTTAATAGAACAAACAAGCTCTGTGCCAAAGACCTTTACTTAAAACTATTGGATTGGGTCCAAAGTCAAAATATTTTTGCTGAGGAGCAGGTAGGATTCAGAGAGGACCATTCAACCATGGACCACTTTCTGGTCCTACACCATTTAACTTTTGATTTGATTCCAAGGGAGAGGCTATGGGAAAAACTACAGGGATCCTTAATGGATAAATGATTGTTCCTTCTTATCCAGACTCTTTATTCTAACATCTCATTAAAAGTCAGATGTTCCCCTGGGGGCATGTTCTGGATCTGTTACCACCCAGAAAAAGGCAAGACAAGGGTGTATTCTATCCTCCCTATTTTAAAATGTTTCAGGCTCTCCCATCTTCTGGTCATCACCCTCTAATGTTAGCATGTTGTGCAATGCCAATGTTGTTATATGCAGATGATGTAATTTTTTCTGTCTCCCAATGGGAATAAGAAGGGCACTGAGGGCATCACCTCCCTTTTGCCTAAAAGAACATCTTGTAATATTTTTTTTTTAAAAGGCCAGTGTTGCACAACACTACTATAGGATGCATAAATTGTAAAGTAATGGGACTCCAGTAGTGCAGATGCTTACTTTTAAATATCTTTGGATGCAGTTCTAGGCTTCTGTGTCTTGGATCACACATTCCTTTTATTGGCCAGTATTACTCAACACAGCTCCACAACTATTTTGAAATTTTTCCATTCAAAGGGAGCACATTTTATTCCCACAGCCTACAAGGTCTTTCTTGGTAACATTAATTCTCAGCTTCTTTATTTGTACTTTTACAAAGTTTAATAGCTTGGAAACTGTCCAGTCCAAGTTTATAACAGCTAGCCTTGCAATTTTGAGTTGTATCAAGAATGCTGCTTATGGCCTGAGACAGGTTTGGTTTCCTTATGTGCTAGAGCTTGGCTCTACCTCAATAATTTGTTTTTGTTTTTTTTCCCTTGTGGGTCTGGCCCTACTGGTTCTCAGGGATTATTTTAAACCAACTTGGCTAAAAAGGATTAATAGCAAACTCCAGTCTTTAGAGACCATCTGCACATTAGGATTTGAAAATGCCAGGAGCCCCTTAAGCAGAATATCTGGGATACTGATTTCCAAACCAGTCTAAGCATGGTATCCAGTTCCATAGTCTGTTTTTTTTTTTCAAATAGATATGTGCCACCCTATTTTAACTCCATTCCACTTTTGAAATTTTGTCAGACCTCACCTTGACCAGGTAGGACCCACTACTAAAGGCAAAAGTACCACTGGAACTGAGTGTAAATAAGTCATGTTCACAGAATTTGATTTTAAATAGTTTAAATTGTCAACATAGAGGAGAACAGGATCAGGACTGGAACACTTGAGGGTAAAATCTTATATCAGCCACTATAATCTGCCATTATAATGACAATTATACAAAAATATCCCTTCAAAGCTGCTATTAACTCCTACAGTGCCACTGTTAAGGATTTGACTAGGTATCTAATATGCCTTCAAGCTCTAAGATTCTGTGAGTCCATGACATCAATCCTATATACACCTCACTGAATGTAAGAATCAGTGAAGCCTTTAAATCTTACTTCTAAGTATACATGTACAGTATGCAGCTGGTATGTGCCAGTCTTAAAATCTGCATTCTTCATGTGCTTTCTATATTTCCTCTGCAATCTCAAAAAATAAAATAAAATAAAATTAGCATGTTTAAAATCTCAGTTATAGTGCTTTCAAAGGTAGAGTGCTTTGTTTTTGGCCTGACAGGAAAAACGCATAGGCTGAAAGAACCCTTCACTACTTCCTCTTTTGAAGCACAATCAAGTATGGAGAGCTTTTTAATGCAGTAATGTTTAATGGCTTGTTCTTTGATTACTCTTTCTGCAATGAAGACCTCAAAGTAGGAATCTCAAAGACTCAGGCATACAGTATCTTTTCTGCCACTGATAGGTCACTTTCAAAAGCAGCCAACTAAAAAGAAGTAAAGTGGGTTGTAGGTGAATAGTTGTTGGTTTTTTAAAATCTTTTTCCTTCATCTCATAATACAAGATTTACTTTTTCAATCCTAGACAGCAACTTCACATAAACTTTCCAATTCTCTATTCGTATGTGTTTGTGTGATTTGGGATAGGAGAAGAAAGTTCACAACTTTTTCTGTTTTTTTTTTCTGTATTTATTTACTTCTCACATTTCTGCACCGCCCATCTGGAAAGCGACTCTGGGTGGTGTACAGTACAATTCAGTTAAATTAACAGAAGATTAAAATCATAAAAACAAGTACATCATTCAAATACACACACACACACACACATGCATATGCATATACATATAAAATATATAAAATATTTAAAATTTATATAAAATATAAATTCCTTGGGGCCACATCATGGCGCCAACCATCCCCATGATTGACTATACCCCCTCCCACCCCAAGCGAGGTGGCAAAGCCAGGTTTTCACTCCCTTTTGGAAGGCTGGGAGAGTGGGGGCCTGCCTCACCTCTGGGGCAAGGTGTTCCACAGGGTGGGGGCCACAGCAGAGAAAGCCTTCTTCCTGGATCCTGCCCATTGACAATCTCTCATGGACAGGGTCCATAGCATGTCCTCTCTGCCTGACTGGGTGGGACAGGTCGATGCAATTGGAGTGAGGTGGTCCCTTGGGTAACCTGGACCCATGCAATTTAGGGCTTTAAAGGTGATAACCAACACCCTGAATTGGACCCAGAAGCAAACTGGCACCCAGTGCAGGTTGCACAGCAAAGGTGTTATATGCACCATCCTTGGGGCTCCCAAAACTGCTTGTGCAGCCACATTCTGAACCAGCTGTAGCTTCCGGATGCTCTTGAAGAGTAGCCCCATGTAGAGCACATTGCAATAGTCTATACAGGAGATGACTAGGGCATGAGTGATTGACCAGAGGGCCTCCTGATCCAGGAAGGGGCATAACTGGTGCACAACACAAAGTTGGACAAAGGCTCCCCTGGCCACAGCTGCCACCTGCTCTTCAAGCAGGAGTTGTGAGTCCAGCAGAACCTCCTGGTTCTGCACCGGATCTGTCTGGGGCACTGCAACCCCATCCAGAACCAAAGATGGTAAGTTCCTGGATTCCAAGAAGCTCCCAACAGACAGTCACTCCATCTTATACCTGAAGCCTATTGTTCAGCTGAAGCCTGTTGTTCCCCATCCAGACCCCTACAGCCTCTAGGCACGGAGAGAGGGTAGTCACAGCATCACTTAAGTAACCAAGGATGGAGATGTATAATTGGGTATCATCAGCATATTGATGATACCTCATCCTGTGGCGATGGATGATCTCACCCAGCAGTTTTATTTAGATGTTAAAAAGGAGTGGAGGGAGTACCAAACCCTGTGGCACTGCACAAAGGAGCGGCCGCAGGCTGGATCTCTCGCTCCCTATCAACACAAATTGGGACTGGCCGTGGAGGAAGGAGGTGAACCAGTGCAAAACTGTGCCACCCACCCTCAACTCCCTGAGCCACCCCAAAAGGATACCATGGTCAATGGTACTGAAAGCTGCTGAGAGTTCAAGGAGAGCAAGGATCATCCAAAAGTACAACCAATGCTGTTTCTGTCCCATATCTGGGCCTGAAACCCAAATGAAAAGGGTCCAGATAATCTTTTTTCATCCAGGATCCCTTGGAGCTGCAACACCACCACTTTCTCAACCACCTTCCCTAAAAAGGAGAGTTGGGAGACTAGACGAAAATTGTCCAGTATGGTGGGATCCAGTGACGGTTTCTTGAGGAGGTGGTGGACCTGAGCCTCTTTAAAGGTTGTTGGAAACACTCCCTCCCTCAAGAATGAGTTCACCATCTCTTGGACCCACCCACATGTCACCTCCCGAGCTGCCTTCACTAGCCAGGAAGGGCATGGATCTAATTGGCAAATGGTGGCATTTACAGTCCAGAGGACCCTGTCCATTTCCTCAGGCCCAGCAGGATCAAACTGTTCCCAGATAACCAGGTAAGTACATTCCCCAGACATCTCCACAGGCCATACCCCATGCTTGGCATCCAACTTGGTATGAATCTGAGCAATTTTATCCTCCAGATGCTTGGAAAACTACTCTGCACAGTCCTATAGGTGGGTTGCTGGACCCACCTTCCCCAACAGGGTGATCTTAAACAGGGCCACTGGGTGGCATTCTGCAGATGTAATAAGAGCAGAGAAATATTGACATTTCCCCACTGCTACCACCACAAGGTAGGCCTTAATAGTGATTCTAGCTTGTGTTCTGTCAGATTTGGTCCTTGTCTTCCTCCAGTGGTGCTCTAGATGTCTCTTAATCCTCTTCAGAACCCTTAGCTCCTCTGTAAACCATGGAGTGTGTCGGGTTTGATGGGACAAAGAGATTGTATGGGTGCGATCCTTTCCAAGGACCCGGCCGCCTCCCTATTCTTTACTCTTTCTGAAACTTTTTCAAGTTTTTCATGTTAAAGAGTCTCTTTCAAATTACATTTCATGCTCCTATGTTTCAATTTATTTCAAAATGTCTCAATTTAATTAATGAAGAGCACTATTTTAATAAGAGATTACCTGTCATGAGTAAGGATGGCGAGCAGGGGGCTCCCATCCAGGCTGTAAAGCGCATGCGTAGCACTGAGGAATTAGGTAGCCATTCCAAGAGACACAGATCGGGCCCGCCTTAACCTTTGGGGTTTATATGTCTGGGTTTTTCCCACGCTTCTTCAGTTTGTTAGGATTTTCCTGTTATGTAGCAGCAATAAAACACTAGAGACCTGTTCCTTGTCTCAGCGTGGTTCCTGGCTGTTAGGATATTACCAGTCTATATTCTTGCAGGCTACCATAAAGTTGCAAGTAGTTTGTTTGTTTTCAATTACCACTGAGGGACATCATGCTCTCCAACACAGTTCAAAGTTCTTGGTCAAATTCAGCTTACCCCCATCCCTCTTCCACACCAACCATGAAATGAAAAAGTTTGAAAATCTCAGAACTCACAGACTGACCACTCAAAAGCAGTTTTGGAAATTTAAAGACATCCATGATGGAGGCAGTCAGAATTAGGAACATAGAATATGGAAGACGTACTTTTTAACTGGTGCTTTTCTATCAAAACAAATAGCATGGGGAGAAAGGATTAAAAACTTAATCTTGAGAGGAAAAAAAGAGCATTGACTTTTGATTGCAGACTGTACTTCTGAGCACAGTTAGCTCCAAATTTGAGAGGTCTGTAGTAAAATGTCTTCTGCTGGGCATCAAATCCCAGTTGTGATGGGCAGCAGAAATGCTTCAAAGAACACAGTGTGGGTGGATGCTGCCATTTAATTTCACATGAGGCCTCAGAGAATTATAGGGAAATTAAATGACAGCTGGACCCAAATGCTCAAAATCCCTGGATTAGATTTAAAGGCAAAAAAATGAGGACAGAGCTATCCAAGGTAGTTAAATGCTGATATTGAGCCTCAGGTTTCTTTTTTTGAATTGTGTGGTTTATGTTCAAAGTTGCAGTGAATAGCAACTGTATGTGGCTCCTCAAAATTCCACCTAGTTCAAGGAAGGCAATTAAGGGGCCTGACATCCACTTGGTTTAGCAAGTTATATTGGATCAAACATTTTTCCTAAGGACTTTTTTTCAATGAATAAATATTTGCCAAACTGGACAGAAATACAGGAATACAGGCATTGCCCTTTTAGAAATACAGAAGGTGCCCAGTTGATCTATTCCAACTTTAGTTTTTAAAAACCTGTTAGAGGAAATCACTAAGAATTGCCCAACATCCCTAGAAGTAGTTTAAAGCTCTGAAATGTCCATAGGTTCAAATGAAGATGGCTATTTAGTTGCCCCCAAAAAGAAAAAAAAGTCACAGAAATATAAAAGTGAACATAGTTTTGCATATGCCAATTTAAACATACAGAAGGTATTATTACCTCTAGGAGGGAAAAAACAAACTATAATATCAGTATAAAATAGTGAAAACCATGAGAGAAAACCATGAGAGTCATGTGTTTTATGTTCTGTGAAAACCATGAGAGTCATGTGTTTTATGTTCTGTCTTAAATTGATGTTATCTCCTGTACAACGGACTTATGCCAGCCTTTCTTAAGGTTCTTTAAATTACATGTGAGCAGACAGAAGTTAAACAGAGAATAACTTCCGACAAAGGATTAACTCTATAAAGTAAACCTGATCCCAGGTAGGCTTTGCCCTACATATAAATTATTCAAAAAGATAAATAAATGGGTTGATGGTCTTCACATGCCTATGAGCTATTGCCATGGTTTAATAGCACTGAACCCAAGGAGACTTCATCAAAATAGCTTGCTTTATTCTGTAGCTATGAATACTCTCTCTTCCACTGAGCCAAGGCAGATACACTGGATTTTCACAGCCCAAATATGGAAGCTCTAAAAACAAAGCAATAGCATGTTTCTAAGTCATGGCTTCTCATAGAGGTTTTCCAACTGAAGTGTATGTATGTATGTATATATGTATGTATATGTGTGTGTATACATATATACATATATATATATATATATATTAATTCATTCATTCCTCAACTTTCTACACTTCGTTAAAGTAAAACAGTCTTAGCATTTTCATGAAGAGCTGTCAAACCTGTCCCTTTATTTCCATTAATATAATTTTCCACCCACTAGTATAATACAGTATGCTGGGGAAAAAATGGAAATATTGTTGTAGATCCCAATCCTTGTTGTGCTTGAATGGAAACCACTATTTCATCTTTCTTCCTTGATTAGTGTGACTCCAAACTCCAGTATTACCTTGGATAAATTGCACACACAGACTTTAAACATGTGCCAAGGAAGACTGGACTTTCTCACAAAATCTCCAAACAATTGGCTCAGTAAAGAAGGCAGTACTCAGGAAAATCTCCTCTCAAGGTCTCTCTAGTAAGGAAAAGTATTGGGTAAAGCAAAACTCCTTTTTATCAACTTAATGGCTTGGTTTACCCGCCACTATACCCTACTTTTTTCAGCCCAGTCTATCTAGTTCCTTTAAGCTGTAATAACATTTTTCAGCAGCAATCTGCTGGTCATCATGAATAGACAAATTAAGATAACCCATAAATCACAATTCTCAGAGAAGCACATGGCAAAGGGTCTGTTGTCTCACTTTTTATTTTATTTTTTGTTGCCCATTAGTCTTACTATAGCTCTCTTGCTCACACTGAAGATGTTGCCTAGTCTGACAATGAAACGTCTGCAAGAAAACAACAAGGCTCAGAGAGCACCAAGGACTCACAGTACTATCTCTTTGCTGGATGCCCATGCATTCCTTGGTTCATGCAGGGGGCAGAAGCCGGGCTCCCATCATCATTTATGCCCCAGGCCTTATAAACCTTTTGAGCAATCTTGGTAATAGAGCAGATGCAATAAACAATTTCTATTCTCAGATCCAAACATGAAATCCTGTGCCCCACCTGTGCCCCATTGAAGGGGTTGCTTTCACTATGGTAAATAAAGGAGTATAACCTAAAGCATAATTTGACATTGTTTGAAGCATCTCTATCCTGCTCTTCAGCCAGAATACTCTGAGAATGATGGTAATAATGTCTCAAGAACAAGACACTGTTCTATAGGTTGCAATCTAAGAAGGAATGAGAGGTGAAAGAAAGAGGAATATGAGAATACTCAAGCACCAGCTCTAGATAGCATACAGGTCTTATAATGAATTTCTGTACTGCAAGTACAAAGCAACAGTGACTACTATCATGCCATTGGAAATTGTTAGTTGATGGTTTATTTCCTCCCCTATGATTGCATTATAATATTTTCAGACTTGCTATTCATTCAGGTTACTTATCCAGAACAGTCATATGTGATTTTCTTACTGGGAGAAGAAAATGAAATAACTAGTATCTTCAGCTGCAATTACCACTAAATTGTTATATCTGCCCACAATACTAATGTAATGATCAACATCAGCTTAACACAGCAGTTAGTATACAGCTTCTAAAATACTTCAATTTATAGCAGCAAAATTTGGGAACACATCATTAGCACTGCTTCTATCCTGCATCTTGTAAATCAATACAGACACTACTTTTGATCTTGAGTGAGCCTGAGAAGAAATAATGCTACTCAATGTGTGTTCAAAGCACATTGATCAACAGAGTGGAAGGAACTGTCAAATCCAAGTCCTTTGGAAATAGTTTGTACCTATAGTGCAAGCAGACTGGGTAACTATGGTGAACTCACTAAATATAAATCCTATAGACTTTGGGAATAAGCTGGACTATATTCAGTGAGGGTCTGTGAAAGACATAAGGCTGTTGTCTTAATCTAAGCTACCTTAAGTATTTGTTGTAAAAATATAATGGAATGGCTAAGTATGGCAACCAATTAAAAGCTATTAATTAGTATTCATTAGCTTTTTTTAACCTGTTACATGGTTTGTTAATTGAGGGTACTATTTTAAAAATGAGAGTACACCTATTTTTTCTTTTCTTTTTTAGTTTGTATTAGCTTTTATTGTTGTAAATTGTAATCTTTACTAAAATTATTAAAAAAAAGTGAAGGTGACCTTTTGAGACATTATAGTCCATATAATTTTATAATCCAGTATGCTTCTGGGTGCAATTCAAGGTGTTGGTTATCACCTTTAAAGCCCTACATGGCATGGAGCCAGGTTACCTGAGGGACCGCCTCTTCCCCATTACATCAGCCCGTCCCACCCAATCATGCAGAGAGGGCATGCTACGGACCCTGTCTGTAAGAGAATTTCATCTGGCAGGGTCCAGGAAGCGGACCTTCTCCGCAGTAGCTCCCACCCTCTGGAACATGCTGCCCCCGGAGGTGAGATTGGCCCCATCGCTCCTGGCCTTTCGGCGGAGTCTGAAGACCTGGTTCTGCTGCCTCGCTTGGGGTGGAGAGGGGAATAGATCTACATGGGGATGGCTGCTATAGACCACTCCTCCCATACTTGGACTGTTTTAGATTCTTTTGCCACTTGGACTTTTTATTTTTTACTTTTATTTATATTATTTATTGCTGTAATTTTATATTGTACATTTTATTCATTGTATTATTGTTGTTAAAATTGATTATTGTAAACCACCCAGAGTCCCCCAATGGGAGGAGATGGGCAGGGACAAATTGGACAAATAAATAAATAAATAATTTAAGAAATCAAAACTTGCTTTTTTTTTTTAGAAAGGACTGCCATGCTAAAGAAACTGTTAAAGAACTCATACCATATTTTTTTCACTCTCTTATAAGACACAGAACTAAAATAACTTTTAACACACTGCACTGCACTAATTAGAATTTGCACTGACAAAGGCTTTCATTAATTAATCTACCAGTTAAAATGTTCAGCCTTAGAATTAATCCCATGTATTACATACTTTCCTGAGACTCTTGGAGATAGGCAGGATAGAAATTAGAAACAGATATTTATAATAATACACATTTGGAAAGGACAAATTAAGCCTCCATCTCTCAGAGATCTCTAACCAGAAGTCACACCATTTATTGAACACTTCTGACAACAGTGCATTGCACCAAGAGATGACAGAACAGGGGCTGCTGAGCTTTCAACCCACCATCTCCCTCCTTTAACCTCTCTTGCTATATTGATACGATTTTGTAATTTCAGTAACCTGCCACCAAGCACAAGAACACATGGATTATGAAAACACATGGACACTTTTCCTGCTTCCTCTTTGCTCAGCACAGACGCAGATCAGATTTGTTAGTAGTGCTATATTTTGAAAAAGTTCAGGTGGCTTCACATCTTTTTCCATTAATATGTTTTATCCCAGTTCAGTGGGATTATGCTGTGAACAAGATCTTTCCCTGTGTATTTCTAATGTTATTCTTTCAGAATGTTTTTTACCTCTGGACAGCAGAGTTTTGTTACATTTCAGCCACAATACGCAACATTACATAATTACTCTGCATATATCTCCACTGAAAAAAATCTGTATTACGGATGATGTGAAGCTTATCTCTGGTGTATTATCTGATACTGCTAAAACTCTGGCTACAATGGCATACATGAAGACATGCTATTTATTGATACAGCCATCAAGCACTGAATGCGCTAGCATTAATCACCTTTATATCCCACTGAAATCTTGCTAATTAATGCCTCATTAATTTCAGAGGATGCCTCCCTTCTCCAGTCTTTGTTTTTTATCTCCCTTTCTCTGGGGCTAATGTTATAGTCACATAGGTCTGTAGTTCACATTTGCTCATGCTGTAGCACAAGTTCAAGCAACCCATAAACCCAGAACATTTGTCAAGCCACCGGTCCATTTCCATTAGCTTATGAGCTGCGTTCAGCTTATTAGCTGGGTAATCACAAATTGTGCATTTTACAACAAACCAGCAAACAAAGAATAAATAATAGCGAACAAAGAATAAATAAATGGTGCTAATTAGTGATGTCTCCTGCATAAGTCATTTTGAAATTTTAAAAGTTGTGAAGTGCTCCCGCTACTTTATGACCTTCTGTCCCGTTCACATGTGCATTTGAAAATAACAAAACATGAACTAATTTTAGACAGAACAGAATTCTAAGCCCCCCTTTGCTTGTCTGTGGAGGCTATGCTATCTGTGTCACATGAAGCTTCTGTTTCTTCATTCAACTACAGCGAAAGGTTAATATATGAGCAATTAGTGAGATGCTTTATGGGAATAATTTGCAAAGAAAAGGATACATGTGGCACAAAAATTGTGCTAACTCCCCAACAGATTTGTCCTTATTATAGCAATAAAAAGCCCTTCACATATAGTGTATAAAAAGACAAGACTATTTCATATATCATCTGCTCCACAGAATGCATTGTCATCAAGGAGACAAGCTTCTGCCAATTTGTTTGTGGAACAGATGCTTTGGGAATATACGACGTACAGTATGACACTTTGGAAAATATATCTATCTGCAAGAACTTCACGTTTGCAAAAGCTAAATTCTAATGGGATGGCTTCATCCCTTTAGCTTCCTGGAGCAACTGGGTTGCCCTGTGGCAAAGGTTTCACTCCGTTGGCATGACTTATAGTTAGATGTCCTTCCTCCAGCATCCTTTTGACTTCAAATGTCATTTGGAAGGCCTTGAAATCTTCATATAATTCTCCTAAACAGGAACCCCAAAATGTGTGGAAAAGTAATTTGAGGTTATAGTCTAGGGAACTGTTTTCTCTGACCCACGTTTTACTCTTTTTCTGTTCAAACTCAGCAGAACATTTCTAAAATTCCTGATGGAATTGGAAACCCCATTCACTGTAGATTTTACCCAAGAGTTTAATTTACAAGTATCAGATAAGCCTAGAAGCAAGAAAAGCATGTTTGCTGAGGTGGGAACCCAGATGCAATACTCTCCCCCTACTAGCTTTGAGTACTTACTTGATCAGAAAGGCAAGTCATAAATTAAAGAAAATTCACATAGAAGCTCACCTGAATTATTCCTTAGACTGTGATAGATGACAGACAGAACACTTGTACAAATTTGGAGCCAAGTCAAATACCTATTTTCATTTATAGGAAAAAACTTTAGGCAATTAATAAACCTTTCCTCACTTCCACCATTAGTTGTACTTTGTAAAGTAGCTGCAACTCTGTACACCCTTGCTGTGAATAAATCCCATTGAACTCAGTAGGATGTATTTCTGAATAGACCCATAAAGGAAAATTTAGCATTCCTTTAAGCATGTAGCAATAGGTCTATTTTTTCCCTCTTCTCCTTATTCAAATCTACACATTTAGTATCCAAACTGATAAGTCTCTTGTAAGAGCTACAGGGTTGGTTGGTTGGTTTTCATCTACCATCATTCACTTCAATTTGGTGCAAAATGTATTAAAATATCTCTGCACTTCCTTTTTGCTCCTGATATAATCCTGTCATTTCCAAAAGATCTTCTGTGGATGCTTATTAGTAGAAATTAATATTGCAGGCTGCTGCAACACTATATAGCATTATCCCACTCCATACCCATTTTATCCCATTCTACTTATCCCATGTTCTGATGTAAATAATATACTGTTCCTCATAATTTCCCACCTTCCAATGTGATAGCAGAGTGCACAATAAATTGTACTATAGAGGCTAAGGAACAAGGCTGCAGGGGTGGGTGGCGGGGAGGTAGCCTAGTGCAACTTCTCTCCCTGCATATCTGCCCTTAGACCTGTCTTTAGCAATGAGCCTTGCTGTTATTTTGAGAGAGAATGCTATCTAGCGTGATGCCTAGATCCTGCAAAATTCAGAACCACTCACCTAATTAAAATTAAACACCATCCAGTATTTTGGAGTACTAAACCAGAAAAGATTACAGAAAGAAGACGATTAAAGAGAGAAAAGAGATCTACTGCTAGTCTCCAGTTCCTATTTAACCTTGAACAATCCTTTTTACAGGGATAAATGATAATGAACCTCCTTGTCTACAAAGCAAGTCCACCTGGTATTAAATTGTAATCCCTCTTGAAGCAAGTGGGAGTAGATTGTCACAAATCTGAACACCTGATAAAGTAGGAGGCATCCTGCCAAAACACATGGCATCTGCATTTTGCTTCTTTCTAGACATCAAATGGGGTTGGGAGATAAGTAAAAAGCTGTAATTCAGCAGGGCAAACAATTTACTTGCAAAAAAGTGGGAAGCAGGAGACATAAGTACAGAGGAAACATAAAAATAAAAGAATGACTCAACCAGTAACCATGTTTGCACTGGCAATATGAAGAAATGAAATAACAAAAGCAAGCAATCTACCTGTTCGTGTACAGATTAGCAAGGTTGTTAGAACTGTATGAGGGAGTAGGAGGTGATAATAAACCAGCATACCAACAAAGTAGATTTAAAAACAACAACTGATTCTTGACTTCACAGGTGCACCTAACTTGTAAACAAGAGCAAAACCACCATCTAGCCTTCAATGGACTTCTGAAAAATAGGTTGCTCCTATTTTTTTTTAAAGCATGGTTTGATGCTTCTTTTCTCTCATTTGAGCCCTAAATGCCACTCACTACTTTGGATACATCGTTTATAAACATCAAGAGGTTTGAGACATCACTTTGATCTTCCTGGGAAAACGAAATATTGACAAAAGCTCTAATGCCGCAATCAGTACTATGATTCCCAAAATGTACTGTACATAGCCTGGATTTCACTATGGTGAAATATGGGCTTTGAAAATTAAACTTTGATCTAGATTCATTTATCACTCATGCCCTTCAAAACTGAGGCTCTGGGCAGCTGTGAGTGGCAGGTGGCATCAAATGTAAATAAGTAAGTAAATAGAGTAAGGAAGTAGTTTATTGAACAAGTCTACAGACAGTTTCAATTATGGTATGGGTAACAGCAGTACATACATACATCTTAAAACAAGACATTGTTTAAATGTAAAACAAATACATTGCATACATTTAAATTTAAATCTAAAATCTAAATGATAATAACATTAAAATCTTTTAACCTTTTTTGACATAATACTTTAAATTGTTAACAAAGTAGTGTAGGGACTTAATATACCTGGTCAGACTAGGAAATATAGGCATTACCTAATTTGTCATGTCAGGCAAATTCTACTATCCTTTTCCTCCTTAGCCTGGCTGTCTCAACACCAAAGATAGCAACTTGCTGCATCACAAACTGTTTGGTACCTTGTAGGAGAAAATTCAGTTCGCTTTCAACATTCCAGTTCCTCATGTCAACAAGTAATGGGGATAAATAATGATCTGTATATTTAACATACAACCATCAATTCAATTTTTAATGTGCCAGATCCTCTACTTCACCTGCCCCACATATACAGAGTCTGTCTTGCACTGGGATACCTAGGAATCTGCCTTGTTGGCTCAAATTGGAGATGGGTAAAGGTTATATGATAATCTGTTTTCAATGGGAAGGGGTTGAAACTGGGATTAAACTCTTGCTTGCCATTTTGCTGACTTTATAACCGACAGAGTCCATCTATCCTCTAGCATCTAATATTTGTTTTATAAATAAGCCATTTCTTATATTGGTGTTGGGTACACTTAAAGCTTCCACACTAAAACTATACTGAAGTGCCAGTTTTGAAGAATTACACAACCAGAACTTGTCAAGGATTTTTATCATCTGTTCATTTAGACAAATCCTAGGAAGCTGATCTTTACTCATTTAATTACCCAGTAATTAAACAGCCTGAAACAGGTTATCTCTACTACTGTGAGCAAGCCAAGTTCAGCTCTGATGGTATGTGCTGAGGAAGCTCTTGAGATTACCAGAATTGAAGAAGAAAATGGTTTATATGTGTCTTGGTGTCTTGACTGACTGATCATCTGTGCAATTTACCATGACATGAATGATTTCATCCTCTTCTGCCTGACACCTGTATAAGAAGCTAGCATTTATACTTTTTTTTTTTTTTTTTGCCATAAGTAGATGAATATTGAGACCATTCTGATGGAGAATGTAAGGGCATCCCTTGTTGTTTTCTGAATTCCCACATGTGGGCAAATCCCAGGAATACCACTGTGCCAAGAAATTGCTGAGCAGACAATGGCAACATTATTCAGAAAACCTTCTCTTTTTCCTTAGCCTCTGCCTCTGAACAATGAAGCCCAGAACAGTGTATAAAAAGACAAACAAGCAAACAAGCTTTGATAACCACAAGTTTCAAGACAATTAAGGAAGTGAATATCTCTTGTTCTCAACATGCATTAAGTGTATTGTGCTGTAAAGAACCAGATATTAGCTTCCATTTAAATATGCACAGCCTCTGCTTCCCAGCTGGGGGTGGGGTGAGGCTTCAAGACAGAGATATGGGCAGAGCTATGCAATATTGTGGCAGGGAGTCCCATTTCATTTCCTTACTAGCTGATACTTCCAATTATTGATGAAGTACCTCTGAATTTGAACTTATAAAAAAATGTTTATTATATGCAAAAAGAAAAGAAAGGGACAAAAAGAGCAAAAGCATACATTTGTGATGTTTTAATAGTCTTTTGGATGTTTGATTTAAATTTACTTTGGTTTGTGGTTTCTGATTCCTTTAATTTTTCAGAAGCAAAATTATTTTTTCAGAACTCAAATCCTTCAAATCAGAAGGATTCATATGAACATGCATGCATACATAGAACAGAGTAGAGTGTGTATATTCAGGTGTTTCTATATCTAGAGCCAGATATCATGTTAAACCATAATTCCTTGTTCAACAAATTATGGCTTTGTGGAATGCATACCTCCAATTTATAACCATATCATAGTACACATATACAAATATAGCTATGCACATCTAGTGAAATGGTCTTCTAATTTACACATACATACATACATACATACATACATACATACATATGTGTAGGGGAGTGTGTGTGGTTGTGGTTGCATTTCTCAATATGCTGAACTGGTTTTGTGCTTTTGGATGTATGTCCATGCATGGTGAGTCCCTTCCCATACTAGCCTTGTTTTGTTGTCATATACTGTATACTCCAACCAATTACATATATAAACTATAGGACATTTTAGATATACCTTGTTCCTGCACTCTTACTGTGTTAAATTTAAGTTAGGATTTATCTCCTAAAGATAATAGTAGAAAGATGACATAAAAATCATTCAGGGAAGTGATTATGAATAAGGCAAAAGTTATTTGAAAAAAATAAATCAATCTAGATAAGAGTTTTGCATGGTGTATATTTCATTCATATGTATAAACTGGCTGATTTCTTCGGTAAAACAGGAGTGCCAACTTCTGAATGGCAAAGAACAGATGGGGCAATCCTAAAATGAACTGATGAAATTTTCTTGTAGAAGTAGTGGAAAAGGCTAAAGGGTTACAGTTAGTTAATATATTAAATGGTCTTTACCTCTGGAGAGCTAAAGTGAACATGAGTTTAGTAATCACAGTCTAGTCCTTACTTAAAAATTACTTGAAATAGACAACCTTGACTTGGAAGATATTTGGGTACAGTATGATGAGAGTTAAGAAATGAGGTGTAGTAACTTTGCTGGTAACTTTAAAAATGTCTGTTTCAATACTGGTGCAAGTATTTCTGTTCATACTTTGGGAACAATTGCACGAGAGATCAAAACAAAGGGAAAAAAAGGAAGAGGAAAATAAGGCAGTCAGAGAACCAATTTGAAGAATAATAAAAATACAAAGGGACAGTACACCAGTCAAACAATTTTATTAAATCAGCTCCCTCCTAGATTTATTAAATTTTCCATGCCTTGCCCCACCACAATCCTAGTTCAGAAGTCTAATCCTTTACTGCTCAGTTTGTGTCACCTCTGGAGCAAACTATAGCCTTGGGATTTGAGACTGCATGTCTCCATATGAACATACTCAGAAATGTTTGTTCTATGGATTGACTGATAAACTACTCAAATGTGATATAATTTTCATAAATGGAATGGGAAAAAACAGAAATTAAACCAATATCAATGTGGTTAAATGTGATGTGCATATATGGGTACATCCATATGAATGGTTGTGAATGGTTAATTTAGGAATAAACAACATACTTTATTCTGATATTTTGCAGTTCAGATCCCTTTACCCAAAGCTGGTATGATGCATGGTTATGTATTATGGGATTTTTAGTCCAAATTATATGGAGGACATGAAATTGTCTGCTCATGGAATAGTTCTTAAAAGTCTTCATTTCGTACCCTCAATTTTAAATTATGTTGTTGAAGTAGGATTCTCACCTCTTTCTTGTCACAAGTTCTCAAATAGCAGCAGAGAAACACATGGTCACCTCCAATTGGGGAATTGGGGCTATGCTTGTCTCAAAAATTATTTGAAAGAAGTGCTTTGGACTCATGAATGTAGAAAGTAGAGCATCTCTCTACCTTCATTAAACCATCCCCTCTTTGCTCAGGCTTTCCATGTGAGCCTGAAGAAAGGCATGGCTGCTTTAAGGAGTCAATTAATTAATGAAACTCATAAAATAGCTTTGTTAGTTTATTTTAAGGAACAAAGAACTGCCATACTTACTTAATTTTAAAAGCATTTCTTCTGAATCATTTTTATGCACATCACTAGTGAGAATGTTTGTATTGATTGAATTTTGGAAAATGCACCCATACACATGTATTGATATGTCGGCCCCACTAAGTAGACCAGACCAGAAAATCAACTCCATAAGAAGATTAGAACTATACTTCATTGAAATAGTCTATAGCAACAGAATCTTGCAAGTTGGATACTTACTTCCCCACCTTATACCCCAGTAAATCAAGGAGATACTTGCTGAAGCTGCTTCAAAAATATTATCTTGCTTCCCAGGACTTAAATAATGTTTCAGTCCTTTTTGCCTAGGTAACAGTTCTGGCATATTTCTGTTGGGGTCACCTCCCTCACTCTCTTCATGATGGTCGCATCTATGGATCTCCAAAAGTGCACACAAGCTTGACACCTGAGTCTGCCCAACGCCCCAACTTACAGCTTATCCAAAGAACACATCAAGAAGCTTGTATAGCACCCTAGAGGATGGGTGCAAGCATTCCTGCCATTACTATTACAGTGCCTCAAGAAAATAATAGATCTTACAATAGAAGAAAGTGGAAAAAATGATGTTGCTTGACATCATCATATTCTTCATTCCAATTTAATCAAAACTGGCAAAAGAATCACAGAGCTGCTGCATGCATCAAATCTAGCAAAACATACAAAAATTGAAATACCAGTGCCAGTACACTTATACCTTACATACTTTCAGGCGAAATATATTGTATGAAAAATTAGAGTAATACTCATGGAATGCCACATTTCAGGATTCCTAGATAATGTTGAAATTGTAAGCTAAGCCAGGGCAAAGCAATGCACACAAATTCCTAAGAACCTGTCACTCTGACAAGTTACCAGTCAACAGACACATAAACTTAAACCTCATCTATGGACGATTCAAAAGAAATACCCAAAGGTCATATAGAGAGAACAACACAGATCACAACAACTGATCATAATCCTTTATCACACAACTGTTAACCAACTCTCAGATAAGCAGTAGAGGGCACTGCATCAGCATAATAAGAACAAGATAATTATAACAATGTGTTAATCACATAGAAAGTGATAATACTGAACAACCCGCCCAATCATCTACAAGACTGATAGGACAGGCAACTATATATTTCACAACCAAGGAAGAAACTCCAAGATCATAGTACTGGAGATGTTACCTGGGTGGGCAATGAAATGTCTGTAAATGAAAAACCAAACTTGGAGAACTGCTACAAATATCTACCTATCTTCACCTATTCAATCACATATGTAATAGGAAAAATGAAAACCTTTTTTGCATTTAGTATTTGCATCATTGCTAAGGATCAGTGAATCACAATGTTTGCAGCCCCCCACCCATTTTTGTGCTACGAGTTTTATTCTGCCATTTTCATGCTGCATTTTACCATCTTTTCTTAGGTTTGTGGAGTAGCACTTTCATATTCTTCTATGTTTTCATGATTTTGTGCTTTTTGTATTGTAGGCTGTTTCTCTGGGTGGGGCTGTACTCATAAGCAAGACATAAATGTATAGAATAAATAACTGAAAAAATATAATATAAACCTGGATATGAAATGTTAATTTGCTCAGGCTCAGTGACTTCATACTGTATCTTCTACTGCAGCTTTTTCAGTTAGGTCTTCTTGCATTTGAATTGTATATAGCACAACCTCCATCACGAAAAAATGTGTGCTTTATTTAGTATCTTTTAACTTTTATTCCACGACATATCAGAAGATGACAGATTTGTGAAAACAGTAGACATTCCTTAAGCAATATCTTTATTAAAGGTTCCTGATTATGAAGCTCAGTAAAAGCAACAGGCTTCCCTGTGTTTTCCTTTGAAAAGCAAGCAAAAGGCTGAGTATATTTAGGGCATGTTTCCGGTTCATGTGAAGCAGTGATGAAGCCCAGAAATGCTGAAGAATCTGGCATCTGCTGGGAAAGGAGGCCTCAACAGGCTCCCTTTCATCAGGGCTTCTTGCCAATATGGCAATAAAATATTCTTTCTCAGCTCTGTACTCCCAAGCAGATGCAAGAAGGTTAGGTAAGTAATTTTACTGCATAGCTAGGAAGCAATTCTGCAAATAGCAGCGTATTGGAAACCTGCCCTTTACAGTAAGTGCCAGTAGCAAATTTTGAATTTTGAATCTCTCCCACATTTTCAAGCCAATGGACTTTTGGCAACTCCTTTTTTTTAGCCTTGAAACTTTCTGACATGATACTGGGGGCCTTTGTTTCAGCAATTTCAACCCTTAGTATAAGGGACAGGCACAACTTGCTCAAAGTCATGCATGCACTTTCGGGGGAAGAGGGTACAGACAGCACTAGTGAGGAGAAGAATCAGGAGGCATGTGTTTACAGTTGGGCCCTCTGCAGGAGACTGGGCTTTATTAGATATTCCCGGATGTTGTTCCCTGTAAGTGATGCAGTGACTGCCCTTTCTCAGTGCCTGGGGGCTGTGGGGGTCTGGATGGGGAACAACAGGCTTCAACTGAACCCTGGTAAGACGGAGTGGCTGTGGATTGATGGTGCTTCATCTTCCGGGAAACCTTAGTTCTGGATGGGGTCATCCTTAGTTCTGGATGGGGTTGCACTGCCCCAGACAGACTCAGTGCGTAATCTGGGGGTTCTCCTGGACTCATGACTCCTGCTCGAAGAGCAGGTGGCAGTCGTGGCCAGGAGGGCCTTTGTACAACTTCAGGTTGTGCGCCAGTTATGCCTGTTCCTGGAACGAGAAGCCCTCCGAACAGTCACTCATGCCCTGGTCATCTCCCATATAGACTACTGCAATGCGCTCTACATGGGGCTACCCTTGAAGAATATCCAGAAGCTTTAGCTGGTCCAGAATGCAGCCGCGCAGGCTATTTTTGGTGCCCCTAGGTCGGCACATATAACACCGTTGCTGCGCAAGCTGCACTGGGTGCCAGTTTGCTTCCGAGTCCAATTCAAGGTCTTGGTTATCACCTTCAAAGCCCATTACATCGGCCCGCTCCACCCGATCATCCAGAGAGGGTATGTTGCGGACCCCGTCCATAAGATAATTTCATCTGGCGGGGTCCAGGAAACGGCCCTTCTTTGTAGTGGCCCCCGCCCTCTGGAACATCTTGCCCCCGGAGGTGAGGCAGGCCCCTTCACTCCTGACCTTCCAGAAGGCCCTGAAGACCTGCTTCTGCCGTCTCACCTGGGGCAGGAAAGTGAATAACAATTCTTGGGGGTGGCTCGCACCCTTGAGTCCCTCCCACCAGCCTGGATTTTATACCTTTCTTGGATTCTATATTTATTTACTGTATGTTATAATAATTGTTTTTATGAGATTTTAATGTTTATATTTGGAGCCTGATTTTATTGTAAACCACCCAGAGTCCCTCTTTTGGGGGAGATGGGTGGTGGCTAAATTTGAATAATAAAATAAATAAATCAATACATAAATAAGCATCTCCAGAATCATCTACAATGTTCAAGGATTTAGCGACATGTCACTATATGTGGGAGTATTCCCTGAAGGCATGAACCTATGGTAAAGCACTGTAAACTTATTGGGGTTTTAAATCTAGAAGTTCAAATAGTGTTGGAGAATAGCTTCACAGGATGATTCTACTGCTTGTCTGCTTGCAGACATAAGCTTTGTGACTGTAGACATATACTCTTGTGCAATACACAATTTCATTATTGACAGTTGATTTGCATAATATGAAAAGTAGAAGGATCCTCCTTGGGAATCAATAGGTTTGTACATGTTAGTGTCTTTTGGGCATCAAGGTATGTCACAGCAAAGGGCCTACATAAGTACCGGCTGAAATATCAAAATAAGGCAGGACATTTTTTTTCTGGAGAGAGAGCGGAAAGGAGAGAGAGAGAGAGGAGAAACAAAAGAAAAATGTGGGAAGAGAGTTCAGCATTTCTTTATTGGAAGACATATATCCCATAGGACTTAAAAAGAAAATTAACAAAGAGATGGGAAAGTTATGCAAGAGTTGGAGACTAATTATTAGAACTGTGTCAAATGTTTGTCCATTTCCATTTTCAGACTTACTGTTTGGATGAGGCAGAATATTTCCAGGGATTCCAAAATTAACTTTTCTAAGAAACCTTTCTTTCTTTCCCAACCTTACATTTTTCTAGGCCTCCTCTGTCAAGAGATCAAACTGAATCAGAGCTAGTGTAGTGAACAGGATCACATCATGGTATCTTCCAGGCAATAATATAAGGGCTTACTTTGTTTAGATAACTCCCTTTTTACAAATATGACTCTTGCTGCATTTTCTTGCTGCAGTTTTATAGTGTTTTCTCCATTTTGTCACTTCAGTCACACCTGTCCATTTTGGCTTTGCAATTCAGCTACTTCACTGAGACAGCAACACTGCCTCAGCTGGGTGAATGGTTACCCATTATGTAAACCAGTCTAAATATGATGAGGCACATGGTATCTAGCAATAATACAAGCCTAAGTATGTTTACTCAGTCAATAGTACAGTGCTTTTCAAAAGTTCACTGAATTTTACAGTATCAAGTATTGCATGTGTTTAACTCCCAGACACACTAGGAAGTAAGGTTTTATGAATAAACTCAGTAAGCATTGCACTATAAAGTATTTTATTTTATTTTCCTTTCATTCAGTAAATTTATCCCCCTTTCATTTTCCCCAATTTGCCTCTTGCCAGTACATTTTTCTTCGGTGAGTAAGGTAAATAACTGTCTCTAAGTAAATGTGGCACATTGAATAGAAAATTTTGTAATATAAAACTGTAGATATCTTTTCCAAGTATTTTCTTTTCATACTGCTGACAAAGTATCTATGATCACATTGATTATAAATGACAAAGAGAAGGCAGGAAAAGAAATTTAATTGGAAAATTAACCCTTCAAAACAGTGTAATCCAGCAGGTTAAGTGAAAGTTTGTTAAATGATGGAGACATACAGTTCAGGGACAATGGTCTTCTATTGGTCAAGCCAAGAACAGGCAATCCAAACTGGCATATTGCATTATGCATGCATCAGTAGTTATGATTTTTGACACCTGTTTGCACTGATTCACTGCCTCTGGACTGAGAAACTAAAAATAAATCTATATAGTTTCACACCTGAGGACCATTTTCTTTGTAATACCTTGAACAATGGATAGATTTTATAAAAAGAATCCAGTTTAGGCTGCCAAGAGCATGCTCTTATTTTTATTTTTTTATTTTTTAATTTAAATCTACTTTTAGAAAGAACACAGAGAAGATGGGGCACATCAAAGTCAGGCAAAATCCTGTGGGATGGAGGCAGGACCTGGAGAGATCTCATAACTAGTCATGGTTGGAGTTTCCAGAGTTAATTAAGGTTTTCAACCACCAATTCCCAGTGGCCTGATAAAATGTTGTTTTAATACACAGATAAGTAAAATGATAAATGATGGATTTGCTGGCCAGTCTGAGAAACAGAATAAAGTAAAACCAACTCATATCACAATATGCCATGAAGACAATTTGCCTGCAGGAGCACCGGGGTGGAGGGTTTGAATGCACTGGGTAAAACTCTAATAAGGGAAATTTTGTGTATGGAGATTGTTGTGACCTAGGCAAGAGGGTTATATAAGTGAAATAAGTGGCATTCTGAGAGTCTTGACTGCACAGCTGTGATGGTTGGAAGTGAGGCTTTCATACAGGAAGATCTTTTCAGCCACTGACACTTGGGTAAGCACCACTTCTTAGAAATGTTACAATCTGCTTAATAAATTTCACTTATAATATTTATATTTTTCCTTGCTAACCATTCCTCCCTTTTTGTATAATCTTCCTAGAAAGGAAGAGGTTTGGATGGAAATAAATCAATAGTCTAGCTAGTATTAGAAATGTATATCTAAAAATGGCTCTTCCCATTTCTGCCCCCCCCTTTTTTCATTTTAACAAACTCCTTTAATTGGACCCTCTGAACCACAGAATGAGATTTTCTCTCCCTCTCCCTCCCTCCCTCCCTCCCTCCCTCTGTCTCTGTCTCTGTCTCTGTCTCTGTCTCTCTGTGTGTGTGTGTGTGAACACAGAGAGAAAGATATGCATGGATACACATGGATAGATCTTCCATGGGGAAAAATCATAGTCTTCTAATCTCTTGGCAGCATGTGTTTTTCTTCAGTTACTGAGGTTACTGGGTTACCATTGATATAAAGCTGATTTTCTCAGAGTGTTATCAAGCAGATAAGACCATACTTTACAAGATGCACACTTGTGCAGTTTGAGCACAGTGATGCTAGACAGAGTCAGTGATTGGAAATTTCCAATTGGACTTTAGGGGAGTGGCTACAGATTTCAGGTGCTTGCCTTTCTCAGTCTGCTTTTTCAAAGGCATATCAAGTCAACACCAAAAGAAGCCTAGTGTTAGATTAAAATGTCATGCCTTTATCCCATACACCTCTAAGTGAGAGTGGATAGTCTATGATCTGCTTCATATAATCCTAAATTGAATTTAAATGTCACCTGAATATGTTAATCTTTCATACTCCAAGTTATGAATTGCTTTCTAAATATTGTTAAATTTTATTTCTTTGAAAGCATCATGTTCCATAAATTCAGCTCACAACATCATTGTTCTAGATGCCATTATTTCACACAATAAGAGCTGTTGTTGCCAGTGAGTATGTCTAAATGTCTTCCCAGCACTTTTGGCTCCAAAACAAGCAACATACAAATACAGTAAACACGCAAACAAACAAATTCTCCATTTCTTTCCCCTGAGAAGTGGCCATGCAGGACAAAACTGATTGCAAGGATGTGTCTGCTTTCCTTTCTTTGTAAGTATGGACAAGAGGAATGACCATTTCCTCTTATTCTGCTGATTAAGGACCTTTAGAATCCTGCTCTTCATTAAGTTTTTAATGCATTCATGCCTTATATTGCCTTGTTGATTAGCTAAGGACTAAGGGTTTATTAAGAGATAGATAGACAGACAGACAGACAAATGATAGAGATAGAGATAGTTAAGCATAGCCCCAAAGAGGAAAACACAGTGCAGTGTACTAGAAAGCCTACACAAAAGCAAAATCCCTGTATTTAGCCCCTCTCACAATAGCACTCCTTAAGATTAGATGGATATACTGTATAGCCTCCTTCTGAGTTCAGCATTTTTTTCCATTAAGCAACACTGGCAAGAAAGCCTAAAACCTTCAGTATCCCCTATACTCCACACATTTTAATTTCCATTACAAAATGTTTCTTTCCAGAATAGAGGTGTTAAGAAGGAATTATTCTTTATCACTTTTGCTATAAGAAAAATGTATTCATCTTCTGAAGAACAAGGAATTTTTATTTTTATTTTGCCACTACTCTCTGTTTTATTATCATTCAGAGTTTTTGCTCTGAATAGGTTCTGCATGTATAGGACTGAAAGACCTATAAGAGTTATTTTTTATCTACAGTATGTGTCTTAATATATATGTACATGCATATATAATCTTCAGATTTCAGACTTTGTTACATGAACTTGGTCTATCAATGTCTGCCTGCCACTACATATTCATAAAGAAAAAACATATGACTATGGTGTTCTGGTCCAAAAGACAAATTATAAGATCACAGGCGAACCTTTGGAAATCTGGGAGTGGATCTTATCTCAGAATTGAGAAAAATAGTATTCCACTGGGTTTGTATACATACATACACAGGAAGGTTGCAGTACAACAATACAAAGACCATTTTCTGGTTGTCTCATGTTGAATTTTTACATGTTGAAGACAATTCGACTTCACAAATACTCCCCTCAAGAAATAAACTCAGCCTTTTCTATGCTGTGATCAGGGAGAGAATGGAAACAATATCTATAACTAATATTACCTTCTGTTCTGCTATGTATAAAGATCTACATCATTTCAACATTGCTGGTAAACAGTTCAAATGATCGTTTTTAAAATGATTGCAGTTTTAATTCTGAAGTAGCAGCTGTCTTCTTACTCTCTCATCAAATGCTTATGGCACTCCCCAAAAGACACAGAAACTTTGACTCTTACAGGTTTCCATTTGTTGTCCAACTTTGAATATGCCCACCTTTTAAAGATCCATCATTCATGGCTAGAGAACAATCTGTTTATAATTCTGATCATTTTGTCAGACAGGCACCGGGAGCTTACTTTGTATTTTTATGGCTTGAAGAATTAAACAAATAGATCAAGAAACAGACATTTAGAACCACTCCTTTGTGACTGTATTTACTAAAATACATGCTGGACAGAGCAAGCGAAACAACCTGGACTAAAAAAAGAATGAGAGTGAGAAAATTGAGGGATTGGATATAGAGTCCAGGGGAGATGTGAAGAACCTTTCAGTTACATTGTTACAATAAATCCACCTTTCCTAAAGTTTCCTTATATTGTTTTCATTGTTCATTTCTGCTCATTTTGGTGTTTGGGTTTTCAGGGGAGGTGTGTACTTTTAGGTTACGCTAAAGGAATGTGTGATAGCAAAATGTTAAGGACCCCTGGCCTAGAGTGAGGCAGTTTATAGATCATATAATAATAGAATAAATAAACTTTTACAAGAAAAGAGTAGAGTTTTAGAAAGAGCCTAGCATTGTGCAAAGCAAGTTTTATTTGGATGAAGATGGAATATAAATCCTGAGAAGTGAAAATCAAACAGTCCAAAGAGTCATGGTTGTAAAGATGTTAGTCTGAGAAGTATAGAAGTAGATATAAAAATGCAAGATGTAAAGACTAAAGGGGAGCAGAAAAACTTTCAAAATGAATAAGAATTGTCTTGGTTGATGCTGGCTTATGTTCCTCTATATTATATTTAAAAGGAGGTCTATAATTCCATTCCTGAGGCTGAGTGTATGGATTTAGATAGATAATTTTTATTGTCATTAAGAAGCTGTTAATTCTGTTTCCACAGCACTTTCGTTTGATTATCTATATTACCTATAAAGCCACCTAACTCCATAGTGACTCTATAATAGCACTATAATGCTATTTATAAATCGTAATATCCCTGCATTTCTCCTAGTATATTTTTTACAATTTTAGTTTTTCAGGAATAACCTGAATTTCAGTCCAATTACCCTTAAATGTGTTCTCAGGTTGACTGAAGCAGAAAGCGAAGGAATTCAAGGCAACAAATTCTGCTTATTTTGAATTATAAAATGCTATTGTCGCATGTCGATACCTCCAACAGCCATGACCATCATTGTCATAACAGTCATATTGTACTGGAGGCAAACAGGCATTTCTCCCAATATTTACTCTCAACTCAGCAACAATACATCTGCACACACTTTACTATATTAATAGTGTAGAAGGATCAAATCAAACATGAAGGTACTCAGATATTTTTTATACACCGACAACCTATTTTCTTGTAATTGCAGTTCTGATTTGATCCATTTAAATCAACAGTAACAAAAAAAATCATGCTGATACAAGTAGCAGCAACTATCAGAATAGTCAGACTTGGTTAATACCTAGATTGGACGATGCCAGGAAATCCCACACTATAGGCTACATTGGGAAGTCAGAACACATCCTGGAAGAAGACAATAACAAACCACTTCCATAACGATGTCAAGGAAACTGCATAGATCTGTCCAAAAAATCCGCAATTTGAGCGGCAGTCAAAGGGGATGTTATTACTTTATGCTGGTAATACAGTTGAGAAAACCAACAGACTCACATATGTCTTATGAATGGCTCCCATCATTTATTTAAAAAGGTTTAAGCAAAAGAGTGTTTTATAGTGGATGGTGCTCTGAATTAAAAGCAGAATTCATGATCATTCTGGCCCAGTTTTTACAATCCCCTACTTTGTTTCAGATAGACTGATGGATGGGGATGGGGTTTCAAATGAATGAATGCAACTCACCACAATTATGACTCTTGGAGAAATAGATAAAAAGAAAGCAACAAGGGGACAGCTAATAAAGGAGGTAAACTGTTCCCTGTTCTCAGGCAGCCTTGGTTATTAATTAAGATTCCACCATGTTGATGTACTAAATAGTCAATCAATAGCTGTGGTGCTTTGACATTTCATTTCTTTGCAGCCTGGTTATTAATTTGATATGATTCAGCCAGGCATGCATTGCTCTCTGCATGTCAGTCTGCTGTGGTATTTGAGCTCTGAGGTGAAAAGCTACTACATTCATTGCCCAGAAGGAGAGAACTGACAAAAAGAACTCACCTTAACTTTCTTTAATTCATGTGGCAGAAAGAGTAGCAAGCCAAGCAGAGAATATTAAATGCTGTATGGCACAGACAGTTAGTGCCAAAGGGTGCCCAAGCAGAGTTAATTCCTTTATTAATATTGATGTATCATGGTATTAAAATATTTCTCTATTACAGTGTTTAATTAGAGCTATCTAAATCACTTCAAAGTATGCTTTTGGCTTGGCCAGTGTAAGCTCAGCAGAACAACCTGATCTAATGTTAGCTTGAAAACTTTGGGCTGAAGACAGTTTATGTATATGAGAGAGCTGAATGAAAAATACCTCCACCTCCATAACTTTAGATTTAATGGGGATATTTTAATACAGGAAACAGGAAAATAACCCTTGAAATGAACTCTTCGTTATCTGTCTTTACTCCACCACATAATCACCACTATTCACTATACACTTCTACCAACTATAGTCAAGCTTCCTACAGTTGTCATAAAAGAACTCCACAGGTTGTCTCTTCAAATGGGCCCTGACAGTCCTTTCCACCTCTTCATTTGACTGAGACACAGTTATGAAGGCATTCTTTTCATTTTTGGGAATAGGTAGAAATCACATGATGCCACATTTGGACTAAATGGCAACAGGATAAGAGAGTGAGATGCAACTTTGCAATTGCCTTTTGGGAGGCCTGAGAGGGGTGAGGCCTAGTGTCAAGTTGCAGCAAAGTTTCTTCTTGTATTTCTGAACTTTGCTTAATAATTCTTTCAAAGTTTTAAGTGTAGTGCTCTGAGTTGATAGTGATGCCAGGTTCAAGGATATCCATACGAATAACACCATGAGTTATTAAGCATACCATGAGGTTTCCTGCCAAAATCTGGGTTTGGAATTTTTTTCCTCACAGGTGAAAATTTGTGATGATATTCCATGGACTAATGCTGTATTTCTGGGTCAAATTAATGACTCCTCTGGCAGTCAGAAATTCAATCATGGCATGTTGCTCAAAGCTACTGGTAAGTACTCACTGCAGGCTTCCATTCCATGAGCAATAGTAACACAGCCTTTTATCACAGCAACTTCCAATCAACTGAAGTGAAAGAAGAGATGCTAAAGAACATGATCCAGGATTACTTGCAGTTCATCAATAATGCCATCTGTCCATGACTTATAACATTAGAGGCATTATTTTTCAGTCAAACCTCATAATATAAAAACCCAAGAGCCCACTCTGCTGTGAGTGAACTATTCACTAACAGAGAATTACCTCCTTTTCCACCAATATCTGTGGTGTTTCTACCAGCAAATCATTCCCTCACATTATTTTTTGCCTCCCATTTGTTCAGTTTGAAGTGACTTCTATTGCTGCCTCCTCGTCCTCCAACTTGAAAACAAAGCACCAAATAAAAAACTTCCATGAACCTGGAGGTAGGATTATTTATTTCCCCATTGGCAGATGCGGCAGAAGAGGAGGAGGCGGCAACAATGATGGCCAGAAAAACAGGTGCTATCATTTCAATTTTTAATTCACAATGCGCTACAGACTAGGTTTTGTGCTGGGCTGCTGGGATTTCACTCACTGGAAAAGCTCACTGTTGCACTGGGATGGGCTTTGAAGTGGCAAGGGGCATGGCAGAATGGGATAAGGAGAAGATAGGAAACCATGAGCAAAGACATCTTCCTCCAGCCATTCTGCATCCATTCCCACCTTTAAACCATCCAAAAAAGATAAGCGGTGGCGGGAGAAAAGAAATGGCCACACTCTTTTTTGTGGTTTCATTGTGTCACCAAGTGACAACTGCAATTCTTCATAAGATAAGGAGGCTCAGTTGTGGAACGTGACCTCTCAAAAGTTGCCCTCTCTGGGTTCCTTACATTCGGCAGGATCTTCTTCCCAAAGCTTTCCCAAGAACTGCGCACTGAAAATTGGTTTGGGGGATGGGGCAGTGGGGGGAGAGTTTGGACTGTCATGTGAATAACAGTGCAGGAAAATGCATTTGTGCCTGCTCAGCTGCATATACCTAAATTTGGTCCAACCCATTGCATAACTGCACTGTTTTCATTTCCATTAGCATCTATGTAAGTTTATTGCAGAAGGAATAATTTGTTCTGTCAACAAATATGCTTTAGGAAATATTCAATGGGGGGCTTACTACTGTATCTTAAAGTGGTATGTTCTGCCTGAAGCAGGACTTATAGCATAAATGAAATAGTGTGTAGCAGTACTATTGGTTTATCTTAGGAAGAAGCTTTTTGAGGATGCAACTTTGCATACAGTTAGTTGGAAGTAAAGCCAATTTAGTATACCTGGATTGCCCTGTGTGTGATGGATCTGAAAACCAATTCCAGAACACGGACCCTCTCTAGGGAATTTAGAGACAAGGAGGCAGAGCAGGGACATCATCATTCTTCTTATCTTTCCTCCAGAAAGCAAATACTTTTAGTCCTCTGTGCAGGTTCTCTATACAATTTAGATCCTTTAAAGGGCCACCACTGATAGATGAACCCCTGCTACAGACTCACATGAAGGCTCCTGAGTGCTATTCTTCACTTCTTTTTTCAAACTACCAGCTCTGATTCTTATCATATACAGATGGACTGCTAGTTTCAAGGAATTAATGAACTACAAAAAATGTTGCTTAATATGCCATGTGTTACTTTATCTATTGTTGTGTGGGTTTATTCTTACCCCCTCTTTAAAATTAATGCATTCATGAAGCAATATCTTTATATCTGCATTTTTGTGTGTTTCTGCCCCCAGCGGTAGTTTATCTCCCTGATATTAATGGCACTCAGTGCTTCACTGTTTCTGCTTACATGAGCAGCTAATGATGCAGTTTTGTGATTTCTCCAAATGGGATCATTTTCCTATCTTTTATCCATGGATAAAGTGCTAGAGTATACTGCAAATTAGGAGGACATGTGCGTTTGTTGAAATAATGTATAAAAGACCCATTTTCCTAGTCTTCAGCTTATTTTCCAGAGGATATTTTCCAATGTGGCAACTAAAGCCATTGGGCTCACCCACAGAGCCTTTGCTGATGGACCTGGAGCATGTTGGTATAAATCACACTGCCCCACAGCTTGCCCTTAATGCACATATGGATTGGGACCATGCTGTTTTACTCTCTACACATTTCCTCTGTGCAACACTATAAGGACAGTGATTGATGGTTTTACCCAGCTGAAATCCAAACCTCACCAGCCACAGGACAATCTATTACCAACTGCTATAGAGAATGTGTGCCAGGGTATGCTTGCAAGGTCTGATTGCTCCATCCAATCAATGTTCTTTCCTTTTCTTTTGCAAATGACCTATTGACTTAATGATCACTAGGTGGCACCAATGAGTTCATGTCTCACAAGTGCAACATAGTGACTGCATGGATTTGTAAAACTCAGATGCCCCCACTGTGCAAATATTGTTAGAGCCACAGTTCAAGAAAGGGGGTTTATTATGTTCAGTTGTGATGCTCACATATATATCCACATAATTTCTCCAAAGTTATTACTGATCTGTTGACCAGATGACCTATCATACACTAGTTGGCAGCAAAGGATTAAGGTATTTTGTAACTCTTGGCTGCCAACTAGTTTGTTCACATTTTTGCAACTGAGATGCAGACACTGCATAAGTGTTATTGAAAAGCTGGACTTAAGAAAATCAATTTACCTGCTCTTGTGTCACACATACACCTCTGATCATCCAAAAGGTTAGAAAAGAGGGGGGGAAGTGTTTTTTGTTGTCCATAGCTAAACCAGGTTACATTCTCTGATGGACTGAAGTTTTTAAAAGAACATTCCATGAAGGAGTGGAACTGAAAAGCGATACCAGGGTTTCCCCGAGAACTGGCCACTGAGAAAGCAATCCCTTGTTGTGCAGGCTACAGAAGCACAAGAGCAGACTCTTTTCAATTACACTTTTAATTAAGCACATTAAGCTGGGGGGGACAGGCTAGTTAATTTCAGAGCTTCTAGATAAGTTCTCCAAAATGTTTATTGCACTGTTGGTCTGTCAACTTATCAACTACTAGGTGGCAGAAAAGATGTGGAGTTTTTTGCTTCTCTGGGCTATCACCTAGTAGTAGTTGTTATTATTTATTTATATTTATTATAGCTGCAAGATTCAATACAGAAGCATCTTGGTAGGTGCTTCTGACACGGAAAAACATAGCAGCAAGAGTAGAATCGGGATGGCTTACAATAAAAACAATTTAAAACATTCAACCACACGGGCACCCTAGACTAGAACAATCATAATAGCAAACCATACCAGGGGCCCCACAAACACATTCTGGGCCTGAGACCAAAGCAAGGTCTTACGGGCTTTTTGGAACCCCACTTGTCTTGATTTGTGTAGCCAAGATGCAGCCACTGGATTAGTGTAATTGCAGAATTGTATGTTGAGGTCATAAGTGTAACAGGCTACAGCCTATGATGGAAACAACTTTTTAAGTAACATTCCATGACATAAGAAATGGAAAAAGCAGGGTTCATCAAGGTTTTGCTTTGAGAAAAAAGCAGCTAACGCCATGCTCAGACTAATCATCTGTGGGCTGATGACAAGATATAGGTGCTGGTGTAAGGGCATGTCTTCTGGAGACAATTAGAGGTTCACCTTTGCACTAAAGCAAAGAAGCTGTGTGGTTGTAGCCTGTGTGAATCAGCACAGTGAGATGTTCAAATACCTCACAGACATTTGCATTGTTATTGTTGTTGTTTATTCGTTTAGTCGCTTCCAACTCTTTGTGACTTCATGGACCACCCACACCAGAGCTTCCTGTCGGTCGTCAACACCCCCAGCTCCCCCAGGGACGAGTCCGTCACCTCTAGAATATCATCCATCCATCTTGCCCTTGGTTGGCCCCTCTTCCTTTTGCCTTCCACTCTCCCTAGCATCAGCATCTTCTCCAGGGTGTCCTGTCTTCTCATTATGTGGCCAAAGTATTTCAGTTTTGCCTTTAATATCATTCCCTCAAGTGAGCAGTCTGGCTTTATTTCCTGGAGGATGGACTGGTTTGATCTTCTTGCAGTCCAAGGCACTCTCAGAATTTTCCTCCAACACCACAGTTCAAAAGCATCGATCTTCCTTCTCTCAGCCTTCCTTATGGTCCAGCTCTCGCAGCCATATGTCACTACGGGGAACACCATTGCTTTAACTATGCGGGCCTTTGTCGTCAGTGTGATGTCTCTGCTCTTAACTATTTTATCGAGGTTTGTCATTGCTCTTGTCCCAAGGATTAAGTGTCTTCTGATTTCCTGACTGCAGTCAGCATCTGCAGTAATCTTTGCACCTAGAAATACAAAGTCTTTCACTGCTTCTACATTTTCTCCCTCTATTTGCCAATTATCAATCAAGCTGGTTGCTATAATCTTGGGTTTTTTTGAGGTTTAGCTGCAAGCCAGCTTTTGCACTTTCTTCTTTCACCTTCATCATAAGGCTCCTCAGTTCCTCTTCACTTTCAGCCATCAAAGTGGTATCATCTGCATATCTGAGATTGTTAATGTTTCTTCCAGCGATTTTAACTCCAGCCTTGGATTCCTCAAGCCCAGCATGTCACATGATGTGTTCTGCATACAAGTTGAATAGGTAGGGTGAGAGGATACAGCCCTGCCGTACTCCTTTCCCAATCTTAAACCAGTCCGTTGTTCCGTGGTCTGTTCTTACTGTTGCTACTTGGTCGTTATACAGATTCTTCAGGAGGCAGACAAGATGACTTGGTATCCCCATACCACTAAGAACTTGCCACAATTTGTTATGGTCCACACAATCAAAGGCTTTAGAATAGTCAATCAAACAGAAATAGATGTTTTTCTGAAACACCCTGGCTTTTTCCATTATCCAGCGGATATTGGCAATTTGGTCCCTAGTTCCTCTGCCTTTTCTAAACCCAGCTTGCTCATCTGGCAATTCTCGCTCCATGAATTGCTGAAGTCTACCTTGCAGGATCTTGAGCATTACCTTACTGGCATGTGAGATGAGTGCCACTGTTTGATAGTTTGAACATTCTTTAGTGTTTCCCTTTTTTGGTATGGGGATATAAGTTGATTTTTTCCAATCTGATGGCCATTCTTGTGTTTTCCAAATTTGCTGGCATATAGCATGCATTACCTTGACAGCATCATCTTGCAAGATTTTGAACAGTTCAGCTGGGATGCCGTCATCTCCTGCTGCCTTGTTATTAGCAATGCTTCTTAAGGCCCACTCAACCTCACTCTTCAGGATGTCTGGCTCTAGCTCACTGACCACACCGTCAAAGCTATCCCTGATACTGTTATCCTTCCTATACAGGTCTTCTGTATATTCTTGCCACCTGTTCTTGATCTCTTCTTCTTCTGTTAGGTCCTTGCCATCTTTGTTTTTGATCATACCCATTTTGGACTGGAATTTACCTCCGATGTTTTTAATTTTCTGGAAGAGGTCTCTTGTCCTTCCTATTCTATTGTCTTCTTCCACTTCCGCGCATTGCTTGTTTAAAAATAATTCCTTATCTCTTCTGGCTAACCTCTGGAATTTTGCATTTAATTGGGCATATCTCCCCCTATCACTGTTGCCTTTTGCTTTCCTTTTTTCTTGGACTACTTCTAGTGTCTCAGCAGACAGCCATTTTGCCGTCTTGGTTTTCTCTTTCTTTGGGATGTATTTTGTTGCCGCCTCCTGAACAATGCTGCCAACTTCTGTCCATAGTTCTTCCGGGACCCTATCTACTAAGTCCAGTCCCTTAAATCTATTCTTCACCTCCACTGCATATTCCTTAGGAATATTAGGCAGCTCATATCTAGCTGATCTGTGGGTCTTCCCTAATCTCTTTAGTCTGATCCTAAATTGTGCAAGAAGAAGTTCATGATCTGAACTACAGTCAGCTCCAGGCCTTGTTTTTACCGACTATACAGATGTCCGCCACCTTTGGCTTCAAAGGATGTAATCAATCTGATTTCGGTGTTGTCCATCTGGCGAAGTCCATGTATAAAGCCGTCTCTTAGGTTGTTGGAAGAGAGTGTTTGTTATGCAGAGTGAATTGTCTTGGCAAAATTCTATCAGCCTATGTCCTACTTCATTTTGTTCTCCCAGGCCATACTTACCTGTAATTTGAGGTGTCATTTGACTGCCTACCTTAGCATTCCAGTCTCCTGTGATGTAAATAACATCTCTTTTAGGCGTTGTCCAGTAGGTGCTGCAGATCCTCATAGAACTGCTCTACTTCAGCTTCTTCAGCATTTGTGGTTGGGGCGTATATTTGGATCACTGTGATGTTAGATGGCTTGCCCTGAATTCGAATTGAGATCATTCTGTCGTTTTTGGGGTTGTATCCAAGCACTGCTTTAGCCACTTTACTATTAATTATGAAGGCTACTCCTTTTCTTCTGTGGTCCTCTTGTCCACAGTAGTAGATCTGGTGGTCATTTGATGTGAAGTGTCCCCTTCCAGTCCATTTCAGTTCACTGACGCCCAGAATGTCTATCTTTAATCTTGACATCTCCTCAATAACCACATCCAATTTGCCCTGGCTCATAGATCTTACATTCCAGGTTCCAATGGTGTGTTGATCCTTAGAACATCGGATTCGCCGTTCACCACCAGCACCGTCGGCCGCTAGCCGTCCTTTCGGCTTTGAGCTAGCTGTGTCATCACGTCTGGGGCTAGTTGAGCTCATCCTCTGTTCCTCCCCAGTAGCATTTTGACCCTCTTCCGACCTGGGGGTCTCATCTTCCGATGGTATACCAACATATCTCTGGTTGTACTGATCCATTTAGTTTTCACGGCAAGAATACTGGGGTGGGTTGCCGTCACCTTCCCCAGGGATCGCATTTAGTCTGACCTCTCTGTCATGACCTTCCCGTCTTGGGTGGCCCTTCACGGTTTAGCTCATGGCATCATTGAGGTGCTCAAGCTCCAGCACCATGACCAGGTAATGATCCTTTGCTGAAGGACATTTGCATTAACAAAATTTTATCCACTCAGTTTTGATATCATGTTTTAATTAATCAGTACTTTAATATAATAATATTTTATTACAATGGTAATAACTGTACGCAAAAACTTGATTCAATGGGCCATTTAGAGGTAGAAGATGTCTGTTAAATTCTGAATTCTGTTAAATCTGAGTTTACATCATTTACATCACTTGTGTCAATGTACATAATTACAGAAATGATAAAAAGTGTCATCAATTTAACAGATGAAACTTTGATTTAGCAGGTGAAATATTAATGAAAAATAAATCCATTGAATCTGCAGGCTTCTAACTGGAAGTTCATTAAATCAAAGATTTACTAAATGCATTACAGCTAGGGTCTGTTCTGCTATTTGTGTATTTGTGGGGCTGGGTGCCAGCTACCATAGCTAATTGTGTAATTCTGCCCATTTATTGCAAAGTTAGCAACTGTGAGACCCACACTTGGTAGTCATTTCATCATTGTGGCATTTTCTGTGAGAAGATTCATCACAGATCAAGTGAAGGATTCTGTATGGACGAGATGTAATTGGTTTGTTTCTGGAAAAATTTGTAACCATGTTTACTCAACAGTCTATTTCAATATACAGTATATTAGAAGTTTGACTGAGAGTTGTAGTCCTGCCTTAGGCATGAAAACCAGCTGGATGACCTTGGCCAGTCCCTCTCTCTCAGCCCAACTCACCTCACAGGTTGTTGTTGTTATGGGGAAATAGGAGGAGGAAGGAGCAGTAGGTATGTTTGCTGCCTTGAGTTATTTATAAAAATAATAAAGGCAGGATAGAAAATAAAATGATTAATAATTAATAATTAATGGGAACCTGGTTCTGAAACCCAGTGGATCTGGCATGCAGAAAAATAGGTCCTCAGTTTCTTTCAATCAGCTAATTGTCATTTCTTTCTCCTTAGCATTTAATGTATTGCTTAACAGTTAATTACCTTGTGTGTGTTTCCAAAAGGGAGTATCCATTTGAATAAAAGAGAATAAATCATGGGAATGTTCTATTAGTGCTTTTTGTTTTATGTTTTCAAGAAGAGGAGAGTTTGGCTGAAGCAGTGTCTGTGGTCTAAACAAGAGAATTTCATTTATTCCATTTCTCATTCAAGTTCCCTCTTTCCTGATGATAAGAAAATAATTGGCATATTTTTATTCTGAGAATAGTGCTCATCAAAGGAACTTGACTTCTCCATCTCTTCCCTACTAGTGCCAAGTGTTTAGAAGGCTTATTCAGTGTTTGGTTATTTAGGACACATACTTGTATTAAGGTACTTGGTTTTAATTTTCTCTGAAATCTTTGTCCAGGAATGCCAAGCAAGAGTCTATTCCACAGTTGGATGTGGAAATTAAGAATACAGTTTGCTGCATACACAATATCCTAAGCCTGGTTTATAGAATTATGCATGGTGGTATTAGATCCTGATGTTATCACATGAATTGAATAGATAGAGATTCAGAATAGGCCAAAAAAAAAAAAAGTTTGCTTTTGCACAATGCTATGGAATGTGGTGTTGTGATTTATGATGGCCCATTTAAAAATATCTCTTCAGGGAGAGTAAGGCTATTAATGACAATTAGTTATGATAGTGATGTACTGCCTTCAGAAACAGAGACAGTCCTATTTGTTGGGGAATATAAATGGCCACTGTGGGAATAGAATGCTAAACTAGAATGGTCTTTGGCCTCATCCAGCAGGGATCTTCTTGTGATATGACGTTTTCTCTAATAGATAAATGGTATGTAGACATTCAGAGGCTTAAATGGTCTTCTCTATTTTGTACAAATAAAATCACATCACACACATGCATTCAAATAGTCTGAATATATTTGGATGCTAATAATAACCAGGACGACATCATATCATATCGTATTTATAAATGTTTCTGATTTTAATTTTGTTTTTTATTGTGAACCGCTCAGAGTCCCTCCTTGGGAGGGAGATGGGCAGTGATAAAGTTTGATAAATAAAATAATAGAATAAAAAATAGCATATATTTTCCTCCAAAATATCCTATTGTATATTTTTCATAGAGAGTAGATGGGGCAAGCCTTCTCCAGTAATGTATAGTGAGGTGAATACATTAATTCCGCCTCTTCAAAGCAATCATGTAATCCCAATGAATCACAGGAGTTAGTCACAGCATGTGCAAATAGGTGCCAGGTGAGCGGTTCCCAACTGCATCTACTCTCCAGAGCCACATACATGGTCCCTGCAGTTGATTGAAAAGCTGTACCTTTGTGGTGTAGCAGTTAAAATGTTGGATGAAGAAACATGTTGGATGAAAACCCCGGGACAAATCTACACTCAGCCATGAAAACTCTCCAGATAAATTCGGACCATTCACTTTCTCTCAGCTGAACCTATCTCACGGTGTTGTTCTTGTGGGGAAAAATTGAGGAGTGAATGCTGTGTACTCTACCTTGAGTTCCTGTAGGACAGATAGAGTATAATCTAACAGTCAGTTACACACTTTTGGCCCTAATAGAACTGATTACTTATTTGGCTGTAATGGTAGAGCAGCCCTGCCTCACTTCCAGAAAGAGTACATGAACTTTGAAAGCTGATCATGTTTACTCTGTGAAATATTATATTGGGCACATATCCCCAAATGTTAAGTAACAATACGATGGAGACCTTAATGCTAAGTAATTAGCTTAAGACCAAAACTTTCATTGTACAACAAATATTTTGATGCGATCTGCAGCTTTTATTAAATATAATTTTATGGAAACTTTTAAAAACAAGAGTAAAAATTAATACAAACTAAAATAAAGTAAGGAAAAAAAGCAAATGGAAGAAATAAAAGAGAAAGCTAAAGCACAAAAAGAAAAAAAAAGTAAAGAAAAAAGGTAGAAGAAAAATAGAAAAGAAAAAAATATATATAAAGAAGTGGCTTCCAATCTTATTTATAGCAGTTACAAGTACAATTTTAAATTTACCATTTTCTTTAAAGTTACATCATGATTCTCTTATTTTTATAATCTATCCTAACTAATCATCAAAACCATAGATCATAAGCTCATTTTTAGTCTGTTTTATGGAAAAAGTCCATAAGGTGTTTCCAGTCAGCAATAAAGGTAGATATTGTCTTTTCTCTAGTCAAACAAGTCAATTTGGCCATCTCAGCAAGTTCTATCATCTTCACCAACCATTCCTCCATTTTAGGTATTGCCAAATCTTTCCATCTTTCTGCATACAATAATCTCATTGTGGACTTATGCAGCTGCATCCCCCCACCTTATCGGATCATCCCCTAGGCAGCATCTCTTCCCCACCATCTCCCTAGGTCATTCCCACATACCATTACAGAGGCAGACACTCTTAAAACTTCTGGGTCTATTGTTTAACAATATCCTTCAATATGTCCAATGTTAAAATATTTTGCTCCATTCTGTATTAGTAAATCAAATTTAAGTGTTCGTCTCCTTTAATAGTAATCTTTAGTTCCTTCTAGTTCCCTCTAGTGTCCAACCTTCAAAATCCCATCCTATCATTTTTTTTTAAAGAATTCAAAGCAAAAACATTTTCCCATGGGAAGGATTATTATAATTAATTCTAAAATCTTATTTCAAATTTATCTGGACCCTTAGTCCATTTGTAAGTTTCTAAAATCAAAGATTTAATCACCCTTCTGCTGTTTATTCCAGAAAAAAAAGCAAGTCCTTAAACTTGTATTTAAAACTTCTTTTGCTAAGGATTGAAGGAAACATGTTCATCCAAAGGTTCCTAATAATTAACAAGCAATTTCCAAAACTGATTAGAAAAGGAAGTATGTGAACCTAGTGTCCTTAAAGGTGCTGACCATGGTTTGAGCAAGATGGCTATTCCCTTGTCTCCCAGAGCCGTACCCACTGGAGATTGCTGTCTTGTGGTCTCCTGGCAAGTAGCAACTGTATGGAGCACTTGTGTGTGACCTCAAGTCCTCTCCTTATCCAGAGAGAAATTATGAAGAGCCAGTCTCCTCATTGGCTCTTCATTCTGCCACAGTTCTCAGCTCCACTTTTAGCAGAATCATCTTCAGTTCACCAATTCTTCCCCTGAAGTCAGTCTTTAAAAGACATTATGGAAGAGGAACAAGTTTTACCAGACAAGACTGAGACTGATCTGAAAGTGAATTTAGAAATGATAAGCTACAAGAATGATACGGAAAAAGATTCTACAATGGACATACAAAAGAAACTGGCTGATGTCTTAATATTTAAAAGGAATATACAAATAACAAGCCAAGAGAGTGACCTGGATAACTTTCCTATATTGCATTTACAGAAGAGGCTTGTTAAAGCTTTAAAGAATTTTGTGAGAAGGAATTAAGTTTTAGGACATTATTTAAAGGAACTAAAGATCAGTACTGAAGGAATATAAAGTCGGTTTATTTGATCAAGGTTAAAATAGATATGTTGTTATCTCTGGTAACCCTTAATGGACTTTTCCAGATCAGGACTGAAATGATGAGGTTTTAAGGATTTGTTTATAGATAAGAGATGGGATATAGGAAGAAAAGATCATTTGTTGTATGTTAAGAGAAGGTGATAAGTTATTACAATTGTTTATACTTGTGATGAAGGAGGAAGTCATTTCTTTATATATTTTTCTTTTTCTTTACTATATTCTTATTTTTCCTTTTCTATTTTTCTCTCTATTTTCTTTTTTCTTTTCTGCACCTTCTATTGTTTCTTTTTATTCTTTTTTTTAGTTTTTATTGGTTTTTTAATTGTAGTTGTAATTTTTAATAAAATTAAAAAGGAATTTATGGTACTGAATATTCTAAGACTGACCTTGAAACAGAATTGTGTACAAATGATGAAATGTGATTGCTAAAATGTATAAACTTTTATTGCAATTTGAAAGAGAAGAAGAACAAGTGAAAGAATGTATGATAAAGTGGGTTAAATTTTTTGGTTATAATATACACATGGAACAAATATGGGATCACATGAGGTACAATTTTTTTTAAAAATATTCAATTCTGGATGAAAAAGCTAAATAATTTTATGCTCATTAACATCCTAAACTGTAATTATTATTGATATGATACTTCTTGCTATCCTCAATGGTCTGTGTTAGCTAAACATCAGAGTGGAGTTCTTGGTGCTTTCTGAGCTTGGTTATTTTCTTGCAGACATTTCATTACCCAACTAGGTAACATCATCAGTGCTAGTGAGTGTGGGGTTTGCTCCCTGTTTATACACAGTAGCTTGCCCTGCCAGTGTTGATGGGGTGTGGTTTTCTCCTTGGTAGTTCCTTCCCTACATATATTCTCTTCTAAACATATATGAGCTACATATATTAGAGTGTTAAAATCTTCAATTAATATTGTACAAATATCATTGTATTGAAACAACAATGTACTAAGATTTACAACATGATTTAAAAAAAAAAAACAGGAAAAAATAAATAAAATATTCCCAAATAAACAGGAATGATAATTTTTCAAGAGTAATATCCATCCTACCTCATTACATATATACATAAACAGGCTGTTGCCAGCAAATAATTAAAAAAAAAGTTTACTGTTTGTGGGTATGTCTACCCAGAGCATTCACTGTTTTTTTTTTCTCCACATAGCCCAATTAGCATTCCTGATTGTACAATAAGAAGAAAGGGGAGAAAATATGCAAAGAAACAGGGTAAGAGGGCAGAAGAAAGTTTGGAGTCCTGATAGCTAAGTAGCTTGTCATTTGCCAAGTGTTTAGTCAAGGCATTCTAAATGGATTACATTTTTTTCCGCATAAATGTCTTTTGTAAGCAGTCTTCAATGAGTATTTATTGGAAGGGGGAACTTTGAAATATAATCATTATAATACAAATGTTTGGCAATAAAAGGCAACTCATCAAAACCAAATTTGCTGAGAGCTGGTTTGTATCCATGTGGCTGGAATCCAATATGGATCTCATAGAACAAGAAAAACAAGCACCATGAAACTAATTTAGTTAGTTAATTCTTTATGAAAATTGCCTAGGATCCCAGAAGAATAAAATGTGAATGAGTTAAGCCTCCCTTCCATCACTTTTTCAGGAGAAAAAGTGAATAAAAGTCATGGACCAGGATCAGAACCAGTGTGTTGGTGTGCTTATTCTAGTCTGAGGTGCATATTTAGAGGTCACATACGTATTTCTTTTACTCTTGGTTTTAATGTGAAACGTCCATTGTGTAACTAGTTTCTAAGCTCTATTTAAAGAATCTAATTTAATGTTTCCTCTTTTGCCAAGTCAAAGGGGTCATCTTGATCAAAGATGCATGTTTGTAGGAGTCTAAAGTATATTGTATTCAGAGTTGGCATGAATGTTCAGTCTGGGATAATGGACTGGTTAGTTTTTAAGAAGCCACAAGGCCAGCTGTTTTTGCTGCAGAAGACTAACATGGTTACTCTTGTGGAAAAAAGGTTTATGAGATTCAGTGGTGGCAATAAAGACTTCTCACTGTTAGCTGACACTTCAATTGTGGGCCGTCCTCCCTAAAGTGGCTTGCATGGCATCAGTATTACGATATTTGTAGTGCTATTTATTTATTTAGAAATGTCATGCTAATTTGTTTCTCTGCTAGTGGGTCACCTCCCCCCACCTCATTCTTTTATTCAATTTTGGATTTTATTTTCTCATTGCATTTTTATACTTCATGCTTCTCATTCTTTATGTGTAAACTAATGAGAAAAAAAGAGTCTTCTGGGATTGCAAAAATGCAGATGAAAATATTTTGTCTTGAAGAAGCTTTTATCTTTGCACTCTCAGCCTATCATCCACTGCCAGCTGTTTCACTTTTTCTCATAGTTGGGCAGCCCCTGCCTACAATAACATAGACCTCTTTCTTCTTTGTGCTCCTGTTTTATTGTCTGCTTCATTTGGACAATGTCAAAAGTGCTGCTCCAAGGAAGAAACACAGCACTATTATTGGCTTTTCCTGTCAATTTAACATAAGAGTGGAAAGCTGAGCTGGAAGTTTCCATACAGTTTATGATTGCTGATCAGAAGAAATGCAAGTTTGGGAAGTCATAATTTATATTGTTGTGCCATGAATGCAGGGAGAAAGAAAGCAGAATAATGTGAAGGAGATATGATGCAAAAGCAGAATCACATAATTGGGAGAAGGCTTGAAGGCAATTTAGTGCAATTCCCTGCCTATGGAACAATATGCTACATAGGAAGCCACAAGCATTTATGACAAATGGGCAGACATATTTGCTTAAGATTGCTATCATCTTTCTGAAGCCCCCCTTACCCAGTCATTTAATTGTTTTCCATAGGATTTGGTTTCCAGGCTGCTTACAACAACATGATCCAACACAATTTGTAATTAACATCATTCCAATAGAAGAGAATAGAAGTGGCTCAGGATTGACCTGTGGAGTCCTTGGTGGTCTCTGAGCTTGGTGGTTTTCTTGCAGACATTTCATTACCCAACCAGGTGACATCATCAGTGCTAGTGAGTGTGAGATTTGCTCCCTGTTTATATATAGTAGCTTGCCCTGCCACTATTGGTGGTGGTGTGGTTTCCTCCTTGGTAGTTCTTTGATTAGGGTATTGTTTTATGTAGAAATGTCTGCAAGCAAACAGCCAAGCTCAGAGAGCACCAAGGACTCCACAATTATCTTAATGTTGCACCCAGATCTGGACAGAATACTCTAGATGTGGACCAGCCCAAGCTGGAGTAGAAGTGTTTTATCACATGATTCAGACATTATGTGTCTATTAATATGGTCAAAGGTTGGAGTAGCAGCAGCCCCATCATACTGTTGGCTCATGTTTAGTTTGTGGTCAGTTGAGATGCCCTGACCCTTTTCATAAGTATTTCTGTTGTCCAATATTGTAACCTTGATATTTCTTGTCACCATTGTTTTGGCATCTTAAAATAGGACTTTACAGTTTAGCTCTGATTAATTAGTTATATCTCAGTGTTTCAGTCTGTGAACATCCTTTGAATATAATATTTGAATTCTTGGCTGCTGTTAATTCTAATATTTTAGCTTCCAGATTAATTACAAAAAGCTATTAGTATTTTTTTTCTCCAGTAAGTTTTATATGCATAAGCCTGTAAAAACTCCTTACAACTGTGATATTGGGATTAGGAGAAGTAGTAGTAGCAGTAGTAGTAAGAACCTGTGAAGCATTGCCAAAGACTATGGAAACCTTCAGAGCCACCTGATTTGAATGGCTGCTCTGAAAAGGTTCTCCACTTCAATTAATTAATCTGTTTCAATAGGCTGAGTCAATCAAAATTTGGATAAATTGAAGCACTTCACCGTTGAAGATTTCCACAGTCAAAACTTTCTTCTGCCATTTGGTTATTTCCCTTAATGTAATTAACATAAAGTAAACAAAAATAAAACCAAAACTATACCCTACACTCAATAATGACTTTTGCAGGGACCTATGACTTTAACAGGGACTCAAAACAAAGGAACCATAGTTAGATTTTCAATTTGAATGGTGGATAGAAAGATGGATCTGTTAAAACACAGACAGACACAAATCTGAGAGCTGAAAAGCTAAAGAATAATTGCAGAAAAATTCTACACCCTGGGGGAGCTGGGGGTGTTGATGACCGACAGAAAGCTCTGGCGTGGGCTGGTCCATGAAGTCACGAAGAGTCAGAAGCGACTGAACGAATAAACAACAAAATATGGCAAAACAAATTATAAATAAAACATATGAACAATGTACTATAGCATAAACAACTGAAAATATTTACGAATCAGCATTCATACAACTTCATATACTATATATCTGTTTTTCTGTATGTGAATTATTTTTATGATTTTTAAAAAAATTGGTCCAGTTTGTATCATAACTTTCTATCACATTTTAATAATCAAGATGCTAAGAGTAACTATGACTCTGGGTATGTAAAGTAATTAACATAAAAACTTGGGTTGATTTTTTAGAAGTTTACATCCTCATTCAGGCTTTTGAGCATAACTGGTAATTCTTCAGATCTGTCATCATTCTAATAGATACTCTGTGGCTGAAGTTAAGCCTTTCTAAATTCTTCTTTTTTTTTATGTTTAAAATGCACTAAACATTTTACATTCAATTAAAAATGTATTAAATTAAAGGCTTCCTTATGCCACCATACTATTTTTATCTTAACCCCTTTCAACTAGAAGGATGATACATCCTTTTCTTTAATTGGTGTCACAATTAATTTATTTCCATTTTTATTGGAATGAGAATTGGTGTCATACATGACAGGAAGTATGTACTTCACTATGTACCATGGATATATTTAGTTGCAGTACGTTAGTATATACAAAGTCATCTAATGTTCAGATATAATAGTTTTCGTTTGGTTATGGTATCTAGTAATATTTTCTGTTTATAATACAATTCAGAAAATGTTTATAATCATGGCTGCTTCCCACAATACTTTCACCAAGAGTGTATTTTAAAATACAGACAACTCTGCTATTTTATTGATAGATGGCCTCATATTTGAAAGTTAAATGAGATTTAAAACTCAGTGTACAATAGACAAAGAGCTTTATCTAAGCTTTATCATGAATGCAAGAGCTTGCATCTGAATCGAACATGATCATCATAGGTTAACTTTCATTTCAGTTTTAATAAAAAAATAAAATTTGAAATACCTTGCATGTATATAACCTACTTGATCTTTTTCCCATTCTAAATAAAATGTCTTGATGACTGTCATAAGGCTAAGATAACAACATCCAGAGATACCAGAATACTTTTTTAAATGTGCATTAGAATTTCCTCAATTATTCCATATCCTGGTATAAGCTATAAACTTGAGAAAGTCTCCTGAGTAAAAGGTGGGGAATTTCAAACCCCCTTTTCTTAAACAACATTCTGAACTAGACATTCTTAGTAAGGCCACTGTTAATTTACAGTAAATGGCGTGTTAAATCTGCCCATCCACCTGTGTTGTGATAAATTTATATATTTGTAATATGACTTACCATGGACTTTCAAATTTGAAAATTTATTATGAATGCACATCTTTATTTTATTTTTTTTTAATTTCAGTTTTAATCATGCCTCAACTTGTTGGAGCCAGCTTATCATTAAGGATTGTGGAAATAGCTTTTAAATACATTTGCTATTGATTATTTGGCCCATGAACATTCTTGGAATGAGAATTTTCAGAAAGTATGTCAAGACCATTCAGTATAATATATAGCATAATGAAATTTTCCACCTGATGCACTATAGATTTGTTTTTCTTTTAATCTATAATATTATATACTAAATCTTTAGTATTGCTCAATAAAATGTATTTTGTAATGGAGGAAGAGTCCACCCTTTCAGTATTTACTGTAGTTCATAAGATGGTGATGCATAACAAATATCTTTGTAGATCAGCAGTTTAGCAATTATATTTCAGATGAAATTGAGTTCTCAGTCCAAAAAAAGAATAGAGTGTCCTTTGAATTGAAGCTTGATGGACACTTCTGTGCAGTTTTCCTGGCAACTCCAATAGATCATAAACTTACTGCGCCCTAGTAAATTGAGAGAACGAATGTATCACTAGTCACATCAGAACCACATTGTGGCATTTAATTAAATAATATGATATAACTGATAGCTGAAGCACACTGGCTAATAATGATGCTCACTCACTGAATATATACCATTACAGTAAACACTACCACCAAAGTGGAATTTCTCTAGTGAAAGAACCTTTTTCTTCAATAGAACTGTACAGTATTACTGATTCAGGCTATAGTTCAGGGAAGATCAAATCACCTCAATTAATATATTCATTTGAATTCAGACCACACTTCAGTTACTAGCACTTTGCTCTTGGAGTCAGGGAAAGGGTTGCACACCTATCTCTCTCTCTCTCTCTCTCTTTTTTGCCTATTCTGTTTATTAGTTTGGAAAACTCCCATAAATCCCCCAATTTGCCTAGAGACCATTTTCACTTCTCATACATAATCAAGCAGGTATCTAACAATAAGATTGCTTTAAAAGCCCTAAACAAATAATGAGGTTTTCATAATAAATGAAACTACTCAACATCTTCCATTTAAACAACAAAACTGTATTTGTGGGAGTGACTGAATTGTCCTTTCAGAAATAATTTATGGATGTGCTAGGATTATATATAGCCTATTATTTTGCCCTACTTAATCTTCCCTGCTGCAGTATCAGCCATTTTTACATTGGTGCTATATTAAAAACAATAAGCCAATAGCCAAAATGTTTGCTACATAGATAAATGAATTGCCCACAGATTATTATCAGTGCAGTTGTATCTTGGCTATTAAAACATAACTCTCAAAATGAATTAGCATGAATTATAACATAAATAATCATGGTCCAATGTGAAAGATGTGTTATTATATGTGTTGGGTTTTTTCCCCCTACTTTAAAAGCAAATACATTAAAAGCAAAACCTCTTCATTAGTGACCAGTGAAGAAATAATAGAATTATATTATTGCATACATTAACTTAAGTGGCCCATTGTGATGGTTGCCTTATTCCGAAAGAAACACAGACTCACTAGTCAGGGCTAAGGATTTCTGGTTTATTAGGAATAGAATGCATACACGGAAAAAGACGGGAATGAGCACATGGCGTGCGAGGTAGCTAATAAATACCCGCGGTGAGGACCTGATCCTACCCCACCCCCCATTGTCCCAAAGTCTTGCCCGTCGGTGATCCCGGAGTCTCGATGGGCGATCAGGGGGGATTAGCGCTGATTACCTCTGTCCTCTTCCTGTGTCCAGAGCAGGTGTGTCCCCCGTGGTAATGCAGTGATGTCAGGGAGATAGGATGATGGTTTCTCGGGTCAGGGCAAAGGAGTGGCTCCTTTGTCCTTGTATTGTCTTTCAGTGCTTAAGTGATTAGCACTGATTCTTTCCTTCCCCTTCCCCTTCGCCGGAAAGGCATGTTCCCCATTGTGATGTATGTATACATCGCAACGGGGGACATGACAGCCATTCATTTGGACAAACTTCAAATTTATGAAAAATCAGTAGTAGGCAACCTTGATGAAGACTTATTAACTGGCAAGTTGCAGGCCAGATCAGATCCAAAAAAGCAATTTTATTTGACTGACTGTAGCCTAATCAAAGTTTCTTCATAGTTATATAGTTATACACACACACAAATATATTGATTGATTGATTGATTGCCCTGGACATTTGGAAGCATATGCACATCTTAAATCTAGTTAAAGCAGGATTTGATGTAGAATCTGACATTTTGACAAAATTGCTCATTCCTGGTCTGCAGCATTTATATATTGGTTATACCAGCTGTACATAGATCAAATATATTCCAACACCTGTGGCAAACTGTTTAGGCCATATCACTTATTTATGACTTTATACGAAAAATCCAATTCTTGGTTTGTTGTGCTAGAACTGAGAGAGTTTTTGGTTTGCTAGATATTTCCTTCTCTTCTATTTTGCAAATGTTTTTTTTTTTTTTTTTATTAGTGTCTTTGTAGCTTCCTTCATTTTCTTTGGAATTCATTTCCTGTTGAATAGCCCGAATGACTCTGTAATGGAAATTATGATTATATTTTCCTGGATGGGATGGTAGTACTAGAGGAATGTGGATTAAAATGATTTTTCTGCACCATGTTTCAACATAGTGAGTGGTTCAAGAAGTCTAGTATACCTGGAACTATTTGGGATAGCATTTTTAATAAGAAAGAGTTGAAGGGAATGGAATATGCCCTATTTCATAATACTATGAGCCATTTGCATTGAAGAGCTTGTTTGATTTTGCAGAACTTCATATTAGATTCATATCCTTTATCAATTCTCATCTTTAATTATATTGTTCTAACAGCAATAGTATCTATCCCTCCCATTAAACCTTTGTTTGTCTCCTACTATTATTCCTTATGTTTCAGGTATCCTGGAAAGAAATAATTTGTACTAACAGTATGGGCAATTTATGTAGTTGACCTGAGAGACAGGAAAACAATAACAACAACAATTTATATAGTTAAGAGTAATTTCTGCATTGGATGTTTGTACAGTTAGTGTCAGGTTGCAAGCCCCCAAAATGTCTTCACCTTTAAGAATCCAAGATCATAGGTGTGGTTTTGGAATATATTACAGAATTTCTATTTGTATCGCTAAGCACTACAAAACAAAATTTACAAAATGAGAACTGTCAGGCAATGCTTGATAGTCCTTCAGCCTGTTTTACCAAAAAAAGCCCTGATCGAAACCTTGTGGGCCACTGAAGGTCTGTGTGTCATGGTTCCTGTTCCAATGTGTCTGTGAACATCATAACCAGTTCCCATGCCATGTTGGTGCTGACACGTGTTACTGTTCGGGAGGGGGCTGCTCTTGTTCTTCGTACCAGGCACTGCTGTAGAGGCTTTGGAATGTCTATCTGGGTTATCTCGCCTGTTCAAGGACACTTTCCCGAAGACCGGCAGGAACCGTTAGGAACACCTGCAGGGTGCGGGGAGTGGAATCTTACTGACTCTGGGGGGAGGGATTTGAACTGTCTAAGCTTTAATTGTTTGAAAGACCCTCATTTTTGCCATTCTCAGCTTTGCTCTTGAACTTGCATACTATCCAGTAATAAATCAGATATCTATAAGCTTCTTGTGTGAGTCTGGCTGGAAACTTGGGTAGGCATTCATCACACTGTGTTCTTCCCTGTTCTATGTTAGGCTAGAATCCTACTTTGAGCAGTTAGGAGACTTTGCTTTTACAGTATTTCTTGTTATCTGAGAACTGATTACACCTTGTTTCTCCCTCTTTAAACTAAGCTGGATGAGATACAACTGGATTGTGTTGATGAACAGAAAAGAAGGGCAACTGTACAGATAAGCATGCTCAATTTGCCCTTTTGCAAGCTTTGTTATGCAGCGTTATCTAGTTGGAAGCACAGCTATTATCAAAGCAAGGCTGACCCAAAGATGTAATTGCCTGATGTGAACAAATAGCACTTTGCTCTGCAAGCACACATATACACACACACACATACACACATGTACATTACCCAGTGGTAATTCTCAGTCATCACCTGAGACAGTTGCTTTTTATAGAATGTGCTAACCATAGTTAACTTAACAGGGTACATAAGTCATTGAAACATAAAGTAATAACACTCACTAGGTTTGCTAGACTAAAATGTGATTGGCTAATTTGAACATCAAGATATCGTGCAAAGATGGGCAGAGTAGACAACCATAGCAACCCATGATAATGTCAAAAAGATGGGTGTCTCAGCACCATTGTACAAATGACAAAATCACCAACTTGTGTTGTGACATCTGACTCATCATATCATTTGCATGATGATGTCATGATGCATGTATCATCATTTGTTCCCCCTTGTCCCTCCTATGGATGTGCATGATGGCCAGAAGCACAGTAATTAAAATGAAACAATAAGCATCTGGGCTGCAAAACATGGGATGACCATTAGAAAGTGGTAAATAGATACAGAGACATCCTGGCTTTTTATGCAACTCAGATATGTTAGCCCTAAATAAAAACATTTTTAAAAGCTTATCATCGTAGGCCATTCTAAATGTTACAAGTAGGGGTGGCCTCTTGTGAAACTCAGTTAAGTTCAAAGTGTTCAAGTGCTTCTATATGAACAATGTTTGAAGAAAGAACTGGACTTTTCTTTCTCCACAGTCTCACCCACCTGATCCTCAGAGCACTGAGTAAGATGTTTCCACTGAGGTTTAAAGGCTCCTTAAATCTTAAAGAGATTTGCTGAATACTAAATCAGCTAAAACTATCTCTTAACATTTATCCTAATTTTACATATTACTTCTAAGAAATCAATTCATTAACCAGAAGTAAAGTGACAAAACAGTTCTTCACCATTTGAACCCACTGCAGCTGCTTATCAAGTCTTGGTTATGGTCTGGCTGGAAATTCCATCTGCTTAGTTTTCCTCAATTTAGATACCTGGGACCAGCAGAGGGCACTTTTAGCGATATGTTTTTCTCTGAATGAGAACAAGAAGTAAGAAGGCCTTGCTCCATAGAGCAAAGGAAAAAAAAAAAACTGCAAGTGGTCTGTAATGATTAATGCATTCACATCATAAGCCTGTTGTGAAGAATAACTTCCTCTTTTTTTCCCCTTTTAATTTATGGAAACTAATGAGCTATAAATGTTTTCCCCTGTTTTTCCCACAGAGTCAGATAAACTATATTTCAGAATTATTCTGATCTTGAGAGCAATAATAACAAAATAGAATTTATTTCCTTTTCTCCTTATTCCCCTCTCAACCACCATACTGTCCCCCATTTTTGTTATCAACTGCTATTGGCATCTCTCCAACAGAACACTTTAGTGGAATGAGTCACCCATCTGCTTCTCTTTCCTTGCCTAACTAATTGCAAAGTTTTTGCACTGACTTGGATTCTCACAAGGCAGCTCAGCAAAATTCAGTAAATGAGCCCACGATGATGCAGACATCTCCCAAAATAGAATTTAGAATAGGGTGAGAGAATCCCTGGATTTGATATTTTGAGATATGTTCATTTTTCCCTGTATGAAGCAAAAATCGGATTGCAGAAAACATTTTACCATGTATAGGAAATCACACTGTTGATGAGCTATCTATCACTGCTGAGTGTAGATACCTAAGTGTAATATAAAATGAACACTTATTTCATCAATTGCAATTACTTTGGGTTGTTTTTATTTATAGCCACAGATACTGACTTTTATTTTGTCAAATACTGGCATTCCATATTCAGGAGATTTATATACAGTAAGAATTATTAAAAGCAGACAATGCCACTTTGTTAAGTATCTGTAAATACTGTAATATCTTAAATATTTACAGTATCATTATACCATACCTTTCTTGCACATTGCAGTATATATGTATTGCAATGAATTATGGGGCGGGGGGCGGCATGCAAAATGTCAGAAATAACGCAAGGATGCAACCTGCAGAGAGGATCTCAGAAAGATGAGGTCTTTCTTCATCTTCCTTGTAGTAATCCAGCTCAGAACCACTAAAAATGAGGGGTATTAGGGAATGGGTAGAACAACAGAAACCATTTTTAAAGCCATTTACAGAACTGGATGCAATGACAGACTGATGTTATTGACAGGATGAGACACCATTATCTCTCAGTGCTGTACCAACCCTGGGGAAAGCACCAGAAGCTATGGCTGAAGAAACATTGTGATAAGAAATTAGATGTGTTAGATGTTTAAGTCCATTTCTTATCTCTATCTTTTCTCTACATTGATGGTTTTGCAAATATAACATCTACCTCTCTGCCTGGCAACATTATGCCAGTTTATTCCCAATGTGCCAGTTTGGACTGGTCATTTGTAGAGATGCTACAAACTGTCCAGAGTCCCCTGAAGGGAAGAGATGGGTGGGGACAAATTGGATGGATGGATGGATGGATGGATGGATGGATGGATGGATGGATGGATGGATGGATGGATAAATAAATAAATAAATAAATAAATGCTACTTTATTTTTGAACCAAAACAGTTTGCTTTGATTCATTATTTAGTGTTTGACAAAATCTGAGGCCACATCTGGCATGTTTTTTGTTGTTGTTAATCCTTTAATATTATTAAAAAGATGATTAGAGGATATACTGTAAGTATAGGCATCTACGTACAAGCCATGAAGATGTCAGAAAGACATCCCACATGCCAAGATGTTATTGCACCAATTATGTAATTGTGTCTTTTTGCATCATGACATAATCAGGCAAATGATGCAAGTACATACCTCGTATCATGTATGTGATGATTTTATGTCACTTGTCCCCTTTGCTCCTGCTGCAAATTTTCATGGATATGTTAGTCAGAAGAAGTGTGGATTTGTACTAGCTAATCATTCACTGGTTCACTCACCCTCAGCCAACATTATGGGGGGTTGACAGGACAAAAAAGTATTTTTTCACCACAGAAATTCCACGGTGCTGAAATGCACCTTTCTTTTACACAATTGGTTTGAGTAAAGTACTTCTTTTTAAAAATACATAAAATTATTCACCCTGAGACAGGGCAGGACTTAAATCCTAAATAACCTTTTTAAAATGTTGTTTCAAGATTGAAAAGGATTCAGAGGTTTCCATACAAATTTAAATTTCTACTTGCAATAGTTAGGTGAAATAATCTGTTGTTAATACAGTTTACCAAGCAGAACAGTTGGAATATTAATGAAAATGAAATGGTTGTAACTAGATGAGCTTTGCAAGAAAGGGGGAAAAATGTAAAGATATTATTTTTACAATAGTTCCAGAAGGGGTTGCATATTAAGTTTTTACAGCAAAAAATAGTATTCTTGTACCTTAAAGACTAGTATTAATGATAAGCTTTCATAGATCATAATCCATTATGTTAAATGCACAGAGCAGAGAGTTACGGAAGGAGCATTATGCACATGCTATTTTTGGGAAGAAGGAAGGAGAGGGGTAAGTAGGAAATGGTAAAGAAGAGGTGGGAGGCCATTAGAATTATCTACAGTGACCATAAACAAAGCAATATCTTGATGTGATGGAGACATTCTAGCCCTGACAAGCTAACTATCATATGTGACAAGATAAAAATGTTTATTTTTTTATTTAATCCATGAAACATAGTGTTCAGTCTATTGAATTCTATTGCTGTTGTTTCATGCTGAAATTGGTCTTTGTAATTCCTCCAAGGATTGTCATCTTGAGATCACAATTCCAATCTATGACATTTTACTTAGTGATGCCCTTTAAAATCTTAAATGTGAAATTGTAGTTAAATGTGTACAATGATTAATAACCTTCCACACTGCTGTGTATAGAAACATTTATTAGGGGTTCCATTTCGAGAAATAATTTTAAATAAAACCAAAATCTGCACCCTTCCTACATCATAGTAAACAATTGCTTCTAAAATAGCACTAGTGAGGGAATACCACATGGTACAGATGAGGTGACTATAAGATAATGACACCATAGAATTTGCATGGCGCAGTTGTTAGCACTAACTTTGTTGGATTGAGTTCAGATGAGCTTTAGGGGAACCTTAAGATGGTCGTCACAAACATATTTCATTGAGTTGGGAGAGCATCCTTGGAAGAATGGTAAATAGAAAGAAAAAGCTAAGGCAGATATTATTATATTGTGATAAGTGTCAAATATTCCAAGTAGAACGGGGAGCGTGCTAGTCTTTCCATTATGCTTCCCTCTTTTCTCATGTATGTAGCTTGTATCTGCTATTACATTGTCTCTTCTGAATATGAAGAGTTACAGTGGAAGTCAGATGAGGAAGGGGAAATGAAAAGTTTTGCTAAAGATAGTATCAGAATTATATTATGGGGAATATGTGGTTACAGTTTTCAACTATTTACATAACAAATTAAGCATTATTGATACAATATGATGACATAAATAAATGTCAAAGCCTACTGTCCTTTTTGGTTAAGAAGGCTATTTAACATTTCATATTCAGATGTAGCTATTTCCAAAACATTGAGAAGAAATTCATCTTGTTTTGGTAGCTGTTGGAATTAGAATTCTTTGTAAAGGTCTTTTTGTTAGAATAATGAAATACAAAGAAAAAAGGCTATATTTGATAGTAACAGTTGAATAACACAGAAAAGAAACAGCTGCCAAGCATAAATAAAGCTGAAACTGTTACGGGAAAACTTTCCAAGAACACATTCTCACCATCCCTTCCATTTATTTTGCCAACCATTGACCTCAGCTTAGATATTTATATTTTACACTAAAGATTAAAGATTATTTCTAGTATCCATTTAAATCCTTTCATCTATTTTTTTAGTGGTCTCACAACTTTCTTTCTAAAAACCATATTCCAAATGTCTAAATTTGCCCTGCTGTGTAACGAGTAATATATATGGGAGCCATTCTTAAATTTGGTTAAAATTCTATTGTGGATATATACTGTCAGTTTTGCCATTGTTTCATATTCTTCAATTTTGGTCTCTCTGTCTGATATTATCAGCAAGGTTCCTCTTTTCTGATATTGTGCCAAATTGGTTCTTGCAACTACTAATATGTTTCTTAGTAAATTGTGATTTTTTTTTTCATTTATCTTTTCTGGGATTATTACTAATAAAAATATTTGTGGTTCAATTCAAATTTTATTTTTAGGATTTTTTAAATATTTGGATGTATTTCTTTCCAGTGCTTTTGAGTTTAGAATTAGAATTAGAGTCCCCCCTTTCAGGGGAGATGGGTGGTGGCTAAATTTAATAAATAAATAAATAAATTCTTATTGGTGTTTGTCCCTTAAGAAGGATAGTTGCTATCTGTATTGCCAAGTGCTGGCCAGGTGGCATTAGATCTTTTAAGTTATTAAAATTAAAATTTTAAATTAGATCTTTTAAGATCCAGAGGCAATGAACACACCAGTAAGGAGATTTTAAGCTTTGTTGTTAACTCTAGCAGACAGATTTAAACAGAAACACAATTTAGGCGTATTGAACAGAAACATAAAAGCATATAACATACAAAAGCATAAAATACCAAACTAGATGATAACCAATCTCCCTTCAGCCTTCAGGGGTTCCAGTGAAACAACAGCAGAGAGACCCCAAAACAGTGAAGTTACACAGCACCTGGTACCAGAGTCTGTGTTGAAGCTCCAAGCTCAAGGAGCAATCTTAAGGTTTTTTATCAAAGTCTGGAACTAAAACCTCATGACCCTGTTTCCATGGTACTGAGACTGCAGGACCTGACCTTAGCTAGATGGTGCACCTGCTCATCATGTGAACTAATAAAACCCTGGGATATCTAGGAACTGTACAGATAAGCCAGTGCTACCCTAAACAATCCTGAGGTCTTCACTCAATTATGTGAAGATTCCTCCCTTCTCTTTATTTCCCAGGCAAAAGTAAAAACAAACCAGCTAAACCTTATTATGACTCAGTATGAACTCTAAACTTCTATACCCTTCATAATATAAGGAGAAATAAAAAAATGTCACCTCACTCCTCCCAATACAATAGTTTTCCGCTTTGCCACACCAGGATCCTAATTTTACGAGATTAGCCAATATTCTTGCCTAGGAAGATCCTGACAGCAATAATATGCTTCAGCTAAGTTATGAACACATTTAAACAGGACCTTTAAAATGTCAGATTATAAATGTGTATTTATAAAGTCAGCCTCTTCTTTCCTACTTTTAATTGCTAAATGTTAAAAGTGACATTTTAAAGCTTTATCCTTTTTACTTTAGAACTCTTAATTTAGGTTTTCATAACTTAACTATTAATCTTTTTAGCAGTTAAACTGACTTTCATTTTTTAATAACCCAATTTTCTCTCTGCTTTAACTTTCATTTTGCATAATATTATTTGCCATATTGATCAAGTTCTTGAGATAATACTGTATTTTCTTTTCATGCGCGTCTTGTAACTTGCAATCTTTAAATGCTCAACGAAACTCTGTTGGACTTAGTTATCATTGGTCGGGTTTATATTTGCCAATGTTACTTGATTCTTGATGGCTGAAAGTACGGAGATACTAAGAATTTAGAAAGATGGAAGAAAGGAGGTTCACTTTAAATTTAACCATCCACAGCATTCTGTCCTTGTCTCTTCTACTTCATATATTCTTCCTTCTACCTCCCATATAAAGGCAGGAGGCATGTCACAGGGTGCATTGCCAAGGACCTCACTTGCCATCATTGACTGTGTGCTGTGTAGCCTGACAGTCTTCTCTACTCCCTCACCACTAATTTAGGCAGAGCAGCAGCAGTCCACTAGCATGTCAGACCTTCCACCACTCTCTCTGCCCTAAAGCAGTTGCACAAGAATAATCGTCTGTGGCAAAGAGGAACTGGATATTTAAAAACTGATTTATTTTGAAAAGTAAATTGTTTTTTTTTTCCCTTTCTCATTTGAGTGGGCCCTGCAGTTGTATCAGCTTTTTATCTGATAAGCACACCAGCTAAGCTGCTCTACTTGGATATAAACCAGTTTAATCCTACTTTAGTGGGTGCATTATTACCATTAATTTCAATAAGACTAAAGGCCAATTTCTGTGCCTTTATAGCTTATAGTAGACTACTTTTTCTCTTCTAGTTCAGATTATAGTTCTCCAAGGAATGCTTAAGGAATTTGATTTTTGCACACTCTGTTACAAATCGGGCTTATCTGCATCTCTTAGACTAACCTAAGATCAAAATTCATACATACCAAGCCTTCTGACCTAATTTATAAGTCAGAAAAAATGCCTAAATTATATTTAAAATCCCAATGTAGAAATATGGTTGTTATTTTTATTTCTTAAATGCAAATGTGCCACAGAATGAAATGGATAAAACATTACATCTGGTGGTGTGATATTTTATCTTGTTTCGTTTTTACTTTATTTTTATTTTTAATATGTTTTTGTCTGCAATTCTGGTCAATGACTGTAATAAAAATATGCTATTCATTAGTAATAAATAAAAGAAGAACCCCATGGTATATGACCAATGACTCACCTAGTCTGGCAATTTCTATCATTTATTGTTGAGTTAGGCATATTTGGAAGCTCACAGCTATGGAGATTAATGGTTATTAGCCTTGATGGCAGTATGACAACCTCTGAAGGCTATCTGCTGGGCTTCCTTGTTCAGATGGTTGGTTGCTGTGAGAACAGACTGCTGGATTAGATGGGCAAGCAGGGCACATCTTATGACCTTCCCCACAGCTCTTATGACCTTTAACAGCCAGTATTTCTGGTATACAGTCTGTGCTTCATGGGGTAGTATGCAACTACCAAAGTAGCCATTCATACTCCAATTGTTTGAATTGTCTAATCCCCATTTAGAATCATCAGCAATGGTGCCATCACATTTGGTATCAACAAATTGCATACTGAAACTATGGAAGAAACATTGGTCATGTTTTGAGAGGGAAAAATGACTTGCACTTGGAAGGTAGTAAAAATCCTAACATCCCTAAGTAGCAGCTGCTTCTCACGGATATTGCAATTCCAGCTTCCTCCAGAATCCTGATTAATTTCATACAACCATCTATGTTTCTGCTTATCCATGAAAGCCAGTTTCTTTATAGTGTTTGAGATCAAATTCATACCAATAACTTATTAAGATAACTTGTTTATGCTGTAGCACCCAGACCCTATATACGCCTAAATGTCTGCTGCAGTATATGTCATCAGCAGAATAGAAGGGATATGCATAGATATTGCAAAAACTCATTAATCAAACAGATGTCGTTTCAGTAATTATGAAATCTTCTCATTAAGCAGCAGCAGTAAGTCATTAAAACATCTTCTCCAGCCTTTTGGCTAAGATCAAGTGCAGAATATCTTCTCATTAGGATAATGGAGTTCAATAAAATGATATTCCATCATTCTCCATACGGGAACAAAGTGGAACTTTTTGGTTAACTGCAATCACTAGCAATTCATTTTATCGTGCTCAGATCTAGTTCATTCATCTATAAAACAAGATTAATTCTTCACACAGGAAGGCTATATTCTTGTCAAAAACATAATGGCCATAAAAGTTAACTTTGTAAAAGAAATTAAGGACATTTTAATGATAGATGAATTGCTTTTATTTATGGCCATAGATCTGCTTACATAAGCTAAAAGTTCACTACAACACTGATCCTTTTAAAAAAAATATCCATAATTGGCCTACAAGATTATAATGCTGAACCTACTGCCAAAACATATTTAACATTTGACTATATGCAAACTTGGTTAATAGCAGAATTTAGTAATTGTTGGCTAGTGCCTTGAAGTGCCCCTCCTATGCCAGGAGTGAATGAGATCATAGCCATCGAGGTTTTATTATATTAGGTAGTTTTTAAAATTGTTTTAGTCTATTTTTATATTGGAATGTTATTGTATAGTTATTGTTTTATGATGTAAACCGCCCAGAGTCCCTCTGTTCGGAGGAGATGGGCGGTGACAAATTTGATAAATAAATAAATAAATACATTTTGATTCTGATACTTGTAGATTGATCTGATAGTACATGGGTTACATAATCATGCTTTGTCTTACTCTTATATATGGTTAGAAGAGGCATCAGAGCAGAAGTCCACATAAGAGGGACAGCAGAACAATATTCTACATGCCCAACAAATCTATTTTCCTAATTGTTCTATGCTTTCTGTTCTGAAATGCATATACTGTATATGGCTGTATATTCGTGCCAGACATTTAGCCTGGCTAAGGATGGATGGATGGATTCATTTATTTATTCGTTTATTTATACTGCAATTTATATGCTGCTCAGTTCCAAAAAAGGCTCTGAGTGGCTAATGTAACACACAGCAAACATTAAACAAATAGTAGATATACAGATTCTTTTGTTAGCCCTTCCTGTACAAGAGAATGTAACACTGGGGACATAATACAATAGTAATGAATGAGCCAGCTTTTAACTTCTTAATTTCTTTAGTTTAGCCTTCCTCTTCATAATCCTCCAGGTTTAAATAATGGCTTCCAGAGTTAACAGGCTAAAATGCAAATGGAATTATTGACATATGAGCTGATAATTTGTTTGCTAAACCAACTGAAATAGAATGATAAAGTTGGAATGGGTCATTTAGGCCATTGAGTTCAATTTCCCACTTAGCACAGAGATCCAGATTAAAGTATCCCTGGCAGATGGCTATCCAGACTCCATTGCAATATATCCAATGAAAAAGAGTTAATCAATTCTCTGGATAATTGGTTTCACTGACAAATTGCTTAACTGTAAGGAAATCTCACTGTCTGCTGCTTAAATCCATTGAAGTCCTCCTTTCAGGGAGTGTGTGCGTGTGTGTGTGTCTGTGTCTGTGTCTGTGTGTGTGCACGTGCCTTTGACTCAGTGTTGACTCCTGGTAACTGCCTGGACTAGTCCCTGTAGTTTTCTTGGCAAGATTTCAGAAGAGGTTTGCCATTGCCTGCTTCCTAGGTCTGAAAGAGAATGACTGGTCCAAGGTCACCCAGCTGGCTTTGTGCCTAAGGTGGGACTGGAACTCAGGGTCTCCTGCTTTCTAGCCCAATGCCTTAACTAATACAAATGGACTCTCTTCAGGGAAGTCTATCTGTCTGTCTGTCTAATTGGAGATACATACATACATACATCCCAATATAGATACATACCTACATACATGCATCAGGAACACTGAAATGTTTAAAGTTATAAAATACAGGAGTGCAACCCATAGTCCTGAGATTTGCTGTAGTCCATCCTTATTGCCATTAAATGTTTATGGTACAATTTGCCTCAAAATTCAGTCACCAATGCTTTCAAATGTCAGTGGCAAAGTCATTGGAAATAATTTCTACCTATCTGAGAAATCTAGGTTTAGGAGGAGGACTATGAAAAACTTGACAAGACAAAAACATAAAATCCATGTGTTACAAATTTCTCAAATGAACATTCAGATATGCTGCAGCTATAATTGTATTTTTTCAGTTGATGATAAAATGGTTGTGTGTACCATTTGTTTTAGAATGGCTGGTCTTCAAGTGAAGGGAAAAATCTTGGTTGGTAATGGCGAAGTATATAAGAGTGCTCCGATCTGTTGTGAATTTGATTAATTACTTGTTAACTGAGAACATTCTTTCTCTATTTTTATTTTTATTCTTCTGTACTCCTGCCTTTTTCTTGCCCACCTTTACTCTGTATGGCTCTCAGTAATTCATGTAAGATTCAAAGCAGGCCTCATACCAAAAGAAAATTATTCATTTATGTTCTAAAACTCTATTCATTTCTTATTTCAAATGCAATAGAATGTAGTATCTGTTTATTAAAAATACGTATCTTGCTTTCTGTGTTGACCAGTCAATCAACATGGCTAACATTCTCTTTCTATGGTGGTTGACTGGTCAACACAGAAAGCAGTAAATAATTGCACCACAAATTGTATTTTTAATTTGGAAAAAGCAGCAGGAAGCAGCCAAAGAACTGAAAACCTAAAATGCATTAGCTAGTGTTGTGCTGAGGTTTGAACTAGGAATTCTAAGTTTCCACACATGCAGGGTTTGAGAAATTGTCATCTGTAAGTGATAATCACAGTGTCAGTTATTCTCAGACTGCCACAGAATCAATTACTTACTTTATTTTACTGCTTTTATAAAGCATGCTAATATAACAGTGTAGCAAATGATGATGACAGCCAGCAGAAAAAGATGGTGTTCTTCCTCTTCAGGCACTTCTGTAAACCTGTTAGTGCAAATACCAATTGAATCACCAACATTCAGTTGACTTTTGATGAAGTTCAAATGGCTATGTTCATAGCCATTCCCTGTGGTTTTTAGAAGCTAAATTTCCTCTTATTTGTCAGATATCCTTATTTTGGGCAATGACATCATGATGCATATAATGCTATTTGTTGCAGGCATGTATTATCCCATTTATTTGGAAAGAAATCAGATAATCTTTCATTTATCTGTTAATCATTTCATACATATCCACTTTTCTGAGTAGTCTACAAATCTGTTAATTTTTGTTAAAAAAATAAAAAAGTAAAAGCCAACAAAATAACTTAATTTTTTATTATTATTATTATTATTATTATTATTATTCCAAAAATGTTAAACTTTGAATGAGCTGCCTTCAGTATTTAAAAAAGGTTCTAAAAATTAAATTAAAATATTTATCCAACATTAGATCTAGAATTCAATTTGTTGCTTGACCTTTTGGAAAAAAAGGAATCCACTACACTTCCTTAAAAAGAGCATGTATTTACAGCAGATACACATGAATAGCAGGACTATTGCTTGCTTTGATTTGTATAATCTTGCTCTTGTACAGTTATACAACGTACGGTTTTGAAGACATACTTCATGTATTAATTTGGACATTTAATATCCTGGAGGAGAAAGACTCAAACGCATGAATTTTGCATGGTGGGGAAAATCAGATATTGCAATTTGCTTGACAGAGAAACTCCATTTGTCACCAACTTTTAATGTGCCCTGGCTCTTTTTGCTGTAAAAGACAACTGTAATGAGGAAATGTGGTATCCAAATGAGTGATAGATCAATAACATTAGAAGTAGAAAATATCCTGTACAGTCTTTTTGTTGTTGTTGTTTTGCCACAGAATACACTGGTGGTTGCTAGCAGAAAAAAGACCTCCTGAGATCAAGATTAACAGATAAACAAATGAACATTCTGTCAAATCTTAGGGCACAGCCATTAGAGAGGGAGGGAAACATGTCCTCACCAGCCTAAAGTGTCCAATAGGAGCTAAGCAGATCTTAACTCCTGACTGCATCATAAACTACATTATCAATTAACTATGCTAATTCTTATCCACCACAAAAAATGTGTCAGGAGAAGCAGAGAAAACATTTCTTTTAGGGACCATTCCCAAAGCCCTCAGAAGCTTGTATCTAGCCACAATCATTTTGTTATTCACTGAGGTTTTGCAAAGTATCCTGAACACTGGCCTTAGTTGCAGTGTCCCCCTCCTGCCTCAGTTGCACTGTCCCCCTCCTGCCTCGTTCTCAGTGAAGCTACATGCAGGCTATACCATCTGAGAGTGACAATGGAAACTCACATGGAGGAACGCTCTAAGAAAGAAAGAAAGAAAGAGAGGAAGAAAGAGAGGAAGAAAGGAAGAAAGGAAGAAAGTTAGTTAAAAGGAAGATCTGTTAGGTGTGTGAGCTCCCACTTGCATCCTTATGTTAGACAGCCCATAGGTTTTATTGCCATGACATCCTAGTAAAAGGCTAGTTATTATGAAATATACTGATTCACATTGATTGATAAAAATTAAGAGAAAATCTGGGTTTACTGAACAAATGGAAAGGGATGGATTTTCTTCTAAATGGAATAAAGATTGTGAGAAATAGCAATATTTTATTCTAACCCGCTGATAAAATATTTAGTTTGATAATGGCTTATTTGAAAAATAGATTGCTTATTCCAATTTCCATGTTTGCAGAATATATTTATTTATGTTCAGGAATATTTGTTTTCTCCTTGGACAAATATATTCCATTTTATGTACTGCCAACAAGGGAAAAGAGAAACACATTGTATTTTGTTCCTATCTGCTTTTAGTTGGCAGAAGCTGGAGCACCCTTGTAAAATCCAGTTAAAAAAAAATAGGACATCTGCTCCTGTCCTCAGTTGAGACATTTGTACTTCATTTTTTTCAGCTTGGAACTTTTGAGTGTTGTTATTAAAAAGTTTATCTTTTTATAATGTGTGATATTTAAATCAGCCTGATATGGAAAGATGTTCTGCTAAATTCCAAACAGACATATTTATTAAAAGTAAGGTTCTTTGCCTTTCCCCATATCTATTCATCTTATCTTAGTGTGTATTCCTGTCTCTAGACATTACTGCTTTCAGGAAGCCAATGGTGTACCTGACAGATTTTCCAAATTAGATTGCTCACTTCAGTTTTCAGTCAGAGCCCGTGCTTTTTTCTTTTGCATTATTTAGTACATTGAACCATTTTCTGGTAGTATGTATTTCTTTCTGAATATTCATTCTTAGTTATCTACCAGCTTTGTCATTTTCTACCCTGTGACATTTCTTTAAAAAAATGAAATAGAAACTGTTATTTGCAAGAATATTTTGAAAGATATATTTAATTGCAAATGTTGTTGCACATTTTATAAATTACAAATAGAATTGAATAAATATATTTGTCTATTGTGCATGTGTGTACACACACACACAAACACACATTTTTCAGAGTAGTTTACAATAAAATAATCCCAAGTACAGTAAAACATAACAGTAAAAGTGATAAAGAAAAAGTGAAAATCTTTACTGAAATTAAAATTTGCAGAGAAATGTCAGGAAAGCACATAAATCTTTCATTATTGGTGGAATCCCATCTAATCTTATTGGAGATATAATTCCACACTTATTTTATTTATTTTCTATCCTGCCTTTATTATTTTTATAAATAACTCAAGGCAGCAAACATACCTAATACTCCTTCCTCCTCCTATTTTCCCCACAACAACAACCCTGAGAGGTGAGTTGGGCTGAGAGAGAGTGACTGGCCCAAGGTCACCCAGCCAGCTTTCATGCCTAAAGTGGGACTAGAACTCTCAGCCTCCTGGTTTCTAGCCCGTTGCCTTAACCACTAGACCATACTGGATTTCAGTGGTGGATGCTCTCTTTTGCACTGCTGCTAAGTGAATATGTGGAATAGTAAAGAAAGTGTCTTCTGCAGAACCTACAGTATGGGTAGACATATATCAAAGATGGTAATTTCTCAGATAATTTGTTTCCAAGCTATTTAGTGACTTGTGGTTGGACATACTGTATGTTAAAGATCACTTGAATTGGATGGCCCATCTTGGCTTTTACTATCTTGCTATTGCATTCTTAGAACTAAAAAAAAAGCCTATTAGAATTTTAGATATAGGAATGTCAAGCAGCTGTTAGTTGGATTGTTTATTTTTGGTAGCATGTTATCTCAGATATTGCTAGCCTTTGTCCCAGACTGCCAGCTTTTGCCCCATCTTAACTTCTGAACATCTAAATTGTACCAGCTCTTCATCTTGACTTGCCAGATTCCTATAGTACTGTACTTTTGTCACCAAGCTGTGTTCTTTGTTAGATCCTGTTGTACTCTCTCCAGTAAGGGGGTTATTTTTAATCAAATGCATTCAATGCTCAAAAAATAATAATGATAAAATTGCAGGCAGGTTCTGTAAGAGGAGGATGCATGTATGGATATATAGGCAAAGATAGATAGATAGATAGATAGACAGACAGACAGACAGACAGACAATCACTTTCAGAGACCATTCCAGTAATCATTTGTAAAACAATTTTTGTGATAAGAGAATCTGATGGCAGCACATGAAGGAAACAAGTCAAATGCATTTCTTGACAGTCCATTGCCGAGCCCTTTCAGCTGACACATTTTAATGACACTCCACAGAAATCAATACATCATTGGGACATAAAATGGAAGATGTGTTGAATGCCAGTGCTTGTGGGTTGCAAGAAATTGTCACATTAGAGAGGGCTATTGAGAAACAATGAGGAGAGAAAATGAGATGTTTGCTTCATTTATGCTAGGCCTCTCCTTTGTGGTGGAATCTGGTTAGAAAGGTGCTGTAGGAGTATATGATATTTACAGTTAAATAAAACTTGGAAAATTTTGAGGGGAAAGTTATTAGGATATCATTGCCTTTTCCTCAAAGGGAAAAGTTATCAAAGAAACATAGCATGATTTATCAATTATTCACCTTCTATTTTTTGCTTTTATTTCTGCTATACCTATAGCAAGCAATTGATTAGTAGCCAGCCAGGCAGTCAGATTTTGCACTGAAATGTCGCCACAAAAAGTTGGGAAGAAGTTATGCAAAGAAGCTTAGGACTCAGTCTGATTCTTCATTAGCATCATAATTCATTTCTTCCTTCTTTGTCACATGACCCAGACTAGAGTATATGCAATCTGCCATATACCTCTCAGTTCACACAGCCGCATGAACACACACAGATGCAGAGCAAGAAGAGAGCAAAAACACACACACGGAGGCCACACAGATGCACCTATCCTGATTGCAGGCTCAAATACACAGGCATGATAAGTGACACAAAGTCGACATGTTTCTTCATTACATAGAAGAAAAGACAAACTCCATGCTATAACCACTTCTGGAAATGGTGTTGGAAAACAGTTCCATAAAGCATGCTTTGTTTGCTTTCCTTACCTTGTTTTTCCTGCAGATCTTTGTTATTTGTCGTATAAAAATTAATAGTGGCTTCATGGTAGTTAACCCCTTCCTTTTATTCATATTTTTAAGTAATTTGACATATTTTAAGTAATTTTCTCCATTAGAGAAAGACAGCTCAGAATCAGATGATTCTAAGCAATTGGCAGGATAATGGGAAGAAATTAAACCTAACTATAATCTAATAATTTATAAACCCACTATAAGAAAAGGATGTGCCCATTATTCAATATGACTTGGAAAGCGGAATTTTTTTATCCAATAAAGGTAAGCAGTATAGCTGTTGTACCCATCCTTCACCGAGTTTATGAATTATTTAATATTTACTTAACAGAGGTATTGTTTATTTTCCAGAACAAGCCTCACAAATATTATATTTTAATTAAAAATAGATTGTATACAACAAGTCCCTAAAAATAATAGCAATACATACATTATATAACTTCATGATAAATTAGATACAACATATAACATGTCTTTTGAATGGGAGAGCATTGTAGATATGGGTGGACTTACCTGTCCATTGTGGTTTCCCAATTTTTTTTAATCTTTCCAATCAAGTTCACTTCATCCTATTTCCACATCAGTTGATTTTAAACACTACATTAAAATCTTCATCTATTTTTGGGAATGCTTCTTCTAAAGTATGCAATTTCAGTATGGAATTTTGCCTAATGTACTTATTGTTTGCATTATTATTTACACATTTAGAATATATAAATACACACACACACACACACACATACTGTTCATTCCCTTAATGACCCATCCTTAATGAGCAATTTATAAAGTATAGTAAAAATAGTTGTTGAAAGAACAATAAAACACAACAAATATAAATGCAATTTTGACCTGGAAACACAAATATGTTTTTGAGTTCTTTCCTCAGCTATAAAGAAAAAGGCTTGCTTTAACAAGAGAAGCAATTTATTTAATAATATGGGGCCTGCCACAGAGTATGCCAAATTGGTTGATGGTGCCAACTATATCTACAATGAGACCCATAAACAATATCCCACTGATGACATAATGGGATAACCTGTATATGGGAGTAGGCAATTCTGTAAGTAGCTTCTACTGAAGTTGGAAGCTGGTTCCACTGTAATGATGAGAGTAACCCTGCCATCAACTTCATATATATACTAAATAACATGGGAGGCAAGATGGAGTCCTGGACAATGTCTCAGGATAGTACCCAAGGGCCATGTAGTAATCCTCCAACACCTTTTTCAAGTAATAGGAGGAACAGCTACTATAATTCCAACCACCAGCTATCCCAAGAATTTCAACAAGATGCCATAGTTAACAATATCAAAATCTGTTGAGAGATCCAGGAATATCAACAGAGCTACAATTTCCTTGTCTCCTTCCAAGATAATCTTTTTTAGGTGATCAAGGCCATCTCCATGCCAAGTCTAGGTTAACAGCCAGGCTAGGAAGGATCAAGATAATCTGTTCTATTTAAGAGTGCCTGTAGCTTCAGCATTATAATCATATACATGTATTTTCATATAGTATTTTCACTAACATATATTTCTGTGTACTTTTTTTTTAAAAAGAGTCCCTTCTATAACTCACTATCTGATCTTCTTAACAGCAGATGCCAAAAATGAAACAGAGGTTCATCTACAGACAAAGTTTGGTCTTTCTAGCGCAAAAACCTGTTCTTTTCAACTGCCCTTTCTCTTCTGTATCTTTGAAAATCAGCCTTCTTCTCCAATCTGTCATCCTCCAAATATGTTGGATAAAACACTCATATTTTTTTAGAATGGGATGCAATTGATGTGATTGGTCAATAGTAACTAAAGAAAGAGCTATCCAAGAGTGTTTCCACTTAAGATGAGTTTTGATTAAACATATATTCTTAGAGACTTTAAATCAGACAAAATATCCTAAGAAGATTGCCAATTTTCAATAGCATATACCACTTACCAGACAATAAAACTGTAACTTTTTATATTCAGGAGACTCTGCTTTTTGTGATATGAACAGAACGTGGAGCAAAATTCATTTAGTAATGCATTTTCTTTACATTGTGTGGCTATTACAAGGCTTTTCTTTATAACTTTGGGCAAAAACAGTGCTAGGAATTGCAACAAGCTATTTAGTAACAATGTGGATCATGGTTAGTTTGATGAAGTGATTCCTAACAGTGAATGAAAGGCACCCTACTGCCTACTGTGTGTGGGGATCCTTAAAGCTTATTGGAACTACCTATGTGAAGGAAGTGGAAGACATAGAATGCCCATATGCAGTACAGCAAAGGGCTGATACTGTATAGGAAACTTCAAAACTTGAAGACTATAAGTCAAGATGAAGAGAATGTTGAAAATATCCATAACTAGGGATCAGGGGAATATATATATATATGTATGTATGTATGTATGTATGTATGTAGGTTCCCTATATATATATGTGTGTGTGTGTGTGTGTGTGTGTAGGTTCCCTATATATATATATATATATATATATAGAGAGAGAGAGAGAGAGAGAGAGAGAGAGAGAGAGAGAGGTTCCCATTTTGTTATTTTTTTGTTTCCTAGATCAGTGACAAGAATAAAATGCATTTATCACTTGAAATTCCCACAATATTTTGCAGTGCAGTTCTCTGTATAACAACAACAGTGTACAAAATGTGCAAATTATGGCATAGAACAGAAAAAATATGCTTATTGAATAAAGTCAGATGGAAAATGCATATAGTAGCATAAAAGCAGAGACATGTTTAAGCAGGGGTTTTTTTTAGCTGTAAGTTGATGAAAATAAGAATCAAAAAGCTGAAAAATAAGAAATAGAGGGAAACCTAAATTGACAAATTTGCCCATCCTGAATGTAAATGGGGGCTTTCTGGAAAATCTTTAATGACTCAAGATATCAACTCTAGTGTGCATGTGAGTGGGCATATATGTGTGTGGTGCTTGTTTGCTTGTTTTTTTGTTTTGGAAAGGCAGACACTGGATTTCCTAAGCAGTTCAGTTCCAAGCATGGGGCCCTCTCTTCTAGCGTGTTCCTTCTGTATGGCATCAGCTTGAAGCGGGGAGACGGCTGTTTTCTTTTAGCTCCTTTTAGCTCCCACTGCAGTGGCAGGAGCCAGCAGTCTTTGGAGCAATAGCATTTTATCTCTATCGACACGATGCAATTTGGGATGGAACATGAGGCATTCCTTAGGATCAATAAGTGAGGTTCTAATCTTCAGATTACAGCTCAGCTCCAGCCAGACCTATTTACAGAAATGATTCAGCTGCAGTTGGGCTCATTTGCCCATGAAGCTGAATGCAAAGCTACCTCAATCACAGTCTCATTCAGGTCTGTAGGCAGGAATGTCAATCACATCAGAAAAGCAGGCTTTTTGACAAACAGTGCAGAAGAGCTAAAAGGACACTGCATGTTAGAAATGGCAGATAAAAAGTGCACAGGTTCCAGAGGAACTAAGCAGCAAGAAAGCAAACTGATACTGTGCATGTCTTCTTCTCCTTGGATCATACAAAGATTGAAGCAGCAGTCAGCTGGTTATTGGCTATGTTGCATAGCAAGTAAAAATCCTTTAGTAAATAGCTAATTTTTCCATTCTGCCACACTACTACTTCTTGTTATCCTTTCCCTTGTGATGCCTTACTTTAAGGGTTACCTTCCCCATACAGTATATCACAGGGGATTTTACCCCCTTTCTTTAGGGCAGCAGAGGATGATGTTATTATTGACTTGATGTTATTAGTATAAGGAATGTTTTGAAGAGCGATCTGAAAGAAGTGCTGCAGGCTTTGTGTGACCACAGCAACTCTTTGTTATTCATTAAAGCAGTTTTTCAGGCTTCTGTGCCAGCCTGTCTGTCTGTATGCATATGTATCTGTATACGTGTATGTGTGTATGTGTATATATGTCTCTCTCTCTCTGTTCAGGATGTTGCAGCGATCTGAAAAAAGTCAAGCCATTGTTAGTAAATAACAGGGAAGTCCAAGTCATTTCTGAAGAGTGCACAGCCTAGTAATTAGTGACATAATGTTGTGTTATGGCTATGGCCTCTCACTTACATTTCTGGAGAGAAGATATGGGTGGATTTATTCTGACTGTGTGCAAGAGTCACTGCAGAACATATTGGTTAGAAAGCCTGGCTTATGCCCACACAGCTTTGACAAAAATGTTCTACAGAAAGTGAGGTATAAGAATAAGCTGGTAAATAGCAGAACAAGCTGTACCTTTGTTTGCTTTGGTTTTCAAAGCAGCCATCAATTCCCCATTTCTGCTGCAGGAAACATACTCTTGATTCCTCCTGCATCAGGTCAAGGCCCCCACATGTGAGTGTAAATGCCACTGTCAGAGTTTCTTAAGACAAAAAAGATGAAAGTAAAACACTGTTGTTCCCTCATAATACTGACACGGAAATGGTCCCAGATGGTCTTTAAGTTAACATCTCATTCAGATTAATGCTATGGAGTGAGGATTATTTCTTTGCTCCTACTGACATGCTGGCTAGATAAGAGTGTTTTATTTTAATCGATTAAGGGGATAAAGTACATTGATTTATATAAGAAGGCATCCTCTATATCAGTAGTCAAAAAGCTTAAAGAGTTTCCTCCCTCCCCTCCAAAACTGGTAAAACTTTCCCTGTTGCAGGTTATAGCATCTTTGGCTTGTGACTAAGGGCTAAATGAGGACATACAGTCTAAAGCAACTCAAACAAGGTCACAAATGCCCTCTGAAAAATCCATATTTTCATTTTATTTTGACTACCTGATGCATGGAACACACTTTATCAACCTGCTCATGCTTGGTACCTTCCGTCATCTCCTTCTCTTCTCTTCTCTTCTCTTCTCTTCTCTTCTCTTCTCTTCTCTTCTCTTCTCTTCTCTTCTCTTCCACAGTACATACTGATTTAGAGAAAAACTTGCAAAGAAAGAATCTGTTTTAAAAAAAAACAACTAATTGGAGAGTGTGATATTAATTAATGTAGAAGATGAGTTCTGTTTATATTACATTTTCAAAAATAGAATCAAAATATATGCAGCGCTGACATCTTCAGTATATTTACAAAGTAACAATAGTGGAGAAAGGTACATTCTTCTTTTCGTTTGTTTGTTTTTAATTGTGAAATTAAAAAAAAAACACACACAACACTAACCAGAAAAAAAAAATAGATGGTGATTATACAGTGGAGAAAGAAAACCTAGATATATTATAGAGATTAAACTAAACATGACAAAAGAAAAAAAAAAGCTTTATTTAACAGGAAAAAGAAGTAATAGCTCAACTATAGATAATGATATAAAGTTAATTCAATTTTTAAGGTTACCATTAACTCTAGACGATATGGCAACATATTGTGTCATATTTTCAATTTTAGAACAGCAAGCACTTGGATTATTGGTTTTAGACATAGATTAAAAAGTAATGAAACTAACAGGCAACCTTGTCTTACACCTCTATAAACTGGGACTACTTTAGATAGATGTCCCCAAAGACTACATCTAATTCTCAGGGAGGTATTTGAGTAAAGTGATTGAATAAGTAGAAGCAGCCTTTTATCAATAGTGGAAATTTTCAGACTGTGTCACAGTCTCTCCCTTGGTGATAGGTCAAAAGCTGACTCAAAGTCGACAAAATTTCCAAGCACTTAGGGCACTAGCTCTATTCTGTACAGAACAAAAGTTATCAATAAACTGTCAGAAAACCAGAGTTTTAGTTTTTGCATGACATTGTCATAACATTCATAAATGGCAAATAAATGGGATTATAATTGAGCAGGTGCACACCTACAAATATCCTGGAGTGTAAATCCATGCTTCTCTATCCTGGAAAGCTCTTTTTTTTTTTTTAACGGGTGAGTGTTGCACAGTGTACCTCTACAGCTATCATAAGATTTTGCTATTATATCCCTGCATTGGTTGTCTTTTTGAACATTAGCTACTGACAGATATTCCAATTCTTCATTCATAATTCAGATATATAATTATTACTAACTTTCACTATTTAATTCCTTGTAGCATTGAATTGTTGGTTTATGTTCAAGCACTGTATATCTTAAGGAATCTAAAACTACAAGTACCACAGAGACTGCTTGAACATCTGAGACATTCTGTTTAATTAATACATTTTTCAAATGTATTTATTGCCAAGCAAATATTGTAGTTATGTCATATTCAACACATACACTCAAAATCTTTAAAACAAACCATTAGAAATCAGCTAATTTAAAGAGTTGATCACTTGTTTAGCCCAAGCATTCCAATAAAATATCTACTCTGCTATTTTCAAATTTGGGTTATTCACACCATTAGGTTTTTCATGTGATCTGGGATAAAAATGTAACCATTTACCTATTAAGAACCAAATGTGCCTGGCAAAAAAAAAAAATCTCAGTTTTGGACTCTAAAACTTGTTAAGATTTCAAAGATCTGTCTTTTAAAATTTAAATTGAGAGAAATTTAAAATACAGCTATAAAACAACCTGACTAGAACCCATGAGTAAAGTCCAAAAGGAGCAATCGATGCCTAGGCTATAAATGAAGTAGTATCTAAAATTACATAAAATGTGATAACATCTAAAATTTCAACAATGATGTGGTAACATCTAAAGTTACAAAAATGTGATGATATCTAAAATTACATAAAATTTTATAATATCTACAGTAAATGGCTGGGTGTATTGTTCTTCCAGTTGGCCACGGTCCTTTTTACTTGTATCTTTCTGTTGTTCTTTTTTATTTGTAAGCTGCCCAGAGTCACTAGGGAGTTGGGTGGCCTCTAAATGTGGATAAATTAAAGCTCATCTCTGCTAAGTGCCAGACACATGCCTCAATAAGAAGGACTTCGCTTGCTTGCAGAATGCAGTAGGGAAGCAGCTAGCCTGCCCTTCTTTGGCAGAACAGCAGATCCTAGGAACAGACACTCTGAAGGTCTTTTCTCATGTCTCCACCAGATGTGGCTCTGACAATGGCAAGAATGAGAGGAGGTCCTTCCCTTAAGATCTGAGAGTCTCAATGACACATTTCATAGGATGCAATCTTTCAGATATTCTGGTCCTAGGTTTCTTAAGGATTTATAAATCATAACAAACATTTGGAATTTTATCTACAAACACATTGGTAACCAGTTAAGTTGTTTTAATGAATGGATTGCATGTTCCACATGAGAAATCAATGTAATAATGTAGACTTGCTGAACTTTACAAATATTTTGATACAAACTATGATATTTCTGTCGGGACCTTGAATGCTCTAATTTATTAAACAGGCATATATGTTCTGGAAATCAAAAAAATGAAATGGTAATTAATAACCAATCAGTTTCTCAAATAATATTTGAGGTTAACAACATATGAGACAATCAAATAATCACTAGGCATATTCAATAATTATTCAAATAACATTTGAGGTTAATAGCATACAAGGCAATCAAATAATCACTTGGCATATTCAGTAGTTAGTGTTAGCAGCTATGCAGACATCTTAAGCAGTTAGAAGTCTATGGGGAATTTAATACATTGGAGGCAGTGAAAGACAAAGGGTGAATTCAAAGAAAAGTGGGGAAAATGGGACTTTGGGAAGTGATTCACTTTAATGGAGCATACACCCAGTTCAGCTATAGATGGAGAACCCAGAGGAATAAAACTAAATACAAATATGCTTTATTGGAACAAAGAAAGCAAGAGATTTAGAGATGTAACATCTGAACGTGGTAATAGAGCATAAGATGGTAAGAATGGTAAGAAAGGAAAAAAAGAGGTAGAAAGATTAACTTTCCAGGCAGTGCTGAGCTGCTTTGGTGTGCTCAGGTCCACAATTAGGGTCTGTGTCACCCAGGGCAAACATGGATTCAAAGCCCATTTTGGCTCCCCCCCCAGCGCTCATTTTGGCACCCCCCCCCAGCGCAGCACCGGAGGCACATGCCCCGCTTGACCCCCCCACCCAGTTGCGGCCCTGGGTGTGCTGAAAAATGTCTTAGCTTCTGTTGAATAAAAGGAAAGGAAGAAAGAAGAAGAAAGATAAGAAGAAAGAAAATTTTGCTTATACTGCTCTTTAAGTTTTGGTTCAATGTGACTATCTGCATTTTCCAAATAGCAGTAAATCCCTAAATCATTCCATCTTCCTTCCATTGGGTCTCCATGTTCCAGTGCAGAAGGAAGGAAGGAAGGAAGGAAGGAAGGAAGGAAGGAAGGAAGGAAGGAAGGAAGGAAGGAAGGAAGGAAGGAAGGAAGGAAGGAAGGAAGGAAGGAAGGAAGGAAGGAAGGAAGGCTCATATGTTACTTTAGCTCCCTCCCCCCTCCAATTTCTTTAGTGGGCAGAGGGAATGGACAGGAGGAAGAGCTGCTGCCAAGACAACAGATAAAAGAAATCTGAGTCTGGGGCAGAACTGAGACCTGAGAAAATGTCTCAGACAAGACCGTCCCTAGGTCTTAAGAAGATAAAGAGAGGGAGGGGGGAAGCACATTCAGACGTGCAAGATTCTGTTACTATATCTTTATAATAAAAGTAATATAGGCCTGCATGACTTTGGTTTCTTAGTCTGGTCTATCTTGAAGGGCTGATAATTTTCAAGTTCAGCTGCCTTCTGCAAAAGTCCTGAGAACATTCTGTTCTATCTAATGTCCTCCATCAAAATTGGCTATAAAGATATGATTCTTTGTTTTATTAATAGATAGTCCATTTAATGCTTCTTTTGCCTTTTATAGCTGAATTTTTTTCCCAGGTACTCACAGGTACATGTACACACAGAAGGAATTCATATGGATGGTTATCAGAAAGCATGAAACACTAAGAAGGAACAAATAATCTTTAGAAATTCTTGCTTGAAATGTGCATACATCAATCCTGTATTCTAAAAAAAAAAATTGTTTGGATATTGACTGAGCAAATAATAAATCAACTAATAGTCCCCTTTTCGGGAGAGGTGGGCGGTGATAGAAATTTGAAATATAAATAAATCAATAAATAGTTCTAGATCCTAGAACCAGATAGTAAGAATAAGGCCACAGAAATAAGCTTTTTAAACTTCCTTTACAAGGAAACTTTCTATAGAGATTTGTTCAATTTTCATGACATTTTCTATGAGAAGGAAAAGGACTAACATCTTCCTGAATAGTTTGTGAAGGAAACTGTTCCTTTGGGACATTACTCTTTTTGTTGTTGTTGTTGTTGTTGTTGTTGGCAAAGTTACTTTCACGCCTCTCCAGTTTTATTCTCAATAGCCAAAATCCAAATCAGCAAGGTCCCTTTTAAAATGAAACATCAACATCATGTATAAAAGGTAAAATGTGATGAAGAGTCATAGAATTGTATTATTTGTTTCAATTCCCCATGATTTGTGAGTTAATTTTTAGTTTTTGAGATTAAGTTAATTATACAGAATTCCTACATATTTAGTCAAACCAGAGCCCCAGCAAATAAATAAATAAATAAATATTTGAGAAAATGAACAGGTAGAGTTAGGGTTGGGAATTATATGGGAGATGGAAATACTAGGAATTGAGATTAACAATTAGGAGGGAGGGTCATAGAAATTATTAGGATTTAATATGTAAGCATTAAGGGATAAAAATGTGCTTGGTGTCAAAGAAAATATTGGTTTAGGAGGGTGCTTCAAACTGGTTCTTGAGAATTTAGAGAAGGGAAGACTGGATTTGGGTGGGAAAATGTCTATTGCATGATTAGTATAAGGCATAGAACTGAACGTTTGGATCCATTCCTGCTCCGGCGTATAGATTTAGGCTATGGGCTTTGGCTCGCAGCATCAAGATTTATATTTTGGTAACTGCTACTTTATGCTCATGCAGTGTGAAGGTGACAGGGTATGTGAAATTATTAGTTTTTAGATATTCATGGCTCAGATCTGCCATCATAGTTAAAATATTCACACCATCAGCATTACCCATATGTAGTAACTTTCTATGTAGATGATTCACACAGAACTCCACCCAAGTATTAAATGATACCCTACTGGATATTAATTTCTTCAGTTAATGCCATATCAGCCCTTTGCTTATATGCTGCACTACATTTGCACAATTCTGAGCTATTGCAGTTGAGCCACAGGCTAGCTACAGTATCCATAAAGACATTTAAAAATGCCTAAAAACCATCATAAAAAAGATATAACATACAGCTTACAATTGCAATCCTACTGAAACTAACACTGAACTAACAGGATGAATGTCAAAATGTACATACAGGTAAGTGCATCAAAGTCATTCACTTATTTTCTGTAGAATTACAGTATATTTTATTTGGATCCTGTTGAATGCATAGCAATCATTCTTCAATAAACTGCCAAACCTCTGTAAGTACCCTAAGTCTCAAGAGACCATAAAATTGGGTTAATAGGTTATATACATATTCACAACAAAACCAGGTGCTGCTATATTGGTCTCTGCAATTTGCTCTGCGGGTTAAACCGCTGAGCTGCCGATCGGAAGGTCGGCGGTTCGAAACCGCGCGGCGGGGTGAGCTCCCGTTGCTCGTCCCAGCTCCTGCTCACCAAGCAGTTCGAAAACATGCAAATGTGAGTAGATTAATTGGTACCGCTTCGGCGGGAAGGTAACGGCGTTCCGTGAGTCATGCTGGCCACATGACCCGGAAGTGTCCTATGGACAACGCCGGCTCCAAGGCTTAGAAACGGAGATGAGCACCGCCCCCTAGAGTCGGACACGACTGGACTTTACGTCAAGGGAAACCTTTACCTTTACCTTTACAAATTTAGCTTCAGCTAAAATTTCTAAGTTACTACATACGGTAATGCTGATGGTGTGGATATTTTAACTACTGGTGGTAGATCTGAGCCATGAACATCGGAAAACTAATAATTTCACATACCCTACCACCTTCACACTGAATGATATAAATGCAGTAGTAATTCATCATGATCAATATCCATGAATTCAATCGGGCTGGAAGACACATGCAACATATTATGCTTCCCAGAGTAATTCTGTCAAAAATTGTATCATGTTGTCCCCTATTTTCTCCCATCCAAGTAAAGACTAAGCTTAGTAGAACAACATTTTTTTTTTCCTGCAGAAAACCTTGGATTCAGTCAATTAGGTCTGCACCTTCAACATTTAGCTACAGAATGGCATGGCTTGCAAACTACCTGATGAATTTTCCCACTGCAGTTGTAAGTCTGAAATTCTCTATCATTAGAGGGAGATAGAGCAAGAGCAAGAAAACAATATACAGTGCTCTCAACCAAATCCACCACTTTTGGTTCTGACTATCCATGATTCATCCACAACTGGCTGATTCATACAGTTGAAAGTTCATGAAGGTCAAAGGTCCTTCATAGGAAAATGGTTCCCCACTTCTATTCTACATGCATCTTGTAACTCACTACTGAGCACTAGCTTTTTTTTTTTTTTCTGGCTTTATCAACAAGAAATAGATTAAGTTTCCAGCTCCTAGAAGATACTGTGAAAGCCTTATGAACTGGGATTTGGTTTTGCAAGAAGGAATTCAGTCTCTGTTGTTGAAATCTTTAAAGCAGGCTCTCCAATGCTATGGCTTCTTTCTCAGTGTTAATCTCTCCAGATGTTTTCTTTTGTTTTTAACAAATGGTTCAGAATATGGAATGACAAATTTATGCTTGGCACTGGCCTTTAGAAGTTTATTACATGAAAAGAAGACCTACACTATACCACAGCCTGATAACTATTAAACTTACTATCAAAGAATACTATGAGAACCTTTAGCTTACAGTTGACTCTCCTGGAGGACATAAATGCCTATCATGGCAATGTCCATGTAAACAGGGTGCAGTTAAGACCTCTGGAGATGAGCTTCTACTGTACCCTTGGTGGAGAAATTCAGAATATCCACATAATTCCATTTTGATATAAAGGAATAAGGAAGGTAGAAGAGCTTTATGTAACTTTTTACTTTTGGATCTGGATGAAATATTACAAAAAACAATCCTTTTTTAAAATATAATTTTATTGAAAGTTTTAAAAACAAGAGGAAAAATCAATACACACTAAAATTAAGTAAGAAGGGAAAAAAGCAAAGAAATAAGAGAAAAGCTAAAGCACAAAAAGAAAAAAGGTAAAGAAAAAAGGTAGAAGAAAAATAGAAAAGAAAGAAAAAAGATATAAAGAAGTATATGAAGTACATGAACGGTCACTCACGCCCTGGTTATCTCCCATATAGACTACTGCAATGTGCTCTACATGGGGCTACCCCTGAAGAGTATCTGGAAGCTACAGCTGGTGCAAAATGCAGCCACACGGGCGATCTTGGGTTTCCCAAGGTCAGCAGATGTCTCCCCTTTGCTCCATGAGCTGCATTGGTTGCCAGTATGCTTCCAGGTCCAATTCAAGGTGTTGGTTATCACCTTTAAAGCCCTATATGGCACGGGTCCAGGTTACCTAAGGGACCATCTCCTCCCCATCACATCAACCCATCCCACCCGGTCGTGGAGAGAAGGCATGCTATGGACCCCGTCTGCAAGACAATTCCATCTGGCAGGGTCCAGGAGGTGGGCCTTCTCTGCAATAGCCCCTACCCTTTGGAATATCCTTCCCCCGGAAGTGAGATTGGATCCCTCCCTCCTGGACTTTAGGAAACAGCTAAAGACCTGTTTCTGTAATTATGCCTGGGGCAGGAGGGAGAGTAGCCATTCCTGGGTATGGTTAGTTTCTTAGAAGGACCCTGATCTGCCTGCAAATCATAAAGAACTCTCATCCATTAAGGTTTTTATTATATTTATTATATTATGTATTATAGTGTTTTACAGTTTTATATTTTTATTTATGTTTTATTGTAAACCACCCAGAGTCCCTTTTGGGATATGGGCGGTGATAAATTTGATTAATAAATAAATAAATAAATAAATAAAATGAAGAAGTGGCTTCCAATCTTCTTTACAGCAGTTATAAGTAAATTGTATATTTATCTCTTTCTCTAAAGTTACATCATAATTCTCTTCTGTTTGTAATCTATCCTGATTGTCAAAACCATAGATCATAAGTTCATTTTTTTCTGTTTTATGCAAAAAGTCCATAAGGGGTTTCCAGTCAGCGATAAATGAAGATATTGTCTTTTCTCTAATCAATCAGGTCAATTTGCCCACCTCAGCAAGTTCCATCATCTTTACCGACCATTCCTCCATTGTAGGTATTGCCAGATCTTTCCATCTTTATGCGTGCAATAATCTCGCTGCAGTTATCATGTATAAAAACAAAGTTCCACGATTTTTTTCCAACTGATTATACATCAGTCCTGGGAGGAAAAGTTCTGGTTTCAGTTATATATTAATCTTTAAAATCCTCAAAATCAGTGTATGCGTTTGAACCCAGAATCTTCTAGCTTTTTTGCACGTCCACTAAGTATGGTAAAATGACTGTAAGTAAGTAAGTAAGTAAGTAAGTAAGTAAGTAAGTAAGTAAAGTTTATTGTTGTAACCACAGAATTCAATAAAATACAGTAATACAATAAAATATAATAACAACAAAACAATGAAATTATGAAATTATAAAATAAAATAATAAAAGAAGCATTAAATATAATGACTCTTGTTCACGTTTCCAACATAGATTTGAAGTACCTTTATACTTTCTAGATAAATTTTCTGGTGTCATATACCAACGGTATATCATTTTATAAAAGTTATCTTTAAGATTATAACATAGTGTAACATAATGTAAATTTTAATCCTTTCAACCACATATTTTCCCACTGTTCCATCTGTATATTATAACCAAAATGTTTAGCCCATTTTATCATACATGCTTTTACTTGTTCTTCTTTTGTTTTTTGTTTTGTTTCAAATTTAAATAAAAGTTTATACATTTTAGCAATCACATGTTCATCATTTGTACACAATTCCATTTCAAAGTCAGTTTTAGAATAATCTATATTATAAATTCTTTTATTTATTTATTTATTTATCATTTTTTTATCACTGCCCATCTCCCCCATACAGGGGACCTTGGGCGGTTCACAATAAAACAATTTAAAATTCAATAAAAGCACAAATAATACCAGTAATCAATAAATATGTAAAATTGTCTACTTTGAATCTTTCTGATAACTGTAATAGGAAAACTATTGACAATTATATCCCTCTGCCATCAGTTGTTCTCTTGATTTCATTTTATATTCCCCTTGACAGAATTCTAGTATCTCACAGTATATTAACCATTTATGTTTGCCTATTCTTTTGCATCTCTAAAATGCTTCTTGAGCTGAGAGCCACAAAGGTGTTTTTGGGCACAACCTGGGTTTGTATCTATTCCATATTCACAATAATGTGAGAAAGCTGCAAAATACAATTTTAAATCAGGTAAACCCAATCTTCTTCTTTCCTTTGCATCTTGTAAATTAACTTGTGGTTTTTTTCCCTTCAAACATTCAAACTTAGACATATCCTTTTGCCACTGTTTAAATGGTGCATCAGTTGTCAAAACTGGTACTGTCCCCAGCAGTGGCAATTGTAATCTTTTACTTCTTAACATATATTTTTTACTTTATTCCATGTCTTAACATATTTTTTTTGAAAGAACACACAAATCGTATTTGTTATGGTGATATCCAGATACTTTACTTTTTTTCCCAATCTTAAAACCTGTTTTTTTTATCAATTCTGTTTGATCCTCTATCTTCATATTTTTTGTTAACATCTTCATCTTCTGATTATTAATCTTAAAACCTGCTAGTGTACCAAATTCTTTTAATTTTCCCATTAATGTCTCTATTCCCTTTAGTGGATCCTCCAGAACTAACGCCAAGTCATCAGCAAATGCCCTTAACTTTTAAGTTATATGTTTCTTTTTTAACCTTATAACTTATACATTTCTTTTTAAATCTTTACTCCCACAATTCTTAATCTTGTCTAATATCTCTATTCAGTATTTCAAGAACTAAAATAAACAGGAGAGGGGACAACAGGCATCCCTGTCTTGTCCCTTTTTGTATCTCACAGGGTTTTGTTAGATCTCCATTGACAATTATTTCTACTTTCCTTGAAGTGTAATTAGATCTTACCCATTTAATAAAATTATCTCCAAAATTCATATCTTCCAAAATTTCAAACAGGAAAGCCCATTTCAAATTGTCAAAGGCCTTCTCTGCATCTAAGGAAATCAGTGCAGCTTATTTTTCATTATGTTGCTCCAAGTATTTTAAAATGTCCAACACATTTCTTATATTACTCTTTAATTGTCTTTTAGGTAAAAATCCATATTGATCCCCATGAACAAATTCTTGCAAAATTATTTTCAATCTCTCAGCCAAAATCATTGTAAACAACTTATAGTCATTATTCAATAATGATACCAGCTGATAGTTTCTTGTTAAAGTCAAATCTTGTCCTTCCTTAGGTATTAAGGCTATATTAATAGCATTAATATAGCATTAATACTCTTTCCAGCTCTTTCCAGCTCTCTGGCATCTTTCCCTTCTGTAAAACAGAATTCATCATATTTTGTAAACATTGTAAAAGTTCATCCTCAAAGCATTTATAGTAAGAAGCAGGTAACCCATTGGATCTAGGCACCTTTCCTGTTTTAGTCTTTTTTATAGCTTTGAAAACTTCCCTTATTGTTATACGTCCATTCCTAATCTGTTTCTGTTTCTCTGTAATCTTCAGTAAAATTTTAAATATTCATCTTTTTTCTCCAGGGAAATTTCTCATCCTTTATATAAATTGGATGAAATATTTTTTGCATAGCCACATTATCTGTTATTAGAGTTTCTCCCTCTTGTAATTTCATTATCATTTTCTTTTCTTTTTCTTTCTGTAATTTGTATGCCAATCGCTTTACTGGTTTATTTGCAAACTCATTTTTGTTTTGTTTTGTGTTATTCATTTTTATTTCCATTTCTCTTAGTATTAACATAGATAATTGTCACAGCAGATGCTTAATTTGTTGAGAAATATTTATCTTTTCTGGAAACTTCTTTAATTCCTTCTCTTTTCATCTCATCCAAAATAGCTTGTTTTTTCTCTACTCTCTCTCTCCTTTTTGAGTTTACTATTATGTTGTATAAAGTAACCTCCCATGAAAGCTTTGCTTGTGTCCCAAACCATTCTTACATCTGTACCTTTATTAAGATTATTTTCAAAAAAACCTTTTAATTTTTTTTAATAGTCCTTCACTATTGCTTCTTTCTGTAGCAGCATTTCATTTAAGCTCCATCTGAAAGAACTGTGTTTCCCTTTAAAAACCAAACTCACCGGATTATGATCTGAAAAGGTCTTTGGTAATATTTCTACTTTATGAACCTTAGTAGTCGAATTCTTTGAAATTCAAATCATGTGTATTCTCAAAAAATATCTGTCTTTCATAAAAATAATATACTCTCTTGAATTGCTATTTTTATGTCTCCATGTATCAACAAGCTCTAAACTGTCCATCAGATAAATCTGATAAAGCTTTAATTACCTTTTCTTTAATGTCTTCAACAAAATCCTCTGGGATCACTCTGAATCTCAAGCAAAATTCCTTCTCTCTCAACTCCAATAATGCCAGATTATCTAAATCTCTTTCCATGTCTCTATTTATAACTTCTGTCTTTCTTTCCAAAATTTCCACTTTATCATTAATTTATTTTACATCTCCAGTCACTTGTTTTACAGAGTTTTCCATCTTCCTAACTTCTTCTTTCATCTCAGCTTTCATCTTTATACTGTAAGCATTTCATCCATTCTCTCTTCAAAAGCTGTCAATTTAATATTAAGTGAGTCAGACAACTTTTTGCCTAATTCCTCAAACATTTTCTGAAGCAATTCAGGCATAATTCCTCTTTCTGCAGGTTGCTCTAAAGATTCCTTCCTCCCTTCTCCTGTTTTTGCCACTTTTTTGGTCATTGCCATCCTAATGTTGTAATCAAAAAGTGCAAGTGTCTCAGTTACAAGAGGAAGAGTAAAAGGCAGGCTGCCCCCTCCCTTTTTTTCTACTTTGTCTCTATGTCCTTAATACTTTTGTCTCAAATGGCAGTCCATAGTTACAGTCACCATCACAATCTGGCTCATATTGCCTTTATCATTACTTCGGAAAATCCACCAGTTGCCTACACTCTTTAATGCTACATTAAATAACATTCCCATGAAGGTCAGGTCTGTTGGTCTGTTTATTTCCAATATTTTCAAAAGCACTTTCACCAAAATTTAATCCTTCAAATTACTGTCCCCTTTATCTGTTTTAAACTTTCTTACATTCAATTCTTGTTAAGCCTTTTGCTGAAAATTTAAACCCTTTTAAAGCCTTTTTTAAACCCCCCTTCTTTAACGTTGTCCTACCAAGTAGATTTCTTTTATCCTGCCATTCAGAAAATGTCTCTTTTACTGTATATTGATTATGTCTGATAGTGGCTAAGAAAGTGAGGCTTTTGCGAACCTTATGTCCATTACAGGCTACATTACGGCTATGAGCTTGATTGAAATTCCTTGACAGTCAGCCACTCAACTCATGAGTCAATCACAAAAACCTCAGTTCCTGCAGTCTCCTCATGAGCAGCAGCTGTCTAGGGTGCAAGTGGGCAATCTCACGATCTCTCCCCTGTCCAAAAAGACTGCACCAGCCAGAATTTACCATCTGGCTACCGAACTTGGCCACAATGCCATCTCCACTCCTTCAGGGTTGTCTAGTCCACCATAGAACCCCACCCACAAGCCTTCAATAATCTTCTCCTAATGAAAATAATAATTCTTGTACCAACTAGAGATATTTACCTTCATTGATAACACCATTGTTCCCTCTTGTTAATGCATATGCTGGTTGTTGACTATATATAATTATGAAATAAAGTATAGTATAGAAGCTAGTTCTTCATTTGTTGATAAGCAACTACCTTAAGGAAAGAAGAATGAATGCAGGAGGAAAATGGGGGGAAAGGTAAGATTCTGAAAAATTACATGATAATTGTAAGCAGCTGAGAAGTAGAAGCAAAGCAATGGTGTTGATTTTCCTTAAAGGTTTACCTAACATAAAGTACATGTTAATTCTACACAGTCTTTTCATCCAACAAGCATGGATTTTTAAACTTTCCCCTCAGTAACTTTTTAGACAAGAGCAATGAGCCAATATTTTCTATATTGAAGCCAATAGAAGCAAAGCGCTTAAAAGGATTATAGAGATTACTGCAAAAGCAGATTAGGCTCTGAAATTTCATTTCTTGCTGCATCTGCAGTGATTAACAGAGTGCAAATGAGTTATTTCCCTAAACCTTGGATCAAGCAAGGTAGACATGACACTGCATTCTGATTCCCATGACACTGAAGGACAGTTTATGCGACACCTGCTGAAATGTGTAAAGGATGCATGGAAATGATAAAACCTGCTTTTTAAACACAACTGTAGCAATTGCCCTGTATATGGATGTGTGTGTGTGTGTATGTGTACACACAAACACACACATACATACACACACACATACATACACATTTGTGTGTTTGTGTCTGTGTGTGTGTGCTAGAGAAAAACAGATGTATCTGTATCATTCTTAAATTTGTTAAGCATGAAAATCTTGGTGGTGGGGGTGGTTATGTTTGTGGGTATTAGGAATGCAAATCGATGGGAGATGTGGGTGGGGACTGGAGTGATGGCTATTGAAGTCCCAATGGAACAGCCTTACATATTTCCTAAGAAAAAGGAGGTTTGGAGGGTAGATCCCTCAAGTGAAAAATTGCAAGTTTTCCTTCTCTGATCTTTCAACTGTATCCCTATCTCTATGCCAGCAAACTGATGAGATGCATGAGAGGACTTGAACAACAAGACATACATGTGGAGCCATTCTTTCTGAATTTTATTCAGGACAGTCTTATACTTTTTAGGAGCCTTACTGGAAAAAAAATGGAAATGAGAAAAGCAAGGATGGCAGCTGCCATGGCTGATCTTGATCTGTTGGAAGAGGCAGCTGCAGGACAGTGCTGTGATTTTTTTTATGTCACAGTCTTAATTACAGGTGGGACTACAGGCCTGGCTAATGCTGAGCGTACTCTGAGAGTTCACCCTCAAATAGCCCACAAATGCAGGTTAAACAGTTTTAAAACATTGAGATTAATTTTTATTAGAGCCATGCCATTTTTGGAGTAAAATCTAATTTTACTGCCATCGGTAGGTATTTCATTATTTAAGTCAGGCTATGTGAATTACTGTATATTCATTATGTGGATTGATTGATTGATTGATTTAAGATGTTCTGGAGGATTTTTAGATACCACATTCTCAAAATACCATTTTGTTTTCACAAGTGATACAGCAGTGAACCCATACAGAAGTCTGTAATATGTCCTGCTTTTTTTTGTTTTTCAGAAAAATGTGATGAACCTCTGGTCTCCAGCTTAGCACCCTCCTTCTTCAGCAGTTCTTCCTCTCTGCCATCTACATCAAACAGCTATGCACCAGGGTTTGCCAAGCTAAACAAAAGAGGAGGTAGGATTTCTGTTTTCTTTTAAGACTTTAGATGTACTAATCTGTGCCTTTACTGCAGAATGAGTCAGCTAAATTAACACAATGGGTAGGTAGATTGTCAAAAAAGAACAGGCTTGAGAAAAAATAAATAATGATTATTTGAAAACACTGTTCACATATTTCATCTAATAGAGACACATTGTGTAAGTCAACTGAAGAGCTTTCTAAGAAAAAACTCTAGAACACAGGCTTAACATGATTGCCATTCATTGCATCATAATCAAAGAGTCACAATACGTATTTGCTGGTCCACCTATATCTCACTAAGCATCAGCTCCATTTTTTTTTAATCACTTTTCCTTGAAATTTTCAAAACAACTTTCTGAGATATATTATATTATGTCTTCAGCAAAGGATTGTTACCTTGTTGTGGTGCTGCAGCTTGAGCACCTCAATGATGCCATGAGCTAAACTGAGAAGGGCCACCCAAGACGGGAAGGTCATGACAGAGCGGTCAGACTAAACGCGATCCCTGGGGAAGGTAATGGCAACCCACCCCAGTATTCTTGCCATGAAAACTAAATGGATCAGTACAACCAGAGATATGTCGGTATACCATCGGAAGATGAGACCCCCAGGTCGGAAGATGGTCAAAATGCTACTGGGGAGGAACAGGATGAGTTCAACTAGCCCCAGACATGATGACGCAGCTAGCTCAAAGCCGAAAGGAAGGCTAGCAGCTGACGGTGCTGGTGGTGAACGGCAAATCCGATGTTCTAAGGATCAACACAGCATTAGAAGCTGGAATGTAAGATCTATGAGCCAGGGCAAATTGGATGTGGTTATTGGTGAGATGTCAAGATTAAAGATAGACATTTTGGGTGTCAGTGAACTGAAATGGACTGGGATGGGCCACTTCATATCAAACGACCACCAGATCTACTACTGTGGACAAGAACAGAAGAAATGGAGTAGCCTTTTCCAAAGAAGAAATTGAGTAGCCTTCATAATTAATAGTCAAGTGGCTAAAGCAGTGCTTGGATACAATCCAAAAAATGACAGAATGATCTCAATTCGAATTCAGGGCAAGCCATCTAACATCACAGTGATCCAAATATACGCCCCAACCACAGATGATGAAGTACAGCAGTTCTATGAGGATCTGCAGCACCTACTGGACAATACGCCTAAAAGAGACGTTATTTTCATCATGGGAGACTGGAATGCTAAGGTGGGCAGTCAAATGACACCTGGAATTACAGGGAAGCATGGCCTGGGAGAACAAAACAAAGCAGGACATAGGCTGATAGAATTTTGCCAAGACAACTCACTCTGCATAACAAACACTCTCTTCCAACAACCTAAGAGATCTCTTTATACATGGACTTCGCCAGATGGACAACACCGAAATCAGATTGACTACATCCTTGGCAGCCAAAGGTGGCGGACATCTATACAGTCGGTAAAAACAAGACCTGGAGCTGACTGTAGTTCAGGTCACGAACTTCTTCTTGCACAATTTAGGATCAGACTAAAAAGATTAGGGAAAACACACAGATCACCTAGATATGAGCTCACTAATATTCCTAAGGAATATGTAGTGGAGGTGAAGAACAAATTTAAGGGACTGGACTTAGTAGATAGGGTCCCGGAAGAACCCTGGACAGAAGTTCGCAACATTGTTCAGGAGGTGGCAACAAAATACATCCCAGAGAAAGAGAAAACCAAGAAGGCAAAATGGCTGTTTGCTACAACACTAGAAGTAGCCCAAGAAAGAAGGAAAGCAAAAGGCAACAGTGATAGGGGGAGATATGCCCAATTAAATGCGAAATTCCAGAGGTTAGCCAGAAGAGATAAGGAATTATTTTTAAACAAGCAATGCACAGAAGTGGAAGAAGTCAATAGAATAGGAAGGACAAGAGACCTCTTCCAGAAAATTAGAAACATCAGAGGTAAATTCCAGGCCAAAATGGGTATGATCAAAAACAAAGATGGCAAGGACCTAACAGAAGAAGAAGAGATCAAGAAAAGGTGGCAAGAATATACAGAAGACGTGTATAGGAAGGATAACAATATCAGGGATAGCTTTGACGGTGTGGTCAGTGAGCTAGAGCCAGACCTCCTGAAGAGTGAGGTTGAATGGGCCTTAAGAAGCATTGCTAATAACAAGGCAGCAGGAGACGACGGCATCCCAGCTGAACTGTTCAAAATCTTGCAAGATGATGCTGTCAAGGTAATGCATGCTATATGCCAGCAAATTTGGAAAACACAAGAATGGCCATCAGACTGGAAAAAATCAACTTATATCCCCATACCAAAAAAGGGAAACACTAAAGAATGTTCAAACTATCAAACAGTGGCACTCATTTCACATGCCAGTAAGGTAATGCTCAAGATCCTGCAAGGTAGACTTCAGCAATTCATGGAGCGAGAATTGCCAGATATGCAAGCTGGGTTTAGAAAAGGCAGAGGAACTAGGGACCAAATTGCCAATATCCACTTGATAATGGAAAAAGCCAGGGAGTTTCAGAAAAACATCTATTTCTGTTTTATTGACTATTCTAAAGCCTTTGTCTGTGTGGACCATAACAAATTGTGGCAAGTTCTTAGTGGTATGGGGATACCAAGTCATCTTGTCTGCCTCCTGAAGAATCTGTATAATGACCAAGGAGCAACGGTGAGAACAGACCACAGAACAACGGACTGGTTTAAGATTGGGAAAGGAGTACGGCAGGGCTGTATACTCTCACCCTACCTATTCAACTTGTACACAGAACACATCATGAAATATGCTGGGCTTGAGGAATCCAAGGCTGGAGTTACAATTGCTGGAAGAAACATTAACTATCTCAGATATGCAGATGATACCACTTTGATGGCTGAAAGTGAAGAGGAACTGAGGAGCCTTATGATGAAGGTGAAAGAAGAAAGTGCAAAAGCTGGCTTGCAGCTAGACCTCAAAAAAACCAAGATTATGGCAGCCAGCTTGATTGATAACTGGCAAATAGAGGGAGAAAATGTAGAAGCAGTGAAAGACTTTGTATTTCTAGGTGCAAAGATTACTGCAGATGCTGACTGCAGTCAAGAAATCAGAAGACACTTAATCCTTGGGAGAAGAGCAATGACAAATCTCGATAAAATAGTTAAGAGCAGAGACATCACACTGACAACAAAGGCCCGCATAGTTAAAGCAATGGTGTTCCCTTTAGTAACATATGGCTGCAAGAGCTGGACCATAAGGAAGGCTGAGAGAAGGAAGATAGATGCTTTTGAACTGTGGTGTTGGAGGGAAATTCTGAGAGTGCCTTGGACTGCAAGAAGATCAAACCAGTCCATCCTCCAGGAAATAAAGCCAGACTGCTCACTTGAGGGAACGATATTAAAGGCAAAACTGAAATACTTTGGCCACATAATGAGAAGACAGGACACCCTAGAGAAGATGCTGATGCTAGGGAGAGTGGAAGGCAAAAGGAAGAGGGGCCGACCAAGGGCAAGATGGATGGATGATATTCTAGAGGTGATGGACTCGTCCCTGGGGAAGCTGGGGGTGTTGACGACCGACAAGCTCTGGCGTGGGCTGGTCCATGAAGTCACAAAGAGTCGGAAGCGACTAAACGAATAAACAACAAAATTATATTATGTATTCAGCTTTTATTATAAGTCTGTGTGCATACACACATGCACACATACACACATGCTTTTTTGAACTAGAAGAGATTACAATATTTAAGTTTTTTTAAAAAATGTTATTCTGCTAGAAAAATTAAGAAAAAGTATAAATGCAAAACCACAAAATCTCAAAATTGATAAGCATAGCATTTTTTTTAAAAAAAGGGGGGGGAGGAAAAGGAACAAGGAAATTAGTGTTCTAAATTGAACAACTCCAAAAGCATTGACCAAAGTTTTTGGAAAAACAGCTTAATTTTACTTTCAAAAGAAATAATTCAAATATTAACAAACAACTTACATAAACAGTACATTTCTGCAGATAACCTGGACAGATGTTCAGTCCATTATTTCTTTGCTCAGACCCCCAGGACAACAAAGCTGACCAAGAGTTTTGCTGAACTATTACCAGAGGAGAGTGAGAAAGTGAACTGCACTGACCAGAATTGCCTTGCCCATCAGCTTTCCCACTTGTGGCTTGTCCACTGGCTCATCACTCTGGGGATGAAAGCTTCTACTTCTACTGGCCAAAGCTTCTATTCAGCACTTCTTGAAGTGAGCCAGTAACGTTACCTCGCTACATTCTTTTGCCCACTGACTTTCCTCCCCTGGGACATATTGGCTAGATTTGGCCCGCCAGGTATTGAGGGAAGCAAGTGGTCTACTGTTGGTCTGCTTTCCCTGGAACCCACTAGCCAGAGCTTTCGGCACTGGTACAGAGATCCCACTCTTCCAATAGTATCTCCCTAGCTAACTTTCCAGGCTAGCCAGCTTTCACAATGTGTGGGAACACTTGCAGTGGGAACAAACCAAAGCTAGTCAGCCCTAACATGTGCCACAAAGCTTCAAACCTGCCCATTTTATGTTGACCGACTATTCAGCCTGGAAGTCTTTCAGCACATACCAAGCACATCTAGGCTAGGACATGTTGGTGAGTACATAGAATAGCTCATAGTATGCACACATCAAACTACCAACTTTGGATTCTCCTTGGTGCATGCTGATGGTCTTCCAGGCTGGGCAGCTTCAGTACATGTGGAAGACAGTTCTGAAGTTGGCTAACCTGGAAGCAATTATCTCACAATCATGGCTAAAGTGCTGGCAGATTAGATGGCTTTGGCAAATGCCCAGGATTGCCTGGAGTGTGCATGGAGCCCCTCAGTCAATGCTAAAACCCTTGGGCAGCTTTGACAAATGTTCCAGCTAGCCTGGAAGCCCTGTGCTGCAGGAGTAAGCTGAGGGGAAATGACTTCTGCAGCACTGGTTCAAAACAATTCAAAGGCTTTGTTCAGCTCAACTGAATAGCCTTGAGCCATTTCAGCAAAGTGAACCATACTTCCTCCAACCACTCTAATTGCATCAACAAAAGGAATCTTATTCTATTTGCTAAGTACATATCACATTGCACCGCATCACCCTTATAGCATTTTCAGATGGATGTAAGTCAAAGTCTATCACAAATAACTGCTAGCTGATTGGAATACTTTAAAAGGGTTCTCTCTGAGTTGTTGCTGAACTGATACTCTTCCTGAGCTCTCTATGAATCATTTAAAAAGACCTGCAGTTGCATAACTGGTTACAATTAATTTAGGTCACTAAAACTAAGAATTCTGTGGCTTCTTGGCGGTTTATAGCAGAGTCTTTCCGGAGAGATTTACTTAGTACAAGAGAGTGCCATTCCACTACTGTCTTGGAGAAGCATTTTCAAGCTATTTTTGTTAATGACTCAACTAATGTGTTGACCTTTGAACTGAGTTAAGAATGCATTCCTGACTGGCTACCCATATCAGTCTTGGATATTTTTAAATTTAGCTGGGGAAAAGGGGCAAAGCAATTGTGGAAAGAGTGATTCTCACCAAAACATTGAAAACTAATATTGATTTGATTCTGATTGCCAGTACATCTAGTTATTATTAAAGACTTTGTATTTTAGATTCTCGAGGACTTGAACTGATTTATCCTTGTTTCTGCCTTTAGGGAAGAAAACAGGTTGGACACACATTACCCAATTAACTTACTGCATGTCATCAGTAAAGTGTACACTGGAAATTGCTTACCTGGTTAGAATGGGGTAGTATTTTGAAGGATTAAGCAGGTTTCAGAGAGAGGAGATCCATATTGGTCCAATGTATAACTTTATAGGAAATGGTGGAGAAGAGAGCCAGTCTGGCATAGTGCTTAAGGTGCTGGGCTAGAAACTAGAAGACTGTGAGTTCTAGGCCTCCCTTAGGCATGAAAGCCGGCTGGGTGACCTTGGGCCAGTTGCTCTCTGTCAGCCCAATGCACCTCAAAAGATTGTTGTGGGAAAATTTGAGTAAGGTATGTTTAGGCAGGAGTAAGGTATGTCCAGCACCTTGAGTTGACTGACTAGATAGATAGATAGAGGTACACCAGCATTCCCCAGGGAGCCTTGTACTTCATATTTGTGGTCCTTAAGTTGGTATTCAAATCAATTTATTAAACTCAGGTGGAGTTTAAAACATAGATGGGCAATTATTGCTCTAATTAAAATGCTTTAAAATGCTAGCAGTATCTGAAATGGAGATCCTTCCACTTGCTAAAGTTAGCAGACAGCCCGATTTTTGTGCCAGTGATGCAGCTATTCACTTTTCAACTCAATTGGCCTGACCAAAAAAAAAACAAAAAACACCTTTGGGCTCTAGCTTTGTATTGTAAAGAAGAAAAAAATAGTTATAAATGATATTGAAACATGCTTCCATCACAGAGTTTATACAGATGTTAAAAGAAAAGGAGCTGAGATATACTATTGCTTGCTTGCTTTTTAAATAGACATTTGAGCAGACACTTGACCTTGGCTATCATCTTTGACCAGGAACCAGCTATTATTTTAAAGCACTTTAATTAGAGTAATAATTGCCCATCTATAGAAGAATGTTTTATCAGGGAGAATTAATCATCAATAGAAATGAATAAGTTAGGGCAATGGTATAAAAAAGTATATTCTATATTGTATACTACATATGCAGCTAGATTTTCATGAAGTTTTTACAGAGCCTTGTGTTTATTGAGTAAGCAGTGCAATATTGGAAATGCTGGAGGTATGACCCCATGGCATAAGCAGATTCACAGGTCCTTTTGCATCTTACATAAACATCCTACTAATTCTTCCTACTCATGGTACTTATGAAATATATGGCTTATTCATTTATTTGTCTAATCTGCCTGATCCTCAGAACAGTCAATAACAACCATTTTAACCTGTCATAATGACGCCTGAATAAAATCTACAAGATATCCATTTATATTCAGTCTCAGTCACACTGAACAATTTAAAATATTTTTTTTTTCTTGTTAGCTACCATTAATTCTCTGTTCTTCTCAGTAAATGCTTGAAGTTGAAAGCCTGTATGTTCATGAACTTCAGCCTAGATTGTGGCACCTAACCAGACTTAGCTGACCTTTTCTTTCCTTTTTTTAATGCTCTGGTCAGATCTTCACTTATATTTATCAATTGTTTAGGTAACAGGCTTGAATACCAGTCAACAACCACACTGACTGACTGAAATCAGTAAACATAGTATCTAAAATGTCATGGAGATTACAGTTTTTCAGTATATCATTAGTTATTGATGAAACTATGACATGTATTGTATTACTTATTAAAGGAAAAACTAAAAATCACTACTATGCTTTAAGCTATAAATCACTAGAATATAAATAACTAGAATTATAAGGAATAATAAACTAGATCAATACTAAAAATCTAATTTCTAATGAAATTGAAATATACATTCTATGCATGGTTAATTGATTTAATTGTTTTTTAACTTGTTTTTAATGGTTTTTGTTTTTCTTGTTTTAGATTATTATATGTGTTTTGCTTTTTGTTATTTTAACTCTGTGAGCTGCCCAGAGTCACACATGTGAGATGGGGGGAGATGGCTATATAATTTGAATGAATTAATGAATAAATGAATAAATAACATACATAGAAGAACACAAATTTGGGATTTGATATAAATCTGCATATTAAGTTATAACCCAGGGATGGTTTCCAGAAGAAATTTAATTTTATATTTATATTAAACCACACTCCCACAGCTTGGTTAGCTATTATTCCAAGGATGGAATCAAACACCCTTTCCCTATATAATATCTTTGCAGCAGTTACTGTATAAAAAACTAATTTACTATACTTTGAAGGAATATGTGTTTTAGTAAAATGTAATAAAAATATTGCAGGTTGCAATGGGAATTCAACTTTCAAAATTGATTTCATTCCAGTGTGAATCATTTCCCAAAACTGTTGAGATTTACAAGCTTTTGAAAGAAAATGAATATGAAAAAAAAATCCAAGCTGCTCATTGGATTTCCAACATTTTTTTCAAAAATAAGTTATTCATTTAATGACTACAACTCTTCCAGCCAAAACAAATTTAGTTTTTTCCATCCAGAAATGTCTGCTGTTATATTTTTTTTCAACTTGGTAAATAATTATTTTTGAATAAATCCTTATTTTTGTCAAATGTATTCCTAAATATTTATCCTTCCTTACAGTAGTAATAAATCCTGGCTTGTATTCTTTTCTTCTTCTGCCAAGTATTGCTTCATGTCAGCATTCATTTTTTTTTCTTTATTATTCCAAAAGCTTGGTATAAAACCATATTGTGGTATGCATTCCATTAATGATACTAAAGGGTCTTTATGTTGAATAATTCTGAATACAATGTGATCAGCAAATAATTTCAATGTATGTTCTTGCATTCCAGTCTGATTCCTGGAATTTTATTTTCTTGACATATTTGGATTGCCAGTGGCTCTAATGCCAATAAATTGAATGAGTCTTGTCTTGACACATTCAGTACAGTGCACTGGTGTCATAAGGAGCCATTACTATTATTTTGGCTTTGTGTTCTTTCTAAATATTCTGTATCCATGTAGAATTTTTGAACTTCAAAACATTTTTTTGTCAAAACTGAAACATGAAAGACCACTCTAAATTATAAAAAGCTTTTTCTAGGTATAGAAACATTTTTATTTTATTTTTATTTTTTCAGTTTATATATCTGCCCATCTCACTTTTGTGACTCTGGACAACTTATAATTAAACATCAACAGTACCAAAAAAAAAAAAAATAAGACAGCCATACAAACAATACAAACATTAAAAACAATTAAACAATCAAAGGCATACAGTACAATCCCCGGGAGAGGAGAGCCACTGAAGACCAGTACACTGTCTGATCCCGAGGCCAGATGGCAAAGACATGATAGTCAGTTTTAATTTTTTTTACGTATCTTGTTGATAACATTCAAAATATGTCTAAATATTATTCCTCATATACTTCTTCAAGAGAAATCCAGTTGACCAGGATGTATCGTTTCAGCCAGGAAATTGCTATAAAAAACTTACAAAAAACTTATAATCTACATTCAGTAAGGAAATAAGTCTATATGATTCAGGACAGATTGAATCTTTTTCTTGTTTATAAATCAAAGAGAGACAAGTTTCTTTCCATGATGAAGGATTCACATTCCTGAATCTCATTCATTACCTGAATCTATGGTTTAGGCAGAATTTTCGGAAAGAGATGCAATGTATTGTGGAAATACTATCAGGTCTTGGAGCTTTATTCAAATTCATTTGTTGTTGTTGTTTAATAGCCTCTTTAGTTTTGTCTTCTCTTATGGGCTAATATTTTTTTTTTGTTGATCTGTACATTTTGTGAATAATATTTCATTCAGATATTCTTCAGTCTTTTCCAGATTAGATTCCTGTTTATTATCTAATTTTGAATATTACCTGACAAATTATGGCATCATGTCTTTCACTGTAAAAATGTGTTTGGGTCCATCCCAAATAAACTGCATTACAAATACTTAGGTTGAATAAACTGCCAATGAACACTCTGAAGTAAATCAAACTTCTTTTCATTCTGCAAAATTTTAAAAATGCCTTCCTCAATACTGAGTTTATTCAAAGTTTATCCCTTAAATATTTTAAAATTGAGATTTTCAGGAATGTAAGCCTTTCATAAGGAAATGAGTCAAAATTAGATCTGTAACCCAATATTCTCCCTATATATCTTACAGCATTAAGTACAGAAATTGAAAACTGATCTTTAAACAACAAAGGCCCAATTCTTGACAGGACAGTAAACATAAGAAATAACAGCTCTGGAGCTGAGATGAAAGAAAAATTAAATTCTGAAGTTCTTTACTTCTGCCACTGATCAAAGCTAGGATAAATACCCAGTAATAAACTTGAAAGTGTGGAAAATTAAATCATTTTTTCTCAACAGATAGTTGTAATTTGAGCAATGAAAAATTCATAGGATGTCCTTGCCAAAGTTATTTATTTATTATCCTTTAAATTTGTTTAAAATAATGTGATGGAATAAAGGTACAAGGTCTCTCGAAATATAAACCAACCTTGGAATGCAATTCATCTTAATCACATTTACCTTACCCTAAATACAGAAAAGAATTCTAGACCATCTGTCCAGGACTTCTTTTGTTTCCATAAAAATGGGATAAATTTGAAATTACCAGTTGATAAATGTATATAACATATAAACAAAGAAGTCAGGACATACCCTAAAGCACCAAATTGAATACGAATACATATCAAATGTATCATAAGCTTTATAGGAATATGGTCTGAAATTGTAATAGTGTATGCAACATGTGTTTTTACTTTAAATATCAAATAATGAGATATCATGAAATAATCTTATTGAAAACAGTTTCTATATGCAAAAGAAAAGAAAATATAGTTCCACTGAAAGGATTAACAGAACACCAGTAAATGCAGACACGTACTTCTGCAAAATATTATAAATCCGAAAATATAATTTGAGTGATGGTGTGTGACAATCTGAAAAAGAATTGAAAGTCTGATTCAAAACAGTTCTAACCATTATAAGGGAGTCTGATCTTATAAATATAAAACAATTATGTATTTGTTCAGGAGACTGTTGTTAGATGATATACTGTAAATTGCAGAGTGCTAGACACTGATAACTCAATCTAACAATTTTCTCTATATTTCTGCTTCAACACAATCAGTTTAGAAAATCTACCAATCAAAACCATAACATCTCTTGCATGTTTAAAATTACTACTTATATAAATCTCCCCCACCAAAGCTTTTGAGGAATATTAATTTCCTGGAAAAGAAATCAGTTTTGATTCCCATCTTTTTAAAAATCATATCTCCTCTAAAATGTGAGAAAAATAAAACTATAATATCAGCATTAAACAAACATTATGCAACAAATCACTGCTACCCACTTCACAAACTGATAAACTAATCTGGGAACGGTTTGATCCTGTTGGGCCTGAGGAAGTAGACAGGATTCTTCAGACTGTGAATGCAACCACATGTCAGCTTGACCCATGCCCTTCCTGGCTGATAAAATCAGCCTGGGAAGTGACTTGTGGTTGGGTCCAGGAGATGGTTAATGCATCCTTGAGGGAGGGGGTGTTTCCGGCTGCCTTTAAGGAGGCGCTGGTATACCCCCTCCTCAAGAAGCCATCTGTCATGCGCTGCCTACCACTGAGTGAAACACAGACACTGATTCAGGGAAGAGCAGGTTCAGGTTTATTTCAGCGTAGTGCTAGACGAGAAAAAAGCTGAGAGTGAAGGGAGCGCGCCGGTGCGGGGTTTAAATAGCCCGCGCCGGTCAGCGCCCCCCCCACTTTGGGTTGTGTCATCCCCCCCTAGTCCTGCATGCTTCCGTGCCGGTAGGTGAAGGGTTGCAGGGCCCCTGCTGGTGCCCCGGGCTTTGCCCATAATCGGTTTCTTTCTCCGGCCGGTGATTGCTGTCAGCTGGGCGATCTCCGTTGCGCTTTGCTGACAGCTTCAGGTGTGCCTCGTGATCCGCCCTGTCTTTGTCTTTCCTTCTTCCTCTTTTGTGTCCTGATGGCTGGGTCATCCGGCCGGGGTCATTCCCTTCTCCTCGAGGTCTGTGTCTGTTGTTGTGCGTGCTTTGCTTATCTTAAATCCCTTCCTCTGCTTCCTAGGTATTGTCATGTGTGCCCTTGTGCTGATGCCTTCAGCTCAACGGTACTCATGACATACTGCCCCCCGTTCGAATAGTGCCCCCCCCCCGGCATTCCGGTTTTCCCCTGGAGAGCTGTCAAAATTATTATTTTTTTTTTAATTTCCCGCCGGAGTGTTTTCGCCCCTCCCCCTGTTCCGCCCTCTACCTCGTGTCCATCTTTTGGGTGTGTTCCGAGTGCGCATGCCTCGACCACACCCTGGGAGTGCACATGCCCCGACCACACCCTGCTTGTTCGTGCTCAGTTCATCGTGGGTAGAGGCGTGGCTGGTCGGGTGCTTTTCAGCTCCAGGTAGGAACCTTATCTTTTTGTATTGTGAGTTCGTATTTGTCATGTGTGCATCCTGGGCATTTGCCCCCTGGCGATGCACTTGTGACCAATCGTCTCTCCCTAGTGGGCCCGGGGCGGGGGGAGGGTGAGTCCCGAGGGGGAGGAGATCTACTCAAGTCACGGGCTTGGGGGGCCCTTTCCCCTGGGGGCGCGGCAGGTGGGGGGGGAGGCTCGAGGGAGGAAGGGTGTTCAAGGGGCCGGTTCGGCTTGGCGCCCCTTTGGCTTGTCGGGGTACGTCCTGTGGAATGCCCGGGTCAGGTCTGGCGCCTTGACGTGTTGCGCCACCACCCATTCTGGGTGGGGGAAGTGTTTCCACCTTACTAGGTAGTGTAGTGTTCCCCGTTGACGGCGAGAGTCGAGTATTTCCCTTACTTCAAAATGTTGTTGGCCGTCGATCATCACTGGGGAGGGCCACGGCGTGCTTGGGTGCCATCAAGAGGTGGTTGCAGGTTTCAGGAGGCTGGTGTGAAATACCGGGTGGAGTCTCCGTAGATTGTGTGGCAGGTCCAGGTGTACTGCCACCGGGTTCACTATCTGTGTCACTCAAAGCGGCCCGATATACTTAGGCCCCAGTTTTCGAGGGTTGAGGTGATTTCAGGAATTTGGTGGATAGGTAGACCATATCCCCTGCCTGGAACGACGGTTGCTGGCGCCGGTGCTTGTCAGCCTGTTCTTTGTAGGCCGCCTGTGCTTCCTTCAGCGCTGCCGTGATTATTGGCCACGATTCCGCTATCTTCCGTCCCCAGTCACTAGCGTCCACTTGGGGTCCCGGGGGTTGCGGTAGCTCCGGTATGGGTATGAAGTTGCGCCCAGAGACTACTTCGAACGGGGTTTTCCCCGTGCTCGTGTGGACGGCGTTATTGTATGCGACTTCTGCGAACGGAAGCAGTTCGACCCAGTCGTCTTGGTGGTAGTTGGTGTATAAGCGTATGAATTGTTCCAGGGTGGCATTGAGGATCTCTGTGGCTCCGTCCGTCTGGGGATGCCAGGCCGTGGATAGGGCTTGTTGGGTCCCAGTCAGTTTTAGGAAGGCCCGCCAGAATTTCGAGCTGAATTGTGTGCCCCTGTCGGTCACCACGCGTGCGGGACAACCGTGTAACCTGTACATGTGTATAAGGAAGAGTTTGGCCAGTTGCTGGGCGGACGGGACCGATGAGCAGGGGATGAAGTGGGCCTGTTTTGAAAAGTAGTCTTTCACCACCCAAATGGTCGTTTTCTTCTGGCTGGGTGCAATACCATGGATCTACTATAAAATCCATGGAGATTTCCTCCCATGGGCGGGAGGGCTCCGCCATCGTTTGTAGAAGTCCCGGGGGCTTACCTGGTGCCCGTTTGGCCATGGCGCATGTCGGGCAGGACGCTACATAGGCCTTCACGTCCCTTCTCAGTGCAGGCCACCAGAATTGTCGTCGTGTTAGATGCAGGGTCTTTAGGAACCCGAAGTGTCCCGCTTGCTTGATGTCGTGTGATCTGCGCAAGATCGCCTGGCGTTGCGAGTCCGGGACATATATTCTGCCTTCCCCCCATGCTAGGTCCTGTGCCATCGTCACCTTGTCGGGGTTTGCTAGTAGCCAGGGGTCGGTTATGAGGGCGGCGGTGAGGTCCGCGCGTACCTCCTGGCAGTCGCGGGTGGCGCCGTCTGGTCACTGGTTGCCCTGCCGTCGGTTGCGACGTGGGGTTGGGCTGCTTCTGAGCGCCGCTCCGGGTGGTCACAGCCATCCCCAGCTGGGAGGCGGATAGGACCGTCCCGATCATATCTGGGACGGGCTCTTCATCTTGGGGCAGTCGGGAGAGGGCGTCAGCCAGGAAGTTCTTTTTGCCCGGCATGAACTTCAGTTGAAAGTTAAAGCGGCTGAAGAATTGGGCCCATCTGACCTGTTTCGGGCTGAGGCGTCTGGGCGTCCGGAGGGCCTCGAGGTTCCGGTGGTCTGTCCAGACCTCGAATGGTTGGGTGGCTCCTTCCAGTAGATGCCTCCATGTTTCTAGCGTCGATTTTACTGCGAATGCTTCCTTCTCCCACACGTGCCAGCGCCTTTCCGTCTCCGAGAATTTCCTCGACAGGTAGGCGCATGGCTTCAGGATTCCTGTGGGGTCCTTTTGGAGTAGTATGGCCCCCAGGGAGAAGTCTGAGGCGTCGGCTTGGACCACGAACGGCCGTTCTGGGTCCGGGTGCGCGAGGATTGGCTCCGTGGTGAACAGCGCTTTCAGCCTGTTGAATGCGGTTTGACACGCGGGAGTCCAATTTAGTACTGTCCCTGGGTTCTTGGCGCGCCGTGTGTCCCCCACTCCTTTAGTTTTGAGGAGGTCTGTTAGGGGGAGGGCTATCTCTGCGAACCCCTGTGCGAATGACCTGTAGAAATTCGCGAAGCCGAGGAAGCTTTGGAGTTGGCGCCTGTTACGTGGGCGTTCCCAATTCACCACCGCCTCGACTTTTGCAGGGTCCATTTCTATGCCTTCCCCGGAGATTCGGTACCCCAGGTAGTCTAGGCGTGCTTTATGGAATTTGCACTTTGAGGGTTTGGCATAGAGTTTCGCCCTTTTTAGCTTCTCGAGGACTTGTCTGACTAGGGTTACGTGTTCCTCGTGCGTCTGGGTGTAGATGAGGACGTCATCTATGTAGACCAGGACTCCTTTGAACAGGTGTTCATGCAGTACCTCATTGATGAGCTGCATGAACACTCCCGGGGCCCCTGCTAGTCCGAATGGCAGCACTTTGTACTGAAAGGCGCCTAGGGGGCAGGTGAACACAGTTTTCCATTCGTCCCCCTCCCTGATTCGGATTCGGTAGTACGCCTCGCGAAGGTCCAGCTTGGAGAATACTCTACCCGTGGACAGGTGGGCGAGCATGTCTTTCACGAGGGGTAGGGGGTATTTATTGGATAGGGACGCTGCGTTGAGGCCCTGGTAGTCGGTGCAGAGCCGTAGGGTGCCGTCTTTTTTCTCCCGGAATAAGATGGGCGCTCCGACCGGTGAGCATGCCGGCTCTATGAAACCCCTATTCAGGTTTTTATCGATGAACTCCCGGAGGGTTGTCATCTCCTTCGGGGTCATCGAGTAAATCTTCGGCCTGGGTAAGGGGACATCGGGAAGCAGGTCAATCCTACAGTCCGCCTTGCGGTGGGGGGGTAGTTGATCTGCCTCTGCTTCTCCAAAGACCTCTGAGACTCTCAGCTTTATGTCATGCGCTGCCTACCACTGAGTGAAACACAGACACTGATTCAGGGAAGAGCAGGTTCAGGTTTATTTCAGCGTAGTGCTAGACGAGAAAAAAGCTGAGAGTGAAGGGAGCGCGCCGGTGCGGGGTTTAAATAGCCCGCGCCGGTCAGCGCCCCCCCCACTTTGGGTTGCGTCATCCCCCCCTAGTCCTGCATGCTTCCGTGCCGGTAGGTGAAGGGTTGCAGGGCCCCTGCTGGTGCCCCGGGCTTCGCCCATAATCGGTTTCTTTCTCCGGCCGGTGATTGCTGTCAGCTGGGCGATCTCCGTTGCGCTTTGCTGACAGCTTCAGGTGTGCCTCGTGATCCGCCCTGTCTTTGTCTTTCCTTCTTCCTCTTTTGTGTCCTGATGGCTGGGTCATCCGGCCGGGGTCATTCCCTTCTCCTCGAGGTCTGTGTCTGTTGTGCGTGCTTTGCTTATCTTAAATCCCTTCCTCTGCTTCCTAGGTATTGTCATGTGTGCCCTTGTGCTGATGCCTTCAGCTCAACGGTACTCATGATACCATCCTTGGACCCTACTGTACTGGGCAATTTTCGCCCTGTCTCCCACCTTCCCTTTTTGGGAAAGGTGGTTGAGAAAGTGGTTGCGTTGCAGCTCCAGAGAATTTTGGAGGAAATGGATTATCTGGACCCCTTTCAGTCAGGTTTCAGGCCAGGATATGGGATGGAGACTACATTGGTCGCACTTATGGATGATCTCTGGCGGGAGCGGGATGGAGGGAGTACATCCATCCTGGCTCTCTTGGACCTCTCAGCGGCTTTCGATACTGTCGACCATGGTATCCTTCTGGGGCGGCTCAGGTGTCATGTTCACCATTGCAATGTTTGATTTACATCGTAACATCTCGCATGTCATGGTGCAGATGCACGTTCCAGTTGGGAGGGAGCTGCTGGGAGACCTTGTACCAGGCGGTATGTCTGTTTTCTTACCGATGGAATGTGTTTGGGTTATCATTGGTGTCCAAGGTCTTTAGCCCGTTGATTAGCTGAACTCGTGAGGGGCACCTGGGATGGGGAGCTTGAAACAGTTGTATGGGGGGAGGGCTTACTTTCGCACCGAGGGTTTTTACTTTGTATTTGGCGTGCTTCTGCTCATTCTCAGCTTTATTTGTACTTGCACACTATTCCTAAATAAACCAGATTTGTTTCAAGCTGTTGCTTGTGAGCCTGAGTGTGTTTAGGATAGGCAACCATTACATAAAGCTGAGAATCTTTGTAATTCCGTTAACTCCTTCCAAGGTTATTCCTTGCAAGGAAATTAGTTAGCAATGACCGAATCAAGACCAACATCTGAGGGGCTGGAACCACAAGCTGGTCCAGCACCAAAGAGCCCCATTCCCACTCCCCCGACTTTTCATTCTACCAGAGGGGCTCCAGCTCAAGCCCTGTGCTGGGAGGATCCAGCGATGAGGGAACCCCAGGAAGAGGAGGCTGGGACTTCCTGGAAGTATCGGTTCCCTTTGACACCCAAGGGAGAGTCAACCAAAGTGGGCCCCGAGCAGCAACCAGACACCCAACGAGGGGACGAATCACTGACTCCCGAGAGGGTGAGAAAGTTGGAGGCGAGGATGGAGTCGGTGGAAGATCTACTGAAGACCCTATCAATGGCGTTAGTTGATCAGGGAAGCTGCGACGGGAACCCTCGCTCTCCACATCCCTCCTCCCCTCCTCCTAGCGGACCGCAGCTGGTGCAGGGTTGGAGAAGACATCACGACAGGGCCTCACCATGGAGAGGGTCCGTTGGGGTGTCCTGGGCCCCTACAGCTCAACCCACAACTGGGTCCCCTCCAACCAGGAAGGTGGCAAAGGACTTTGCAGTCAAATTTGACGGGGACCCCACCAAACTTTCCTTTTTCCTGACCAACGCGAAAAACTACATGAAGCAATACGGGTCATGCTTCACCTTGGAAGAGGCTAAGATATCAGCCATCACCCCTAAGCTGAAGGGTAGAGCAGTGGACTGGTATGTCCAACTGACTGAAGCAGACGCCCCGGAGCTTGGGTCGTTTGATGACTTCATGTTCGCCTTGAAGCTTTTTTTTGAAGATCCCCTAGCCAAAACCAGAGCTAAGGAGGCACTCAACGACCTCACCCAAGGACCCAGGTTGGTAGCTGATTATGCCCTTGAATTCAAAGCTTTAGCGGGCAAGGTTCCCGACTGGTCCCAGTCGACCCTCATTGAGAGATTCAAAGAAGGGCTCAACCAAGACGTCCTCAGATGGGCGCTGGGCAGAGATGATCCAGAGTCCCTGTACGAGTGGATCTGTCTGGCCGGAAAAGCTGAGCATGCTCAGCACACATACATGCAGACCCGTCGAACTGAGAAGGCGACAACCTGGTCGTGGGGACCCTGGAGCGAAGCAACAGCTGCACCACCGAGCCACCGAGCTAGGGACGAGGAGAGGGATCGTCGCTATGCACGAGGGCAGTGCCTCCTTTGTGGGAAGGGAGGACATAGAGCCGCTGAATGCCCGAAGCTCAAGGCCGGAGAGCGGACAACGAGAGCCCCGGCTAAATCACCCCAGCCATCACACCGGATGACCGCAGCCAAAGGAGCCACAGATCTGGAGGAAGCCCTGTATTTTTATGTGGAGGTTGAGGAAGAGGCAAAAGAGCCAGCAGGAAATGCCAGCCACCTGCCCTGAACAGCACCCTGGGGCAGGTGGAGGATTGTTAGGGGTGGGAGGTGTAGTTTTGTGCTGGTTCACCTCCTTCCTCCAGGGCCATTCCCAATCAGTGGTGATAGGAGAGGAGAGATCCGGCCCTTGACCCCTCCTTTGTGGGGTGCCGCAGGGTTCAGTACTCTCTCCTCTCCTATTTAACATCTACATGAAACCGCTGGGTGAGATCATCCGTCACCATGGGATGAGGTATCATCAATATGCTGATGATACCCAGTTATATATCTCCATCCCGGGTGAAGTAAGTGATGCGGTCTCCACCCTTTCCAGGTGCCTGGGGGCTGTGGGGGCCTGGATGGGGAACAACAGGCTTCAACTGAACCCTGGTAAGACAGAGTGGCTGTGGATTGATGGCTCCTCAGGTTCCAGGAAGTTGTCATCTTTGGTTCTGGATGGGGTGGCACTGCCCCATTCGGAACCAGTGTGGAACCTGGGGGTTCTCCTGGACTTGCGACTCCTGCTCAAAGAGGAGGTGGCAATCACAGCTAGGAGGGCCTTTGCACATCTTCGGGTGGTGCACCAGCTACACCCATTCCTGGACCGAGATGCCCTCTGAACAGTCACTCATGCCCTTGTCATCTCCCATACAGACTACTGCAATGCGCTCTACATGGGGCTACCCTTGAAAAGTATTTGGAAGCGTCAGTTGGTCCAGAATGTGGCTGCGCGGACAGTTATTGGAGCTGTAAAATCAGCCCATGTGACACCACTGTTACACGAGCTGCATTGGGTACCAGTTTGCTTCCAGGTCCAATTCAAGGTGTTGGTTATCACCTTTAAAGCCCTACATGGCATGGGACCAGGGTACCTGAGGGACCATCTCTTCCCCATAACATTGACCCGTCCCACACGGTCAAGCAGGGAGGGCATGCTACGAACCCCATCAGCAAAGGAATTTCATCTAGCGGGGTCCAGGAGGCGAGCCTTCTCTGCAGTGGCACCTGCCCTTTGGAACATCTTGCCCCCGGAGTTGAGACAGGTTTCCTCACTCTCGGACTTACGGAAGAAACTTAAGACCTGGTTCTGCTGCCTTGCTTGGGAGGGGGAGAGGGATAGCTCCACCTGGGGATGGCTGGCGCCATAGTACCCCTTAGTGATCCATCTCCACTTGGATTTCATGTTTGCTTTTATGTATATTTTAATATAATTTTTATCTGGCTATGTTTTAATGCTATTTATTGTAAACCCTCCAGAGTCCCCCATTGGGGTATATGGGCGGTGATATAAATTTAATAAATAAATAGATAAATAAATAAATTAGAGTAGATGATTATTATTGTTAATTCAATACAAGCCAATGAAGAATGGGAAAGAAAAAAAAGTTTATTTGGTAAAATTATTCATGAAGACCTTTTTAGAATAAGAGCTAAAGCAAAAGATGTGGAAGAAAAACAAACAAACGAAAAAAAGGTCAAAGAGCACAGCTGTGGAAGAAACTGCACTTTATAAATTTTCTCTGTTGCCAATGACATACAATTATTCAAATCTAGATGTTTATAGATGGATATAAGCAAGCCTAATAACAAAATATAAAGAAAAAATAACAATCTTCCTCCTTCAATAGGAGCTTTAAAAGTGAGATTTTTTTCAGATTTCACATGTGAAATGATTTCTGAGTACTATTTGATGCTCAGAAATCTGGCCAGAACCCAGATAAAATATTGTAGCATTGACAAATCTCTCAAGCTATGTTTCTTGCATTACTGGGGGGAAAAAAATCTGTGCTGTGAAACTTCCTTAGGAAAATAGGGGGAAAAATGTACGAGACTTTGTATTTCTTCATACAATTACATAAGCAAATTGGGCTTTCTGTCAAATTCCATTCCTCACAGTAAATCTAAGGAACTTACAATAAATGACCTGCTCAATATCTAGTTTATAGTTGTCAGGCAAAGTCAATACTTCCCAAAATAAAGCTTCCATAAAGTGACTTCACTGGCTTTTCTTGGCTTCCTTTGACATGTAAATTGACCAAGAGAAAGTTAGATTCCAGAAACACAATTTTGCTCTAAAGAATCTCAACAACCTTCTCTGTCAGGCTTCCTGATCCAGCTCAGCAGTAAATTACAGATCACTGACACTTCATAGCTTAGCTCAACTACTCATCCTGACTTGGTGGAAAACTCTCAAAGCTAGGTTAAAATCTTTATTGCAGACAAGAATGAAGCCAGCCTAGTAGAAAGATGTAAAAGGATTGGGTTTCTTCTACCCTTTCAATTAATATATACATGGTACAGCATTTGGTGGTCTCAAAGCTAGGTGATTGTTCTTTGTTTATGTAATGGTAATCTTTGACCTGGGAACCACAGATTCCTGTCTCATACTTTTAATCTTTACATCTCTAAAATCAGCTGAGAAGTTCTTTACTCAGTTGTATCCATTCTGAAATCTATTGTATTTGTAATATCTTTCATATAAGGAATGGTGGCAGGGAATAATACCACCTCTTTCTTAATGGATTGGAGCTGATAAGGGCAGAGGACAGGAGAAATGTAAGAGAGGAAATAAGGGGAACAGATGCCCTAATAAAAGCAGTTCACCTTGAAGGCACTAGCAGACAACGTTCTGTCTACATAAGAGATTAACTCACCCATCTTTCCCATCAAATAAAATTAAACCAGTCAGGAAATCACAGAACTTATAACTATAAGTACGGGTGATGGTGAGTCACTGAACCTAATACTCCCCATTCATCTCTTCTCTATTAATTTACTCTAGCACCCTAAGAAGTGTCTCAAAAAAAGGTTATTTTGATGTAGAACTATGATTGAGCTTGTTGTGCTCAAACAATGCACTAGAGACTTAGTAGCCCCTTTGGACCAATCTCCCCTACACAGGAATGTGTTCCTAAGTAATCATGTTCCTTTTTTCAGGCTGGCAAGATATTTAAATTAAATAACTGCTCCTAAATGCTGAAGAGTGCTAATACAAGCATGTTGCAATGACTTCCCAACTATTGTTTTTGAGGACAAATATAAAAGTTCCTTGCAAACTAAGAGTGAGCCCTTGTGGAGAAAGACCCATTAAATCTATAGCCCATGTTCTGTTATATTGTGCCTTCTAAAAGAACACAAGGGCCTATTCATACCTCTCTACCTGATGAAGTAGCCAGACAATTCAGAATTATTTTATATATTACTACTCCTGTCAAACTAGTACGATTCTGTTTCCTTGCATGTTCCTTGCAAAATTTTATTATACAGTTTTTAAAACTTGAGACAATTTGATCACCTCAACAATCTAGCTACACTTTTGTTTGTTTTTTTATTTGAAGAGGAATAGAAGATGTTTAATTATTTTGTTAAGTTGTAGAATTCTGGTCAGTGACTAAATAACACAAAGAAGTGCCCAAAGGTAGTATTTTCAGTCTTTTTAGTGTCATTGCTTTCTATCCAAACTACATATCAGAGCCAGAGCTTCCTACAGGACATTTACCTGGAGACAGAAGAAGTTAAAGATACATATTCTGCCTCAAGTGAATGTTAGAAACATTCTATTCCTCTTCCATTCTATGCAGCATTTCAGATTCAAAGGCATGCTTCAAATGTTGTTGTTCAGTCGTTAAGTCGTGTCTGACCCTTCATGACCCCATGGACCATAGCATGCCAGCACTTCCTGTCCTCCACTGTCTCCTGGAGTTTACTCATATTCATGTTCATTGCATCAGTGATGCTATCTAACCATCTCATCTTCTGCCATCCCCTTCTCCTTTTGCCTTCAGTCTTTCCCACCATCAGGGTCTTTTCCAGTGAGTCTTCTCTTCACATTAGGTGGCCAAAGTATTTGAGCTTTGGCTTTAGTATCTGTCCTTCCAATGAACAGTCAGGGTTGATTTCCTGTAGGATTGACTGATTTTTACCTCCTTGCAGTCCAAGGGACTCTCAAGCGTCTTCTCCAGCATCAATTCTTTGGTGCTCAGCCTTCCTTATGGTCCAAATCTCACAGCCATACACATCACTACTGAGAAAACCATAGCTTTAATTATACAGACCTTTGTCAGCAAGGTGATGTCTCTGCTTTTTAATATGCTGTCTAGGTTTCCCATTGCTTTCCTCCCAAGGAGCAGGCACCTTTTAATTTCATGGCTGCAGTCACCATCTGCAGTGATCTTGGAGCCTAAGAAATGCATCAAATACCTGTTTGCTTTTTCCCACAGCAATATTGCACAGCAGCTCACCTGTTTAACTGTCAGAAGAACAAACCATTTTATGCTACAGAACTTTTCTCCCTGGAAAATACTGGGAAAAGAATTGATTTTAGGTTGACAATATATATCAGGTAAATAATATGCACAGATTGGCCAATATTTCTCTCAGGCAAGTGCTAATCAATTAGTATAAGTTAACATCACCATTCCCCATCTAGTCACCATTCAGCTGAGGAGTTCACCATGGCTTAAAGCAAGTCATTCCATTCATTCAACACCCCCCGCTTCTCCTTTTAGAGGAAATGCATCACTAACAATGCCTGTCAACAGTTGGACAACTTTGTGATTGCTACATATATTGCTTCTCTCCATGAAAGGTTTGTTCTATTTATAGAATAAATAAACATATGGGAAGTCATGGCCACTGAAGCAAATCACCCTGACAATCTAGGTTTTGTGTCCCTTGGCCTTTCCATTATTGTTCATCTTTATGAAGCATGAAAAGGCATATCTCTTCCCAGAGGGAGCATGCATTTCATTGAGATCAGATTATAAAGCAATCTAATTGAGGTAACTTATCTTTAAAACAAGGAAAGTGAGTTAGGAAACAAACCCTAGCTCCTCCAGAGTGCCGAACAGGGCATAACAGAACCAAATCATTTATAATGTAGGAAATTTAGATTCCTCCCCACATCCCACATTAAGTCAAAAAGATTTTGCTGAGTTTTATTATGCCCTATTTCAAGGCTCTAGATTCATTTCAAAATGGAACAAATCAAGTAGGCACACAAACAAGGCAAACCAAGGAATGCCCTCAGGATGAACAATTGCATCTTGATGGAGATATGTGAGGTGACATTTTTCTATGTGGCATATGTTAGGTGGTGTTCTCTGCTGTTACCTTAGGCCTGTTCCCAACTACTTCCTGATGTTAGATCTGCAGTGAGCAACTTTTTTTTCCATTGGAATGACATTTTAGGAAAGCAGCATCCATTGAAGGGCACATTTAGTATTGCCAATCTCATGGTAATGTCATTGCAAAAAAATGGGGCTGACATTTAGAAGGTTCCTTTGAGGCAACCTAAGTGTGTTAAATTTGGTAGAGGCTTAAGGTACCCATTTTACTTCTTTCTCACCTCTATAAAAGACATGAAAAACAGCTTCACAACCTCAGAAGGCCTTAGAGGCTGGGTCTACATATGCAAGCAAGATGAGAGCTGTTCACCCTTGCATTAGATGATAAAAATCACTTGTGGAGAGCCTCTCTCTCTCTCTCTCTCTCTCTCTCTCTCTCTCTCTCTCTCACACACACACACACACACACACACACACACACACACACACACACATATATAGGCTACACATGATTTAGAAACTTTGGCAATATGCAACAGAATAAACACTTGAGTTACCCTATACTATTCTAAATTTCAACTCCTTCTATTTAAACAAAAGGGACTGAGGGCAGGTTTCTCATTCTGAGAAAGCAGGATTCTAAAATTCTGCAGAAGTCTTTCTGTCCTTCAGGTAATGTAGTTTTGCAAAGGGCTACTTCTGTAATAGTAACTATTATTCCCAAATGTCACTAGGACTTATCAGACATTCAAGCATTAGATGCTGCAGAGAACAAAGAGATAGAGACTTCCATCATTTGCTCTCACTTTGGCAGGAGCATTAGTACTGCTGAGGTGAATGGCATCATGGCAAGAGTGGCTTAAAGAGCAGGAGGCAAATGGAATCATATTTAATCAAAGGAGACAGCTTTGAAGGCTTATAAGAAAGGAATGGTTAGATTTCCATTGACTTGCTTCTACTGATTTCTGAGACAATTTGTGGTGAGCCAGAAGTGAAGCTACCGTGATTGCTAGAGTAATACTCATTGGATTTAAGGCATTGCATCTAAGGCAGGATTCTCCAAAGTAGTCAGTTATGACCCCCAAGAGTTTATTGGATTATCCAAGGGGTCATTATTAGTAGTAGTAGTAGGTACAAATAGTTAAAGTAGTATTTATTAAATTATTTTCATATAATAAATGTTTGGGGGTCGATAAACAATCTGAAATTTATGAAAGTGTTGATGAGCTGAAGAATTTGGGGACCCCTGATCTAGGGTTATCAAAGGGAGCTGTGTACCACTTAGAACAGATAAGGCTTTACCCTATAAGTTGTGGTAAAGAGTAGCTTAACAAAAAATGAGGAAGAAGCTATTTGCCTAGCATTATAACAGTTTTAGCACTTCACTGTGCTGGGGGAAGAGAAGTAATGGGATTAAAATTAAGCTGTTTTTCTTTACAAACAGAAGAGTGCAGCTATTATCCATATTTCAGCCTTCACAATTAGATGTTTATTATTCTCAAGCAATTTTGAGTTACTCAGTATGATGGAGCATATTATTAATAATCACATTTTCTTTTTCAAGTAATCTCATATGCCACACAAAACACATCTGTGTTAACAAGAAAGGACAGACAAAGCCCTCTAATTATGGAAGGAAATATGTTGAAATATCTGCTTCAAGCTTCATAGTACTTTTCTGTGTGTTCTATGAAGATCTCTCAGTGTGGAATATATAATTCAGACTAAAAAGATGGGTGTACAGTCTGTGTGCATCATTGATACATGGTTAAATTCCGTGACCTTTAAAAATTACGGAAACTAAACAGATTTACATTATCATTGTATGTATATCATAATTTATTTTGTTTCTATTAAGCATTTAGAGAAACATAGAACAATGCAAAATATTGAAGCCCTTTGCCTAAAGTATATCCAAATTATCCTCAATCTGATTTAATTCAGATTCTCACTTTTTTTAGAATTTTGATCTGATTTGAATCCATCAGTTTGTTTTGGATTGCTTAATCTATTCAATTAAATTGTCAAATTGGTTTGAGTTGTTAGTAAATTTGATAAAAAATTGTCAGATTGATCCAATCTATAAAATCAACTAAGTCATTGAAAAATCAATTCGGTATGGAAGTTTGATCAAATCACCTTTAAACTGAATCTCCAAATTAAATATCTGTCTAAACCCATCTATTGTTTTCTGACTACTGAGAGATCACCACACTTTAGTGTTGGAAAGAATTTCAGTTGTATTTCTTTTACTTTTGACCACTTCGTACGTTCCCAATGCTAGGTATCAAGAGCCCAGAATAGAAGCTGAATACAAAGTATGCCCTGGTGATTCCACTGAGATAGTAGCATATCTCACTACATTTTGAAATAAAATAATGAAAATTGCATTATAAACAGCAGTACAAAGATCTTTTACTTGTCAAACTAGAGAAAATTCTAGAAGATGAACTATTAAATATAATAGAATATATGTTAAATTTTAAATGGACAAACATTTGAAAGACAAAAGCTATTAACTACCCCCTTTCACCAATGTGGAAGAACTACAGTTAGCATTGAATGCCCAGTGTTTCATTTGCTTTTTTCATAATTTAATAATATTCTGGCATAAATAAAACTCCAGTTAGAAAAGGTCAAAGCTTATAATGCACTGGTTACAGTGTCATACTAAGATTAGGAAGACCCAGGTTCTGATTCCCATCAATCACAGAGTTCAGTAGGTTAACATGGACTATTCAGTTTTCCTGAACTTAATCTTTGGAATAGTTTTTCCCCTGAGAATTGGATGCCCCAACCCTATTGGTCTTCTGAAAGGCCATGAAGATCTGGCCTTTGTTCAGGCATTAGGGACAGGATATTAGTAGAGCCTAATATGCTTGTTAGGAAGCATATTAAGCTCTACTAATTTTATGCCACCTTTGTTATAGTATTATGATGATTCTAATTATATTCTGTGTGGGTTTTTTCACATTATTGATATGGTTTTTGTGTATTGCTTGTTAGCAGCCCAGTTTTTGTTAAGATGGATAGCCATATACATTTTCTAAAAGTAAGTAAATAAATATACTTACTTCAGAATTGTTATGAGAATAAAGAGGGAGAGAAAGAAATAAGTGTAAACTGCCTTTTTGATTCTTAGGAGAAAAAGATGAGGGTCCATGTAATAATTTCACTGAAACTCTGATTCTTCAAATTTCTTCTGATTATTAACTGAGTATAAGCAAACGTCTGCACTGTAATAGCATGTAGATTTTCAGATTTCATAAAACATTTCCTTAAAAGTTCTGTCTTTGGACGTTGAAGACAAAAAAATTACAAAAATCATTTCACAATATTTAAACAATTTATAGCTTTGTGACACAGCCCCATTAGATATATTCTTGCTCCCTTTGGAATGCATTTGATGTTTTATCCAAGCAGGAATACTCCCAAATGGACCTCAATAGTGGTATTTATAAAAGATATTCAAATTCATGTAAAGAATTGTATTTTTTTTAATATAGTATGACCGTTATATATTGTTCATTAGCAGCCAAGAGTTCCTTGCTTTCAGGGGGAAAACAACTGGAAAAATATTTTAAATAGAAAAAAGTAGCAATTTTTGAAGGCCTTTTTGAACTTAAAAATGTTTACAGTATTTAAATGTCATGTTGGAGAAAAATAAATTACTCCATGTTTTCCTACCAACTCTAGAATAGTCATATCTGAAATTCATCAAACCTTATCTTATCAATCACTTTTCTTATACATGCTGGTGTGATGACTGCCTACTCAGCTTACCATTAAATTCGATTCATACATGGTTAAAGTAGAAATCTCTTTAATGGAATGTAGTATGCAGTACAGTGAAAAAGTTGTGAATGGAAGTTCCTGTGCTCTCTCTAAGTTAAACAGCCCAATGAATTAAACCCCCTCCCCCTTCTTCGGTATGCAGCACCACCACCACCACCCTTCTTGTGCCCATTTGTTCAATCCTGTGCAGATGTCTCCAACAGCCCGGCAGCTTGACCTTGGATGCCAGAGATAGTCCAAACAAGATGCTTTCATACTCCTGGCTTGCCCCCTCCCACTTCTACCGACTCGCAAGTCTCGACACATGTTGACTTCATTCATGCATGCAGGTCTGATCAGATGTTCCAAGAATGTTTGATCTAGGAGCATGACAGCTGGTCCTAGTCAGCAATGAAGGTTTTTGGGAAGTCTCAATTAAGTTACAGATATGCTTCTTTTTCAGTCCAAGAGCTGCCTTTGCCAAGTGCTTTGGTCTGAAATGTAGGGGGGTTAGAAACAAACAACATCATCACTATATTGGATGTAATGTAATTTAAATGCAGTTGAATTAAATTAAAAATTAAACAGCTGTAATGATTACATCTCATGTCTTTAGTAATTTCTCCCTTCTGTCACATTAACAGAGCAAAAGCTACTTGAAGGAAACTCTGAGAAATCCACTTGAGGTTTTTGAAGGGCATAGCCTAGAGACTCAGAAGGGACATCCATACTTCAAATACATGTTTTGTGTAGTCCACATCTCCATTTCTCTGAAGACTCTTGCAATAAATATCTTTATAAAGATGTAACATAAGTTTAGCAGGGTGCACTGCAAAAACTTTAATTTTTAAAGATCTCAGCATTTATTGCTCTTTTTTTAAAAGAACAAAAAAAAAAAAAAACCCTGTAAGATATGAGGATAAAAAGGGAACCAATTTTCAGTGCTTTCTCCTTGCACAGTGGTGTAGCTATTGGTGCATGCTATACAGGGTAATGCAATTATTCCTTTTATAATACTTAATAAATATGAATTGTCTTTATTACTTTAAGTGACTTCAATTAAAATTTAGGATCAATTTTCCTAGAGTACTTTCAGGTCATCTTTAAAAGTGATTTAACTATTTACTAGAACAAATACTTTGTCTAATAATTACAGAACTATTATCTGAACGTATGTTTCCTTTGCATTAGCAAAAAAAAAATGGATGTACTTTTGTAAAATAAAATATTTTTCATATTAGTTTTATCTCCCTAACAAAATACTATGGATCTGTGGACATTATAATAAATTGGTCTTAGAAATCATGAGAACTGTTTATATTATAATGGATGGAAGATAATGGATGGAAGATGTACAAGAGAGCCTTTATTCATTTCTGACAGAAGACTTCCTAATAAATTGTTCTATGTCCCTGTTATTAAGTATTGCCATCTGTCACATTCACTTTTCACGCGGTGCTTGAGGTCAACACTGAAGATGCTTTTTAGAGTATCTTCTCAGACACTTAAGATTCTTTTTTTTTTAAGTGATAGACTGAGCAAGGATGTCTAAAATAATAGAGAGAGATATCCATGACAAGAAATAAAATATTAGTGGTACAGGAATTAGAGGAGCCCACCTGTCTTATGGGTTTGGACTGGTGCATAAAGTGGGAGATGAAGAAGGGAGGAAAAAGGCATGGAAGGTAGGATCACACTGCCACTGCATATGCACACTTTGTAAAGGGATTTCTTATACACAGAGGCAAAGATTACCTTTAATTAACTTTAGAGGTTCCTAGGTGCCCTTCTTAGATTAGCTTCCACTCTAGCATCATAATTAGACTACTTTTTTATTTCTCTCCTGCTTAATTTTAAATAGCAGTGGTTGCATTTTGTTGACATTCTTCCTGCTCTGAATGACAGCTGTCATGGCCCAGGCTCAGTGCTCAGATTCTGAGTCTGAAGCTGAAGAAGCTGCTCCAGCTGAGCCTGTGGAATGTCAGCCTCAGGAAGGACAAAGCCGGACATCTCATGAGGCTGATCAATCACAGGCACCACCTGAGCAGCTGGACCTGTCAGGTGACGATGATGTAAGGCCTCCTAGTCCCCGCACCAGATGAGCAGAAAGAAAAGCATAATAGTGAAGGTCTATTAGGCTACTTGCCAGGCAAAGGAACAAGCAGTCTGATTACTGACAACTGGCTGCAGCCTTATTTAAAAGCAGCTCCGAGACAAGTTGCTTGCTGAAAACAATGTCCGACATCTGGCTCGTGTATGACATTCATCTGTGGATTCTGCTTCTTGGATCATTGACCTTTGGACTGGCTGACAATCAGGCTGTGGAACCTTCCTCGTCATTGTGCTCCTGTTCTCAAAGCAAACCTTGTAGGCAAGCCTCAGCTTAGTTTACATTCCTTTCTTTCACTGCAAATCCTTCAGTAAACTGATAATCACCCAAGAAACTGTGTGTGTGTGTGTGTGTGAGACTAAAGCCAAAAGCAGGATAGACAGCAATCACTCTAGTCATTCGTTCAAAGGAGTTACATGGTCACAGTGACACAGCAGATTCCTCAGTATTAATTGAATTAGAAAGTTGGGTGATTTATATTTTATGTGAGACTTTTTTGAGAAAAAATATATTCATCGTATGAAAAATTGGATGTGACAGGATAATAAAATTCATATGTCATTGATCCTGAGGATTCTATCCTTTTTTTAAGCAATTAAAAAACTGAACAGGCATATCTTTGAGAGTGAGCTCTACTGAACATAATGAGACTGAAAACAATTTTCCACATGGAAATTATTTATTTATTTATTCAAATTTTTATCACCACCCATCTCCCCCCAAAGGGGGAACTCTTATGATTACCTCCTTTCTCTATCCCCTTTTAATGGATTTTTTAAGGAAAAGGCATGATCTGTTATAAGGAATGAGTCATTTCTAGATTTGTTTAAAATATACATCACAGAAAGGAAGATTTATCACCCCCAATTAAATAAAGTCAAAGTTTCCAATGGTAAAAAAAGAGGCAGGACTATTGAAATAGTGATAGCAAGCCAAGTAAAATTTATAATAGCAGACCGTAAAGATCCTTGATGAAGATGCTAATACTAGTATTATTAATTCAACTAATTGGGTATAATTTGACACAATTACAGTGGTGATAAGTGCACTGTCAGAAAAGCTGGAGGACCAGGTTAGGGACAGATCATCATGGAGAAAATGTGGCTGCTAAGACTTGATGGCACATAATCAATTCATTAGGTATAAAATAGGAAATAAGCACTGCACTTTAAAAAGTTTGATTACTGATATAATCATATCTCATATATATCCTTTGATATAAATATTTGATTATGTCATATATGTTTAATATATCTTCCTTTCCCTTCTATATCTAGCTCCTTGCAAGTTCCAAAAATGTCATCAAGAGAGTGGGATGTACCATGAGTGAAGGATAAGATCCAAGCTTAATTCTGGATAATTTCCACTGTGCAGAGATCTAGAATCAAAGGGAGAAATACTCCTTAAGGTGTGGCAGGAAAATACTATTTGATTTAAGGAGGTTAAATCTCCAAATTATTTTTTTCCTCTTTGTATCAGGACCTCTGCACAGACTTAGTTACCATAACACAAAGCTGCTCCCCATGATGCATTGTGCTTGTTCTGCAGAATGTCAGATATCAGATGGACTTTTTAGGATTCACATGGAGGGGAGAGAAGTCATACAAGTGACTTCCATAGATATTTTTAAATTAACATCTTAGGAGGTAAACTTCAGAGGTAGATTTTGAGAAGACAAATGTGGCAAGATTTAAGGATAATCCAAATATGTTGGGTGAACGAGGGAGAGAGGAGCAAAATATATGCTGAATATTGACCACAAGAAGCACAGAGGTATCATCAAAATACCAAGCATGTAAAGACAATATGAATGACTTCATGTGTGTACGATTTTTCACTTCTCTACAGATTTAAAGGAAGTTGCAAAAATATAAAGTATTAGAAGTACAAAAGAAGAAGAAAAGAAAGACTAGTAATGGAGTTGACAGTGGCCAGTTTGTGGCAAGAAACATCTGTAGTAAACATCCAAATACCTGATCGGGGTGGGAGCAATAAGGTCAAAGTGATAATGGAAATGTAACAGGATTCTGAGAAGTATCAACAATAAGGTATGATTTTGTAAAGAATTTATCAGCACAAATTCCCTTAGGGAAAGGAGATAGCAATGAAATACCTCTGGCAGATTGCATTATCCTCTAACAAGTTGCGAAAAAATGTAAGGGAGATTTCAGAGACTGAGCACAAGGTATGATTCTGATAGAGAGCATGAAAGGGAAGACAACTGAGAAGGCCTTTCACCTTGGTGGCATTATTAAACTGTCTAGTGTCTTCAATGCCTTATTAATATTTGTAAATCATATGATTTAAGTGGGCAAAAATTACTGAAAAAATACACAGGATACAGTTCAGAACAGTTTATCAAAGGAATGAAGAGTGTAACTAAATAAATGTACAGGCCATTTGTATTGCATTTATTTGTATTTATGTTGTTTCATAAATGGGTTTACTTTAAGTTAAAGCAGTATAATTGTTATATTTTTCTGGTCTAGAAAGACATATAACTTAAAGATACTTGCTTGAGATGTAAAAACTGCTCCTACATACAGTTGCAATATTTTTGTTTACATTTTTTAAAAAAATTAAATACACTTTACATTACCAAACTTACCATCCTTATTCATTCTAGAGATATGATATTTGTTCCCTTGGTAGTGGCTGAAAATAAGATTTTTTGTTTGTTTGTTTTCTACTCTGTCACAACCAAATGACTCTTGGTGGCTTACAAAGAAGATAAAATAAGTTAAAATATCCATGGTCTAATTAAAAACCCAACAGATGCTATCTAAAACAACAGTGGCCCTGCAGGTACTCAGGTGCCAAGCCATAAAATGCTGTATAGGTCAAAACCAGCAACTTAAATTGTATCCATAAACCAACTGGCAATTAGAGCGGGGTCTGCAAAATTGGTGTTATGTGCTCCCAGTGCCAAGAACCAGTAAGTACACAGGCCACTGCATTCTGGACCAGTTGCAGTTTCCAAGTAATCTTTTAGGGCAACCCCATATAAAGCTTATTGTAGTAGGGTGGTAACAAGGCCATGAGCCATTGTAGCCAGTCCTCTTGCAGCAGGTAAGGCCACAACTGCTCTACCACCTGAAGCTGGGCATAAGCCCCTCTACCTATGGCTTCCATTTGCTGTTTAAGTAAAGACCATGGGTCCAGAAGGAACCCCAAGTCTCAAACCTCCTTGTTATGGGTAATACCCATTAGGGGACAACAGTGGAACCCCAGCAGTAATACTTTAACTTCAGCCTCTTCTCCATTATCCAGACCCTCACAGCCTCCTGGCACTGGGAAATGATGTCAACGGCATCTCCTTTACAGCCTGGGGTAGTAATCATCAGTGTACTCACAATATTCTACCCTGAACTGTTGGATGACTTCACTCAGAGGCTTCATATATATGATAAAAAGCAGGGGAGAGTGGACTGACCCATGAGATGCTCTACATATCAAGGGGTACTGGGCCAGCCTCTCCACCCTCATTACAACACACTGAAACTACGCACTGAGGTAGGAGCAGAACCCTACCCACTACCCACAACAATGAATGCTGTCCCCAAAACCAGCAGGAAGCCCTACAAGATACCATGGATGATATCAAAGGCCATTTAGAGATCCAGCAGAACCAGGAGGGTTGCACTATCCTATCTAGGACCTGACATAAGTCTTCCAAGCGAGCTGTCTCCATTTGTAATGGTATGTGGGAATGACTTTGGGAGACTGAGCCCCAGAGACTCTGCCTAGGGACAGTTAGATAAGAGACAGCATAATCTGAAGCTGGATAGTGGGTGGAGCAAGAGGCTCAGAAGAGACCTTCCCTAATTTCTTGGGGTGTAAAGAAGACAGGGGGACAGAAGATAGGGGGAGAATTGTACTTTCAGATTCTTTTAATGTAGCCTCACAATAAAGTAGAATTAGCTCATCTGGTTGTGTTTCCTTTCTGGTCCACTTGGTAAGGCTGACCCCATCCCATACCCCAGTCCGAACCCATATTTGCTATTTCCAACATTTTGGGGGGTACTAGCTGGATTGGAAGAGAATGAGCATGGCTTAAAAATTAGAAGAAGAAAGTATCAATAACCTGTGCTGTTTCAGAGGAGTGTGGAGATGGCCTTGAAGAAGGAGTTCACCAACCTTTATGCAAACATCATCTTAGCATGGATAGACATGAGAGGTTGAAGAAACATCTCAATTTTGCCCTGTCTTGATTCTCTTTAGTATAAGAGTGGAGACGGAAAATCTCTGCCATGCTTTCAAGATTCTGTTATTATATTTTATAATAATAAAGCAGTATTCCAATAGTTTTATGGTATTTTTTTCTTGACCTAGTCCACCCTGAAAGGCAAGGAGCACAGTGAAAAAATTGGGACCAAGATGAAATATAAAGACCAGTCTAATGACAACAGATGTAACAATCAGCCTTAGAACTGACAATGAGTATAATGAATGGTGGATAGCTTCTGCTTTTTAGGATTAACTATCAGCAGCAAAAGAACCAGCAGTCGAGAAATAGATAGCAGTGAAGGCTTTGGAAAAGATATTCACATGCTCTGATGTGCCTCTACGTACAAAAATCAGAACTGTGCAGGTAATGATTTCCCTTGTGACACTCTGTGGAAGCAAAAGTTGGACTTTAAAGAAGCAGGATATTTATTTATTCATTTATTTAGAGCATTTATAAAGCTATCCAGCTCAAACAATGTGATTCTGGATGGCATACAAAAACATTAAAGAAAATATAAAAGAAAAACAGCACAAATCACTAAAACAAAATAAAACAATTAAATGGTGATCATAAACTAAACTGTATTGTACTCCACTAACGGGAACTCTTCTCATCCTAACCCAAGAACCTGGGGAAATATATAAAAGACAGAAAGAGTATTGAACTTTTGAACTTTGGTGTTGGAGAAAACTCTTGAAAATGTTAGGAATAGTCAAGAGAGCAAACAAATGGATCATAGATCTCATCAATCCATAGTTCTTACTCAAGGCACACATTATCATATTTTAGGACACATATGCAAAGACATAGCTCCCTGAAAAAGTCTATCATGCTGGGAAAGGCGGAAGGAAAGAGAAAAAGAAGATGACCAGCAGTAAGGTGCCTCAGACAAGCCTCTCCCAAGTTCACACAAAGATAAAGGGAGAGAGGGAGGGAGAAAGCACGTTCAGACTTGCAAGATTCTACTACTACAGCTTCCTTATAAAAGCAGTGCTGACCTACATGGCATTGGTTTCCTAGTCTGGTCTACCCTGAAGGTTGACAGCTTTTTGACAAAAATTCCATTTGCAATGGATGCCCAAAGCAGTTATGGCATCATCTTCCCTCCCCCCCAAAGTTTTCCATAGAATGACACTCAGGGATTTCAATAACAGAGAGGATGTTTCCAGATGTTGCTTCAAAATTTACCATCAATTAATTGATGCAGGGAAAAAAAAATCTCATGCTTTGATTTTCATTTAAATAATCAGCCATCATACTGTAAGCTGATGCATCACTGATTATGCAGTTCAATGAATGAGAACGGCTGGGACACATTAAAGTTGAGGATTTAATTCTCACATCTGTGTTTGCACTTCTCTGTCCTTTCTTTTCATGCTGGCATCATTATTATTGACCTGATCTTTCATGTCAGCTCTCGCAATTCCCACAGTGTCCAGGTTTTTCAGAAGTACATTTATCCTATAGTGTCATCAATGTCACTAAATTTGGGGAAATTCTCTCTTACAGTCACCCTTGCAGGGGCATTTTCATTAGGTTCTGTTGTTGTTACATAACAAACCATTAAAGTCATTTGTTCCATACGGCTGCTTTAGGTGTGCAGTCCAGAATAATAGCACAATGTCTGGTTGACTTGAGTAGGTAAAGGTTTCCCTCGATGTAAAGTCCAGTCGAATCCGACTCTAGGGGGCGGTGCTCATCTCCGTTTCTAAGCCTTGGAGCCGGCGTTGTCATAGACACTTCCGGGTCATGTGGCCAGCATGACGACTCGGAATGCCGTTACCTTCCCGCCGAAGCGGTACCTATTGATCTACTCACATTTGCATGTTTTCGAACTTGAGACTTGCCACAATTTTCTGTTTGACTTTTATTGCCAGTAACCATATGATCTCATTCTGAATGAGTAGTAGTTTGTGTAGATTTCTTAGGTGGTCTTTCTAAATGCTCTGCAAGTATAACATTGTTCTCAATCATCGACTCCATAATTTTAAGGAATTTTCTATTATTTGACATATACACCTATGTCCTAAAGTTCCACACAGCAATAGGGTTTGGGTAGCAAGCTTTCTCACAATGCTAATGAGCCTTTTCCTAGCATTTTGCCAGTAAAAAAATTTCTGATCATCTGTGGTGAACTTTACCCTTAGTCTCATCTCAGTTCTTCCACCTATTTTATGATATGCCATATTTCTAGTCCAATTTTTCCAGTTCTTTTTTCCTGTAAAATTCATTATTGCTGGAAGATTTTGTAACCAAAACAGTATGCCGCATTCTTGGTTTTTGAATACAGATGCCATGTTTGTCAGTACTGGGCATTTTAGGTCAATAATCTGTTGGACTGAAATATTTTCATTGTCTTTCCACTTGCTGTGACCCATGAAATACAAGGAAGTCCCTCAGGCTATGTCTCCAGTGGATCCAGAGTCCACATGTATTATTTAAAAAAACCTAAACTCAGTAGCAGCTATTTCATGCACCTCCATTACACTGTTCTTCACTCTATACTTTTCATAAGATATGTATGGCTACACCTATCTGAGATGTACGTCATAATGGTATGTGGGAATGATCTTGGGAGACAGGCAGAAGAGCCACAGACAGGGGAATGGTTGGATAAGAGGCAGCTTAGCCAGCAGCGGGAATGTGGGCGTGGCAAACATCTCAGAGGGAATCCTCCCTAGTTTATTAGGCTGTAAAGGCGATGGGGGAGAAATGTACTTTCAGACTTGCAAGATTGATGTCAATCTTGTGAGGTAGTCCAGCCAGGAAGCATGCCCAGATAAACTAATTCTACTTTATTGTAAGGTTACATTAACAGAATCTTGCAAGTTTGAAAATACATTTTAGGCTGTTCCCCTGGCTGTGGCTCTTCCCACTGTCTCTCAAGATCATTCCCACATACCATTACAGTAACTACCAGGCCACCAATGTTCTACGTACAGTCATCTCCTCACTGCTTACATCCTTACTGGGGTTAGAAGTCCCCTTGTGAACATTCGTATCCATGTATCTCAGGAGAGCAAATTCATTTCTTTGCTTTTCCATTTTATCTTTTATATTTTCCCTTTACCCTTCCCCTGAATGCTGCCCCAGAGGAGCGTTTTCTTCTCTTAATCATGGCTATTATTCTGTGCCAGCTATAGTGGTTCTCAATATTCAAATGAAGGAGGCCAAGAAATGAAAATGCTCTCAGTGTCTTAAATGCCTAACTGCCTCCTACTAGCATCTCCTCTGACAAGTTGACTGCTAGTTCTTATCAAATGGGTTCAGAGAAGCAGCAGGAAACAAGAAGCTCCCCGAGAAGTCCAGGCTTCCAGGGGTGATAGAGAGGTACATAAGGGGTTCCCCTTCATCTCTCTCCCTCCTGCAACTTTTCCTTTCCTTTCCTTTCCTTTCCTTTCCTGCCTGCCCTATCTCTTGTGCCCTCTTCCTTAGCACAGTGCTCCATCATCTCTGTATATCTGGAACAGAGAGAATACATAGACACAGTTTTCTGCACAGGGATTCTGTGGGTCCCTCCTACCCAAAATCTGACACCTGGAGTGACTGAATTGTTGTAAGACCATCCCTGCTGACAACATGACTAGTAAATGGGGGGGGGGGGAAATCCCTGCAGCTGAAAGTAGTTCAGCAGAGAGCAGATTTTTCTCACAATTTGGAATCCCCAGTTCTCACCATGATGTAACAAACCACTTTGTCCTTAAACACAATTGGGTTCCCATGGTCATAATTTTAAAAGCTAACAAATAAATTGGTTTAGCAGCTTATCTAAGGAAATGAAGGCAACAGGAAAAAAAATCTTTGGAGACAAAACTAAAGGAGCAAAATCTATTTTATTGTGTTACTTATTTTTCAACAGGAATACGGCTTTTCTGACTACCTTGATTCAATTGTAGAGAAAGAACTCATTCAAGCCTGCCTTCTTAACACCTGGTGTGCAATTTGATGGAGCTTTATTATTATTCATAAGTCAAATTAATTTTAAAACTGAGAGGTCTCTGTGATTAACTAATATTTAAACCCCTTGGCTAATAATTCAAGTGTTGCTTCATAGTGATCATTCACTGCCAGGTATTAATGAAAGATGGGGATCTGGTATAAAGTATGATTGCTGTGCAAATGTACCTTGCTGTTCTAATAGGACAATATCTAGAGAAAGCTGAGATGTCTCTGTCTTTCTTTTCTTCAGTGCATGGCATAGGAGTGTAATCCTAAAGGTATTTTGTTGTATGGGCCATATGTTTATTCTTAAAAGTTGATGGAGTATAGAATAAGTGACAATATATATTTTAGTTATTATCTTGTTTTTTAATAAGACCTGAACACATACCTCCACACACAGATTAGAAAGAAGTTGAGATATGCTTTAAGAAAAAAGGTCAGTAAGAAAAAAAATGCAGATATGTTCTCTGGAACCTGCATTTTCAGATATTTAGTTGCACCCCCAGTGCTGGTCTCTCATCCTCTCCCTCTCCCTCTCCCTCTCTCTCTCCCTCTGTGTGTGTGTGTGTGTGTGTGTATTCTGGTTCCATAAGCCTCAGTTTTTTTCTACATGTACCTGCATTCTCATTGGATTATGGGGCCTCTTAGGGATTGCTAACTATTAGAAGAACAGGAAACAGAAAATAAAACAGGTTTTTGGCTAGATGGTGTGACATAGGAGGTAATTAGAAAGGCATTCATGTGAATCTACCCATAACAAAGGGCAGCAAAACAAACTCCATTCTAACCTTTGCTAAGAACTGCTTAAAGATAACACACATATAAATTCATCTAATGCTCCTGTCAATCTTTATAGTTCCACTCGCTACACAGTTTATTCAAGTCCCTGCTGCCAGAATCAGCCTCTCTCAGAAACATTTCAGCTTCGTGCTCTGTCTAAAAACACCCCAGAAGGTTGCATGCGGGAATACCTTGATAGGAATATTGTATGTGGCATTTTAATCCTTTTGTGGAATGTAGCTTAAATTCCCTTCTGATGTGACTGTGCGTGAGGATTTTTTTCTCTCCTTTTTGCCTGTTTTCATTTGTAAGCAGAAACAAAGCAGATGGTGAAGGACTATGATGTGTCAGTTAAAATAACCAAAGCTACTAACTACAGTTTTGCCAGTGGGGACTCTTTCTAGGGAGACATTGCCTGTTATGTTTTGAATACAGTTACTTCAGATGCTACCAAGAGGTCATGTGCATCTCACATTCAGTAGCAGCTATTGCCATATTTTGCTTTATTGATTAAGGAAGACCGATCATTGATTTGGTGTTGAGCTCCACTAAGAATGCTGGCAAGGCAATGATCATTGAGAAATGGGTACCATAAAAATGGGGATTTACTGTAATTGGACTCACTGTAAGGCTGATTTAATGGAAACATTACAGTTTTTGATGGTACATTGGCTTTATTCTCATATCCTTAATAACGAAACAAAAACCATACAATACAATGATGCGCTAAAACACTCGAGACAGTGTTGGCAGAGAATGTTTTAGTTTGCTGTTTTTAAATTAAAATGATTAAATTAAACATATAATTGTTACGTTTTATGCCCCTAGTTTTTGTTTTTAAGAAGTTCAACACATATTAACATTTTGGCAGTTAAAAGGATGCTACCTGGAATGAAAACTTTACACCTTAAAGAGTAACAAATCAGTTATCACATAAGCTTTTCTCAATCACAGATGGCTTCCTCAAATATATAGGGTTAGAAACAATCTTCCTCTACAATCATATCCCTATGTGTGTGTACACCCATGTACACACACTGGTGACTGGGATATGAAAAAAGGAATGCTGTGGGAAGACAATTCAGAAGAATAGAATTATTTTAAGTAATCGGATACAGAGAGACAGAAATATTTCATATAGGGGCCATAAATAAAGTAGCAACTTGGGAATAAAATTAATGTTTAATTTATAGCAGGGGCTCTTAACCTCAAGGATCCAGGGATAGATTTCAGTGGGTTGGTAAACTTGGATGGGAAAAAGTTACAATTTTATTTTCACATATATTATATATTTGTTAATATTTTGCTAATTGTAGTTGAACATAATTGGGATCCATAGGTTTTACTAGACTCTCAAAGGGGTCCATAGCACAAAAAGGTTAACCCACCTGATTTAGAGTTTATAAACATTTATATCTGTAAAAAATAAGATTTATTCATTAACAACAGGAAGGCATTACAGCAAAATTGTTTTGAAAAGGGAGGGAATTTTTGCAAAACTTGTTTTGCCAGTGAAAAATATCGTATTTTTCTCACCTTTAAAGGATAGATGTTAAAAGGGTGATATTATTTATTTAAAGTAAGAGTAGGAGGTAGAAGCTTAGCCACATTCATAAATCTTATTGATTATATAATGAAGCGAAGTTTGATATAATGCCACACTTTTATTGAATGAATCCTGATTGGCTAGGCAGATGTGCTATTGTGGTTCTCATTCAGCCATTCAAGCAGTTTAGTCAGATAGTTATGGATTTTAAACAGACATCAAGTGTTTGTATGTATGTATACACATGAGTGAGTGAGAATGTGTATCTATATATCTGTATCTCTACAGTATTGACAGCGTAAGGTAATAATGCCTTATTTTTTAAGTGTGAGCCTGGAGAATATTATAAATGGAACAAAAAAATAAAAAAAAACACAGATTGAAAATCATCTTTTGCCCCTTTGTCAAAAACAAAAATATAATTTAATTTTAAAACTTAAAATATTTACAAATAATTCATATCAGAAATTCATTGCTGTAAATCAAGTATTCAATCCTGCATAATAATTTGTTTCACCAGCCACCAAGCACCAAATGCCTGAACTTTTTGGTATCTTGACATATTCCAAATACTGGAGATAGCCAAGAAGATCATATGTGTTTTTGATTCACAATAATAAAATCCAAACTGCTGTTAACAGTCCTGCTGATTTCATTCCAGAATGTAGCAATTATAGAACAAAAGTGGACCATTTGAGTGAATATTCCAACTCCTGCATTTATTTTCTAACAGCAAGACAATGGCAACCAGCTCTTAAATATTTTCTGGAACGTCCAAGAGAAATAGGTTAATGTTTTCTGTTTGCACTAACTTCACTCTCAGATCAAAGGAAACTAATTTACACTGATTTACAAAAATACAATATTTGTACCAAACATTGCATTAAACTTAATATAAATTTCACTGTAAAAGGTAAAGGTAAAGGTTTCCCTTGACGTAAAGTCCAGTCGAATCCGACTCTAGGGGGCGGTGCTCATCTCCGTTTCTAAGCCTTGGAGCCGGTGTTGTCATAGACACTTCCGGGTCATGTGGCCAGCATGACGACTCGGAACGCCGTTACCTTCCCGCCGAAGCGGTACCTATTGATCTACTCACATTTGCATGTTTTCGAACTGCTAGGTGAGCAGGAGCTGGGACGAGCAACGGGAGCTCACCCCGCCGCGCGGTTTCGAACCGCCGACCTTCCGATCGACAGCTCAGCGGTTTAACCCGCAGCGCCACCGCGTCCCGCGTAGTTCTTGAATTTAGATTAATGGCTTTGGAGCCTTGGCACAGAAATTCAGTAGCAATACTAGCATCAGACCAGCTAGTCCAAATAACAAATTGTTGACTTAAATAAACTGCTAAGATGAATATAGAGGTAAATCAAACTCAATTTCCATTGTACACAATTTTAAGAGTTGTTTCATAAAAGTTAAGTGTGAGAGATTATGAGGGGATGGGGACTGGGGACAATCAGTTAACCATATCTTGTAAATGACAATTGAGCTCAGGTGGAAAGACTATAAAAGAGGCTAGGAAATTCCTATTATACTTTCCAAGATTTTCTGTTTACCCTAGATTAGAATTAAAGATACCTTTCTGAAATGAGTATCATTCTTGCTTCCTTGGTTTTAGTAGCTACATTGAGCTTGACACTAAGTTGGTCAAAAATAATAAGATTGTGTGAGGCTCAATTTACCTAGCTACTAGATTTGTCCATTATTTTAAAACTGACATCTCAAAATGTAAACTGCCAAGAGGTAAAAGAATCAAAATTATACTTGAGACTGAATATTTTCCATATGTATCTTGCAGCATTGTACAGGTATTGAAAACAAGAATCCTAATACTTTCCAAACAAGAATCCTAATACTTTCCAGCATTAGGGTTTAAGCAGATTCCAATATTAATTCTCAAACTGAGTTCTGAATTTTGAGATTCCTTATTCCAGCCAGTAACTAAAGCTAAAATAAGTCTCCAGGGATAAGGCAGAAGGTGTGGAAAATTCAGTACATTTTCCACAAGAAATAACTTTAATTTATGCAGTGAACACCTTGTAGGATGGCCTTGCTGAAGAAAATTCATTTAAAATAAAGTGATAGAAGATAGACCTCTTCAAATGTAAATCAACCACAAAGTTAATTTCATCTTAATCATATTAATTTTATCTCAAATACACAAAAGAATTTCAGACCATCTGTCAGATCATGTTTCATTTATGTAAAAATAGGAAATAAATTCAAATTTAGCAGTTGACAATGTTTTCTAGAAATCTTTGTTTCAAGATAAATGAAGCAATTAGAACCCAACCTAACACCCTAATATTTCTATTTGTCAAAATTGTTGCTATGACCTAGTAGCATCCATTTTGATTTACTCCCATTGATAGGGTTACCAGGCAGCATATTAAACATGAACTAAGAACAGAAATTTCTGATTTATCCATAAAACATAGCTTCATATGGCAATATCTTCTATTCTGTCTCCCCCCAAATGTAACCCCCTTTATTTTCAGAATTTCTTGCTATGCTGCTAAGAAGATCTAGATCCAGATTAAATGGTGAAAGAAGGATCTTTGAGATAAATTTAATCAAGCAGATGACACACAGTAACTCATGATTTAAGGGCTGAATAAACGATATGAAATGAACCATATGAGGAAACCCAATATGTGTCAAAATATGTCTCAAAGAACTCCAGAAAACCATATCAAAAGCTTTTTCAGTAAATTATACTGCTTGTTCTGATCTGACAGTTATCAGCAAACCATAAATCTGCTGATGGTTAATGAGCAAAAAAAAAAAAAAGACGTTAAGTATCTTTCATAACAGTTCAACAAGAATTTAAACAGCAGCCAACAGAACTATGACAGCAGTCAATGCTTCAGAGCTGACTTCCATCCAGAAATTTCAGGGGCAGGGCAGAGATGTGGCCAAGGGAGCTGAAAGGTCCAAATGCACAGTTACAAACTTGACCTATGTCAGAAGCAGGTAGGAGTTCTAATACCAGCCTCCCTGGTAGCAAGGGATATCATCAAGGAATAAATATTTTCAGACTCAGAACCCAATTAGCTGAAAGGCTATGAGAAGAAGGCTTTTAAGGAAAAAGGGAGGCAAAGGAGGTAGCGACTCAGCCTGATAATAGAGAGAAAGCAAAAGGTAAAGAAAACTATTACTAGAGTTCTTTTTAGGCTTGGAAAACTCCTACAACCCTTCAAAGAGGCCTGGCCTTGAAATGCTTCTCTTCCTGGAAGAGCTAGTTATTGCCAAGGAGAAGAACGGCTTACAGTTTCTCGGCTGAGTCAGAGATTCCAAAGCAACCTGTTGCAGAGGGAAAGAGCAGAAGGACATCAATTTATGCCAAATCTTAGTTGAACATTATAATTTGATTTTTTTAGATTTTTTTATCCTGCCTTTATTATTTTTATAAGTAACTCAAGGTGGGGAATATACCTAATACTCCTTCCTCCTCCTATTTTCCCTACAGCAACAACCCTGTTAGGTGAGTTGGGCTGAGAGAGAGTGACTGGCCCAAGGTCACCCAGCTGGCTTTCATGCCTAAGGTGGGGCTAGAACTCCTGGTTTCTAGCCTGGTTCCTTAACCACTAGACCAAACTGGCTCTTTAATAGTTTAACAGACTGAAACTTCAGATTATACTGCATTTGTTTTAAAACTCGGTCCATAAGAACTTAAAAGCTAAGGTGTGAATAACTTAATTCAATCTTCCTGCTCCTTTGGTACATCAGATGTTTGCCTTTTGTGACTTGCAGCCTCTTGCCTACTCCCCAGATATCTGTCCTAACAGCCAGGAAACACGCTGAGACAAGGAACTGCTCTCTAATGTTTTATTGCTAGTACATAACAGGAATCCTAACAAACTGAAGAAGCGTGGGAAAACCCCAGCCATATAAACCCCAAAGGTTAAGGCGGTCCCGATCTGTGTCTCTTTGAATGGCTACCTAATTCCTCAGTGCTACGCATGCGCTTAACAGTCTGGATGGGAGCCCCCTGCTCGCCATCCTTACTCATTACAATATCTACATAAAGAAGTCACTGAATGTACCAACAAAGCAATGGTACAGCAAGCTTTCTTTAAATGCTTGTAGTCTGGAACCTCAACCTAGTCCACAACTGTTGGTCATTGCTGGGCCTGTTGCTGTGAAGCCAGGGATGATCTGTAATCAGCTCCTCCCATGCACACAGATGTCCACTTCTACCCTTCAACCTTAATCTCTAGACATTCTTAAGAGTAACTGGGCTTCTGACTCTGAGTCAATGGTATCTGGAGCAAGAACCGTTTTGGATGGATTAACCACTTTGGAGCTGGATTCCTCCTCAGTTGGTTTTTGCAAGTTCCTTGGATTTCTCCACCTCATCTGAAATAAACTCTGCTTCCCAGGTCCAGATGCTATTTAATTATGTCTAGTTTAATTTATAGCAAGATCAGTAAAAACCTAATTATTATTATTTTGGTGGCCCTATATAAATCCAGCCAGAGTTAAATGCACAATAGTCAGAAGAGCAAACTATAATATTTGGGCCAAAGTAGCTATTAAAATCTTAGTATCCATATTTATTAAGGAAATAGGTCTATAATTAGAACATATAATAGGACCTTGCCCATTGTGGGAAGAACTATATATTTACCTCATTAAAACTAAAGGGTAGGAATATGTTTGAAAATGTTTTACCCCATATAGGCATAAAATAGGAATTAGGAGTATACTGTTTCTACCAATGAGCTGGAAATCTATCAAGATTGGGAAACTTCCCCAGCTTATAATGACAATTTCTTAAAGCAAATGTGATGAAGTGAGGTTAGTAATCTGGCCCTTTGATAATTGCAGTAATTTCTCATTATGTAGAAAATAATCTCTGATTTATCATTTACAATTCTGAATAAACATATTTTTTAAAAAAACCTTAAAATATTGTCAGTAGGGAAAATGTGATCTGGGATCAAAACAAAGGGTTGCTAAAATTCTACCAATAGCTGAGTTCAGAAGGCTGTAAAGTGTTTTAAGAAATATACCTAAACTGTTTTTTTTTTCCTCCCTTTGTCATTATATCTTACAGAAATTTAAATAATGAAAGCTAATAATGTAGAAAGCAAATCCATTTTGTAGAAAATAGTTGAGTTCATGCTTGCAAAACAGTCTGACCACTAACAAATTCCAGCTTTGGATGTTGATCTCCCTAAGATGTTGATATAGATGAGAATGTGCTAGCATCTATGTGAGCTCCATGGAACAATCCATTATATTGAGTTTCAGGCTTGGATGATTTGCACTGGAAGGTTCCTTCAAGGCAATCTGATTTATGGAATGAACAAGCTCTTGCTGCTGTTTCCTAGCTCCTTCTCCCTGTATATCTTTCAGGTTGGCTGTCTGAAAATCCATTTCATCATCAATCTGTATATGCAGCTGTGAAATTCTTCCTGAGTTGTACCATTTCAAGCTATAGGTGTTCAGTACAATCTTTACTTTCTGGTGTTCTTGATCCCCGCAAGAATTTCCTACAAGTACACAGTTTCCACTCTTTGTCTCTCAGGCTCCAGGGTTTCTCTGTGCATGTGGAAGGTATAAGGCTTAGGGGGACAAATGATGAAAGTAGCATTGCACTGACACAAGGGCCACCCTTTTTGTACATGTTTTGTGATATTCCATGCATGTATTACAAGGAAGGAGCTTGCACTGCAACAGCACAATACTATTTTCATCACTTTGACAAAAGCAGTGCATCCTGCAGATACCTATGTCTGGCTCTTGTTAAATGCACCCACAAAATTAACTTTCTGCACACAGAAATACAACATTTCAGGAGACGGTAGTTCAAATTTCCCTCCTGGTTTTCTGTACACAGTGGTTTTATTTTTGGTTTAATGTATACAGCAGCATATGGGATTATGCTAAATGATGGTACAATATACAGTATATTTAAACAGAGACAACTGATGTAAGCTGCTGTGAGAATCCCAAGTGGAAAAGTCTGACTAATTTAATTTTTCCAACTTATTTCAGAAATGTGGACCTGATGAAAGAAGGACTGTCATTAATCCTCAGATCAACAGAGGTTATACGTTCACAAGCCAAATGAACAAAGTAATCAGCTTGCCTAGATCACATAGACTGATAGATCAAATAGCACTAGACATTTCCACTGATTGCTGTATGTGTATGGCAAAGATATGACATAGGTTCTCACCTGGGGAGCTGGACACTGTTCCCTTCTAATATTACTAGATTCGACAATATAGAAAGATTGTACATCAATCTTTCTTCCTCCCCTTTGTGACATTGTACTTTTTTTTCTTTTCTTTTTCCAGAAGAATTTACTTTTGATTCACTGAAGTTTCAGGAGATTAAAAAAAATACTGGAATACTTGAAAATTATATTGACTTAATTGTATATTTAATATATGGTTTGTTATATTTTCTCCAAATAGTCTTTACTAATGTACCCAGAATTCACCCAATTTTCCTCAGAACTGTCAAGTGACAATTAATTTTAAATTAAAATTTAAAACAAGGTGACTGACAACAGTTTCTTCATAATTGTCAAACAAGGCTGACTAAATTTATAAGGGATGACTGACCAAAGTTCATAGTTTGGCATATATCATCCTTGAGTGGGGAGATGAAGAAGGGTCTTCTTTTCTAAGTGCAACACTGCTTATATTAGATCACACTTTTTAATAATATAGAAATAATGAAAAAAATCATGATTTATCACTTATTCTGCTTTTTATTATTAGTTCATATTAGGAATTGGTTAGACTAGATTTGAGTAGAGTTGGAATTTGAGGTATAACACAGTCTTCAGGAAAGATGTTCATTTACTTGGATAGAGCATGCTTGTTTAAATCTGTTCCATCCCTATTTTGTGTCTCCAGAAAGTTCTATCCCAAGCAGTTTCTCCAGAACTCTGATGTGTTGAAAATAAAAGGGGGAGACTTGTTGCTGATGTTTGTATAAAACAGCATGGTGGAAAGAAAATGAGGAAGAAAGCACTAGTCATCAACAGATCTGTCCGCAGATCTGTGTAACCCTTGTGATCAGATCATAATTGGTTATTCCAGTCATATCCTCTTAGAGAGATGTTTGCATTCTGAGATGTCTTTATTATTATAATTCTCTGTGGCATTCACAGTGCAAGCCCTGTCCCTTTTGTATATGCATTGGCACTACACTTACCTACACAAGTAGCAGGGTTTTCATCGTCACACTGTGCTCCCCATCTTGCCTATTTTGACTCTCCTTTGCGGACACCAGTGATGATTTGCTCTCCCTCACTGTGGTCCAGCCATTCATTCTGAATGATTGTGTGACAGTGTTTTCTGAGCTAGCTAGCTGGCTCACTTACTGGCTAATTTATTTTAGGCGAAAGATGAGAGAGTCCATTGCTTGTATTTCCATCTCAGCCATCTCAACCCCTGACTGTCAGCTCTACTATATTTGGGGGGAAGTGCCATCTTTCATTATGAAGACCACTCTTCCCTTTTCTCAACCACCACCCACGTTTAAAATTTGATAAGGGAGTTCACTGCTGAAAGGAGAAATTGTCACTAAAAGAATAATTTCTTTGTGTCCCAAAATTAACAGCAGTTCTAAAAAAGATAAAATTGTAGGGTCATGAAGCTAAAAAAACTCTTCTATGATATTTGGCATGCCTCATTTGCTTTAACTGTTGAACTTGTTTGTAAATTTCATTCAATTATAGTGAAATGAAATGAAAAAGTTACTTCCATGTGCATTTTTCCCATTTTAGATTATAGGAGAATCAAGCCCCTTATTCTCAAATTTGTTTCACATCTGACCTTAAATTCATTCTGTTTCTTTCCAGAGTTCTGAATCTGGATCCAGACTGAATTGTCTGAATTTCACAAAGGCTTAGAATTAAGCAGAGCCCTTGATGCTACTTTAATGCATTTCATATAATTAAATAAGTATGTAAAATAGTATATGTTAATGTTACCCTACTGTTCTGGTATTATACTATGGATCAGATGTTATAATGTCAGAGGTTTTTTTTAATAATTTTTTTTTTTTTTCTGTGCTATATGCAGGAGTAACAAGATGGTCTCTTGCTCACTAGGTATTAAATGTAATGCTTAATATGCAGATATTGGGAGGGAAGATAAGAATATATTAAAAAAGCTATTCTGGATAAGATCAAATATGTATATAGTCCAAGATTCTGAACCTTTAGTGGCTGGCAAATTTCCAGTAGGAAGCCCCAAACAGGATATTACAAGCAGAAAACATTGTGATTAATTGCTAAAAATTATTGAGCTATTCATGATATAGCCAGTTTTTCAACTAGCCACTGTAACTATTTCATTAATGGCAGGAGGAAGAGTCTCTCTGCTCAATATTTTGGATTTCACTATAGACTTCAGCCTACCCCATTTTGTCATCCCTCATCTGCTGAGGAGCTTGAAGGGATTGCTGTTGGGAAGGAGGACAAACAGGCTTGTTTCTCCATGTATCTTGATTCCAATCCATAGTTGAAATGCTACTTTTGTTATTAGGAACTGTTACTCTGTCCACCCCAAATAATGTTAAACAGCCCTTGCTTTTGTGAAAGTTTTGATAGTTTCCCTATTGATAAAAAATTACCAAACTGACACTTACTCTTTTATTTTAAAACTTGAATATTACCCAATATAGGAAAAAAAATTAAGCATCTTTATTTACTACCCATAATGCCTTTCTGTCAAGTGTTTTCCAAACAGTAAAAAAAACTGGTGCTAAAACAAGGCCAACTCTTGGTCACCTTCTGGAAATGATTGCATAAGCCCTCACTTCTGCTTCCCTGCAGGTTTTAAGTACCCTTTCGGAGACTTTTAGAGAAACTATCCTATCAGATCTCTTCAGGTACTAATTGTATATATTATCTGACTGGAAGTTCTTACAATGAGAAACAGGAAGCCTCTTTGTTCTTTATTCGTTTAGTCGCTTCCGACTCTTCGTGACTTCATGGACCCGCCCACGCCAGAGCTTCCTGTCGGTCGTCAACACCCCCAGCTCCCCCAGGGATGAATCCATCACCTCTAGAATATCATCCATCCACCTTGCCCTTGGTTGGACCCTTTTGCCCTCCACTCTCCCTAGCATCAGCATCTTCTCCAGGGTGTCCTGTCTTCTCATTATGTGGCCAAAGTATTTCCGTTTTGCCTTTAATATCATTCCCTCAAGTGAGCAGTCTGGCTTTATTTCCTGGAAGATGGACTGGTTTGATCTTCTTGCAGTCCAAGGCACTCTCAGAATTTCCCTCCAACACCACAGTTCAAAAGCATCTAAATTCCTTCTCTCAGCTTTCCTTATGGTCCAGCTCTCGCAGCCATATGTTACTACGGGGAACACCATTGCTTTAAATATGCAGACCTTTGTTGTCAGTGTGATGTCTCTGCTCTTAATTATTTTATCGAGATTTATCATTGCTCTTCTCCCAAGGATTAAGTGTCTTCTGATTTCCAGACTGCAGTCAGCATCTGAAGTAATCTTCGCACCTAGAAATACAAAGTCTTTCACTGCTTCTAGATTTTCTCCCTCTATTTGCCAGTTATCAATCAAGCTGGTTGCCATAATCTTGGTTTTTTTGAGGTTTAGCTGCAAGCCAGCTTTTGCACTTTCTTCTTTCACGTTCATCATAAGGCTCCTCAGTTCCTCTTTGCTTTCAGCCATCAAAGTGGTATCATCTGCATATCTGAGATTGTTAATGTCTCTTCCAGCGATTTTAACTCCAGCCTTCAATTCCTCAAGGCCAGCATGTCACATGATGTGTTCTGTGTACAAGTTGAATAGGTAGGGTGAGAGTATACAGCCCTGCTGTACTCCTTTCCCAATCTTAAACCAGTCCGTTGTTCTGTGGTCTGCCTTTTCTAAACCCAGCTTGTACAGCTGGCAATTCTCGCTCCATGAATTGCTGAAGTCTACCTTGCAGGATCTTGAGCATTACCTTACTGGCATGTGAAATGAGTGCCACTGTTCGATAGTTTGAACATTCTTTATGGTTTCCCTTTTTTGGGCATATCTCCCCCTATCACTGTTGTCCTTTGCTTTTCTTCTTTCTTGGGCTACTTCTAGTGTCTCAGCAGACAGCCATTTTGCCTTCTAGGTTTTCTCTTTCTTTGGGATGTATTTTGTTGCCGCCTCCTGAACAATGTTGCGAACTTCTGTCCATAGTTCTTCCAGGACCCTATCTACTAAGTCCAGTCCCTTAAATCTATTCTTCACCTCCACTGCATATTCCTTAGGAATATTAGTGAGCTCATATCTAGCTGATCTGTGGGTCTTCCCTAATCTCTTTAGTCTGATCCTAAATTGTGCAATAAGAAGTCCGTGATCTGAACTACAGTCAGCTCCAGGTCTTGTTTTTACCAACAGTATAGATGTCCACCACCTTTGGCTGCCAAGGATGTAGTCAATCTGATTTCGGTGTTGTCCATCTGGTGAAGTTCATGTATAAAGCCATCTCTTAGGTTGTTGGAAGAGAGTGTTTGTTATGCAGAGTGAGTTTTCTTGGCAAAATTCTATCAGCCTATGTCCTGCTTCATTTTGTTCTCCCAGGCCATGCTTACCTGTAATTCCAGGTGTCATTTGACTGCCCACCTTAGCATTCCAGTCTCCCGTGATGAAAATAACATCTCTTTTAGGCGTTTTGTCCAGTAGGTGCTGCAGATCCTCATAGAACTGCTCTACTTCAGCTTCTTTAGCATCTGTGGTTGGGGCATATATTTGGATCACTGTGATGTTAGATGGCTTGCCCTGAATTCAAACTGATATCATTCCATCATTTTTTGGATTGTATCCAAGCACTACTTTAGCCACTTTACAATTAATTATGAAGGCTACTCCATTTCTTCTGTGGTCCTCTTGTCTACAGTAGTAGATCTGGTGGTCGTCTGATGTGAAGTGGCCCATTCCAGTCCATTTCAGTTCACTGACGCCCAGAATGTCTATCTTTAATCTTGACATCTCACCAATAACCACATCCAGTTTGCCCTGGCTCATAGATCTTACATTCCAGGTGCCAATGGTGTGTTGATCCTTAGAACATCGGATTCGCCGTTCACCACCAGCACTGTCAGCCACGAGCTGTCCTTTCGGCTTTGAGCTAGCTGCGTCATCACGTCTGGGGCTAGTTGAACTCATCCTCTGTTCCTCCCCAGTAGCATTTTGACCATCTTCCAACCTGGGGGTCTCATCTTCCGATGGTATACCGACACATCTCTGGTTGTACTGATCCATTTAGTTTTCATGGCAAGAATACTGGGGTGGGTTGCCATTACCTTCCCCAGGGATCGCATTTAGTCTGACCTCTCTGTCATGACCTTCCCGTCTTGGGTGGCCCTTCACAGTTTAGCTCATGGCATCATTGAGGTGCTCAAGCTCCAGCACCATGACAAGGTAACGATCCTTTGCTGAAGGGAAGCCTCTTTAAGGAAGTGCAAAGTGTAGTTTTGGGTGTACTACCCAGATAAATGTTGCACCCTACAAGGTATCTGTGTTAGTAAATGGATCCATGTAAACTTCCTGGGTAACTTTGGGTCAATCATTCACTCTCATCGCAGCCTCTTACTGGATTATTTTTATGGGGATAAAGTGAAGAGAGATCTTGACATAAGTCATCTAAAGGTCTTTGAAGAAAGGTGGGATATAGATCTAATAAATAAATGGGACATTCAGTGCAAGTGGAGACACCTCTGAGTGAAGGCTGCATGATATTGCTTTTAATTTCACCCTCCTCCAGGGAAGAATATTATGTATTCACATAGGATGAAGAAAAATGATACCCTTGGATACACTCTTAGGCATAAGCCAAACCTGTCTGCTGCCTATGATAATCACCCCATTGTCTTGATGCAGCAGATAGTTTTTTATATCATCACCAACTCTCACTTTATTCCATGATTGCACATGTTTACTATGTCATGTAAAATTCAGTAAGAACCTTGAGAAACTAAAGCTGCTTTAGTTTTAACTGCCTTTTAATGGAACCAAAAGCTGTACTAGAACCAAAGATGTGAGATAAGAAGCAGCGTGCTCAACTTTTGCTTTGCCAAACCTGAGTGATGCTGGGTGATGCCTATTTTACCTGCAGATGAATGTGACTTCTGTTGAAATTGTTCAGATGCCACTATCATGAATGCAACTCATGACAACAGGGAGAGAAAGCAGTGTTTCCAATAGAAGAGAATATACGTAGCTCAGGGCTGAAATGTCGGGTCCTTGGTGCTCCCTGAGCTTGGTTGTTTGCTTGCAGACATTTCATTACCTGACTAGGTGACATCATCAGTGCTACTGAGTGTAAGGTAATGAAAAGTCTGCAAGCAAACAACCAAGCTCAGGGAATACCAAGGACTCCACGAAGCAGTGTTTGCTCATGCTTCCTGTATGACCATTTTCTTGAAATGGCCAAAGCAGCTTCAAGAAACAAAATGTATGATGTTGATTCCAGTTAGTTTAATTTCTGATGAAACCAATAGTGAAAAACATTGGTCAGGCAGTAGGACATGTACTCTGTAAGCATCCACTGATGAAAATAGTTGAAGCTTATCTATTTTAATGAATGCTACAGTGCTTTGGAGAGTGCAGTTGTGGGTGCTGTTATTCGCTCCCACTTAATTTGGAACCGTGGTTTAATTAGGGAGTAAAGAATCAATCAGCTGTCACTGACATGCCAGGCAACTCTGACAAGGGATGTTGCGGATAATTTGGTCAAGCTTTAAAGTGATTATAATTTGACAGTTACTAAGAAGATGTCATTAAATGACTATAAAGTTGCTTGGTTCTTACTCATGGTAGCCCTTTTCAGTGTGATTAAATTAAAATCATAAATGACATATGATTATCTATATGGAAGTTGAAAAGTTATGTTCAGTTTAAGGAGAGAGCAGGTGTGTGTTAACAGTTGTTGTTCATTCGTTCAGTCACTTCCGGCTCTTCGTGACTTCATGGACCAGCCCACGCCAGAGCTTCCTGTTGGTCGTCAACACCCCCAGCTCCCCCAGGGACGAGTCCGTCACCTCTAGAATATCATCCATCCATCTTGCCCTTGGTCGGCCCCTCTTCCTTTTGCCTTCCACTCTCCCTAGCATCAGCATCTTCTCCAGGGTGTCCTGTCTTCTCATGATGTGGCCAAAGTATTTCAGTTTTGCCTTTAATATCATTCCCTCAAGTGAGCAGTCTGGCTTTATTTCCTGGAGGATGGACTGGTTTGATCTTCTTGCAGTCCAAGGCACTCTCAGAATTTTCCTCAAACACCACAGTTCAAAAGCATCTATCATCCTTTTCTCAGCCTTCCTTATGGTCCAGCTCTCGCAGCCATATGTTACTACTGGGAATACCATTGCTTTAACTATGCGGAACTTTGTTGTCAGTGTGATGTCTCTGCTCTTAACTATTTTATCGAGATTTGTCATTGCTCTTTTCCCAAGGATTAAGCGTCTTCTGATTTCCTGACTGCAGTCAGCATCTGCAGTAATCCTCGCACCTAGAAATACAAAGTCTTTCACTGCCTCTACATTTTCTCCCTCTATTTGCCAGTTATCAATCAAGCTGGTTGCCATAATCTTGGTTTTTTTGAGGTTTAGCTGCAAGCCAGCTTTTGCACTTTCTTCTTTCACCTTCATCATAAGGCTCCTCAGTTCCTCTTCACTTTCAGCCATCAAAGTGGTATCATCTGCATATCTGAGATTGTTAATGTTTCTTCCAGCAATTTTAACTCCAGCCTTGGATTCCTCAAGCCCAGCATGTTGCATGATGTGTTCTGCATACAAGTTGAATAGGTAGGGTGAGAGTATACAGACCTGCCATATTCCTTTCCCAATCTTAAACCAGTCTGTTGTTCCGTGGTCTGTTCTTACTGTTGCTACTTGGTCGTTATACAGATTCCTCAGGAGGCAGACAAGATGACTTGGTATCCCCATACCACTAAGAACTTGCAACAATTTGTTATGGTCCACACAGTCAAAGGCTTTAGAATAGTCAATAAAACAGAAATAGATGATTTTCTGAAGCTCCCTGGCTTTTTCCATTATCCAGTGGATATTGGCAATTTGGTCCCTAGTTCCTCTGCCTTTTCTAAACTCAACTTGTACATCTGGCAATTCTCGCTCCATGAATTTCTGAAGCTACCTTGCAGGATCTTGAGCATTACCGTACTGGCATGTGAAATGAGTGCCACTGTTCGATAGTTTGAACATTCTTTAGTGTTTCCCTTTTTTGGTATGAGGATATAAGTTGATTTTTTCCAGTCTGATGGACATTCTTGTGTTTTCCAAATTTGCTGGCATATAGCATGCATTACCTTGAGAGCATCATCTTGCAAGATTTTGAACAGTTCAGCTGGGATGCCATCATCTCCTGCTGCCTTGTTATTAGCAATGCTTCTTAAGGCCCATTCAACCTCACTCTTCAGGATGTCTGGCTCTAGCTCCCTGACCACACCATCAAAGCTATCCCCGATACTGTTATCCTTCCTATACAGGTCTTCTGTATATTCTTGCCACCTTTTCTTGATCTCTTCTTCTTCTGTTAGGTCCTTGCCATCTTTGTTTTTGATCATACCCATTTTGGCCTGGAATTTACCTCCAATGTTTCTAATTTTCTGGAAGAGGTCTCTTGTCCTTCCTATTCTATTGTCTTCTTCCACTTCCATGCATTGCTTGTTTAAAAATAATTCCTTATCTCTTCTGGATAACCTCTGGAATTTTGCATTTAATTGGGCATATCTCCCCCTATCACTGTTCCCCATTGCTTTCCTTCTTTCTTGGGCTACTTCTAGTGTCCCAGCAGACAGCCATTTTCCTTCTTGGTTTTCTTTTTCTTTGGGATGTATTTTGTTGCCGCCTCCTGAACAACGTTGTGAACTTCTGTCCATAGTTCTTCCGGGGCCCTATCTACTAAGTCCAGTCCCTTAAATCTATTCTTCACCTCTACTGCATATTCCTTAGGAATATTAGTGAGCTCATTTTTAGCTGATCTGTGGGTCTTCCCTAATCTCTTTAGTCTGATCCTAAATTGTGCAATAAGAAGTCCATGATCTGAATTACAGTCAGCTCCAGGTCTTGTTTTTACCAACTGTATAGATATCCACCACCTTTGGCTGCCAAGGATGTAGTCAATCTGATTTCGGTGTTGTCCATCTGGTGAAGTTCATGTATAAAGCCGTCTCTTAGGTTGTTGGAAGAGAGTGTTTCTTATGCAGAGTGAATTGTCTTCGCAAAATTCTATCAGCCTATGTCCTGCTTCATATTGTTCTCCCAGGCCATGCTTACCTGTAATTCCAGGTGTCATTTGACTGCCCACCTTAGCATTCCAGTCTCCCATGATGAAAATAACATCTCTTTTAGGCATGTTGTCCAGTAGGTGCTGCAGATCCTCATAGAACTGCTCTACTTCAGCTTCTTCAGCATCTGTGGTTGGGGCATATATTTGGATCACTGTGATGTTAGATGGCTTGCCCTGAATGCGAACTGAGATCATCGTTTTTTGGATTGTATCCAAGCACTGCTTTAGCCACTTGACTATTAATTTTGAAGGGTACTCCATTTCTTCTGTGGTCCTCTTGTCCACAGTAGTAGATCTGGTGGTCATCTGATGTGAAGTGGCCCATTCCATTTCAGTTCACTGACGCCCAAAATGTCTATCTTTAATCTTGACATCTCACCAATAAACACATCCAATTTGCCCTGGCTCATAGATCTTACATTCCAGGTTCCAGTGGTGTGTTGATCCTTAGAACATCGGATTCGCCATTCACCACCAGCACCGTCGGCCGCTAGCCGTCCTTTCAGCTTTGAGCTAGCTGCGTCATCACGTCTGGGGCTAGTTGAACTCATCCTCGGTTCCTCCCCAGTAGCATTTTGACCATCTTCTGACCTGGGAGTCTCATCTTCCGATGGTATACTGACATATCTCTGGTTGTACTGATCCATTTATTTTCATGGCAAGAATACTGGGGTGGGTTGCCATTACCTTCCCCAGGGATCTCATTTAGTCTGACCTCTCTGTCATGACCTTCCCGTCTTGGGTGGCCCTTCACTGTTTAGCTCATGGTATCATTGAGGTGCTCAAGCTCCAGCACCATGACAAGGTAACGATCCTTTGCTGAAGGTGTTAACAGTTACCACAACATAATTGCAACTGAATTGCAAGATAGATTAATTTCTGATGAAACCAATAGTGAAACTAGTGAATTTTGTCTGATGTGAAACATATAAAAGTCCTTGCATAGATAACATTTCTGAGAAATTTCAAAGAAAGATATTATCTGTGAAGTGAGCAAAGTTGAGAAACTGTAAGCAAATAATAGTAATGAAATATACTTGGGGTGACATCTAAAGGCCAGCTGATCAAGGAATTTGCTAAAACCTTTGATTCTATCTTTTAAAGAGTTCTTTTTTTAAGTACTACATTTCTTAATAGAGATGTGTTTCCATATGGAGTTTTGATTAATTAATTATGTGCCATCAAGTCATTGTTTATTCTTAGTGACCACATGCATAGGTAAGTTTCCTCCCTAACCTGGTCTTTCAGTTCTTCCAATGGTGCATGATAACCACTTGAACTGAATTCATCTATCTTGCTGTTGGTCATCCTCTTCTTCACTTTCTTTCCACCTTTTCCAGCATTATATTCTTCTTCAAAGAGCTAAGTCTTCTCAAAATGTGTCTGAAGTACATATGAAGTTAGGTTACTGTAAACCTTATTTCCTACAAATTAAGTCTGGCAAAGCTCTTTATAATTATTCACTGTGGGAGGAAAAAAAATCTCCCATGATCTTGAAAATGGCTGCTTAACTTCTGTGTTATGTGCACATTTTACATGGAAATTTTAAATAGTATGCATACGTTCATAGCTTGTAAATATGACTTACGGTGAGACCAAAATATATATATTTCCAGTTTACGAACAGCTTTCTCCAGTGGAGCATATACTAGTACAGGAGCAGGGATGAAGCTCTAACTGCCGCATTCTTCTTTCCCAGAATGCTAGGACTTTTCTCAGAGGTACCAGAACTCCATTCCTGCCATCATGGCAGTTTTCAGGAATTTACAGAAGCAAACAAAATAATTGTCACTCTCATAGTACCTCCCCCTTCTCTCTCAGAGCATGCATTGTTTCATACCACTGTCTTACCTGCACTGCTTCAGAGCTCATCTGAAATACCATTCCCTTGAGTTACCCACTGAAAATGGGGACAACAATGACAAGTTCTAATGAGTGTACAATTAAATATATTTCAATAAAGAATTACTTTCCAAGAAAACCATGTTAGATACTAACAGTATCCTCTTTCCTTTACATCTATAGGGGCTGGAGGCTGGTGTCCATCAGAAAGTAACCATTACCAGTGGCTACAAGTGGATTTTGGCAATAGGAAACAGATCAGCTCAATTGCTACTCAAGGCAGATATAGTAGCTCTGACTGGGTAACCCAGTATCGGGTGCTTTATAGTGATACAGGGAGAAATTGGAAGCCATATCACCAAGACGGAAATGTTTGGGTAAGTTACCTGTTATGCATGCATTTTAACTATACCATTTGCCCCTTGAAATTCTCTGAACTATATCCAGGTTGACCTACTGTCTTATTTCTATACAACAGCATGAAATTTCTTTTCTGATTCCATGAATAGAACATGTGTGATGGCTCATTATTCCATAGCATTTTATTCAGTGTGATAATGACCATGTTGTTAATGTGCAGTGGAGGTACATATGGGATTCATTCAAATGTATGAAAAAGGACTTAGTTTAGAAAACAGGGAAGTAAGGGGAGACACAATGGAAGTTTATTAAATGATTCCATAGCATAGAGAACACAGATAAAAATAAGTTGTCCTCCTTTTTTCAGATCACATAGGGTAGGTTATCCAATGAAATTATTTGATAGCAAATGATCATGGAGTTGACGAACCTTATGCATTAAGGTGATTTGGACTTTGATGTGTAAAGTAATACAAAATCAACTCATCCCGAGTGCTGGAACAATGTACTTTGAGGTTTGTTCAAAGTGAAAAAGTGAGGTTCACATTTTGACATCTCTAACTGAAGGCATTGAAGTGGGCTATTTTCCTTTAGTAGAAATGCCTTGGTGCATGCATTCCCAGAAAAATGTCAAATGCCAATGAAGAGGCCAATTCAGCAGACCTGGAACTGAAATACTGCATTGGTGAGCTGTATCAAAAGGACTGTTCATTGAAACCTCCAAGTGACATTTGCAAAAGCCAACTTTGGGCTTTTTAATTTAGGGGGGAAAGCCCATATCTCAAGTCAAAATGTGATATAATTATATACAGTATAGAGAAAGGAAAGAAAACTTGTACTTATTTATACTATTTATAGTTCTATGTTATGCTGTAGGACTATAAGGTCATCTAATTAAACTGGTTGCCAGGACCTTCTGTCAGCCCTTCAACAGACCAGACTAGGAAACCAAAATTATGAATACTAATACTTTACCCCAAGCTCTAATTTAGGAGAAATTTAGTTAAAAAAAAGTTTTACAGGTGGTGCATAATTTATCAATAATTGGAAAATATATAACAAATATAACAAAATATGTTGGAAATGTAACAATAAAGAAAGAACATTTTATCACATGTTAAAACAACTCAAAAGTACTGGGAAGAAAAACTCTGCTCTTAACTATTTTATCGAGATTTGTCATTGCTCTTCTCCCAAGGATTAAGTGTCTTCTGATTTCCTGACTGCAGTCAGCATCTGCAGTAATCTTTCCACCTAGAAATACAAAGTCTTTCACTGCCTCTACAATTTCTCCCTCTATTTGCCAGTTATCAATCAAGCTGGTTGCCATAATCTTGGTTTTTTTGAGGTTTAGCTGCAAGCCAGCTTTTGCACTTTCTTCTTTCACCTTCATCATAAGGCTCCTCAGTTCCTCTTCGCTTTCAGCCATCAAAGTGGTATCATCTCTATATCTGAGATTGTTAATGTTTCTTCCAGCAATTTTAACTCCAGCCTTGGATTCCTCAAGCCCCGCATGTCGCATGATGTGTTCTGCGTACAAGTTGAATAGATAGGGTGAGAGTATACAACCCTGCTGTACTCCTTTCCCAATCTTAAACTACTCTGTTGTTCCGTGGTCTGTTCTTACTGTTGCTACTTGGTCGTTATACAGATTCCTCAGGAGGCAGACAAGATGACTTGGTATCCCCATACCACTAAGAACTTGCCACAATTTGTTATGGTCCACACAGTCAAAGGCTTTGGAATAGTCAATAAAACAGAAATAGATGTTGTTCTGAAACTCCCTGGCTTTTTCCATTATCCAGCGGATATTGGCAATTTGGTCCCTAGTTCCTCTGCCTTTTCTAAACCCAGCTTGTACATCTGGCAATTCTCGCTCCATGAATTTCTGAAGTCTACCTTGCAGGATCTTGAGCATTACCTTACTGGCATGTGAAATGAGTGCCACTGTTCGATAGTTTGAACATTCTTTAGTGTTTCCCTTTTTTGGTATGGGGATATAAGTTGATTTTTTCCAGTCTGATGGACATTCTTGTGTTTTCCAAATTTGCTGGCATATAGCATGCATTACCTTGACAGCATCATCTTGCAAGATTTTGAACAGTTCAGCTGGGATGCCATTGTCTCCTGCTGCCTTGTTATTAGCAATGCTTCTTAAGGCCCATTCAACCTCTCTCTTGAGGATGTCTGGCTCTAGCTCACTGACCACACCGTCAAAGCTATCCCCGATATTGTTATCCTTCCTATACAGGTCTTCTGTATATTCTTGCCACCTTTTCTTGATCTCTTCTTCTTCTGTTAGGTCCTTGCCATCTTTGTTTTTGATCATGCCCGTTGTTACCTGGAGTTTACCTCCAATGTTTCTAATTTTCTGGAAGAGGTCTCTTGTCCTTCCTATTCTATTGTCTTCTTCCACTTCTGTGCATTGCTTGTTTAAAAATAATTCCTTATCTCTTCTGGCTAACCTCTGGAATTTTGCATTTAATTGGGCATATCACTGTTGCCTTTTGCTTTCCTTCTTTCTTGGGCTACTTCTAGTGTCTCAGCAGACAGCTGGTGCATAATTTATCAATAATTGAAAAATATATAACAAATATAACAAAATAGGTTGGAAATGTAACAATAAAGAAAGAACATTTTATCACATGTTAAAACAACTCAAAAGTACTGGGAAGAAAAACTAAATTTGAATTAAATCCTCCAATATTCTTACTAGGAATTGTTCTAGAATATATAAACAAGAAATGATACAGTTTATTAAAATACATGTTGGTGGCAACAAGGACGAATTTAGAGAACATTGGAAAAGAGATAGGTTGCCAATGATATCAGATTGGGAAACCAAACATGGAGAAAACACAGCAATGGTAAAAGTAATTGTATGGATTCACAACAAACGGTTAACTAAATTCTAGCAAGAATGACTCCCTTATATATCATATATTACACAATAAGGCAAATTCAGATATTTAGAGTATGCTTTCTAAGGGGGGGGGGACAGGCAAAAGGAGTTAAATAGAAATCAAAAGCAATTCCAGATGCTTACAAATCTATTGATTGCAACTATCAGTTGGGGTACAATGGGAGAGAAGAGTATGACTTGTAATCAAGTAGTTTCCTAATAATGTCTTTATCGATTTTTATTTTTTCTTTACTTTTTCCTTTCTTCTCTTGTGTATCAATAGTTTTCTTCTCCTTCTTCTTGTCTCTCTGTGTGTGTGTGTGTGTGTGTGTGTTAACGTGGTGCCAGTTCAGCCAGCCTAAGAATCTCCAGTTGCTCCTTCTTTATGCCCTTCAAATGTGTTTGGACTGCAACTACCAAATGGCCAGTGAGCACGATCTCTGGCTGAGCATATTGCGAGATGTAGTCCCATTACATTGGAGAGTACCAGGGTGCGGAAGGCTGCTGTGTTCATTCTGTGAACATGAATGTTAAGTTTGAAAAGATGTGACTAGCTCTTTAAAAAAATATCCAAAGCCAATGTTGAGGGTCAGTATGATTTTCGTCTGCTTAAATATAATTTTTCAGTGCCCAAATCTGCAATGCTCTCTGTGACCCTGCTTGCAGAAATCAAATACATTAAGTAAATTGAGCTAATATATGCAAGTAGGCTTACTTCCCATAATTTATATGGAGTGTGGCATTCAGCTTTCCTTGGCACCGCATTTTGGGACCATTATTTTTAAATTACAGAATACATATTCAGCCCAATACCAGGTTTTATATGGCTCTTGCTCTCTGCTCCTTCTTTACATACACACAGTGATTGCTTGGCAATAGCCTGACTCAGTTTAAATGAGAAAATAGAAAAAAACAAGAAACTCAAAATGCAGAATTCAGCAATATTCTCAGGAAAGCAATTTAATATCAAATGACACAGCCAGGAGACAAAATCTGAGGAATAATGAAAGAACAGCAGTTTGGGAGCATATATGGAGAGGAAAACTTTTTTCCTCCTCTTGGCACCTTTGTCTCCAGTGAGCACAATCACCACCGAAGGCAGCAGTGTACTACACAACAACTGCATACATTTATTGAATCACAGCTTGAATAAAGTGTCCCTTTAGTACTTTTCTCAATTTCAGCACAACTAATTAGAGGTACACATTGCTAGCCACACAAAAGAATCACTTTTATAGTGGGGTGGGCGGTGCATAAATCAAACAGATAAATAAATAACTTTTCTTAACAATGTAAGCAGAGAGATTATAATCAGATAGTTACCATAACTTGTCTTGTAGCTCCCTGCATCCAGGAAGAGTTCCCAGGGCAGAAGAGTAGGAGAAAGCAGCAGCCTAATGCTCCTTTACATTCTATGAATACCAACATGACTTACCTAACTTCTTTGATTTTTCCTTTGAGGTTTGGACTCTGACCAGCTAGTTTTCACCAGTGATGTCATGGAATACTATTATGATTCAAAAAGGAGTTAAGTTGGGGACCGAGCGTCCTTGGGTGGTTCTTGGTCATGGGAGTTGATATCCTGCTTCTTGTTCCTTTATCCATCAATAATACTTTGATCTTCTCCTGGTTTCACGGCATGTCAGTGTTTTAGTTCATCCTGGCATACTTTGCACTCTCCATGCACCTGTGTGTTCAAGTGGACTGATGTACACTAGTAGACTTGAATATTCCTCATATGACTCGTAAAGCCCAATCAATCAAGATTTCTTGTGAAAGTTATTTGCTGGGGAAGTCTTCAAAGAAGTTACACTCCATTCAAATATAGACTATCTGTTTCAGCCCTTGATGGCTTGGGACCGGGTTACTTGCGGAAGCGTTTCTTCCTGGTTGTTTCTATCTATCATACACGTTCTAGCAAGAGGGATATGTTCCAGGTCCTGCTGGCTATGGAGTGTTGGTTGGCAGACCCCAAAAGAAGACCCATTTCTGCTGTGGTGCCCACCCACTAGAACATCATCCCTCTGGAGATCAGGCCAGCCCTGATCCTGCTGGCCTTCTATAAGGCCTTGAAAAACTGGTTTTGTGCCCAAGCCAGGGAACCCAGGTATGTGTCAGAGTCCATCTCCTGGCTGTGTTAATGGCTGTTTTATTATTCTGCTTGCTGTGTGATTAAATAAATAACCCTTGGTACATCCAAAATACCTTTTGAACAGAGCATGCAGTAAGAGGAAGGAAGAATACTGTTAAAAAGAATATACTTTAAACAAAACTATCAGGGAGAAGGGATGCGGTGGCGCTGCGGGTTAAACCGCTGAGCTGCTGAGCTTGCCGATCGGAAGGTTGGTGGTTCGAATCCGCGTGATGGGGTGAGCTCCCGTTGCTAGTCCCAGCTCCTGCCAACCTAGCAGTTCGAAAACATGCAAATGTGAGTAGATTAATAGGTACCACTTTGGCGGGCAGGTAACAGCGTTCCATGTAATCATGCCAGCCACATGACCACGGAAGTGTCTATGGACAAACGCTGGCTCTTCGGCTTTGAAACGGAGATGAGCACCGCCCCCTAGAGTTGGACACGACTGCACTTAATGTCAAGGGAAACCTTTACCTTTACCCTATCGGGGAGAACAAACTGTGACAACATGAAGTGTTGAAATGACCCTCTTCTCTATGTGTTAGAGAAAGAGATCAAACCTCAGATAGTGATGTAGAGATAGGAAGAGGTCTTTCAAAGTGAACTTAGATAAAGCTTTCTGTTTCTGTAAAGTAGAATTTCTATCTTTTTCTCTTGTGCCATGTTTCCTTGGATTTCCTTGGATTTTAAATAACACTAGTGAGGCTCCTCTTCTAAACACTACTGGTTTCTTCTGGAATATCCATTTATACTGACATTCTAAGTTTGCAAAGTTTGACAGAATTATGCTCCAAATGTTCTTTCAAAATCTTGAAAAGGACATGAAATACATTCACAGTACAGGGATACCCTATCTTAAAGGGGAATGAACCCACAACCCACACACAGGGGCTGGGGGTGGAGATACATATTTTTCACCCTTCCTATTAGAACCCACCCATAATTTGTTGTGCTAATCCCTATACCTGAATGTCCCTTTTATTTTTTTCTCCAAATGATGCACTTATACAGAAGCAACATATCACCGCCATTGCCACTCCATGCTACTGCATTAGATTGACATAAGTGCAATATTTGTGTATGTGTGTGTTTGTGCACCTTCAAGTCAGTTTTTGACTCCAGGTAACTGTCTGGAGAAGTCCCTGCAGTTTTCTTGCCAAGGTTTGTCAGAAGTGGTTTGCCATTGCCTCCTTCTTAGGGCTGAGACAGAGTGACTGGCTAAAGGTTGCCCAGCTGGCTTAGTGCCTAAGGCAGGACTAGAACTCATGGTCTCCTGGTTTCTAACCTGATGTCTTAACCACTATACCAAACTGACTCTCTAAGTGAGTATATATGTTCTTAAGATCTGTGTTTTCTGTTTCAGCTGTAGCTTTATCATTTAGATTGAATAGGTTTCATTATTTGGCTGTGGTGCCACCTCTATGGTATATCCTTCCCCCTTCATCACTTTTGACTTTCTGAAGGTCCCTCCAAACCTGTTTGTGCCATCAGGCCTGGGAACCCCAGGGGACTGGTGAATTTTTAAAGTGGCTATACTATTATTAACATCTCTTCATCTAACAATTCCTTCTTTTTTAGCTGTGTTTTTATGATTTTTTTAATAATTATTATAATTGTTTAGTATTTATTACCTCCCTTTTTTAGCTTTGTTGCATGCCACCCAGAGTCACTTGTCATGAGATGGGCAGCTATATAATTTGATGGATGGATGAATGAATGAATGAATGAATGAATGAATGAATGAATGAATAGCGTGCCAATATTAGCTCATAGAATTAGAAGTGCTAGATTACAGTTCCCATATTCCTTGGCCCCCCCAAGTCCAAATCATTTGATGGTACCAGGTTGGAGAAGGCTTAGACATGCTAAAGCTGAATCTTTTAATAGGGTTAGCAACAGTCAAGGCAAAGTTAAAGCTAAATTAGTACTAATGTATTAGCATTGATTTCATTTAAACACGTTTGTTCCCATGGACCTTCCATCTGGATAAAAGATAATGGGATTGAGAAGATGGAACAAAACATGTAACTTTCACATCAACACAATTACATAGTGACACTGATGCTTTTTTTTTTTTCCTTCTTCATCTGCATTGCCTCCTAAAATAAATGAGACTACCAGAAAAGGTTAATCCTGGCTATTGCTACTAATAGCAAATTAAAAACAACAACAACATACATTCAGCACAGACATAAACTGAAAACAAACTGTAATTTAATTGGTTCCATCAAGGCTATTCACAGGCTTTGAGTTAATATCAATTGCTTCTGAAAAATCCCATATGGCCTAAAACCAGGAAAAGGGTAGTGTTCTCCCTACACATATAATCACACATCCATCTCCTGCAGTCATATCCATAAAATATAATCAATCTACGGAATGCTACTATTTAAGTCAGGATTGTTAATGATATAATCAGAAGAAAGAGTCAAGGGACAAAAGAGCACCAAACTGGATTCTAAGAACACAAATGTGATTAAAAAGAAATAGAAGACATTCTTCAACATTTGTGAAAATGAACATGGAGCTAGTTTATTTTAGAAGGTAATTTGTCTCACTTTCAGTCTTCTCATGGTTAAATCACCTCTACTGGCCAGTTCAAATAATCAGTGGTGTACAGGCAATGGGAATTGTACCAAGTCCAGAATACGTCTTTCAAACTGCAGCCCTGGTAACTCATCAAAATCCTCCTCCATTTTAAATGAAATACTGATGTAAGATGCTCTGAACAAACAGCACCCCAATATACTATATGTTAAGAGATAACTGTCATGTGAGATCATCTCCTTAGTTGCATAGGTGTTTAAAACTAACACGGTAAAACAAAAGCAACAATTTAAAATCAGTCCAAACGGTTAACTTATACCCCAACCCCTCACACTATAGCATGTGAGCATGTGGCCAATGTCAAAAGAAAAATATATTATTAAAGACGGAATATTTTATGAGCAAGCTTGACATACTGAGGGATCTTATGCACCGTTAGATTCCAGAGATGTTTACAGACAAATATGTTTTGGAGATATGGAAATGTGTGCCAATGAACTTTTTTCAAATAGTCTGTAGATTCTACAGCTCATCTTTTGCTCTTTATACCCCCCCAGAATGGGTATCTTAAATGCCAAATCTTTCCCCAGTTTATAATGTATACTCAGGTAGTACAGTGATTAGATTTACACATGACTTTCATTATAGCAAAAGGTCAGTGTATGATCGGAATTCACTCATATGTCATGCCTCATCTTTTAATGTCAGATAATATTGATGTAATGAGGAAGTCAGCAAAAGAAGAACACCATCACAAATGGATGTTTCTGATCTTTTAAGGGAGTGCTAAGAATGAAAATATTTAATCGATGGAAATTTTATAGCTGATAAACTTGCAGTCTTCAGTATTTTTTCTTTCTGTTATTCATTTAAGAAGTAATCATGGATATACATATATTCCCTGCTTTGTGCTGCATAGTAGCCACTATAAGCATCTCATTAAGGATTAGAACTATGAAAATTAAAAACAAAATAAAATCTGTTTGCCGGTGACAAAAAAAGAGAAAACTGCATTCAGAGTTAGGTTGTAATTAAAAGTTTGAACCAAACCTTTCCAGTTCAACTTCTTTTAATCTGCTTAATTAAGTTATATGATTATTTACCATTATAGGTTTGAATAGCCAGAAATACTATTTTTTAAATTAAACATTTGGGATATTGTAACTGATTGATTTTTTTTTATTATTTCTTCATTAAATATTAAAATTAAATATTTGCAAAATCCCAAAAATAATAGGGTACATTTAATTATAGTCACCTAATACAGTGGCATCTATAATACAGTGGCATCTACCAGCACAATGAATTCCTCTACACTCTCCATTCTCTGTACATTCACAAAATCTGCTTTAAAAGAAGTATCTGTCCAGAATCAGATTCACAGAGGTACAGAGGGAACATGAAAAGTCACAGTTTTGCTGCATGAGTGGAAACTTAACAGTGGCCTGTACAGTATGGCCTATAATTCTATGAATCAAATAGTTGCTTTTCATTCCAGTTAAACTCAGTGGGGCTTATATTAGTCAAAACTACATTTTCATATTGATTTCAGAGAAACATAAATGTGGTTAACAGATTAAACTAGATCCAACATTTATGAATTTATATGTATTACATACATTATATGCCAAATATATGTTCTTGTTTCTGGCATCTATGATGAAATATCATCTTGTGTTAAAAGAACCATGTGGTATCCAGAGATGCCAGTTGACTTTTTCAATTTTCATTTATTACCGCCTATAGCCAGCAAACAGTTGAATTTGTAGTCAAGTTTCATAATTTGAAAATAACATACTGAATTCTAAATCCTTTGTTAAATTACTTGTTTATCAGTCATCTAATATAAAAGCTTGCAAGCGAAGAATAAGTAACATGGTACCTTCTAGAAGGTTTCAACTACACTTTCCATCAATTCCAACTACAATTACCTAGCCAGCCTAGGTAATGATTAGGAATGATTAGGGTTGTAACTCAAAATACTTGGGGAGGACCAGTTTAACTGTACCTGTCATACGCTTTCCAATATGTATATGAAATAATGTTTCATGTCACCTGTTACAGATTATAAATATCACTGGTGCTGTATTATATGTGTTCAAAGATTAAATTCAATTTCTTCCTGGTTGTCAAGTACTAATTAATACTGTCAGTGGTACAATTGTTCTCTGTATTTCATCATAACTGAAATTCAATTGTGATACAAGATGGAAGAAGTCAGAAGTCAAAAGAAAGTTGATGAAATAGACAAGTTGATTGATAGCTGATTATAGTTCTTTAGCTTTATTGGGTGGATCAGAATGCATTGGGTTATATCTGTTGCCTGCTTTCAGTATGTTTGCAGAGCAGGCATGGTGGTATATTTTTCTTTTATTTTCTTAAAGTATCCTTTAGCATGCAAACATATGTGCCTCCATATAATAAGTTTTGACTTCTAATTAATGAAGGGTAGCCATCATTGGCCTATTATTCCCTTTTTTGTACTTCTGGAACTTTTCTCTGCTCTCCCCCCTCCCCCAATTGCACTGCCAAAATGTGTATGTGGTTTATACTTTTCCAGAAAAATGAAATGGATGCATTAACATTCCCCCAAACAATAAATAATTAAAAGCAGCTAGAAAAAAAATGTCCTTAGCTGCCTGGTAAAATGTTCACATCACTGCCATGCCTTCAGTCTTATGACTGTCTGTCTATCTATCTGGGCAGCCCTGGCCAGATAATCCTGTTCTAAATGAATAACCTAATTTCTTAACTTGAAGGATTAATTCCAGATAGCTTCTACTGAAGAAATAAGTAGATATGAAGAAAATGGCAAAGTTCAGGGCTTTTATTCACATTACAAAATACAAAGGGATGAAGCTTGGTTCAGCCCAGTTTTGGTCAAAACATAGAGGGGGTTTACTAATGAATGCACCCTCTTGTATCTGCTGGCTTTTGCCAGGAGATACACTCTGACAAGTGAGCGGAGCCAGGACAAAACCTCAAATTGATTTAATTTAAACTTGTTTTAAAGTAACTAAATCCAGTAAAGGTATTTTCCCCTTTAAATATATTAAAATCCAACAGCAATTTCTGTAAGTTTTTGGGACTACATCTAAAGCTTTGGAGTCATCAGTTGTATATCTGCAACAGACATACACAAGACTGTACTGCATGTCATACTCATTCTGCATAGACTTTCTAGACTTTCAGTTACAAGTGAAATGCCACTTTCACAAATAAGCCTGCTTTGTTGGTTATAATATATAACATGATTACAGTTTATGTAGTGTATATGAATTGACCTGGTGCATATATGTGACTATGCATATGATGCTTATTGCAAGGTTTTCTAACCTTTTATTTCTTTGATTTTTATATATTAAAAAGCTCTGCATATGTAATTTGGAAGCAATTATAGTTTCCAGCTACTGAAATCTGAAATTGTATAAATTAACGAGACTGAAAAAGCAAGTTATTTCATTTTTATGTAACATGGATTTGTAGCAACCTGTCTCCTTTACAATAAGGGAATAACAAAAAGCTTGCTGTTTACAGGGTACCACAGCAGAAACAGCACTTTCATGCCTATCCTATAAGTTTTCCTTGTCAAGCATGTCCTCTGGATTTTTTAAAATTGATTCCTGTATATAATTTGCCCAACTTTATGAGTTGTGAGGAGAAAGAGGAATTTAAATCCATACAAGAGACTTGAAAACCTGCTGAACTGCTCCTAGATTGTATGGACCCTAGAGACTGGTTACAGCTTGGTAAAACTCCATCTTAAGCAGGCCTTTAGAAAAACGGGAGGCTTAAAGCAATGACTAATAAGAGGCTAGTAAGGCTTCCATGACAATCACTGCAGAGGACCCTTTAATCCCACATGATCTCACCAGATGATAGAATTAGGGATATCTGCTCTTACTATTAAAGATGCTATTGCACTGTACTCAAGGCAACTTAAAGTCCAAGCCAGTGTTTCTCAAACTTGGCAACTTTAAGATGTGGGGACCTCAACTTCCAAAACTTCCCAGTTAGCCAGGCTGGCTGGGGAATTCTGGGAGTTGAAGTCCCCACATCTTAAAGTTGCCAAGTTTGAGAAAGACTGTTCTAAACCATAGTAAGAAAAACATTCAGACTGGGACTCTTCGGCAGCAGCTTGCAAAGTATTCAGGTCAAACTACCATATCCTTCCACTGGACAATTTAAGAAAAAAGTTGCCAATCACCTTCCTTCTTTGGGGTGTATCTTTATGGGCATATATACTTTTGTAGGTGTGCAGTGTATAAAAAACTATTTATACAAAGCAAAGTTAAATTTCTATATGCAGAATGAAAGGATCAAAATGCACATATATTATGCAGGCATAAACAACCACTAGCTTTAATAAAAAGAAAGCACCTTTCTTGTCAGCCCTTTTGCACTCTAATAACTTCCCAGACCCTCTCTTGATCATCACAGCTGAAACAGCACAGTGAGTGAGTTTTCCCTCATATGCAAGAAGGTGCTGGTTTAAAACCCAGCAGAAATGTCTTTTACAAAACTGATTTATTCCTTCTTCTAGGTATGTAGTTTCATAGCTAGCTAAGGGCTTAAATATTAATAATAAAAAGTAACCAGCTACAGGGGAGTAAAGTGCTCCAGTCTGGAACTCTCTTCCCAGAGAAGCTGTCAAAATGCTCCCTTTTAAAAAAAATATATATTTTCAGTACCTCTCAGAAACCTTTCATTCTGTGTGTATGCTGCGTAATTGTTTTTTTTTCAGAATATACCATTTCGCAAGCTGCTTTAAAAGTCATATTTGAAAGTGGTTAATAGTGTCTGTCTGTGTGTGTGTGTGTGTGCCTGTATGCGTGTGTTAGGGTACACACAAACACTTATTTAAAAGTAAGTCTGACTGAATTTAAATTGATTCTCAGTAAAACATATATCGGATCATAACCTTTTACTGCAATCCTACGCGTGCTTCTGTGGAGCACAGTGGGACTTCAAAGTAAACATAGATGTGCATAGTTCATTCTTTCAAATGTCTATTATTAGTTAAGCTTTTCTTAATTTAATTAAGCTTTCTTGAGAGGAAGTAGACAGTTAAAGACAACAAACATCTTTTTTCAAAATCTGAATGAAGGTGACAGAGAGAAAATGATTTTGTGGGTCAGGCGAGTTAAGCATTTTTAATATAACTTGATTAATAATGATCTGTAATGATCACTTGATATTTTAAAGTTTATTGGCTTTTCATGACTTTTCCACCTACCCTCAATAACCATGGGTGACTTGTGGCTCATAACTTGGATATATTTACTATCTTACACGTGAACATGAGGAAATCAACTGTGGAATTAATCTAGTGCCAGCAAAAGACTGTTGTCCAGATTTTTCAGTCTGTTATAAAAGGGGCCATAGGGAACAGAAAATAGCTGCAGTTTTAGATGAATACTCCCTAGTTCTTTACCTTTTGTCCTATTTGTGTACAAGCAAATGTACAAAAATCCCACTTGCTTTTTCTATTGACTTTTTACAAAAAATTACTTTGTCCAGAAGATATACTATCATTCATTAAAATTGACATTCATGGATACCAGTGAATTCTGCAGCAAAAACAGTACAATGTCTTCGAAACAGGAGTATTCCCAATTGTACCAACCATGACAATTTAGGACAATCTATTCCATACCTTATCTTATTTTCACAAACAAAAAATCAGGTTCCTCTGCCCTCCAAATGCTGATGCCTTAGAGAAATAAAGACTATTCTGTCCTGTTAAGCTTGGGGAGAATTAGCTAGGAAATATTGGGCTTCCTTAGGAGGACACATTTATAAACTTATGCATCCAACATTTATTATTTTGAACTAGCATTTTTTAGAAATACAGAATTCATAATGTTATCAAGGAAGAGATTCTCAATTTTTTAAAGAGCAGGACAAGACCTGGTGAAGAGTGATAGTTGCTAATAGCAATGAAAAACATCGCATAATAGGAAATTTTTGAAAATGTTTAAATGAGTTTGGAGTAGAACATAGGAGTTGGTTTAGTCTTTTTGGATATTTTACAATCCCAGAATTTTTAAATGGGCAGTGGATAGCAAAGGTTGAGGACCTTAATGATCTTCTATCTATTCTACTGTAAAAAAAGAAAGAAAAAAAAATAAAATCTGGAAAAAAAAGTAATTGCTGTACAGGAAAAGGTAGAAAAGTCAAAGGATGAGCCCTCTTTTCAGGAAGAGGGGAAAAAAGCTTTGGACTATTTCAGCATATTTTCTTCATGTCACAGGAGAACTATAAGAATTTGGTGATATCAAGTAGTTCTTTAACAGAGTTTATTCCTTACCATGTCCAGCACACCAGATATTTTAAAAAATCAGTTAGAATTGTCTTGTCAGTTAGATTAATACAGGAGAATAGAGAATGTCTAATATGTCACAATGGTTCTGAATGGGAATATTTTAAGACATAAGCTTTTTTCAATACTGGAAATACTGTAGTTCTATAGGGATCAGTGACAAACAATATGCAAATAGGAGCAGCCCTTTGGGTGCAACTAAATTACAGATAGTATAGCACTTTTTAAATTGAACCATACTGGCATGCAGTTGAGATGCTCATTCTTTTGAATAAATTCACATATTTGAAAGGAGAGGACACCTTTCCTGCCTATATAGAAAACTAACATGGAAAAAGCTATCTAGAATTGTTGTCCTCTGTATATCAACTCAGAAATTTATTTCTGAATAGGTATGGATAGGGTTATACTATTAGGGGATTTGTAGCTGAGTGAGACAGAGATTTCCTATCTCATATTTCCATAAGAAATGCATTTCTAAATACTGTCTCCTATAGTGAAATGATAATCCACAGCCTAATTCAGAGAAGGGAGCTACTTTTACAGTGGGCTACCTATTGATATATATTTGCGGGATTGACATCCTTCAGGGCAGCCACTTCTGGGCACAACCTTGGTTGATATATTGTCATGGAAACTAGTACATCAATCAAATATCTGCAAACCCAAAACCAAGCTCAGAGAACATCCAACAGTGGAATAGAAATTTACCTACCTATTAAATCTAAGTTGAGAAAAAAAAAAGTAGAATGTTTCTGTAGCAACCTAAAATGAGAGAACAGACTTTAGATGACTGTTCTCTGTTTTAAATTCTTCTCTATTACACTGTATATCTGTAAATAAATACATTGCAAAACAGTTAGCTTCCAGTGATTTCAATCCAAATGCCAGCAGATTAATTTTTGTCAGTGGGATCTTTCAGTACTTGCAGAAGAAGAATGCCTGAAACTGTAACTTTTATCTGTATATCTATATCTCTCTCACATTACTTAATTTTACTGTGGACCCTGTGGAGTCATCATCAGGATGACTTTTTGAAGCTGAGCTCTGTAAAATAAAATTGCAAGTTCATTTTATGTGTTACGCTGGAGATCTATGGTAGAAACATAAGATTTATTACAGACTTGTTTCTGCCTTAGGATGATTTTTTTTCTCCTCAGCAAAATTAGAAATGGTAGAACTAATAAGCAGAAATTGTAAGATGTGATGCCATTCCTTAGGGGGTTCTTTAGCTGCTTGAGTCCATCTGCCTGGAACTTTCTGGGAACAATATTGAAACCTCATGTGGCCTTTTGTTCCTCAAACTAACTTGTGACAAAAACTCTGTTCTGCTCTTCTTAGTTTGAGACAAACTGTAACTCATGGGTCTTATTTGCTAGTAACATATTTTTCTGACCTTTATCCATGCCTTTGGAAGACCTAATAAACCAAGAACACCACATGCAAACAGTCAACAGTCCTGCAGTTTTTACCAAAATACACCCCCCCAAAAAAATCAGTTGAATTGGGAACCTATACTACTTATAGAAAATGAGTAATTAAGTTCAACTATGGGCATATCTGCTGCTCCTGTCCTGTGGTAATGCCAGATTGACTGTATACTGGCAGGGTATCTGATAACTGGCAGGGCATACATGTTGATGGGGTGGATCTTGTTCTTCCCATTGAGCTGGCTCTTCAGGACCTGTCTTATCCTTTGGTGGTACTTGGATGTTGCTGTCTTCCTTGCCTCCTCCTCATGGGTCCCATGTGACTGTGGGATACCAAGGTACTTGTAGCTGGTCTGTATGTCTGTTATGTAGCCTGCTGGTAGTTCCACCCCATCAGTCTTAACTAGCTTCCCTCTCTTACTACCATCCAGCCACACTTCTCCATGTATGTATGTATGTATGTATTTATTTATTTATTTATCAATCAAATTTTATTACTGCCCATCTCCACCCCTCAACAGAGGGACTCTAGGTGGTTTATAATAAAAACAAAGTTAAAATTCAAGACAATTATAAATACAATAAATACAATAAGAATAAAAATGTAATAGAATCTAGATGGCTGAGAGTTTTCTATCAGTCCATGAGTGTAACGGGCCCTTCTAAGATCATTCTAGGGTGTTAGCCATCCCCAGGAATGGCTATTCCACTTCCTGTTATGGAAGTCCAGGAGCGAGGAGGCCTGTTCACCTCTGGGGTGGGAGCTACTGCATGTTCCAAAGGGTGGGAGCTACTCCAGAGAAGGCACACTTCCAAGACCCCACCAGATGGAATTCTTTTACCAATGGGGTCCATAACATGCCCTCTCTGCATGACCAGGTGGGACGGGTCAATGTGATGGGGATGAGATGGTCCCTCAGGTAACCTGGCCTTATGCCATGTAGGGCTTTAAAGGTAATAACCAACACCTTGAATTGGATCCAGAAGCAAACTAGAGCACAGTGCTGCTCACACAGCAAAGGTGTTACATGTGCAAACCTTGGAGCACCCAAGATTGCCTGTGCGGCTGCATTCTGGTCCAGTTGTAGCTTCTGGATGCTCTTCAAGGGTAGCCCCATGTAGAGTGTGTTACAGTAGTCTAGATGGGAGATGGCCAGGGCATGAGTGACCATTTGAAGGGCCTCTCAGCCCAGGAAAGGGCATAACAACACGAAGTTGAGCAAAGGCTCTCCTGGTCACAACTGCCACCTGCTATTCAAGCAGGAGTCATGAGTCCAAGAGGACCCCCAAGTTATATACCGCGTCTGTCTGGGGCAGTGCAACCCCATCCAGAACTAAAGACAACAATTTCCCAGATCCAAGGTGCCATTAATCCACAGCTACTCCATCTTACCAGGGGTCAGCCAAAGCCCGTTGTTCCCCATCCAGGCCCCCACAGCCCCCAGGAACCTGGAGAGGGTGGTCACGGCATCACTTACTTCACCCGGGATGTATATGGAAAACAGCCCAATTTTTAAACACATGATTAAATTTATGTATTTAAAAGTTTGAGCAAAAATTTGTTTTAAAATGAATTTGGCTTTAAAGTAAAAACATCTAACTGATTTGTTTCTAAATTTTTAGCTCCCATTGTTTTTATCTTTATTAGGGATGAAAAAATCTGGACAGCCATGAAGTGGTAGCAAAGAGAAACATAAACTTCAAATTGATTGCTTTCATCTAGAAGTCATCCAGGTTATATAGCCCAATATGGTAGTCCTAATAAGTTCATTATTGAATCTGAGAAGGATAATGCTTTGAATGGGGGATATATGGCCTGCACTTTCCAAAAAGCCTGGGAGGCATAGCCTGGAGAGCAGCAAGTTAGAAAAAAAACCTGGACTAAATAAATAAATAAATAAATAAATAGGAGAGATTTTTCCTGTTGATGCAAGCAAACCAAAATTAATCTATAATTTAAGCTGTGCATTGTACACTAACTCAAGTGTCAACAAATTATGGGAAAGTAGTTTGCAACTGAATTGGTTTCTGGAAAATCTTTAAGATGGTACGGTAGAAAAGAAAACAATCAACAACATAGTAATTATAACCCAATAAAGCTAGCTCAGGACTTAGTAAACAAATATTAACACAAAAACAACCAAGCAGCTAAAATTATGGTTATGTTAACTGAATGGAGATTGGTCTAACCTTTCCATATGCTTTATTATAATCAACTCACAAGGCTGACAGTTCTTGATGATATTATGTAGCTCTGATATTCCCCAATGGAATACATGGCTTCAGTCCCATGAGGACTCTTATTACTGTTAGCTTTTCCCCTCTATACCGTATGTGTCCTTTCTCCCCTCTATATGTTTATAAACATAGATCCTTGCAAACATCTGGTGCTTAAACTATTTATTTGTATACATGATTTCTATATCACTGACTTCATACAGAATCCCAGGAGCTCATGTAAAAAAATCCATAAAATTATTTGAACAATTCTCCCACTACAAAGCAAACTCTTGGTATCAAGGGTGACATCAACATGCCTTAAGAGTCAAAGTCTCTGCAAAATTAGTTGCCATAATTGTAATAGCCTTGTTCCTGAAGCATTGTATTGTGCTTGGAAGAGGTAAGGGAAAAAAATATGGGAAGGACTGAGAAGTGTAACCATCTGTGTTCTTGCAAACCTTGCTGCTGGCTTCATCACCATATTGCTATTGACAACCACATATCACACACAGAAAGAAAGGGAACATAGGTTGGTTGTCAAGAAGGACAATCTATAGTAGAATATTCTGTTTCCATAGAGCTGTATGTTGGCAGAATGCTGGGAAAGCCTTTAGCCCAGGAGAGATCAGAAAAGTCACACACACCAGGCATATCTATAAAAATAATTTATTTACAGAAAGCAAAACAAAAGCAAAACATATTTAAAGGACTTAGCTCTCCTGGCTTGCTACATATTGGCACAGAGAAAAAGAGGAAGTAAGAAACAAGTCCGGGCAGGTTCCTCCCTCCAGGCGATTTGCATCAAGCACGTGAAAGGAGACAATCAAATACAACCTCTTTACCCAGCCAAAATGATTAGGTACAATAGCAGTCTTAATCATTAGTAGGAAAACATCAACACTGTATGCTATGCTTTCTTTTTGCCAGAGGGAAAAAAAAATGATATGCTTATGCTTATGATGAAGCATAAGCTCAACTTGTTCATTGATGGTCCAGTCTCTTAAATATGGAATTTCCAACCTCTTCCTGCCTGTATAAGCATTGACAATTACACCATATGCTTTCTTCAGTTCTGTGGAGTCCTTGGTGCTCTCTGAGCCTTGTTGTTTTCTTGCAGACGTTTCATTGCCCAACTAGGCAACATCTTCAGTGAAAAGAGGGAGTGGGCCTTGCTCTCAATTTATATACCGTGGCTTGCCCTGCTTGTGTTGGTGGGGGTGTTGTTCTCTCCTTGGGATTTCTTTGATTGGGCTGTTGTTTGCTGCTGGATTGATTACCTGAGTTAATAGTTCCTTGATTAGGGTGTGTTGTACTGTTTGATGGTTCATCTGGTGTTAATCCTAGTGTTGATTTTTGCATATCTGGGTGTTGATTGCTGGCAAGGGAGTGCACTGGTCTTTTGGCTTTTCTGTTGTCTCTTTTGAATGGTATGTAGATGTTGTTTACCTCTGTGTCTGCTGATGGCTGCTTTGTCTGAGTGCCAGGTTTCTAGGAATTCTCTGGGGGTTTGGGATTTGGCTTGGTTTAGAATGCTCACAGTTTCCCAGTTAAAACTATGGTTGAGTCTGTCCATGTTCTTTTGCACTTAAAAAATAGCACAAAAATTTTACAATGCTGCTTGTAAAAATCGTGCTCTGGTTATAGAAGTGAATTAATTTGAACTCCATAAAGGACATTTTTTATGGTTTATAATACCTTACTGATGAAAAGAATGAACTCAAAAATCCGGATCTCTGACTTAGTACAGTTATTTAAAAAGAGAGCAGTACTAATATTTTTAAATTGCAATGCATGGTGTTTGGTAGCTTGCTCCCTTTAGGCTTTTATTTAAATCTACATCATTACCATGTATTAGACAGTGGACCTTGAGTCAAATGGGAGTTGGTTCACCAGAGAGTGGAATTATTGTGCATGATCAGATATGAAATTCCTAACAAATGATAGTTTATGTCAAATTAAATTTTCAGGTGGACTTTGGAGGTGGTCTGGCTCAGATAAAAATTTGAGGGAGGGAGGAAAAAAGTGTGTGTGTGTGTGTGTGTGTGTGTGTAGTAGTAGTGATTTGGTGCTTATTTTGATCTGGTTCCATTTTGATTTAATTTTTCATGTCTCCTGTATCATCTCAGGCTTAGGACCAAAAGCTATTTCTGAAAGTTTTCCATTTTTTAAAAAAGGGGGATTCAGAAGCTTTCACACATGTGTACACTCTTCTCTGTTTTAAATATCACTTGTTTTATAAATATCTCAGCAGGGGCCGCTGCACTGTTAGTGACTGCTCCCCATGTTGTCATCTTGAGGGCCACTGAAGGAGGAAATCTTACAGCAGTAGGCTTCTGCTAGTTGGTTTGCCTTTTAATTTTCCCTGCTTGTATCCCCTGTTACTGAATCGGCTCATAATTGGCTCATAGGAAGCTCATAATCTTCAAATAAAACAGCACTAGTACTTTAGCACAACAGTTGATCTAAAGTAGCAATATTCAGTGCCACGTATTGTATCTTGTAGTGAAAGGCTTTGGTTGCAATTTACCAACTTCAGGAGGGGATCAGATTGGACTGTTTGTCTACTAATATTTTTTTTTCATAACATGCATTTTTACAGGTAATATAAAATAACAATAAAATTCCTATAGATTCTTGCTCAGATATTTTCCCCAGCTCTGTAGTATTACTTGAAAAGTCCCTTGGCCAATATTTAATTGAAATAGCATTACAGCAAGCCATGCCAATTTGAATTAGTTTCAGTTAAAAGGTTTCATAAAAAATCCTATTAAATAGTCTACTGAAAAATCTTGTTCTACACTTGTTTCTGCCTTCCCATCAGCTATTGATTTTATTATTCTGTTATTTTTTTTTTAGCTCTAAAAGTCATGTTTTTTCCCAACAAGGTTTATTTTTTATCAACTCAGACTTTGTGTTTCCCAGCTGTAGGTAAGACCATCTGTTTGGAAAGCTGCAGGCCCAGTAATTAAGCTTCACAGCTTTCCTCTAGACACTGTGAAAATGGATTCATGTGGCTTTTCCAAATGAGCGGTGGTCAGCATTGGGATGGTTGCACAGGTGGAGAACTTGCTAGCCTACTTGGTTTGAGCACTGCCAGCTAAGTAAGGGCTCCCAGCAGGCAGAAGGATAATGACTTTTTGTTCAGTAGCAGCTTTCATTCTGCAGAACTCCCAACTGCATGGAAAGCCACCTTATGAGGAAAGTCAAGAACCATGTCACCCAGGAGAAATGTATAGGTTCCTGAATGGTGTTTCAATATAGGACAAAGGAAAAAATGACATCTTCAGAGGTTAAGCCAAATCTCATCCTGCGTAGGTTTTTCCTTGATGCAAAATGAAGTAATGTATGATTGAAGTCTACCATGAAGGCAGTTCCAGTTTTGATTAACACACCCACAACTGCTCAAGTTCTTTTCTTCTAAATACTGCATTAACTCAGACAATTTTGCCATGCCTTACTCGAGGCCTGTTGGCTTTCCAACCTTTACTCCCATTACTCGAGTCTTTTTAATGGTTCTGCTTCTGTTCGGCTCAGAAGAATGTTATGGCTGATCTGACTATTGAATTATTTGTGATATTACCACCATCTATGAAGTAAATCTGGATTTCCCTTAGATTGCCAGCCAGATGACTCTAAGGCAATTTGGTGTGCTTCAGATCCTGAAATACATGAAAGTTGTATCTTCTGCAGTAGTTGACTGGTGATCACCAAGTGAAGCTTGGCTGTGGGCCTGTACATTTTATTCCTTTTGCTTTAGGATTCTCTTTGTTTCTGCCTCCTGCTTTTGAAATACTTCTCTCTTCATTCCTACTAGAATCAACAGAGTGAGACACAAAAACAGATATAATCTGGAGAAATCCATATAATAGATTTTTACTGTTATACAACTACATGGCTGAATATTGTTAATCCAGTAAATGTGGTTCTTTTATTTCTTGGATTTACACAAAAGAAAGTGTAAAACCTCTCTCTCTCTCTTTTATCCCTCAGGCACATGTCCATATTTAAACTAGCATTGTTAACATTCACTGATTCCATATGGTGAAATGTGCACTTTTAGTTTCCATCTTATTTGTAAACTGTCTTGGAATGTATTCTGATGAAAGGTAGCACAGGAAAGTTTGCTAGGAGTGATAGAAAGTATATTAGTTTCAGGGTCTGTTCATGCTGTTCTGGATCTTGTATCAAGGGTTGATCTTCATTGCTGTTATTGATTTGATACAAACTAAAAATGCTTAGGATTTGATTTTTCTCAATTTCTAATGTTTCCAATCTTAGACTTGTTCTCCCCCATTTTCTTGTTCTATTAAGATGTATTTTTGAATGTCCTTTTGAGATGTATTTTTAAAAATGAAGGCAATTTGTTCATGTTTTTTGTGAAATTCTCCTATTATCCATGTCTGACTAAAATGTTGCTTAATATACAACTTTTGCAAGCATTTCCCTTAATTTAATGTATATTATTTTAAATCTTAATTTCAAGTATTTGCTATATACTTTCCTAATATGAAATTTTTTTCAAAAGATAAGGTTTGGTTGGTACAGGCCTACAAAGGGTAGAACTTGCTAATTTTTATTAAAATTCAAACTAAAGTAGTTTCTCCATTCTGTATGTAGGAAAAGGTGGCAAGAATATACGGAAGACCTGTATAGGAAGGATAAAAATATTGGGGATAGCTTTGACAGTGTGGTCAGTGAGCTAGAGCCAGACATCCTCAAGAGAGAGGTTGAATGGGCCTTAAGGAGCATTGCTAATAACAAAGCAGCAGGAGACAATGGCATCCCAGCTGAACTGTTCAAAATCTTGCAAGATGGTGCTGTCAAGGTAATGCATGCTATATGCCAGCAAATTTGGAAAACACAAGAATGGCCATCAGATTGGAAAAAATCAACTTATATCCCCATACCAAAAAAGGGAAACACTAAAGAACATTCAAACTATCGAACAGTGGCACTCATTTCACATGCCAGTAAGGTAATGCTCAAGATCCTGCAAGGTAGACTTCAGCAATTCATGGAGCGAGAATTGCCAGATGTACAAGCTGGGTTTAGAAAAGGCAGAGGAACTAGGGACCAAATTGCCAATATCCGCTGAATAATGGAAAAAGCCAGGGAGCTTCAGAAAAACATCTATTTCTGTTTTATTGACTATTCTAAAGCCTTTGACTGTGTGGACCATAACAAATTGTGGCAAGTTCTTAGTGGTATGGGGATACCAAGTCATCTTGTCTGCCTCCTGAGGAATCTGTATAACAACCAAGTAGCAGCAGTAAGAACAGACCACGGAACAACGGACTGGTTTAAGATTGGGAAAGGAGTATGGCAGGGCTGTATGCTCTCACCCTACCTATTCAACTTGTATGCAGAACACATCATGTGACAACCTGGGCTTGAGGAATCCAAGGCTGGAGTTAAAATTGCTGGAAGAAACATTAACTATCTCAGATATGCAGATGATACCACTTTGATGGCTGAAAGCAAAGAGGAACTGAGGAGCCTTATGATGAAGGTGAAAGAAGAAAGTGCAAAAGCTGGCTTGCAGCTAAACCTCAAAAAAACCAAGATTATGGCAACCAGCTTGATTGATAACTGGCAAATAGAGGGAGGAAATGTAGAAGCAGTGAAAGACTTTGTATTCCTAGGTGCGAAGATTACTGCAGATGCTGACTGCAGTCAGGAAATCAGAAGACGCTTAATCCTTGGGAGAAGAGCAATGACAAATCTTGATAAAATAGTTAAGAGCAGAGACATCACACTGAAAACAAAGGTCCGCATAGTTAAAGCAATGGTGTTCCCTGTAGTAACATATGGCTACGAGAGCTGGACCATAAGGAAAGCTGAGAGAAGGAATTTAGATGCTTTTGAACTGTGGTGTTGGAGGAAAATTCTGAGAGTGCCTTGGACTGCAAGAAGATCAAACCAGTCCATACTCCAGGAAATAAAGCCAGACTGCTCACTTGAGGGAATGATATTAAAGGCAAAACTGAAATACTTTGGCCACATAATGAGAAGACAGGACACCCTGGAGAAGATGCTGATGCTAGGGAGAGTGGAAGGCAAAAGGAAGAGGAGCTGACCAAGGGCAAGATGGATAGATGATATTCTAGATGTGATGGATTCGTCCCTGGGGGAGCTGGGGGTGTTGACGACTGACAGGAAGCTCTGGCGTGGGCTGGTCCATGAAGTCACGAAGAGTTGGATGTGACTGAACGAATAAACAACAACATGTGTAGGGCATCGGTTACAACCCTCTAGCAGAGCACAATCAAATTTGAGGGGGGTTGCAGTGATCAGAGCTAGGATACAAATGTGCTTTGTTCTTTAGCTCTAAGGTCCTCCCTCTCTGCCTACACTGATGGTGCTAGATTACTCTCTTACTGTTATCTGCCTATTTCTGCTTGACAGAAATAGCCTTAACAGAAAACTAGCCTCAACAATATTACCCAGAAAAAGTTACCAAAGAGGTGAAGCTGCCTTGATTCAAGAAAAAGACTAATCGTATTTGCACCTTGCATGGCCAGGTCACGTCACATGCCCACCCTCCTGCCCACGGACCCCCTGAATTGCTTGGATGAGTGCATTTTGGTTGCAGCTGGAGGGCCTGATACTGCAAATGGGAAAATGTGAACCATAGGGGGATGTTTTTTTTTTAATGAAGAGGTGCTAGGGCTTATGCTTGCTGCCTTTTTCTTGTTACAGTAATTTCTTTGCCACTTATTCGATCAATTTCCAGACAGGAGAAAAAGGATGTGGATACACAAAAGGTTAAAAACACAGCAAGGTCTTAGGAGCCAGGTTAAAACAAACAGATGATTGATACTGAGTTTTTGCCCCCTACCCCAACATGAGACTTTAGGATGTATGAAGAATATGTGTCTTAGAGAAAATGAGTGGATTAATCTGCACTTTCTGTTTGTTCTCCATTCTCCCCATAGTATCATAATTGTATAACATTTTTACATATTATTAGCATATTTCTCCTCTTTCTTATTCCTCCCAACAAGACATAGATGAAAATATTACTTCTTGGGAATTTCTGTCCTATTAACATCTCTGTTACCAATTTTAGGCTTGGTGTAGTGACATGAATTCATTTATTATTTTAGGAAGTCATTGCACCACAAAGTTTGAGAACCCCTTCTGTTGTAGATCTGGAGGTTAGCAGACCAGCCAACAACTCTAGATATCCTGTACCACTAAAAACCACTGTCCTCTGCCAATTAAATGAAAGGTGTGGGATATTGGGTAGAAGAAGCAGTTTCTTCCCAGTCTGAGTGGGCTGCAGGTCCTCAAGAGGAGCATCTTTCTTGAGTGAGCCTGTGACTGAAGCCTTCTGCTTGAAAGGCTGGGAAGGATTCATACCCATTAAGTAAAATGGGCAGAGAAGGTGTAGACAGGTATATTTTCGTTCCTTTTCAGTGCTGCTTTGCTCAGTTCAGAAGATTTACATTTGCTTCAGTCCATGAGCGCTCTCTCTCTCTCTCTCTCTCTCTCTCTCTCTCTCTCTCTCTCTCTCTCTCTCCTTCACCCACCTTTATTGGTCTGTTAACTGGTTAATGATTGCTAGCTTTAGTATGTAGATCTTTGGTGCAGCTGTTTAATTTGCTTTGTACTTACTTTCTTGCAGTCATTTAAAAATCCTTTATTCTTTGTTACTTCAGTATTGAATTAGACTAGCAGAATATACTCCAAAATTATGAGAGCCTTCTAACCTGGTTGAAAGGAAAATCAGTCATTTATTTAAAAGCTTAGACTGGGAAAGCAGATAACTTCCCCATCCAGATTCCAGGTGAATGGGGTGGGGCTCTCACTATAAAGAATAGATAGTGACATCTAACTATTTGCCCTAGATATGAACAGCTGCATCCAGATACTCCAGAACTCATCTACAGGGAATAGAAGAATGATGATCCCAGTCTTGTATTATACATAGATACATACATACAATCTTTATTGTGATCAATGATGCATACATAGTAATATCTAAAAATATCTAAAAATAAATAAATATAATCAGTGATACAGTATTTGATGACTTGTCTTAACTGCTGCCACATAAAATTTGGCCACAGTATCGGTGATATTGTCATTGGGATCAGAAAGGGAAAACTTTGTATACCAAAGATCTGTTTGTTTAGGACATTGATGCAAGATAGATAAAAAGAACGAGTACCTTACATCCCTGTAAAAACCACAGTGCAACACTATGTGAGAGATATTTTCATTTTCTCCTGAACCTCATAGTTCAAGTAAAGATGGGTGGAGGGGAGAGGTTGAGTATCTACAAGGGGAGAGCAAGATGTAATGCCATGACCAAAAGAAATCCTTCCTCAACCTAGGGAAAGTGAAAGATGTCAGATATTTGGCTGGCATGCCAGGCCCCCTTGAGATCTAGGTTCTGCTGTTGTATGGGATCCTATTGACCTCCAAATCAGGATCCAATTGATATTCCATATCCTTTATCCTCTGGAGAAGTACAATACATGTCTGGCCTTACTGTAATTCAAATCAAGGAGGTAGTCAGCTGAAAGACCATGAGAAGCTAATTTGGATTCTGTAAGATCATTCCAACTTGAATTATGTTCCTCTAACGATACAAAGGTTAAGAGGCAGGTTGGGAAAAATTAGATTTTTAAGCAGTAGCTAATCATCAGGCTCTAGGGCGACACCTCAATTTTGGGGATCCCCATCTTGAGCCTGAGGATAATATTGGATACAAATCTTGTGGCAGACAAAGCTGCTCTTAAGAATTTTGATTGCACCACTTCCATTGAGTTTTCGTGGCATAGATACCCACCTGGGCTCCATATAAAATCTGAGCTAATGTTTTAGCCTTGAAAAACCTGAGGGCAGCCAGAACTAGCTTCCCCACTTCAGTGAAAAAACAAAACAAAACAAAACAAAAAACCCTTGATGGGACAGAGGATCATAAGGCTGCCTGAGAAATGTAATTATGATGTGTTTTCCATGAACCCTTGATATAAAAAAAACCCAACTTCTAGTTATTTAAACATATGGATCTGCTCAGTCTTGTTACTCTCTATGATTCAGGTTCTTCGGTTACCTCTTTTCTCCACAACCATAATTGTTTATTTATTATTGTTAACTGTGAGCTTACTTTGTTTGATGCAGAGAATAATAGCTTTCACTGCTTTTTTTGAGTCTAACTGGGGTTTGTGATACAATGGCAACAGCATCTTCATACAAGTTTGTGTTTGTGACACAATTCTCTGCTACAAAGAACAGTCTCCATTTTTCCACTTGTCATTATTTCAATTTTTGGGATGCATATATGGTGTTTGTATATGTGTGTGTGTGTGTGTGTGTGTGTGTATGATGGAAACTGTCACTGTGAAAACTAAGAAAAGAAAAGCAACTTGATTTCAAACAATATTTCACTTTACTTCAAGGAATAGTTTGTTCTTAATTGATATGGAGATAGTTTAGGGAGTTGTAATTAAATTAGTTAATCTGCTAGGACATTAGCTTTAGCATGCATGCTTGAGTAATTAGTTTTCTAGGTATGTGGTATTTACTACTTTTGCAACTTAATAACTTTCAAACTTTATAACTGATTACTTACTGGACTTTAGGGAATGTTTAAAGCATGACATAATTCCTTGCCAATTTAATATGGCAAATTCATGGTAGCAAAACCCATGAGAATTCTTTGCACAAACACAAACATACATGTGCATGCATTCAGATATATGCTCATGCACACTGACTTTTCTTTTTGTTAAGAATAACTCAGTATAGCCAAAATAATTTTAATATACTGAATATTCACCCAGGAAATTAGAGAAAATTGTGTGAATGGATACCCCATAGAATATAATCCACCCACACTTCAGGGTGGGAACTTGATTTTTTGGGGATGTTAGCTCACCTGCTTGTGAGAAACGTGGCTCAGGAAATTAACGTTCTTGCAAGGATGGGTGCCCAGCCAAAATAGGCACACCCCTTCACACAAAGCATGCAGTTGTATTTCCTACCACCAGCCAGTGGAATCCCTTCTCCTGTTCCCCATTGGATAGGTACTTAGGAGTTTACAGCCTATCCGAGACACCTTAGATTCTGCAGGAAGTCTCGCCTTTGTTTATATCTCCCATTCCTCATTTTTTATCTCCCCTAGTACCCTATTTATTCTTTTCCTTATAAGGCAGCTAACCCCCTTGGAGCAAGTAGGTCAGGGTCTTGTCTGACCACAAAGCTTGCTAGTACTGGTTTTGAGCATATTTTCAGCTTGGGTAGACAGCCTACTTCCTTTATACCTGCCCTTATGGAGGAACAGTCTCCTGCTTGCCCAACCACATATATCCCACATCCTCAATATTTTGCAAGCTGAGTTTTGCAAGCTACTGGAAAAGCAATCTTATAGAAATAGCTATTGCAAAAACAACATTGCAGCCCCCCTTTTTCTCACATGCTTAAAATCAGTTGTGTGGACAAGCTTAAAGATTGCAAAATAATTGTGCTAGAAAAGGCAGAATGTTTTATCATTGTTTAACAATTAATTACTGGATTGAACTGAGTGTTGTGGATACATGTGACAAATTGTGTGCAAGTTTAAATTTTTCATCATGTATAGTTGGTCCCTCTTTTAGATAGCTCCACAGAATATGGAGACAGAAGAAAGAAATAAATGAGAAAAGCATCAAGCAAGGATCCATCTTGGCCCCACTCTTACTCAATTTCTGTATCAACTCCATGGTGGGCCATCTCCACAACACAAAAGTTTCATTCCCCAAAACTTGCTGGAAGACACATATATATATATTTATTTAATTAATTTTTATCCCACCTTTATTACCTTTATAAATAACTTAAGGCAGGGAACATACCTAATACTCCTTCCTCCTCCTATTTTCCCCACAACAACAACCCTGTGAGGTGAGCTGGGCTTAGAGAGAGTGACTGGCTCAAGGTCCCCAGCCTGCTTCCATGCCTAAGGCGGGACTAGAATTCCTGGTCTCCTGGTCTCCAGCCCAGCACCTCTCTGTTCTACTCTATGCAGATGATGCAGCAATACTTTCAAGAACACCTATTGGCCTTAAAACAGCACTGAGAGCACTAACACAGTACTGCAAGGAAGACCAGCTAGAACTTAATTGCAGAAAACTAAAAATATGACATTTGCCGAAAGGACCAAGAGCCACTTCTGAAGCACAGGTGGCCACAAGATTAAGTAGGTCTCCTGCTTCAAATACCTGGAGAGGAGGGGTAGTCCTTCATTCTGCCAGCAGTTGGAAAGCCCACAGGGACTACATTGCTGAAAATGCACAGAGGAGCTCATCTGCCATCCTTAAATTCCTTAAGACAAGAGGTGACCACTATATACTGGAGAGCCAGTTTGGTCTAGTGGTTAAGGGAATGAGCTAGAAACCAGGAGTCTGTGAGTTCTAGTCCCACCTTAGGCATGAAAGCCGGCTGGGTGACCTTGAGCCAGTCACTCTTTCTCAGCCCAACTCACCTCACAGGGTTGCTGTTGTGGGGAAAATAGGAGGAGGAAGGAGTATTAGATATGTTCACCACCTTAAGTTATTATAAAAATAATAATAAAGGCAGGATAAAAATAAAATAAAATAAAATAAAATAAAATAAAATAAAATAATAAATTATATTATTGAATCACCGCCCAGGAATCAGCCAGCTTAACAGCCCAGTCAGAGGCAGAACAGGACTGGGGAGGGGTTTGTGGCAGCTCAGGCATGGGAACAAAGTCATGACCAGAAACCACATGAAAAGGGGTCTGCCCGGTGCTCTGATGGACAGCATTGTTGTAAGCCACCTCAGCAAAGGGCAACAAGTCCACCCAATTGTCTTGATGGTAATTTATGTATGCTCTAAGGGATTGCTCGAGGGCAGAGTTCAAAACCTCTGTAGATCCGTCAGTCTCAGGATGTGACGATGTGGACAATGCCTGTTTGATGCCAATCAATTTTAAAAATGATTTCCAAAACTGGGAAGTGAACTGTGTCCCACGGTCGCTGACCAAATGGGAGGGGCTACTGTGGAGACGGTAGATGTGGATGAGAAATAGGCAGGCCAGTTGCAGGGCTGATGGGATGGATGCACATGGAATGAAATGGGCTTGTTTGGAGAAAAAATATTTTACAACCCAAATGACAGTTTTCTTCTGACTGGGTGGTAAGTCCACAATAAAGTCCATAGAAATCTCATCCCAGGGACGGGATGGGCTGGCCACTGGCTGCAGAAGCCCCTGTGGTTTACCCACTTTTCGCTTTGACATGGCACAAACAGGACAGGAAGCAACATAGTCCTTTACATCACGCCTTAAGGTTGGCCACCAAAATTGACGGCAAACCAAATGCAAGGTTTTGACAAAACCAAAGTGCCCAGCAAGTTTATCATCATGGGAACGCTGCAAAACAGCCCTTAAAGTTTCAGGCATATAAAGGCGGTGTTCCACCCACGCTAGACCATCTTCAAAAGAAACATTGTCTCTATTAGCTAGCAACCAAGTGTCAGATTTCAGTGCCTGGAGAAAGTCCTTTTGTAACTGACAAGGAACTTGCATTTTTCGCCTCCCAGATGGGTCTGGGGCCAGGGTTGCCTGTGCACGGGTCTGGCTCTGGGTGACGGCAACCAAGCCCAGTTGTGGTTCAGTAAGAACAGTCCCCATTATATCTGCCACGTGATCAGAGTCCTGAGGTAAACGTAACAAAGCATCTGCCAGAAAGTTTTTCTTTCCTGGAATAAATTTTAACTGGAAGTTAAAGTGACTGAAAAATTGAGCCCAGCGAATTTGTTTAGGACTGAGATGCCGGGAGGTGTGGAGGGCTTCCAAATTCCTGTGATCAGTCCAAACTTCGAAAGGGCATTTAGCACCTTCCAGGAGGTGACGCCAGGATTCCAAAGCGGCTTTTACAGCAAAAGCCTCTTTTTCCCAAACATGCCACTGGCGTTCAGTTTCAGAAAATTTTCTAGACAAATAAGCACAGGGTTTTAAGTGATTGTCAGAATCCTTCTGTAACAATATAGCCCAATTGAGGAGTCAAAAGCATCAACTTTTGACCATGAAGGGGCATTCAGGATCGGGGTGCTGTAAAATAGGCTCAGCAGTGAAGAGGGCTTTTAACTTCTCGAATGCCACCTGGCATTCAGGTGTCCAATTCAGCACTGCCCCAGGGTTTTTCACCTTGCATGTCTCTCCCAAACCTTTGGTACGTAGCAAGTCAGTAAGGGGCAAAGCAATCTCAGCAAATCCCTGGATAAACTGCCAATAATAATTACTGAACCCTAGGAAACTTTGTAATTGCCTCCGGGTGCGGGGACGTTCCCAACTTAAAATCGCCTGAATTTTTTCAGGGTCCATCTCAATGCCTTTGTCAGATACCCTATAGCCTAGATAGTCAAGTTGGGTTTTGTGAAATTCACATTTGGAAAGCTTGGCATAAAGTTTGGCATTTCTAAGCTTACTTAACACCTGTTTGAGAATGCGTTCGTGCTCCTCCTCGGATTCAGTGTAAATGAGCACATCATCCAAATAAACCTCTTTAAACAAATGATCATGTAATACTTCATTAATCAATTGCATGAAGACTCCGGGAGCCCCTGCTAACCCCAAAGGGAGGACTTTGTACTGAAATGAACCCAATGGGCAATAAAAGCACTTTTCCACTCATCTCCAGCTCGTATGCGGATGCGAAAATAGGCTTCACGAAGGTCGAGCTTGGAGAAAATCTTGCCCTTTGACAAATGGGCTAATATGTCTTTCATTAGTGGTAGAGGATATTTGTTGCAGATCAAGATGGAATTTAACCCCTGATAGTCCGTACAGAGTTGAAGCGTGCCATCTTTCTTCTCCCGGAATAGCACAGGGGCCCCAACTGGGGAATTTGCAGGTTCAATAAACCCCCTTGACAGATTTTTGTCGATAAAGTCCCGTAATGCCCCAAGCTTCTTCTGAGTCATTGGATAAATTTTTGGCTTGGGCAATTGAGCGTTAGGAACCAACTCTATGGCACAATCAGTTTTCCGATGAGGGGGTAGCTGATCTGCTTCCATTTCTCCAAAAAACGTCTGCAAAATCTTGGTATCGATCGGGCAAGCCCTCTAAACGTGCCAAACTAGGGCACAGCATGGCAATTGCAGCCCTTCCAATCCCCACTCTTGAAGCCCTCTCCACGGTAGGGGCTTGGTAAAACCCATCCTTAAAAGTCAGAGTTCTGTGTTCCCAATTTATATGGGGGCTTTGATAAGTCAACCAGGGAATTCCCAGAATTACTAAGAGGTTGCCAACAGGTGCTACTATAAATTTTAAAGTCTCACAATGGCTGCCCATTTGCATTGTGACAGTTCCAGTGAAATGGGTTGCCACCCCCCCCCCGACGTTGAACCATCCAATTGTGTAAAGATCAAAGGCTGCTGGAGGGGAAAGCTAGGTAGGTCCAAAGCAGCAACCAGATCAGGGTGAATCAGACACCTGGAACACCCAGAGTCAACTGAAGCCCAGACCTCTGTAGTCTTTGTACAGGAGCCCAATTTCACTTTTACTGCTAGAGTGGGACAGTCAGCACTCACCATAGCATCTTCACGCCCATCCTCCTCCACCTGCCCACAGGCGCTTTTCATGGCAGGTGGCTGGCATTTCCCGCCGGCTCCTTAGAGTCGTCTTCAGCCTCTCCCAAGAAGTAGGGTACTTCTTCAGCATCGGCTGCCCCCTTGGCTGCCGTCATCCGCCACGATGAGGGTGGCGATCTGGCTGGCAGTTTGCCCGCTCGGTCTCCAGCCTTGGCTTTTGGGCAATCAACTGCTCAGTGCCCTTCCCTTCCGCATCGGAGACACTGACCCTTCGCATAGCGCTGATCTCTCTCCTCTTCCCAGGCTCTATAGCCTGCCCGGGTAGCAGTTGCGGCACTTCGGGGTCCCCTCATGGTGGCTGGTTGCTTTTCAGGTTGTTTGGTTTGCATGCAGGTATGCTGGGCATGCTCAGCCTTGCTGGCCAGACAGATCCATTCATACAATATCTCTGGGTCATCTCTACACAACACCCACCTCAGGACGTCCCTGTTGAGTCCCTCTTTAAATTGTTCTATTAAGGTTGACTGAGACCAGTCGGGGATTTTCCCAGCTAAAGCCTTAAACTCCAGGGCATAATCAGCTACAGACAGTTGGCCCTGGATAAGATCCTTCAGTGCCTTTTTAGCCCTTGCCTTGGTTATTGGATCCTCAAAATGCAGCTTTAATGCCCACATGAATTCCTCGAAACCCTCAAGCTCAGGGGAGCTAGCCTCACTTAATAGAACATACCAGTCAGCCACTCGTCCCTTTAGCTTGGTGGCAATGGCAGTTATTTTAGCCTCTTCGAAGGGAAGCAGGGTCTAAACTGTTTCATATAACTTTTAGCATTAGTGAGGAAGAAAGACAACTTAGTTGGATTCCTGTCAAACTTGACAGAAAAGTCTTTCACCCCCCGCTCCTGTTGGAGCTGAATTAGTGGCTGCTTGAGTGGTTGGGCCCCAGGTTACAGTAGTTCTCCTGCCTTGGGGTGGGGACACTGATGGACGAGCTCTGCGGGGTGGAGATTCATCCCGTCTCCGGCCCCACTCCGCCGGTGGTCCGGGTGAGGTGATGGAGGATGATTGCATGGAGCTGGAATCTCCTTCACGCCTCGGCTGCCCCCCCCCCCCCATGACAGAGACAGGTTTTTTAGCATCAATTCTAATTTGGCCTCTACCACTCTTAGCCTTTCAGGGGGTTGAGATTCCTCCCTCCCTCGCATGTTAGGCTGTCTCCCTGCTGATACCGTGGTAGATTCTACATTTGTGGCCAGTGGGAACCGATACTTCCAGGATGCCTGGGACGTCCCTGGCTGGGGTTCTCCCATTTCATCCCAGGTGATAAACTCTGTGGGCGATTCGCTGGGTGCTGGTTGCTCTGGTGCTCTCCCATCTTCGGATTCTTCAGGGCTGGAACTTGAATCCTGCCATGAACCTGAAGGTTCTGGGGTGAGGCTCAGTTCTCCACTCCTGACTGTTGACTCAGGCATCAAGCCAGTCTGCTCCTCAAGTCTCCTGGTCTTGAAATGGATTTGGCCATCGTTAACTGTTTTCCCTCACAAGAAACTAATCTTGGTAGGAGCTAACGGTACAACTTTGGGGATTCTCAGCTTTATGTAATGATTGCCTATTCTAAACACCATCAGACTCATAAGCAGGATCACAAAGATATCTGATTTATTAAAGAATAGTATGCAGGTTCACAAAGAAAGCTGAGAATAGAAAAACCATGCCAAATGCAAACTAAAAAACCCTCGGTACAAACGAGAACCCTCCCCCCGTAGAATCTTCCCAGGCTCACAATCCCAGGTGCTCCTAATGGCTTCTGATGGTCCGTGGGAAAAATCCTTGAGCAGAGCACATAACCCAAACACATTCCATTGAAATGAACATAGATACAGAGCTTGGCACAAGTTTTCACAGCAGCTCCCTCCCAACAGAAACGCATGTCAGCATCATGGCATGTGAAACATTACGATGTACAGTGCACATTGAAACAGTGAACATGACAAATATACCTGCAGCACTCAAATTATTCAAAGCCAGGCCAATAGCACAACTTCTTTATATGGTGCCCAGCTGGTGTAATGGTTGCCTATTCTGACAGACTCAGTCTCACAAGCAGGTGCTTAAGGATAACTGATTTATTGAAAGAATAGTGTGCAAATAGAAAGAAAGCTGAGAATGAGCAAAAGCGCGCCAAATACAAACTAAAAACCCTCGCTTCAAACCCGGTCCCGCCCTTGCTCCCGCTTAGCAACCACCCCCTCCCAGGTGTTAGCAACCATCACCCGCATCGGTCTGAGAAAGTAACCTTGAACACAGTCAATAACCCAAACATACATTCCACAGTTACAGTAAAGAGATTACAGCCTGGCACGGCTGGAAATCTCCACTCAGCAAACACGGATCAGGAAAGTGACATGCGAAATGTTATGATGTATTCAGAACATTGAAACGATGAACATGACATACCGCCCCCCTTAAAAAACTCGAAGTTAAGGGGCAGGCTTAGTAGGATAGGCAGCATGAAAACGGGCAACTAAAAGAGGGGAGTGAACACCGCGGGCAGCAACCCACTCGGGATGAGGGAAATGTTTCCATCGGACCAGGTATTGCAAAGCAGAACGAAGACGTCGAGAATCGAGAATCTCCTGGACTTTGAAGTGTTGCTGGCCATCAATCATAACGGGAGCAGGTGGGGGGGGGTTGTGGATGCCAGCGATCTGAGTGGTGGAAGGGTTTGAGCAAGCTGCAATGAAAAACGGGATGCAAATGTTTAAGATTATGAGGCAAATCCAACTTAAAAGTAACAGGATTAATTTGGGCCACAATAGAAAAGGGGCCCATGAACTTCGGTGCCAACTTCTTAGAAGGTTGCAGAGATTTAATAAATTTTGTGGAGAGGTAAACTTTATCTCCAACTTGGAAGGGTGGCTGAGGTGCCCGTTTGGTGTCAGCAAAGCATTTGTAAGCAGCTTGGGCATCAGCAAGAGCTTGTTTTATTTTAGGCCAGGAGTCCCCCAGATGCGCTGCCCAGTCTGCAGGGGACGAAGGAGGAGAGGTTGGTTGAGGCAGCTCAGGAATGGGCACAAAATCTCGACCAAAGACAGTGCAAAATGGCACCTGACCAGTGCTCTGATGCACTGCATTGTTGTAGGCGACTTCAGCAAAGGGCAGGAGATCGACCCAATTATCTTGTTGATAGTTAACAAAAGCACGCAGATATTGCTCCAGTGTGGAATTAAGCACCTCTGTAGATCTGTCAGTCTCAGGATGCGACGCAGTGGGCAGCGCTTGTTTGGTGCCCACCAATTTCATAAAAGCCTGCCAAAACTGGGAAGTAAATTGTGTGCCTCTGTCAGTCATCAAATGGGAGGGGCTCCCGTGGAGTCTGTACACGTGTACAAAGAAGAGGCGGGCTAGCTGTTGTGCTGAGGGAATGGAAGCGCATGGAATGAAATGGGCTTGTTTTGAGAAGAAGTCCTTTACAACCCAAATCACAGTTTTCCTCCGGCTTGGAGGTAAATCCACGATAAAATCCATAGAGATCTCCTCCCAGGGGTGAGAGGGACTGGCCACTGGTTGGAGCAACCCTTGGGGTTTACCAACCTTCCGTTTAGAGCCAGCACATACAGGACAGGAGGCAACATATTCTTTAACATCGCACCTTAGTGTTGGCCACCAGAATTGGCGTCTAACCAAATGGAGCATTTTAACAAACCCAAAATGCCCAGCCAGTTTGTCATCATGGGAACGGAGCAAAATGTCTTTGCGCAAAGCCTCAGGCACATAGAGACGATCGTTCTTCCAAGCAAAATCACAGTCAAAAGTAACATTGTGTAAATTTGCTTGCAACCAAGTGTCAGATTTCAATTGGGAAAGAAACTGTTGTTGCAAGTCAGAGGGAACTGGCAAACGTCCCGGACGGGGTGAAAGTGAAGCGTCTGGTTGCTGTGCGAGAGGGCAATGTGTTTCCTTGGATTCGCGAACTATTTATGAATAGTTGAGAATGAGCAAAAGCTGAGAATGAGCAAAAGTGCACCAAATACAAACTAAAAACCCTCGCTTCAAACCCGGTCCCGCCCTTGCTCCCACTTAGCAACCACCCCCTCCCAGGTGTTAGCAACCGTCACCCACATTGGTCTGAGAAAGTAACCTTGAACACAGTCAATAACCCAAACATACATTCCACAGTTACAGTAAGGAGATTACAGCCTTCCCTAATTTTGCACCATTAGAATTTGTAGAATGCAAATTTCTAAGATCAGCCCTTCAAGTCCCAAATTGTGTCTCAAATACCACACTGTGACTAAAGACAGGCTTCCTAAAAGTGGAGGTTAGAGTGTAGGTGACCATACTTCCCTATTGGCTCAGACTATCCCTTTTTCTCTCCCTGGGCCTGTTGGACCTGGGGAGACCCGTGAAAATAAAAAATATATGCCCATAGCTGGTGCTTTGCTTTGCAGCCTGGCAGCATTCCATTTATTATTATGGTTGGTCGCACAGTCAACCAGATGTTTAGACTGGATTTGGTATTTTTGTCCACCTATCGAGTCCTTCCCAAGGACCTGGAATAGGCAGCTGTTGTTGTTTAATAATATTAAAGGTATCATCACAGGATGATGATGATGATGATGATGATATAAAAATAATCTGAACAAGAATAAAATCAGATGGAACAGGTGGCCTGTCATAAATGCAAGCATAAGTACTGCTAGGGCACATTGGCACTCAGATTGAGGACTTGGGTTTTCTGCCATTCAAGGTCATTCTAGTGCTTAAGGGCAGACTCCCAGAAGTAGGAAGCGGATTTCACAAGCTGGTTGTGAAGTTATCTGCACTTCTTTGAATTTTGTGAGGGAATGTTCTAATTAATTATGTATTAACATACATAGTTTGGGGAAAAGAAACACACAAATGTTGAAAGGGGTGGGAAGGAGGAGGAAAGGATAGAAAGTGAAATTGGTAAATTGGCTATTTCTGCCTGATTACCCATTTTATTTAACATGGGAAAACCTAAGTTCTTCAGACTCCCTGTTTTTAGTATATTAGCAAATTTAAACACAATGCTTTTCTACAAGCTCAGAAGTATTCTATTACTCTGTAATAGAAAGTGTTTAGAAGCTTTTCAGTGAGCCTGCTGAGATTTATTTATAAAGCAATGCTTTTATTTGGTATAGTTTGATAAAATGCAACAGAGAAATGTAGTTGTATACACAGGGTATTTTGATCTGTATTTCTTCCTATAAAAAGAAATAGAAAATGGGTGGAGTATACAGTGATGAATACATTAAATGTTCAGGACCAGTTGAAAGATCCTAGAATCCAAGCCTAAGAAGCAAGTAGGTTATGAATTCCTTGCTTGGGCTTCTCTTTAAAGGCCAGGCTTCCTCAGAGGCTGACATGTGAAACCAGCTCAGCATGTACTTCAAATGGGGTTTGAAGTTTTCCCAAAGGACAAGGTCTTGTATCAAAACAGGTTTCACAAGTAATTTGGAGTGATTCAGCCAAGTTAATGGTTTTTCTTCCACTGAGGCAGACAAAACTCTTGAAAGTATTTCTCTAGAGAGCGTGTGGATCCTTGGACACTAAGTGTTTTGACTGATTGGGGTCATTTAGAAAATGCCCTTTTCAGCATCATCAGTATGGGAGGAGACTTGTTTATGAAAGCAAAAGCCAAATGTATTTGAAGTAACAGTCTCAGCTCTTGATACCTTTTTAAATGAGAAAATCCAACTCTATTGCTACTGGGTCATAAAACAAACAAGCAAACAAACATCAACCATTGTAGGGATGCCTTGAATCCAACCACTTATTCCTGGAGGCATTTATCTGATTTTAGTGTTGCAGCCATATGTTTTAATATATCAATTCATTTTTGCATGTCAATAAGGTACATTTTGAGGGGTATTTACAGGGAATATGCAGAAACTATAGAACATGGTTTGGGGGCCTGATAAGATGCTACTATTGATATGGATGTTGTTTTTATATGGGTGTGCATACCTGAGTGTGCGTGTCTGTGTGTGTGCATGAGTGTGTGTGTCTGTGTGTGTATAGATGGTGTACAAAAAGTCAGACTCCATAGACAATTTATTATATAAGTTTATGTATTTATTTATTTGTCATATTTCTCTACCTCCCATCTCACATACAACAACTCTGGGTGGCTTACAGATGTTAAAAATGACAAATTCATGGAAATCTTTAGTAAAAGGTGAAAGATTTATAGAATCTGAAGAGAAATCAGAGTATACATTAAAGTTTAAGTTACATTAAACATTTAAGTTAAATTAAATGTTCGAGTTGGTTGCCATCTTCTGAACTCTTCCTTACTTGTTTGACACATGACCTTTAAACATTCCTATGTACAGTAACATTTTATCTGAAGAAATAAAATAAAATCTAGTGATTGGCCTACGGGGCCTGACTTTTGGTATACCCTATGTATAATCATACATACATACAAACACAAATAATTTATATTACACATATCCAAAGTACATACCTGATTCTGCAGTTCTGAGTGCCTGCTTAATCAGCCAGATTTTAACAATCTTTCTGCATATTAACAATAACAATAAAACTGGATTGTTTTGGAACAGAAGGTGATGAATTTTGTAGCAATAGTAGCCCCTATGGTGGGGAACAATTTCAGACAGATTAAAGACTTTTGTGCATCCTTATGAATAATTAGGACCCCCTTTTTAAATGTAGAAGAGCTGTTGTCATTTTTATTATTCTTTAGTAGAAAAGCAAATGTATAAAGACTGAACTTGCCGATCTTGCTCTTTCTAAGTATCTATTCCTGCTGAACATGCTGATGTGAAAATAACATTAATTATGCCCTCAGAATTTCTGAATTAGACCCCACTTAGTAAAGAAAAAAATCAATCATGGAACCAAATGAGCTAATTAAACAACTCCTTAGGATGAGAGACAATGACAGTGAGGTAGACATGTATAGCAAATAGCATAGAAAAACACTAAGGATTTCTTAACCACCTCAAGTTTTCTCTACCCTGACAATATTTTGACTAATGATAACGATCCTTCTGATTTGCAATGGAGAACTTTTGATCCTTGAATTTCAGTTGTTTCCTCCTTCCCCTCTCCTCCCTGCTCTGATGTTTTAGATAGACATTTATTGGCCAACTGATTGTTTTTTTTTTTTCTTATGGCTGCCATGGCATAATATTTTGCTGTGCCTGAGAAGTAGACAGACTGAGATTGCAGTTTCACTGAGGCTTGCAATCAGTATGGAAAGGGTTCAGCCACTTCCATTCCATCCTCAGAAATGAAGTGTGTATTCTACCTTAGGAACTGAAGTTTGTCCAGATCCAGTCCACAACTCTATTATTTACAACAGTACTTAGTATGGATAAACTCAGCTTATAATGGGAGTATAAAGCAGTTTTTTATTGTGATAATTAATTCACTATTATTTTATTAGTTTATGAAGATACTATTCTCCCCTAATAACTATGAAAACATTTCAAAGGAATAGATACAATTTTAAAAGAATTAAACCAATACAAATGTATATAATTATGAAAATGGGACAATCTTCTTTTGAAAAGTTTATGTGAGCATGAGAAATTTTTATCAGTGATGTAGCACTAATTGTTTCTACTTGGATATTTCAGAATTCAGACCCTTCACAAGAGCTCCATGAGAATAGTTTTAATCACATAAGAAAGGCTGTATCATTTTTCCCCATCCAACTGGTGATTCCATGCTCATGAAGGAAAACATTGAATAGGAGGAGAGATCCATTTCTCATGTGATTTTAGTATTCTTGGAGTGATCTTTGTAATATGTTGCCTTGATACACTGCTGAGGACCAATAATATCACCAAGCTACTTTATACCTCCTTTCAAAACAGGACTTTTAATATTTTATTTAACCTCCATCTCTGGCAAACATCACAGAAAAGATAGATAGTGAAATAATTTCTAAGAGATACATTTTTGGGTCCAGCTCTTCTTGTAAACCAACTCATCTTATTTAGATCCAGCAGGGAGGTATCCAGCTCAGTGGATTAAAGCTCAGCTAAGTGGTTTTCAACCTTTTCATCTAATGCTGCACATCTCATAGGGGGGACTTCCAAGTTGTGAAACCAGAAGTCCCATGATGTTACAGGTTTCTGGGACTCTGGAGGAGAAATGGAGACAGTTTGCCCCTGGTGATATCATGGAAGCAGAGTTATTGCTTCACAGCTGCCCAGCACTTCCCGTCATTTACTTGTGGCTTACTGATGGGGCACACCTAAGGATCTTTTGTGGCACACAAATGTGTTCAACACCTTTTGCATTTCTAGGTTCAGTACCCTCTACTTGGAAGGATCATGTTACAAATAATGATAAATATTTTGTTCTGGCTAAGAGGCTGGAGAGCTATTACTTGCAGTTAGAATAAACAGGGCACCAATACTCTTCCTATATTAAATGTATGGATATAGGCAGTATTCTTTATTATTACTCCTAAGGTTGAGCCCTGGTAACATGAAAAAGTTCTATAATTTGGCTAACATTGATTCCTGATCAGCAGTGTACTACTAGTTATCTGTTCTTTGAAAATGCCCACTAATTGAATTCTAGAAAGAACAGAAGCCTTCTCTCCTAGGGAGTTCATATTATGCCAGACAGCAGTGACAGAAACTCTCCAGAGGATATTCTCTGAGACATAGAGGGAAGAGCTCTGAAAAAGCAGCCATGGTATCTGCCTCCCAGCTACATATTGCAAATGTTTCTGCCTGCAGCACTGTTAATTATGTGCTGCAATAATCTGCATATGCTGAGAACTGTGGGAGGAAGCATATGCTAACCTGCACAGCTTGAAAAATCAGATGGCCAGCTTTGTCTCTGAAGTGTAAGTCTGAATGTTTTTTTTTTAGGATAAGAGCATATTTATCACATCAAACTCACTGAACTGGGATGGGGGAAAGAGTAACAAAGGTTTTTTTGAAATAACTATCTTATTACATCAAGCTAAATAAAAGGAAAAAAACCCATACATTTGGCTGTATCAATAATGTGGTTTAATATCAAAATTAAAAGATAAAAGAGGTAAAACAGCCTAGAAAACTAGGTCATGTTCAGAAAAACAATCAAACAAAAACAGCTTGAAAGACTCTCCCTTGTTCCTTTTGTCAAAAATAAAAGACTATTTACCTTTTCTCTAAATAAGTTCCTGTGGATACAGGGGAATGGGTGGAAATGAGTATCTTACATTTGCTGAAAATTAGAAGCTGCTGTTGAAAATAAGCAAATGGGTAATAATGGGTGCAACAGAAAGTACAATAGCTATAATAGATCACTGTGGATTCTTTATTCTGTATTTATTTATTTATTAAAGAGATTTATATGGCTGCTCAACTCTTTGAGTTGTTAATTTAACAACTCACTCTTTGAGTTCTTTGAGTTGTTAATTCTTTGAGGGTGAGACAGTGCCTATCCCTGCTGCATCCCTTTTAACTCTTTTTTGAATGTCAAACCAGTGTTTCTCAATCTCAGCAAGTTTAAGATGCATGGACTTCAACTCCCAGAATTCCCCAGCTAGGCTGGCTGGGGAATTCTGGGAACTGAAGCCCACACATCTTAAACTTGCTGAGGCTGAGAAACACTGGTCTAAACAGTCTTCTCTTTTTTCCCCTCATCTACTTATCTTTGCCCCTCACTGTATCTCCCTCCAGTTTCTTCTCCCCTTGCTCTGTCCTTTCTTTCCCAATGCAACTACCCCTTCCTTTCCCCCATCTCCCCTATCTGTTTTTCCCCTTATATTTGTAGTTTCTGCTGGAAATAGGGATGTGTGTGTTCATTTACTTATAAGAAAGAATAATTGGTACATGCAGTTGGGGATCAATTAATTTTTATAAATAGGGGAGAGAGTGCTATAGTTGCAGAAGAGATTCAGGATTTGATTCAGACCCAAATCTCATACAATCAAATGATTTGGTATCCAGATGTTGAAAATAATTTTGTATTTGTTGTGGAAATTCTGTGGTTGCACCATATAAATTCAGTAACTCCATGCATTGTCTTTCCAACCTAACAGCGGTATTAGAAAGCATACATCATTTGATATTTTTTCTTCAACAGTAAACTTAAAAATCTATTGAGCAAATCTCTCTTCTTCTTGCACCTTAAGAATTACCACTTAGATATATCCCTAAATCCCAGCTTTGTATGTTTACTCTTTAGAAGAATATGAGACTTTTGTAAAGAAGCAATTTCAGTTCCCCTTTTTTATAACTTAGATGATACATGATTATACTTAGAGATGACAAAACAATCTTCCATAAGAAATAATTAATATTAGAAACAGAGAAGAGCATAAAAGGCAAATGCCATGTTAATCGTAAGTATACAAAACAGCATTATAGCACTGCAGACCAAAAAAAGTGAGAAATAATAGAAGTTGAAGAAATCTCAAACAATAAGTGATTAAAAACAAAAATTAAGTCTGTATTTCCATATCTGCACTCATAAAATTTATTGGTAGCATCCTTGATATTCCATGTACACTTTAAGAAGCCAAGGAATAATGATAAATAGACAAGGGGGAAGAAGGGGAGAGAAAGGGAGAGGGAGAGAAAGGTTGTTTTGTTTCTTATTGACATAAAAATATATTATCTCAAACCCAAGTGTAAAAGAGGAAGAGGGAGGGGGCAAACTAGGGCCACTTAAAAAAATGTTACAATTGTTCCCTTGTAGCAAACAAGAAGCTCCTAATTAGGAGTTTGGGACAGAAAGTTTAGCAACCTATAGATTAATATTCACAACAACAAAACTTATATAGGGTTTTCAGTTGTTCAGAGAGAACAGCTAGAACCTAAAGGACTATTTTGTCATTCACAGGAGTATGGAAGACTCTCTGGACATCACCTGATACTTTAGTAACAAAAACAACTGGAAGGATGCAGCAATATTTATTTATTTATTATTCACATTTCTATTACCGCCCATCTCCCCCCAAAAGGGGGAACTCTGGGTGGTTTACAATAAAATTCTCCTTAAAACCTCAACAACATAAAATCACGGAGTTAACACCTACAATACTAAAATATGTGTTATTAATGGCAGAGATTCTGTGATATCTTACAATAATATCTTGTATTGTTCATATTATAGTAGTGAATTCATTAGTATTAGTATGGCTACTGGTAAGTATAAAACATAAAATATATATTTTTCCCTTTCCTTTTTAGTTTGTATTTCTTGTTTGTATTTTTAATTTTTTTAAGTTTCCTTTTTTAAGATTACAGATTGCTTTGTTACAAAAATAAAGTAAAAAATAAAATAATTAAAATGTATGTAATCCCCACTCCCACCCCCCAATGACTGGAAACTAGGCCTGTGTGAAGGGGACTAAAATTTGCTTGAGGTGGCAAATTCTATTGAGGTGGCCTGATTTGCTCCAATGAAGTAAAGAAACCATCTGCTTTGCTTCAACAAAATGATTTATCTCAACAAAAGTTCTTCCCAATCTTCTTTCCCAGCATTTGCTGAAGTGGCAGGACAGTATTAGAATTGCCCACATTATGTACTGAAGCAGCAGCCTGATGAGCAGGTTTGGTGTATGTTTGGTGTAGACCGGTATTTTTCAAACTTGGCAACTTTAAGATGTGTGGACCTCAACTCCCAGTTCCCCAGCCAGCATGGAATTCTGGGAGTTGAAGTCCACACATATTAATGTTGCCAACTTTGAAAGGTACAGTAGGTGATTCTGCAGTATTTATCCAAGCTGTGGAAGAAGAAACACTAATAAGAGTGTGGAACCTTGCCCACTGCTCCACACCAGCTGGCCAAAATTCCTGGCAATTTCTTCCTGAGCAGTTGACCAGTGTCAGTGCTCACTTACCTGTCTTTGGTACTGCTGGTCACAGCTCCTGCCCAATGCATTCCTGAGAGGGAAATTAGCAGTGCTGACCACCCATCTCCCTCTAGCACTGGGTCACCAAAGTTCTTGACCAAGTGTCCAGAGGGTTGCTGGCCAAAGGTATTGTTTATTCTGTATTAAATGTAGTCTACCCTGTTTGTTATGGCTGGTCCAATTTGCAGGAAAAGGCAAAGACTGAAAGATCTTCCTGGCTTTAGCAAGGCCTTCTTCCCTAAGCTTTAGAGCAATCCCAGTCAAATAAAAACAGCAAATGTGGAGTGGAGAGTTGGAATGTGAAGTCAGGTTGAATTAATTGTGTAATCATGTGCTTCCTTATACTAATACAGTATTTCATATACATCTTTTCATGTATTTGTCATGTGAAAAAAGGCGAAAGGTGAAAGGCCCCTTGTGCAAGCACCGAGTCATGTCTGATCCTTTGGGGGGACACCGCTTTCGCAATGTTTTCTTGGCAGACTATAGAGCGGGGTGGTTTGCCATTGCCTTCCCCAGTCGTCACGTTCCCCAGCAAGCTGGGTATTCATTTTACCAACCTCGGTAGGATGGAAGGCTGAGTCGACCTGAGCTGGCTACCCAAGAATCCAGCTTCTTCTGGGATCGAACTCAGGTCATGGGGAGAGTTTCGGTTGCAATACTGCCACCTACCACTCTGCGCCACATGAGGCTCATGTAGCACTTTTAAAAATGGAATTGTGCCTGCTGGTGACTAACTGATGCTAGAGTTCATGCTCTGAGAGGAGACAGTAGATGAACTACTGTGCCTCCTTATCTTTTTCCACAGTAAAGAAGAGGAACTGCATGTTAAAATAACGATTAGTGCCTTGGCATAAGTCGTATATCAAAGGTATTGTGTTGCCTTTGAAGAATGTGTCCATAAAATTAACATGAAGGATGCCCGTGTCTTTAATTGTAGTTATATTGTTTCTTATCACATTTGAAGCAATGCTTTCCATATCTGGGATCCTCCTGTTAATGTACACACATGACCAAACTGTCCTTGATCAAAATTATAACACCAGTGTAACATAGCTTTCTTATCAAATTAGTTTTAAAGTGTTACTGTAATTATGTTGATGAACTCCTGGAAGTTCTAAAATTATAGGATTAGCTAGCAGACATAGTTTTTGTTTGTTTGTTTGTTTGTTTGTTTGTTTTCCCCAAGAACAATCAAAGTAACTCTTTTTGAATAGCTAGAGGGACATCAGCATCAGATGAGGATTTACCTTCTGTTGCAAAATCCCTAAGAAGAATATACTGTATTTGTCGTGCAGCATGGTATATCTGTTGACAGAGTTAAGACTAGAGAGATTTTACTTTATTGAATAATGTAGTTATTTTGATATGGCTGGTTACAACTGATCTATATAGACATATTCACATTATCAAGGGTTACACTTTCCAATTCCCCCCTCAAAAATATGCTTCTTATTTATTTATTTATTATTTGTACTGCTTTAATACAACAAGGAAGAAGAAGAAAAAACATGCAAACTTCAAAGACAGGAAAAAAAAGAAAAAAACATAAGTAAATGAATTACAACAAACAATTATGTATGTTTAAAAAGTAATACATCTCAGCAATAAATTAAACTTTGACCACATAGAAACATAATATTGAGGCCTTTCCTTGTAAAAAGGCAATTCAAAGGCTTTTTCACATTTCATCAAGCCAACCTACTGAGGTTGCAAACTAGCAAACCAAAGTATGGAATAGTTAGTCTTTTAAGATCAGACAATAATATCTTTCATTTGTTTCTTCCAAGCTTCAATTGACTGGATTAAAGCTCCTGCATATTTGAAGTCCTTGCCTTATTCATGGAAAGCATTTGTTTTCCAATTGTGAAAGCAATTGCCATGCCTTAGAAATAAAAAAACTTTGGGATAGCTTTACTAACAAATGCTGCTAGACCTATTTGCATAACCATAACCAGGGCCACAACTGGGGGAGAGGGGGCAAGCAGGGCATGTGCCATGGGTGCTGCACTGGGGGGCACCAAAATGGGCATGGAATCCATGTTTGCCCCAGGTGACACAGACCCTAGTTGCGGCCCTGTGCATGACTGCATCATCAGCATAAAGGAGGATGGATATAGAATTATTTGTCAACATTGGATAGTGAAACATGCTCCTAGACAAAGTTTGAACAATGGAATTAATATAGATTTTAAAAAGAAGGGGAACAAGTATACAATCTTCTTTAATTCTTTCTAGAATTGATATTGAAGTAATAAGACTCCTGAAAATGCCACATCTAATCTGGATATAGGTGTTTTCATGCAGCATCATAATTAATTGAAGATAGTGATCTCTGGATGTTTCTACCAGATTTACCTATATCTTTCTCTAGAAGTCAATGAAAGTGGAGTAAAGGATTCCACAGAACACAGAACAGAAAGGAATAGAATGCTCTGATCAAACATTGACTGTCCAGGTCGAAAGCCAGCCTGGTCCTCAGCCATTACTTTATCTTGAATCAGCAATTTAACAAATTTACCATGTAGTTGTCTAGGATATAATTGATTGTTATTAGTTTTATGCTGACTTGGCTGAAAGTATACGCTAATTGTCTGAAAACTGGGTAGATCACTCTAGTCAGCTTTAAAGAATGGGACTGTTATGGGATAACACCATTCCTTTGGCCTCTGAAAGGAGTAAGAGTAAATAAGGAGATGAGCATTGGGACCTATCAGTCAGAATTTAGTTTTAAAAGTTCTATAGAGATCTCCCCACCACCAGCTTTTCCATTAGTTAAATGGGGAGCAAGGATATTAATGGCCTATCTTGGGTAGACAGTCTATAATTAGATCATGGGACCTGACCTGTCTCACTAGAAACCACGGTAAATATTGAACAGAGTGCTCAACCCATATCTCAGGAGAAATTAATTTCCCTGCCTTAAATCTGTTTTTGGAGATGCAGGGGCTATAAGCTACCAAAATGAGGAATCTTTTTTCTCTTTAATTGATTATACTAACCTTCTCTAGGTACCTAATTGGTTCTCCATTTTTTTTTTCTTCTCAATAGGGCCATGCTGGCCTCCTTCAATGCATCTACATTTCCTTCCAGATGTGGCAGTATTAATATAGTCAAGTAAAAAAAAAACCTTTTGCAGAATCATTTCTTTTGACCTCAAACTCATTTACTTCTAATGCTTAATGTAGTGGAAGGATGCATAGTTGGCTTGAAAGTAACCTTCTGAATGTAATATGTGTTAATTGGCCAGAACACTCAAGTTCCTGGCCTGTAGTTAAATAGCTACATGCTTACCAGTTGAGTGTAGATAATACATTTTTTCAAGCATCACAGAAAAAGAAAAACAAATCAAAAAAAAGAAACTGTTTCGCTCTAGGTATTGCATTATAAAATACAAACAATCATTTTACAGCTAGTTTACTCTCATTAACTGGAAGCTCAGTCCATTCAACTAAAGTAAAATTATGGAGTCTTTTATTCATCCAGCCTTTCAGAATATTGCTAACAGTTTGCAAGAAATGTTCTCAGTTTATTATTAAAAATTGTGGATTGTAAAATAATCAGCATTATTCCTAGTACCTGCATCTAAGTTTGCTGATAGGAGGGCAGCTGGAAGAACAGTGACATTTTTTCTGTCAGTTATTGCCTTTTCTTCCCAACCTTTAGGGTCCATCTACACAACAGCACTAAGTTACAGTATGTACTATTTAATATAAGCATAATATGGCTTGATTGAGAAAATTCTGAGAATAATAATTTGATGATGTGCCAAGAATTGGTCAGAATCAACAAGAAGTTCAACTAATTCTCAGCACTTTGTTAAATTATCATTCCGAAGTCTTAAAGTGAAATATTCTGGGTCCTCTTACGGCATAGACAAGCCATTGTCCTGTGAAGTTAGCTATATCAAAAGATGGACACAAGCACAAAAGCTGCCAATTAACCAAGATTCATATCTATCCATTTTTAAGCATTTTCCTTTCCTTTTTTCTGACCATTTCATGGAGACCTATTTTTCCCTGTTTGTTATGGCTTGTAGGAATCTTTAGATATCCCTAATACACTCACATAATAGATTTTATAGAACTGATTCCCAGCTGCATATACCAACTGTCTCATAAGTAAATGAGTATGCATAGAACCAGTTTGGTCTAGTGGTTAAGGTGCTGGGTAGAAACCAGAAGTCTGTGAGTTCTAGTCCTTCCTTAGGCATGAAAGCCACCTGGGTGACCTTGAGCCAGTCACTCTCTCTCAGCCCAACTCATCTCACAGGGTTGTTGTTGTGGGGAAAATAGGAGGAGGAAGGAGTCTTAGGTATGTTCACCACCTTAAGTTATTATAAAAATAATAATAAAGGCGGGATAAAAATAAATAAAAAATAAAAAAATATATCCCTCTTTCCAGCAGGAAGTGCAAACCAACAACAACAACAACCAACCAGGATAGAGATGGGGTAGGAAGGAAAGAAAGAGAAAGAAGTACATTTAAGCATTACAAAAAAGTTAAAAATTCATCATTCATCATTCATCATATTTTTTTTTAAACTGGACACAAGCTCTGGCCCCAGTACTTCCCTCCTCATCTTATTCCTCAGTCAAACACATTTTAAACACAGAAAAGTGCAATCAGTTCAAAAAAATGGGAACATACAAGACTTTATAGGATTAGTGCCTGGCAATCGTATTTCTGCTGAATATACAGTATTTTGCAGAATAATTGCTTAAAAGTTCAAATGGTTTTAAATGAGACAAGTACTATATTTTTTCTTATGCGCATGAGATCCTTCATATCCAGAACTTTAAAAATGTTTGAACAATAATGCATACAGATGTTATTTAACATCAAATGAATCATTCCAATATTACACAGGTCTGATATTAACTATAACAGGTTCTCCTGAAAGTTTTTAAAAGTTTGGGAATAGGATTTAGACTTTGAACTTGATAAACCAGCTTGGATTAAAAAGGATTTAAAAGTTATATTTTGGTAAGTCAAGAATTTAAAGTAATTGGTGCTACATTAAAATTGCTTTATGTAAATCAAAGTCTTCTAGATTGTGTTGAAGTTATAGTCAAATTGCTGCATATTACTGTCTCTGATCACAATATTTGTTTAGCAACCTTTCAAAGTCATGGTGGCACTGAAACAGTGGATGTACAACTGATCCTTGAAGTTCCAGCCATCGCAGCACCCCTGCAGTGACATGATTGCGATCTGGGTGCTAGGATGCCTGTCGCAGGGAGCCACATTCACATGATCACCATTTGCAACCTTCCTTGCTGGTTTCCTACAACCAAACTCAATGGGGAAGCTGGCATAGAAAGTCACAAGTCATTCCAATAAGTCGCTCCCACTCTTTCTCCCACCTGCATCAAACCCCTTGCCCAAGCATGACCTGCACTTGCCCTCCCAGGCCCTCCTCTGGCCTCCCCCAACCCCCATGGCACCCCTATGGCCTTATCTGGAACTCCTGCCTCTTTCCCCTTAATGACACACACACACACACTCATGCCGTCTTAGGGGTTACGATAGCAACTGGGATTGCCCAGGATTGCTGTTGCTAAGTAATGTGGTCATGTGACATTGTGCTTTATGACCACATTGCTTAGCAACAGCAATCCTAGTCCCAACTGCCACCATAACCTGAGAACTATCTGTACATCTTTCTTCGGATCAATATTATTATAATAGTATTAAAATGATGGGAAATAGTTTGTGTTTTTATTTTTTATTCTGCTGGTCTTTGACCATGGTTAAATAAATGCACTGAAGAATGCATTGCAGTAGTCCAACTGACTAGTAGTCAGGACATGAGTCATCCATGACAGAACATACTGGTCTAGTTAGGGTTGCAACTGGTGCACCACCCATAATTGGGTAAAGGCCCCACTGGCTATGGCTTCCACCTGCTCCTAAGCCCAGGAGGACCCCCAAGTCATGAATTAACTGCTTCAGGGAGTAACAACTGAGACTGATGTTATGGATTGCCCTGTTGTTTATTGTTGACAATCAATTTCATATTGTTAGGGTTTACTTGTTTTGGCCCATCCAGACTTGACAGCTTCTAAACACTGGTTCAAGCTTCCCATGGCATCTCCAGCATGTCCCGGGGTGGCAATGTATAGCTGGTTGTTATCAGAATATTGATGACACTGCACCCCCAACTTATGGTTGACCTGGTGGGGCTTTGTATAAATGTAAAACATGGAAAAAATACTGAGCCCTTGGAACCCCACAGTGTAGTAACCAAAGCCTAGAGCTTTTCCCTCCTCATTACAACCAACTGAAACTACCCACTCAGGTAGGTGCAGGACCACTAAAAATGCCACCAATTCCCAGGCTCTGTAGGTGGTCCAGAAGGGTACCATGACTGATGGTATTGAATGCTGCCAAGTAGCTGCTGCTGCTTTATATTTAAGTAAAATGTTAAAATAATTTTAAAGAGGGTTAACAGAATTGCTTAAATAATTAACAGTTCAATAACAAAAGTATACTCAAGAATATTATGATATGCTTGCCAGTTTTCTATTGCCTTCTTATCAGTGTTAAGCATCAGTCTCTGACACTACATGTTAATTTATTCAGTTCTTCAGGTATACTAATTACAATAACATTTCTCAAAGGTAAGCCTCAGTTTTGTAGGTGTGCACTTGTGTTCCTTAAAAAAGCTGGAATGAATTTGGGAACTCCCATTTTGACAAAACAGTTTATGCTTTTTAAATAAAACCAAAATAATTTTGAGAAACCAGTATAACCTTTCAAGAGAATGGTTTCTGTATATCCTCTCATTATATAATTTTCATCCATATATTGCTTCTTCCATCAACATGTGAAAATCAAATCTTAGAAATAATCATCCACATCTTGGTCTCAAAATGAGCCTGTTATTCCATGAATCATTATCTCTTGAACAGCGTTTTCGCATTGTGCTTTTTCACCATCAGTCTACTTTATTATTTATAGCAGAATTGAAAACAGTAAAAAAACCTAGGCTCTGAACTTGAATAAAATACACTCATCCCTGCACATAGGCTGACAATCTTTTTTCAGTCTAAATTCTATAATATTATATTGTGTCTTTGATATTATTTAAGCAACTCCTGACCTGACTTCTTTGTTTTCTTGAGTATAATGTTGTTTCATCAAGAAAGAACACAAAAAGAACTAACCTCCGTATATGAAGTACACATGTTTATTACAACTGCAGCATAAATTTATTGATGAATACTATATCCAACAGAAAGGTGATCCATAAAAGATAGCTAGTATCGATGTGCAAGATTTTACTTCATGAACACGTGATGAAACTGTGTCTTACTGTAAAAAGCAAAAAACAAATCATCTCCTTCTCATCACCAGTTTAATTACAAATGACTTGCCTTTTGCTATATTCTTTCCAGAAAGTTTGGGTAAAATTCTGCTTCCATTGATAAATAGCTCTTCTTTCACTAGAAGTTTTGCTTTTTGAGTATTAAGAGGAAAAAAATGAACCTCCATGCTTAACAAGTGATACTTCCCATAGAATGGGTTTCAAGGACAGTTCCCTGGGCTTTGCTTTAACTTGCTTCCCAAAGAACAATGGCAAATTGAGGGGAACACAACTGATAATATATTATGTGGTACAGTGTAGCCATTCTCCTAGTATCAGAATGCAATTTGTTTATTTGTTTGTTTGTGAAATTTATACGGTCACCCAACTCACTCACGGTGACTCTGGGTGGCTTACAGTAATAAAACCCCAAATACAAAACCCACTACACACCCACCCCCCGGTGACAACACTACATTCAAATAAACCACTTCATGGGCTCCATATCAACATGGGATCCCTAGGCCCACTGGGAAAACTATGTCTTCAGGGCCTTTTGGAACAGTATTAAGGAGGAGGCCAGTCTTATCTCCATGGGGATGATGTTCCACAGGGAGGGAGCCAGCACAGAGAAGGCCCTTCTTAGGGCCACTAGATGAACCTCCTTAATTGTGGGGGGAGGGGGCTGTATCATACCCTGCCTCCCCAATCTGGTGGGTTGGGTAGATGTAACTGGGAAAACCGGGAACTCGTCCTTAAAATAACCTGGCCCCAAGCCATATAGGGCTTTAAAGGTGATAACCAGCATCTTGAATTGGACCCGGAGGCAAATTGGCAACCAGTGCAGTTCCCCCAACAGAGGTGACATGTGTGCCAATCTAGACTTGCACAAAACCATGTGGGCCACCACATTTTGAACCAACTGAAGCTTCCAGATACTTTTCAAGGGCAGTGAGGATGGATGCACTACCCCCATCCCACTCCTGCTAGAGATTACAGTAGTCAAGACAGGAGGTGACTAGGGTTTGGGTGACTCTGAGCAGGGCCTGTTGGTCCAGGAAAGAGCATAACTGGCACACAATCCATAACTGTGCGAAGGCCCTCCTGGCCACGATTGCCACTTGCTCCTTGAGCAGGAGTCCCAAGTCTAGGAGAACCCCCAAATTATGCACTGGGTCCATCTGGGGTAGTGCAACCCCCTCCAAGACCAAGCATGACAATTCTCCATGAACCAAAGTGCCCCAAACCCAGAGCCATTCCATCTTGCCAGGGTTCAGTTCCAACCTGTTGCTACCCATCCAGACCTTAACACCCTCCAGGCACTGCGAGAGGGAGGTCACAGCATCACTTAGCTCACCATGGGATGAGATATACAGCTGAGTATCATCACCATACTGATGATATTTCACCCCATGGTGAAGAATCATCTCACCCAGCAGCTTCATGTAGATGTTAAACAGAAGCAGAGAAAGTGGTCTGGACCTCTTTCTCCCTATCAACACTGAGTGGGAACAGCCACAGAGGAAGGAAGAGAACCAGGACAACACAGTGCCCTCCATTCCCAACCCCTGAAGCCACTCCAGAAGGATACTGTGGTCAATGGTATCAAAGGCTGCTGAGAGATCAAGTAGAGTGAGGATGGATGTGCTACCCCCATCTTGCTCCCACTAGAGATCATCAAAAAGTGCAACCAATGCTGTTTCTATCCCATAGCCAGGTCTGAACCCCGACTGAAAAGGGTCCAGATAATCCGTTTCATCCAGGAACCTCTGGAGCTGCAGCACTTGGTAGATTTCGGCCATGCCTCTGGTTCTCAGGAAGGAGGGAGCACATTCCAAGGAGGTGGAGGAAATAAAGAGAGGCACAGTCTGGGAGGCAATGGTGGGAAAATGAAGAGGTTCAGGATAGCCCCACCCTAGACTCTCCCAGATTATTTCCCCTTAAGTTAGGTAGAGTAGCTTTAGTCAGCAAGATTCTGTCTATACGATGTGAGCAAATAAAGAACTGAAGTTTGAATGGACTGACTCTTTGTTGTTCTTGGGCTGGGCCTGACAAGCAAAACCACCTTCTCAACAACTTTTCCAAAAAGGGAAGATTGGAAACAGGTTGGAAGTTATCCAACAGGATGGAATCTAACAATGGCCACTTAAGAACAGGATGGACCACAGCCTCTTTAAAAGGTTGAGGCGCCACCCCCTCCCCAGAGAAGCATTAATTACTGCCAAAACCTACCCACATGTCACTTCCTGGGAGCCTTTTGCAAGCCAGGAGGGACACGGATCTAAAACACAGGTGGTAGCACTCATACTACCCAGGATCCTGTCCACTTCCTTGGGAGCAACAGTATCAAACTGTTTCCAGATTTTGAACCTGCCCCAGGCATCTCAACCAGACCAACAGCCATGCCAACTGGGAATGAATCCAAGCAACTTTGTCTTCCAGAAAATCAGCATATGTCTCAGTGCACCCCTGCAGGTAGACCTCTGTATCCTCCTTCCCCAGAAGGAAACAGGTCACCTTAAAGAGGGTCCCTGGGTGATTATCTGCAGACACAATTAGTGTGGAGAAGTAGTTATGCTTCACCACCCAAATTGCCACAAAGTAGACTTTAATAGAAGCTCTTACTCATGTTTGGTTGAGTTTGTTCTTCTTCCGCCAGCAGCGCTCTACACATCTCTTAATCCATTTGATCACTCTCAGTTCCTCTGTATGCCATGAGAGGCAATGAGGTCCATGGGTCAAGAGAGGTTGCATGGGCACAATCCTGTCCAAAGCTCCAGTCACTTTCCTGTTCCAGGCGGTGACTAGGGACTTGGCAGGACTATGCAGCAGATCTTCAGTTATAACCCCCAGCTCCTTCTGAAACCCATCCAAGTCCATCAGTCACTGGGGACAGACTGATCTAATAGGACCTGCCTCCCTGCAGAGGGGTATGGCCATAGAGAAGCTCATAGCCACCAAGGCATGATCTGACCATGACAAGGGGACCAAGGATAGGCCCACCAATTCCAGATCACATAAGCACTGCTCTGACAAGAACACCAAAATCAGGTGTATGACTACTATTTCTAGTCAGACCCTGGATGACCTGGGATAGGCCCATGGAAGTCATGCTTTCCATGAACTCCCGAGCTACCTCCAACCCAACCCCCCAGGGATGGCAGGTTGAAGTCCCCCAGAAGTATAAGTTTGGAGAACTCCACTGCCAGCCCCACAGTGAGGTCCAGGAGCTTGGGCAGGGAAGCTGCTATGCAGCAGGGAGGCTGGTACAGCAGCAGCAATCCCATCTGGTCTCTTGAGCCTAACCTAAAAAAAAGGGTCTCACAACCAGGCACTTGTGGAGCGATACCCCTGGAGGCCACTAGAGATTCTCTGATGACAACAGCCAAACACTCTCCCCAGCCCTGTAGTCTAGGCTGGTGGCACACTTAATAACCAGCTGGGCACATCTCCAAGAGAGGAACCTTATCCTCTGACCCCAGCCAGGTCTCAGTTATACAAGCCAGATCAGCCTTCTCTGCACAAGTCAAATCAGCAATAAGGCAAGCCTTATTACAGGCTGATCTGGCATGTAAAAGCAGCAGCCTAAAAACCAGCTAAATATTGGCTAATATTGGCAAAACATGAATTCAGAGACTTGTAAGGCTGTCCAGCCTTCCATGCAGCTTTTATTGTTTCGTGCCTACTCTCTTTGTTGGGCTATACAGGAAGCCATTAGAGGTCTGGATAGGATTTTTGTTGTTCTTGTACCTTAATTGGTCATAGATACATCATTTTTCATGTATTCAAAACTGTTAATTAATAAAGGCAGTCCCAATCAGATGATTTGTTCATTTGTTTCATTTGACTGCTGTTTGGCAGGTAACCTGGTCCCATTTGAGCTAGTCCAATGAGCATCCTGAAGAATCAGAAAAGGAAAGAGTCATTCTCCTATCTTGTATTGCTGAGTGGCTTGGGAGAAGGGAAGATAGGAGCAGGCATTGAGCTCTAGTCTGTTGAGTTCTATCCAGGAGAAGTGGGCTGGGATAACTGAGGCTCCCTGTTGCCTGCCTTCATGATGAACATAAATGCTTGGCATTTAATTGATCTGTAGCTTAGAAATAGGCTATGATCACCCAGAAACAATCAAAGTGTATAAGCTAAAATACGGATTTAAAATGTGCTTTTCATTTATGCATAGATTTCCATGTATCAACCCTCCACACATGAAAGGTCTTTTCTCATAATCATTAAAATGGTGATCTTTTTATGTATGTTTTTGCTTTCTTTATTCTTCATTACATTGGAAGTTAATGGGAAGTGGGGACAAACCCTGCATCTTGTACTGAACAATACTGATCTGTGAAATATCTTTTCATTACCTCTTCTTCACTTGGCTAGGGTGAAGTGTGCAACTTTTCCCATTTCCGTTTCATGTACATTTTTGGTGGAGACAAATTTGTCTAGCATAATGCAAGTCAGAATAGTGCACATGGGAAAAACTTAAATATAGCAAAACTTTGCAAGTTTCTCCATCCTAACTTTGAGCTTCATTGCAGAGAGATATGTAGTTCCAATTCTTATGAATCCCATTCCTTACCCTCCATCTGTTATTGGGACCATTATTTCAGATACAGAAAAAAGGTGGTCGGTTATCTTCCAATTCCTTCACAGTGGCCATAGCTTCCAGATAATGACGAGGAGAGGAAAAGAAATGAACAGTTGGAATGATTCAGAATTGCAACAGCCCTTATTTATATTGCCTTGCCCATATCTTTGATCATGTCAAAACATGAAGACTACCAGGAGACTAAAAGGCTAGAATTGAGTATAGCTAAATGGATGTGGGTGGGGTCCAGACTTAAGTTAGTCATGCTAACTTTTGATCAGATTTAGTTCAGTAGGTCTTTCTAAGAAGCATTAAGTCTGGATCCAAACCTATGTGTTTAGGATAACATCTCTTATTTTGGCTGACAGTTATATCAGCCTGATTCAAACAAAAATATTAAACAACTGAAACAATGCTTAATTGACATTGTTTAATGTTTAATTGGCCATATAACTCAAATGAATAAAGAAGTACATGAATTTAAAAAAAGATGAAGTCTGTAATATAAAAGAAACACAGGAAAAATAATGTGAGGCCCAGTGAGTAAAATCTATACTCTGTGGAGTTGTTTTGCCAACCTTTTTAGCACCTTATTTTATTTAAGGAGGTGGGGTTTGAAAGAGCAAGAGCTGGGAAGCTAATTCTTTAGAATGTGCTTACTCAACAGTAATAATTTACCATATTCCTATGAACTTTTATAGAACAAATAAAAACAGTTATGGTTGAAAGTAATCATTACTACAAAGTATGATAAAAAGTTTCTCCTCTCCTCTCCTCTCCTCTCCTCTCCTCTCCTCTCCTCTCCTCTCCTCTCCTCTCCTCTCCTCTCCTCTCCTCTTTGGAAGAACAAGGGAATATATCTTGCCCTAAAGAAATAATTTGACTTAAAAGAATATGTGACTAATTTTCTTATGAATCAAGGGGAGCTAAATTATTCACTACATTTTAATGGTTATCTTTTTCATGGATACTTAATGCCATCAGATAGCGTGAGAGAGAAGTTAAATACTGTGCCAAGTCCAGATCTGCTTTGATTGTGTCTTTAATAAGTGATGTATCCTTTTCTACCTTGTCATGTGATGTATCTCTTCAGTAGTTTCAGCAGTTAATTATTTCTGCACTAATTTCAGCAGTTACTTCATTGTTACTTAAGTGCATTGTAAATGGGTGCTTTGCTAACCCTTAAATTGAAATGAAAAACCAATGCTTACTGTATTCTCTTACATTGATTAAGGGAATATTGGAATATTGGAATATAGGAGCTGGTTTATACCAAATTAGATATTGTTCCATTGAATGTGAGTTTTAGTATCCCCTCTGAAGATACCTGGAACTTAAACCTTCTGCCATTGGATTATGGGCATTCTGTTTCTGTTCAAGATAGTAGCCTTCTTCTGGTGTTTCCACTTTCTCAACCATTCTATGGGAAATACAAGAAAACCATTGATCTTCCACTAGGATATATTTGCCCATGTAACACTTCCACTTCATCAACTGCACTGGTTACTAGTTGATTCCCAGGTGCAGTGCAAAGTGCTGGTTGTCATCTATAAAGCCCTTCATGGTTTAGGGCCTGCATACTAATAATATTGCCTTTCTCTGGGTGTTTGTGCTCATTCGATAAGATCTGGCAAGGTCTCATGTTCCTGGTCCTATAAATGAAGCAATCCCATCTTGCTGGACCTTGGAGACAGACCTTCTCTGTTGCCACCCCTTCCCTCTGAAACAACATTTTCAGCAGTCTTGGGGCAGGATGGCTTGTGATCCCACTTGTGGATCTACATTTTATGGTTTGCCTGATATGGGCTTCTTGTTTTAATCCTATTTGATTTATTGATTATGTGCTGTCAAGCCATTGTTGACTGTTCTGTTTAGACTATGAGGCAACTAGGAAGTAAAGTAGAATTCTTTATTTACAATAGAACTATTTACAATCAATAATTCTCCTTAAATACTAGTTCAATTCAAGCCCAAGCAGGCAATGGTGGAGAGCTTGGCAAAACAGTGAAGTCAGATTCAGCTGGAGAGCAAGACAATGTGGCTGGACAGAACTTGACTGGGACCCGTGGCAAGGCAGCTAGGCAGGATTCGGCTGGAGGCTGCAGCAAGGAGGCATGACAGGACTCAGCAGGAACTGGCGGCAAGGCGACTGAACCAGCCTCAGCTGGAGGACACGGCAAGACTGCAAGGCAAAACTCGGCTATGGATCTCAACGAGGTGACAAGACTTGGCTCGACTGGGCTCCATAACGAGATGACAAGACTGGACTTGTCAGGCCCTCATGGCATGGCAGCAAGACTTGACTCGACTGGGTTTTGTGACAAGGCAGCAGGACTCGACTTGACTGGGCTTCTTGGCGGGGAGGCAAGGCAAGACTCGGCTGAGCTTCAGTGAAAGGTGGCAGGACTCGACTTGACTGGGCTTCTTGGCAGGATGGCAAGGCACGACATGACGAGCTTTGAGGCAAAACAGCAAGGCAAGGCTCAGCTGGATTTCACTGCAAGGTAGCAAGGCAAGGTTCAGAAGGCTGGGAGGGCTCTGGTTCTGTAGCAGCTACAGGGCAGGACTCCAAGAACGGTTCTGGCTTTTCTTCTCCTAAGGAAGCTGTTAGCTCAGTGGAACGTTTGTCTCCAGCAGCCCAGTCCGCGTGCTGGCTCCTTTTTATCTTGTTCCCTTCGCACTGTTTCTTCTCTGGAACCAATCAAGCTTCTTTTTGCTTGGTGCACTTTTCGACTTGCCTTTCCCTTGCACTGATTGGTGGCTTTGAATCCAGCTCCAATCAGCTGCTCAGGACTTTCCTGCTCTGCTAAGTCACTCCGAGTTTCAGTTTCCCTGACTTGCCTAGCACAGGTTTTGATTTCCCCTTCCTCAGCCTCAGAGTCAGACTCAACCCTTACATTGATTTAGCAACCACATAGATTTTCCCCATGTTAATCTGTTCCTATCCTGGTCTTTCATGTTTTCCAATGATGCAATCAGCACCAATATAACTGAGACCATCCACTTTGCTGCTGGTTGTCCTATCTTCCATTCCACCTTTCCCAGCATTAGAGCCTTCTCCAGACAGCTAGATCTTTGTATAATGTGTCCAAGTTAGGGTAATATAAGCCTGGTCATTTGTGCCTTGAGTGAAAACTCTGGGTTGATTTCTTCAATTATCTATTGTTTTACTAACTTTCCATGGTATTCTCAGGAGTCTTCTCCAACACCAAAGTTCAGAGCATCAATACTCTTCTTATCCTGCTTCTTCGAAGTCCAACTTTTGCTTCTGTAGACTGTCACAGAGAAGACCATGGCTTGCACAGTTCTGATCTTTGTAAGTATAGAGACATCACAGCATTTGGATATCTTTTCCAAGGCCTTCATTGCTTGCTGTACAAGCTAGTCTTGACTGCTTGTTCTTTTACTGTTGATGGTTGATCCTAAAAGGCAGAAGTTATCCACCACTTCAATATCTTTATTGTCAGTTCTAAGGGTGATTGGTCTGTTGTCATTAGTTTGTTCTTCTCTATATTTATTTGAAATCCCAGTTTTCACTGTGCTCCTTGACTTTTATTACTAGAGCTTGCAGCTCCTGTTATTTTTGGCAATTGAGATAGTGTCATCAGCATAGTATAGGTTATTGATGTTTCTTCCTCCAGTTTTAAAACCACGCTCATCTTCTTCCAATCCAGTTTTGCTTAATATACTGTATGTTCAGCATATAGGTTGAATGAATAAGGGGAGAGGATACAGCCTTGTCACCCTCCTTTGCCAACCTAGAGCCAGTCTGTTTGACCGTGTTCTGTCCATACCTGAGAGTTCCTGATCTGTATATAAGTTTCTAATGTGGACAATGAGATGTTCTGGGATTCCCATTTTCCTGAGCAAATTCCACAGCTTGAGGTGATTGATGCAATCAAAGGTCTTTCTATAATCATTGAAGCATATAGTGACTTCTTTTTGGTATTTTTTGCTTCGTCAATTATCCAGTGTGCATCAGCAATAATGTCTCGTGTTCTTCCTTCCTTTTCCAAAATCAGCGTGAACATCTGGTATCTCTTTTTCCACGTAGGGCTCAAATCTGTGTTTGAGTGTGTAAAACAGTCTAACTCTCTACTGTTGGCCTCTATAATGTTTCCAACTTTGGCATTCCTATTTCCAATCACAAGCAACACATCTTGCTTTCATGTTCTGTTGATTTCATACTCATCAACCTTCTCTGTTGGAGTACAAATTTGAATGATTGTCATATGAAAGGTTGTCCATGAAGTCTAATTGATATTATTTGGTCACTGGTTGCATGGTAGCCAAGTACTGATCTTGCTGTACCTTTCCTAACTATAAAAGCAATGTTGTTCCTTCTTTTTCATGTCCTAAATAATAAACAGTGTGATCTTCTGGCCTAACGTGTCCAATCCCAGTCCATCTCAATTTGCTGATGTCTAGGATGTCAATTTGTAGTTGCTTTATTTCTTCTTTCACTGTGTTGAGCTTTCCTGTGTTCATGCTTCTTATGTTCCATGTTCCTACTGTAGTTCTGTCTTTGCAGCTTCAGATTTTCTTTTTCTATATGACAAAGAAATATCAAAAACTAGACATCCCAAAAGCTTTAATTTAGCCATGCATAAACACCAAAAGTACTCCAAAAGATCCTCAGCTTTTCCTCAGTAGCATGCTGAGTGCCATCTGACCTGAGGGGTCCATCATCAATCATTTCATATTTTCCATCCATGTGGTTTTTCTGGGAGAAATACAGGAGTGGTTTGCCATTGCCTTCTCCCATGCAGTATGAATTGGTGTCTTTCCCATTGTCCCTAAAGTAATCATCTGCCTCCAATACATTCGTATATTGCTGCTGCCCAATATAGTTGCCTGCTTGCTTTAGCTGGGCAGCTGGGATGACCTTTGTGCCTTAGGTGACCCTGCTGGGAATATACACTCCTAGCACACACTCCCAAAGTCCTTTTTCCATCTCTCCCAGAAACACACAAATACACCCACCCACCATGATGAGGCAGCCCAGCAGGACTTGTGGTGTGTGTGTGTGTGTGTGTTAATCCTAATTATTTATACATTATGAGCCATCTAGACTTGCAGTTTCAGTCGCAACTAAGGTGGCCTATAAATTGATTAAATGAGTAAATAAAACTTGTTTCTGATTTAAAGGTCCTTTATAAAGAAAAAAGAACTGATATTATGTTGTTGTTGACACATACATTTATGTAATGTGATGTATCATTCATATAGTTGGTAGTAGAGAGATTGGTCTGGATTTAGTTAAGATATCACTCAATCTGCACTGCAGAATATACTTGGGAACATTTATTGCTGTCCCCTTGAATGAAGAGTAGGGTTATATCCTCAAGTACCCTACTCAGTGATTAAATGTCCCTTCCTGGACTGGCACCATGAATTTAAAATCTCTAGAATGTAGTGACATGGGGTTGCAATGCTGATCCCCTGACTCAGCATTTGAAAGTTGTTCATTATCCCTCCTCATTTAAGTACTTCAGTGAAATTAGTGTACTGAGAGTGCAAAAGAACATGATGCAGAACTATGCAACAAGATTTCTCTCATGTTTTCATTGCTTAGTACAGATAAGAAATGTGGATATATCATAGAAAGTATTTTTGGATTTTGCACATCTTATATAGCCAAAAAACAATGCTTTGCTAAATGAACCAACACAACAACCTTTTCTTCTTTTTTAAACATTACTTTGTTACTTTCTTAAATTTTTTACATTGATTTTTATATATATTTTTGGCTCATACCTTTACATTTAGATAAAAAGGACATGATATAAATTAAAATTTTACAGTGCTCGCCACTTGGCACATGTTTTTCTGCTTCAGAAATGCCCGTCTTCTGAAATTATCTGTATTTCTTGTATCCAGTCCTCATTACTAACCCCCTTTGGTTAGAGGTGATGTTTACGGCTGTGAAAACAAGGCAGCAAAATAAATTTAGCTTCGTGTTCCCCTGCTGCTTTGATGAAATTTTTCACCCCTTGTAGAGTGAAGGCAAAACAAAACAAAACAAAAATCCCAGTAGGCCTAGAGCATCCCTGATGAGTTTGTGTCATCTTCCATTGTTATATCTTCATTTCTCTACATAAATAAAAGGGAGCTTTGCTTCTCTAGACCAGTTGCAGTTTCCCATTGAAAGATATGCACACAGGCAGGTAGTATAATTTTTGGAGTCTTTGGTCTAGAAAAAATAGGGTTGATCTGTCAAACCTACTAACATTGGTTACACTATACATTTAGGGGGAAAATGGAAATGAAGAAGACACTTTTTTTAAAAAAAGCTGTTCTGATGTTTAAATATACTGTAAATCATAGTCATCCTTTCAAAATTAACAAATTATTGGAGAAACATGAAAAATGCATTTATAAATAAATATATAGAACTGTGATATGGATCTGAAATGAATTGTTTCATCCATTATTTTACTGAGGAAGATAAAGGCTCAGTGCAGCCAGGTGTTGATCTGCTCACAATAGAAAACAAATTTGCCAAGTTAATATGAGTACAAGATATTTAAGGGGATGGAAGAGACATAAGTAATTCAGTGGTAGGTGCATGCTTTGCATCCATAAGATTTCTGGTTCAGTCCTTTGTGACTCTTGCTAAGGCATCTCAGTTGGTGTAAACAGGAAAGATGCCCTTCATTCAGTGATGCTTATCAATGTATTTCTAATCTGTGCAGAAGTCCCAGTGTGAAGGAGAAGATGTGATTTGGAATGCACATGGGCATGTACATAGCACCTGTCACCTTGCATGCTATCCTGCAGACCCTGGGCATTTCCACACTTAGCATTTAAGTTGTTCTTGTCCTTGTTCATGCTGGCTCTACTCTAATCCAGGTTAAGAAAATCCTGTCTAGGACACTTTAGCAGCAAGACACTTAAGCTACAATGTTCCCCCACTGAAAATTCCTCTACTGCTTTGTGCCCTCCCACCTTTCTCTTCCATGAAAGCAACTGCCAATCACTCTTTGGTGTGTGTGGGTGTGGGTGTGTGTTATAGACACACATAGAGATACACACACACATGGACACATATACTCACACAAATATAAACATAAACATATAAAAGCTTATATTTATGTGTGTTTACATATGTCTGTGTGTATATATACAAATATACAGAGAGAGAGAAAGTGTGCTTCCACAAAGTTAAGTTCAATCATTAAAATGCAGATACATGCAGGCACAGCAAGCAGCTAAACAAGAACCCCTTCTTTCCAGCATGCACTGTAATGTTTCTATACTTCCATTTATCAGCATTGCTGAAATAGCATAGTGGCTAAGTTCCTTCTTAGCATAGAAAAGGCTGCTGATTTGAAACTCTGCAGAAATGTGGCTTTTTTAAAATTAATAATTTTGTTTTCTGGAGTAGCTAGTTTTGCCCCAGGCTAAAAAAAAAATAATTCTAAGGATTTACCTCTTTACTATTTTTCCAGTCATCTGAAGTAAAAGGGTGTCCTTCCCAGGTTCCAAGTGACCTCATTCTTTTTGGAACAAAATTGCCCATGCAGGCCAGTTTGCATTATCTGTCCCAAAGGCTGCATCTGGGTTGAACTGGCATAAAAGATTGGTTATTTTGATACAACCAATATCCAGTCCTTCTCACATTTTCTAAATGTTTATTATATTGAAATAAATAAATCAATGCAATAATCTGTTGTAAATGAATGGACATTGCAAGACTGACATCTCCTCAAAGATGAATTATACCCATCAAACAATGCAAGCTAGACAAGGGAGGATCCCCATAAGGTTTGCTTTATTCAGAACCTAAGATGACATCACTTCAGATGAGCCCTTGAGGATAAGCAGCCTAGTTCTAAGTGTGTCACTGAAATCAGGGATTTTAAGAAATTTGTTGGAATAGCTTCCGAACATAATACCTCTTTTTGTGTAAACACAATTGGGCACCATAACAATTGGCCCAAAACTTTGTCCTTATAAAGTTTTATTGCTGCTAGGACATAGTTATGAACATTAGAGCTTGCATATTTAATAATTCAAAGGATGTTGAATTAAGCTTTCTCATTTGGTTAACCCAGCAAGTGGAAGATTGAAAGTGGATACCGATATTAAAAGGTTTTGACCTGCTCTATAAAACTCCCATTAATATTCCATCTGGGAGGAGTCATAAAGTGTTTCCTCAACAACACTACAGCCTTCATTTCTGAGTAATAAATGTCAAGGAATTTCTTGGAACAGAAATTCCAAGTGATAAGGCTTGAAGGCATCTTCATAAACACTCTGGAATAATGGAATGAATGACAGCAATATCTGCCATCTCTAGTATGGAGACTGGACAATGAGCTAGAAAAGGGGGCTGGAATTCTGGCTTTTTAAAGACACCAACAATATTGTTTATATACATATTAAACAAAGATAAGCTAAAATACTTCCCTGTCTGACTCCTTTGAGTGCAGGGATGGGTACATTTAGATCACCATTGTGATGGTCTTTAATTTGGGTGGAGGTGGTACAATGCAAGGCTATTAGCAGTTTTAGGAGCCAATGGTCCATTATAAAAGAGATGTGCATCCCCCAAAATACTCATAGGGAACAGAGTCAAAAGCAACTTTTAAATTTATAAATATGATTTATAAGGCACCTTTGGCAGGATTAGTACATGTTTTTGGCTAAGTGTTATAATATTGCACATTGGACCTCTGGAATAGCCAGGCCTAAAATCCAGCCCATTCTGAGGCCAAAATGTTTTCCATGTGAATCCAATCCAAATGTTTTCTGCATAGAAATCTGACATATACATTGCTAATTGAGGATACCAAGCTAATTGATTGATAATTGGCAGGGTCCCAATTATCACCCTTTTTATAGATTGGAAGAGTGATCACATTTAGCCAGCAATATTCAGGGAGCTATTTATATAGTGAAAAGAGGACCCTGCCTACCAAACTAGGTTAGAATAAACTGGCATAATTAAATCAGGGCCATGTGCCTTACCATGTCTTAGCTGAGAGATTAACTTTTGAATTTATGAAGGCAAAATTTCAGGAGGAAGTCATCTAGTGACAAGGCCTGCGGATTATTGCTTAGAAGAACATTACAAATGGCAGTAAAATATTTAGCCCGGGTTTCTAAGAGAATTGAATGGTTACTGCTGGAATTATTTATACTGGCTGGGGGACAAGAAACTAGGTAGTAAAACAAGCAATTGTCTCTGTCTAACAAAGGTGATGGAGTATTGCCTACCTCTTTAGGACAAAGCTCTGTTTCGCTCAGTAACGTCTTATACCTTTTTTATTGAAAGAAAAGATTAATATGTGGGAATATCATTACATTCCTGTGTGTTCTCATAACCACAAACAGCACATTCTTTGGCTAAAATGCAATCCATATCAAACCATGGTTCAAAATTCTTGTTAAAGCAGTGGAGGGATGAAGGCCTATTCAACTGTAATTATTCTTAGTCAATGATGACAATTTGTGAAAACATAATGATTAATTCATGAGGACTGTGGTAGGACTGCTTCAAAAGGATGACCTGTGAAGAATAAATAAATTGAGCAGACATCTGGGACAGCTTACTTGACTAGGTTGGTGTAGTACATTGTTTTTCAATCTTAGCAATTTTAAGATGTGTGGACTTCATCTCCCAGAATTCCCCAGCCAGCATGGGGAAGGTTGCCAAGGTTAAGAAACTCTGATCTAGTGTACCTATCAGTAGTGAAGAAGACAGTTCCTTGAGGTGGGGACTTTCACATAGATGTATCAGAGGCAAAAAGCCCCATCAGGAGAAGATGGTCACTTTCAAGTCAGAAAGCTACTTGGAAATCTGTACAGCGTGCTATAAATTCACTGGAAGTTAATGTGTAATCTAGCACATAGGCATTGGACATTGGGTATTCCCAGGCTAAATTTCAAGGAAAATAAAAATAATAATATAATAATATAATAATAAAAATAATCTCCACCCTTCTAGATTGGCACCCATCTTTTTGGAGTTCTGTTGAAGGATCCCTGAAATAGGGAGAAGAAAGTGTTAAAGCACTGGAGAAGAGCTACATCACTGGGGTCCATCCTGCCATTAAAATCTCCAGCAAGTATAATTTGGAAATTTGAGACTTGGAAGATTAAATCTAAGGTTTCAGAAAAATCCTAGCCAGAAAATAATGATATGTATAGGGAACTATACAATTATAAAAGATACATTTAGTGAGATAATTTTTATGGGGAAAGCTGTAGCTCTATAGTCAAAACATGTAGTCTGGGTCTGGCTGTGAGGGAATAGGAAACATATCCATCAAGTTGTAGTGGCTTTCTATCCCATGTCTTCTGCAAAAATAAAACTTCAAAATGGCCTATATAGTTTATAAAGGCTGGATTTGAGCATTTTGAATGCCAGTCCACAATATTCCATGAGAAGGGATGAATGCTAGAAACAGTGAGTGATTGTCATTTGGAGGAAACAACCTGCGAGTTAGGAAGAAAAGCATTAACAATCTGCAAGGCTAAGGAGTCAGGAGAAAAACATGGAGAAAGGGAACAAATATACTAGAAAGAAGACATATTCAGGTGTCTTGTAGTGTTGGAGAGCAAGAAGTACTTACTTGGCTTGATAAAAACCTGGCTGAATGTAAGATGACGATTTGGGATCAAGACACACAAACAGATGTAGCCAGGGTCTCACATTTTTGATACAACATTATTGTTCCTCCTCTGTGTGTGGTTCCCAAATATTTCTATACTATTTTGCATGCCCCAAACAGGAGACATTTCATGCCGCACAAATCGATATGCTACCCATCAGACAAGTTACCCAATGGGCAGATATTCCAATCTCATAATAATACCATCCTGTTTATGGTTGGACTCAGAAATCAAATCTGTTTTACCTGTGCTACTTCACCATCCACTATATACTCAGTGGCACATGGAAGTAACAGCACCCATCATTAGACCCTTTACCTGGTTGCAGGACTGGAAAATCATGGCTATACCACTTAGTGATCAATCTGATAATACCTCTAATGCAGTGGCAAGTTATATTCCACTAGAATGGAAGTAATAGCAGAAGCCATCTACTTCTCACTTAATGTTAATTACTGTATGGCTTATTTGTATAGTGTATATTGAACATTTGTATTGTTTTTTGTTGAATGTAAAGATAGTAAAGTAGGAACCTTTTGCCATCAGTGCTGGGTTACGAGTCATAATTATCATTATTTAGGGTTTTGTTCTGTTTTTTAAACTAATGGCTATTCTATTCTTTATGAAGTCATGGGGAAAAGGTTTAGCACTTTTTGGTGGTTTTCTCTAGACCCATCTGATGCTGTAACCCTAAACCTAAAGGTAAAGGTAAAGGTTTCCCTCGACGTAAAGTCCAGTCGTGTCCGACTCTAGGGGGCGGTGCTCATCTCCGTTTCTAAGCCGTTAGAGCCAGCGTTGTCCGTAGACCCGTCCATGGTCATGTGGCCGGCATGATGACACGGAACGCCGTTAACCCTAAACCTACTATGAAGTAAAAATATTGCTAGTTGTTTTTTTCCCCTGAGTGTAAACACATCAGGAGTGTTTAATACTCTGCAGTGCAAAAGAACCCACTCTTTTGTTGGCATTGTGCAGAGATGAATCAAGTTTCATTTGATACTTAAATAACCTGATTTTTTGTTTGTTTCATATTATGTATCTGATCATAATATCCTTGCACTTCATTTCAATGATTAGCAAACGTGCATGGGGAAAGCTATTTAAGAATATTACTTCGTTGTTTTATTCTGCTATGGAAAAGAATTTATCTTTATAGATACAATAATAGTTATTGGCTTTAGCCATTTGTTTATTTATTTATAACCATTTTTTTAAACTTCTATCCTACCTTTCATTCAGGAGCTTAAAGCGGCCTTCATTGTACTGCCCCCCTCCTATTTTTCTCTGCACCAACCCTGTGAGGTAGGTAGGGTTGAAACAGTGTGACCAAGTTGCCCAGTGAGCTTCCATGGCTGAAGATAGACTGGAACTTGGAACTCCCTGCTCCTTCACCATTATACATTGACCTTTGAAAGATTTATGAAAGTTTAGTGTGTGTTTTATTTTTTATTTTCACAGCTAGCATTCATATTATTATATAGTTGGTGAAGCAACAATGGATTCAGGTTCACAATTTCAGTGTTCTGCATTGTAGAATGATTCATGATATTAATTTATAGGCCTGACAAGAATAAATGCTATAAAGAACACAAGGCTCTTTGCATTTGAGAATAATATGTTGGGCTACACATAATTCAGAATCCCACTGGCCTAAAGCTGACATGATAAAAATTGACTGAACTTCTGTCTTTCTATAAGCTAGAAAGCTGTTTTCAGTTCACCTTATTTTTTTGACATTTAAGAGGAATAGTTTACCTTTCTTACCTCTCGCATTTGGTGAATTTACACACTCAGTGAACAAAGATAAGAAATGAGTCCTAAGAAAATTCAACTCGTAAATTAAAACTGGCAAGAGGCAAACTTGTTTGGGAATTTTTCAAGGACTAGTATAAAGAGGGCAAAAGCTGAGATCGAGGGCAATTGGTACTTTGATTTATTTGGATTATCCATATGATCCAGAAAGCATTATCTTCAATCTCAGTTGATATTATTCATTCCCAGTGCCTTCATCACATTGGCAAATCAGGTTGCTTATAGAGCACATGGCCTTGTCACATTCAGTACGTACTTGATTGACTGAGACCATGTTATGAATGAGGAAGCAAGCTAAATAATGGTTAAAACATGTGAAAATGTAGGATTTAGGATTCTGTTTGGTCTGCATTTCAGAGTAAATTAATCTGATAAACATTCACCAAACATATATGCATATTAGAGTTAACTTATTTTTACAGTTTGGTGAATGTAAGATGCAGTTTTTTGAACTTGAAAAATATAGAAAAGGTAGAGTTACCTATTTTGGACTAAAGGACATCTCAAAATTTTTACTTTGAGAAAAGTACTAATTTAGAAAATGCATATTTTTAAAAAAAATATGAAATATTATGACTGAACAAGTGTAAGACTGCAATGAATAGAAAATAATCCATTCACAGTGAATAGCAGTGACATTTATCCGATAAAGGTGTTGGGGAAATACACCTTTTAAAACTAGCAACTCTTTCTTGAAAATATAGTTACTTTCAGCCAGAAAAAGAAGACTGGAGAACCACCATAGAACAGTGTTCCCCACTCCCAACCCTCACAGACAGTCCAATAGAATGCCATGGTCAATAGTACTGAAAGCCACCAACAAATGCAGTAGGACCAGAAAGGTCAAACTCCTTCTGACCTGAGCACATCACAGATCATCCACTAGGATGGCCATTGCAGCTTCTGCACTGTATTCCATATCCAAGTCTGAAGCCTGACTGACAGAGATCCAGATAAGATTGTTGAGAAGTGTCCAACCACTTCTCCACAATCCTCTCCCCAAAAGAGAACAAACAGTCCAGACTTACACTGTAAAGATTAGATAGCTCTGAATAAAGTTGCCATGTGGCTATCTGCAGACGCATTAAAAGTGGAGAACTGAGCACACTTTGCCACTCTTACTGCTGTGATGTAGTCTTGTCTTTGAGCTCTTACTCATGTTCAGTTATAATTGTTCTTTGGTTTACACAAGCCTTGCTTTAGGTGTTTCTTCTGCCACTTTATTCACAGAGCTCCTTAGTAAACCAAGAGGCCTCTTTGGGTCAGCAAACTCCATGAAAATCAGATAGTAATCTGACCCTGAAAAGGGTTAGATAGAAATGTTCCCCACCCTTAGATCACATCTCAACTGTTTTGAAACAAAAACAGATCTAATGTATGGCCTTCTATATGGGTGAGGCCTCTGATTACCTGGGACAAGCCCATGGTTGTCATGGTGTCCATGAACTCATAAGCTATTTCCCTTCTCCCAGGGAAGACGGTATAGTATCCTGTATAGTATCCCAGACATCAATTCCCCTCCTCCTATTCTGCCCTGGGATTGTGCTTGCACAACCCTTAAATCCAGATAGGTACACCTCCATGACAGATACCCCTTACACTTTGCTCATCCAGGTCTCAGTGATACAAGCCAAGTCTGCCCTCTCATCCACAATCAAGTCGTGAATGAGGAAAACTTTATTACAGGCAGATCTGGCATTTAGGAGCACTAGCCAAAGCCCTTTTTAAAGTTTAAAATGGGTGTGTTCTGCCCCATTTTCTGGTGATATCATTATGTCTTTAGATGTGTCCTCTGGGGTTCTTGGAGGCCGAAGGTAAAAAAAGGAGCAAACCGGAAATATTCTTTAATTTACAAGACTGTGAGAAAGAACACAGTATTATTCTTTACTATAGAATTAGTGGTATTCTCCAATTAGTTGTTTGGTAATTTTTCATAGCTGTCAAAAATAATGGAAAAACAGAACTAAAATCACAGCTGTACAATGTGCAAATCTGATAAAACACCAACTGTGGAGATAATGAACATTTCCAGGAAGTAACATTTTAATTTTGAATTGCTCATTATGAACATATCCGCAATAAATGAAGAAAACATGTGAAATAGGTTTAAAATAAAGTCTTCAGCTGCATTACTACCTTGTCTTTAAATTAGAAGTTGCTTGGATGCTTTGACATCTAAAAGCAAACTGTAGAGGAAAGGTTGAAGAAAGGATTAGTCAGTGCTATATACTGTAATTCATTAATCCATGACAAGCTGTGTGATACTGTAATGGTTGCCTACTCCAATATACTCAGTCTCACAAGCCCGAGCTTTAAGATAACTGATTTATTAAAGGAATAGTGTGCAGATACAGACAAAGCTGAGAATAAACCAAAAGCACGCGAAATACAAATCAAATACTGTTGCTTCAGGCCAACTCCGCCCCGTGCCTCCACGTAGCGACCACCCCATCCCAGATGTCATCCATCGTCATACACCGGCCTGGGAAAGTAACCTTGAATAGAGTCACCAACCCAAACATGCATTCCAGAGATGACAGCCTCGCAGGGCTGGAAATTTCCAACAGGGAAACACGGATTAGAAGAGTGACATGTGAAACGTTACGATGTATACAGGACATTACTGCTGCAGGAGAGAGAACTCCAGTTACTCTGATAATGCAGATATCTAGAGGAATTGTTCAAGGAGAGTTTATATTTTCCAGCTGTTTTTTTCTTTCTCTAGAGAACAGAAAGGTCTGACTCTATGATTTCCAAGGAAGTGAATGACTCTTAGCAATATCAGTACTTCTCCTTACTCTGCAAATGCTCAACAAACTACTTCAAAATAGTGTAATGCCAACTGTGATAATGTATGTTTTGTGTTTTTGACATAGCGCAGTAAATATATATTTTGTTATTGTCAATTCATATGTTAAAGAAAATAACATGCTTAATATACTTTTGACAGATTTGATTAGCTGTGTGGCACTAAACACATACAGTACACAGTGGGCAATGTTCTTCAAGGTGTTTGATATCCCTCAGCATTTAGACAAACAAATGCTCCTATTATATCCAAATAAAGTTCTGGAGACCTGGTTTGTTTTACAAAATCAAATGTAAATCAAGTTTTATATTTTAGCATTGCTTCCCCAGTTTTTTTTCTTTTTTTTTTCAATTCTCCCAAATGTGTCCAAAATATTTTAAAAGCCATTCAATGAATGTATTGTTTGCTTGTTTATTCTGGGATGTATATTCTATCTTTGCATACCCAAACTCAGTGAAATGTGATAAGCAAATGCTGTTGGGGTGAGGAAGAGAGACAAATTAGGCTTGCCTATCCTGAAGCCACATCTAGGCAACTCTGTCTTTGCCCTGAATCTCTTTGTAGTCCTCCATATTGTTCAGGGCTACTTTCAGATAATATTTAGAATAATCAGAGGAAGCACAGATGAGTGACAATGCAGGGACAAGAGAACAAGAAGTCCTGAACAGGTCTGACAGCAGGGTTTCAAGAAGCATTCATCTTGTGGGTCCTAAACCCAGTACTGTAGCTTTGACCATCTCTTCCACTAAGTAATACTTGTAGCAAGCTACATTGACAAAATCAAAATTAACAGCAGAATGCAATCTATGTATATAAATACTTTCTCAGAGATTTACTTCTAGACAAATGTATGTGAGAATTCATTTGTAATTGCAAAACAATATTTTAATGGCACAATGACCCACAAGGAAGGAGCTAATTTGCCTGTTTTCCTTAAATGGAACTCGTGGAGTTCAAACATTGCTACAGTTTTAAATTGTGCAACAGAGTCCAGATGTTTTTGTTTTTTGATTTAAATAGAAGTCCTAGGGCTGGACGAGAACTCACAGTCTCCAGGCTTCTAGAACCACTATACCAAAGTGGCTCTCTTGTTCTACTTGCTCATTTTCAAACTTTTGATTTGTTTTGTTTGTTTGTTTGTTTTGTATGGGATTTGGTTCAGCTTTTTATAACCCCAAGCTGCTGGTCTATCATAACAGCATGAAGGCATGAATGAGGTCTCTGCACCTGGCCAGACTTTTGCAAAAATAGGTCAGCATAATGCAGAAGACCAGGCCCAAATTGAGGTATTTGCCTGTACATTGAAAAGCAAATGAAATCTCTGGGCTTCTCTGGGGATTATTATGGACACAAATGTTAAATAGCTAACAGCCAACTAATCCAGATTAGTTGAAATTAGGTCAATAATCCACAGAAATCCATGGGCTACACATAAATCTAGAAACACAATGACTTTATTTGCAGGTGAGAAAATAGCAAAGTGCACAAGGGCAATGATTTCTGACTTATATTCCTAACTTATGCTGTAATAAAAATGTATGTTATATATATTTTTACCTCTGTCAGTAAGCTTTGGGGGTGCTACACTGTATAATGTTTTATCAAATAAGGTAGGTTTCAATTTGACTTTTTTTCCACATTTGTGAGCCTGCCAAAGAATGTCCACCCATCTGCCATGGGATCTACGTCTGTTGTACAGAATATGGCACTATGAAGTTCTTGTGAAAATGACCCAAAATCTCTTAGACTTTTTAAAATGTATTTTTTTTCCTTTTTTAAACCTCATTTAAACCATTTTCAAATCTGTTCACTGAATATTATCCATTGCTTTGTGTAACTGCCATTCCTCTCCTCACCCCGTGCCATAAGAATAAGAATCACAGGTATCTAGAGGTTGTAAAATAGAGACTAAGAAGATAATGTTGTTGGCACCACTGTCAGTTATTCCACTAACAAAATTAAAGGAAACAAATCCCACGTCATACCATAGGAAAAGAGAAATATGTTATTCTATACTACTGCTAATGGTGAGTTTTTTTTCCTAAGAAACGGTTCAAGAATTTCATCTCTTCTCTGCCCCAAATAGGATGGAGAATTTCAAGAGATCTCTACATACCTCTAGAATTTCTGGAACACCACACTGACCTGCTGTTCAGTGTTTCACAGACACAAGTAGGGATCTTCTCATACTAATTCTCATAGTCAAATCTAGCTGAAACTGGCACACCTGGAAAATTTTGCCAGGCCCATAGTTTTAAGTTCATTTGATCTAATGCACACAGATAGCTTTGAAAACCTAGTTAACTTTCATTTTCCAACTCTGATGGAAATTTTGGAACGCAATTTTTGGCTGAAAAAGTTATATATGAAAGAAATCTATTTCCCTGGAGTTTATGCACAATACATGCAAAACTGCAATGGTCTGGAGCTAGGGTGAATTTGGATTTAGGCTGAGATCATTATCACAGATGCCAAGGTTTCCCAACTGGCTGCCATTTTTAGTACCTTTCTTGTCCCAAAACACAAGCATGCAGATGTACGAAATGGGTGATTGGCTTTTGTGCATACATTAAATATTTTTTTAAGGCTTAAGTTGTCTGATTGCCAGCGATTTGGCTGAAGATTTCAAAGAACAGCTCTCCTCCTTCCTCTTTCCCCTATAGCCAGATTGCTGGCCAGATTGTAGCTGCACTGATGTGATTGGAAGAGAGAACATTTTTTTTGTTTTGTTTTGTTTTCTATAAACTTGTGGTTTGTTTCCTGGGATGGCTAGTTTTTGTTTTTAACAAGGGGCCAGGACCAGGCCACAGACCACCACATTTGTGTTTGTCTTTTTGTATATTTAATCCAATTTATCAGCTGTTTTATGCACATTTAAAAAAAACTAGAGGGTGTTGTCTTTCTATTGTTGTACTTTTCCACTTCTACTGGCAAAAACCATGCCAGTTTGTTGAAAATCAAAGTTTAATGGTGGGAGCCCACCCTGCTCCCACTGGCCACCTGAAGCTACTGCTGGCATGCACTCTAATCCCTGGCTATAGATTTTGGGAACTATTCATTTTATGGCATTGGGAAAGTCAGGGCTCTCCAACAGTCATCTCTCCCACCTCCCATAACAGCCCATGGTGGTAGGAGAAGCAGGGAGAGAAGGATGGGGATTACGTCTTTTGGGTGCCAGTTCTCTGATCACCCAAAGACTTGTTTCCTCCCACAGAAGACAGAAGGGGGGAAGGATCTTCTGCTGTCAATTCTCCAGTCTCCATGGGACTGGAAAACTGGCAGCAGCAGCGGAAGCAGGACAGGGAGAGAAGGAAAGGAAGTGGATTAAACTCACAGGTTTATTCACGAGGGATTATATGTGGAGCCAATAACAAATTTACAGGATTATCACATTTATAAACCATGTTACATTTGTAGCAGTTCACATGAAACTGCTGGAAACTCTTGAGAAAGTGCTTGAAATTTTCATGCAAACTCCTACTTGGAGACTAGTGCCACCAGATGGTGGCTAAAGATACTGTTCTAACCTGTGATTTGGGTAGCAATAAAGAGCAGAGCTACTAAGCAGAGGCTCTATATGAATTCTGTTTTGTCTCAGTCACAATGGGAGCACCATATTCTCCCAAGCTGCATGTGTTAGGATTGATGTAATCTGCTTCAGAGACTGGGACTGAACAGGAAGCAAATAAAATTTTAAAAGTAAATTCAATCTAGCCTTATATGAAACCAGTCTTCCCAGAACTCATTCAGATGACTAATATCTTGTCACTGAGGTTATTTTTGCCACTAAAAGTAGAGTTCATTTATTCATAAGACATTGTTCTTTTTCCCTCTGGCAAGGAAACTTGAGGGGAATGGATTCTTATGTTGACCATTGTTAAAGCTGTTTGAAATGGGCTTTGGAGTGGAATGATTTAGAACAATGGGAAGGTGCTACAGGAGAAAAAAAACACCATTGCATCTAATATAAATAAACATTAGCATTATCTAAAATAAGTAACTGTATCAGTATATGTTTCTATTTTCACAGCTGACAGTATAATGGAGAAGATGAATGATTCTCTTTAGAATCTGACTACTACCCTAACCACACCAAAATTTATAGCAACAACCTGAGACAAAAATATTTAGCATCGCTAATGCATTGTATTAGGTAGATTCAGCAGTTCTGCCAGGATTAGTCAACTCTTAAAGTGTGGGTTTATCAAAAAAATCTTTCAGAAGTATAATTTAACAAAGAAAGCCATACCTTTTTTTTTAGTATCACAAAACTGGCAAACATTTATTGATATGCACAATTATTCCCTGTTACTAGGCATGCTTTCTATATAAATTGACTTAAGGGTCCTTATAATGTTTAATTTTTCAAGTTGAATTACACTAGATATGAATGGATTCCTGATTTAGAGACTTTGCTAATCCTATAAATCTTTCTTGATTTTTCTCAAACTGCTTCCACTTTTCTCCTGTGCATGAATCTTCAAACTGGCCTTAATATTTTGTTTCACTGTTTTATTTCAAACAAAATATAAAAACTGATATGCCATCTCCCTCCCCCAAATCCATGCATTGAACTTTGGACTACTGGAAATTTTTGACCTCATACAGAGATAGTTAGTTCATCCCTGCATCACACCATCTACTTTATGTCAAGGGTGCACACCATGTCTGGATCACATTTGATTCTTAGGCATTTTGTCAAGTGTTATTTGTGAGAGCAGCAAGAAAAAGAAGATATACTGTAGTCAAGTGGTATAGTCAATGCTTGCTATGTACAAATATATTTATATGCATGTACACATAACTTTCACATCTTTAGAATACATTTTTCTACTCAAATTAACCCTTAAAATCAATTTGTTCCATCCCCCAATCCACATTTAAAGTGAAGAGAGCTAGTTTTGTCTAGTGGTTAAGGTGCTGGGCTATAAACCAGGAGACTGAGAGTTCTAGTCCCGCCTCAGGCATGAAAGCTGGCTGGGTGACCTTGGGCCAGTCACACTCTCTCAGCCCAACTCACCTCACAGGGTTGTTGTTGTGGGGAAAAGAGGAGGAGGAAGGAGGATTCGGTATGTTCGCCACCTTGAGTTACTTATAAAAATAATAAAGGCAGGATAGAAAATAATAATAATAATAATAATAATAATAATAATAATAATAATAATAATAATTTGTTCTGACCGCCATGCATCACATTAATTTTGCTAGCACAATCATTGCCCGTTGACTTTAGGACCCACAGGCTATGTTGGTGAATGTCTTAGAATCTACAGTTGTGAAGATGAAAGTCAGCAATCAGGAGGGGGGGCGGGACTAGAGTTTTTGTAGAAACAAGTAGCACCAATGGTGGGGGTGGAGATGGGGAAAAAGGAAAGGCAGGAACTTTTTCAGGGATTCCAAGGTTTGTGTTCAAGACTTTGCAGGGCATGTGTATACTACTGCAACAGTCTGTGCATTTCTGTTTTATGGAGTCTTGGGACCTTCCTTCCTTGCTGAGAGCGGCTCTTCAAATTGAGCATATATTTGCAGCAGAATTATTTCATTCTAAACGAGATGCTGGATTTCTAGTGTGGGAAAGAAATTAATTCTGGTCCAGAAGCAATTCTCTGTGTGGCCTAGGAAAAGCAGTGTCTTAAGTCTTTGATCAAAAGTGAATGTAAGCACAAGCAGCCCCTTTGAAGCAGGATAATGTCAGACAGGATTCAGTGGACCAGCTCTTGTCAAGGGCTCTAAGAAGTTTACTTTTAAGGAATGACAAGACAGAGCTGGTAGGAGCTATGGGTACACTGGCCCCTGGCAAAATAGCTTTCCATCCCAGAGATGTTGTCAGAAAAACTATATAGGACCATCAAACCATCCAAAGCAGAGCTAACTGATGTCACCTGTTAATATTCAACAGCTAACCAATACGTATATTCAGTACAACACACTGGATAACTTGCATTCTCATGCTAGACTATTCTTTCCACAGTTTCTACTGGCTTTCAAAGGTGCTGCTGCTGCTGCTAAGGATTAATTTTATTTCTAATGTTTTATTCATAATCACTGGTCAATACCTTTGCTGTGTGTGTTAAAATCCAAGCTTTCTTCACCTATGTCACCGCATGCTCTCATTTTACCTTCTCAGCACTTTTCAGGTAGTAAGTGTGCACTCTTCTAGAGATGCATTCAAGGGGATCCATGTAAATATAATTTTTGTAATCGTACTTCTTGCTATTTTTACCTTCCATGAAATTTAGATAGATTGATTCATTAAAACTCTGCAAGGAGGGAATGAGACCATTATAATAATTTGACTTTGTTGGATCAGCTACCTTAGGACTCACATTTTAAAAATAGCAAAAGACCCTGTGTTAGAAGCAATGGAAGATTACCAGGCAATCTTAGTAGCAGCTAAATCAGAAATTTGTCCCAGTTTCAAACTGCCATGACGATTTATCTTTAAAGTTTGAAGGAATAGAGGAATGTTATCCAGCCAGCTTGGATAAATAAAACACCATGTAGTCTGATGATAAAATCCCAGCACAAAGCAGACTAAGCAGAGTTGGGGGGCAGGGGGACATCTGTGGGGAGATATATTTGCAGCCTAAGTTATCAAAGTCCAGCCTGAGTTAGCAATTGTATCTAAACTTAAAAAAAAAAAAGGATATGGAGAGAATGGGAGGGAGAGAGAGAGCAAATTGCCTGTGCTACATAAAATGTTGCTGTGAAAGCAGAGGCTAAAAGTAGCAAATTGCACCCAGTGAATGATGTGAAACTGCCAGGCCTTCTACATGCTATTATGCAGGGCTTTACCAAGTAATTTTAAAGCATGCCCATCGCTTTCTGGTCACTGCATGAGGTAGTATTCGTGGCTGTGTAAACTAGCTGAAGAAAGCAGTGGAAATGGTGGACTGGGATGTCCAGTTCTTGTTTTATCTCAGATTGGACTAGATGGAGGTAAGCAATGAGTTATAAAAGTCCGCCGTATATACTTTCACATGCTAGCAATATAATGCTTAGGCTCTTCCAGTGCAGATTACAGCTCTACATGGCAAGAGAAAAGCAAGACCTTCAAGCTGGCTTTAGAAAAGACTGAGGAATGATTGCTGATGTATGCTGGATAATTGAGAAAGCCAAAGAATACCAAAAAGAAGTCAGTATGTGCTTTGTTGATCATAGAAAGGCTCTTGGTTGTGTCGATTACATCAAGCTTGGAATGTACTTAGAAAAATGGGAGTCCCAGAATATCTCATTATCCTCGTGCAAAACGTATATTCCAAATTCTTTTTTTTTTTGTTACCCACTTTCTTTCTGTCATTGCATAGCTCTGCCTTCCCTAAGTTCAGACTGGTTCTTCTTTTGTCTCCTTATTGGACTTGGTTCAGTTCTCTGTAGGAGAAACCTGCCCAAGGTCACCTCCGTAGATAAGCTCCAACCCAAAGGCTTATGTGCTTTGATAACAATCCATATGGCTCTTTAATATTTCTGCTCCATATTCATTTGATTTGGTTTAATTTGAAGCTCTTCACTGGCTATAGACCAGGCCCATAATCTCCTGCCTCTTTTGCATTCTTTCTGCCTTCTCTTTTATCTTTCCACACTTAAGGCGAATGCTCCGTTATTTAAAGCCTCTAAACAGAACGTGGATAAAAAAACACAGTCAGGTGAAATTGGCTGTCATTTTAAAAGAAGCAATACACAGAGAAATTGTTTCTAGTGCCCTTGATACATTTCTCCTTTCTGTTAGCACGTGTGCGTGTTTGGGAGAAAGAGGATTAGGCTGTGGATAAGAGCTTGCACAGTTCCCCTTGGAAGCCACCAGCAGCTCAATCACTGTGGGCAACAGACCATGTGATCTCGAGTGTCTTTTGCCTGGCTTCCTGCTTGATGCTTGTGATCAAACACAGCATTTCATTTCCAAGATCACAGACGACAGAATGAAAGCAGAATGCATGCCCACAAATGTTAAGAATCGAGGAAAAAAAGAGAGAATTGGAGCCTGTCCCCATTTGTCAGCAAGGACACGATTCTGCAGCAGGTTGATTTTTCACCCTGCCATCTGGGAAGGAAATGGTCTTTCATGATATTTTCTCATAAATTCCGGTTGTCTTTTATGCAGGGTTTCATAGATACAGTGTGTGTGCATGTGTGCATATGTATGTGTGTGTGTGTATGTGTGTGTGTATGTATGTACGTACACACACACACACACACACACATATATATATATATGGTTAAATATGCTTTATAATTGTTGAACTCTGCATGTTTTGCCTGGTTCAAGCTACATAATTACGATCTATAAATACAAGTTAACAGTTTTACAAAAAATGGGTTAGATATTAATATTTTGTCTCATTTTAACTTTGGCTTTGGAACATTTTAGCGACATTTTAAAATTGGCATGGAAGCCATGCTGGGTGACCTTGGGCCAGTCCCTCTCTCTCAGCCCAACTCACCTGACATGGTTGTTGTTGTGGGGAAAATAGGAGGAGGAAGGAGCATTTGGTATGTTTGCTGCCTTGAGTTACTTATAAAAATAATAAAGGCAGGATAATAAATATATGTTTGAAAAAAAATAGGCAAGTTAAATAAATAATGTGACAGTACTGAGTCAAGTATTCTTACAATAAATGTAAGTTGATTCATCCTGATACCTATAGAGAAAAGTACTTGTAACAGAGGATATTTTTCAGCTGATAATTTTATTCAAACTCATTCAATTCATATCTCCAAACATATAAATGTATCAGAGTATACTTGCTTATTACTATTAGAATTTTACAACTAAAATCTACACCAAAATACATTTACTAAAGAGAAGTATACCCCAAATACATATATTATAGGAAAACTGAGCATGTGCCATGGAGCATGGAAGTGGGAAGGAGAGCTGGATTTGGGATTAGGGAACAGTCAATTTTGGTTTAAGACTAAAAAGAGGGAGGATGCCTGAATATTAAGATAGTAGAGAGCAAGGACTAGGAAGGAAAATTAGATGGGGCAGGAAGAAAAAAGAGGGCTGGATCTTGAGGTCATGAAGGTTAGGGAATGTGGGGCAGAAGGTAGCAAGATGAGTCAGAGGCAGCTTCAACCTGTTTTAAAATGTATGAGCAATCCTAGACATTTTACCTCCTTTAAGATTCCAGGTGTGGCACAATGTTCAGAGCCTAAAATCAGAAATGCCACAATATTTCCTACCACTAATGTTATGAATAGAACTTGGATATTAAAGGTTTCATAGTTTTTACTGTAAGAATCTTAATGTATAATTCCCTCAGAGTTTTGTATGTGACTGCAGTAGACAAAGGGGGAATAAAATCTTCATGTTGCAGTTTTTCATTTGAATCAATGGATCTAAAATTATATTAGGGATAATTGACGATGGGATCTAAAAGAGGAATTTTACTGTACCTTTGATTATGAAATTGGATTATGTTTTTAAAAAAGTAGAATCTTGTTCAAAATTGTTAAGATAGCATACTGGAATGCAATTCAAAGTGACTCTTCTAAGGGGCAGCTCCAGTGATTTTTTTTAAAAACATTAATTTTATTAAAGATTACAATTTACCACAATAAAAATTAATACAAACTAAAAAAGAATGAAAAGAAAAAAATAGAAGGTGCAGAAAAGAAAAATAGAGAAAAAGAAAAATAGAAAATAAAAAAATAATATAATAAATATACAGTATACACACACACACACATACATACACACACACACACATATGTACAGTGTGTGTATATATGTATACAAACACACACACACATATACATATATATATATATATATATATATATATATATACACACACACACACACACACACACATACACACATACTATGGTAGGGGCCCTTTGGGCTGTGACTCCTAAGCTGGGAGAGTGGTTCCAACAGATCCCAGGAGGAACCTCAGAGCTCTCTGTCCAGAAGAGTGCAGAGCTAGGAACAGCCAAGATACTGCGCAGAACCCTCAAACTCCCAGGCCTCTGGGAGACACATGCCACCCATAGGGGTGAGAAGGGATTTATTTATTTATTTATTTATTTATTTATTTATTGTGTGTGTGTATGTGTGTGTATAATACACACACACACACACACACACACTGTGTGTGTCTGTATATACATGCATGCATACATATATACACACACACACAGTGCGTGTGTGTGTGTGTGTGTGTATTCCTAAAGTGGCAGATCCATACTACGGCAGGGAAATCGTCATAAAGTACAGCTGATAAATTTTCCATTGTGATATGTGTGAAGCAGCTATGACTATGACAGATGCATGTTTTTAAAATGATCGTTTTTCTGGGAAAGTTACTTTAAAGACCCTACTTAACTATGCTATAGGAATTTTGAAGGAATAGTAAATGCATTCCAGTAAAATCAAATGTTTATTTACTTATTAAGTTTATATACCATATCTTCCCATAATATTACCAAAGCTGAATAATCTGCTGAACTATAGTTCCTTGCAGACTGTCAGCCCTCCCAGATAGATCAGACAGGAAACACAACCAGATGACCTATTCTACTTTATTGTAAGGCTACATTTACAGAATCTTGCAAGTCTGAAAGTACAGATCTCCCACTGTCCCTATTTACTGCCCGAGAAATTAGGGTGGGTCTTTCCTAAGTTTCTTTCTGTGGTCATCACTCTATTGCAGGCTCCTTTCTCTTTTATCTGATCATTCCCTCGGGGGCATCTCTTCCCCACCCCCCACGTCCTCCAAGGTCACCCTCACATTCCATCACACAGACTTTGTCAAAATGGTCAATAGCAAAGGATATTGGAAGTTATCGTTTAGCAACATCCAGAGAACGCAATTGTTCCATCCCTGTTTTAGAGTCGTGGTTCATGTAATTGCATCTGTCAGTCAAGATGCAAACCTAACCCAGGTTCTGTATAGATATTGCCTAGCAACAAAGTGGTGCCAAGGAAGCATACTAAGTGTCTTGTGTCAATTGTGTAGCTTGTATGCTATATGTAATACTGAGTGCAAATATGTTTATAATAATAATAATAATTTCTAGTACACCTGCAACTAATATTATTGTTAAGGATAAAACCAAAAGTAGGCTCTTCAGTTACAGCATTCTGGTTTCAACTCTTTTAATCCCCTCATGACATATGTTTAAGCCCTTAGTTTAAGGAATGTCTAGGGCCTGGATTGGTAGATAGTGATGTTAGTCCAGATTTTCTGGATTTTTATTTAAAGGATGCATAATATCAATATTATTTAGTTCAAAAAGCTAGTTGCTGGAATAATTTGTACCTCAAGATCTCGCATCCTATGTTCCACTGAATTCTCTCATGTCTTACTATGTCTCATGTTACCTTTCCCCACTTAACATCTTATATGTACCCTTCATGCTCAGATCAGTCAAGCTGTAATCACACATTTATACAAAAAAACAATGATTCTTACAGATAATATGGATAGCAAACCTTTACTGCAACTGTTATTTTTATTTATGAGATAGTTCCTCAAGTGGAAAAAAAATCACAGCTGTACCAGCTGTATGGGCATAGTGAAGTTCTACTATTACATTTCGATTTAAGTATGAGCTGCTTTGCCATAGAGCTCCCTGAAAGTAGTAAGGGCTACTGGTTTTGGGATATAAATTATTGCTGGATATATTCTATTATTTTTCAACTAAAGCAGGGATTGGCATAATTTTTTTCAATCAAGAGCCACATTCCCTTCAGTATAATATGTTGGAGTGCACTTGGTTATGTGGGATCACACGTTCTGTCTCACACATCTTCCTTTTCTTTTTCAGAAACTGTTTTGTCTTTTTCTCTCCCTCAAGAAGTTGGATTCAGGGAAGAAACAGATACTTCAACTGATTTATTTCAGAGAGCTTTTGAAAAGAGGATGAGGGCAACAAGAACATCCCTGCAATAGAGGAAATTTGACATATAAAGAAAACCTTTAAAAAGCCTTCCAATATGTAGGTGGTTTGATTGAAATGAAACAATATTAATAGTAGCCAACACTTTGTTTCATTTTTTCATTGCCATCTTTGTAACATATTTTCTACCATAGCAGCATTGAAGTGGAAGCTGAACAGTCATACTTTCCCTCTTTATTGCATCATGATGTTATATGAAGCCACTCACTATGGCAGATGGACTGAACAGAATCAGGAATACCTTTGATTTTAGTAATAACTTTTAAGTAGCTGCTTATAAGGCTAGAATAGCTTATAGATCGTAGTGATATTGCATTATATCAAAATATTAATCTAAATGCTATGACAGTGCAGAATGAACAGTCATGCCCATAAGATGCTGTGTGTTGATAAAAAATTCAGCCATTATGAGGAGCAGTGTCAACAGACTGAAAATGGAGGACTCATCTGCGATATGATATTGAAGAGTTTTAGCAACTTTGGTACAAACTCGCATATGACTATGACAGCAGTTTTCCAGAGATACTGTGTTCCAGAGAAACCACAGATTCCTATGCCAGGTAAAATACTTCACTCAGTGCAGGGCAACACACACAAACTAGGCTCCACTAACATTCTGGCCCTAATGCCTGAGGGAGGAGCCATGTTTTTAAGGCCTTCTGGGAAGCCAATAGGCTTGAGGCCATTATATGCCTATTGATGACTTATGGCACGTTTTAGACAGGGTATGTGTGACCCTATTAATCCTTCTTGATCTTTCAGTAGCCTATGGTAGCCTTCTGGACCATCTTCTAAAATTTGGGGGTTGGCAGCACTATCTTTTAGTGGTTTAGCTCCTTCCTGCTTGGAAGATTCCAGTCCATATAGAATTAAATATAAGTAATTACATAAATAAACAAATAAAGGCTCCAGTCCATATAGAAGAGGGAGGAGAGGTTAAACCCTCAGGTACTTCAGCATAAATTGCTGCAGGACTCAGTTGTCTCCTGCATGCAGTTCAGTATCATAAATATGTAACTCTACCCCAGACCATTCAGGAGAAGTGGAAGTCTTGACCTAGGTCTGGATCTGTAAGGGTCTAAGGATGAGCTTAACCTCAGCAAGAAGGAACGGCTGCTGATTCAGAAGCTGACTATATCTGGGACAATACCAGTTTTAGCTCTTTTATGCTCCACCAGAAAGAGTTGGTTGGCTATCTGGACTTTGTTCTGGACTCCAAGCTCCCACTGAAAAAACAGCTGAAAGCTGTGGTCAAGAGAGTCTTTGCACAGCTTTGGCTGGTGCCCCAGCTGTGATCATTCCTGGAATAGGAGGCAGTGGCAACAGCTACTCATGCCCTTGTTATTTCTCATACGAAGTACTATAGTTTGCTCTACATGAGATTATCATGAGTGGCTACATACTAAGAGAAACAATCTGTTATTTTCACAAATACTGGTCCTGTGGGAGTAGAAGACGATGGTTTTAACCTTTAAATGTCTGCATAGCTTACAGGCTGGTAATCTATGATAATAGCTAGAATCTACCCATCCAAGGCATATCAACAGAGAGTATATGTTGAGAGTCCCTACCCCATATAAGATGAGGTGGGATGGGAATTGGAAATGAGCATTCTATACTGGGGTTCCCCTACTATGGAATGTCCTACCTCCTGATATTTGGGAAGCTGGTAAAACTTGAATTTTTAAAATTACATTTGGGGACTAAGTAATGACTAGAGATGTACTTGTGGTGGCTATTAGTATATTATACTGCCAATTGTCCTGATTGTTATTATTGATATGAACACTGTAGTTTTTTTCCCCTGCTTTAGCTTGAATACCACTTAGCATCAAGCAATTGAAACAGCATAAAACATTTGTAGGTAGATAAAGAGGGAGAGTGGGTCGCTCTAAGTGACCTCAAGGAAGCACTTCTTTTCCATATGGTTCAATTGATGAGGCCCAAATAAAGTGTGCACCCTCCAACTTTATTCAGTATCCTCTGCAGTGTGCTGCAGAAAGGATTTCCTGAAAGTAGCAGAGGTGAAAGAACACTGGCTCAGAGAGGATTCTAATTTGACTCTAGCAGGATGTTCCTGCCACAATTTTCATACAAGTCTCTCCATGTTTACTGCTGCATTTACACAAACAGGTCAGGGTGACTTTGGGGTGGCTAATCCAGCATGGTCCTGGACTGCTGTTTAATAACACATTAAATCCTGGAATCCAATTTCCTACGGAAAATGGCTTTTATGAATGTAGGTTTAAGCAAATTCCCAGAGTGTTTGAATTAATTAGTTACACTTGAATTAACTGGCTCCATACAGAGAATTGTTGACTTAACTGGTTGCATGAACTTGTGTACACTTGAAGATTAGTTTGTTCATCTGCATATCATAAGCCTCACTTCTGACATTACTTATTTCCACTACTAGTGAACTCAGATTTCTTATCACAAATTGTTTTGTACTATCATTCTGATAAAATAGCTTGTTTTTATTGTGAGGTACCCAGAATTATTTGCTTAAGCTTGGGGGAGGGGGCATATAAATTTCCAAAATAAATATATAGCTTTGTTGTTATACTAGTAGGTATAATTGAAGAAGTAATGAAAGCATTTTGGAATTTGTTGTTTCATATGGTGGATTTTGGTTTTCAGCCTGATAAACTTTTTCTTGTTTGAAAGGCATAAATACTAATACCAAGTCTTGCTTTCTGAAATACATGTTTCTGTAAATCAACATAATGAAGTAATACCACTTGTAAAATTTATGCCACTAGTCAGACTGTGAGGTACCAACAACAACAAAGGAATGAAACACTTTATAATAAAGGAGGGAGATGCTGTATTTGTAGAAAGGTCAACTGTTTACAGAATGCTCTAAACAACACTCAGGATTAAAGGGATGATGCAGTTAAACCTGTGACCTCTTAATTTCTTTTCTTACACATAACCTGCACAGTTAAGAGCTATGCAAGTCAATATCACAAAAACAGTACATTGGAGTTTTTTTGGTTTGTTTCTTTTTCCTTAGCATTCCAGAAAAAGATACCAGGTTTTGTTGTTGTTTATTCATTTAGTCGCTTCTGACTCTTCGTGACTTCATGGACCAGCCCACGCCAGAGCTTCCTGTCGGTCTTCAACACCCCCAGCTCCCCCAGGGACGAGTTCGTCACCTCTAGAATATCATCCATCCATCTTGCCCTTGGTCGGCCCCTCTTCCTTTTGCCCTCTACTCTCCCTAGCATCAGCATCTTCTCCAGGGTGTCCTGTCTTCTCATTATGTGGCCAAAGTATTTCAGTTTGGCCTTTAATATCATTCCCTCAAGTGAGCAGTCTGGCTTTATTTCCTGGAGTATGGACTGGTTTGATCTTCTTGCAGTCCAAGGCACTCTCAGAATTTTCCTCCAACACCACACTTCAAAAGCATCTATCTTCCTTCTCTCAGCCTTCCTTATGGTCCAGCTCTCGCAGCCATATGTTACTACAGGGAACACCATTGCTTTAACTATGCGGACCTTTGTTGTCAGTGTGATGTCTCCGCTCTTAACTATTTTATCGAGATTTGTCATTGCTCTTCTCCCAAGGATTAAGTGTCTTCTGATTTCCTGACTGCAGCTTTTGCACTTTCTTCTTTCACCTTCATCATAAGGCTCCTCAGTTCCTCTTTGCTTTCAGCCATCAAAGTGGTATCATCTCAATGGTAATGCCTCACATAATCAGCTTCCTAGAATTATTGATGCAAAAAAGAAAACCATTTGTGGTTTCAAAGTTTAACCATAAAAGTACAAGTTAATAAAAGTGGACTAAGTTTGATCCATTTTCAGTTTCTTACAAATGTTGAACATGAAAAGAGATTCATGTTCTGTCCTTTTTCTTTCTTACCATCCCAAACTATCTTGGTTGCTAAAAGAACATCTGAACTCATAACATTTTTGTGTAGTCAGTGAAATAATTAGTGGTCCTTTCTTTTTTAAGGCAACAGTGTTTTCAAAAAATAAATGTAAGATGATAAGTTATAGCAGTCATGTAAAACAAACTGTATTAATCTGTTTCTCTAAAATGTTTCTATCAAATATTCAAGACACTTTTCTAACAAATAAAATTATGCAGTAATAAAAAATAAAAAAAACATTAAACCAATGAGGCATTATCTCAAAGGTTAAAAGGCAGAGACAGTGTAAAGCAATTTAAAAATGAGTTTTATAAGAATAAGGCAATCTCTGCACATTGAAGGGTCATGACAAAACTCCTTTGAAGGCTGTTCTAGACTTCATGTGCCTCTAGTGAAAAGCCCTTTCTGTGTATCTACACTATACTGTACTGGATTTTTCATTGTCAATTTTTTCATCTGTTCCTGCAGGGTGGGTGGGGAAAAAAGGGAAAGTAAAAGAGATGTGGAGGAGAATTATTTTTTAGAAATGTACATAGGGGCAGGAGAGTTTTTCTTTATCTAATTAAATGCTTCAGGTATCTATGCTCTTTCTCTCCCTTTACATGAAAAATGCCACACACATACTCACAGTTAAAAGTCAGAAGTACTTCCTATAACGTCCAGGAAGTGCTTCAGAGAAGAAAACCTATGTGTGATGATGGCCATGTCTGCAACTGCTTACATTCCAGTAATTAGAACTGATACTTGAAAGACTAGGACATTTTAGAGTCTTCTATGATTGATCTAGACATCCTACTGTAGATTCTGCCATGGCTCTACTGGCTTGCCCTACTTCTGTCTAGTGTCCAATGCCAGTAGGAAAGAATATTTATGACTTTTGGGGTCTTACTAATCCAAGCCTATATTTAGTTTTATACACTGGGCTGTGCTTTTAACAATGAATGCAAATTAATAGTAAATCAAAGTCAGCTAGAGATGTCTCATCTATCTGCTTATATAAAAGCAGAAACAAACTTTGTTCTGAAATCAGACATTTTAAAAAAAATTGTTGAGATTTTGGAGCTGGCTGTCAAAAGCAGGATTGATGAGATGTACATCTTTGTAAGTTCTAAATGTGTCACTCTTTTCATGTGTTACAGCATTTTAAAATTATTTATTGTTTTTGCTATATAAGCTACTGTGCTGGATCCATATTTGAAATAAAACAAGGTTGAGAAGGGTAAAGAAGACACCTCAAAGAAGTAGCCTTTTATTTGATCCCTGTTTTGGTGGTTGATGATATAAGCCACAATACAAATTGCCCTTCAGAGAAGTAAATTGAAGGAGTGGCTAGGACTTGATTGATGTGCCTGTGTGCAAAAATTATACTTCTTATGATCTGTAGTGATGAAATGGTTAGTTGAAAGACTGGCTATGGATTTAATGTCAGAACCATATGCCAGCCAAAAACCAAAGGAGCATTTTATAGCAAAACTGAGATAGTCTGAAGCAGGCTAGGCCAAGTAGAAATTATTAAGCTGAAATGTGCTGTGATAGCACACTCGGTGTTTAAAGGTTTCGGTCATGAATCTTTTCCAGGGTTTTATACGCCCAAAACAATTGATAATAGGTTACAGTGGGAAAACTGCTGAGCTGAGAATTCCTATGCTGTATCACACTAACCACCAACTAATTATATGTGCAATTCCTACGGTGTATGATCTATATCTTTATTACAATGCAAGTAGTAATTTCCAACAGTCACTGTTAACATGCCACCTTACATATAGGTTTACTACAGAAATTGCAAGGAAATAAGTTCCTTATATCCTCATTGCCATCAGCCACATTTGTTTATTTTCTTGTACAAACATGTTCCCATTTACTCTTTGGAGTCATCACCAGCCTCTTTACTGTCTCACTGTGAGAACTATAGGACATTTAATAACTGAGTTTCTATCTTGTATGTATTCATCCAAAGCTGTAAGTTAAATGTCAGCAAGTTAGGTACAGCTCTTTCTGATTATATGGGCAAATGTTCACCATCTTGACCTCTCTTCCGTAATAATATATGTCTCTTCCAAGAACATTTTAATAATCCTGTTCATCCACCTTATATAAAGGCAGAAACTTCATTGTCTTTGTGTTGTTCTATTTCTTTTAACCTTGCCAAGATAGTCATTTTTAAAAATCCGTCCTCAGTTCCTGTCACATGCCCAAAGTATATGAGTTTTTGCTAGCTTATCATTGATCCAGAACTGATTGATGGATTCTTCTTGCAGTTATGGTATTATTTATAACTCTCCCCAAATCCATAATTCATTAGCATCTATTTAGTGTCTCTCTCTGTTCCAGCATTCAGCTTTCACAGTCATTCTAGAATAATCATTGTTTTTAATGTATATAATCTTATCGATGAAAACAGGGACATCCACACATGAAAAAGGGCAAGACTTCAATCACACAGTAATGGTCACCATCTTTACCTTTTTAACCACCCCTCTTCCATGCCTTGCAAATGGCCCTGAAAAATATATTTTTTTTTCATGCTTTTAAGTTTCTTGATGCCATTTCCCCTCTTCTGCAGTGTGTTTTCTGCTGTTATTTGTCCTTGTACTGAGAAAAACAAACCTCCTACCATTACTTCTTTATCATGAACTGAAATTCACTAAGTGTTCAGGTTATTATGCCCTTGATTTTTCATTTCCACCTGTTTTACTTTCATAATTAGTTTTTCTAAATCTTATTTATTTTTAGCTAACAAAGTGCATATTTCAAACTTTTAGAGTTCTGACCTCTAGTTTTGATTCTAGCTGTTATCTCTACCAGTACCATCATATTTGTAGCATATGTTAAACAGATGTGAGAACAATATTTAGTCTTCTCCTACTCCCAATTATTCTGAACTACTCATTTTTTCCAAAATCCATTCTTGCAATAGACTCTTGTTCACTGCAAAGATTCCTCTGAAGAATGATCACCCATTCATGTTAATACTTCCTGGATTTTTCAATAATCTATACAGTTAAACAAATGGCTATAGTCATTGAAGTCAAGATATATCTTGTCTTCTCTTGCTCCCTCCTTTATCCATCTTACATTAACTAGCTGATCTCATACCCTCTTTCTTTCTTGAAAACTATGTGTTCATTTAGCATTTCTGTCTTTGGGTATAGTTAAATAATTGTAATTTATTTATTTGTAAGACTGTAAGCAACACTTTGCTTGCTTGAAGAATTAGTGCAATGAATTAGCAACTTGTGTGTTCCTTTGCCTATTCTTTCTTTTCCCATTACCAGGCCACATAAATTTGTTCCATATTTGTTGATGTAGAGCTGTTACCACCTTAAGTGCCTCTTCTCCTCCAGCTTAATGCAGTGAATTGATATTTCATTTCCAAATGGTCAGTTCATTTTTGACAGCTGGCCTATCGCCTGTTGTACTCCATTGTCTAGTGGAGTCAGTTTTTGAATTTATTCTCTTTTAAAAGTATTTCTGTTATCCTATAATCCCATTGGTTAAGGATCTGAGTATTGTATTTCTATCTTTTAATTTTATTTGCCTCTGGGAGTTTTCTTCTGTGATTACTCTTGAATAATATTGCCTTAGCTGTAAATTTGTCTGTGATTATCTTTAAAAAATATTTTTTTTTCTTTTTTCTCTATTTGTGGATGTTATTGACTGTGTTGTATTTCCTTGTCCTTTATTGACTGAAGTTGGTTGTCTGTGTCCAGTTGTCATATGTCTTTCTTGTCCAAGGCGCTCATCCTCCATTTCCCCCAGCAATCATAATAGCTTATTCTGAAAGCCACTTGGATCTTTTCCCTTAGACTATAATGCTTTCTCACAGCTCCATTGTAGTGCTTTCACACTAGCTCCATCCTTTTATGTGGAGTGATAATTCTTAAGTAATGAATGTGTAGCTGATATTCTGTACATAAAAGATTTTCTCCCCTCAAAAGAATTCACTTGGTTTTGTAGAAGACTTTCCAAAGACCTGCTAAAAGAATTCCACTTTTCCTACTGCTTTCCATGTACACTGTTGTTGTTTTTTCTACTTCTTTAGATATATTTACCTCTCCCCAAGTAAGCCTGGGTTAGCAGTAGAAACCTTTTTACAGGTTACAGTTACATAAAATAGACTGCAGTAATGATTCATTTCCTGTCACTGATGAACTGACTGTTTCTTCAAAATGTTTGTAAATTCAATATTCACTCTGTTGGTTTGCTAATATGACATACATAATATTTGTAAGAGCTATTCACTTGGCATTGAATACATATTATTTAAAGTGATAAAGCATTATATAAGGTGGCAAGTTTCTTTTTAAATGGAAATATTAGCTATTGTGTAACTGCATTGCCTTTGTCACTTTGAGTTAACTTGCAGCTGGACTATTGTGAAGATTACTTTAAAGTTTCCTTTTTCATTTACACCGTAGCCATCTAAATATGTTACTCACATTTAACAGTTATAAATACATACAATTATTGACCAAGATATTTTCCAGACAAAGTTGCAGTCTTGGTAATGCTGTGACATGGGCATCATTGATCACAGGACATTATAATGAGGGATAGCAGTTGAAAGCAATTTGGACGTTTCTCTGCAAGGGTGGCATTTTACTCATGGATGGTACAATTCTGTTTCAAGGCAGTGTGGAAGAGAAGGCAGCTGGAACAAAATTGCAGGCAGCTGTGCTGCCTTCTTTCCCTCCTATTTGAGCCTTTCCCCCAGCATTAGCATGGCAGAGTTGCCAATAAAGCTGCAATCTTGACACAGGTGTGGGGAAGTATGGACGAGATGTGTGTTTTGGAGCTTTGCAGCCATCAGCAAACTGAGTAGAGCAGCCAAATGAAAGAGGGTGTTTTTTTTTCCTTCAGAAAGAGTAGACAGTCCAAATGAGAGGAAAAGAAGTAATAGCAGCACAGCAAGACAAAGCACAGTGTAAAAAATGTGCAACAGCACTACATGCTGGCCATTAACAGGAAAAGAAGAAATCTCAGAGAGGACTTAAGACAGAACAGGCTTAAGAAAGAAATGTTGATGCATACTAATAATGGTATACAGCAGGGTTTCTCAACCAGGGTTCTGTGGGAGGTCACTAGGACCTGGAGATCATGATTTATTAAAAAAATATTTCATATTAAACTCCATGCAACTTCATATTAAAGAGGTAAGTTTCATTCTTTATTTTTAGTTTAAGAATACTGTTAATGCATATATACAGGCCTACACATGAAACAAATATAGTAATTTTGTAACTTCTGGCCTATTTTTGAGCCCGAGTGTGCAGGGGTTCCCTGAGGCCTGAAAAAATATTTCAAGAGTTTTCCCGGGGTCAAAAAGTTGAGAAAGGCTGGTATAGAGCATAGAATAGGTAACTGTAATAGATAATAGTAATTGAATAGTAAGAGTATACAGTAGAGTATAGTATATTGAACAGTAATAGTCCAGCAGAAGCCCTAGCTGTGGCCTGGAATAGGGAGGTGGCTGGGGCCTTGGAGAGTATTGCGCCTGGGCGGCCTCTCTTGTCCCATCGAACCTGACACTCCCTGTGGTTTATGGAGGAGTTGAGGGTTCTGAAGAGGATTAAGAGTTGCCTAGAGCACTGCTGGAGGAAGACAAACACTGAATTCAACCAAACACAGGTTAGAGCCACTATTAAGGCCCAACCTGTGGCAATAAAAGTGGTGAAGCATCAATACTTCTCCGCTCTTATTGCGTCTGCAGAATGCTACCCGACAGCCCTGTTTAAGATGACTCGATCCCTTTTGGGGAAGGTGGGCTTGATGACCCACCTACAGGGCCATGCAGAGGAATTTGCTGAGCATCTACAGGACAAAATTGCTCAGAACTGCTCCAAGTTAGACCCCAGGTGTGAGGCTTGGTCTGGAGAGATAACTGGGTAAGCCCTTTCCCCTGGTATCTGGGAGCAGTTTGATCCTGTTGGACCTGAGGAAGTGGACAGTAAATGCCACCATATGTCATCTAGACCCATGCCCCTCCTGGCTGGTAAAAGCAGCCCGGGTGGTGACATGTGGTTGGGTCCACATGATGGTTAATACATCCTTGGGAGAGGGGGTGTTTCCGCCTACCTTTAAAGAGGCGTTGGTGCATGCCCTCCTCAAGAAGCCATCACTGGACCCTACTGTTCTGGACAATTTTTGTCCAGTCTCCCACCTTCCCTTTGTGGGAAAGGTGGTTAAGAAAGTGGGGGCTTTGCAGCTCCAGAGGGTCCTGGAGGAAACGGATTATCTGGACCCCTTTCAGTCAGGTTTCAGGCCCGGTTATGGGACAGAAACAGCACTGGTCGCACTTATGGATGATCTCTGGTGGGAGTGGGATGGTGGCAGTGCATCCATCCTTGCTCTCCTTGATTTCTCAGCGGTTTCGATACCATCGACCATGGTATCCATTTGGGGCAGCTCAGGGAGTTGGGGGTGGGCAGCGTGGTCTTGTGCTGATTCACCCCTTCCTCCAGGGCTAGTCCCAGTCGGTGGTGATAGGGGGCGAGAGGTCCGACCCTCAACCCCTTCTTTGTGGGATGCCGCAGGGTTCAGTACTCTCTCCATTCCTTTTCAACATCTACATGAAACCGCTGGGTGAGATCATCCGTCACCATGGGGTGAGGTATCATCAATATGCTGATGATACTCAATTGTATATCTCCATCCCAGGTGAGGTAAGTGATGCTGTGACTGCCCTCTTGTGGTGTCTGGAGGCTGTAGAGGTCTGGATAGGGAACAACAGGCTTCAACTTAACCCTGGTAAGACTGCGTGGCTGTGGGTTAATGGTTTTTCCATATCTGGGATGTTATCATCTCTGGTTATGGATGGGGTTGCACTGCCCCAGGCAGACCTGGTGCATAATCTGGGGGTCCTCCTGGACTCACGGCTCCTGCTCAAAGAGCAGGTGGCAGCCGTAGCCAGGAGAGCATTTGTGCAGCTACGTGCTGTGCACCAGTTATGCCCTTTCCTGGATCAGGAGGCCCTACGAACAATCACTCACACGATGTTATCTCTCATATAGAGTATTGCAATGCACTCTGCATGGGGCTATCCTTGAAAAGTATCCAGAAGCTTCAGCTGGTCCAGAATGCAGCCACACGAGCTGTTTTTGGTGCTCCCAGAAGGGCCCATGTAACACCGCTGCTGCGCGAGCTGCATTGGGTACCAGTTTGCTTCCAGGTCCAATTCAAAGTGTTGGTTATCACCTTTAAAGCCTTACATGGCATGGGGCTAGGTTACCTGAGGGACTGCCTCTTCCCCATTACATCCACCCATCCCACCCAATTGTGCAGAGGGGGCATGCTGCGGACCCTGTCTCTAAGACAACTTCATTTGGCAGAGTCGAGGAAGCAGAACTTCTCTGCGCCCACCCTGTGGAACATGCTGCCCCTGGAGGTGAGATTGGGCCCATTGCTCCTGGCCTTTCAGAGGAGTGTGAACACCTGGTTCTGCCACCTCACTTGGGGCAGAGAGGGGAATAGATCTACATGGGGATGGCTGCAATAAACCACTCCTCTAACACTTGGACTGCTTTAGATTCTTTTGCCACTTGGACCTTTTTATTTTTTACTCTTGTTGTTGTTTATTCATTTAGTCGCTTCCGACTCTTCGTGACTTCATGGACCAGCCCACGCCAGAGCTTCCTGTCGGTCGTCAACACCCCAGCTCCCCCAGGGACGAGTCCATCATCTTTAGAATATCATCTATCCACCTTGCCCTCGGTCAGCCCCTCTTCCTTTTGCCTTCCACTCTCCCTAGCATCAGCATCTTCTCCAGGGTGTCCTGTCTTCTCATTATGTGGCCAAAGTATTTCTGTTTTGCCTTTAATATCATTCCCTCAAGTGAGCAGTCTGGCTTTATTTCCTGGAGGATGGACTGGTTTGATCTTCTGGCAGTCCAAGGCACTCTCAGAATTTTCCTCCAACACCACAGTTCAAAAGCATCGATCTTCCTTCTCTCAGCTTTCCTTCTGGTCCAGCTCTCACAGCCATATGCTACTACGGGGAACACCATTACTTTAACTATGTGAATCTTTGTTGTCAGTGTGATGTCTCTGCTCTTAACTATTTGATCGAGATTGGTCATTGCTCTTCTCCCAAGGATTAAGCGTCTTCTGATTTCCTGACTGCAGTCAGCATCTGCAGTAATCTTCATACCTAGAAATATGAAGTCTTTCACTGCTTCTACATTTTCTCCCTCTATTTGCCAGTTATCAATCAAGCTGGTTGCCATAATCTTGGTTTTTTTGAGGTTTAGCTGCAAGCCAGCTTTTGCACTTTCTTCTTTCACCTTCATCATAAGGCTTCTCAGTTCCTCTTCGCTTTCAGCCATCAGTGGTATCATCTGCATATCTGAGATTGTTAATGTTTCTTCCAGAGATTTTAACTCCAGCCTTGGATTCCTCAAGGCCAGCTTGTCGCATGATGTGTTCTGCATACAAGTTGAATAGGTAGGATGAGAGCATACAGCCCTGCCGTACTCCTTTCCCAATCTTAAACCAGTCCGTTGTTCCGTGGTCTGTTCTTACTGTTGCTACTTGGTCGTTATACAGATTCTTCAGGAGGCAGACAAGATGACTTGGTATCCCCATACCACTAAGAACTTGCCACAATTAGTTATGGTCCACACAGTCAAAGGCTTTAGAATAGTCAATAAAACAGAAATAGATGTTTTTCTGAAACTCCTTGGCTTTTTCCATTATCCAGCAGATATTGGCAATTTGGTCCCTAGTTCCTCTGCCTTTTCTAAACCCAGATTGTACATCTGGCAATTCTCGCTCCATGAATTGCTGAAGTCTACCTTGCAGGATCTTGAGCATTACCTTACTGGCATGTGAAATGAGTGCCACTGTTCGATAGTTTGAACATTCTTTAGTGTTTCCCTTTTTTGGTATGGGGATATAAGTTGATTTTTTTCCAATCTGATGGCCATTCTTGTGTTTTCCAAATTTGCTGGCGTATAGCATGCATTACCTTGACAGCATCACCTTGCAAGATTTTGAACAGTTCAGCTGGGATGCCGTCGTCTCCTGCTGCCTTGTTATTAGCAATGCTTCTTAAGGCCCTTTCAACCTCACTCTTCAGGATGTCTGGCTCTAGCTCACTGACCACACCGTCAAAGCTATCCCCGATACTGTTATCCTTCCTATACAGATCTTCTGTATATTCTTGCCACCTTTTCTTGATCTCTTCTTCTTCTGTTAGGTCCTTGCCATCTTTGTTTTTGAACATACCCATTTTGGCCTGGAATTTACCTCCGATGTTTCTAATTTTCTGGAAGAGGTCTCTTGTCCTTCCTATTCTATTGTCTTCTTCCACTTCCACGCATTGCTTGTTTAAAAATAATTCCTTATCTCTTCTGGCTAACCTCTGGAATTTTGCATTTAATTGGGCATATCTCCCCCTATCACTGTTGCCTTTTGCTTTCCTTCTTTCTTGGGCTACTTCTAGTGTCTCAGCAGACAGCCATTTTGCCTTCTTGGTTTTCTCTCTCTTTGGGATGTATTTTGTTGCTGCCTCCTGAACAACGTTGTGAACTTCTGTCCAGAGTTCTTCCAGGACCCTATCTACTAAGTCCAGTCCCTTAAATCTATTCTTCACCTCCACTGCATATTCCTTAGGAATATTAGTGAGCTCATATCTAGCTGATCTGTGGGTCTTCCCTAATCTCTTTAGTCTGATCCTAAATTGTGCAATAAGAAGTTCGTGATCAGAACTACAGTCAGCTCCAGGTCTTGTTTTTACCGACTGTATAGATGTCCGCCACCTTTGGCTGCAAAGGATGTAGTCAATCTGATTTCGGTGTTGTTCATCTGGTGAAGTTGATGTATAAAGCCGTCTCTTAGGTTGTTGGAAGAGAGTGTTTGTTATGCAGAGTGAGTTGTCTTGGCAAAATCCTATCAGCCTATCTCCTGCTTTGTTTTGTTCTCCCAGGCCATGCTTACCTGTAATTCCAGGTGTCATTTGACTGCCCACCTTAGCATTCCAGTCTCCCATGATGAAAATAACATCTCTTTTAGGCGTGTTGTCCAGTAGGTGCTGCAGATCCTCATAGAACTGCTCTACTTCAGCTTCTTCAGCATCTGTGGTTGGGGCGTATATTTGGATCACTGTGATGTTAGATGGCTTGCCCTGAATTCGAATTGAGATCATTCTATCATTTTTGGGATTGCATCCAAGCACTGCTTTAGCCACTTTACTATTAATGATGAAGACTACTCCATTTCTTCTGTGGTCCTCTTGTCCACAGTAGTAGATCTGGTGGTCATTTGATGTGAAGTGGCCCATTCCAGTCCATTTCAGTTCACTGATACCCAAAATGTCTATCTTTAATCTTGACATCTCACCAATAACCACATCCAATTTGCCCTGGCTCATAGATCTTACATTCCAGGTTCCAATGGTGTGTTGATCCTTAGAACATCGGATTCGCCGTTCACCACCAGCACCGTCGGCCACTAGCCATCCTTTCGGCTTTGAGCTAGCTGCGTCATCACATCTGGGGCTCGCTGAACTCATCCTCTGTTCCTCCCCAGTAGCATTTTGACCATCTTCCGACCTGGGAGTCTCATCTTCCGATGGTATACCGACATATCTCTGGTTGTACTGATCCACTTAGTTTTCACGGCAAGAATACTGGGGTGGGTTGCCATTACCTTCCCCAGGGATCGCATTTAGTCTGACCTCTCTGTCATGACCTTCCCATCTTGGGTGTCCCTTCACGGTTTAGCTCATGGCATCACTGAGGTGCTCAAGCTCCAGCACCACGACAAGGTAACGATCCTTTGCTGAAGTTTTTACTCTTATTTATATTATTTAGTGCTGTAATTTTATATTTTGGATTTCATGATTGTTGTTTTAATTGATTACTGTGAACCTCCCAGAGTCCCCCAAAGAGAGGAGATGGGTGGGGACAAATTGGATAGATAGATAGATAGATAGATAGATAGATAGATAGATAGATAGATAGATAGATAAATATAGTATAGAGTCTAGTATAAGCATTGTAGTAGTAATTGAAGAGTCATAGTATATTGTAATAGTAATTATCATAGTAATAGTATCGAGACAGCAATACTGTAGAATAGAATATAGGAAGCACAGGTCCCTTCAATTTTGTTCCAGCAGCCTGCTCTTCCACAGACAACAAATGCCTTTTCAAAAATGGCAACATATAACTGCTTTGAAGGGGCACTCTGTGCTCTCATTCTTGGCTAATCCTGCTTCTCATCTCCTGGGATCTCATTGTAGTGATGTGCTGGCACCTTTACAGAAAGGACCCCCTAGGCAGAATCACTAGCATGCTAGTGTTAGGAGTTTGGAAGGCAAGAGAGGTTTGCCATATTTAGGAAGACAATAGCAATTTTTCTCTTTTATGTTTATGAAGAGGGGCAAAGGATCTCTGCTTAGGCACAGACCTGAGGCAATAAGATGAAACACTTAAGAATTGGCCAGCAAATTTGTACTGATTGGCTGACAGTTGCTTTTCCTGTGAGTTCCTGATTCACATCCAGATCAATCTGAAACAGTCCAGATCTGCCTTGGGTGTGATTTAACCTGAATTTAGGAGAATTGAGAGACAGAAATGCTGGCCATCAGAAAAGCCCTAAGGAAGAATGAGTAGGAAAAATGTTTCAAGAGCAGCAGCAGGAGAAGATTCCTTTGGTAAGGCTGCATCACCGATAGCTTTAAAGGACATCTTTGTCTCTGAGATAAATATTTATCAATTATAAGCACCAAAGAAGAATGTGGAATGCATGTAAATATATTTTTAGAATTCTGCAATGGGATTCCCAAATCACTATATTTTTACAAAAAGGAGGTTATAGTATGTATACCAAGGGAAGAAAAGGAAAAATAATTGTACACTTTAAACCTTTTTGCAAATTGCACATAGAAAAAAAATTATATAGCTGCCCTCTCATAGAACATGACTCTGGGCAGCATACAATACATAAAAACAAGAAACACAAGACATGAAGTAAAAACAAAAATATAAAAACAAGATAGTGGGAGAGACAACCATCACTTAACATCACACAACCATCTTGCTGGCTCACCATGGGACCTCCAAGGTTGATGGAAAAACCACGTCTTGAAAGCTTTTTGGAAGTCCCATGCCATGTAGTTGAGGCAAAAATAGGAAATTAATGGAAAATAAATTGTAATTAAATAAAGAAGACCCTTCAGTATAAGATGAAAGGTGCTATGAAGAGTTTACAAACTAGTCTCTATATATCCATAGTCTCGTTGGGTGTGAGTTTTCGTTGGTGGTGGGTATTTTGTGCTGTACATTGGCATGGAAATGGATTTATTTTATTTATTTATTCGATTTCTATAGCCGCCCATCTCAGCAAGCCACCCATCTCAGCATGCATCCAGGTAGCACATGCCAATTCCTAATCATTTGGTGAAGATGTCCTTGATGTATTAAAAAAAAAAATATGGACCTTTAAAATGTTGATACATCTTAATTATGCTGTTATTATTTGAAACAAGCTTTCAGATATTTTAGCAATATGCAACTTTATTTGTTTGTTTGTTTGTTTATGTTTACTCTCCCTTGCCCTGTGATAAGCCTGAATCCATTTCCTCAGTAGTGGGTGGGGGGGGGGGATTATAGCACATTGGTGAAAGGCACCTTCTACAACCTGTCTCAAGAGCAAGGTTCTTGTAATCATTTTATTCAGTCAGAAAGTCATTTGACTGAATTAAAATAGCTTCCTATATCTAGAGGTTGCGGCTAATTTAAGCCCATGAAATATACAGCGGTTACATTTTATTGTTTGAGGCAATGCAATCATTTGTGGCAAATCCTGAGGTTCAGTATAGGCTCTTAAGGTCATCTTGTCTTCCTTTTGTGTAAATTTTAGATACAGTTATATTCCTTTGTATGCTTTGGATGTGCATGTTTACACTAAATTAATTCTAAAACATTCCCTATCTGTTTTTATTGATTGATTACGGAGAGCTATATAGATGAGTTACAGAGTGATTTAATGGTCTAATTTAGACACAACAGAAACTGTTTTCTAAATACCATTTGAACTTCTGTTATAAATCCTAGCTATAGAGTTGTTTAGAATCAATTGATTACATGTTTTCAAGTTATTTTTCTCCATCATAAAATTATATGTTATAGAGTTCTTTGCTTCCAGTGGAATATTCTGTTTCTGGTACTTTGTTGGGTGTATAAAGATTGTGATTCAGGCTTACCAACTACTGTTTGGTCATAAACTGGCAACAATATCAACATTCCATAGTATGCACACTTACTAGAAAAGTGGAATTTGAATGTCTTAAAAGGATAGCAAATCCTGTTTTAGCCAGTAAAGCAAAACTATTTCAGAAAAGAGGGAAGTGAAATAACTTTAAGGATCTCACTATAGCCTTGTGGTCAGAGCCTTTAGTTGTGATTGGGAAGTTGTCTTACCCTGTCATCTGGGACTCTTTCTGATCTGTGACCTTCAAAGAAGTGGATAGGGTCCTGTCTTGGTTGCCCTCCATCACTTGACACTTGGAACCCTGCCTTTCCCAGCTTGAATGGAAAGCAGGAAGGGTGGTCACCATATGGGTCCATGTTGAGGAAGGGGATGTAGAGAGTAAAGAGGATAACCTTGACAGTGATAGGCAAGATCCAATACCAAAGCAACAAGGCAAAAACTTGGTTTAAGCCAAAGTCATGCAGAAGGTATGTGAGAATATAATTCACAGGAGTATACAGTTAGAGGGGGAAGAGGTAAAGCACAGTCAGACTTGCAGGATTCTGTTATGCCCCAAAGTGGTTTAGTCTTCTGGTGGAGTTGATTTTTTGGCCTGGTCTACATTGTAGAGCTGACAAGGGAGCTGTGGGCAACCCAAAAAGAGGATGTCTCCTCCTGAAGAAGTCATCACTGGGCCCTGTGGTATTAGATTTAATCCACCTTGGGTTAAGATGGATGGAGCCCTTGTTTTGTCTGTGGCTTTGTATAGAGCAACCAGATCCCAGACGTTCTGTATTGTGTTTTTATTGTTTTTTATACCCAGAGTTGGTTTGAAGTCCAATTCCATAAATCCCAGTTCCATGAACCTCACCTGGAAACCAGGTCCAGATTTTTCAACAATGGGAAAAAATTGTAAAGCCCAAGCAGTACACAGCAGGTATAGGATTATGATAAAATGTCAACAAAAAACTGCCAACTTTATTTTCTCTGCCTTACTTTCACTCCTCATTTGTGAAGTAGTAAAACCACTTGAAAGAAAGTTTCACTTCATCAGTTTTCTTTAGTTCTATCTATTCAATAGGCTGCCTATTTTTTCTCAACTGCTTTTTCTTACTCTTTAGTGTACTAAAGGGGAATACTATTTCTATTATTGTTATTTATATCCTACCACAGGAATATGGTTGAAGCAATAGGCTTATACCAATAGGTGCCACATATGTATAGGCATAAGAAATTTAACTTAATTTAGGGCAGAATATTGCATTAGCTCAGATTATATATCCTTCCTGTGTGTTTTCTTCATTTTGTAGACTCAAATGTATATCTTGAGGCAGATGTTTTATCATACTTTCCACTGGGGATACATGGGAATAATGGTCCAGTTGTGTGTTTCTTCCAAAATCCTGTTCCATTTTTACTTCCCTTTTGTTAACAGATATGAAAGCTATAAAATGATGGAATTCATGAAATGTTTCCTTTCTTTGATTTGATGTAATTATGTTTATTATTCTTTACACTTTACATAGTATTTTGATTTTATTTTCCCTTCATTATTTTAGCAAACTTTAAGAAGATTAGTCATTCCTCCAGTTTAAAGAAATTTATCATGATTAAAAAGTCATATCCAATTCTTTTAGAATTCTATAATCTGAATGGTATTTTTAATTATTATTAATAAGTGTTTCAACACTATAATTAGAATCATAGAGTAGGAAGGCACAATTTCAATCGAGAGAAGGACCACTGAACCCAGCATGTTAGAATAACAGCTGATTTGAATGCAATAGCATCTAAAGGACCAAAGTCAATATACATCAATATTGCCTGCACCTTCTCCTGTTTAAAGTTCCCAAGGGATGTGCCTCCAGGCCTTTTCCAGGATCATTGGCAGGCCCAGTCCAAGAACAATGAAGAATCAGTCCATTCAAACTTCAGTTCTTTATTTGCTCAAACCGTATAGACAGAATCTTGCTGACTAAAGCTACTCTACCTAAACTAAGGGGAAATAACCTGTGACGGCTCTAGGGCAGGGCTATTCTGAACCTCTTCACTTTCCCACCATTGCCTCCCAGACGGTGCCTCCTCTCATCTCCTCCACCTCCTTGGAATGTGCTCCCTCCTTCCTGAGAACCAGTGGCACCACCAAAATCCACGACAATCATAGAGGTCTGCAAGGGGGCAAATGCTGAAACAACCATTGTGATATTGCAATGCAAGCCATGTAATTTAAGTACTACCCTCTGTGCATTGCAATGGACATTTCATCATCTCCTTTGTAATTTATTTATCAAATTTATACAGCTACCCATCTCACAAATGTGATTCCGGATGGCATACAATAAAAAACAGAACAATTAAAAATAAAACTTTAAAAACAATTAAACAATTAAAACATAAATATAACTAAAACTAAAAACTACAGGAGAGTGCCTTCAAGATCTTTCATGCAGTATAGCCATTTCATGGGCTCTCTATTTCCATGGGATCCCCAAGACTACTGGCAAAACCAAGTGTTAAGGAATTTCTGGAAAATCAAGGTCAGGGCCAATCTCACCTTGAGGCGGGGACATTGCAGAGAAGGCTCACCTCCTGGATCCTGTCAGATGGAATTCCTTAGCAGACGGGACCTGTAACATGCCCCTCCTGTCAGACCTGATGGGGCAGGTAGATGTACCCAGGGAGAGGTGGTCATCCCTATCACACTTGAAGTGACAGCAGCATAATTAGTTACTGTTCTACTTCTGTTTCAGCCATTTGCTTTCATTGTTTATGCCTCCTGCTCAATATGAATATGTATTCTGCTGAAGAACACTACTGATCAGCAACTGATCCTGCCATGTTTGCATTTCTCCCCATCCTCCCAAATTGAAGAAGGTAGAGCTACCTGATATGGGCTTCCAAAAATCCCAGTGATTGCTAGAAGGAAGATAAAAGATACAGAAAACTCTCTCTCTGTTCCCATCTAGTAGTTTTGTAGTCCTAGGGGAAGGAATACATGACTGTATTTCATTTCAGTTGCAATTTTTGAAGCATGCTATAACCCAGTGATTCTAGGCAGCATAGAATAGAACTGAAATGTATCCTATAAACCTGCCCCCTCCCCCATATATGCTACAGAAAAAAATAAAATAAAATCCTAATGGAATATAGTTGCTTTGTGCTGTTTTACAAACTGCTAGACTTCTGAACATATGGAAATGCTTTTCATACACATATTGGAATATTCAATCCTTGTCCATCTCACTGCTTATCATAGTGCATAGAAGTAAAAGAACATGATTCATCATATCCTTTCCTACAACAGAAGTTACTTATTTTTTCCTACTAATTTGTATACAATGTATGTTCTGTTTATAAAGGTGAGAGTAATTAGAATATGGGAGGATGACAAAAGCAATTCAATCTGGGAATCCTTTGTTTAGTTTTAGATATTATGCTTCATTACCCTATGTAAATTGCAACATGTTGACGAATTACTTTGTGAGAAGAGGTGAGAAAAAACAGCAACGGAGATCATTTTCCTGCCAGGAATAATGATAAAGTTGAAAATTGTAGAGTCCTGAAAGACTCAGAGTTAAGAGCTGTCACATAATTTTTTAAAGCAAAATCAGGATTGAGTTTAGAAGTTCCTACCTGGACAAACTATTAAGGAAAGCCGGTAGAGTTTGACACTGTTGAAATTATCTGGTTTGCTGAGGGTTCACACATCTATACATTGTTGTTCAGTCAGTCACATACTTCAGGTTCTTCATGACTTGATAAACCAAATTTTACCAGGATTATCCATCAGTAACTCTTCTTTTAATTGTTAAGAGCTTATGCTTGCATCATTCGTATTAGTATCTAACCAACTTGTTTTTTGTTGACCTCTTTTTCAGTTGCCTTTGATTTTTCCAAGCATCAGAGTTTTCTCCAGTGACTGTTGCCTTTGTGTTATGTACCCAAAAGATTTAGGGTTATTATTATTTGTTCCAGTGAGCAGCCTGATTTTACAACTATTAGTGAAATATCTGTTCTTCTTTTGGTCCAGGATTTTCTCAACAGTTTTTTTCCAGCACCACAATTCAAAAGCATCAAAGGTTCTTTTGTTCACCCTTTTTGATGCTCCAACTTTCACAGCCATCTATTACAGCTGGGAAAACCATTACCTTGATAGTATGTTGTTGCCAGTATGAAGTTTCTGTACTTAGTTGCTCCATATTCTGTTCTAACTCTTTTTTCTTGGTCTCCTTACAAATCCTTCAATAGACAGATGAGGCAGCAAAGTACATCCACGCAACCATGTATTTAAAGGCCACCCACAATTTGTTCTGGTCTGTACAGTGAAAGCCATTAGTATAATCAATAACACAAAAATAGATGTATTTTTTGGAACTCCCTTGCCTTTTCCATTATCCAACAGATATTGGCAGTGTGCTCACAGATGCTCCTACCTGTTCTGAATTCAGTTTGTACATTTGGCAGTTCTCATTCTCTAATTGTTGTGAACTAAGGCTGAGCCAAAACTGCTGCCAGTCATTCTGGAAGAAATAGATTTCATATTCATATTAGCCACCAATAGAAAACAGCTGGGTTACTTGAGTTAAAGCAGAAGTTTTAACCCACTTGTTTAGTAAAGCTTTAAGTGGCTGTCAAGAGCTTATGTATAAGATTTACTACCATAACATGCAGACACTGGCTTTGCAATATGGTTCCATTCAGCCTTGGAATGCTTCTAGGAATGTGCCAAATGTAAGTTGTCACTCACAGTGAGGAGTACTTGACAAGTATGATACAGACCATGAAATTGCAGTCACCATTTTCATCGAGCTCTGAATTGGCAGTTTCTGGCTTAGCTGCATTCTTTTCAGCCTTTAAAAGATTGTTGGCAAACAGAAATCAGAATGCACAAAATTGGAGAGCATTGCATTTCTTCTGGAAATACTATACAATTTAAGCTGAAAAATGTAAACTCTTCTACAAAGGAAAGAAAAACGGGATGCAAGTTCTTAAGCATTAAGATCTAATGTGAGACAATTATTTTAGGTAAGGCAGAAGCATTGTGAGGAAATATAGAGGTTCATATGGCTACACTGGGACCCATTATCCCAGTGTACCCATACAAACAGTCAACTCTTCCATATGACTTCTCTGATATGTGAGACGCTGCTGCTGCTGCTGCTGCTATTATTATTATTATTATTATTATTATTATTATTATTATTATTTCATTCTTAGGCTCGAGCTTTGTTAGTGGTTAGCCAAACAAGCCACCTCATTTTTTAATTAAGTCATTCACTCAGACTCTTTTAATCTGGACTTTTATTCATAAGAGTAGAATTTCTAAAAAATACAAAATGTTTGGAATAAGCTAATGATAGAACACTTGGTTATTATTAATTCTTATGGCTAAAGAAGTATTGTTTCACTCATGAAAACTATATGGCTCTTTTGTTGGTTCCAGACCTTAACAGTCCATTACTATGTGTGTCATGTTTCCCATTTCAATGTTCTGTTAACATTGTAACGTTTCACATGTCAACTCCTTTCCCGTGTTCATTCGCCCGTTCAGGTTTTTTCCATTCCTCCACCCTCCGTTGTTTTGGAGCCTTGGAATGTGTGTTTGGGTTTGCGCTCCTGTTCAAGGTTACTTTCCCAGGCGCGTGTAACGGTTCCTAGCACCTGGGAGGGGGTGCGCACTGACGGGTGATTGGGGCGGGACTGGCTCACAGGCAAAGCTTTAAGTTTGTATTTGGCGCGCTTTTGCTCATTCTCAGCTTTCTCTGTATTTGCATACTATTCCTTTAATAAATCAGTTATCTTTAAGCCCGAGCTTGTGAGACTGAGTATTTGGGATTAGGCAACCATTACAATGTGTATTTGATCAAATTGTGTTCAGTAGGCCTTCTCCCCAAATATATTTTCAGCATGCTGCAGTTTAAATCTTTTATTTGGTATAAATCCCATACAGTATCAGTATACCTCTTGTGCAAAAAGTGATGTTAAAGAGAGGTCATTGAATTTTGAATTCTTTCCTTCTGACTTGTGAGAACCTTATTTTTAATACCCTTCAGGTAGAGACCCTTATAGCATGTAGAATGCTAATTCACCATAATAATGTTAATGTAATGGTATGTGGGAATGACCTTGGGAGACAGTAGGAAGAGCCATACCCTAGACAACCATCATGCAAAATGTACCTCAGCCCACAGAAAGAAAAGGGTTGTGGGAAGCATCTCAGAAGGGACCCTCCCTAGTTTTCTGGAAAGTAAAAGAGGGGAGAAGTGCTTTCAGACTTGCAGTATTCTATTACTGTAACCTTACAATAAAGGTAGTGTTAGTACTCATGGTTTGTGCTTCTTGTCTGGACTACCTCAAAGGTTTGACAGTTAGGGATAAGAATTATACTACTTTATTCACAGACTTGCTTCCTCATGTCCCAATTTTTACTGTGGGGAACTTTCAATATGGGGTATTCAAAAATGCAATTATTTTGCAGTCCAGAAAGAATGCAGTTGAGCATTCTAGATTGGATGAATGGATCTCTCTCTCTTCTTTCTCTGTCTATCATCTCATTTGATGTAACTCATAGAACAGTTCTTGTTTCATCTGAATTTACAGTATATCCAAGAATTTATAGTTAAAATTATTAGATCCACAAATCTAACAAATAATCCAAGGGTTTTTGCCGCCTGAGGCACAAAACAATATAAAATCCTTCCAAATTCATGTACAAACGCTAAAGGGATCGGGAATTGAATCTCAGTATTGATGATAAGACAGGATTCTTCAGTGATCCTGAAACAGCAAACTAGCTAAGGAATAGAGGCAGGTGATACGAATTACTATTCTTTTCTTCAACACCACCTCCCACCATCTGCAACCTCAGGTGAGTGATTCCATAATGAAGGACTAAACAGCCAGAGGTTCTAGGAAAACATGCATAAACCTATCTTTTTCTTTGATCCTTGGTACCTATTCTCATTTAAGTGTTCTTTCAAATACTAGTTTAAATCAAGCTTGTATTGATGTAGGGTTTCTAATGATTTTTTTTCTCTTACAAGCTCCTCATTTTCTATATCAGCAGCAGCAGCAGCATTTAATGAACTGAACTTGTGTGTTGCTGAATCATTATTATATGAGAGCAGAATGGAAGAACAGCCCTCTGCCAATGCTGGGAATATCTGTAGTAATTAAGTTTCACTAATACACACTAATATTAATACATCCCTCTATTTCATTAAAAAAAATAACTCAGATTCTTAATTTTCAATACAGTTTAAGGGGGGGCTCAGGTGTGCTTGCAGACAATGGGTATTATTGCAGGTTTTTAAGGAGAGAATTTTTATTCTTCCTGGATATGTGTGTCTTTAAAAAAAGGTTCCACGTTTTATGTTCATGTGGCATTTAATGTTTTTAAAGATAGCAATATTGATTTGAGCTATTGTTTTATATTTTTAATTAAGTATTTGGCAAGAAAGAACTTTGGTAAGTTGCACAGAGTTTGGTTTCTGAAACCTAATTTTCTGAATACTCTATAGCACCACTGTCAGTAAAGGAGATTAGATGATGCCAGTGCATAGTTCACAGCCCCTTTAAACTGATTCTTTTATATGTTTGCAGTGATGGATTTGGGCATGATGTTTGCTTTATGCAGTGAATGTGCATTACTGTAAACCATTTATCTAAGTGAAAGCTTGAGTTCAAAGGATATAGGGGTTTTTTTTTGAAGTTTAAATGAAATGCATTTTAATTATCTGAAAAATGGATGGCTCTGCTACTCTCCCTTTTCTTCCTTTTTTCTCCTAGCATTTATGTATGTACTTTAGGCAACTTAAGCTTGAAGTTCAGTCCTAGTGCCATCTGACTTAGAAATAAGCTGTTTTCAAATGGCTTGCTTACTTCTTAGTTGGTATATTTAGGCTAGAATTTGTATTATGACCAGGAAGGAACATGTAGAATGGAATAGGGAGCAATTGAGTGGTTCAGAATAGACAAAGCAGTGCATCAAGGGTTTATACATACAGCTGGGAAAGCTGGACCATCAGAAAAGCTGAACAAAGAAAATAGATGCCTTTTTATTGTTGTGCTGGAGTACAAAAACAAATTCAATAGAAGATGTAGTTAAATCTGGAAACACTGGAAACACTAATAATGATGCTAAACCTTAAATTATTTTGGACACTTAACATGGAAGTGAGAGCTATTGGAGAAGACCTTGATGCTTGGAAAAATCAAAGGTAATCTTAACAGAGGGAGAAAGGAGACAAAGTGACTAGATATAAATAAATAGGAGCTTTCAAGAAATCAAAGTTTAGTTTGGTTTAATTGTTTACAAAGAACAAACACTTACAAAAGAAAAATAAACATAAGGACTATTTACAATTTAAAGATAGGAAAAAAAATCAATACATTAAATAACATATAATTGATGCAATCGCTTCTTATGTACTGTTTGTTTATATACTGTGTATCTCTTCACCACCAACTGCACTGCTAGATTCTGGTAGCTATAATACAGAACTGGCCAAAGACAAGGAACAGTTTTCCTCTCCTTTAAAGCTGCTGGGAAAAAACTGCAGTTTCTTCTGTTTTGTAGTTTTATTTTTAAATGTACTGCTCTCCTTTTAATTTCTTAAAGCTAAACTGTGCCATATGTGAAATGTGTATTGGGTTGTAGGATGTGCAAAATGTTCTTTCAGGACATGTTCAGACACCCAAATGGGTCATTCTGACCACAAAAAAGGCTGTTCAAAATGTTCCAGAAATGGTCTGACCTTGAAACAGGCCTATTGTGAGTGTTCCACTTGTACATGTCTTCCCCAGTTTCTCATCTGGAAATAAAAATACCCTCTATGGTAGACAGGAGGGTTCAAAGAAAAAAGAAAAACTTCCACTGGTAACAGTTTTGTGATGGAGAACCATTGGTGATCATTTAAAAGCTGGTATTAATATAACTAAAAGGAAGCAGCATTTCATAGAGTAGGTGGTTAATACAAGTTGTTTATGTTTTGTGGGTTGGCTGCTTCACTGCCTGTCTGCTTGCTTCCTTCTCCCTTGCTCAGACTGTACTTTTTAAATAAACTGAAACAATATGTGTCTCCAAGTACTTTTTCCACCTTAGGAAACCAACACTGTAAAGCTTCTGTGCTACACAGGAAACCCAGAGAGTTGAAACAGTTTCCAGATTTCTTCTTGGGCTGCCCTTGAAGATGACCTGGAAGCTGCAACTGATCCAGAATGTGGTGGTGTGCACAGTTCTGGGTGTTCCATGGTTTGTACTGGCTCCCAGTTGCTTTCTTGGTGCAATTCAAGATACTGATTAACACCTTTAAAGCCCTATATGGCACAGGGCCAGGTTATTTGCAACCTGAGGGTATCTGCCCATCCCACAAGGTTAGGTAGGGTGGGCATGCTCCAGGTCGCTTCTTTCAAATGTGGGACTTTGGAGGCATGCCTTCTCTGTGGTTGCCCCAGCTCTTTTGAACAGCCTTCCCCCTAAGATTCTGGGTGCCTTTTAGCCTTCCAGGAGCTGTGAAGATCTGGTTGTTCCCCCAAGCATTGGGTAAGATGGGGTTGGGTGGTTCGGATGCTGTGGTGGGAAGGGTATGATGTGTTTTTATCTTGTTGCTTTTATTGGTTGCTGTGAGCCACCTGGATCACTCTGTGAGATAGGCACCATATAATTTCATTAAATAAATAAGTAAATAACTTCTTTGAATTGACAGTAGCACTGAAATACAGCAGCACACAGAAGCAACACAAGCTCCTCCATGTTGATATATGTGCACTCACTCATATGGGCCTATCTGTAGGCTCTGAATAGCCCAAATATTAAAAGACTGTTGTTGTTATTGTTGTTCCTTCCTAGGCATTTCCTGGAAATGTAAATTCAGACACCGTGGTGAGACATGATTTACAGCATCCAGTTATTGCCCGCTATGTTCGGATACTTCCTCTGGAGTGGAGCGGAGAGGGTCAAATTGGACTGAGGATAGAGATCTATGGCTGTCCTTATTGTAAGTTCTGTGAGCTTTCACTCTGTTTCACTACTTCTACTTTTCTGAAACCCTTCTGAAGTAATGATATTTTAGCCTAAATAACTGGATACAAAGTATAATATAAAGTATTCCTGAGTACAAAGACTTTAGGTTCAATATATAAAGAAGTGCCAGATATAGCTAATAACTAGCCTTTATAATATGAAAGGTAATGTAACATATTGGTGAACCTTTGCTATAAAATCATAACAGCTTTAGGCAAAACACCACAGGTTTCCATTGCTGTTGTAATGGAAATAATAATATTGACAGATTGTCTAGACTTACTGGACTGATAATAAGCTGAGGCAGCTTTTCCTTCTTCCTTAGTTGCAAAATTTCATTTGGAAGCTTTTTTTTTTCCATTTTGATTAGTCTCAACTTGATGTATCAGCCTCATTTTGACTCACTGATTGGGTAGCTTGTCTTAACTGTGAATAGATCAAACAATGTGGAACCATAATTTCCAGCATAGGTTTCTATGTTTATTTTTAATATTCTCAGTTACCCAATATCCAAGTCTTTAATGTTATGCATGCTGTATTACATGTTGCTGCTTAGAAATTATTTCTGTTTATTTGGCCTGTATGTTTAGCTTCTGTTTTTAGTTTGTGATTTTAAAATGATTTATAAGCTGCCTAGGAAAACTTTTCACTGAAGGGCAGCATATACATTTTTAAAAAATAAAATAAAAAATAAATAAAAATATTGTTGCAACCAGTACAGACCCTATTTTCAGATTTACTCTAACTTATTGATTTAAAATTATTTTACTGTTTCCCATAACTGTGCTATCTGAATAATATATGTACATGCAAATTCTGGCTCTGATTTTCAAGGCAGAATTTCTTTTCGCTTTTCTTTTCCAGAGATCTCATTATAATTTACACCATTATGTCATTCCTATTGCTGGGGACCACTGATGTTATAAAAGTGAAATATTGTAGTCTTCTGAGAAAACCAGTGTAGGAACAAAACATTTAGAGCATGTAAGGAAAGGCATTAAAAGCCCTAAGGGAAGCAAATGGAAAGGATAATGAAATTCATGGGTTTGTACTCATGTCTGTCATATCAAAGCTCTGTAGGTTTCCTTGGTATTTTATATTATTTCTAGAAATGCATCAGTTCACACTGCCAGCCACATTGCCATTAGAACCCCAAGCATCTTTAATAGCAGGGTAAAACATCATGATCATGATCATGATCATGATCATCATCATCATCATCATCATCATCATCATCATCCATCACACCTCTTTCACATAGTTTTGTCTACACAGGAAAGTAAGGTCATGTCTACCAGTCTCATCCTTGACTTCTGCATAAAACACCCCCTGCACATACTGAGGAGCCAGCTTGTTCACCTATCAAGAGAATGCACAGGAGATTAGAGACAGAACAATTGACATTTCACACCACCATGTCTGAGTACTGTACTGTTAGATCGCATCCATAAAATTTATCATAGGAATTGTAACAAAAATACTGTGCTGATTCCAGAAATCACCAAACAACATTTGTGGAATTTATAGATCAGCCAGCAGTGATAGTTTTATGTAGAACTACACTTTTACTTTCTTGTGCTCAGAGTTGCTCAGAGGGTAGGCCAACAGATGTTGTAGGGCTGGGCAAAACATTTGAAAGATGTGTTTTGCAACAAACATGAGCGCAAATAAATCACCTCTCTCCACCTTGGCAAAAGAACATGTGTTTTGCAGTGTTCACATAGCTGTTTCAAAAGCTGTTCCCTGTGGTCTCTGCATCTATACAGTACATGTCTGCAAACACTTCTGCTGGGACTGCCAAGTGGCTGTCCATGCACATGCATGCTGGAAACAGCTTTGGAAGTGGTTGCACGACTGTTGCAAAATATGTGGTTGCTTTAACAGTTCACAGAGGTGCTTTGTTCATGCTAGCATGCCTTGTATACTGCCTCTTTTCAAATGCTTTGCACAGCCTTATAGTGAGGTAGTTAAGGCCAAAAGATAGTGATTCCTACAGCCAGGAGGTAATTAAAATCTAAGATTTGTGCATTCTGTCCCATCGCATTAATTACAGTAACACAATCTGGAATGGCAACTATGTGGAAGCCACTTACATCATGGCTGCTTCTCACTCTGTTTTGTAATGTGTATTGGGCTAATGGTCATTCCTTCCATGTGTAAGCTTATGTGAATAGAAGAAAGGATAAAGTTTGTCAGGAATTTGTGGCTTTACCTGGCAATTACATTCTGTCCCTCCTCCAGGTTCCCAGGCTTATACAAGATTAAATAAATAGACTTATTGTAGAAAATTAGGAAGCCGTGCATAAAAAGAAATTCTCCATCTAAGAGTACTTCAGAATCCCGCATTATACATATGTTAGTAACCAGATTTAAATCCTGCTAGTCTGAATCCTCCTACCTTTTTCAGTCAACAGCCATGTTGCTAGAATTTCTGCCACCTGTCTCTTATTTACAAAACAGCTTTCTCTGGTATCACAGTCAAAGATACCTCCTTCAACACCTTCAACTCTTACAACATTTGCAGGAAAGAAGCTATGAATTAGGACTGGTCACATAGTTCTTTTATACCATACCATGGACTGAGCATTCAGGTATGAAGCTGCTTGTTTGTTTGATATCTAGCCTTCCATTCAGGAGCTTAAGGTAGTGTAGATAACACTCCCTCTTTCCACTTCACCAAAAACAACCATTTTGTCAGGTAAGTTGGATTCGGAGGAAATCACTGGCCCAAAGTCACCCTCTGAGCATTTGGAGTGATGGTGGACCAAAAGCTGGATCACTGCACTTCTACTCTCTCACTGGCTATGAGATAGGAAGTTCCACCCTCTGCCTAGAAAATAGACTAAGGGCATGCTTCAAAGGACAATCCTGACTTCATCAAGGTTTATGTTACTTGTTCTTATTTAATTCAATGACAACTGTAGTGCAAAGCTGCCAGATGTTACTATGTAATCTGTAGTCCATTGCATTAGATTTCTTTAGTAAAGGTTTTTCTCTCATAAAGAAATAAGCTCTTGTGCAGAGGATGAGTGATACTTGCCAGTGAATAATCATTTATTTATTGCTTGGGATGAAAAAAGTGAATATACAGTCAAAAATTTTTATCCCTTCAAAATACAAGATCCAACTAGAGCTTTTTTTAAAGTAGTAGAAAATTCACTTTGTGTGTTACTATTTTGCTTTTGTTCTTGCTTTTCAGATGGGTAATTTTCAATAAATATCAGCATCTAGTCCCCTGAAAACATGAGACCTATTTGATTGTTTTATTCATTAAATCAGACCAATTTACTGAGTTTGATGATGGTTACAATGAATGACTCTTTACATTGGAGCATAAAAACATATCAGCTGCTAAGCATAAAGCACTACCAAATTCTGATGAAATCATTTTCATTTTTTCTCAGGTATAACATCAGTAAACTCTGAGATTCTTTGGCCTTACAGTATTAAAAGGTAGCTAAGACTAGCAGATAGAGAAAAAAAAGGGTGAAGACGAGTAAAAAGGAGAATTCTGGTAAAGTTCCAGAGACCACCACTCATTAAAAAATGAAAAAGAGCATGAGTTTAGTTAGCAATATTTCATAATGTGTATTTATTTATATAAAATATTTATAAATTCCCTTTTAACTCCAAGCCATTGTGTAGTTGAACCCAAACTTGATTTGAATGGGAAGAAAAACAAAAGAGATGAAGCAAATCACTGGAAAAAAAAAGTGATTGGTCAAGATGGAGATTAGGGATACACCATCTTTCTTGGGTTGAGGGATGCCCTTGGCTCTTTGATCTGCTTGCTGAGGCTGTACTCACATAGTAGATGGGGGCAGGGAAAACCCTAAATTAAATTTACTGTTTTAAGTAAATTGATATATCATTACCCATTGTTGTTTATTCGTTTAGTCGCTTCCGACTCTTCGTGACTTCATGGACCAGCCCACGCCAGAGCTTCCTGTCGGTCGTCAACACCCCCAGCTTCCCCAGGGACGAGTCCGTCACCTCTAGAATATCATCCATCCATCTTGCCCTTGGTCGGCCCCTCTTCCTTTTGCCCTCCACTCTCCCTAGCATCAGCATCTTCTCCAGGCTGTCCTGTCTTCTCATTATGTGGCCAAAGTATTTCAGTTTTGCCTTTAATATCATTCCCTCAAGTGAGCAGTCTGGCTTTATTTCCTGGAGGATGGACTGGTTTGATCTTCTTGCAGTCCAAGGCACTCTCAGAATTTTCCTCCAACACCACAGTTCAAAAGCATCGATCTTCCTTCGCTCAGCCTTCCTTATGGTCCAGCTCTCGCAGCCATATGTTACTACAGGGAACACCATTGCTTTAACTATGCGGGCCTTTGTTGTCAGTGTGATGTCTCTGCTCTTCACTATTTTATCGAGATTTGTCATTGCTCTTCTTCCAAGGATTAAGCGTCTTCTGATTTCCTGACTGCAGTCAGCATCTGCAGTAATCTTTGCACCTAGGAATACAAAGTCTTTCACTGCTTCTACATTTTCTCCCTCTATTTGCCAGTTATCAATCAAGCTGGTTGCCATAATCTTGGTTTTTTTGAGGTTTAGCTGCAAACCAGCTTTTGCACTTTCTTCTTTCACCTTCATCATAAGGCTCCTCAGTTCCTCTTCACTTTCAGCCATCAAAGTGGTATCATCTGCATATCTGAGATTGTTAATGTTTCTTCCAGAGATTTTAACTCCAGCCTTGGATTCCTCAAGGCCAGCTTGTTGCATGATGTGTTCTGCATACAAGTTGAATAGGTAGGGTGAGAGTATACAGCCCTGCCGTACTCCTTTCCCAATCTTAAACCAGTCCGTTGTTCCGTGGTCTGTTCTTACTGTTGCTACTTGGTCGTTATACAGATTCTTCAGGAGGCATACAAGATGACTTGGTATCCCCATACCACTAAGAACTTGCCACAATTTGTTATGGTCCACACAGTCAAAGGCTTTAGAATAGTCAATAAAACAGAAATAGATGTTTTTCTGAAACTCCCTGGCTTTTTCCATTATCCAGTGGATATTGGCAATTTGGTCTCTAGTTCCTCTGCCTTTTCTAAACCCAGCTTGTACATCTGGCAATTCTCGCTCCATGAATTGCTGGAGTCTACCTTGCAGGATCTTGAGCATTACCTTACTGGCATGTGAAATGAGTGCCACTGTTCGATAGTTTGAACATTCTTTAGTGTTTCCCTTTTTTGATATGGGGATATAAGTTGATTTTTTCCAGTCTGATGGCCATTCTTGTGTTTTCCAAATTTGCTGGCATATAGCATGCATTACCTTGACAGCATCATCTTGCAAGATTTTGAACAGTTCAGCTGGGATGCCGTCGTCTCCTGCTGCCTTGTTATTAGCAATGCTTCTTAAGGCCCACTCAACCTCACTCTTCAGGATGTCTGGCTCTAGCTCACCGACCACACCGTCAAAGCTATCCCCGATATTGTTATCCTTCCTATACAGGTCTTCTGTATATTCTTGCCACCTTTTCTTGATCTCTTCTTCTTCTGTTAGGTCCTTGCCATCTTTGTTTTTGATCATACCCATTTTGGCCTGGAATTTACCTCCAATGTTTCTAATTTTCTGGAAGAGGTCTCTTGTCCTTCCTATTCTATTGTCTTCTTCCACTTCCATGCATTGCTTGTTTAAAAATAATTCCTTATCTCTTCTGGCTAACCTCTGGAATTTTGCATTTAATTGGGCATATCTCCCCCTATCACTGTTGCCTTTTGCTTTCCTTCTTTCTTGGGCTACTTCTAGTGTCTCAGCAGACAGCCATTTTGCCTTCTTGGTTTTCTCTTTCTTTGGGATGTATTTTGTTGCCGCCTCCTGAACAATGCTGCCAACTTCTGTCCAGAGTTCTTCCGGGACCCCATCTACTAAGTCCAGTCCCTTAAATCGATTCTTCACCTCCACTGCATATTCCTTAGGAATATTAGTGAGCTCATATCTAGCTGATCTGTGGGTCTTCCCTAATCTCTTTAGTCTGATCCTAAATTGTGCAAGAAGAAGTTCGTGATCTGAACTACAGTCAGCTCCAGGCCTTGTTTTTACTGACTGTACAGATGTCCGCCACCTTTGGCTGCAAAGGATGTAATCAATCTGATTTCGGTGTTGTCCATCTGGTGAAGTCCATGTATAAAGCCGTCTCTTAGGTTGTTGGAAGAGAGTGTTTGTTATGCAGAGTGAATTGTCTTGGCAAAATTCTATCAGCCTGTGTCCTGCTTCGTTTTGTTCTCCCAGGCCATACTTACCTGTAATTCGAGGTGTCATTTGACTGCCCACCTTAGCATTCCAGTCTCCTGTGATGAAAATAACATCTCTTTTAGGCGTGTTGTCCAGTAGTTGCTGCAGATCCTCATAGAACTGCTCTACTTCAGCTTCTTCAGCATTTGTGGTTGGGGCGTATATTTGGATCACTGTGATGTTAGATGGCTTGCCCTGAATTCGAATTGAGATCATTCTGTCGTTTTTTGGGTTGTATCCAAGCACTGCTTTAGCCACTTGACTATTAATTATGAAGGCTACTCCATTTCTTCTGTGGTCCTCTTGTCCGCAGTAGTAGATCTGGTGGTCATTTGATGTGAAGTGGCCCATTCCAGTCCATTTCAGTTCACTGACGCCCAGAATGTCTATCTTTAATCTTGACATCTCACCAATAACCACATCCAATTTGCCCTGGCTCATAGATCTTACATTCCAGGTTCCAATGGTGTGTTGATCCTTAGAACATCGGATTCGCCGTTCATCACCAGCACCGTCGGCCGCTAGCCATCTTTCGGCTTTGAGCTAGCTGCGTCATCACATCTGGGGCTAGTTGAGCTCATCCTCTGTTCCTCCCCAGTAGCATTTTGACCATCTTCCGACCTGGGGGTCTCATCTTCCAATGGTATACCGACATATCTCTGGTTGTACTGATCCATTTAGTTTTCACGGCAAGAATACTGAGGTGGGTTGCCATTACCTTCCCCAGGGATCGCATTTAGTCTGACCTCTCTGTCATGACCTTCCCGTCTTGGGTGGCCCTTCACGGTTTAGCTCATGGCATCATTGAGGTGCTCAAGCTCCAGCACCACGACAAGGTAACGATCCTTTGCTGAAGATCATTACCCATGTACTTGATAAATTTATCATCCACTGTGGGAACAAACAATTCCAACTTGATGGAGGGACTTTTGGGGACTACAGGCGGTTTTAGGGTACAAAGTACATGTGTATCTTTGGTGCAGAAGTCAGGTAGAGGCGGCTTCTTACTGTACTTACTGACTGAATGTTTCAACTAGACAATAATAAGCTAATTAGCATTGTTAGTAGCTTGGAGTCCATCATTTCCAGTTCCTTTATCAGCATCAACAGTGGCTTGAAGGTACATTGTAGAAAATGATACTATTTCTCATTTACTATAAATCACAGGTTAAGCTTCAAACAAAAGCAGAAGCAAGGCTTCATTTAAATTACAGTAAAACTCAGCACTGCGTGATAATATTCTCTTCTCTGGCAGCACTGTAGTTGCTGTAAATAATGTTCCTAGTTAAATTATTGCAAAGCATGGAAAGAGGATTCTCAAAATACGGCCTTTAAAGAAGTGTTTGTAGAATAAAGTCATAGTTATGTCCTTTCATTCAACTGTAGCTGATAGATGTGGGGCACATTTCAGTAGTCACAGCCTAATCTGTTCTCCATAGCTTGCTCCAGTCTCTCTACTTGAAAGAATGCCCATGACCTTGACTGGCATTGTGTCTTCTTGTTTCTTAAGAAATGATTGATCACTTTGTCCACATTGTTTTGGTCATTTGCTGTTGCTCTTTCTGAAAAGAAAGAGAAATCCCCTGGTTTTTAAGATCTTAGGGGATTTGTGGTGGGGGGAAGGATAGGGGAGGATTGCCCATTCCCATTATATTAGGCGGCAGAGGGTTGGGGTTCCTTGGTGTGAGCGTGAGTGTGCTACTCCCCCCATGGGTGAGAGACTCAGGAGGAGGTTAGGATTGGCTCTTGATGTGGAAGTCTACCCACCCCTGAGTGAGAGACAGGTGATGGCTAGGAGTGGCTGGTGTGTCCCACCTCTACTAGTGAGAGAGGGTTAGGCGGGGCACAGTAAGGGTGTGGATGGCAGTGGTGACCCAACAGCACTGACAGCAGAAGCTGGTGTGCTGGGGGGGATTTGCCACTGCCCAAGGTGGATGTTGTGGGAGAAGATGGATGTGTAGGGAAAGGGACCCTTGGTTAAACCCAGGAGTTCCGGAGGTCTGGGAGTGGAGGCTACTGGACTAGGAAACTCTGGGGGCTGTGGGGCAGGCTATTCGATCGAGGTGGTGACGGGCCGGGGATGTTATGGCAGGACCCGGAGGACAGGCCATCTTCGGGAAAGATGCCCCCGGTGTTTATTACCAGTGGCATGTTCCAGCCCTCCGTGGTCATACCCAGGCCCTGGACGGCAGAACCTCACAAGCCCTGGTCTTCAGCTGCTGCTCCTTAATGCCAGGTCAGTGAACAAGGCCCCCCTCATATGTGATTTAATCACAGAGGAAGGGGCAGACCTGGCGTGTATCACCAAGACCTGGCTAGGCTCAGAAGGGGGAGTAGCCCTCTCTGAGATGTGCCCGGCTGGGTTTCAAGTGTGGCACCAGCCAAGACACTAGGACAGGGGAGGAGGGGTAGCAGTTGTCTTCAGAGAATCTTTAGAGGCCTTCAGGGGGCCTGCTCCACAAGTGGCCAGTTGTGAGACCCTGTTTTTCAAGCTGGGATCTGAAGAACAGTTGTGGGTGCTGCTACTGTACCAGCCTCCCTGCTGCATATCAACCTCCATGCCCAAGCTGCTGGAGGTCATCTCGGGGTTGGCAGTGGAGTTCCCCAGGCTTATGGTTCTGGGGGACTTCAATCTGTCATCCCTGGGACATACCTCAGAGATGGCTCGGGAGTTCATGGCTACCATGGCAGCCATGGGTCTGTCCCAGATTATTCGGGACCCAACTCGAGACAGTGGTCACACCCCAGACTTGTTTTCTTGTCAGAGCAGTGGCAATGTGATCTGAGGGGAGAGTTAGATCTGTCCCCATTGTCATGGTCAGACCACGCCCTGGTGACCCTGAGATTCTATTGTGCCACCCCACTCTGCAGGGAGGCAGGACCCATTTGATTAGTCCGCCCTCGGTGACTGATGGACCCAGTATGTGTTTCAGAGGGAGCTGGGGGTTATTCCCAGGGACCTGCTGCACGGTCCAGTGGAGGTCCTAGCCACGGCCTGGAATAGGGCCACAGCTGGGGCTTTGGACAGGATCACGCCTGTGCAACCTCTCTTGCCTCATTCAACCTGTCACTCCCCGTGGTTTACGGAGGAGTTGAGGGTTTTGAAGAGGGTTAAGAGATGTCTGGAGTGCCGCTGGAGAAAGATGAAGACTGAATCTGACCAAACACAAGCTAGAGCTGCTATTAAGGCCAACCTTGTGGCAGTAAGAGTGGTGAAACATGAGTATTTTTCCACTCTTATTGCATCCACAGAATGCCACCCGATGGCCCTGTTTAAGATCGCTCGATCTCTTCTGGGTCAGGTAGATTCAGGGACCCACTTACAGGGTCGTTTGGAAGAGTTTTCACAGCATCTGCAGGATAAAATCACTCAGATCCATTCTAAGTTGGACTCTAAGCGTGAAGTGGAGTCTGGGGAGATGCCAGGGGAATGTACTTACCCTGTTATCTGGGAATGATTTGATCCTGTTTGGCCTGAGGAAGTGGACAGGATCCTCCGGACTGTGAATGCAACTACATGTCAGCTTGACCCGTGCCTTTCCTAGCTGATAAAATCACCTGGGAAGTGACTTGTGGTTGGGTCCAGGCAATGGTTAATGCATCCTTGAGGGAGGGGGTATTTCTGGCTGCCTTTAAGGAGGTGCTGGTATACCCCCTCCACAAGAAGCCATCCCTGGACCCTACTATACTGGGCAATTTTCACCCTGTCTCCCACCTTCCCTTCTTGGGAAAGGTGGTTGAGAAAGTGATTGAGTTGCAGCTCCAGAGAATTCTGGAGGAAATGGATTATCTGGACCACTTTAAGTCAGGTTTCAGGCCAGGATATGGGATGGAGACCACATTGGTCGCACTTATGGATGATCTCTGGCGGGAGCGGGAGCAGGATGGAGAGAGTGCATCCATCCTGGCTCTCTTGGATCTCTCAGCAGCTTTTGATACCATGAGCCATGGTATCCTTCTGGGGCGGCTCAGGGAGTTGGGGGTGGGTGGTGTAGTTTTACGCTGATTCACCTCCTTCCTCCAGGGCCATTCTCAATCGGTGGTGATAGGAGAGGAGAGATCTGGCCCTTGACCCCTCCATTGTGGGGTACCGCAGGGTTCGGTACTCTCTCCTCTCCTATTTAACATCTACATGAAGCCACTGGATGAGATCATCTATCACCATGGGATGAGGTATCATCAGTATGCTGATGATACTCAGTTATATATCTCCATCCCGGGTGAAGTAAGTGATGTGGTCTCCACCCTTTCCAAGTGCCTGGGGGCTGTGGGGAACAACAGGCTTCAACTGAACCCTGGTAAGACAGAGTGGCTGTGGATTGACGGCCCCTCAGGTTCCAGGAAGTTGTCTTCTTTGGTTCTGGATGGGGTGGCACTTCCCCACTTGGAACCAGAGTGGAATCTGGGGGTCCTCCTGGACTCGTAACTCCTGCTCAAAGAGCAGGTAGAAGTCATGGCCAGGAGGGCCTTTGCACATCTTCGTGTGGTGTGCCAGCTACCCCCATTCCTGGACTGAGATGCCCTCTGAACAGTCACTCATGCCCTTGTCATCTCCCATATAGACTATTGCAATGCACTGTACATGGGACTACCCTTGAAGAGTATTCGGAAGCTTCAGCTGGTCCAGAATGCAGCTGCGCGGACAGTTACTGGTGCTGTGAAATCAGCCCATGTGACACCACTGTTACTCGAGCTGCATTGGGTACCAGTTTGCTTCCGGGTCCAATTCAAGGTGTTGGTTATCACCTTTAAAGCCCTACATGGCATGGGACCAGGGTACCTGAGGGACCGTCTCATCCCCATAACATCAACCTGCCCCACCCGGTCAGGCAGGGAGGGCATGCTACAGACCCCATCAGCAAAGGAATTCCATCTAGCGGGGTCCAGGAGGCAAGCCTTCTCTGCAGTGGCACCCGCCCTCTGGAATATCTTGCCCCAAGAGCTGCTTGCTCTTGGACTTCCAGAAGAAACTGAAGACCTGGTTCTGCTGCCTTGCTTGGGAGGGGGAGAGTGACAGCTCCACCTGGGGATGGCTGGAGCCATAGCACCCCTTAGTGATTGTGTTCCATCTCCACTTGGTTTTTATATTCATTTTCTATTTATATTTTAATGGTAAATTAGGTGGATATGTTTTTAGTGCCATTTTATTGTAAACCACCCAGAGTCCCCCATTGGGGGAGATGGGCAGTGACATAAATTTAATAAATAAATAAATAAATAAATAAATAAAAATAAAAGTGAAGTTAGACAGCTTTAAGAGTGTGGCTATCCACTCTGTCTTTTGTTTCATTACATGTTCACAATGAGCTCTTAATTGCAACAATAACACATATTTTCACTTGGTTAGCCTCAGATATACATTTCCCCTGTGACATTCAGGGACAGAACACTGGGGAATGTCAGGATAAGAACCTGAAGGAATGTTCTGTATGGTCAAAAAGAACTCTTCAGGCCTTGACTCTCAGTCTCTTTGTTTTCTCTGTCTCACTCCTTGCCTTCCATCAGATGATTTGTCAGGTAATCAGGGATAGAAATCACAACAGTATTCCAACTCTAGTTCTTTATTGCTCCTATCCTACAGACAGAATCTTGCCAAACTGAGGCTACTGCACTAAGCTAAAGGAAATAACCCAAAAGGACTCTAAGGAGGGGCTGCCTTGAACTTCTTAACCTTCCCAGCCACCAGGTCTTACCAGTCTGGAAATACTCTCTCCCCCTGGGAACTAGCACCAGCACTGGAATCCACCACATGATGAACAGCACAGCAAACAATCATCCAACTATGATAAAATAGAACAGAACAGAATAAAGCACTGATAATTGCAAAGTAAAAAGAAAAAAAATGAAACAATAATTGAAGAAAAATTACTCTGTCTACCATTTTAAATATTTAAATACCTTGCTGGCCAAAGATTTGTCTGAATAAAAATCCCTTCCTGATATCATAAATAATCAGAGATAAAGCTAGGCCACCTTTCTGAAAAGCTTATTGAAGTGAAGTTTCTGGGTAATTAACCAAGATCCAGTTATGATGAAATGGTTACCCACCACTTTTTTTTTTTCTTCAAATGACAATCCTGTAAAATTAAATATTTTCTTAGGGTCCTTAAACATATACTCTTTGCAGTACTGTGTAGCCCACTTTCTGACTTAACATTTGGCCACCAGAGTATTCCTTAATTTATATCCTGCCCAATTCCACAAACTTTAGGTGACTCACATAAACCCCCATAAAACTCATAAAATTAGTCAATTTAAATAATAGTTACCATATAACAGATTGTACTTCTTTCTTAGATGGTGGCATCTATTCTCCAGTGGTGGCAATTTGGGGGTGGGGGTGGGGGGAGATCTTTAAAATGGAATTTTATGTAATGCTGCAGTTTTCTCAAGGAAATGAATTCTTCAAAATTCTCATTACTTAATTATGGCTCTTGATTTTGCTTGTATGCATTGGAAACTATAGCTTCATTCATACCTTGTTCTTCATGTGTCATATTATTAAATACTGTAATCCACTGGGGAATTAGCACATAATTAATGGCACAATTGCCACATTTCATAAAAGCATGCCCACTTGGGACTACTTCACACTCACTTAGGCACTTCATTTGATTTTTCACCACACTTATGGAATGAGTGATGAATCACATTGTTGAATGTGAGAACTGATTCAGTAAAAAAAGTCCTTCTTTTGAGGGAGATGGGCGGTGATGAAATTGGAAATATAAATAAATAAATAAATAAATAGCTTTGCAGGAGAAATCTTTAGGTTTATATGATGGGGTCCATGCACATATACTTACCACACAAGTGCTCTGGAAGCAGTCCAACACTTCCAAGGGGTTTGTGGCTTCATTATGAAAACTAGAACATCCTCATGTGCTGCTATGGTTAGTTCAAATGGGACAGCCCCAAAAGAAGCTTAGGACAAATTGGCATATTGGCTTAATAAGCTAAAGTAGGAATGAACTTCTTCCCTGTTCCTCCCCAATACACAATTCCTTCTTTATCACTGTAATTACTGATTTTGCCCACTTTTTCAATAATTAGATGTTTGTTTAGTTCTTAGTGGTATACCTAGTTTTGTCTCCAATGCTACTTCAATAGGCTGTGTGGCCCACCTTATTTTTTCCCCATTGAAAATATACCCCATCGGTATATTCACATTCATTTGCTTTGATGCAATGTCTCATTCTAGCACATTTTAGTCATATAATCCCTGTTTATATGTATGGTGTGTGTGGCACCCTTATCAATCTGTTCTGCAGTCTGTGTCCAGTTTATGCCCATACATGATACAATTTTGTTTTGCCAACTGGTGTGATGTTGCCTTTAGGGCGAGAGAAGCAAGATAATGCACAAGCAGAATTGTGACTAAAATTTCCAACAGAACATCTTCCCCTTTCTCCCAAATTAAACCAACACTGTTGTCTGGGAGTAACAAGAAAGAAATGGTAGGTTGTGTCAGAACTAGTAATTGTGTTATCATAGTGTAAGTTATAGCTTCAGCAGGAAGAGCTCAATTTCTGCAAAGAGAAAGGGAGGGGCAATTCCTGGCTTTCAGTCTCAGACAACTATTACTGATGAAATATTGATGAGAAGTTATACTAGTGGACCTAGAGACACACACAGAGGGATCAGTACTACCAGCTGCTTCAACTGATCTCTTTCTTCCTCCACTGTTGATGAAGGAGACGATTCCTGAATCAGTTGGAAAAAGGCCAGGTGGTGGATGGAACTAGTTACCTAGAGAGGTAGTATCATCCCTTTCATTGGTGGAAAGCAGAGATCAGTTAGTCATCTGATGGGAAAGTTTAATTTGACTCCTGCACTGAGAACACTGTTGGACTTGTCATAAATGCTCCTTACAACTTTATGACTCTATAATACTCACTGATCAGTGTTCTCAGCAAGAGGCATCTGTTGCAGGCACTTAGGTAAGACTTGGTAGAACATTTGCTGTTCATCAAAGAACATTCTGTTCCTAAGCAAGAAAGAGAAGGCTCTTCAAACAAACAAAACCTGAAATCTGATTTTAATGTAATGTAACTCAACAATTCTTATATTGATTTCTATGAAATTTAGCAGGCTTTGCCTCACTCCCTAGACATTTAATGTCCTTACAAATATCATCCTATAGAGTCAGTGAGAGAGAGAGAATTGCAACTACTAGATTATGGCATAATGGACCTTTTGCTTTTTCCAAATCTTACTCTGTCTCCGAACACCAAACCAGGTCAGATTACCTCTAGAACAAATTCTGTTTCCAGAGAGGCTGCTCAATTTCCCAAATTAAACTGAATAGTCTATGCACATTATTATCAGCTTTAGAACAAACCAAAATTTGTTAAACATGTTGCTTAAAGTTCCTGTCTTATTTGAGGTGGAAATCATCATTTCCAGGTTTGGATGAATTGGGAATCCAAGGTTAAATGAAGGCTAATTAAGACAAGATATAGGACATTTCCAGATGATGAATCTTTGTATCTCCCAACACTGCTGAATCCAGTTTAAATCCAACTATTAAATATCTGGGCTGTTCTGACTATTTTTAGATCTATTTGAAGATCAGAAAGTTACACAGACATGTTTACATAATTTTAAGCCTTTGGAGCTCATACAGAACCAGCGTACCAGTGGCTGCTTGCTAGCAATACTGTAACTAAGGGTTTTATTTTACTTGCCCCTGCCCCAGGTCTGTACCTATACACACATCCCTTTCTCATCTCTGTTTCTCTATGTTTCGGCATTCACCATGGTATTAAACTGGCCTTCAGAAGTCCAATTCTAAACTTTGGTTCCTTTTGGTAACCATGCCAGCATGCTGCTATGATGGAATTCCAGGAGATGGGAGGCAGAATGAACCAACAATTCTTTCCAATGAGAACACAGATGCCTCTTCATGAATAAGGCAGCAATACACTGCCATTTCTGAAGTGGCATTCTCTACCTTGAAGTGATATTCCCTATTCATAGATAAAACACCATCTGGACAATCTCATGATTGTCCAAATGTGCCCAAAGATGCACAATTTCTAAAAACTTCACACCCGTGCCATTGGGTCAGGAGCAAAGCAGTCTTGGATTACTTCTGGATTCTAAGTTTAATTATACAATTTATAAGATGATTTATATATATAACTTTTTAGCCCTGAGCAAAGGTCCCCCAAATAATTTTCAATACAGTAAAATCATAGTTAAAGAATTAAAGGTGAGGAAATTAAATGTCAGCATTCTGATTCAACACTGTTGAAAATAGGATAAATGAAGATATATTTATTGTCTATCAAAGAGCAACAGGGATGGGTTTAGTCAGGAATGAACATTTCAAGAGAGATTTCTGTGACATAATCACACTGAAATCCATATTAATTTTACTTGTAAAACAGAAATTCTGTCTGTGTGAATTAGTGTAAGTCTACAGTAATTCATTCATAAACTGCAAGCCTAAAACTGCTATTTTAAACAGATAAACAGATCCATGGAGATGCTAAATAAGAGTGAAACAAAATTATCACTAGAAACAACATTCTCTTGAGAGGAATATATTTGAACTAGAAACAAAGGTGTGTGTGAGTGAAGAAACTCAGATATTGGTATTAATTGTTTGTAACATTGGGAAAGTATCTGTTCCCTTCTTTGGATATAAATGGATATGTTGTTGGATCCATCCAAATTATATAATCAAAATGTATTTACTGTTGCAAATATTTAGAACACCCATCTAAAAACAAAAGAGGTTTATTACTTGCTGTTTGAATAGTGAGACGTTGACATAGTCATAAGTAAATATTATCTATATATCTAATAGAAATGAAAAGATTTTGAAAACAATTTATGAACTCATCTGTTGTAGCAAAGCAAGCACAATAAGATTCAAGTAATGAGGCAATTAGAGGCCATATGTTGTTCTTTTCTATGCTGCATTCATACTGTGATAAAAGGAATGCTGAAAATTAAATATTTTTTTACCATTTGTATATTTGTAAGGTCTGATCTTCTATATTGCTAGATAATTTCCACATATGTTAAACTGGCATTTATAACAGTTCTGTATCCTTTTGGCAATGATAGTGGCAGGAATCTAAGTGCTTTTCCTCAAGTAGCAATAATCACAACATAGAAATCCAAAACAGTTGTCACCTAAAATAATTACATAAGTTTTATACAGTCCCAGATAAAATTTCTTTCAGGTTCAAGATTAAATAATCCTGTTTTGATATAAGGGGTCCACTTTATACAGCAGAAAATCCTCTAAGGGAAACATTTGGACCATAAACAATTTTCTTAAGTTGCCTGACATTGGCAGGAGTCGGAGATACATTGAAGAAACAAACATGGGCTTGCAAGATTATTCTTTCTGACAGTGGTGTAAATGCAGTTAAGACAGGGATAGTAGCCATCTTGGTGGCACATGCCCTTAGTTATAGTAGCCACCTTGGTGGCACATACTCATGGTTGGCACATACCCTTAGTGGAACCTTGGCATTTGCCATGGGTGGTACAGTAGTTGGAGGTGGAGCAGTAGGTGGAAAGCAGCGGCAGAGAGCACAGCTGCCAGCCTCAGACCATACTGACTCTGCTGACCACTAGATGGCAACATAGGGATGCAGAAAATGCTAATCTGTTACCACCTTATGGTCATCTGGAGATTTACTGCCCAGAACTTATTCAACCTAGTGGGGTTCTTCTACCTTCAAGGGCATCCACATTACAGCTCTTCCTTGAATATGACTTATGAATGCAGCTCCAGGTGTAATATCAGCATGGCTATAAAGCCTTCTCTCACTCTATGCAGTCCCGAGCAGACAAAAGAAGAAGACATAAACAGTTGTATTGCAGAGAATTAGGAAGCCATACATAAGATGTTCTGCATATAGTGGCACACAGGAAACTTGTTTGTATAAATGTCAGTCCCAAGGTTTAAATTCTGGCCTACTTCCTCCTGTCTTTCATGCAAATGGAATTTGGGCTGCTCTTTCCTAACATTGATGGTGTTTGCCATCTGTTCCTTGTTTGAAAATGGCTCTCTCTGGTGTGAGAATCACTCTCCCCTCCCCAGCTCTTACAGTGTGGATATAGCTTAGTTTATCCTAAAATGAAATCACATTTCAGTAGGCTGTAGTTATGCAACTGGAAGTAGAAGAGGAGCTGATCCCTTCCTTGTCCCTTTTAAATACGAAATCTTTCCACCACCTTTTCTCTTTCTCTTCCATCCTCTTAGTTTATTGTTTATTTTTCCACCACTCTGAACCTGAATCATTTCTATGACTGCAGCCAGGCTAAAAAGCCCAAGGGAATGTCATTTCCAAAATAATGCTGACAGTTGTCAGTGGTACTGGAAAAAGGGAGATTTCTGTCCTAAAGACTCAAGAAAGGACAAAGGTTTGCTTTCTTTCTTCCCTTTTACTATAACTGGAGAAGCAAAAGGAGATGGGAATAGGTTGAAAGGGTGGTGAAATGTATTTCCAAATGTGCACTTCAGTGCCATCACTAAGGAAAACCTAAAAACGAGAAAGAACTGAGTTGTTATTTTTTAAAATCTGAAAGACCTTTTGAAAAAAGATTGTACTTTACATTTTATTGTGATATTGTACTTGCAGATTTTAATAGGCTTCACTGTAGCTTAATAAATTACTATCCATCCTTCTCTATTTATGTGTGAAAGTACATTATGTGTTCTATGTATAGTGTTCATTCTTTGTCTGAAATCTGAGGCATTTGCATTATGAGACTAGAATTGTCTGATTCTTTTTAATTGTTAATGCTGGTTGCCTAAAATACAATTACTATGAAGATAAGTTTACATGTATATGCACTGAAGGATAGAAAATCCATTTTCTTTAATAGCACATTGCGGCTTATTCAAGGCCCCAGAGTTAATTCATTGTGCCATTCTCTAGAAAGCTACTGTAGTGCATTAGTAAAGCAGAAAGATTGGAGCTCAAAACCCCATACAGCTGTGAAGTTCACTGGAAAGAAAAATGAAAGTGGCAGGTTGGGAATTAACATACATGATGTCCTGAATTCCTTAGAGAAAAGATAGTGGAAATAAAAATCAAACATATCCCATGCTGATTTTGTAATGAAAATACATGTTCAGTTTAACAAAGTGTGTGTGTGTGTGTGTGTGTGTGTGTGATGGTTAAGGTTCTGGACTAGAAGTTGGGAAAGATTTTAGTTTTGTAGTCCTCCCTTAGGCATGGAACCTGGCTGGGTGACTTTGGGCCAGTCACACTCTCCCAGACCTAGACTGGGATGTCAAAAAATATCAACCTGCATTGGACTACCATGGTAGATTATGGCCCAGAATCTTCAGTGAAAGAGCCTTCATCCTGCAGTGTATTGATCTGGGCTGATAATATATACATGTACACTTATGCATACATACATATACCATATCTATGAACTGACTGTGTGTGTGTGTGTATGTGTGTGTGTACATACACACAGACACACGGAGCAAGAGAAGGGGAATATTTTGTCTAGTTGTTTTCATGTTGCAGAAAGGTCAGCAGATTAGAATTGATGGCCCTTAGTGACATTAGATCTGAAGTTTTACCACAGACATCTGACCTCTTCTGAGATATTGATAAAATACAATTTTAAATTCCTTGCTCTTTTAACATAGATAATTGTTCACAAGAGACAATAACTTCCAAGTAAGCTGATTCAACACTGCCTTTTTATTGACTACTGAGTTAAAGGAGGCAAGGGGAACTTTGGGAGTTGTATGTCTCTCAGTGGTTCATTACTGAAATGCCTCTTGTGCTGACCTTATCATTCTTTGTTTTGTGCTATGAGCTTTCTTCTCTTAAAGTCTCTCCTATGACCTCTCATTTTCTTGTCCCAAGTGAGCAGTTCTTCGATTCCAATTCTTCCTCATTCACTTCTCTAATTACTGCAATGTCAAATAGCATCCAGCATTTAAGATTGTCAGCAGAGTTGAAGGGACTCCTGTCCCCTTTACACCCAACAGGGAAATTAATGTACAGCCTTTAGAGAGTAGAGTTAAGGCCTTCCTTTGACACTAAAGGGTTCATTCCTTGTAGTGACAGAAAGCTTTTGATATAAGGCATCTGGACTATTTGCTTTGATTCAGAAACATTCCACACAATTTAGAGCTTTTAAAACAAGGAACAGTGATTTTACATCAATAGCACATCTCACATTTTTTTCAGCTGAAACTCATGTTTCCCTGTTTCATTCAATTAGATCTTAATTAGAATGCTATAGGATGCAAGAAAATTTGAGGATGGGGCAGCAAGGAGTTGCGTCATCAATAGGCATACCGCATTTGGATGACTAGATAGCAACAAGGAGATACAGAAAATAATTTCAACAGCATTTGCTTTTATGCAGCTGCAGTTTTATTTTAAGCTGTAGTCTTACACTACTATAGCCGTAGTGTTGTTTTTGGGTGTGTAATTATTTTCTTTTCATTATGGAGATGTGGGGCAAAATGTTCCTCAAAAGGGTATCTTTCACATGGATTCAGTTGCTATTCTTTGCACATCTAAGTAGACTTTTTGGTATCCTTCCTTACCATTTACCCTAGGTCTACTTCTTCCTTACTATATGATCCCAGCCAATTAATGAGAGACTCATTTATCAGAAAACTCTGCATAAAGTAGTATGCTGCAATGGAACCAGAAAACAGCTTTGGTTTCTCAGAGATTTGCTTGACTGCTTATAAAGAGTTAAGGGACGTTCTTACTAACAGACAGCAATGGCAATAATTCATATAACTTTAAGCCCCCTCATATAGGAGGAGTGGGGGCATAGAAACAGATTTTCCTTGGAGGCCTCCATCTTGTAGAATTGTCTCCCCCTGGAAGTCCAACTCACGCTCACATTCTTCCATAAAGCTGCAAAGACAGAACTTGTTCACTGGCCTTTGAAGGCTGGAGTTGCTTTGGTTAGATAACATTGTACCAGTGATTGCCTTATTTCAATTTTATTTTATGTTTTCATTGTTGTTCTTTTTATTGTTTTAAAATTGTGATTTTGTGTCTTATGACTACTGCATTTAAACTACTGGGCATTGTTTAGATTTGATGGAATATAAGCATTCTAGATAAATTTACCTGCATATGTAGTAATGATTAATCAGTGTGTGGTTGGTGAATAATGCTACCTTTCATATTCCTAGGCCCTTTCCCTATCAGTAATGGTCTTACACAGGATTAGACCCAAAAGCTTCTTGCCCACTTCAGTTTTTTTTTCTTACAATGGACAACCAGTTGCATCTGTTAGGGCTACCATATGTGGACAGAAAGAGTTAGAATCTACTGATAATTATCTACAGATTTATTGTTTGTGTGTGTGTGTTCATATAGGTGATCATCAGTATACTTTTCTGAAGCAAATTCTATAGTTTAACTATGGATTATGTGACGGAAATCCTTTCCTCTATTTTTTTTATAAGAATTGTATTAAGTTTAAAGCCAAGATAAAAACTACAGAAAAGAAAAAAAAAACTACAAAAAGAAAAAAAAAACTAAAAAAGTGAGAAACACAAGAAAAAGAATTTTAAAGATTACATAAAGAAGTGACTTCCAACTTTCAACAACAAAATATACAGCAATTTCCATAATCAATTCCTTACTCTATATCAAACCAAGATCACATTTTCTATAAATCATTCCATTAGCACACATGACAATCACTAAATACATTGCTCCTTCCCCTTATATTAAAAAAGAAGCAGAAATATATAAATCTCTAAACCAGCTTTCCTCTCCAAAAACATTTATTTAGTCCCTTCCTTCCTAGCACTATTCTATATATTTCTATCCACTATAATAAAAATCAAATTATAAAAACATATAAATTGTCTACTTTTATAATCAATAGTACTACAGCAATCTTAACCCTATTGAACCTAAAAGCCAAACAATTATTATTATACCTTATAGATACCTTATAAGTCCTAAAAAATCAAACAAACCTTAAAAGGAAACCAATAAATCTTAATCCAAATCATTAAAAAGAAATGAAAACATAAAAACTTCAATGTCAATCCAATTAAGCATTCTTAAATTTTTATCTCACTTTGAAATATACCAAGACATTTACGTATCTCCATTTAACACACAAGTCATTTTTCATACAGAAATCAAACAGCCGAACTGCCCCCTTAAAAACTCAAGAGTTCTGAGCAGAAAACCTCCCACAGAACAAAATCTCTTCTTTCCCATAACATTCCCGCAGAAAAACAACTCTATTTGTGATTTGCTGTCCCTTTCACCCCATTACCACCAGAACGTAATCTTCGTCTGGCATTTCAGCAAAGACTTCAGTCTCACTGTCAATAGAAACATCTCTATCTTTAGTAGAATCTTCATCTTCTTCCAAAACATCCTCAGCCAGATAACACATTTTAAAGCAGATATTTTCCACAATATCCCAAATATCTTGCAAAATAGCTTGACAGGAATCTGACGAGATCTGTTTGTAGGTTTGCTTAAGCTCACAACAGAAGTCTGAGAAAACCTCCTTGAAATCATCCATATTTCAGGCAGTAGATTATGGCGCCCCCTAGATACTTGACTCATGCAGGTAGGAGTTAATGTGTTAATAGAAAAGTTCCAAATGATATTGACACCAGAGAAAGTATGCCAACAAGCAGCTGTCAGGGAAAGTGAACAGAAAACTGAAGCTTCAAAATAGCAGATTCAACGTGTAGGAAAAAAATAAATCCTTCAAATACAATACAAAAATAATAGCAGGGAGGCAATTATTTATTCTCAGTCCTCAATCTTTAAAAGGGAAAACAAGCTAAAACTTTAAAAGATTTTTAAAAATTTAATCCAGAAATAACGATAACCACCAAGAGAGTCTGCTTCTTTTGCTGTAGAAAGCCTCTCTTGGGGGTAAATAAACTTTATATATATATATATATATATATATATATATATATATATATATATATATATATATATATATAAGAGAGAGAGAGAGAGAGAGAGAGATTTAGAAATGGGGTGGCCCGTCCTAATGTCCCTTTAAGGCTACAGCGCAGCGTGGAAATGGTGATGTCCCCGCCTCCTATCATCTCTTACCGGATTGTCACGAACACTGATTGCAATTCTCTGGCTACAAGACGGTATTCTGGAGAGCAAATGGGATGATTCCAAGCTTTTTCTTTATTCATAAAAAAGCTCTGGGCTTCAGGAAAAAGCCTGCCCGAGTCCAAAAAATTGCCATGATGTCAGTTCTGTCTATGGAGCCCGCGGATACAGCTGTTCGGTTGGCATATTCCCACTGGAAGTCCATCCTTTTCTCTATCTTGAAACTCCTACCATTCAGATTCCTTAGATGACCCTAACTCCTCATATGAAGAAAAAGGGATAAAAATGTATTTCTTTCATCACATCTTTATTTGCATATACAAATAATTTTGGAAGCCTTTAGCATATTCTTTCCTTGCTAGGCTTTTTTAAATTGAAAAAAATCCCCTGTATGAAAGTTCCTCCAGCTCTGTGATAATTTTGCTTACCCTTTTGAAGCTTTTCTGCTGTACAGTATTCATTCTAAGGGAAGCTAATCAGAATTATAGACAATATTGTATGGTTATATCATACATTTGTATATTTTTATTCCTTACTTAATGATCCCTTGCATGGGATTTTATGTTTTTTTTCGTTTAAATATATGATAGGGATATATATGGTAAGGATGTATCCTGTCTGAAGTGAATACTGCTGGGTTTCAGATTTTGTGGCAGCTGTGAAATCTTTGCTGGGAATAGGGGGAGTAGGGATTGGCTTCATGATGGTGAAGAACCTTTCCCCAGAGATAATTAGATATAAGTGTTTATACAAGCAATTGGGATTTTGCATATATACAGTAGGTGTACTAACTCCCTAGCTGCATAGCCATGGCCTTCCATGATCTCCTGGATGTCACCCCAGGGCTGATATCAGAGCTCCCAAGATTGATAGTCTTACAGGACTTCAATCTCCATGCCCTGGGAGAGGGATCCAGTGCAGGACAAAGTCTCATGGCAGCCATGAATAATCTCAACGTTGATATGCATGTGTGGGCACATACTAGATATGATATTTGCTTCAAAGCAAATGGGATGTGTTTTAGAGATAGAAGTCAATGACATCTGTCCTTTGCTGAAGTTACATCACTTCTCTGTCAAACTGCAACTCACAGTACTCCCAGACTTCCACATTGGCAGCAGGTCCTTTCGGTTGATCAGTACAAAGTGAGTGATCATTCATGATGGATTCTAGAGAAACCTTGGGATATTTTCTCACAATTTATTGTCCAGTTCTGTCTTGTGCCTGGTTGACCTCTGGAATACAGAGATGTCCAGAGTGCTGTATGAAATTGCTTGTTTGAGGTTTTTGCCTAATTGCTGATCCTGTGCAGCTTTTTGGTTTACTAAGGATCTGAGGGAAAGAAAGCTATTGAAAGAAAGAAAGAAAGCTATTGCTTAGAGAGATGGTAGTAAAAAGCTCATACTGAATGTGATCAAGTCCTGGTAAGAGCGAGCTTACACAGTGGTGATAAGAGTAGCAATGAATAAATTCTTCTTTGTGCTTATTACATCACAGCCATGTTCAGATTTACCCAGAATCTATTTTGGAAGGGTGGATGGAATTGGATGTCTGCAGGATTGTGGGGTGATCTGCAAGTTTCTTGATAGATAAAGGTGCTCATATCTACTCTGGAAAAGGTGCCACCTGGGTGGAATCCATAATGATGAGCAACACAGGGTCTTGTGTTGTTATCTGGGATTTATTGGGCTTATGAAGTCTGAGGAAGTGAATAGGATCCTTTATAGTATGAGTTTTGCCACCTGTAGGTTCCAACCATGTCTTTCCTGGCTTCTTTGGTCAACTAGGCAGAGTGTGAGCAGCTAGATCTGGGAAGATGTCAATGCTTCTTTAAGGGAGTGGATCATGTTGCCTAACAAACAGTTGTGTACCCTCCCTTGAAGAAGCTGTCCCTTGATCCATTTGCTTTTTAGAGAAGGTTGCTGAGAAAGTGGTGGCAACTCAGTAACAAAGGAGTTTAGGAAAAAAATGAATAATCTAGTTTCTTGCCAGTCAGGATTCAGACCTGGTCACAGGATAAAAATGGCAATGGCTGTTCTGGTGAATAACCATTTGGACCTTGATGGGAAGAGGGCATGCCTTTGGCCCTATTAGACCTCTCAACAATTTGATCACCTCAACTATAGTAACTTGGTGGACCACTTACAAGGCTTAGGAGTCAGGAGCATTATGCTTTGGTAATTCCACTCTTACCTGAGTAAGAGTTTCCATTTTATAATCATCGGGTGAGCAGCACTTGAGGTAGTGTTTGCTTCAGTGTGGAGTACCACAGGATTCAGGGCTCTCCCCCATGAAATTAATTATCTATATAAATCCATTGGGAGAGGTCATCTGGTGATTCGGAGTGAGAAAACATCAGTATGCAGATATCAGTTGAAACCATAAATGGAGCCATCACAATTTATAATATCTAGTTCAAATGAACTTCCAGTGCAGAAGTCATATGCATGTGCTACATGTGTTCAGAGATACCATATGCAAATAGCTACAATAACATTCCATTTTCTGTGGCCCAAATAATGTTTAGAGGAGTTTGAGTAACTATCAGAATTTTCTCTGGTATCTTAGGAGGATGAGAAAATAAGGTTTTTAACATAAGACAAAGACATAAATTATAAGCTATAAATCCACTTAATTGATTCTAGATCAATAAGCATTTCAGAAAGATCAATGTGTCTTCAGAAATAATAATTAAATTATGCAATTTAATCTTATTTCATCATCCTGTTTCTGTGGTGTCTGTGTTTTATTGTTTGTGGGAGTGCATAAATGTTCTTCTGTCTGAAGACTATTGAGTTACTCAAAGGGTAAAATCTTGTATTTACTGAAAGAAGTGAAAGAATTATCAGAAGAGTTAAATTTTTGCATCCCTTAATTTTATTTTCAGTTATTCTAAAAAAGGCAGCAAAAACATTTTTCCTTGTAAAATATATTTGATAAATAGCATACTTATGTTTACAACTTATTTGACTCATGGTAATAAAAATATTTTTCAGTATTCTCTGTTTAGGGAAAAATCTGGCTGTGATCATTTCTCTATTTACCACCCATAGGAACACATAAATTTTCCTGCAAATCAGGCTGAGGACTAGACTAGTATATTATTTCCAGCAGCCCACTAGCCAGAAGTTCAAAAGCTGGCTCTGGAAATGGTAGCCATTGTTTTGTCATCAGCTTTGGCAATTTCAGTTTTCATTAAGATGGGATTGGCTTCTAAACTTGATGGTTGAGGTTAAAAAAATGACTAATGCCATATATTGAAGTCACTACAAATGAGTTTTAGACTGGAATACAAATTATGGATGTTTTCAACAACATTTCAGAGTCTCAAACACATTTTATTTATATCCTTGATAGGCAAAGATTTTCAGAATCCATATGCTTCATGGGCTATGAGATGGAAGCATAATTGCTCAACAAGCTGAAATCTCAAATAAAACATCTCTCAGCCCTGAAAAATTTATGTCTGAGAAAACATTAGATATATAAAATGCGCCAGATGTTTGCTTATTTTACAGAACAAAAATTTCAGCAATAGAATATAAATGGAGATATCCAAAATTACCATATAATGCAGTACTTCCTGACAATTGTAATTTCATTTTCTAGATTGTGATTTAATGCTCAAATGATCCTCCAAGTGAAAAACAAATGTACCCTTTAGAAGTTTAATCCGGATTTAGTCTTGGTTAGAGTACAGCCAGTGAGCTCTTTTGCATGAACCACTAATAGGATGCAGGTGATGCTTCAGCACTAGCACTGAGAGGAATTGCAAGGCTGATGTTGGCCTCAACACATCTCTATCCTGCCATAGAGGGAGTCTGCATGTGTTCTGTACTGCTCCATGTCAAAATAGTGTCTTCTGCCTTGTACTGGCAGGAGACAGGCCAAGCAGTTCTTCTGCTATATTTTACATCAATTTAGACAATATATGTGCTCCTATGGGTCTCTGTATAGAGCTGCCAACATGCCCCCTCACCTCTGGTCACTGGTCACTTCTCTCCATAGCCATTTTTGGGGTGTCTATACATGAGGAGAGAAACATGCTGATGTAAAGCCTCAAACTTGCTGTGCGTTGTGACTTAGGTTTCTGTATTTCCAATAAGGGATGCTTTGAAGAACCAGTTCATTCCTTCCTTTCTACATATGCAGCTCTTTGGTTGGGCAAGGTAAGCGCAAATGACAGCAGGTCAGAGGACAAATGACCCACTGGACATTTTCCCACACATACACACTGGTGACCTGAGGCTGAAGGGTTTTTTTTTAATTCATTTGCAGGTGGACCTTTTCTTTCTTAAATTGACTAGTTTCCCCTTCTAGCCCAAGTGACAGGAAGAATGGCAAAAGTGTTTTCTTTATTTGTTTGCTACTGATTCACTGATGAACATGCCAGATGGGAAGGTATCAATTAGAAAAGTGAGTCAATGGAGGGGGTCTCATATATGATGGGAAATCACATGTCCTCAAAGACCCATCTATAGAACAAAAAAATGGTGCTTGCTTTCCTGGTGTGGGTGGGAGGCATAAGGAAACAGGGAATCAGGGATCCTGGTAATCACTAGCTAGACAGAACACCTGGCCAGGATTGTGACCCAAGTTGAAGATTGAATTGAAATCCAGACTGCAATATTTTAAGCCAGCTTTGTTTCCAGCTGGTTTCAGCACAAGAGATAAGCTGTTTAAGGCTGCCATGTGGGAAAGGCCTAATTAGAGCTACGTCAGGATCCCACTGTATGTGTGAAAAGCTAATATACTAGACAAAAAGATTGTAACCTAAACTTTTTCCAGGCACATGGAATATTTTGTATTCAAAGAAAAGATAGAGAGAATCTTAGTAGCACTTTGAATGCAATTTCTTATTATTTTACAATGCTGTTCACATACTGTAAGTAGTAAGGTATTTCTATTTCTATTTAGAATTTAGTAAGCTGATAAGAGTTTTTTTTTAATATACCTGGATTAATTTCTGGTATTTGCTTTGCTCTATAAATTACACATAAAGAAGAGTTAGTGCAAAATCTAGATGACTTCAGTAGCCTAATAAATGACTTGAGATTAATTTTGCAATGACTATGTGACCCTACATTAGAATGAGAATGAGGCAGCCATCTGCAGCTCATTCCAGAGAACATGGATGTATTAGTATGGATAGGAGAAGTTGCCAGAATGTTAATAAGCCTGCTTTGTTGACTGTGCTATCACAATGTAACATTAGTTGCTGAATCCTATTATGATCCTGAGGACAAGAATACAGCGTTTTCTTGCCCCCTTAAGAGTCTTGAAAAACATACAACTTATATTAGTAAATCAAAATAAATAGAATTTATTTAAAAGTCAGGATTCATACAGGTCTGTTCCATGGCTACACTCAAGAAGTCACTTGAAAATCATTTTAGAATGTAGCTGCCAATAAATTCAAATGGGGTCATATGATTAAATTCAAAGAAATACTAAATACTTCTGATTTTTATTTTTATTTTTTTATAAAGCAGCCTGCTGAACTTTTCACACTGCTTGGTAATTGCACTAATCTTCATCATTATGCAAACTGAATGTTCTACAAAAAACATGTTTTCTTTTTAGAGTTTATCATAATGCATTTTCTTTAATTTTCTGCTCACAGGTTACAGACAACCAAGATCTCATATAGTTTTAAGTACTGCACTTTTATCCTAAGTGGTTATTGCCATGGGTGCAGTTTAGTGAAATCTGTCAAAACATACCCTATCTACAGCATGGTCTCTCCTTTCTACCCACCATATTCTCTTTCTTCATTCCTTGTCCACTGTGTATTCTCTTCCACTCCTGCACTCAGCATGCGCTCCTCCTTTCCCTCCCTTACACGTGAGCTTTCCAGAGAAAGTTAGCTTGCTAGGACGTGTGCTGTAGATGATAATGTAGGATACAGTATTATAAATTGCTAGGGACTGGGAAATTATACATGAAATATATTTAAATCACAAGGCAAGAGGGTGTGCTGAAGAATGAAGAGAATACTGATAAATAATTATAAGAAAGAGAAACGAATGAGGTGGTTTTTAAAGATATTTGAGTAGTCTGAGTTTGCAAATTCTCATATGAACCAATTTTATCTGCATCTCCAGAGTAATGGTGTAGAGTAATCCTTCCCTCAAAAAACTGATACACAAAAAGAAACTTAAAATGCACATTTGAGATAAAAATTGCTTAGAAAAATATATTGAGAGAAAATATATTTTAAAATATGAATTTAACGGCAAACTGCTGTATGGATTTAAAGCAATTACTGGATTAGCACAAAGTGAATGGAATCAATTTATGAGTGGAAATATATGAAAACATACAGTACCTTTTAGAAATAGAACATTTTACCTGTCCCTAAGGATGACATAGAAAGATATTTTCTTGAGCTGTTCAGAGCTGCAGCATGCTTACAGACACTCAAGACTTAGTCACCTCCCATCTGGACTTGTGCAACACATTCTCCATAGGGCTGCCCTTGAAGACCATCCAGAAGCTGCGAATGGTCCAGAATGCAGCTGCATGGTACTGATGGGAGTACCATGGTTCACCAATGTAACACCACTACTCCATGTACCATGGTTCACCAATGTAACACCACTACTCCATGTATCTCATTGGCTTCCAGTAGGATTGCAGTTACAATTCAAGGTGCTGGTTATCACCTATGAAATCCTGCTTTTCACAGAGCCATGTTACTTGTGGGACCACCTGCCCATCCCACCAGGTCAAATAGGTGGGCATGCTCCAGGTCCTTTCTTTGAAGGAGTATCATCTTATGAGATGTGCCTTCTTTGTTGTTGTGCCTGGCTTTTGGAAAAAGCTCACCCTGCCCTGAGGTGTGATTGTCCCCAACCCTACCAGCCTTTCATAGGGCTGTGGAGACCTGGCTCTTTTCCTGTGCATTTGGGTTAGAAAAAGGATTGGTGGTTATTCCCATCTTTGACTATGTATGCTGCATGTTGCATGGTTATGGGGATATTTGTATGCTGCCTAGAGTTATCATTTATGAGTTAGGTGGCTTTATATATCCAATAAATAAATATCTAATTTTATAAGTTAGATATGTAGATTTTAATATAACAGAGGAGAGAAGTATTTAATGTTTTCACATTTCATTAAGGGCTGGATGCTATAATATGTGAGAATTAAGTTCAAACAGTGATTTAGGCTGTGTCATGTTCACTGTTTCAATGTGCACTGTACATCGTAACGTTTCACATGCCATGGTGCTGACGCGCATTTCTGTTAGGAAGGAGCTGCTGTGAAACCTTGTGCCAAGCTCTGTATCTATGTTCATTTCAATGGAATGTGGTTGGGTTATGTGCTCTGCTCAAGGACTTTTCCTGCGGACCATCAGAAGCCGTTAGGAGCACCTGGGATTGTGAGCCTGGGAAGATTCTACAGGGGGGAGGGATTTCATTTGCACCGAGGGTTTTTAGTTTGCATTTGGTGCACTTTTTCCATTCTCAGCTTTCTTTGTGATCCTGCATACTATTATTTAATAAATCAGATATCTTTGTGATCCTGCTTATGAGTCTGATGGTGTTTTAGAATAGGCAATCCTTACATAAAGCTGAGAATCACTAAAGTTGTACCGTTAGCTCCTACCAAGATTAGTTTCTTGTGAGGGAAAAGAGTTAACAATGGCCGAATCCAAGCTCACAACTGAGAGACTTGAGGAGCCGACTGGCTTGATGCCCGAGTCAACGGTCAGGAGCGGAGAACTGAGCCTCACCCCAGAACCTTCAGGTTTCTGGCAGAATTCGAGTTCCAGCCCTAAGGTAGAGGAATCTGATGATGGGAGAGCACCAGAGCAACTGGCACCTAGCGAATCGCCCACAGAGTTGATCACCTGGGATGAAATGGGAGAACCCCAGCCAGGGATGTCCCAGGCGTCCTGGAAATATCGGTTCCCGCTGACCCCAAATGTAGAATCTACCACGGTATCAGCAGGGAGACAGCCTAACACGTGAGGGAGGGAGGAATCTCAAACCCCTGAAAGGCTAAGAGTGGTAGAGGCCAAATTAGAATCGATGGAGTACATGCTAAAAAACCTGTCTCTGTCATGGGGGGGGGGGGGGAGCCAAGATGCGAAGGAGATTCCAGCTCCACGCAATCATCCTCCATCCCCTCACGCGGACCGCCAGCAGAGCAGGACCAGAGATGGTGCCGGGATGAATTTCCACCCCGCAGAGTTCGACCATCAGTGTCCCCACCCCGAGGAGGAAGAACTACTGTAACCTGGGGCCCAACCACTCAAGCAGCCACTAATTCAGCTCCAATAGGAGCGAGGGTGAAAGACTTTTCTGTCAAGTTTGATGGGGATCCAACTAAGTTGTCTTTCTTCCTCACTAAGGCTAAAAGTTATATGAGGCTGTTTGGACCATACTTCCCTTCCGAAGAGGCTAAAATAACTGCCATTGCCACCAAGCTGAAGGGGCGAGCAGCTGACTGGTATGTTCAATTAAGTGAGGCTGACTCCCCTGAGCTTGAGGATTTTGAGGAATTCATGTGGGCATTAAAGCTGCATTTTGAGGATCCTCTAGCCAAGGCAAGAGCTAAAAAGGCACTGAAGGATCTTACCCAGGGCCAACTGTCTGTAGCTGATTACGCCCTGGAGTTTAAAGCTTTAGCTGGGAAAATCCCTGACTGGTCTCAGTCAACCTTAATAGAACGGTTTAAAGAGGGACTCAACAGGGACGTCCTGTGGTGGGCGTTGCGTAGAGATGACCCAGAGACATTGTACAAATGGATCTGTCTGGCCGGCAAAGCTGAGCACGCTCAGCATACCTACATGCAAACCAAATGACCTGAAAAACAACCAGCCACCATGAGGGGACCCCGAAGTGCCACAACTGCTACCCAGCCAGGCTATAGAGCCTGGAAAGAGGAGAGAGATCGGTGCTATGTGAGGGGTCAGTGTCTCCAATGCGGAAAGGAAGGGCAGTTATTGCCCAAAAGCCAAGGCTGGAGACCGAGCAGACAAGCTGCCGGCCAAATCGCTGCCCCCCTCGCGGCGGATGACAGCAGCCAAGGGCACAGCCAATGCTGAAGAAGTACTCTACTTCTCAGGAGAGGCTGAAGATGACTCTAAGGAGCCGGCGGGAAATGCCAGCCACCTGCCATGAAGAGCACCTGCGGGCAGGTGGAGGAGGATGGGCTCAAGGATGCTATGGTGAGTGCTGACTGTCCCACTCTAGCAGGGAAAGTGAAATTGGGCTCCCGCACAAAGACTACAGACTACAGTCTGGGCTTTAGTTGACTCTGGGTGTTCCAGGTGTCTGATTCACCCTGATCTGGTTGCTGCTTTGGACCTGCCTAGCTTTCCCCTCCAGCAGCCTTTGATCTTCACACAGTTGGATGGTTCAACGGGGGGGGGGGGCGGTGACCCATTTCACTGGAACCGTCGCAATGCAAATGGGCAGCCACCGTGAGACTTTAAAATTCATTGTAGCACCTGTTGGCAATCCCTTGGTAATCCTGGGGATTCCCTGTTTGACCTATCAAAGCCCACATATAAATTGGGAACGCAGAACTCTGACTTTTAAGGATGGGTTTTACCAAGCCCCTACTGCGGAGAGGGCTTCAAGCGCGGGGGTTGGAAGGGCTGCAATCGCCACGCCGCACCCTAGTTTGGCACATTTAGAAGGCTTGCCCGATCGATACCAAGATTTTGCAGATGTCTTTGGAGAAATGGAAGCAGATCAGCTACCCCCCCCCATCGGAAAACTGATTGTGCCATAGAGTTGATTCCTAACGCTCAATTGCCCAAGCCAAAAATTTATCCAATGACTCAGAAGAAGCTTGGGGCATTATGGGACTTTATCGACAAAAATCTGTCAAGTGGGTTTATTGAACCTGCAAATTCCCCAGTTGGGGCCCCTGTGCTATTCCAGGAAAAGAAAGATGGCATGCTTAGACTCTGTATGGACTATTGGGGGTTAAATTCCATCTCAATCTGCAACAAATACCCTCTCCCACTCATGAAGGACATGTTAGCTCATTTGTCAAAGGGGAAGATTTTCTCCAAGCTCGATCTTCGTGAAGCCTATTTTCGCATCTGCATATGAGCTGGAGACGAGTGGAAAACCGCTTTTAATTGTCCAGTGGGTTCATTTCAGTACAAAGTCTTCCCTTTTGGGTTAACAGGGGTGCCCGAAGTCTTCATGCAATTGATTAATGAAGTATTACATGATCATTTGTTTAAAGGGGTCCTGGTTTATTTGGACGATGTGCTCATTTACACTGAATCCGAGGAGGAACATGAACACCTTCCCAAACAGGTGTTAAGTAAGCCTAGAGATGCCAAGCTTTATGCCAAGCTTTCCAAATGTGAGTTTCAAAAACCCAACTTGACTATCTAGGCTATAGGGTATCTGACAAGGGCATTGAAATGGACCCTGAGAAAATTCAGGCGATTTTAAGTTGGGAACGTCCCTGCACCCGGATGCAATTACAAAGTTTTCTAGGGTTTAGTAATTATTATCGGCAATTTATCCAGGGGTTTGCTGAGATTGCTTTGCCCCTTACTGACTTGCCATGTACCAAGGGTTTGGGGGAGACATGCAAGGTAAAACACCCTGGGGCAGTGCTGAATTGGACGCCTGAATGCCAGGCAGCATTCGAGAAGTTAAAAACCCTCTTCACTGCTGAGCCTATTTTTCAGCACCCCGATCCTGAACGCCCCTTTGTGGTCCAAGTTAACGCTTCTGACTCCTCAGTGGAGGCTATATTGTTACAGAGAGATTCTGAAAATCACTTGAAACCCTGTGCTTATTTGTCCAGAAAATTTTCTGAAACTGAGCGCCAGTGGCATGTTTGGGAAAAAGAGGCTTTTGCTGTAAAAGCTGCTTTGGAAGCCTGGTGTCACCTCCTGGAAGGCACTAAATGCCCTTACAAGGTTTGGACTGATCACAGGAATTTGGAAGCCCTCCACACCCCCACACCCACCCCCGGCGTCTCAGTCCTAAACAAATTAACTGGGCTCAATTTTTCAGTCGCTTTAACTTCCAGTTAAAATTCATTCCGGGAAAGAAAAACTTTCTGGCCGATGCTTTGTCACGTTTACCTCAGGACCTTGACCAGGTCGCAGATGAGGTTGGGACTGTTCTCACTGAACCACAACTGGGCTTGGTTGCCGTCACTCGGAGCCAGACCCGCCCCCAGCCTCCTCTGGGAAGCAGAAAATGCAAGTTCCTTGTCAGTTCCAGAAGGACTTTCTCCAGGCGCTGAAATCTGACACTTGGTTGCTAGATAATACAGACAATGTTGCTTTTGAGAACGGTCTGGCATGGGTGGAACACCACCTCTATGTGCCTGAAACTTTAAGAGCTGATGTTTTGCAGCGTTCCCATGATGATAAACTTGCTGGACACTTTGGTTTTGTCAAAACCTTGCATTTGGTTCGCCGTCAATTTTGGTGGCCAACCTTAAGACGTGATGTAAAAGACTATGTTGCTTCCTGTCCTGTTTGTGCCATGTCAAAGCGTAAAGGAGGTAAACCACAGGGGCTTCTACAGCCAGTGCCCAGCCCATCCCGTCCCTGGGATGAGTTTTCTATGGATTTATTTTGGACTTACCCCCCAGTCAGAAGAAAGCTGTCATTTGGGTTGTAAAAGATTTTTTCTCCAAACAAGCCCATTTCATTCCGTGTGCGTCCATCCCATCGGCCCCGCAATTGGCCTGCCTATTTCTCATCCACATCTACCATCTCCATGGTAGCCCCTCCCATTTGGTCACCGACCGCAGGACACAGTTCACTTACCAGTTTTGGAAATCATTTTTAAAATTGATTGGCACCAAACAGGCACTGTCCACATCGCCGCATCCTGAGACTGACAGATCTGCTGAGATTTTGAACTCTGCCCTTGAACAATTCCTTAGAGCATACACAAATTACCATCAGGACAATTGGGTGAACTTGCTGCCTTTTGCTGAAGTGGCTTACAACAATGCTGTCCATCAAAGCACCGGGCAAACCCCTTTTCATGTGGTTTCTGGTCATGACTTTGTTCCCATCCCTGAGCTGCCACAAACCCCTCCCAAATCCTGTTCTGCCTCTGACTGGGCTGTTAAGTTGGCTGATTCCTGGCCGGTGATTGAACAGGCTTTGGCTGATGCCCAGGCTGCTTTCAAGTTTCAAGCCGATAAACGTCTTTCTTTGCAACACGATTTCAAAATTGGGGATCAAGTGTATCTTTCTACCAAATTCATCAAGTCCGCACAGCCCTCTAAAAAACTTGCTCCCAAGTTCATTGGTCCTTTCCCTATTGTTGGTCTTATCAATCCAGTTACTGTTAAGTTGGACCTGCCTCACAATTTGAAACACTTGCACCCTGTTTTCCATTGCAGCCTACTCAAGCCTGTCCACCACTCTTCCCCCTGGCATCCCCAACCTCCTCCTCCTGCTCTGATCATGATATTCCTCTATTCTAAAGCTTTCCTAAATTTCATGACAGAATTTGTCTGAAAAATAGTAGTTAAGCACATCAATCTATGAATAGTTACAGCTCTTAATGTCATTTGGGTTGCCACAGTTTTTTTTTGTACAGTTGTTTTCAGGTGGCCACATATCCCAGAAAGTACCATGTTCTCACTATCTATGCTGATGAATGGATAACTCTGAGTTTCCCATCTATTCGGTCATAAATGTACTCTGTCCCATTTCTGCATTACTTTTGCATCTACAATTTGTATTTTTATAATCATAGCGGTATAGTTTTGGAATGGAGAACAAAATTTGAAGATATGTGAAAATCTCCTGAAAGATAAGTACATTTAATTAGAGTGCATATTGGAAATATTTCTGTCACTGTGGGAGTACAGTCATTAATTTTGTACTTACCAAGTGAGATTTTTTTTTCAGTTCTCACAGTATTTCTACTAAGGGACACAGCAATGTGATCTGCTTCATTTTTGCATAGTTTCTCCTTTTTCACTGTTATGTTGTTTCAGCCCATTTCTCCTTCGTTATGATTTTGTTTAAAATTTTATAAAAGCATTACTTGTCATTTTTGTGCATTTTTTTAAATACACATTTTTGTATGCATTTTTTTCTAATGCACAAACTTTTCTATGTATTCTTTGGTTAGAAAAACTAGAGCACAACATTCAGAAAAGTAGGTATATTAAAATATACCTCCTTTGATTTGCATTTTAATTGGGAAAATGCAAGTAAAATAAGTTCACATTACCAAGTGAGCTGAACAAATATACACTCATCCTAATTCTGATTGTATACATGGAATGATTTCCATGGAGAAGACATCACAGAAAATTACTATGAGAATTGCACAACATTCTAGTTAAAGCTCAGATTTTTCTTCTTTCTGGCTGCTACACAGGGTCATACTTACATTAAACAATATGCTTTGATACAGTTGCATTCACAAAAGAAATGAAGGAAAAAAGAGATTATGAAAAGGAAGAAAATTAAAGAATATTCCATCTGGTCATATATTGTTACCCTTGTTCATGTTGTTATTTTTGCTACAGCTATTCAACAATGGCCACATCAGAATTCCATACTCCTTAAGGAAAATACGGATGTGTCACATACAATTCATTGTATATTTACTGCACTTCACAGCCAAGGGTTGAATGGGGAAAGTGGGATTTTGCTGATGTTTGCATACCCTTGAGAAGTTAGCATGTGAAACTGAAACAAAGACTTAGTTTTTCATTACCTGGCCTCTCCACCAAAATATATAAGGAAATCATACTCTCTGTAGTTATGCTTAATGATCCTATCTGGGAAATATCCTGCAAACATAACTTTGATCCTTTAATGCATGAAAAGCTTACATTCTTGGATAATCTCATATTAAAAATAGTGGTTAAATCTTTGGGGTGGGGGTTGGATACCTTACTTTAGTTCTGATGTGGCTATTTTGAAAACTTTTGTGGAATTTATCTGAGTACTTTTTTGCACTTGTTCTTCAGGATGTTTAGTCCTGATGCCATAGCTGCCTCTAAAATTCCATGATGGAAGGAGGTTTTGGAAGAATCAATTATGGCTTCTTAGTATTTTTTTGCTGGAAGTCAAAGAAGATGATGAAATTGACATTAATAAATTATATGACCTCTCAAATGATGAACTTGAATGCCCTATTCTGGAAAACCAATGGAAAATTGCATTCTATAACATGAATTTTTTTTTTTTTTTAAAGATTTATATGGCCGCCCATCTAAAGGAACTCTGGGTGGCTCCACAACAACAATAAAACCAATAACTATAAACCAATCATAAAACAGTAAAACAATAAAACAATAAAACCCTGAACCTTAATTATTAATTGGTTTCCTTTTACTTTAATACAATAAATCTGAGTTGGTATAAACTGGACATCTTATAATGTTTAATAAGAGTTGTATGTAATTATCTTCCTGCTGGAGATTCAATTGAGAAATTGAAACAATAGCTCCTATGGACTGCACTAGTCCTGATATTGCCATATTTGGTGCTTTAGATCAATAATTGCTGATTAAGGATGCATATCATATACTTGACTGTGTCCCTGGCATTTGGAATCCATTAAGACATCAAGAACTGATGTTCCTTCCATCCTTCTGTAAATGTCAAGGGTTTTTTCCCCTTCTTTTTCATTTTAATTAATTTGACACAGTAATAGAAATTGCAGTTATTTCTTGGTGGCTTGCTACTGAAATTTGGTGGAACAAATTTTGGAGGCTATAAAAAAGGATTCCAGAAGTTGATTTGTGTGCTATGAGTGGATACCCCTGTATTAATGAAATAACATAGTATTTGGGCATCCCACTTTATAATATAAAAATACAGATAAATTCTAACTTGTTGCAAAAAAGAGTAGAAGATGATGATGAAAAGCAAACAGCAGAGTATTTAAATATCAAAGTTTTCAAACTATCCAGTACTGTACCAAATACAGGCCAGCAGAATGGAAGTGAGGACAGAATAATAATTATGTGTCTTTCACCTTAAATCACCTTAAAGACTCTTTGAAATTTACTCTACATGAGGTAAAAGACTGGGAAGGATTTTGATTATTCAGTTTTAAAGCATGCATTGTGCTATGCCCCAATCTGCTCCTTTCCCTCCCTTTCGTATGTTATTGCTGGTGTTGGGGAGGGAGGAGTTGCGAATATTTCCATAGGGACCACAAGGGCAGAGCCAATTTCATATATTGTCTGAATCCTCCAGAAACCACAGCACTGTAGTTCATTTGTTCATTCATTTAAAGGATGAAACTAAAGAACAGGAGTTTCTTGATAAATGAAATCTGGAATTCTGAGGGCAGCTGATACTAGAAACTGGTAAAAGTGTTGTGGGAGAGGCAAGATGGGGAGAAGACAGCTAAAGCAGACTGTAGCTGGGACCAAACGTATCAATATTCATAATTTATTTTTTTTACTTTTGATTTAGAGAGTTTTGGGATAGGGTTAGATGTTTATATAAGTGCGTGTATAATGATGAACTGGTTTTAAGAAAGTAATAGTGCTATTAACATACATGCAATATATATCAAGCTGTTCAGGCCTCCTTTACTTCTTCCACCTTAAAAAGAAAGTGTCCCTGGTGTGGATTAGGAGTTTGAAAAAGAGAAGTGATGCTATCTATTTTTTTCTGATAAATCCAACTCCAGAGGATAACTGGCTGAAAGGGAAAATTGGCAGAGTCATTTAAAAGATCATATCTGCAGTGTTATCAGTGTTATTACATATGCTGAAGTATTTGATTTATGGATGCTCACTATGTTACATTATCTCTGGAAGTTTGTGGTTCCCATGTTAGAAAGCATATGATATTAAATTTAAGAATGCTAGAATAATTTTTATGTAAGCTTTAAAAACTCATCACTATCAGCATAATGTTAGCTAAGAGAAATATTATCCTCCAAGAATGTATATACCATATTCCTTCTGCAGATGAAAATAGTTCACCTTTTAACATGCTACCAATTATCTAGAGAGTTTAAGAGTACTTTAAGACTTTGGGATAATGTTAGCTTAACAAATTCACATTAATATCTCATATAATATTTGACTCACTCTGTATTTAACTTTATTCTGTATTTCAGTACTTATTCCACTTTAGCTCTTATATTTGAAAATTATGAACCATAATTAAATTTGTTCTACATTATGAAATAATCCATAATAAAATTTCCCAGGGATGCAGAATTCACTGCTTTCTTTTAATATGGATTGTCTTCCTAATATCTAAACTGGAGAGCCTGTTTTTCAGCGAGCAAATGATTTGCTGAAAGGTTTTAACCACTTAAATTTTTAAACTAGGGCAGCTTTTATTGGGATAAAATTAATTATGAGCTGGATTTGAATAAACAATAAGTATCATTCAAAGATTATCTTCTTTGCAATTAGTAAGGAGATCCCAAGCTCCGTATAAGCAAACCTTATATTTTTATTTATTCAATTTCTATAGCCACCCAGAGTCACTTGCTGAGATGGGTGGCTATAGAACTAGAATATAAATAAACAAACAAACAAACCTACAGTGTACGTACACACTGTATTATATATGGGCCCATTATATATGGATATACTGTACATATGTTTACCATGCCTCTCAGTAGGCATAAGCCCCACAAAGGTTGACAAATGGAGTAGAAAACTTTTGTTTTATCTACTTTTTAGAGTTAAAAAACCTTCTGGTTGTGCAGTATTTATGCAGGACACTATTTGCATGAACAAGAGCTTCAGTGCAGAGACCAGCTACTTGGTTGGAGCAACGTGCACAAACAAGCAGCTCAAATAATGTTGCTGTAATCATGTAAATCTCAAGGTGTTCGCCTAAAGGAAGGTTCTTATATCACATTCTTCAAATGTATAACCTGTACATTCTTCATAATATTTTTGACAGAAATCCTTTTCTAGCTACGATTCCCTTTGATGATAATTCATGTAATTTTAAACTTTTAAAGGTGAAAGGGACCAGCTGTTACATACTGAACTGTGAAATAGTTAAACTCTAACTGCAGGATGCTTACAGTTGCCTTTTCATCTAAATGCTACAAGGGCCAGTGTGTCAAATGCATTTGCTTATGTGGTTAAACATTCCCTTTCGATGTGCTTTTGGACAATCTCCCCTTAGGGCTTAATTCAAAGTAAGCTGAAGCCTGTGAATGAATTCCTATCAACCTCAATTGACTTTAGATCAGCCCCTGGATACTAAAATATGATTGCTGCAGAATTCAAACGGAATGGTAATTCACCAGCTGTGAGGGGGTGCTGTAATGAGGAAATCAGTAGGAGAGGATACACACTGGGAAGATGAGTCTGAAGAACATATATATTACATGCTCAGGATTTGGCACTGCTGTTTATATCACTAATATAACGATTGCATAATATGCATTTTGCAAGAATAGCAGTGTTCCCTTCCCCCCATCCCAGTTATTTTTGCAACGTTCTGCTAAGCCACAATAAGTTGGTTTTTGGCCTAGCATGCTCTATGAACCTAGTAGATATAGTTTGTAAATCTTTAGGATAGTGTGTGAACTCCAACATTGCCTATGCAACACACTGTGGTTAAAACAAAGATGGTGTTAATATGCTGTGCAAACACAGTCAGTGTGTATATTTGAATTGGTAAATATGAAGAAGGCAAGAATCCCACCTATAGGAATACAGAAAGAACTAAGTATTACCTCTCCTTAGGATACCTGCTACAAATAGATTCTCTACTGGTTTTTCCATACCATATGAATAGAGGACACTCTCATAGGCACTTGTGCATTATTTGATTTAAAAGGGGGATTAATTATGTCACATGGTTCTGAGTTTAGAAACAAGAGCATAGATTTAAATGAAGGCTTTGTTGAATCTGCAGGACAGTAACCTTTTATCAGGAATTTATTGCTTTTTTAAAGGTGTTCAATGAGCATTGTGGCATTAATTATTTTGTGAGGGAAACCTAAGTAGTCCTTTGGGCCTTGCTTTAGTTCATCTGCATAACATATGTTGCAAGTAGCTAATTTGAGTGTTGTATTGATTTATAAACTAATTTCTATTCTTAATGTATGATGTGAGGTAGCGTAGGCTGTCTTTTCAATGTAAGGATTGTTTTATACTGCAAGGCTTTTTGTTATGTTGTTTCTGTAAAACAAGTTACAATAAGTAAACCTCATTACGTCCTTGGAGTATAATGCATCATATAGATATATTTATGTATTATTTGTGTTGCTTACATAAGGTAGGATTACCATATGTCCAATACTTCCTGACAATTCTGTTTTTAGAAAAGGAACACCTAATCTGCCTGGAATCTAATAATAACTAAAATGTCTGAGATTGTTCCTTTATTTTTACAAAGAATGGAGCTGCCCTCTTCCTCCCTTCCTCACCCCCTCACATTACAGTCAATCTTTCCTTCCCTCTTCCTTGTCCTCCAGCCTCACCAGGATCCAGATCTTATCCCTTTTCCCATTCTGCCCAAGAATTCACCTTTCCTTCACATCTTCTTGCTTTTGTTGTTGTGGTTAATGATGCATTTTCAGGAAGAGCATAGTTGGGAATACAAATGTGGGTTTGAGTAATATAGTTGTACATAGGAATATCAGTATGTTGGTTTGTATGTCTTCGAACGGACCTGAAAGACTTGGCCATGGAGCTCACCAAATGACTTCAAGCCAATATTCTCTTGCAGCCGACTGTATCTCCCAGAACTGTTGTTTTGGGGATAAAATGAGGACTGAGCCCCCTGCAATCGTCCTTGAAGTCTTATATGGGGGAGGGGAGTGGCCGGGTATGTTGTTCTGTGAGGTAGGCGCTAGGAAACAAAAGGTACACTTCTGACATTCCATAAAATGACATTCTTTAATCGAAGTGATGCGAAGTATGCCCCTCCTGTCAGACATAGTGGGATGGGTAGAAACAACTGGAGGCATGTGATCCCATGCCAAGGAGGGCTTTATAGCTGACAACCAGCATCTTAAATTCTACCTGGAAATACACTGGGAGCCAGCACAGCTCTGATTTGCTTCCTGTGGAGGTGGAGCAGGTGATACAGAAAGTTCACTGCTATATCAATGTTTAATAATGTTTACATTTTAACATCTTACACAGCTTATATTCAATGGCGGTGCAATATTACCTGAATATTTTACAGCAACGTGGCCTAGTATAATTCCTAAATCTGTTAATATTATTACAGTTGTTCAAACTTGATGATGAAGTTTAGTCTTGTACGTGCTTAACCCAAAGTAAAATTAACAAACTATTCAAAGTTATCAAAGCTTCATATTTGGAGATTGGCTTTATTTTCACTAGGAGTAAACTTTGGAGTTGCAATTAAATTGTTTTAAACACAATCTATTGAAGGTATCAGTCCTATCCATGTTTATTCATGACTATAAGGCTTCCATCCACGCATCCACCTTCCTCCCTTTCTTTTGGGAAATTGCATTGACATAAAAAGAAAAAGAAATAAAAGGATTTTTGTTGTGACATTTCAGTGGTCTGGTCGAGGCCACCGAATGTGTGCTGGGGAATCACAAGCTCGTGGTTACCATTAATGATCTAAGTTATCATGATCAGCCAAGCATTCTGGTTCACAATGCAAACTGGTAGTGCTTGGTGAAAACTTCAGAAACTTTCCTCTTTTATGCTGCCATATGTTATATATGTGTTCCAATTACATTCAAGCATGCCACAGCTGTTGCAAGAGTGAAGAACATTTTAAAACGTATAATCCTGATGTGGTATACTCAGGTAATTGCTTTTTGGCTCTCTCCACATGGTGGTCATCGTTCAATGATAGAAGACATGTTTAGATGTAGATTTTTCAATGCTCTTGGAAACTCTGATCTCTTACTGAAAGTTTCCTTCATAAATCCCCATGGTGCATTTAGGTTGATGGCAAGGCCCAGTATCTATGACATTTTGTGCTCATTGAAGCATCTTCAATAGTATCTTCAGGCAGCACTTCAGATCAATAATAAAAAAAAGTCATCTGAAGATGAAATAAATGTTACATTTGTTTAATTCATTATCAGGGAGAAAGGCCCATACATTTAATAATATATTGAGTCACCATTTTACAGTATACTGCTTTGATAAATAATAGTCAGGATAAATTATTTTATAATTATATAAATTGATGTGATGTGCTATTTGAAATATCTAAGGACCAGATCACACATTCCTGAAATATTTGCTTGCCCGTTTGGATATAAATATATGTCCTTTTGTTTTACTTAGCCTCAGCAGTACATAACCACTCAGTTATAATTTTATTTTCCTCTTTAGGGGCTGATGTTATCAATTTTGATGGCCGTGCTGTATTGCCGTACAGATTTGGACACAAGAAGAAAACGTTGAAAACGCTAAAAGATGTCATTGCTCTGAAATTTAAAACCACAGAAAGTGAAGGCGTACTCTTCCATGGAGAAGGCCAGCAAGGAGATTATATCACCCTGGAGCTGAAAAAGGCCAAACTGGTCCTTAATTTAAATTTAGGTATGGCTTAAAAAAAACCAAAAAGCCTTACTCTGCCCCAGCCTTAGATTTATAACTCTAAATGTATCCCTTCCTTTTTCTAAAAGAAGTAACTGAAATCAGTTTCTAGGTAGAGTGAAGAACCTTCCATAAAGCTAGAAGGATATAGATTTATTTTGGGAGCATTTATCTAGAAATGAAATCAATTATCAAGCTTGATTTTTTTTTTTTAGCTCTATAGTTTTCAAGCCCATGGGGGAAGATATTCATATCCCTGATTGTGATTTTGTACTATCCCATCACCTAATCCTCCTGCCCTCATACATTAGTGCTAGCAAAGTAGGGAGCCTGCTCCATCTGTGGGCTTTCCCTTAGTGCCTTGTGGAAGGAGATTGCAGTCATTAAGTAGTTTCAAGTTCAGACCCTTTGGCATCAATCCATGGTTGCTAAAGGCCATATGGCAAGGAGGGCGGGCCATCTTCGGGGAAGATGCCCCCGGCATTTGCTACCGGTGGCATGTTCCAGCCCTCTGCGCTCAGACCCAGGCCCTGGTCAGCAGATCCATAGGGGCCCTGGTTTCCGGCTGCTGCTTTTTAATGCCAGGTCAGTTAATAACAAGGCCCCCCTCATATGTGACTTGATCACTGAGGAGGGGGCAGACCTGGCATGTATTACCGAGACCTGGCTGGGCCCTGAAGGGAGGGTGCCCCTTTCGGAAATGTGCCCAGCTGGGTTTATGGTATGGCACCAGCTGAGATGCCAGGGCAGGGGAGGAGGGGTGGTTGTTGTCATCTGAGAGTCTCTTGTGACCTTCAGGGGCCGTGCTCCACAAGTGGCCGGCTGTGAGACCCTGTAATTCAAGTTGGGCTCCCGAGAACAGCTGGGAGTGTTGCTGCTGTGCCAGCATCCCTGCTGCATGGCAACCTCCCTGCCTGAGCTGCTCGAGGCCATCTTGGGGCTGGTGGTGGAGTTCCCCAGGCTCATGGTTCTGGGGGACTTCAACCTGCCATCCCTGGGGCATGCCTCAGAGGCAGCTCAGAAGTTCATGGCTACCATGGCAGGCATGGGCCTGTCCCAGATAATTCGGGACCCAACACGAAACAGTGGCCTCACCCTGGACTTGGTTTTCTTGTCGGAGCAGTGGCAATGTGATCTGAGGGGAGAGTTACAGCTGTCCCCTTTGTCATGGTCAGACCATGCCCTGGTGGCCCTGAGATTCTCTTATGCCATCCCCCCTCTGCAGGGAGGCAGGACCCATTTGGTTGGTCCGCCCCCGGTGACTGATGGACCTGGTAGCGTTTCAGAGGGAGCTGGGGGTTATACCCGGTGATCTGCTGCATGGTCCAGCAGAGGCCCTAGCTGCAGCCTGGAATAGGGAGGCAGCAACGGCCTTGGACAGGATCACGCCTGTGCAGCCTCTCTTGTCCCATCAAACCCTGCACTCCCCATGGTTTATGGAGGAGTTGAGGGTTCTGAAGAGGGTTAAGAAACACATAGAGCACCGCTGGAGGAAGATAAAGACTGAATTCGACTGAACACAGGTTAGAGCCACTATTAAGGCCTACCTTGTGGCGATAAAAGCGGCGAAACATCAATACTTCTCCAGTCTTATTGCGTCCACAGAATGCTGCCCAACGGCCCTGTTTAAGATCACTTGATCCCTTTTGGGGAAGGTGGGCTCCATGACCCACCTACAGGGACATGGAGAGGAATTTGCTGAGCATCTGCAGGACAAAATTGCTCGGATCCACTCCAAGTTGGACTCAAGGTGTGAGGCTTGGTCTGGAGAGATACCAGGGTAACGGGCTTACCCAGTTATCTGGGAGCAGTTTGATCCTGTTGGACCTGTGGAAGTGGACAGGATCCTACGGACAGTAAATGCCACCACATGCCATCTAGACCCTTGCCCCTCCTGGCTAGTAAAAACAGCCTGGGAGGTAACATGTGGTTGGGTCCATGTGACTGTTAATACATCCTTGAGAGAGGGGGTGTTTCCAGCTACCTTTAAAGAGGCATTGGTGCACCCCCTCCTCAAGAAGCCATCGCTGGACCCTACTGTTCTGGACAATTTTCATCCAGTCTCCCACCTTCCCTTTTTGGGGAAGGTGGTTGAGAAAGTGGTAGCTTTGCAGCTCCAGAGGGTCCTGGAGGAAACGGATTATCTGGACCCCTTTCAGTCAGGTTTCAGGCCCGGATATGATATGGAAACAGCATTGGTCACACTTATGGATGATCTCTGGAAGAAGCAGGATGGAGGCAGTGCATCCATCCTGGCTCTTCTTGACCTCTCAGCAGCTTTCGATACCATCGACCATGGTATCCTTTTGGGGCAACTCAGGGAATTGGGGGTGGGTGGCGTAGTTTTATGCTGGTTCACCTCCTTCCTCCAGGGCCAATCCCAGTCGGTGTTGATAGGGGAGGAGAGATCGGCCCCACAGCCCCTTCTTTGTGGGGTGCCACAGGGATCAGTATTCTCCCCTCTCCTTTTGAACATCTACATGAAACCCCTGGGCGAGATCATCTGTCACCATGGGATGAGGTATCATCAGTATGCTCATGATAGTTGTATATCTCCACCCCGTGTGAAGTAAGTGATGCTGTGACTACCCTCTCTGAGTGTCTGGGGGCTGTGGGGGCCTGAATGGGGAACAACAGGCTTCAACTGAACCCTGGTAAGACCGAGTGGCTGTAGGTTAATGGTTCTTCCGTATCTGGGACATTAACATCTCTGGTTCTGGATGGGGTTGCACTGCCCCAGACAGACCCGGTGCATAACTTGGGGGTCTTCCTGGACTCATGGCTCCTGCTCAGAGAGCAGGTGGCAGCCGCGGCCAGGAGAGCCTTTGTGCAGCTACAAGTTGTGTACCAGTTACTCCCCTTCCTGGATCGGGAGGCCCTTCAAACAGTCACTCATAGCCTTGTTATCTATTATATAGACTATTGCAATGCGCTCTACATGGGGCTACCCTTGAAAAGTATCTGGAAGCTCCAGCTGATCCAGAATGCAGCTGCACGAGCTGTTTTTGGTGCCCCCAGAAGGGCACATGTAACACCGCTGCTGTGTGAGCTGCATTGGGTACCAGTTTGCTTCCAGGTCCAATTCAAGGTGTTGGTTATTACCTTTAAAGACCTACATGGCATGGGGCCAGGTTACCTGAGGGACCGCCTCTTCCCCATTACATCAACCCATCCCACCCGATCATGCAGAGAGGGCATGCTGTGGACCCCATCTGTAAGAGAATTTCATCTGGCAGAGTCCAGGAAGCAGGCCTTCTCTGCAGTAGCTCCCACCCCATGGAACATGCTGCCCCCGGAAGTGAGATTGGCCCCATTGTTCCTGGCCTTTCGGAGGAGTCTGAAGACCTGGTTCTGCTGCCTCACTTGTGGTGGAGTGGAGAATAGATCTACATGGGGATGGTTGCTATAGACCACTCCTCCCACACTTGGACTGTTTTAGATTCTTCACTACCTGTATTCTTTATTTTTACCTTTATTTATATTATTTATTACTGTATTTTATTCTGTCTATTTTATGGTTGTTGTTTTTAATCGATTGTTGTAAACCACCCAGAATCCCCCTATGGGAGGAGATGGGCGGGGACTTAGAAGATAGATAGATAGATAGATAGATAGATAGATAGATAGATAGATAGATAGATAGATAGATAGACAGACAGACAGACAGACAGACAGACAGACAGACAGACAGATAGATATGACAGAAATGCAGGGTCAGCAAACTCAGAGGGTTTTAATATCTGGCCATGTTTTTATTTTAGGTGATCCTTCATAACACAGAACTAATCAATATAATGAATGGATAACTTTGGCAATGTTACTTGCTGTAGGAAATGTGAATTGCATGGGTACCACATGATGGGAATGGAATGATTGAAACAATCTCTACCTTAATTCTGATGTGCAGTTTTCTAGGTTCCATCTGAGGTATCTGAGAACCAGATCATGCACATACACACACATACACATTTCTTAAATATATGCTTGCTTGTTTAAGAACTGACACCATTAGTCCCAATAATGACCTGACTCATGCACAGTTGAAATATGCAGAATTCAGATTTATTGAGCTTAGTGTACAGAACAAGAGAAAAGCTGTGATTGAAAGCTTCCTGCCTAAACTAACTAATTCAAACTTTCCAGCACCCCTCTTCCCCCTCCTATCCCTTTCCCATCTTAGTTCTAACAGTCAGCCATACCAGGCACAGATGTCTCTGGCAGTACGACCTTGACTCCCCCCTGTCAGCCCAAACAACAAGGCTTCACACTCTCTCCTGTTCCACCCTCCCATCCAGCTCTTGACATGCATTGACTCATCATGGCAGACAAGCATGATCAGATGATTCAGCAATCCTTTGATTGTGGAGTCTGACAGCTTGTTTGGATATAAAGCCTAAGTGATTAGGTTAACTTTTTATATTAAACAGAGCAAAACCCATCAGTTCCCCTATCCTGCCTCACTACATTTTCTGCTTTTAGCTGGTTTTCCTTATCTGACTTCTAGTACCAGGACTGTAAAGGAATTCAGAGATGACCTTGGAGAAGGTATGAAAGAATGATTAAGAAGTGACTAGCAGAAAAGATTACAGAGCCTAGAAACTGAAGCAAACATGATAAAATGAAAATAACTCCACCTTGATTTTGCTTAGTATCACATGGGGCAGAGAGAAACAGTAGGTGCATTACTAATAGAGGAAGTTGTATGAGAAACAGAACTGAGAAATTACCATGGTAGTATCATTCATTATCCCCTCATGCACACAGGCAAAATTACAATATGTAAATATGTTACTCATAAACATCTACATCATGCCATCTCCATAGACAACCAAGTGCTTGTTCAATGAGGATGTTCTTGAGTGTAGCTAGTGTTACATACAGTACATATCTACATTTGCTTGCTTGCTTGGAGTCATGTTGTAAGGAAGAGCCAGTCCAAGTTGAGTGAGGAAGTAATGAAATCTGAGCATAGACTTTAGGTTTGATTCAAAAGGCCTGTTTGTATATTTATTTAAGCTGCATTATACTGCATATCTAATTTTGAAAAAAAAAGGCCCCATTATTTTTAATTTATCAAGGTAAATCAAAAATCAATTTATCAAGAAAATAAATGAGGCTGCCATGTAACTTATTGCACCATCTACTTCAGTACTGGAAGTGGCTTTTCAGATTTCAAACAGGGCTTTTTCCTGACTCTGCTTAAAGAAGTTGTTCTTTTATCTGGGCCCAAATGTTGCATGCAGAGCATATGCTTTGCTACTGAGCTACAACCTTTACTGTATTTTATTTATTTATTTATTTATTTATTTATTTGATTTGATTGATTGATTGATTTAGATAGCCACCCATCTTACTTGCATGTGACTCTGGGCGGCATACACAATTAAAACAAAACTAAACGATCAATATAATTTATCCATTAAAACAGTTAAAAACAATTAAAACAGTTAAAAACAATTTAGGGTTTTACCACTGTTCCCATAGAAAGAACCTCAGCTACTATACCTGGTTTATTTTTTACTTTATCATAAACACCATTAAACACTTTATAGCAGGTTCTTCCCACACTTTTAAAGCTTATACAAAAATAAAAGCAGATTTTCTACAGTAATCGCAAGCAGATGTCCAATATGCTCAGATGTTACCCTATTATTAATTAGCAGAGGTATGCCTCGGGTATGGTTGAATTCCAAAGTGAATCAGTCCACTCAAACTGAATCTGTGGCTGTACAAGGTAACAGGGTACATGTGAACCAACCCGAACTAAATCAGGAGGCTTCATAGATAAATAGATGATGTGAAGCACTGCAGAAAAGAAGATTCCTGCCTTGATTTTTTTTTTTAAAAAAACCTGCTCTGTCTTGTCTCCAGTGGTTCATCAGAGTCTTTCTAGTCAGAGCATTTGGAGAAGTCGTATGTTTAAATAGGTACTGGGGTATATCTCCAAGGAAACACAACACTGTCTGCTAATAAATTTACTAGGTGATTAATAACATCTCAGCTTTGGTGACTCTGCAGTGGCAGCTGAGGAAGAAGGTGCTAGGACCAAGGAGAAGGTACAACCCCTATTTAGGATGAGAGGAGATAAGAGGTGGAGCAACCAAAGTGGAGTCCAAAAATTAACACTGATGTACATCAGGAAAAGGGGGTACAATTAACAAGTAAGTAGGGGAGCTGGGGAAAACAGCCTTATGCTAAAACAATTCATAGAGAGAAGCCCAAGAGGGATTTTTGGTAGGAGCAAATCTGAAAGTTCTTATCAGGCATCTTGGTTACCAACAGCCTCACTTTGAAACTGCTGGCATCCAGAAGGAGGGCTATAAACCAGTTTGATTTACAGGGCTCTCATTGCCTGTATATTTCCTTCACCCTGAATGTACCGGTTGTTGAAACTCCAACTTTTTTTTTAAACTATTTTCTAGAATACTCTGTGGAATTGCCAGTAAGTATCTGTGAGATTGTAAATCAATAAACACTAGCTTTGCATGCAAAATTGCAGATTCTCATTATCAAAGAGCATGGATTATGCACATAAAGGGGATTAGAAATTCCTCTTCCTATCTCACCAACAGCTGCATCCCAGATGAAACTTATTCAGGTCACAAATTCCTCTCTTCTCTTGCTGACAACTTTGTTGAACAGAAAGAAGGAAAAACTGGAGCAGGGGGAAGGAGAGATTTGCTAATCCTTACCAACATGGAGAAATTGGATGAAGAAGGGAAGATTATAGGAACTTTAACCAAGTTATCCTTAGGTTTATAACATGAAGGGGAGGAGGAATAGACTTGTGTACTGGGTTTCAGAAGAAATGTGTACATTGTTCTTGTTGCTCTAATGTATACCACTTAGAATTATCCAGACTGAAGTGGTATCTATACCATAAAAATAATAAAATGACGGGCATAGAATTAGAGGTATTCTAGATATGCCATGTGAAAGCTAGGAGAATAGTGCTACCCAGACTGTTGAAATATAATATGTTCTGGAATTTAGGGAATGTGACAGTTGGCTAAAGATAATTTAGCTAAAACCACCACCGTTAATGCGATATAAGAGTTAAATCCTACATCCTACCCTAGCCCGGACTATGGGCTCTTTTATCATTACCATCAGATATGTCCAAGGCAGTCTCACAGTGGCAGCACCCATATGTGTACTGATCTCATCGGAAAGATACGATGATGTGTTATGTCTCAATGATAAGAAACAGTCTTGATCCCTCTATCATGCCAACCTTTTCAAGGCATGGAGAGGAAGAAAAAAGCCCATATGTGATAGGCTAGAATGAGAATTGACAGCCCAAAGTCATCAAGTCCTAGTCTAATATCTTAATGACTAACCATAGTGGCTCCTGTCATTTTGGCATAAGTACATAGCAGTAAGTTTCTTACATAATTTCAGTGACAGATTTTTACAAGGCATTAAAAGTGATTTTAAAAAATTGCTTCATTTCATTAAATTTATCATAGCAGACTCTGGTAGGCTTACACAATATAATACTAAATTAAAACAATTAAAAACATTAAACATCAAAAACAAGTATTTTCTTATCTTCTGCTTTTTCACAGGTAGCAACCAGTATGGCTCAATTTATGGACACACATCTGTGACTACAGGTAGCCTTTTGGATGACCACCATTGGCATTCTGTTTTAATAGAGCGTCATGGGAAAAACATCAATCTCACACTTGACAGACACTTGCAGCAGTTTCGGATCAATGGGGAATTTGACCACTTGGATCTGGACTATGAGGTATACAACCATCCATTGCTATTCAGTTTGTTGCTGGGTGCCCTTCTATCATGTGTATATACACATTTGCAATTGCACACAAGGCATGTTTTCAGAACTTACAATATGCACATAATATTTCAGCACTGATTTAGAAAATAGCCACTTCTAGATCTCAAATAAGTTCAAAGCTGTCAGTTCTAGCAACAGACTATGAGAAATAATCAGCTCAAACAAGCACATATTTAGCAGAGGGGAACATTAGTTTGGATAAAGTTAAAAGTTCTTATTTTCAGGCTTTTTACTCTAAAAAGTCAAATCAAAATTGTATTAATATTTTGAGCTGTAAACTGCTTGCAGGCAGTTATAAATCTGATAGTATACATATTTAATAAAGAAAGAAATAAAATAAAGACCTAATGATTACATGGACATATCCATATTGTGTGTGTTTGGGCAACAGTACGGAAGTGGTTAGCCATTGCCTTCTACGAACCTTTTTCAATTTCCCTAGGGTTTTCTTTTGGTTTCCTTTCTGAGCACTAACTAGATCCAACCTTGCTTAGCATTTCTGAGATCGACAAATTTTGGCTAGGTGCTATCACCTTCTGTGATATTTTTCATATGGATGTGTAAAAAAAGAACAACCTGTATCTATAGAACAGAAAAACAAATTGAATTCTTGATACCTAGCACATAGACTTTTACCCTACAGTAATACTATATATCTATATCTATATAGGCTAATATACTAATATTCTTCCATTCACATATATATGGATCTTTCATACATTAATACCTGCATACATATGAAGTAGAATAACTTAAGATAATAATAAATAGAACAAGACAAACATATACTATATATAAATAATTTTATTAAACATTTTAAAATCAAAGGTAAAAACTAATACAAAATAATATAAAGTAAGGAAGAAAATAAAATAAAAGGAAAGGAAAGGAATCAAAGAGAGAGCTAAAAGTGTAAGAAGGAAAAAGAAAAAAGATACAAAGAAGCGGCTTCCAATCTTCTTTACAGCAGTTATAAGTACAATTATAAATTTACAGTACCTCTTTCTCTAAAGTTACATCATGAATCTCTTCTTTCTATAATCTATCCAGTCTAATCCTCAAAACCATAAATCATAAGTTCATTTTTTTCTGTTTCATGCAAAAAGTCTATAAGGGTTTCCAGTCAACAATAAACATAGATATTGTCTTTTCTCTAATCAAACAAGTCAGTTTGGCCATCTCAGCAAGTTCTGTCATCCCCACCAACCATTCCTCCATTTTAGATATTGCCAAATCTTTCCATCTTTGTGCATACAATAATCTTGCTGCAGTTATCATATACAAAAACAAAGTTCCATGACTTTTTTCCAACTGTTGTCCATAAGTCCCAAGAGGAAGACTTCTGGTCTCTCAAACAAGACATTAGTTAAAAGCTTCATAACAGGGTTTTTTAAAATTCAAACAACGATGTTAACTCCTATACAAAGCCCAATGGAGGTTTATAAATTATATTACATTACACCACCCATCTCACTATAAAAGTGACTTTGAGTGACAGAATCCCATGAATAATTACATGGTGGGAGGTCAGAGTGCATCCCATGTGGCATGAATATCCTTCCTTAACCTTTGCACCCTACATATGTGTGGACTTCAACTTCCAGAATTATCCAGCCACTGTGGGCATTGCAGAGAATTCTGGGACTTTATATTCAAATGTTTGAAGCCTGCCGAAGTTAGATAAGGGTGCTATAAAATATTTTATATACCCTAAAAGAAATGCTGTTTGGTTTAGGGGAAGCTTCTTTGGTTTGGAGAAAAATCTTTGGGGAGAGAGGTAAAGAGTTTGGATTTTAGTGTTTCTTGTTAGAAGACACACTTCTGGATGCATTGCCTCATTGTAGCTTCTCAGCTGGTGTCCACCAGGGCCCATAGATGAGGTCAAAGTTTGTATAGGGTTTTTCCTCTTTGATTCTTTTATGTTCCCTCTTTGATACTACTTGGCATCTTCTAATTGGTTAGACTGATATTGTCAGGACTATCATCACTTCCTTTCCTTCTGTTTGTTACCATAGCTCCCCTCTCTGTTTGGTAATGAAGGAACTACCAGGCCATGCTACAAATGGTCTAGCAAACTGCATGGCCTTTCATTCTTTTGCTTAAGACACAGCCAGCATTTTATTTAGGAAGGAAAAATTGAGGTTTCATGGCTTGGGAGCATTACCTCAGACGGCATGAACAACAAGTTGAATATGAGACAGCTTCTAGAAGGACTTACATAATTCTGGGCTGCATTACAAGAAGCACTGTATCAGTGATGTGTGCACTAATCTATATTTATGAGATTACACCTGGAGTACTGTATACAGTTCTGGGCACCACATTTCCAGAAGGATATTGACAGGTTAGAATGAGTCCAAAGATGATGTTTTATACTTGAGGATATGTACTATGAGGATAATCTGAAGGAAATTAGATTGTTCAATCTGAAGAAAAGAAGACTGAGGAGACATATGATATTAGTGTCCAAGTACATAAAAGACTGCCATGGAAAAGATGATTAGGAACTATTTTCTGTTTTGGATGCAGAAATTACATCTAAAAACAATGGGTACAAGTTGTAATTACTTAGATTTCACTTAAATATAAAGAAAAACTTCCCAATCATAAGTCTGAACAAGAGTGGAACAATCTACCTATGGAGATTATGAGTTTTCTATCTCTGGAGATATCCAAGAAGAGAATGGATAGCCATCTCTCAAGGATGCCTTAATTATTTTTCTGCACACTGCAGAGGTTTGGACTAGATTGTGGCCTTTTCCAACTCCACAGCCAGATATTTAAGCTTTCTATATAGATCTAATTTTCAAATAAATATGTTCAGAAATCCCACAGCTACATATTCCCACATTCCTTAGCTGCCTTTTGGTGACAAAGGTCTTGGAATTAAGTTGATTATACTGTGAAAATTAGCATATATTGATATTTCCCCTTAGTCTGATAAGGAAATATTTTTCAGACAAACATGTATACAAGCAATTGTTATGAAAGCTAACGTTCATATGTTAATCAGAATACCATAGAGTATTTGTCAAACTGTCTGATGAAATAAAGATATATTAGGTTCTCTATTGCCAATATTTTGCTCCAATTAGTTGAGAAACTACTGTTGATAATGAGCAATATTTTCAAGCCAGCTATGTATCCCCTTAATTATTATACCATCCAAGATACACAGATTTGGTCAGCTTCGCTGCAAGTTCCTTTGGTAGCCTAGAATACAAATTCATTAGGCATCAGACATTTAAACTCATTCAATGTAATTAGTATTCCTTAGCCAAGTATGTATCACAAGTCATCCTGTTCTGTAAAACTGCCTGGCATAACCTCTTATCTGAGGACACCAATCCAAAGTATGAGTTGGGTAGTACAGTTCATTTAGGTGCACTGTAAGCATTTTGCTGTCTTGATCGGGCAGCTGCTATACTGATTCCTTTATTTTTTCTTTTATTTTTAATATATGTGAAGAAGGCCTTTGTTGTTAGCATTCTTCATCTACCTCTTTTTTTTTTTTTTTTAATATTAGCATTTCTGATGCCAGTTGTATAATTTCAGGCTATCTCAGTATTCTTTTCTCTGGTGAGTTGGGAGTGGGGAATTTCCTCTGTCCCTTACATCAGTTAGTAAAGTAGGAGAATTATCTGTGGTTTAGATAAGTTTGGGAAGTATTTCTGTCACATCCACTTGTGTGCTCTGGCAGATAGCACACTCTGAGCTAATACATCTAATCATTTGTTTCCATTCCTTGTACTGCTGAATCACCATGAACCTTTCCTTTGTGCCCCTTCAAAGGACAACTGTATTCTATCTACTTTTCAAGGATCCACAGTATTGTATCTTCCACTAAAATCTGTCTGCAATCATGTCAAAGCTGTTTCACAGTTCCTGCAGTGCAGAATATCTTCTGTGTTTTTTGCTTTTGGATGTCAGTCTCCTTGTCTCTATTCTTAATTATTTTCCTTACAGGGAGTTGCTTCCTCTGTCAGCAATTGTTTTAACACCTTCTTTGTTTTATCTCATAAATCCTTCTCTCTTATGAACAACAGCCACTCATTTCATTGCTGCAGTTCTCATTGTTTAAACCCTGCCACAAGCTTGCACTTGCTGGAACCATATGACAGTTAGTTTCTAAGTAAAAGCAAAACATGCCACAAACATTGCAGGACTCAATGGCAGGTTCATCTTCACTTCTGTTTCTTAAGGTATCATAAGTAGAAAGATTTTCATTTCTCATTTACCTTTCAGGCTCTTAAATTAGATGAGTATAGATTTTCTACTTTAAGGGGAAAAATGTTAGTGAGACCCCTTTAAACTGTGTTTTGATTGTCCAATTAATTGGTCTGCTCCCTGGAAATGTTTATGTATGACTGAAGGATCACTTGCTAATAATGGATTTAGAAAAACATTATCTTGTGCCAGGAAAGCCACTGAATTTTAAATATTTCACATAGCACCCTAAGCTTCGCAATCCAACCTTCATGAGAACATACAGGGAGAGGCTGCAGAAGGGGAGAGAGGACAGAAAATCCATATTCCGTGGACTGTATTCCATTCACAAAAGGAACATCAGAATCTAAGTTATATGCTGGCATATAGCATGCATTACCTTGACAGCATCATCTTGCAAGATTTTGAACAGTTCAGCTGCGATGCCGTCATCTCCTGCTGTCTTGTTATTAGCAATGCTTCTTAAGGCCCATTCAACCTCAGTCTTCAGGATGTCTGGCTCTAGCTGACTGACCACACGGTCAAAGCTATCCCCGATATTGTTATCCTTCCTATACAGGTCTTCCATATATTCTTGCCACCTTTTCTTGATCTCTTCTTCTTCTGTTAGGTCCTTGCCATCTTTGTTTTTGATCATACCCATTTTGGCCTGGAATTTACCTCCAATGTTTCTAATTTTCTGGAAGAGGTCTCTTGTCCTTCCTATTTTGTTGTCTTCTTCCACTTCCATGCATTGCTTGTTTAAAAATAATTCCTTATCTCTTCTGGCTAACCTCTGGAATTTTGCATTTAATTGGGCATATCTCCCCCTATCACTGTTGCCTTTTGCTTTCCTTCTTTCTTGGGCTACTTCTAGTGTCTCAGCAGACAGCCATTTTGCCTTCTTGGTTTTCTCTTTCTTTGGGATGTATTTTGTTGCCGCCTCCTGAACATTGTTGCAAACTTCTGTCCAGAGTTCTTCCGGGACCCTATCTACTAAGTCCAGTCCCTTAAATCTATTCTTCACCTCCACTGCGTATTCCTTAGGAATATTAGTGAGCTCATATCTAGCTGATCTGTGGGTCTTCCCTAATCTCTTTAGTCTGATCCTAAATTGTGCAAGAAGAAGTTCGTGATCGGAACTACAGTCAGCTCCAGGTCTTGTTTTTATCGACTGTATAGATGTCTGCCACCTTTGGCTGCCAAGGATGTAGTCAATCTGATTTCGGTGTTGTCCATCTGGTGAAGTCCATGTATAAAGCCGTCTCTTAGGTTGTTGGAAGAGAGTGTTTGTTATGCAGAGTGAGTTGTCTTGGCAAAATTCTATCAGCCTATCTCCTGCTTCATTTTGTTCTCCCAGGCCATGCTTACCTGTAATTCCAGGTGTCATTTGACTGCCCACCTTAGCATTCCAGTCTCCCGTGATGAAAATAACATCTCTTTTAGGTGTGTTGTCCAGTAGGTGCTGCAGATCCTCATAGAACTGCTCTACTTCAGCATCTGTGGTTGGGGCGTATATTTGGATCACTGTGATGTTAGATGGCTTGCCCTGAATTCAAATTGAGATCATTCTGTCATTTTTTTGGATTGTATCCAAGCACTGCTTTAGCCACTTTACTATTAGTTATGAAGGCTACTCCATTTCTTCTGTGGTCCTCTTGTCCACAGTAGTAGATCTGGTGGTCATTTGATGTGAAGTGGCCCATTCCAGTCCATTTCAGATCACTGACGCCCAAAATGTCTATCTTTAATCTTGACATCTCACCAACAACCACATCCAATTTGCCCTGGCTCATAGATCTTACATTCCAGGTTCCAATGGTGTGTTGATCCTTAGAACATCGGATTCGTCGTTCACCACCAGCACTGTTGGCCGCTAGCCGTCCTTTTGGCTTTGAGCTAGCTGCGTCATCACATCTGGGGCTAGTTGAACTCATCCCCTGTTCCTCCCCAGTAGCATTTTGACCATCTTCCAACCTGGGGTCTCATCTTCCAATGGTATACTGACATATCTCTGGTTGTACTGATCCATTTAGTTTTCACAGCAAGAATACTGGGGCGGGTTGCCATTACCTTCCCCAGGGATCGCTTTTAGCCTGACTTCTCTGTCATGACCTTCCCGTCTTGGGTGGCCCTTCACGGTTTAGCTCATGGCATCATTGAGGTGCTCAAGCTCCAGCACCACGACAAGGTAACGATCCTTTGCTGAAGAATTTTCTGTCTACTGTAGCAGTAAGAAAACACTAGAGGTCTATTTCTCATCTCCGCGTGGTTCCTGCTTGTCTGGACACATGGTCGCAGGTTTCTGCTTGGTTCTTGCAGATAGGTCCTTGCTAGAATGTTCAACAATATATAACAGGAAAAGAATCTGCACAGGTTGCATGTGGCAGCACCTTGCTTACCCTGGCTGATTGTCAAACAAAACAAACAAAAAGAACCCCAAAAAGAACATCTCCCCAAAAGGTAATGGCAAACTGCTTCATCCTGTTGTGAAGCAAATTACACAAGTATGTCAATTTCCATGACATCATCAGGAGCTGAGCTTGATTCACTTATTTGCAGGTAAAATCTGGGGGAGAAGGGTCACATTGTCACTCTTTTATAAAATACTTCACATTTCTTTTCAAAGATAACATTTGGAGGCATGCCTTTTTCTGGGAAGCCCAGTTCAAACAGCAGAAAGAATTTCAAGGGCTGCATGGAGAGCATCATCTACAATACCAACAATATCACAGATATGGCCAGAAGGAAGAAATTGGAGCCTTCTACTGGGGTCAGTACACTGATTTGTATCACTTAAAAGGAAAAAAAGCAGTTTGCATATGTTTTTGTCTATATTTTCAATTCATTATTACACTAGATATCTTGAAATAATTTTGTGTGAATAATTACAAGCTGCTTTAAGAACTTTTTTTTAATTGATCTTTGAAATGTTTTCCTGTGAAGCTCCACATACTATCAGTAGTAAAAACCATTTCTTTCAACATATTTGGGATTTCAAGAGATAAAAAAGAAAAGTATTGGACAATTTTATTTTACGTTTACTGGTTGTTTGGAGGCATTAGTGTTTAAACTCATAAACCAGATTGCAATTTGGAAAAAAATTCTTAAAGAAAATTTAAAGTATGTGCATAAGCACCTTAAACCAGCTTATTTGTGTCCCTGGGGGCTACTTTTTTTTTTTTTTTAAATGTTTTGTTTTTCTTTCCACGGCTGCTCTTACCATAAGGGATTTAAGAAGCAATCACTTTCAGGCAACCACATCATTCAAAATAACATACAGGGTACTCTGTAGCCTATCCTGCTAAACAAGGCTAGCTCAGGGTACTTAGTAGGTCCCAGGTGGCCGCATTTTTTTTATGTCCTTTGATGGGTGCAATTTTATAGATGTATTGATTTTTATGGGTTATCTGAATTATCTTGGCTACTTTTTTCAAACAGCAAAATAAGTTGCATGGCATTATAAAATGTTTGTCAAGGAATATTATATATTGTCGCGTAAGTCTCTGGTGCGCCCTTTGGAATGGGTAACCCACCTTACATTGGATTAATGAATTTAGATAATGTGTTATGAGTGCATGGAATAAATAGCCCAGAGCTTACATGTGTGATAACAGAAGATTTGAATATCACTTCACTGTTTGTAATATTCTTTTTAAAAAAATCAAAGATTTAAACTTTTAGTAACAGTTTAATTGTTATGGGACGCGGTGGCGCTGCGGGTTAAACCGCTGAGCTGTCGATCGGAAGGTCGGCGGTTCGAAACCGCGCAGCGGGGTGAGCGCCCGTTGCTCGTCCCAGCTCCTGCACACCAAGCAGTTCGAAAACATGCAAATGTGAGTAGATTAATTGGTACCGCTTCGGCGGGAAGGTAACGGCGTTCCGTGAGTCGTGCTGGCCACATGACCCGGAAGTGTCTATGACAACGCCGGCTCCAAGGCTTTGAAACGGAGATGAGCACCGACCCCTAGAGTCGGACACGACTGGACTTTACGTCAAGGGAAACCTTTACCTTTACCTAATTGTTATAAGTATATGTTTTACTAAAGGAAAAACAAACATACAGCCATATCTTGCTACTTTACAAGAAGCAGGAATTAGGGTTACTTGGTTACCTTTTAAGCAGAATTAGGAAACTTGTAGTGTATTAAATGCAGGTCTTTATTTAACAGTGTTCTAGTGTTTATTTACTTAGTAAACACATTTATATGGCAGCCCAATTCACACACAGTGACTCCTGGCAGCTTAGAGAATTAAAAACCATAAAAATACATTACAAAACCCACAGCAGCAGCAAACACATTCAAATCAACCACTTGATTGGCTCTGAAGTTGCTCCCCCAGACCTGCTGACAAAACCACATCTTCCGCACCTTCCAAAAAAGGAGGACGGAGGGGGCCAATCTTATCTTTTTGGGAATGATGTTCCAAAGGATGGGAGCCACCACAGAGAAGGCCCTTTTCCTAAGACCCACTAGATGTACCTCCCTGAGTGGACCTGCAACTTGCCCTGCCTCTCTGCTCTGATGGGCCAGGTGGATGTGACTGGGGAAAGGCAGTCCTGCAAATAACCTGGTCCCAAGCCATGAAGGGCTTTAAATAGCCAGCACCTTGAACTGGATCCAGAAGCAAGTCGGCAACCAATGCAGCTCCGGCAAAAGAGGTGACACACGTACAAATCTAGGCTTGTGCAAAGCTATGCAGGCCACTGTTAATATCATTGCCCTTTACCTTCTTCAATAGTCTGGCCAAGATTTCTCTTTGTTTTAGCTGCTGTTATTGGTTTTGTTGTACTGTGCAATTCTTATTTCAAATCATCAGTTTTTAATCCTACAGTTTTTTAAAAAAATGTTCCACATTTTTTTTTCATAGGCCTTCTTGTGGTCTCAAGCCTGGTACTGAGTAGTATAGATTCTGGAAACCGTAGGCCATCAGTTTTTCTCTTTTAAAACAGTCCCTTTCCAACCTACGAGAATTATTACTGTTTTTTAAAAAATCCCTTTTTCTTCACTCCCTCATTCAACATTTGAATATTCCATCTTTGGATTCAAGATTATTTCCCACTTGTTACTGCAGCCATCTTCATGTTTCTGTCTGTTCTTATTTATAGATTCCCTTCTCTTCCTCTTTTGCTCTGAGAGTTACTTTATACCACTGCTCTTCAGCTATCTTCAAAGAAGCCAAAAACTGGCTAAGCAGCATGACCTAGAGTGACTAGACGACCTTTATATATTACAGGTAGTCTTCACTTAAGACCATTCATTCAGCAACCGTTTCAAATTACGATGGCACTGTAAAAAAGGATTTACAACCTGTGCCCAAAATTATGACTGTTGCAGTGCCCCCGCAGTCATGTGATCAAGATTCAGGTGCTTGGCAGCCCACCCAAACTTACAACTGCAGGGGTGCTTCAACTCCCCCCACCCACCTATCTCCCCCCCGTCTCTGCCCTTTTGGAAGCCCTGCACCCTGCCTTGTGGGGTGGCAAGCAGACCTGGAACCGCACAGTTCTGGGGCTGTAGCCAGCTCCAGTCTTCCTAGCCCAGCTGTGTGAAGATCCAGCCTAGCTCATCCCAGCTGACCCGCATGAAAATCCAGCCAAGCCCAGCCACCTCCAGCTGCTCCAGCCCACATTCATTCATCCAGCTGCCTCTTTTCCCCATTCCCCACACCTATCTTTTGACTTTTTCACTCAGCTGCCATGGGAGAAGCAGAAGTGCCTGGCTGCCTTTGCTGAATCCCTTTTGGACCTAGCTTCTCCAGTGAACATTTCTTCCACGTGGCTCCCTTCCAAACGCTGTCTTTGGAAGCTTATGCTATTTTTTCAGAGCCTTTGGAGCTCTGAGCTTTCCAACGGGAGTTGAAGGCAGTGTTCAGGACTGGGAAGGACGAAACCCGGAATGTCTTGGATTGGGTGCTCAGACTAATGACCAGTAAAATTCATTTAATGACGGCAAGGGGAGTTGCCAGGATTGCCGTTGCTAAGCAATGCCATCTTGCTTTACAACCACATTGCTTAGTGACAGAAATTCCAGGCTCAGTTACCATTGTTAAGTGAAGACTACCTGTAGTCAAACAGGCTTTATGACATACAATAGCTGATATCCAAATTGCCCCTTGAAAGGTCAAGATCTTTGATTAAGTAATTGCATTGTTCAATAGAGGGAGTGACCATGCAAACAGATACAGAATGCAGTATGTCTCCATAGCTAGTGATGTTTTATATTCTTATATATTTAACACTGTTGCAAGATTTGCATATGCAGTGTAGCAATACATGAGTGCATCAACAAGATACTACTGTATTTTGAGTGGTCTAATTTGAGGGCCCACTTGATTCCCAGCACAAAGCATGGCTTTGTAAAAATGGCTCTCTCTTTTATTTCAAGCTGAGTTCCAGTTCCACTTCCATTGCCTTACTAGTAGGAAAACAAAATCAATTTTGTTCTAATTAAATAAAGATTTTCATTTATTTCCTTCACATTCACTTTGTTGTTATTATTGCCCTGAGAAATTGGGCTAACATAAAAAATGGCTTACAATGCTGCACCCCTTTAGAAATTTAAAAGAAAGTTTGCTTTAAACCTGGCCTTTAATCTGTTTCTTAAAATAATTCAGAAAGACCCCAATGTTAGTCTAATATAGCCCTTTGTATGTTTTTGGAACTAATAATGTGGATTTTATCTACATCATATTAGTTTAAGTAGAAAGGAATTCTTTCAAGAGGAGACTGTGAGTTACTTCCATTTCTTCTCTTTTATCCTTACATTTCTGTAGAACGCACACTCTTTACAGATACTTTCTATTAAATAATTGGTTATATAAAATAACTGCTTTTCTCCCAAGTTTTCCACATGTTTACTGAATCCATCGTTACTTAATTAATTTAGGTAAACATATTATTACAATTCTCTTTGCCTTTCCCTCTCAAATATATAACATTTTTGTCCTCCTGTTCATAACACTGATGATGGTGGGCAAAGGATTACCCCAATTTATTTCTGAAAATTCCTGATTTCTTTAATCTGAGAAAGTTGTTGGTCAATGCAATATATTACTTGCCTGTTTTCACCCTGAGTAATTCTACCTACATTATTTCTTGTGGCAAAGACAGCACAGAATTGACACATTTATTGCCTCACAGTCTCAATTCTTTGGCAGAAATTTTATGTAAAGTATTAATACTGTAGTATATGCATAAGAGAGAATACTGAATGGCCTATATTGTGGGGCAGAGTCCTGCTGTATTTCAGGCATTTAAACGGAAGATGAAGGAAATGCAGTATGATATAATTTCATATAATGAGAGTAGGAGTGCTATTTCCCAGATATAACAACAACAACAATCCAGAAGTCTTTGAATATAAATCTTGACATACTTTATAGATAGTCATGGCAACAATGCTCTCTCAGCCTCTGTCTCCACATTTGCATTTTAGAGTTAAAAACGATCATGCAAAGTTGTTGTAAGTGCTTTTAAAGAATTTTAAACACTTGAAAACAATATTAAATATTTATTATTGTTACTTCTACTCCTAATATTTCAACTCTGTTTTCCAGGTACAAAAGCAAACTTGGATATTTCAGAATTTTTTAGAAATTTTGAGGATAGTCAAAAGAGTTTAGGGTGACTAAAAGTTGTCACTATTATTTAGTTATGACACATTTCTTCATAGATTAATATGTTAAATTTACTATATATTTTACTGGGTCAGTACAAATTATTTTTGTTGGCAAAACTATAAGGACCAGTTGAAAGATACTGGTTTACATGTGTGTGTATATTTTGTTTTTACATAGGGGAATTTAAGCTTTTCCTGTATGGAGCCTCACACGGTGCCAGTATTTTTCAATGCTACCAGTTTCCTGGAAGTGCCTGGCCATCCAAATCGTGAATTATTCTCAGTCAGCTTTCAATTTCGGACATGGAATCCAAATGGAGTTCTGCTGTTCAGCAACTTTGTTGAAGGCCTAGGTAGCATACAGATTGACTTGGCTGAGGGAAAAGTCAATGTCCATATTAATGTTACTGGAGTGAAGAAGAATAAAATCAACATATTTTCAGGTGAGTATAGTAACTAAAAAATATTTTTAGATTACAAAGTATTTCTCCATGTGATTTTGAACTTTCCTACTTGGTAATAACAGAAAAGTTTACTTTAGAAGTGGTAGGAAAACCTAGAAGTTTTGTTTTATCTTTTGCAAAGGAATTTCTCACTGAATGAATTATTTATACTGAAAGTAGAGTTCAAAGTTTATCTGACTACAGTATAACACTAAAGTGCATAATGGAGCTGAATTTAATCATAAACACTTTGGGGGGAAAAGATGTGGGGCCAGGGCTGGGGGTGGGGGCCGGGAGAGATGATTCTTCCAAACACAGTGGAGGACTATAAACAGTAAGTCCTGCTATGATTTTTTGAGGTCACTAATAATTATTGTAGTATACTGTGCCAATATATAGTGACACTTTTACAGAGTAACATGAATAAACTTAAATCAGAACCAACCTTAAGGAACTTGCATTTTAAATTTTGACATTGGGGAAGACATTAAAAGAGAATAGAGGAAACAGAGGCAAGAAGGACAATTTAATGTTCATTTTCAGTAGTTCAGTTCAATTTTATTACGGTCACTGAAGAGTACAAGATACAATTCTATAAAGATATACACATTAGCCTTAGCCTTAAAATATGAGCCATCTGATTTAAAAGAATTTTAAATTTGAATTTACAAGTTCCAATTAAATGTTAAAATACATTTAGATCACAATGTAAATGAGCCCCTTAATCAAATTTATTTTCATTTCATTTTCAGTATAATCAAACAGAAAAATTAGAGCATTAACTAGAAGATGAAAAGGGGGAGCAGAGATCCTTCAGCTCTATCCCAAAAACTAGAATGGTGCTTAATAAGAAAATATGTAGCATGATGCATGGCTGTCCAAATAGAGGTGGGCGAAAAAGTCAAGATGGTGGCCGTGGCCATAACACTGAAGCCCTGACCCTTTTTGACATGTGTTGCACGTGTGACAGTGTATATAAAAAGGGGTGGGGCTTTAATCAGCTGTCATCTTCACTTTTTTGATGCTCCTGATATGGTGTATCAATAAAGTCCATCTCATGCCCTTTCCCATTTCAGTATATGTTCTAAGTACATGCGTGAAGTTCTTCTTTGCTGGACTGTGCACTTTTGCACTAGCTACACTAACTGGTGATACTGTATAGAAAGAGACAAAGTACTCCATCTCTCTTTCTATTGCTCACTTGCTCACTATCATCACTCTTCCTGCTCCAAATATAAGTTGATTTCAGATTTTTTATTTCATGCACAGATCCTAAACCAATGGTGTGGAGCTAAACTTTGAAGAAGATAAGATTTCAGTAGTGTGCAGTTATTGTGGCGCACTGTTCTAGTTCCTGAAGGGTCCTGCTGATAAAGCCTTGTTCTTGGTCCTGTCTGCCATCTAAGAGCAAGACAAAACAGCATGAGGCAGAGAGCAGAACTTCCTTCCAACAGAACTCATTTACAAACTGGGGAGTTTTAGGCAGTGGTGGGGAAAAAAAATTCTTATTTTAGAAAGCTTTAATCTTTTTTTAATTATTTGTAAGTGGGACAGGTTTGCCAGTGAGACAGAATTTGTAAAATCAGTAATGTGGTAGTCTTTACAGGAAACAAAAAGATGATACTTCTTAATTCATACTATATCTGGTTACTGGTTCCTCTCCTGTTATGGGATAATAATAATGTATTATTATTCACAAATATTTGTATTGGCTTAACTAAAGGAAAGAGAATAAGTAGATAGTTTAATCTACTGAAAATCTCTTTTTTATTTGAATACTCTACTTCTCATTTACCAGTATAATTTGCACAACTGAAAGAGGTTAATACTGAGAATTTTGTTAAGCGGATATCATATACAGCTGGAGTGCAGAAAAGCATTAGATTTTGAGATAGTTATCAGTTACATCAATACTGTTTTTATATGTTGGGGATAATTTATATGCACATAGGAAAAGCGAACAGGGAAAGTTGAATTATTTAAAATTGAATAAATCAGTGTGGAGACAGATATGGAGCCAACAGATCAAAACAAAATACTGTATGTCGTGAGTATGCTAGAGGCAAAGAGAATGGGCAATTTTTAAATGTTGTTGTTGTGACATTAATGATTCCCTCCACCCTGCCGTGCTGAGATGGTTAAGTGCCAGAAAGTACAGAGCTTTAATGATGAACTTTATGGACTTGACCATGCCAAATTCAGTTGATACTTTGGGCACATTACTGATTGAGGCCTCCAACAACATTATGACAACAAATAAAAATCTTGAAAATAACCAGAGAAATTTGACCCAGCAAGCCATGAAGAAGAGACAAAGCAAGGACTGTCACTTCAGAATGAGCCAGTTCTAGATGATGAGGCAACAAATTAATTAGTGAAGGGATACAACAATCCATCTTGTGCAACTCTGGTTCCAGGCCTACAAGTCAGCCCTCTCCACCATTGGCAAGATGCCAGTGTGAAATACTGAAGCAAGCAGAATCAGAAGCTATTTGCCTCTCCACTGAAGTAGCTATTATTAACGTATTTAAACAAATGTTAGACAGCAGCACAATAATCCATTTTACAAGTGTTTCTCATGGGCCCTTTCAGGTTCCTTTTAAGGGTCAGCATGCTTCTGGCTGCAAGAACTGTCTAGTCTATTTGAAATAAAATTGTTTTTTGAGAACAGGACTTTACCTGTTTAATAACCACCAAGTTGATTTATGTATAAAGTAGAGAAAACAGCTTTCTCCAACTTGGTGTCTGCCGGAAATGGTGGATACCTGAAAATCAGTTCTGTTGCCCAGCTTTTGCCTTTCTTCATGAAATGGGGGGGGGGGAATGGGCTGACTCATCAGGACAGATGAAAACAGGTGCACCAATAACAAATCTAATGTACTAATAGAGATTAGGGAATCATTAGTTGTGACCTTGTATCCTGCATATTTGTGGTTGCATCTGTCAACATTTTAGTGATCCTTAGGGGTGGGGTGAGGCAAAATGGAGAGAAGGAAGAACACCCAGGTGGCATATATTGTTTGTTTGCTGGATTTTTGCATTGTTATGATGGTACTATCACCAGGCTCTACAATTATAGGCTTCTGTTTGCATACTACTTTGGAGACCTCTCTTTGTTCCCATCTCCTAAATGTATTCATTGTTTGCTTGTTTTCAAATTTTCACTAAGCCTTTGTGGAGCTACTGCCTTTTTTTTTTTTTTTTTTTGCCTCACTGGTGGTGGTTATTGAATGTTTTTGAATCATGGTTTTCAATAATTCTAACCCATCAGGAGCTTCTTTTCCCATTATTTTTTCCACCATGGAATCTTTATCATTGCTCTGAGATTGCAAAAAAAATCTGCTTTGTTGAATTATGCATTTGACTATATTCATCTGTAGTTTCCTTTAAAATCAAGAAATTCAACACTATATGATCACTTTCTCCCACTGCTACTGCTACTTCTGGTTCATCAACCAAGCTTTCTCTGTTGATTGAACTCTTTTCTTTGTCTATATCTCCTCTGGTCTTTGGGGATCAACTTTCCTATCTTCTGATCATTTTTGGCTGTCTCTTTCATGGCCCCTTCTCTTAAGTCTCTTCCATATGGAGACTCACTTCCTCTATCAGCAGTTGTTGAAGCACTTCCCGTGTATTTTGTCTCCTTAAACTTCCTCTCATATGACATGAACTGTGGCCACTGTCTGTAGTTCTCATTCCTTCCAGCACTGCCACATACTTGTACTTGCTGGAGCAATATGACAGTTTCTTTCTAGCCAGGAGCAAAACATACAACAAACATTTGCAGGTCTCAATAGCAAGTTCAGTTCCACTTGTGCTTCTTAAGGCACCACCAGAAAGGATTTCATTTCTTCTAATCCCTTTTTAGGCTGTCAGTTTGTTTGTTTGTTTGTTTAATATTCCGCCTTTATTATTTTTATAAGTAGCTCAAGGTAACGAACGTACCAAATACTCCTTTCTCCTCCTATTTTCCCCACAACAACCACCCTGTAAGATGAGTTGGGCTGAGAGAGAGGGACTGGCCCAAGGTCACCCAGCCGGCTTTCATGCCTAAGGCGGGACTAGAACTCACAGTCTCCTGGTTTCTATCCCATTGCCTTAACCAGTAGACCAAACTGGCTGTCTTCTTTTCATTTCAATGATAGGATAAAACATAGAGAAGTCTCCGTGTTTAGCTCAATACACATTGTTTTCCTAAAGGAAACTATGTCTACTATGACTTCTTGAACTCTTACGTCAAATTCTCCTCCCAAATTCTTGTTATCTCTCTATGTTTGCTCACTCAGTTAACTCACTCCCCGGAATTGTGTGTATATGTGTGTATGTAATTTAAGGATCTCATATCATGAACGGATTTATATAAACATTGGGTTGTATTCTAAGTTGCTGTTCTGTATCTTGGCAGAAAGAGAGTATAATTTACAAGAAAAGGGGGAAGACTACTGCTTGCTTCAGAGCTGGTGAGATCACCATTTCTCAAAGAAGCATTCACCACTGCATGTATTCCCCTGGAGCCTTTGACCAACCTAGAGAGGCATTTAACTAAAATACAGGTGGCCACACCCACAGCTCCAATAACTTTCTCCACTTCCTTAGGGCTAACAAGATTGAGCTCCTCCCAGATAACATTCAGGACCATTTCTCAGTCAACTCCATAGGACTTCCCAGCTGGAGTCCAAGCAATTTTATTCACCAGATATTGAGAATAGTCTTCACTACAATCTTGCAGATACTCATCTGGCCCCTTCTGACCCAGCAGGAATTGGGCTCCCTGAACAGGACTGCTGGAGGATGCAATAACAGTGGAGAAATAGGCACATTTCTCTGCTCTTACCACAACAATATAGGCTCTAAGAAAGTCTCTTACCTGTGTCCAACTTGCTTCTAGTTTTCCTCCAGCAACATTCCAGGCATCTCTTCTGCCACTTTATCCTCTGGATGTCCTCTGTAAACCAGGGGACACATCTAGGTCTGTGGGCAACAAGAATCCACATAGGTACAGTCTGATCTAAAGCCACTGCCTGTAGCTCATTCGAAGTGGCAACCAAGGTCTCAGCCAAACCATGTATCAAAACTCCCTCTGAAACCCAGTTGGGTCCATTAAGTACCTGGGGCAGACAGATCAAAAAGGCCCAGCCTCCCTGTTGAGGTGGGGAGGTCTGCAGAAAACTTGAAGGTCAAGAATTATCTGTCTGTGATAAGGGACCAATGGTAATATCCTCCAACTCCAAATAATGTCACCACAGTGGAACTTAAACATGCAAGGGAGGAATCCTCCAAAGAATATTCCTTAGGATAGATGAAGCCAAAACAATGACTCCAATAGAATTGTAATAGAACTGTAATATGGCATGACAGAGATCTAGTATATATTCCGATTGCTATTGTTACTCATATAAGGGTATCCAATTTAACTGGCAGATAATAGTAGGCAGCAGGAGGCTGGGCTTCCATAAACATCCATGTAATGATTGCCTATTCTAAAGTATCATCAGACTCACAAGCAGAAGTTCAAGGATATCTGATTTAGTAAAGAACAGCATGCAGGATCACAAAGAAAGCTGAGAATACTAAAAGCACGGGCAAATTCAAACTAAGAACCCTCGGTGAAAATGAAATCCCTCCCCCTTTGAATCTTCTCAAGTCCATATCCACAGGTGCTCCTACTGGTTTCTGATGGTCTGCGGGAAAAGTCCTTGAACAGGCAAGATAACCCAAACACATTCCATTCCCCTGATTCCACATACAGAGCTTGGTACAAGGTTTCAAAGCAGCTCCCTCCCAAACGGAAGCACACGTCAGTGCCATGGCATGGGAAACGTTACGATGTTTAAGATACATTGAAACAGTGAACATGACAATCCAGAAGAGAGGATTACTCTTTCTCCGAAATATATATCCCTGTTCTAAAAGTTGGGAGAAAAATGTCTTTCACTGTCTAGAGTGAAAGCATGCAACCTTAGCAAGACCTGAAAGTGTGGGGAGATAAGCACAAGTCACTCTTGACCCTTCTTTAGAAACACACACACACTCTCTCTCTCTCTGTGTATATATAATTGTATTAAAGATTTGTTTAAAAAAGAAAAAAAATACAAACTAATATAAAGTGAGAGAAAGAAAAGAAGAAAGAAATCAAGGAGAAAGCTAAAAGTGCAAGAAAGGGGGAAAGGTAAAAGACAAACAGAAAAGAAAGAAAAAAGATACAAAGAAGTAGCTTCTGATCTCTACAGCAATTATAAGTACAGTTATAAATTTACCTCTTACTCAATGGTTACAACATAACTCTCTTTTTTCTATAATCTATTCTGTCTAGTCATCAAAATTATAAATTGTAAGTTCATTTTTTTCTGTTTCATGCAAAACGGTCCATAAGGGGTTTCCAGTCAGAAATAAAGGTAGATACTATCTTTTGAAAGAAGTCAGTTTAGCCATCTCAGAACCATTGACAACCTCTGCCACCAGTTCTTCTCTTGATTTTATTTTACATTCCCCTTGACAAAATTCTAATATCTCACAATAAGTTAGCCATTTGTGTTTGACTATTATTTCTCATCTATAAATGCTTCTTGTCCTGAGAGCCACAGAGGTGTTTTCAGGCAAAACCTGGGTTTGTACCTATTACATATTCTCAGTATGGCATGTCTAATGTAATGATTTTTAAAATCCACATTAACCTTATCATACCACAAATACCCATGCCACCCAAATCTCAGGTTGTGTCCTTCTAACTTCAAAGTAACAATTATTTGTGCTTTCCGTGAAGTGTAAATCGATCTTACCGATTTTATAAAGTTCCCTCCAAAATTCCTATCTTCCAAAACCTTGAACAGAAAGCCTAAAATTTTCAAAGGCCTTCTCTACATATAAGAAAATTGATATGGCTTGTTTTTCATTATGTTGCTCCAAATATTCCAAAATGTCCAACACATGTCTAACATTGTCCTTTAACTGTATTTTAGGTAGAAACCCACATTGATCTTCATGAATGCCCTTCTTTAGAAATTATAAAGTAGGCTATGGGGACTTTCCCCATAGAAAATAGTTTAAAGCTTGAAAATGGAATTCACCATTGCGGATGAAGTGCAGCTATTGTGCTGGCAAAGCAATCTGGGCATGGATTTTTTGCCTGTCAGTCTCTGTAGCTGTGTAGCTTTATAATGTGTCCTTTGGCAGCTTGGCATTTTCTGTTGACATTAATTGAGTAAAAGTAAACTTTTATCCCATTCTTCCTTGAAAGAGCATCAACCTTCTGCAGCATTATGTTTGTTTTCTGTGCAGTTCATAGAACTAGGAGCCACAATAGGCCTGGGGAAAAAAGCAAAGCTTCTCTAACATTATTTAGATCTTCAGAAAGATAGCAATTCTTTTTTTTGTAAGAGTCTTTGTACATTTTACAATTTCATTTTCAAATGTTGCTGAAACGGCTGCATGGATTCAGCGAGGTGAAGCAAAGAGCTTGGGTTTTTTGGCTTTCTAAAGCAGATTTACACAATTGATATTGTCTTGAGGAACTTTGCTCATTAATTTTATGTATTGGCAAAGCAGCTAAATTGTCTTATTTTAGAAATAGCCTCTATAAATGTGCCATTTATTTTAATATGAGAAAATTCTTGGTAAACGAACATTGCAGAGGGTATTTGTCTGAGGTATTCTGCAATAAGAATGTCTACCTATAGAAGACCAAAAAAAAAAAGAGGAGCTAATGCTGCTAGTGCTAAGTTTTGGCTTGAAATCTTGAAGTCCCCATTTTTAATGGGAGATTTTTTTCTTAGAATGCTGAAATACATAATCAAATCCTTAGTGTGATGTATTATATCTGACATCTCCAGATTTCTTTTATCCATTCAGCCTCAGGGCTATTTAATTTTTTTTTCTTTTTGTGTGTGGGGGGGGGGGATACCTATAACATAGTGTTCATAAAAAAATAAAATAAACAGATTACTTGTATTAGCTGTTATCTCATGTAGCCAATTCATATCCTCTTAACTGAAGAATAAATACTTTTTAAAATAGAATTCAGTTAAAATGTTAATATTCCTTTTCCAAATAGAATTTAAAGAGAACATTCATGATATGTTGATGATGAAATTCATTATGACTGTTATAATGTGGGCCTAAATGGGAACACAAACTTCATGTATACTATTAAACTAATAATTATACTAATATTGGTATTCTTCATTAGATTTATATCCTGTCTTTCATTCAGTAGAAACCGGTGGCATTCATAGCTCTCCTCTCATTTACTCAGCAATCCTGTGAGAGAGATAATGACTGGCCCTGAGTTGCCCAGTGAGCTTCCATAGCTAAGGTGGACTTAAACAGGAGCCTATAAATACCTATTTCAATGACATGAAGGGATGTTTCAGGGACTGTAGTCTTCAGAGCTTGCTCTAAGTGCATCTAATTATCTGCTGTTTTTATAAATTAGAGTAAGTAGGATAGTTGGCTGCATGTCCTATCTTACAGAAGACAACCTTCTGTGTCATAGGTAGGTCATCATGAGGTGGGTCATCACATGTGGCCCTTGGCCTCAAAAGGTTGGGTCCCAGAGCTGCAGCTAACGTCATTGGCTCACATACATACCAAACTCTCATACCCATAGCACCTACCCAAAAATAATAGAGTAAACTTGCTCTGTGTCCCTTCACTCAGGGATTGCCATTTTCCAGGTTTATGGAAGAGAGCTTTCTCAGTTGCTACACAGACACAGACACACACACTCACACCTCTTCTATGAAAGAGCATAATCCTGGATATCCAAATGGTCTCTGGCTTCCTGCTTTTTAGTAAGTCCATGAAAACATGGCTATTTCATCAGGCCTCAGGGGCTGGAATCGTAAGATCTGTTCCCTTGTCTTTTGTTTGGTGGTTGCTGAATGGATTAGAAGTCTGGTGTTACTGTATATGTTGCTATATATTGTCATTTTTAATGAATACTAGTTACTGCTATTTTATTGAAATGTACACTGTATGCTTTTAACCCACCTTTTATGGTTGGGATATATGCTGCCCATAGTTAGTATTGAATGGAATAGTTTATAAACCCAATGAAATATAAATAAACAAAACAAATAAATACATCATTACCCTTCCCACTACCTCCTTCATCACAGTTCCCACTCAGTGATCTAGAGCTGGGATTTGTGAGAGGAAACAAGATTTCCTCATTTTTCTCAGAGAAGTGTTATTGAAAAACCAGTCAGGTATTTGGGAGGAGGTGGGAATGGCAGGGTGTTTTCCCAAGGCCACGTTTAGTCTATACTCCAATGATCTCCTGTTCAAATTCTTTTAGTGTGTGTGTGTGTGTGTGTGTGTGTGTATTCCTTCCTTCCTTCCTTCCTTCCTTCCTTCCTTCCTTCCTTCCTTCCTTCCTTCCTTCCTTCCTTCCTTCCTAACCTCCCAAAAACCATGTTCTGGTTTTTCTGAGGAATGTGCAACCCTCTGAGGAGACTTTCACTTCAGGACTCTTTTTGGTTTCCACAGTCATTAACTTCTTTTTTCAATTACCTTCATCATCTTAAGTACTAGAAACTTGCCTTTAAAAAAAATAAAAGCTGAGATTTACAGAAAGTTGAATTTTGCAGTGAGTAAATACTATGCTTGTGAAAAACAGCACACATACCACTATGTCCAAGAACCGCATTTCTATGCAAAGTATGGAGGGACTGAGAATCTGTCAGCCCTTCAAGGTAAAATTGACTAGGAAATGCTATGTAGGTCACTATAGACTTGCTATAGTAAAGAATCTTGCAAGTCTGAATGCACTTCCCTTCTCCCTCCCTTTATCTTTGTGTGAACTAGGGAGGGGCTTGTCTTCCTTGACCTGGGCTCAGGCCCCTTTTATCTAACCACTGACTTGGTAGTAGCTCTTTCTCCTGTCCTTCAAGGCCATTCCCTCTACCTGCTATAGCACATTGGTATGTCACGAAAGGTCCATAGGTGTGGTGCGTCAGCCAGAACCCTGCCTCCATGACATCACCAAAAGTGTGCCATGAGATGAGAAAGGTTGAAAACCTCTGGTCTACAAAATCATATCCTCAAGTGTACTTGCCTTTGTTAAAATTACGTTAATTATTTTAAAAAATGTAATTATCTTAGTTTGTGGTTTTTGAACACTGAATCCCATTTTTACAGATTCTTAGAAACAGCTGCATAGAATTACTCAATAAGCACATCAACCAGAGTAAGAGTTCCAAGAAGCTTGAAAGGCTTTTTAATGGTTTTGGAAATCTGTTTTAAATGATGAACAGAACTGTATTTATTGCAGTTCACTAGTAATATAGCTTTTTATGTTAATCACCCTTTAGTTAGCCATACTTTCCATGCATAACAATACGCTTTGTTTGTTTACACAGATATACAGTATAAAGCGATTTTCTATATACTTATGGTAAATCCAAGTCTTGTTATGCAAAATCGTTACAAATTAAAATTAATCTGATAAAAGTTATTTTTTTAAAAAATGTGAGAAGCTGTGACAAAGATATGTGTTGATTTTGTATAACATGAGCACTTGTAAAATCAGTCAAGGGCAGAGCATTGTGATATAATAGCATTGTGCTGTTTTATCTTCATGGCCAGTTGTTTTCAAACAAAGCTATATTTTGTAGAATTCCAGGTCACTCGATGCATATTTCATTCATTTACAAATACTATGTCTTTTTTTAAAAAAAATCAATGCTTATGCTAAATAAAAAAGTATTTTCCTTACTGAAAAAAATAAGGGAGAAAGCTGGAGGATTTTATCATCGAAATATAATTATTAGCATTTATTTCATTCTTTTGGAAACTTAAAGCACTTCACCTGCATTACATCAGTGCTGCTTTACAGCACTTAAAAGTAGATTGGGTGAGAAGGGGAGTTTTCTCAGAATTTGGGGAGTTGTAATCCCAACACATTTGGAGAGCTTGGGAAACTGTTCTTCAGATTCAGAACTTCCAGAGATTTATCATAGGATTTCTGCATGTAAAACTAGGGTGGAATCTCAAAATGTCAAATCAATAAACTATATGAGCTATCAACACTTCCTATCAAGCATTCAGTTCATCTGTATAACCCCCACCTGCTACACCTAGAGCTGAGACATCTGAAATCCAATGCTGGCTCATGTTCTCTTGTCTTCCAGCTGTGAAGGATTGGAAAAGGTCACTTCTGCCTTGAGGTTGCCTCATTGTAACTGCCCTACATCAAGGTCCTTACTAATCTTACTTCATCTGGTCCACTTCCTTGTAAATGTACATCAGTTAATGTATCCCTTTCCCTCTTGCTGGCTTAAATTCTATATTTCAGCTAGATGCAATAAAGAACCTGAGCTCCCCAAAAGGAGCCATTAGTTATGCATATGTAAACAACTACTGTAAAGTCATCACTACATGAGATGGGCAGTGAACAAATATGATAAATAAATAAATAAATACTGTTTTTGTAGATGAAGCTTTGAGCGCCATTATTTAAGTTTTTATACTCAGTGATATCCTAGCTGCTGCCAGATCTACAAGCAATGCAGCAGTATGAATGTGTGTGGATTTATCAGCATGGAGTATTGCCAGACTTGAGCAGCTATCTTCCTGGCCAGACTGCCTAAAACCTTATGTTCGTTTTGTTATCAGGTCTACCTGATGCAGTTGCTGGTCTCCTGAAATATGAACAGCCATTGATCTCTTGGTGTTTACTGTATTTCCCCTGAGCTCTGGGGGTGGTTGGTCAGTCAGAGAAAACTATTCATATATCTTGTCTATATATTGATTTTCATTCTTTCTGACTCACTGCCCAGATACAGCACCCGTCTTTTTTTTGTTGTTGTTAAACCTTATCCATCTGAGCTTTCAAAAGAGGAAAAAAGGAGAAGATAACTGTAAAGTTTGTTTTGATCTTACAAACACAGAACTGGCCTGATGGATCAGATCAAATGTCCAATATTTGATTCTAGCATCAGCCAGTTGGGACCCTTTGGGAGTTCACAATTCCAACATTGTTGTCCATCTATTATTATAGAGACCTCCTGGGGAATGAGGTAGTAGGTACCCTGGCTTGGTTAGTTAGGCTGTTATGGCTTTTATGAGTTTTATGCTATTTAATTGCTATATTTTATGTTATGCTGTTAACTGCTGGGAAGTTTCTATGTGATTATGGTATACAAAATATACAAATTACTAAATAAATAAATGGAGCTAACACAAAAACAGTGGGAGCCAAGCCTGTTTTGATTGTGACATCAACTAGTATTCCATTCCTGTGCCTACCAAATCTGTAACATGTGCTCTGTAATCCATTATGATTATCATTATTCTGCAGGTGAGGTACTTTGTACATGGTTAAAAGTTATTATAAACATAGTAGGAATGCTTTCTAATACATTTCATGGATGATTGAATGGATAGAAGCTGAGAAACATCAAGCAGAGAAAGAAAGATACATTTTGAGATTATTCAGTCTTATTCATCTTTTCAAACAAACACTGACCAAATTTCCCACAGAAAAAATATACTGCAGCTCTTTTTAAAATTTCCATGGCACAGTGTTGGTGCTAAACTTTGTAGAATAGCATTCAAAATGATGGTTATCACATGCCCAGATGTGCCCCTTTTTTTACTGCAGTTATGTTCTGGACAGGGACGTGGTGGCACTGCAGGTTAAACTGCTGAGCTGCTGAGCTTGCCAATCGGAAGGTCGGCGGTTCGAATCCGCGTGACGGGGTGACCTCCCGTTGCTAGTCCCAGCTCCTGCCAACCTAGCAGTTCGAAAACACGCAAATGTGAGTAGATTAATAGGTACTGCTTCGGCAGGCAGGTAACGGTGTTCCGTGTAGTCATGCTGGCCACATGACCACGGAAGTGTCTACGGACAAACGCCGGCTCTTCGGCTTTGAAACGGAGATGAGCACCGCCCCCTAGAGTCGGACACGACTGGACTTCATGTCAAGGGAAACCTTTACCTTTACCTATGTTCTGGACAAGAAGAAATATTATCCCCAAAAGCCTAGGCTTGGAACAGGAGTGGCATTGATGGCACTGGCCATACACAGGGCATGTGGAAGGCATGAGGCATAGGGATTGTGCTTCCTAACTGTAGTTTCTGGGAAATATGTTTATTTTATTTATTTATTTATTTATTAGATTAATACAGCACCCATCTCACTATAAAAGTGATTCTGGGTGGCTTACAAATAAAAAAAATACTTTTATAGTGAGATGGGTGTTATATAAACTTAATAATAAATAAAATAAAATATAAAAAGTCATTAACATCAATTATAAAAATACAAAAAAAAAAAGATAAAACAAGAAAACTAAAAGGCAGAGAGAGCATCTTTAAGCCACCAACCATGCTCAGGACTGCCTATCACTCTTGGATCCCCAAGCTAGTTGGCAAAGCCAGGTCTTAACACTGTTCCTGAAGGCCAGAAGAATGGGAGCCAACCTCACCTCTGGGGGCAAGATGTTCCACAGGACAAGGGCAACAGCAGAAAAGGCTTTCCTCGACCCCACCTGTCATGAATAAGGATGGCGAGCAGGGGGCTCCCATCCAGACTGTTAAGCGCATGCGTAGCACTGAGGAATTAGGTAGCCATTCAAAGAGACACAGATCAGGACCGCCTTAACCTTTGGGGTTTATATGGCTGGGTTTCTCCCACGCTTCTTCAGTTTGTTAGGATTCCTGTTATGTACAAGCAATAAAACATTAGAGACCAGTTCCTTGTCTCAGCGTGTTTCCTGGCAGTTAGGACACCACCAGTCGAAATTCTTTTGCTGAAATTCTTTAGTGGTACTTAACATGCCCTTACTGTCAGACCAGGTTGGACAGGTCAATGTGATTGGGATGAGATGGTTCTTCAGGTAACCTGGGCTCAGGCCATGAAGGACTTTAAAGGTCATAACCAGCACCTTGAATTGGACCCAGAAGCACACCGGCACTCAAGGCAGCTCATACAGCCAAGGTGTTACATGCGCAGCCCTAGAGGTGCCCATAACCGCCTGCACCACCACATTCTGCACCAGCTGCAGCTTCTGGATACTTTTCAAGGGTAGCCCCATGTAAAGCGCATTGCAGTAATCCATATGGGAGATGATCAGGGCATGAGTGACTGAGAGAAGGGCCTCCCAATCCAGGAAAGGGCACAACTGGCACACAACATGAAATTGAGCAAAGGCCCTCCTAGCCATGACTGCTACCTGCTCCTTGAGCAGTATTTGTGAGTCCAGGAGAACCCCCAAATTGCACACTGAGTCCATCTGGGGCAGTGCAACCCCATCAAGGACTGGCAATGTAGATTCCCAGATACAGAAGAGCCCCATACCCACAGCCACTCCGTCTTACCAAGGTTCACCTGAAGCCTGTTGTTCCCCATCCAGACCCCCACAGCCTCCAGGCACTGTGAAAAAACATCCATAGCATAGAACTTAGTTCACCTGGGACAGAGATATACAATTGGGTATCTTCAGCATACTGATGATACCTCATCCCGTGGCTTCATGTAGATGTTAAAAAAGAGCGGAGAGAGCACCAAACCCTGCAGCACCCCACAGAGCAGGGGATGTGGGTTGGACCTCTTGCTTCCTATCAACACCAATTGGGACCAGTCTCAGAGGAAGAAGGTGAACCAGCATAAAACTGTGCCACCCACCCAAGATCCCAGAGCCAACCCAAAAGGATATCATGGTTGATGGTATTACAACAGTAAAAGTCTATGAATAATTAGGCAAGCAATCTCAATCAAGACCACCCAAGCAAGGGTGGATGAACAGACAAGGCTGCAGGGTCAGACTTAGGCAGAACAGCAAGGCAGAATTCAGCTAACTCTCTGATCAAAGGTGTCAGACTTGGTGATGCTAGATTGCGTGGCAAGGCAGAAGTGGAAGGCGAGGTCCCATAGACCAGCACACAGACAGGATTGGTCTGGAATGTGGAGGCTAGGCAGGACTGGACTGGAACCCTTAGACAAGGCTTGGCTCTGGAGGCTAGGCTGGACTGGACTGGAGAGTCAAGGCAATGCTGATCTCTGGGAACTAGGTTGGACTTGACTGGAGAGTCTAGGCAAAGCTGAGAGCTGGAAGCAAGACTGGACTGGGCTGAAGAGCTCAAGCAAGACTGAGAGCTGGAAACAAGGCTGGACTGGACTGGAGAATCCAAGCAAGGCTGAGGACTGGGAGCAAGGCTGGACTGGACTGGAGATTTCAAGCAAAGCTGAGAGCTACGAACAAGGCTGGACTGGACTGCAGAACCCAAACAAGGCTGAGGACTGGGAGCAAGGCTGGACTGGACTGGAGATTTCAAGCAAAGCTGAGAGCTACGAACAAGGCTGGACTGGACTGCAGAACCCAAACAAGGCTGAGGACTGGGAGCAAGGCTGGACTGAACTGGAGAGTCTATGCAAGGCTGAGGACTAGAAACAAGGCTAGAAGCATACCTGGATTGTGCTGAAGCATGGCAACAAGATCTGGAGCTAAATGCAAGACTGTGCTCAGCAGAGACATCAAGGAGACACTAGACTGGAGCAGTTTGTGCAGAAGGCAGTTCCGCAGAGGTAGAAGACACTGGCACTGGTTCCACACTGGCTACAGGCAAGGCTTCTGATGCAGGTAAGGACTCTTCCGCAAGGGCTGTGAGCTCAAAGGATCAGTTGTCTCCAGCAGCTTGCTCTTTGCACGTCTGCCTTTTAAGGTGATCCTTTTCTCATGCCTTTTCTCTCCTGCAGCCAATCAGGCTGCTTTCTGATTCACGTGCTTCTCTGCTCTCCTGTCTTGAGCACTGATTGGAGAATTCAAATCCTCCTCCAGAGTTTGACCAATCTGTGTCTGCAAATTCTCCTGCTCCGCTGGGACACTTCCTGGTTCTGCTTCTCCAAGTACCTCCTGATGAGTTTCATTTTCCCCTTCTGACTCTGGGTAAGTTTTGTTTTTGGAGTCAGAAGCGGGCTGAAACCTCACATGAAACTATGACCAATTCCATTTCTGTCCCATATCCGGGCCTGAAATCTGACTGGAAGGGGCCCATTTCATCCAGGATCCTCTGGAATTGCAGTGCAAGCACCTTCTCTATCAGTTCCCTAAAAAGGGAAGGTGAAAGACTGGACAAAAATTGTCCAGGACGGTGGAGTCCAGTGATGGCTTCTTGATGAGAGAAGTGCAGATGTTCCACCCTGTTGTCTCTTGATTGGGGTGTGAAAAGAGAGAAGTGGCCAGTGACCATGTAAATAGAGGTTCTGCCATCCACGAGGTGATGGAAGGCAACATTCAAGTGGTTTTGGTGGTCATTAGGCTTTCTCCCCCCCCTTTTTTTTTTGGCCTTAGGGAACAGAATAAGACAGGAACAGAGACTTTTGATTTCATGCAAATTCCAGGATATAAGTGATAGCAACTTGTACTTGCCACTGAAATACTTTAACTAAAATGATGTTTGGTGCCTGCCAAGTCCTGTACTGGAGGCATGATCCAGATAGCAAGAATCACAAAGACTTCAGTAACAAGTTTCAATGCAAGACTTAGGGATAGGATACAGAACCTTGAAATCAGGATCGGAACCTCCAGCATCCCTTTATTAGGGAGTTCATTAAGACAGAATCTCTGAACACTTTGAATCTCTTCCTGCTGGGTTTTTTGCAGCCTGGACTGAACCGCATTTGGGAGATAAGATATTAACAATCTTCTCTCCTTTCTATTGGTTCTTTATGTCTAACCTGCCTCCTATTACTTTCCCAGCCTCCTCACAGTCTGTCACAGCATCAGCTCTCACTATTCAGATATTTTATTTTACTACCCCACAAAATGATGTCAAAATGAAAGTGTAAATTCAGTACAGTACTAAAAGATAAATTTTCCATTATTTTAGAAATGGAGAAAAAAGAGAATCAAATATTAGCCTTATAGACCTAGTACATACTTTTCTGTAGCAAAGATGTCATTGACTTGCAATTTCATGTGAACTTGGAAAAATACAACAGTACAGATCAAGGAGAGAGCTCCTCAAGGGCAATTTTTTAAAAGTCTGGTAGAACGAGACAGGAAATAAAGGAACGTTGTACCTACAAAAGAGGATGTTTTTGCAATTTATACCACAAGGTTTACAATAGCTTCAAGTTTTGCATTTTTTCTTCTTCTTTAAAAAGATATTGCTGAATTCTGAGATACCTGAAATTTTTTTCAAGTGCTTGACTCAAGACAGAAGCAAGGGTCAGTTATGAACCTGTTCCATATTCTGCTGATACTGCTGTCTGAACATTTGAAACAAACCATCCAATACACTGCAGTGGAGGTATAGATTGAAGCATTCTGAGTACAGTTAAACTCTTTCCAGTAATTATTCAGTATTTCCAATGAGAGAACTGTGATTTAAAGTTGACACTCATCGAAATTCATAATTTACTTAATGAGACAGTCCATACAATTAATCAATATGTAAAAGCTCTTGATTAGGAAGATTTTTTTGACAAGTGCATTGTGTCTATAGCTAATAACTGCAATACAGTGTTTCAAGAACTCTGTTATGATAAATGAAAGGATGTGTTTGCAAATTTAAAAGTTATTGCAGAAGATGATGTTAATCAGTATGAATTAGTTTGCGAATATTTAGAGGAACTGTCCCCGTCATGCAACAGAACTGAGACCCTTTTTAAAAAATTACCTGTGCTTTCATAACTACACTAAGCTGAGGCTGTGAAAAGACTATTGCAAATTCGTTGATATTGAATAGAGGAAGCTGCTTCCTCGCAGCAAGACACAATGGCTGTCATTATTTCCAAGCAGTACAAGGCTGATTCAGATATTTCTGACATTGAAGCTCTTCTTTCTTTCACTGAGCAAACTGCCCACTGCAACAAAGACATTTTTGAACATTAATTCAATTGTATTTACCTATGGCACATGCATTTATTCATGAGCATATTCAATTACACATTCCAGAAACTGAAAGTGAAAAGCATTCTCTTGTAGATATAACACTTGAACTCACATCTTTCTTCTTGAACATAATACCCAGAACTTTATCTCCCTAAAAATAAAGGAACTGCTGGCACTAAAATACAACAAGGAACTTGATGGAGAGTGGGACAAATTCATTACTGAAGTCAATTGCCTAGTATATGCTTAGAATACCGGGGGGGTGGGGGTGGGGATTGAGGCCCCTTAAGAATTTCTCTTGTTCTGTGTGAATTGTATTCAGTGAGGCACCAAACTGGAATGTTGTGGAATCTCATCTTAAATACTCAATAGATACCCAATATTCTCCATCAAATACTATAGATCAGGGGAGGTCAGTTGATGATATAATGTGTTTTGATCAGCTCAGCTATCTGAATACAGTCATGCAAGGTTTCAAAGGTCATGCTTGCATCTGTCTGTCTGTCTATATGTCTATGATATCACTGATTATTGGAATGCATTTTTGGTTTGACTTTAGGGTAGCACCAATGCAATTACAGTGTAACAGCCAACTTCATATTCTCTTCATTAATTCTTTATTCTCATTGCAGCATATGTGAATATATTTATTTTCTCCTTTATTATTTTTGGTCCGTTGAAGTTAATAGACTTCAATGGAATAGACACAATTGGGAATGTGTGGAGAAATCTGAAATACCTTTTGCTGTTGAATTTTAACCAATTACTATTCTTGCCTTGAATGGAATGTATTGATCTATCTGAATCTTTTTAAATACTATGTGGGATTGGTTATGCTGCCTTTCCTTGCCCCCCCCTTTTTTTTTTAATAAAGGCCTTGGATGAAGGATTTTGCAGCATTTTTATTCAAGTTATGGTTATAATTTTAAAGGTTTTTATGTTGTCTCTGACACTGGAGAAACATTTTCAGCATTGTAGGGTGCTGGATTCTAAAGTGTATTGTGTTGCATCCTTAAAAGACTACTTTTAGTCTTTTATATTATATTATATTATATTATATTATATATTATTAATGGTATTAATAAGATTATCATGCTCACTTCCTTCTAAAAATATGGGAGGAAAATCTTTTTTAAAAAAAGCTACATTTTTCTATCAGTTGACCCCAGGGCATTAATTTTTTCTGCACCCTCAACTACCTCCATTATAGAATCCATCGATAAACAAAATATCATCACAGAAAGAAAAAGAAAGAAAAAGAATTCCTTTTGTTTTGCTACCAGACAACATGAATAGCATATGTTTCTGTATTGATTATGAAGGCAGATTTGGAAAAATAATTTTATTCATTTCATTCAATTTCAAAACTCCATTTGCCAAGATAAATGCAGAATATGATTCTGTATTATGGATCTTAAAAATCTAGCCACAATAGGATTGTGTTTCTGTATTAAAGGGAAACAAAAGCCCACATAATAATAGTTTCAGTTTTCATGTGAGTTTCTCGACTTTCTAAACACTGGTCTTGTTTAACATTGTAAGAGATGTTGAGAGATTGTAAGTTATTCTTAAAAAGCAGACTCTGTAAATGGGCCACCTTATCTTGAACATCCTTCATTTACTTTCAATGCTGGCCTGTTGATTATCTGAATTTTCAAGCAGTGAGATCCATAAGAAAACATAAGATGGAGTGATAACTAAGTTTTTCTTTTCTTTCCATTTATATTGTATATTTTAGTTCTATTTTATGGTTTATACTGTTTTATTGTATCTTATTCACTTTTTTCTTTCTCCTTTTGTTTGTTTGTGTGTGTGTGTGTGTGTCTTAATTTTGTAGATTTTATATGACTCCCATACTGCCTTTGTTGTATTTGGTCACTGCTTCTATGTTTTTTTCTCTGGCTGGTTATTGACCATAATTAAATACTTTTCATTTGATTTGTGATCCCTTTTTCATGTAAATCAATCATCTTAGTGTGAATCACTTTTAATTCAGCCATTTTCTTTTCCAGAGAGTCAGAGCTGGATAAGCTCTGATTCATCTCCCCCAAAATTTTGTTTGACCTGATCCACTGCCTTTTTGACTACATGTTCAGTTGTCCTAAAATCATATATGAGAGCTTTTAAAGTGATAAGCAATCCATATGACTTTCTTTTTGTGTAATTAGTTTCTCTTATCAGTCCAAAATAAATTCAGTTGTTGGCTTTTATTGAACTGCAGCTTCAGATCCAAGACACTCTTTAGAGCTGTTGAAAGAAATGGTTGCTTCCTATTTTCACTAGCTTGACTTTGGACCCATAATTTATCACCATTGAGCAGTAACTTGAGTAAATAAAAAGAAAAGAAGTTTTCCACTTTGAGCAAAAACAAAAAAGTCAAAAGATGATGAGATAGCCTTTACAGTGTGAAGAACTGAGATGGTAAATCAGAATGTTGTCTTACCAGAATGGAAATACCTGTATTTTTTCCTTCTTTCCCAGTTTGAATCTTCTTGGGGCATTGTATAGTACAGCACTTTCCACATATGAAATATTTTAAAAAAAAAAAATGCCTGAATGTTACATATGCAGATATTTCCTGGAAATTTCTATGGGGTAATGCCACAAATAAAGGAATGAGTGAGAGTAGCTATTTTTTTCTCTTCCACCTCCATTTAGTAACATCTTTAAGCCTCACAGGAAAACTGCATGGGGACAGCAATCTTTTTCTTTTTTTCTCATGTACTGTCCTAACAAGAAGGAACCACGCTGAGACGAGGAATAGGTCTCTAGTGTTTTATTACTGCTACATTAGACAGAAAATCCTAACAAACTGAAAAAGTGTGAGAAAACCCATACAGATAAACCCCAAAAGTCAAGGCGGGTCTGTTTTGTGTCTCCTTGAATGACAGCTCAAATTCTCACTACTACTCATGCGTTTCCCCCCCTGGAGAGGGCCCCCCTTGTGCTCATGACATGTACAATTACTTAGAAAGTGATGGTATGTCATGACCTTTGCCCCTTCCCAGACATTTTCAGAAACATTTTACCCTACTCAGCAAGCACTATTTACCATATCGCAACCTCAAGCCATTTTGAACCAGAAAAGATGGGTTGTTCTTACACTGTTTCTTAAGTAGATAAATGGTTCAATTTTAAAAATGTGGACATTTTTATTTTAAAATGCAATCAAATGAAAATGAGATGAGATGCTTGATTTGGGCTACATGCTAGCATATGATGAAAATGAACCCACCTATTAATAATATGTTACAACCATTTAAATAACTTCAACTCAGCTTTATCCCTGTAGCTATTTCCTTACTCATTGGCATTCCTCATCCAGCAGTGCAAAACTAACAGAAAAAACAAGGCCATATCTGTTGTTACCTTCCCAATACATATTAGGAATGCATAAAATATTTCCTAATTCTGCAAATATTTCTGACTTTACCAAAAATCTGCTCCATAGTTAATTAGAAAAATAGGAAATTTCTTAAGATAATATGCCTTTCTTAAGATCATATGCCTGAAAACACTTACACAAATTCACACTTTAGCATGTTCTCTCAGTGCTGCATATTTGGAAACTGATTATTATTATTCCCCACAAAATTCTTTGTGATTTCCTAGTGTTTATTTTAGTTAAAAATCTTTTTATAGTAATTTTATTAAAATTACAATTAAAAAGATACAAACTAATACAAACTAAAAAAGAAAAGAATAAAAAGAAAAAATAGAAAGTGCAAAAAAGAAAAAATAGAAAAGAAAGAAAAATAAGAATATAGTAAAGAAAAAGAAAAGAAATGACTTCCCCCTTCACCGCAACAAGTATAAACAATTTTAGTAATTTATCACCTTCTCTTAAAATGGAACAAATGATCTTTCCTTCCCATATCCCATCTCTTATCTATAAACAAATCCTTAAAGCCTCATCATTCAGTCCTGATAAAGTAAAAGTCCATTAGGGATTACCAGAGATAACAACATATCTATTTTAACCTTGATCCAATAAATCAATTTTATATTCCTTCCTTTTACATTAACAATCTTGATCTTTTTATACACCTTCCCTTTTCTTTTAACAATCTTGATCCATAATCCCCTCAAATAATGTCCTAGAACTTATTTCTTTTCATTTTTTTTCTTTGTCCCTTCTCAAAAAATTATTCAAAGCTTTAACAAGCTTCTTTTGTAAATCCAATATAGGAAAATTACTCAGGTCACTCTTTTGGTTTGTTATTTGTATATCCCTTCTGGGTCCATTGTTCAAAAATATCCTTCAGTATGTCCAATGTTGAAATATTTTGCTCCATTCTGTATTAGTAAGTCAAATTTAAGTATTCTTCTCCTTTAACTGTAATCTTTAATTCCTTCTGGTTCCCTCTAGTGTCCAACCTTCAAAGTCTCATCCTATCATGTTTTGTTTTTTTTTCCCCTAAGAGAATTCAAAACAAAAGCACTTTCCCATGGGAAGGATTCTTATAATTAATTCCAAAATCTTATTTCAAATCAATCTGGGCCCTTAGTCCATTTGTAACTTTCCAAAATCAAAATTCTAATCTCCTTTTTTGCTGTTTATTCCAAAAGGAAAAAAAAAAAGTCCTTAAATTTGTATTTTTCACCAAGGATTGAAGGACAATCACTTGGTGCAGTAAAATATGTCACTCCAAAGGTTCCTAACAGCTGACAAGCAGTTAACAAGCAATTTCTGAAAGTGATTAGAAAAGGAAGCATGCAAACTTAGTGTCCTTTCAAAGGTGCTGACCATGGTTTGAGCAAAAAGATGGCTATTCCCTTGTCTCCTAGAGCTCTAAACCTGCCTGAGATTGCTGTCTTGCAGTCTTGTCATGAGAAGCAAATATCTGGAGCACTTGTGGGTGATCAAACATCTCCTCCTTGTCTGGAGAGGAATTAAAAAAAGACGGTCTACTCGCCAGCTCTTCATTCTGCCATGGTCATTGGCTCTGCTTTTAGTGGGGCGATCTTCAGTTCAGCATTTCTTCCCCAGAAGCCCATTTTTTAGTTAAAAATGTAATTACTTCTCTTATTCTACATCATCTCTTTTGTACTTCTAAGCAACTTTATTTATTTATTCATTCATTCATTTATTTGTTGAATTTCCATCACCGCCCATCTCCTCCAAAAACAGGGAGTCTGGGCAGTTTACTTTATCCTGTAATAATCCTCTTCCTCCTGTGATGAATGTGTACAATTTGGATATCTATTTTTTCCATGATTGCTATATATAATTAGAAATATATACTTAAGCTCCCCCAAAGGAATCATTTGTTTTATCTTTAATACAGAGCTGCTTCTTTACTATACTTCAAAGATGCAAACCAGAGCTCCTTATTAATTCAATTCTCATGAGTATATTGCAACCAGAATGTAATCAATGTCTTTACCACTCACTCTGTAATGTAATCAAAAGTAAACATTCAATTGGAGGGAGGCAGGTCCCTCTTGTAAATAATAATATGTATATAATAATGATGAATAATATTGGAGAAATCTGTCCTGGATTACTTTTCAAAGGATTTATGCAATCTACCAAAATAGATGTGTTGTCACTTGATTGGGCATCTGATACAATAGCGTCCACTAACATCCATCATAAAATATTTTGATTATATGGAAATTATATGGAAAAATGAATATATTTGTAAGATTTACATACATAAATTTATGCAAATAACTCCAGTATCTCCGGTATCTGGAGTTATAAAAATATGTATATTTTTGGAAGCTGCTTGCCACAAATATGGAAATAGATATGTTTTATAGTTTTCTTTTTTTTTATTTCACAGACTTCATCAGAAAGGACTAATGATTAGGCATTACTGATATTGCTTATACCCAATCATAATGGTTTTTCCAAATAAAGTTTGTCCCAGAGCCAAACCATAACTAATATAATTCCGCACTACTGAATATTGCAAACTGGCTTCTATGGTGTTAAATAATGTTGGATTTCTTTGACGTGATCTTCAGCTAAGCAAATAAATTCTTCTCTGTCACATTTTGGATTATTTTCTTATATTTCTATTTTGGGCTACAATATTCACATGAGAAATATATTTTTTTTCTCTTGGATAACTAGAAAGATGATGTTAAAAACATAGTTTCAGATTGTTGGTTTTATTATCAATACAAAAAAGGAAATGCATTATATTGTAGACAGCAGAATTTGGGTTTGGCCTCCCACCATCTAACTCTCATTTAAAAGCAGTCACAAAAGAGTTTTCAAATTGCTTCTAGTTTGGGGGTGGGGGAATCTAGTACCAGTTTACTGGAGATAAGTGTTTTGACTGCCACTGAGTATTTTGTTTCCCAGGGAGAACCACTAAGTTGTTTGTCTTGTGTTACACAATTGAAATTAATTTGGCTGACTGACATAATTTTGTTTCTTACTATAAAAACACTGCATAAATTTTTGTTTCCTTTTTTCCACTACAATCAAGCCATTTAGGACATATTCTAACAGCTAGTGATTCATGCATATATGCACTGCGGTAAGCAGGATGCTTTCATTCATTTCAGTAGAATTACATTGTTTAAATGCACATTTTTTGTTCTAACATAACCAAATGCCATTTGATTATTATTGTTGGTTTTAGTATTCTGGATTAAAAAAAAAAAACAAGTGAGATAAGTAATATGTCAGGTGAGATCAGAGGCAAATATGAAGTTCTACGTTTGAGCAGTTTCAGGGGAAGCTAAAAAGGCAACTGTCCCAGAAACTCCTAGCAATATTGGTAAACATTTGGATAAAAAATGCAATCCACAACTATTAATTTTGAAGTTATCAGGAAACTCTAATATACACCAGAAGCAGTCTGAGAAAATTCTAGATGCACTGCCTTAGCTATTGGCCATCCTTTCTTAGAAAGGCTGGAATCACATGACAGATCATGACTCTTCACAATTACATTTCTTGTTCTGTAACATAATTATGGTGCAATACACTGGTGCTCAAAATCATACACATATTTACATTTTGGAATTAGTGCCACTGATCAAGGAGGGGTCAATTTGAAGTAAACATGCAACATATTAAACTCAAGCTGCATTTTAATGGCATAAAATATAGCTTATCGTGACAGAAGTGACTGCAGCAGGCTTCAGGTAGGCATGATTTCTCACCACTTTCCTCCATTGTGGCTCTAAGACTTGCATTTTTAATTATTATTATTATTAAGCATAATTTGATGTCATACCTAAACCATATGATATTGATAGTTTTGTGGAAGGAAGCTAACACCATAACTCATTGTTTGAAGCTGCCTTGTTACAGACAATTGTAGTTACAGTTAACAGCAATTCGCTAAGTTTAGACAAAACATGCTGTAATTAATTTTTTAAAAATAAACACAAACCTTTCCAAACATTTGCAATCATACTGGAGATGGTAGTGAAAAGTACACAAGCTTAAAGCAATGAGCAAAAAAGTCTGATTGATAAAGCAATGTTTATTCTGATGCTCAATTGCTGGGCTCACATTTTTGTTTGCCAAGCTAGCATGATGGTTGAATCTGCTGTAGTTTATAAATCAATGTTTATGGATTAGCATTTTGTGTGAACAGAGCCATTGTGGCCTATTAATCAACCTATGGTTACATTATGTCTTAACATGATATGTGACCCTAACCACTGCTTGTTATTTGAGGCAAGTTATTCTATACCTATAATTTTATTGTATAAGAGAGAGAAAAAGAGAGAAGTTACTCAGGGACTGTGTTCTATTAAAATCCATCCATCAGGAATACTGTCAGTGGAAATTTGTTGGAAGATGGACTGCACAAGACTTGATTATTCCCCTCTGTTGGCATTTCTTTTTTTTTTTTTTTTGCTCAGACCAAGCCACTAGGTTACCATGGTAATTGAGTATCAGCAGGGTGAAGAGGTCGAACTTAATTGTCCTCAGTATGGGTGTTAATAGCTGCATTGCCTGGGGGAAGAACTTGCCTGGGCTTGTTTAGTTTTGCTTTTGTAGCTTTCCAGCACAGCCTCTCTTCCCAGTCCTCGCTGAGCATGTGTGAATGCACAGCTTGCAAAATATGTTTTTGTGCTTTCTGTAAATAAATGTATTTTTATAGAAATGCCTGGTGTGTGATTTTTCTGATCTCTCGGGCCAAATGCTTTCCAGCACTCTGACACCCTCTTCTCATTTAGTGTTGAGGGGACAAAGATCAGGAAGTAAGCTGCACTAAATATGACTGTGGAAGATGACTCCTATATTCTGCCCCGTGTGTCCAAAAGAATTCTGGAGATGGAAAAAGATCAGAAAACTCTTTTCCCCTTCCATCTGAGGTCATGTCATCTGATTGTCCTATGACATAGAAACAAACTATTAGAATTCTGTTTGAAATACGATAAGGAGCTAGAGACCCTTCCCTTTGAAATGATTTTAAAAAGTTTTCTGCAGTAATGCTTGCACTGTGTGTTTTGAATCAAAAGTTATGTTGATTCCAAATATTTCATTATAATTCCTTCATAAAAAATAACTAACTATGCCTTACCCTAAGGATTATGGTTCCAAGAGATTTGCCAAAAATGAGTAGGAGCACAGTTTCAAAAGCCTATACTTAGTGATGACAAACTTTTCATCTGAGAGAATTCTTTTCTTCCTCAAAATTTCAGAATATCCATTATCTGTACAACTCAAAGGAAATGCATCTATAATAAATGATACTCATTAGTAGCTTCATATGTAAGCCATTTGTGGTTGTGCAGCAAGAAAAAAGATTTCTTTTAAGTATGTAGTATATGCAGAATTAAATTCTATGAACTGAAGCATTGACTACTATTGCAAGTCCTCTATCAGTCAGTTTATATACTGTATATTTGAAGCGAAGTATTTGTTAAAAATGTAATGAAACTGAACACATTCACTCTTAGATATTAGGCTTCTGTGTTACAAGTAGTTGGATGGCAGAGCTATTATTCTGTTCCCCAGAAGGAATCAGTATGTTTGGAAGTCAGATAGGACTTTACTCAGGAATAAAGAACAGACAAGGTCTAATTAGCTGAAATTCCTGGAGAATTCCAAGTAGAAGATAATGGCAAGGTCAGAATACAACAGTATACCTTATTGATTAGTCAGTTGACCATATCAGAGCATAGGCACCAGCCACAGTAAAATGCAATACAATAAATAAAGTAAGATACAATAAAATGACATAAAATAGGCTACGGTGAGATAAAATAAGTAAAATATAGGAAGATAAGATAAAGGAAGGATAAAAAGTAAGATAAAATAGTATAAGGTAAGATAGAGTACAGAGATGTATAATAATATTAAAATTTGAAAACAGTATGTGTTTAGGTGAATTCATCACCTTTGCATGCAACCCCAATGTGTTCTATAAAACATGTTCTTTGTTGGACTGCCCTGACTATAAACTTAACAGTTCTAGTGACTCCATATATATTTACGCCCTGAAGGAAACAAGATATTCTTTTGTTGGAGTCCCAATATATGGTTCTGTCAAGTAATGTCTGCAAGTACTGAGCCCTTGCTGAAGTGTATAATTGACAGTTGAACAGGACATGTGCAATGTCTTCTATTTTTGATGCTCCACAAACACATGTTCTCTCAGAATATGGCACTTGGTGGAATTGTCTGGATTTGACCATAGAATCTAACTGCTCGAATCTTGCTCTGGTAAGAGCTGTCCTATAGTCGTGAGTCAAACCTATTGTCAAGTATTTTCCTGTTTGGAAGGACATTTTATTTTTGGCCAGCCATTTGAACAACCTGATGTTTGCAAGTAACTCAATATCAGTTTGGGCATTAACATCCAGAACTCTGAATATTGCTTTGCCTTGATGTCTGGCTGAGTGTAGATACTGTGTTGAGAAGCCGAGGTGTGAGATGATTTGGAGAAGTTGTTTGATCCATGTGGTGGGTTGAAGTGTGCCCATCTGTTCTTCAAGGCACATTTTTTGGTAGTCTGTCAGGTTCCACTGAGAAGATCTTCCACCAGTAATTAAAAACTTTGATTACTGTTAATCAAAGTCTATAAATGGAATGGGTGCCTGTTCCTGCTCTTACTGCTGCTGCAGGTGTATTCCTGTCAGAATACAAGCTTGGTTTGGATCCAGCTAATCAGTCCTAGGATACAAAGCCTGAGTTCTGACAGCTGGTGACAGACACACACACAGGATAAATATTGTTAAGCCTCTGCCCCAAACCAGCTGAACAGCATTGGCTGAGTTCAGATTGTTGGTCTACTTGAACACAATATTGACACCCAAGCAAATCATGACTCCCAAGAAGCCTGTCCTTGCAGTCTTGTACTCTCTGGCTCTTGACCCACTGTTGCTATCACCCTTGTAAACTGGGTGAGTGCCCAAGGGAGACCTAATTGGGATCAGGTAGCCTGAGAGCAGGAGGCAGTTTTTCCCTGCTTGTCCTAGTTCCAGGCCCCCATGGGTCTTTTAGGTCTCCATTGGCTCCAGAACCTCTGAAGATGAGTCCTCAAAGCTGGGCATGACAGCCATTTCTTCCATTTTCTTCCCAGGCCATCCTTTTTTTTTTTTTTTTGAGGGTGGAGGGGGATTATTAATGATATGATGACAATAGCATCAAAATATCAAGATTGATCATTGACAGTATAACATTTTAAAAACTGCATATACTTTACAGACCATATTTAATAAACATTGCATATGTATCTTTCTTTCATATCACAAATAGTAAACTAAGGACCAGAGTGTGAGCTGTGTTGGCTAATAAAACAGGAGCACAACTTGCTTCTTTTCTGCTGAGAGCTGCCAGGTGGGACAATTCTGGATTGTTTGGATCTTCTGTCACTGTTAATAGCAATGTCAACTTGCTTATGAATTAATGAGAAGAAGTAACAGTTTGCTGGACTGACATGAATTCTATCATCTTCCAGCCTTTTTTCTGATGCCAGTATAATTATCCTCCTGGCCAAGGCTGTGATGCTGAATGTGTGGCCCAATTCAGTCAGCCATGGATTAACATGCATCAGTTGAAAATTCCAGATAAAACCTAGTTCTAGTCATTACTGCCAAGCAACTTGCAACATAAGACTACTGCCAGATTAGCACTGATATGATTGGATGAGATGAAGCAGCTGGCAGCTGTCACTTACCTTGGAGCTGTTATTTAGCTTCCTGGAAGTTACCTTGATAACCATATCAACAGCAGGTCCTTGGCTGTCTGGGTAGTTTAAAACTGGCATTGAGCTAAGTTTATCTACTGGGTGCATGATTTATAGAGATAATTTCTTTTCAGCTTTGCTAAATGTCCATGTTCCATAAAGGAAGAAATGGTGGTCTCTGTTTGATGTGCTATATTAAAACAGTAGCAGGGCAACTTAGAACAATGTGTAAAGGACATAATTGTATTCCACCAGCACCACCACCACCACCAATGTTGAAACAGAATGTTTCTAATTCTAATCTTTCATTTCCTTACTACTCAATAAAGTAGATGCCTTTACAGAAGTTATGTTCATCCAGTGTAGCAGGTTTTTGCACCATGAGATGTTATGTGATTGTCCCTTGACAAAAAGAAAAGAAGTAAAATAACTGAAGCTTCCTTTGAAATATTTAGAAACATCTTATGTTTTGGTACAGCAAGATTTTGTGGCAGTGCTGTGTATACAGGGCTTTGTAATGATACTTTTAATTTAACTATGGTGTAGACAGAAAGGTTATAATTCTGATCTTCCCATGCACTACTAGCAGTTCTAGTTCTGAACCCAATAGTTAATTTAAAATAAATATTTCTATTCCATATAAAGTATTTATTTTTTGTTTCCTCAACTGTATTTTCAAAACAGTGCAGAATCCTCCCCCCCCCTTGGGGGGGCAAGTCCATACAAAATTATAGAGGGTTAGCTGTTTTTATAATATTGCAGGAAAAATAATAAAGTATTTCATGGTAGCAACTGAAAAAAGGAATCTGTTCATATTTACAGTACCACAAGGTATGTCATTTTTATTTCTTTTAAGTGTAGCTTAAATCCCTGTTATCAAGGGGAGGAAAGAAAATCCATTTCATTGTACAAAAACTGCTAAAATTGACAGTCTTGGAGAGGGTCCCTGCAGCTGTTGCTCATTATGATGAAGGTAATAACCAAGAGCTAGGCCAGCTACCTAGCTCACTGCATAGCAGATTTCATCAAATGCCTTGGGAAGGAAGGAAGGAAGGAAGGAAGGAAGGAAGGAAGGAAGGAAGGAAGGAAGAAAGGAAGGAAGGAAGGAAGGAAGGAGTTGATTTTCATCTTCCAGCTCGCTCGCTCGCTCGCTCATTTATTTATTTATTTGAATTTATATCACCACCCATCTCCCCCCAACGGGGGACTCATGTGTATAGGTAGTCAGATACTGCTCAAAAAAGGTCAGAAGTGATTGCATTTTTTGTGGCAAGTGTTACTATTTCTATTTTTCTGCAAACAAATCAGCTTCTTGACCCCTTCACTTTAATTTCACAAAGGCCTGGAAATAATTGGAATCATTGCACTCAATTATACAGTTTAGTGTTTTTGTTTTTTTAAAGGCACAATAGCCACTTCTGATAGCCTGTTTAGTATTTAGGTTGACAAGATGTTCAAAATAGCCTTGTGCAACCTGGTATCCTCTAGATCTTTTGAAACTATCATTCCCAGAATTATTTGTGAGCATACGGAGGACTGCTGTAGAAGCTGAGGGTTGTAGACTTTTCAATATAAAAGAATATTCCAATTATTTAATGGGTAAGAGGAAAAATGGGATGCGGTGGCGCTGCGGGTTAAACCGCTGTGCTGCTGAGCTTGCCGATCAGAAGGTCGGCGGTTCGAATCCGCGCAACGGGGTGAGCTCCCATTGCTAGTCCCAGCTCCTGCTCACCTAGCAGTTCGAAAACATGCAAATGTGAGTAGATCAATAGGTACAGCTTCGGCAGGAAGGTAACGGCGTTCCGTGTCATCATGCCAGCCACATGACCGTGGACGGGTCTACGGACAATGCCGGCTCTAACAGCTTAGAAACGGAGATGAGCACCGCCCCCTAGAGTCGGACACGACTGGACTTTACGTCAAGGGAAACCTTTACCTTTACTAAGAGGAAAAAAACTCCTAAATATATCACATACCTGCAACTATCTTCAAATTCAACACTTAAATCCTATTTACTTGGAAGCTAATTATATTAATTCTGTAGTACATGTCTATAGTAAGGATGTGCAATTCTTTGAAAGTTGCTGAATTCAATCACTCTAGTCTTCATGACCAATATGATGCATAATGGGACAATATTTTGTTGAGTCCTTTTCTCTAAGATTATAGCCTAAAGAGTGGTTAAACTCCTATTATGAATTGAATAGCTACCAACTAGAAATGCCAAGTCCTCTTGCTTAAATATTAGTGCTATTATTAGATGGAAGAGTTTTCAGTGTTATATAATACCTTGTGGTATCCATATTTTATACTTGCAGAATATTTACAACACAGTGGATAGAAATATGTTTTATTAAGAATCAGATTATTAGTCCATGTATCTCAGCATTTTGTTTACCAAACATCATTCATTTCCCAGGATTTTAGACAAGAGTCTTTCTCAGTCTTTTCCAGAGATGCTTTAGATTCTAGCTGGCCTCCCATTGTAACTTCTATTATATTGAGATACTGTTATAATTTCCTATAAGGTCAGTCAAGCTCATAGTTGTGCACTAATCAGCAAATTCAAGAACTGAAGGTGACAAATTCAAATTCACGTGCAAGATTCAAGATATGAAGGCAGCATGATTTGATTAGAACTGATTAGTGATTTCATTTGACAAAATACAGGTAGTCCTCACTTACTGATAGTAATTGGGACCAGGAACTCTGTTGCTAAGCAACCCAGTCATAAGGCATGTCGCATGACCATGCCGATTGACGACAGCAGTTCCAGCGGTCCCAGTTGCCATCATTAGTTGAATCCCATCGGGTCACAGCCTCTCATGGTCAGCCTCCCTCCTGCCAGCTTCCCCATTGACTTTGTTTGTCAGAAGTTGGCAATGAAGGTTGCAAATGGTGATTACGTGACCACAGGACCCTGCAACATCGTAATTACAAGCTGGTTGCCAAATGCCCGAATTGCGATCATGTGACCACAGAGATGCTGCAATGGGCACAACTATGGGGACCTGTCATAAGTACCCCTCATTCAGCGCCATCATAACTTTGAACGGTTGCTGAATGAGTGGATGTTAAACGAGGACTAGCTGTATTAGAATATAAGGTATGGAGGGTGGCGAATAGCACACGATAGACACTTTAGGATATTAGCCCTGCAAAGCACAGCTGAATAGTATCCAGGGCAGAGATAACAGGGATGAGGAAAGGACAGCAGAACAACCTTCAAACTGTCTAGCAAATATCCTATACTGAAGCTGTGCAGAAAATGTTTTACTCCACCTGATAGATAAAATTAAAACTGCTTAAAAATCAGCTGTTAGTAAGTCTCTACCATTCCTTACCTAAGAACAAGCACAGATCTCAGGCTCATTCATGCATGAAGTTCAGCACAAGTATAAACAAAGAAAGAGAGGAAAGAAGCAGAAGAATATTGTCTGCTTGTTTGGGGGAAGATTAAAAAGCAGAGGATCACACAAAAGCAAACCAGATTAAAAAACAGCAGCCTTTTAAATCAGAGTTCCTCTCTGTTTCCCTCCAAGCAAAACTGCTTAGTGTAAAACAAAAAACAGAGCTGCACTTTCCCAAGAGGTCTGATGAGGCTCCATTTGGAAAGGTGATAGGACTCATTGGCTGGCTACTTAATGTAGTATCTCAAAGCCCATTACACCATTCTATACGTCTCTTTGCTCTGTCCAGTTCAAAGACTGATCTGATTGAATCCCCTTCAATCCTTTACAAAGCCCTGCTAAATCACAGTGCTAATTCTGTGCTGTCTTTTTTCATTTACTGTCTCAATATGTTTTTCTTTCTGTTAAAATACTTTCTCCCAGTTATGCTGACATGTTAACAGTTACCCAACCAAAGGGTTCTTTAATAATGTTAATGGAACAGTATGGTTCTGTGTCAGGTTATCAGATCAATGAAGATAAAACTCAAATGCTGACATGAAACTTAAGAAAGGAAGACAAGCTACTGTATACCTGCATGTAATAATGGAGTTTAATCCTAGGGTCAAATACTTAGGGATTTACTTGACAGAAAATAATTTTATTTATTTTAAATTAATTATTCATAGATAATTAATTTATTTATTTTAAAATAATTATTCACAGATCTAGAAAAATATAACAGCAAACATTTCCAGATGAAAAAAAAAGCACAATTGTCTTGTCTAGGAAGAACTGTGGATGTTAAAATGAATATTTTACCAAGACTTTTCTGTTCCAAATGATCCTAATAGTTATTGAAATATTGAAAACAAGATATTAAGTGACTTGCATAAACAAGTAATGAACTACATATGATCCAATAAAAGACCAGGGAATAAGTTCAAGATTTAACTGAATTTGAAAGAGTGAGGTGATTGGCAGCTCCAAATTTTAAGTTGTATTACCATGCCAGTTGATTAACATGGGTTACAGTGTGGATTGTACTGCCACATGGCCACCTCTGTGAAAGGAGCAGGAGTTCCTGACAATCTGCAAAAATAAAAAAAACAAAAACAAGTAATTTATAAGAGATATTATAATAAGCAATGTATTGAATGTCTGGGATAAATACAGGAAAACAATTAGCACAGATTTATTCCCTCATGCTTTGCTATTAAATATTTATTTTTATGAAGAAGAAAGCACAAAGAAATTTACTTCGTGAAAAGATAATTCCTCATTTAGATTGCAAAATGTGATTAACAGTAAGAGAAAGATAAAATCTTTTGAGAGCCTTACTTCACAATGGCTTGGTCCATCTTTTCAAATCTTCAAATAAATTGCATTCAAAGAATTGCAAAAACAAGAAGGAACACTTTGCTGAGTTTGAAAATACTATAATATTTAACTCAGAGCATCAACTGGCACTTATTTATAAGTTGCTAGTGAAATATGTCTCAGAAACCAAGCAAATACATATGCCATAATAGGAATTTCAAAGGAAGAATATTAAATTTACACCAAATATTATACTTAGAGAAAATTGATGTAAGATGTTTTATCATTTATACTCTATTTCATTTTCTATAAGTTGCTGGAAATGTAATGATAAGTTAGATCATTTTTTTTCATATCTGATGGCAATGTTGTTAAGCTCAAACATTTTGGGAAATGATTCATACCAGAATGAAACAAATCTTAAAACCTGAGTTCCCTTTTCAATCAGCAATATTTTATCTAAACTGGTGTAGAGATACTATATGCCTTTTATTGAAAAGAACATTTGATCCTTTTTAAGGAAGACTGGATATCTAACGTATGGGAGTGTGCTTCAGTGTCTAGAGTAACTTTAAAGTAAATCTGACACAGAATTTAAGTCAAACTGGAAACTATACCCAGTTTGCAATTCAATTCATGGATTTGTGTCACATCCAAAATTTGGGTTTCTCTATGCATAAATCTATATATCAGTTTTATAGGACTTAAACTAGAATAGATTTTTAATAGTATGGATAGAGTTTATTGTAATTCGTAATTTCATTTTATGATATATACTCTGCTAACCATGGTTTCTCCATTTTATTCACTGCTTGGACCTTTAAAATAACTGTTTCATATGTGGATATTGTTCTTCAGATATACAAGAAAGAATTTCACTGCTATCTTAGTAGCACTTATTTCTTGTTTTTCAAAGTTCTTCTGAGCTAACAGTTCAGTCTGTTGATTCTCTGCTGTTTGGCAATATCAGGCTTTCATCTTTTTCTCCTTACTTTGAGCCATTTTCCACCAATCTTGAAAGTACTTCTTCAGTAGATCTGAGTACCTCCTTATCAGTGGGAAGATTGATCAGCAGTCAGAGACGAGTCAGAAACTGAGCCATGGGGGGTGGGGGATCAGTTGTCAAAACTATAGAGTAATTCAAAATGAAAGAGCAAGAATAAAGTACAACCAAGAAACAAACCAGAAAGAAAAGGGAAGGATACAGATACTTACCAGAGCTCAGGAAGGCCTTATTCTTTAAACAAGGCTTAACTGGAACAGAAAGCCATCTTATGTTCCTTCCGTTCTAGGATAAACCAATGGGCATTCTGATTGGGTGGAATCAAATCAGGGAAAGACTGTTTATGGCCCAATGATTTACCATTGGAATGAAGAATCCACAGATCTGCTGCACCATAATTGCTTTATGACCTGATCTGCAGGTTAATCCAGTTTCATTGAGGGCTAGGATGTTGTAGTTGTTGTTAGTTGCTGTTGAGTCATTTACGACTCATGGAGACCCTATGTATAACAAAATGAAATGCTGTTTGGTCTTGAGCCACATGCCTGACTGTTCCAATGTTTGCATCCATTGTTGCTGTAACTGCATCAATCCATCATTGCATTGAAGGTCTTCCTCTTTTCCGCTAGCCCTCGACTTTACCAAACATGATGTCCTTTTCAAGCGATCGGTCTTTCCTGATGACATGCCCAAAGTATGAGAGTCTAAGCCTAGTTGTCTTCACCTCAAGGGAACATTCTGGTTGTATTTCTTCTGAAACTGATTTGTTTGTTCTTCTGGCAGTCCATGGTATTTTCAGTAATCTTTGCCAACACCACAATTTGAATGCATCAATTCTTCTTCTATCTTCCTTTTTTAATGTCCAACTTTCACAGGCATATGTGACAATTGTGAAGACCATGGCATGAGTCAGACACACCTTCATTTTAAAACTGACATCTTTACTTCTAAAAACTTTAGGTAGGTCTTTGATGGCAGATTTTCCCAGCTTGATACATCATTTGATTTCCTGATTACTACTTCCCTTGGCATTGATCGTTAATCTGAGTAGACTGAAATTGTTGATGACTTCAATTTCTTCTCCATTTATTGTGACATTGTTTATTGGTCCATTTGTGAGTATCTTTGTCTTCCTCACATTCAGGTGTAGTCCATATTGCTGACTACAATCTTTGATCTTCATCAGCAAGTACTTCAAGTCTTCTTCACTTCCAGCAAGCAAAGGTGTATCATCTGCATACCACAGGTTGTTAATGAGTCTTCCACCAATTCTGATACCCCATTCTTCTTTGTACATTCCTGCTTCTTGAATTATTTGTTCAGCGTACATATTGAATAAGTAGGGTGAAAGTATACAACCTTGCTGCACACCTTTTCCAATTTTGAACCACTTGGTATCACCGTTTTCTGTTCTAACGACTGCCTCTTGGTCCATGTACAGGTTCTGCATGAGTACAATTAAGTGCTCTGAAATTCCCATTCTTCATAATATTAACCAAGGGCTAGGATATGCTCTTTTAATAATATAAAGCCAAGTTAATATCAGTTTCTCCTTTTCCCCCTTGCTGCCTACATGTTGAGTCATGTCAGTGTAATATCAGTGAGGAAATGGAGAAGAGTAGGCTACATTGGATATTACATATGAAACATAGGTGGACCTCAGCCCCCTATCATTACAATTTCCTGTGCAGCATCAAATAATTATTTGATTTTCAGAAAAAAAATGAGCTTCCTTTATATGCTGCTTACCCCACTGATAGACATCCATATTGATATGGATGCTTGCATTAAAGAAGCTTACTCTTGAGCAGACTCTTGTGTAAATGAGAATGCCAGTCACACAGATACCGGTGTACACCTAGCTGCCTCATAAGAGCAGAGGCCCATGCCAATATATGGATATCAAAGACAGAGCTGGCAGAGAAGTTCTACTCCCTGCTAATCATATGATATTCCATTCATGTGATTTGTCTTATCAGGAGCAGATAGATGTTTTGCAGTGTATTGGACGTGGGCCAGCTGATGACTAGTGGAGAGAACCATGCATGTGGGCTAAGAACACAAAAGAGTTGCCTGTTTTTAATTCCAGCACCTAAAAAAGATCCAGTTGTCCAATGTACACAGATTGTTATGGAATGTGTCCCTGAAAGGGTGTGTGTGGTGTGATGTGGTGGATTTCGGCACTGCCGCTGATTCTCAGGAAGGAGGGAGCAAATTCCAAGGGTGAGGAGGAGATAAGTGGACTCACAATCTGGAGAGTAATGGTGGGAGAACAAAGAGGTTCAGGATAGCCCCACCCTAGAGTCTCCTGGGTTATTTCCCCTTAGATCAGTTAGAGTAGCTTTAGTCTAGCAAGATTGATGTCAGGACCAGCATAAGAACAACGATGGGTCAGTACATTAAAAACTCCAGTTCTTTATTTGCTCTCACCACACAGGACACTAATATTTTCTCTTCCTAACACACACTTGTCCAGTTATCCAGCATCTGAACCACTTGGAGTTTGGTCTCCACTGTGAATACGCCAGAGCTGCATTTTCCTTTTTGCTGGTTCCTTTTGCTGATTCTTTCTTTGGCCTCAGCTGCTTCTGGCTCCTTCCCAGTTCTTATCCTGGCCATGGATCATCTGGCTCCTTGTTCTCCCAGCTGTTGCCTCCTCTGCTCTATGTTCAATCATCTCTCACTCCAACAGCATCTCCTGCCAGACCTAGAAGAAAACCCCTCTCCTTCTCTCTACCTGATCTGGCTTATTTTATACTTACTTCTTTTGAAACCTACATTCCAGTTTGCAAGCAATTCTAAGGAATTTAAACTGTTTTTGTTCTTTTCTCTGCAACTACCTTTGTGCCCAAGCTGTGCACCTGACAGTCAGAGCACTACAATTATCAACAATTATCCTTCCATACACAACCCACTCTCAAACCCCGCAGATGGACCTGAAGGATTCTGTGATCAATTGTTATCAAAAACCACTGACAAATCACAAAACACAAGGATGGGCACACCATCCTACCCCAGCTGTGCCATAGGTCACCAACAATTATGACCAATGCCACCTCCATATTGAGTCTTGGCTGAAATCCCAACTGAAATGTGTCCAGATAATAAACTTTCTCCAGAATCCTCTGCAATTGCTATCTGACCACCTTTTCAACAACCTTCCCTAGGAAGGGAAGATTGGAGGGAGGGCAACCGTTGTTCAAAGCATTTGGGTCCAAAGGTGGCCTCTTAGTTTGGAGGATCTTATCCATCTCATCAGGATTCACTAACTTAAGCCATTCCAGATAACCCCACAAGACTGAGCCCCAGTCGCCTCAGTCAGACTTGTCCAGTTGGCATCCAACTCTGAGCAGATCCATTAGATGGAATATTTTTCACAGAGATCCTGAAGATGATCCTGTAGCCTGTCCTTCTCAGCAAGGGTTGGCTCACTCTGAGCAGGGCTACTGGATGACTATCAGCAGATGCAATAAGGACAGAGGAATAGTGACAGTTCACCACTCTTATTGCCACAAGGTAATTCTGAATGTGGGCTCTTGCCTGTGTTCAATCAGACTCCCTCATCTTCCTCTAATGATACTCTAGGCAATTCTTCTGGTGCTTCATCTTCCAGAGCTCCTCAGTGAACCAACGTGAAACCAGGGATCAGTACAAAGGGAGAGGCAGGATAGAAGGCCCAGCCACATGCTTGTTCTAGGCAGCAATTAAGTCCCCAGTTGACATGCCCACCAGAGCCAGGGAAAACCCCAAGATCCCTCTGAAACTCTGTGGGGTCTGTCAGTCATCTGGGATGGGCCAATGAAACATGTCCTCTCTTCCCACATGTGTGCATGTGTGTGTGTGTGTAGGCGACACCAGTGAGCCAGAGAGCAATCAGAGGGTGATCTGGCCACAGCAACAAACTGATGTTAATATCCTCCAATGTCAGATCATGTTGCAGCTGCCTGGATTGATTGCATCAATGTGCCATCCAAGTCAGCACAGAGCCAAGCAGTTTTATTCCTAAAGTGCCTTGCAGATGAGTCAAAGTAAGCATCTGGGACTCTGACACCATTTGTAAAGAAATATATTAAAAGTCTCTGAGCTACATGACATATCGGGGTGGCTACTTGGGAATGCCGTAGAGAAAAAAAGCCCCTTTTGCTACTTTTATAGCCAGGTGCTATCAGAGCAATGTGCTCTAAATTGTGTTTATTTTCATCTTTGCTTGAAAAGCTGTCAGAGGAGCATAGGATTACAGGAATCTACTCATGTAATGACTTGCTGAACCCCAAAGAACAGAATACTGTTCCAGCAAAAAGCAGCACAAAACAACCTCTGCTGGTTTACTACCATATCTGCATAGAATGAAGTATCACAGAGTTGGGTCAGATGGTTCTTAATCTGTGTAAAATATATGCATTACTACAGTCAGGTAAAACCTGAGCCAAATCCACAGAGAAAAATCAATCTGCTTTTGTAAGATTTTGTTTTCCTATTTTAGCTGCTTCACTGAGCAAACACTTTAGAGCCAGTAGAACCGCAACTTGCAGCAGCAGCAGCAGCAGCCCAGTGCTTTGAGTCATCCGATTCTAAGACAGAAGGAAAATACCCCCCATTAGTTTTGCTGCAGCTCATTTGGTAAGAAAAGAGAGTCCACGTCGTCTGCAAGTTCCATTTATGCCTCATGTGCCTTCTGATTGTGCAGGACAATAATAGTGCACCATGATGCTGAAGGAAGGAAACGTGTTTGGAAAATTACCCTAGCACATCAAGATTTTGGCTGTTCAGAATAGACAGATTTCAGGGTTAACACTTTAACATCCGTCTTCTACTATGTTATCTCTTTTTAAAATGCAGGTTTTGTAAACATAAATATCACCAGCCAAATTTGCAGCTGTTTTGCTGCCTCAGCTTATGAAGGTTTGCTGATCAAATAGATGGAACTGGAATTCAAGTTTTTTTAAGCCTAATGAAAGTTTTCTCTGAACCACTGTTCCGCCTTCCCACGCATCTCTCTTTGCTTTCTCTCAGACTTTTGTTTTTTTCTTTCTCTCCAGAATTATCTGGGCTTACTTTTTGTCTACAATAATTTTTCAAAGCAAGCAGTTCAAATGGTCAGGAAGACAAACTATTTCATCAGCTGTTTTGAGTGATCTGACAGCTTACATGCCACAGTGAAAACATATGTATTTCTAAGGCAATTGCAACTCAAGATTCTCATAGGCAGCACAATTACAGCATATAATTATAAGTGGCCCATATTACTCTCACCAAATAACCTTGCTAGCAATGCCATTTAGCCTGCTACCAGGTCTGGACTGCAAAAATCAGGATGACCACTAGATGGCAACACGAAAATTCTCTTTCTTAGCAGCTAGTGGATGTAGTGTAGTTATTTCTGCAGTCCAATAGCCCTGGATACATCTAGCTCCATTATAGTCTTGAGAATGAGAAAATAATTTTGTTCTATGCTACAGCAACTTTTTTGCCCTGATGGAAACATTTGTGCCCCTGTTTTTGCTTCTGATCTAACTTCTTCCTATGAATTCTTGTCAGTTAATCTGATACCCTCTTTGATGGTAATCCCATGAAATACTTGCTTACCCTGAACCATCTGGCCACTCCCAGGTCAAAGCAAACAGACTGATCCTCTGGCTCTGCAAGATGAGTCCTGCTGACAAACCCTAACACTTCACCAGCAAAGGACCATCAGTGTATCTCATAAAAAGGCCATAACTGAAGAAACAATATCGTTTGGCTGCAAATTTTATCTGTAGGATAGATTTATTTGGGTATAACAGGGTTTTCTATCATAGTCAACCCTTATACCCAGGGAGAATAATTTTAAGCACAAATATGGAAGAGGAAAAGAGGAAAAGTTATATAATAGTATATAACTTTAGGATAACTAATGGCCTTCTTTGCCAATTACGTTGTTCCTGTTGCTTAAAAATAATTGTGTGCCTCTCACGTAAGGCTGAATGCATTACTTTAATAAGATGGGGCAGTTTTAACTTGAGTGGGGAAATTTTAATTGGTATGACTGCGACTTAAAAGCACATGTGTTTTATTTATTTGTTACTTTATTCATGAGTTCTTTCAAGCATATTATAGAAAATGAACAATGAAGGTTATTTTCCCATACTAATGAGAAAAATAAGTTTAATTTATAAAATAATAAGCTAGCTATAAATTATGAACTGAACTTTTGAACTACATATAAAATATACATGATCTGTTTCTTCACGTACTTGGTTAAATTGATAATCAGTGTTGGTCAGTTGATATGCCTGATGTTACATAACATGTCCCTTACATTACATATGAATGGTTTATTCCTGTAATCAGTGTAATTCCAAAAAACATTCATTTACAGAACATGCAGCATCAGTTTCCATTAATGCTTGTGCTGGAAATGTAGAACTTGCTGGTCACAGCAAATATTAACACATCCCCTATACGTCAGCTTTTCTGACTTCTACTGTCCTTGAAAATTGATCATTTGCATGAACAATTACATGAAAATATATCAGAGCTGATTCATAATGTGTGAATTTTTGGCATAGGGCTTGATCCAGAAAGAACCCATTTTATACCTATTATTTGGTTTGCTACTAAGTAAATACTCAACTAGGATTTACCTCTGTTGCATGAATCTCTGTGATGCATGAGTTGGCAAATGTATATCCAGTGGTGTGCTGGAGATCAAGTTGCTAAATTTTCTGAAAGTTTGCAAGCTGGTTGAGCACAGAGCTGAGCCACCAAGGCTTGTGTGCTGATCAGCTGATGGGAAGGAAACTTTATCAGAGAGCCAAATGTTAAGTATTTATAAGAACACCACTGTGTACAGTATATCCATGGCATTCACCTTATACATTTTTAATACAGTATATAACTAGAAAGTGCATTGTTTACTACTAAAATCATTGGGATTTCCAGTTAGCAAGAAGGCTTCTCTCACAGTAGCCCCTTAAATTCCAACCAGAATATTAACCATACTTGGTTTCTCATTCATTCCTCTCTAAGTCAGCCATGGGTTGAAGAGCCGCCCTGGAACACTGGGACTGGGGAAAAAAGCCCACCCTTATGGGGACTTTAACCTCTGTGGAAAGAGGGTCACTCATTTTCTCAAGGGTGAGTTTTTGCTCTCCAGGAATAATCTGAAAAAATTAATCTAGACTAGAGCAAACTTCATTCAAATTTCCAGATATAAATCAGCAAATCTCACCAATACTTCTAATCTCCACTACATTTTATTTATTTTTATTTATTATTCAAATTTTGCCACCACCCATCTCCCCCAAAAGGGGGAGTCCCCCTACATGGTTCCCACCCCCAACCCCTAGGCATGAAACTTTGTTCTTCTGAGAGAAATGAACAGCACAATAACATATGGAACCACTCAATGCCCTTCCAGTTTGGTCTGAGGAAGTATAACAAAATGATACATTTCTTCTCTCCAGCTCCCCCCCCTACCCCCAGTATACTTCCATGGAGGCCAAATAGTGATGGAAAGATGATTGGGTAAGACCTTCTTCTTGCTGTGTTTGCTTGTTTGTTTTTTAAATCCAGGTCAGTTATGAATCTCTTTGTAATATCTGTTTATCTCTCCCTCCAAGTATATCTCTTTAATTAATAATCAAATAGTCTGCCTATGAGAGCCAGTTTGGTCTAGTGGTTAAGGTGCTGGTCTAGAAACCAGGAGACCGAGATTTCTAGTCCTGCCTTAGGCATGAAAGCCAGCTGGGTGACCTTGGGCCAGTCACTCTCTCTCAGCCCAACTCACCTCACAGGGTGGTGGTTGTGGGAAAAATAGGAGGAGGAAGGAATATTAGGTATGTTCACCACCTTGAGTTATTTATAAAAATAATAAAGGCAGGATAAAAATCAATCAATTAATTATCCTTCTCTTCACCTTCAGATAATTGAAACTTGCAGACTAGGTTGTGAACAGTTACTAGTAACAGATCCAGTGTCCTATTATACAGTACCCTTCTCAAGTCAATTATTGTTTCATTGTCACCAGATGTACTGTATATAGAGCAAACAGATAATTGTATATAATAGATGCATTCTGTCTGAAGCATTTATGATTCTAATTATTGTATAATAATGACATCATTAGATTTGAAATGATCACAAGCTACTTTGTTTTCTTTGTAATATTGATCATCACTTTGAAGAAAGTCTCCTGAGATATTGTAAGAGAATATCTTTGTTGCCAAATTCTCCATTCAGATTATGCAGATGTTTCAAAAGCAAAAATGAGTGTATGTTGTGAGTTCTATAAAGAACATGCTTGTTTCCTAATTATTATGCCATTCTACATGGTCATCTTACTAGCAGTTAGAATACTGTACAAGACAAGTTGCAATTTACTGAGGTTATTGGCAGAAAATCAGGAGGAATCTCTTAGTGAGTTTTCAGAACTCAAAGATTGTCATGAACACAACTAGAGGAAGGGTGAGCACCAATGGATGCAACTGTTGTCATTCTTGTTGGCAGATTGCTGGGAAAGCCTTTGGCCCAGGAGAGATCAGAAAAGTCACACACCAGGCATTTCTATAAAAATAATTTTATTTACAGAAAGCAAAACATATTTAAAAGCTTCTGCATTCTTGCAGGCTCTCAGTGAGAGCTGCTCCAACTCTCTACATGCCTACACAGAAGGGAAACAGAAACTAAACAAGTCCAGGCAAGTTGTTTTTTTTTTCCCCAGGTGCAAAAATTAACATTCGAAAAGGGGACAGTTGAATTCAACCTTTTCACCCGGCCAAAATGATTAGTTACCATAGTAACCTTAATCTGTAGTAGAAAACATTAACAATTCTTTTGAGGACAATGTGAAACCACTGTTGAATTAATGATCCCAATCTGCTCATGAGGAGTTATTATTTGAACATATAAACTGTACTGCGGCATTGATGTCTTCTGGCTTTTGAGGCTAGCAACACCTGTAGAGTCATTTACTTGTTGTTTATTATAGTTAAAGTGTAAGGAGCTCAAGCTACTGTACAGTATGTGGGGGGTCACCTCTCGTATTCATGCTTACAACAACAAACCTGTGAAAAAGGTAGTACTAAGAGCAAGTGACTGGCCAAAAGTCACTAGTTCACTTGAAGTTATGGTTCACTTGAAGCTATGTGTTCCCAGTCAGTAGTCTGAGAGACAATAACATGAAGACTATTCTATATATGACCTGGCATAAGAGAGACAGAAGGCAGCAAAGAAAGACTAACTCAAAACTTTTTGTGGCTGAACTGAGCCTCCCTTCCTTTTTGGGGCCATTATAACCAATGGTCTGCCAGGATGCCTGTGTTTTTCTTACCTCTTCTATTGGTATTTGACTGTTTCAGCTGAATTGCAAAGAATTATTCCTCTAGAGACATTCTGTACCATTCATCTTGCACAGAACTACAGCAACAAGCTAGCCCAGTAATAGTGATTTCAAACTAAATTTGCACTTATTAACAGAGTAGTGTATTTTATATTGAAAATACTATAGCTATTATCTATACCAAGACATACAAATGTTAAATTCAGTGTTCTTCATAGCTTCTAGTGAAACATATGAGATGTCAAGAACCTGTTTTCTAAATGCAGTAGGAATATTATTTCTAGATCTAAGCCCAAATCATTTTTTCTTATCTTAATTCACACTATTTGCCAGAGTATCAGAAATTATAGAACAGCATTGTAAATATGCTCAAGATTCAGTGTCCTTCACTATCTGCATTTTCATGGCTAGAAGCCTGTATACCTATGCCAGCTGTGTACATTCTGTCTCCAGCATGCAGCATGGAAAATCAAGTGGCCTAAACAAAGGAAGAAAGATCCAGTGCTACTTTGCTACTCTACTCAATTGCATAAGTGAGCAAATTTCTAATGGATAATAGTATTCATATAATGTTTTGGAAATTTAACTTCAATTTTTCTTCTAGCTGTAATATCCATCTATCTATGTCCCTTAAACGTATTTTCTCTCCCCCACATACAATCCAGTGTAATGGTTGCCTATTCTAAAACACTATCAGATTCATGAGCAGGAATTCAAAGATATCTGATTTATTAAAGAATAGTATGCAAGATCACAGAGAAAGCTGAGAATGATAAAAACGCACCAAATGCAAACTAAAAACCCTTGGTGCAAATGAAATCCCTCCCCCTGTAGAATCTTCTCAAGTTCACAATCCCAGGTACTCCTAACAGTGTCTGATGGTCTGCAGGAAAAGTCCTTGAACAGATAACATAACCCAAACACATTCCATTATAATGAACACAGATTCAGAGCTTGGTACAAGGTTTCACAGAAGCTCCCTCCCAAACAGAAATGTGCGTCAGCACCATGGCATGTGAAATGTTACGATGTATAAATTACATTGAATCAGTGAACATGACATACTGCCCCCCCAAAAGAAAGAAAACACTAAGCAGCAGGCTTCAAAGGGTAAGCAAGGTGGAAATGGCGAACTAAATCAGGAGCATTAACATGGCAGGCAGACACCCATTCAGGATGAGGAAAATGTTTCCATCGGACCAGATACTGGAGGGTGCCTCGAAGCTTGCGAGAATCAACTACCTCCTTGACCTCAAAGTGCTGTTGGCCGTCAATCATGATCGGAGCAGGAGGAGGAGGTTGGGGATGCCAGCAGGAGGAGTGGTGGACAGGCTTGAGCAAGCTGCAATGGAAAACAGGGTGCAAGCGTTTCAAATTGTGACGCAGATCCAATTTAACAGTAACTGGATTGTTAAGACCAACAATAGGGAAAGGACCAATGAATTTGGGAGCAAGTTTTTTAGAGGGTTGTGTTGACTCAATAAATTTGGTAGATAGATACACCTGATCCCCAATCCTGAAGTCGTGTTGCAAGGAACGATGCCTATTGGCTTGAAACTTGTAAGCAACCTGGGCATCAGCCAAAGCCTGTTGAATCACAGGCTAGGAATCAGCCAGCTTAACAGCCCAGTCAGAGGCAGAATATGTTTGGGAAGGGGATTGTGGCAGTTCAGGGATGGGAACAAAGTCATGACCAGAAACCACATGAAAAGGGGTCTGCCCGGTGCTCTGATGGACAGCATCGTTGTAAGCCACTTCAGCAAAAGGTAGTAACTCCACCCAATCGTCCTGATGGTAGTTAATGTATGCTCTAAGAAACTGTTCAAGAGTGGCATTTAAAATCTCAGTAGAACCGTCAGTCTCAGGATGGGAAGACGTGGATAGCGCTTGTTTGGTGCCAATCAATTTTAAAAATGATTTTCAAAACTGGGAAGTAAACTGTGTCCCACGGTCACTGACCAAATGGGAGGGGCTACCGTGGAGGCGGTAGATGTGGATGAGAAATAAGCACGCCAATTGCGGGGCTGACGGGATGGATGCACATGGAATGAAATGTGCTTGTTTGGAAAAAAAATCTTTTACAACCCAAATGACAGTTTTCTTCTGACTGGGAGGAAGATCCACAATAAAATCCATAGAAATCTCATCCCAGGGACAGGGCGGGCTGGCCACTGGCTGTAGAAGCCCCTGTGGTTTCCCCCCCTTACATTTTGACATTGCACAAACAGGACAGGAAGCCATGTAGTCTTTTACATCGCATCTCAAGGTAGGCCACCAGAATTGATGATGAACCAAATGTAATGTTTTGACAAAACCAAAGTGCCCAGCAAGTTTACCATCATGGGAACACTGTAAAATCTCAGCTCTTAAAATGTCGGGTACATAAAGGTGGTGTTCCACCCATGCCAGACCGTTTTCAAAAGAAACAGTGTCTTTATTAGGTAGCAACCAAATGTCAGATTTCAGCGCCTAGAGAAAGTCCTTCTGTAACTGACAAGGAACTTGCACTTTCCACCTCCCAGACTGGGCTGGGGGCGGGGTTGCTTGTGTATGGGTTTGGCTCCAAGTGACAGCAACCAAACCCAGTTGTGGTTCAGTGAGAACAGTCCCAACCACATCTGTCCCGTGGTCAAAATCCTTAGGTAAATGTGACAAAGGATCAGCCAGAAAGTTTTTTCTTTCCTGGGATAAATTTTACCTGGAAGTTAACGACTGAAAAACTGAGCCCAGCTAATTTGTTTAGGACTGAGATGCCAGGGGGTGTGGAGGGCTTCCAAATTCCTGTGATCAGTCCAAACCTCGAAAGGGCATTTAGCGCCTTCAAGGAGGTGATGCTAGGCTTCCAAAGCAGCTTTTAAAGCAAACGCCTCCTTTTCCCAAACATGACACTGGCATTCGGTTTCAGAAAATTTTCTGGACAGATAAGCGCAGGGTTTTAAGTGATTTTCAGAATCTCTCTGTAACAATATAGCCCCAACTGAGGAGTCAGAAGCATCAACTTGGACCACAAAGGGGCGTTCAGGATCAGGGTGCTGTAGAATAGGCTCAGCAGTGAAAAGGGTTTTTAATTTCTCAAATGCTGCCTGGCATTCAGGTGTCCAATTCAGCACTGCCCCATGGTTTTTTATTTTGCGTGTCTGCCCCAAGCCCTTGGTATGGAGTAAATCAGTGAGGAGCAAGGCAATCTCAGTGAACCCCTGGATAAATTGGCGATAGTAATTACTGTACCCAAGGAAACTTTGCAATTGCCTCCAGGTTCGGGGACGTTCCCAACTTAAAATCGCCTGAATTTTTCCAGGGTCCATTTCAATGCCCTTGTCAGACAGCCTATAGTCCAGATAGTCAAGTTGGGTCTTGTGGAATTCACATTTGGAAATTTTGGCATAGAGTTTGGCATTTCTAAGCTTGCGTAACACCTGTCTGAGGAGGCGTTCGTGTTCCTCCTCGGTTTCAGTGTAAATGCGAACATCATCTAAATAAACCAGGACCCCTTTAAACAAATGATCAGGACCCCTTTAAACAAATGAACATGTAATACTTCATTAATCAATTGCATGAAGATTCCGGGCACCCCTGCCAACCCAAAAGGGAGGACTTTGTACTGAAATGAACCCAGTGGGCAATTAAAAGCAGTTTTCCACTCATCCCCAGCTTGTTTGCGGATGCGGAAATAGGCTTCACAAAGATCGAGCTTGGAGAAAATCTTGCCCTTAGACAAATGAACTAACATGTCCTTCATGAGCAGAAGAGGGTACTTGTTGAGAATTGAAATGGAATTTAACCTTCGATAGTCCATACAGAGTCGAAGCGTGCCATCTTTCTTTTCCCGGAATAGCACAGGGGCCCCAACTGGAGAATTTGCAGGTTCAATAAACCCCCTTGAGAGATTTTTGTCAATAAAGTCCCATAATGCCTCAAGCTCCTTCTGAGTCATTGGATAAATTTTTGGCTTGGGCAATTGAGCATTGGGAACCAACTATATCGCACAGTCAGTTTTCTGATGGGGTGGTAGCTGATCTGCTTCCATTTCCACAAATAAGTCTGCAAAGTCTTGGTATCGATTGGGCAAGCCTTCTAAATGTGACAAATTAGGGCACGGCATGGCGGTCACAGCCCTTCCAACCCCCGCACGTGCAGCTCTCTCCACTGTAGGAGCTTGATAAAACCCATCTTTAAAAGTCACAGTTCTGTGTTCCCAGTTTATATATGGGCTTTGATAGGTCAACCAGGGGATCCCCAGAATGACCAAGGGATTGCCAACAGGTGCTACAATGAATTTTAAAGTCTCACAGTGGCTGCCCATTTGCATTGCGACAGTTCCAGTGAAATGGGTTGCCGCCACCGCCCCCCCTGCTGTTGAACCATCCAACTGTGTGAAGATCAAAGGCTCCTGGAGGGGGAAGCTAGGCAGGTCCAAAGCAGCAACCAGATCAGGGTGAATTAAACACCTGGAACACCCAGAGTCAACCAAAGCCCAGACCTCTGTAGTTTTTCTGCGGGAGCCCAATTTCACTTTTACTGCTAAAGTGGGACAGTCAGCACTCACATAGCATCCTCACGCCCATCCTCCTCCACCTGCCCGCAGATGCTCTTCATGGCAGGTGGCTGGCGTTTCCCACCGGCTCCTTAGAGTCGTCTTCAGCCTCTCCCGAGAAGTAGAATACTTCCTCAGCATCGGCTGCGCCCTTGGCTGCTGTCATCCGCCACGACAGGGGGGCAATTTGGCTGGCGGCTTTCCCACTCGATCTCCAGCCTTGGCTTTTGGGCAATCAGCTGCTCGATGCCCTTCCTTTCCACATCGGAGACACTGACCCCTCGCGTAGCGCCGATCTCTCTCCTCATTCCAGGCTCTATAGCCTGGCCGGGCAGCAGTCGCAGCTCTTCGGGGTCCCCTCATGGTGGCTGGTGGTTTTTCAGGTCTTCTGCTTTGCATGAAGGTATGCTGAGTGTGCTCAGCCTTGCCTGCCAGACAGAGCCATTTGTACAATGACTCTGGGCCATCCCTACACAACGCCCACCGTAGGATGTCCCAGTTGAGTCCCTCTCTAAACTGTTCTATTAAGGTTGACTGAGACCAGTCGGGGATTTTCCCAGCTAGAGCCTTAAACTCCAGGGTGTAATCAGCTACAGACAGTTGGCCCTGGGTAAGATCCTTCAGTGCCTTCTTAGCTCTTGCCTTGGCCAGAGGATCCTCAAAATGCAGCTTTAATGCCCACATGAAGTCCTCGAAATCATCAAGTGCAAGGGAGTCAGCCTCACTTAATTGAATATACCACTCAGCCGCTTGACCCTTCAACTTGGTGGCAATGGCAGTTATCTTAGCCTCTTCTGAAGGGAAGTATGCTCCAAACTGCCTCATGTAACTTTTAGCATTAGTTAGAAAGAAAGATAACTTTGTTGGATCCCCATCAAACTTGACAGAAAAGTCTCTCACCCCCACTCCGGTTGGAGCGGAATCAGCGGCTGCTTGAGTGGCTGGGCCCCAGGTTACAGTAGCTCTCCCTCTTTGGGGTGGGGACACTGGTGATCAAGCCCTGCAGGGTGGAGATTCATCCTGGAGCCATCTCTGGCCCCGCTCCGCCGGCGGTCCGGATGGGAGGATGGGGGATGGTTGCGTGAAGCTGGGATCTTCTCCACGCCTCCCCTGCCCCCCCCCAATGACAGAGACACGTTTCTTAGCATGTACTCAATTGATTCTATTTTGGCCTTCATCACTCTTAGCCTTTCAGGGGTTTGAGATTCGTCCCTCCCTTGCGTGTTAGGCTGTATTTCTGTTGATACCGTGGTAGATTCTACATCTGGGGTCAGCAGGAACCGATACTTCCAGGACACCTGGGATGTCCCTGGCTGGGGTTCTCCCACTTCATCCCAGGTGATTAACTCTGCGGGCAATTCACTGGGTGCTGGTTGCTCTGGTTCTCCCCCATCGTCAGATTCCTCCACCGCAGGACTGGAACTCAATTCCTCCCGGAAATCTGAAGGTTCTGGGGTGAGGTTCAGTTCTCCGCTCTTGACCGTCGACTCGGGCATCAAGCTAGCCATCTCCTCAAGTCCCCCGGTCGTGAGCTTGGACTCAGCCATCGTTAACTATTTTACCTCACAAGAAACTGATCTTGGTAGGAGCTAACGGTACAACTTCAGTGATTCTCAGCTTTATGTAACGGTTGCCTATTCTAAAACACTACCAGACTCATGAGCAGGAATTCAAAGATATCTGATTTATTAAAGAATAGTATGCAGGATCACAGACAAAGCTGAGAATGATAAGAGCGCGCCAAATGCAAACTAAAAACCCCTGGTGCAAATGACATCCCTCCCCCCATAGAATCTTCCCAAGTTCACAATCCCAGGTGCTCCTAACGGTTTCTGATGGTCTGCAGGAAAAGTCCTTGAACAGAGAACATAACCCAAACACATTCCATTGTAATGAACACAGATTCAGAGCTTGGTACAAGGTTTCACAGCAGCCCCCTCCCAAACAGAAACACACGTCAGCGCCATGGCATGTGAAACGTTACAATGTATACTGTACATTGAAACAGTGAACATGATGTCCAGCCATTTTCATTATGTACTTTCTAAAATATGTACTTTTTTATTTTCAGAATATATAGCTATTTAATTACAATTTACCATAATAATGTAATCCTGCCTCTGCTAGGAAAGTAAAGCTTTTATTTAGATACCTTTCGGCAATGGTCAATGTGTACATTATCAGTATGAGCAGCTAGATTTCCTACCAGCATATTAATGATAACTCTATGAATCATGACTGCCTGTAACATAATTATCCAGGCTCTAAATTGTTGGGAACATCAGTATCTTATAAATTGGCTCTCTGGAGCAGTACAAATGCCACTAAAAAACTCACTATAGTTTATCATGAAAGCAGATGGTCTGGAAGGTTGGATTCATTTGAATTAGATTTGACAGTGAATGTCATCCTCAAAAAGGTAGCAATGCTCAATAGCTATTTCTTTGGAAATGAACCTTTCATTTTCATACCAAATTTTGTTATTTGGCTATATTGGGAATGAGTTTGTCAGTATTTCTTGTTCTTAACAAATGAAATAGGAGTAAGTTCTGGACTTCAGAAAATAAATTCTGCATTTCAAAGGTATTAGTTTGTTTTACTTGTAGCCAATAAACTAGTTCCCTGCCTTTTGCAAAGATTTTATTGGTCTGAAAGCATCTAGCAAAGCCATCAAAAGACATACTAAACCTTGACTTGTCTAATCCAGTGGCTTCTACTAGAATGAATCCACTCCTCTTTCCCCATTGCCATTTATTCATCTAATGATTGTAAAAACAATATTGGGATGATATATCATATACTATTTCAAATCATATGTCTGCCAGAAGGCAATGCATTCAGAATTTGGATGGGGGTGCAGGGGACTCTCCCCACAATACCAAATAGTATTCCACATAAATATCATACTGATTACAGTGATTATATGTCTAGCAGAAGGAGAGAATTATGCAAGACATATGGGTCACAGCTACAAATTGTGGCTATAGGCATCAGCTATTCTACAGCTGCTGTACTCTTCTCCTGCTTACATGTGATTTACTTATTCTTTTCTATTCTTAGTCTACATTCCTTAAAGTCACAAGGCATGCTTAATCTCATTTATTTTGTATTAAACTCATCTCTTGCTCTGCCTCAGGAAGCAAGAAGAAATTAGAGCTTCTGATGGAAACACTAATGCAGTACTTTTCAGCTATATCTATGTGCAGGAAATACATGTGGGATAATTGTATTAAGAGCTCATTCATTGAAGTAAAGTGAAATACTTTATGCTAGACCACATTTGGAATTGAATACAGAAATAAAGTTATTTGGCTTGCCTCTCATTATAAACAATACAATATTTAACTCATCCCCGGCCACACACACAGAGTCTACATAATTGGAACTGTGGCATTAGTTATTAAACATACAGTAGTGCTGTTTGTGGAATGCTTACAGAATCTTAGATATTTTAATAACACAAGTTTCTGGTTTTCATGTTTATAACATACATATAACTGTATATGAGCAACTACTGTCAAATGAGAAACAAAAGTTACTAGGGAGAACAAAAACTGTATGTTTCTTCTTTACAGACCCAATGTTCTTCTTATCCAAAGAATTTGCAACACTTTATGACACAGATATCCATGGGGTGGGTCAAGACAGTCAAGATGATGGTTGTGACTGTTTCATCAAAGCCCTGCCACCTTTTTTACATGTGTTGCTAATTTTTCTCATCACAATAGGGATGAGACTTTGATCACAAGGTTCACAGCTGCTATCCTGACTATTTTGACCCTCCCTGAAGATACCTCTGCTTCATGAATATGTATCTTTTCTTTCTTGTTAATAAGACATACTCCAGGATCTTTCTCTCTTTTGCAATAATTTTGCTTTATACACATATAGACCTTTGGGGGATAATTACCAGGGGGGGATGGGGTCTAGGACAAGCAGTAGAACATTTGAAACAGCCTCTGAATTTGCATCAAATAGGATAAAGACCTGCAGCAGAATGCCATTCCTTGTGTGGTCATTACTCTTAGGCTGAATATCTATGGGGAGAAAGACAGACAGAGAGCTTTTGCAGACTACAGTGCTTCAGACAGTTGTCATTCTCAGTATATATTTTAAGGGGGGTCTGCCCAGATTGGTCTAAGAACTCTTGAGAACACTGAGGACAGACGATGGGAGATATAGGCCAATAAAGTATGCAGAGAATCCCAGATTTAATTTTTTATCATACTAAGTGTGGCTGGGACCTTTTCCTGTCTGGAACTATCAAAGACCAGAGAGACCAAGTAACTTAGGTAAATGAACCAGCGTTTCATTAAAAGGAAATGTTGACTATGTTTGTCCCAATGAGCCTTTCCCAATTTGTTTCTTCTGTGCCTAAGTACCTTACATTTCTTAAGAGAGGAACAAGATGTAAAAACAAACAATTTCCAGCCTGCATGTTATCTGCTTTTTCTTTTCTTCACTTGATGTGATGGATGTCAGATTGTTACAGCTGGATTTAGGCCTGGCAAATACAAGTTCCAGAATCATAGCTCTCTAGTCAGCAATCTATTCAGGTGATAGGCACTATCACTTGGTTTCACACAGTGATACTGGTGCCAAAAAACAAAAAGAAATGGGGTAAAAGAAATGACATTTAAAAAAATAAGAATAGGCAAAAGCTCATGAGATCTGTGAGATCTTGCAAGATTTGTCTCTCCTGTAAGATTTTGGCACTTAATATATTAATCTACATAAATTTTGGAGGACACAGAGCACCATGTAAGGATTTCATGAGTACCATGGTACCCTCTGGCCCCAGATTGTCAATCCTCATATTAGCTAGTTCTAGTTTAATAGTTCTGAATGCAGAACCCCAGGTGGAGATTTGGGCAGGGACAAGGAACTTATGTATTAGCTACAGATATTTAAAAAAACAAACATTAAAACCGTTGAAGCCTAGAACTTATTCCTATTCCATTTGTAAAAAAAAAAGAAGCACAAACTCGCACACAATATACTCAAACGTTAAAATGCCAAACATATTGACCACAAATACTTAAAAAGAAATACAGCGCTGTATCCTCAGGAAAGACCAAAAGACCATGGCACATTTAAATGCATGACCCCTCTTAGTTTGCAAAAATTCCCTGAAGTCTGCTGATATATTCTGCTTTTCTGTCTTACATAAAAGTTTAATGGATTAATCCCATATCAACTCCTAGATGCAAAATACAGTATTTTTCATCAGCTCCTTTTCAAAGAGTGCCCAAGCAAATCAATATAGTGTAAATTTGAATTTTTTTTCTACATCTTATCTTTTTAACATTTTATCTCTACTACCAACCCAAGATAAATATATCTGAATAATAAACTCCATCATCAGCACTATCATCAGCAACAACAGCGCATAATGAAAGACACAATCTCCAGGAGAGCAGGATCATTTGAGGACAAAACAGGGGGCACATTTGGAGTATTGAGAAGATGGAAATATGCATACACACAAAGTAGCTGTCATGTGAGTCTTGCTTAATGGCTTTTGTGATGAGCATGACCAAACACAAAATACCAATTTATCAAGTGGACTAGCCCCTTAGCATGGTTCACCTAGTAAAAAGACCAATTATTAGCAGGATTGCAAGAGTATATGCAGCCAATCATCCAATCACTGGTGTCTAAGCAAGGGTTCTTGTTCCATAGTGGTGGATATAAGAGAGGACAAGCTATCATAGGCTCAGTTGTAAATTTCAGCTGTCCTTAACCTCTTATTCAGTAACAGGCTTACTTGACAGGAAGCTAACAGACATGTCCAGCAAGATTATTCCCTTTACTGCAGACAAGAATTCATGTCCCCAATAAATACACTTTTAGTATTACTACAAATGTCCTTATACATTTATCCATAAACAAATGAAACAGCCAAGGAGACATCGATCTTGCCTTGTTCTCTGCTCAGTACTGAACCATTTGCTAAGCATTCTATTTATTTTCCCACATGTCTACTTCCATCGTGTACATTCAGCATTTAACTCCATATATGTGTAAAACATTTTGGATTTCTGTTATCTTTATCAGATACTTTCTCTGAATCAACCAAGATGCAATAAATGTTCTTTTACACATCATACATTTATCTGCTGGAGAGTAAAACTCTGGTCTGCACACCTCTGTTCCCACATCACACTTCTCTGATTTTGTTCATTGTCACCTCTCAGACCTTTTCAATCAAGGTATCCCAAATACCTTCCCAGGCACACTTAACTAATCCCCGTGTAATTTTTGCATCCTCTCTTGATATCTTTTTTGTTTGTTTTTTGTTTTGGTACAAGGGAATAATAGCATTCTTCCAATTGCCAGTTTCAAATATAGTCTTCATACACAAGTTAAACAAGTTGCTACACACGCGCACACACAAATACACACGGCTGCCGATACCTCTAAATTGGTGGGGTGAGCATTTTGATAAGGAGGAGATTGCATTTGATGGCCAGCTGTTTAGTTCAAAATCCAAACGATAGATATGTTTCTCTTTTTTGGTAAATTTTGTTCAAAAATAATTATTAAAGAATGAAAAAATACACATGCACAAACACACACACACACAAACCTAACAAGGAAATGTATTGTCACCTATGGATAAGAAATAAAAAATAATGATTCTTATAGTAATATGTTAGGGGAAAAAACAAAATGTGACTTAAAATATTAACAAGGAAAGAGAAGGATGCTATTTAAGAAAAGGGGATGAAAAAATAATGTACTAATATTTTTGATAAGCGACTACTTGGAGTTTTCTTACTAAAAGAAAAACCTTTTCTTTTAGTAAGAAAACTCCAGGTAGTCGCTTATCAAAAATATTAGTACATTATTTTTTCAATCCCTTTACTACTAAAAAAGGATTTTTCCAGTTATTACAAACAAATTAGTGTAAATTCAAGAAGATATTTTAGTATCCTCCATCTATCTCAAAATGCAAAACAGGCTCAGGTTGAGTTTATAAGAGTATCTGACCATGCAATAGTTTAAAAACAGATAAAAAAGATTTGAAGTTTCAATCATCTTTTGCTTCATAGAAATGGGCTAGTTATAAACCACATAAAATTAAAGAATATCTAAACCAGTGCTTTGATAGAAATAAACAAGATGAAACTACTCAGCCCAATAGGCGTGATTGTATGAAAGGAGTAATAAAAGAAAGACTAATAGCTAAGCAGTTATATTAAGCATACAAAAGAAATTGAGACATGAAAATAGAAGAGATTAAGGAATTAGTACCACAACAGAAAAAAGAAGTGAAAATCCACAACCTTCCAAAGAATGAGAGTTAAAAAATTTAGACCTTGTAAATATTCACAAATATTATATAATAATCACAAGTATGATGACTTTAGAGACAAGTGTTTTAATTTTTAATTAACTGTTCTGAAAGAAAAAAAAAATAGTAAGACTATTTTATTTTATCTATTTGTATACCACCAAATGAGATCAACCCACAGTAGTTTATAGGAAGATAAAACTAAAGTACAATATATTTTTAAAAAACAACCAAATAAAACTATAATAAAAGAATAGAACAATAGCCATAGGCATCAGTCCTTATTTGAAAGAAAATAAATTGCAAAAATAATTTTGCTTCCCAATGGCTCCATATTTCAGCTGCCCCCAGACCAACTTTCCAACCTTTAATTATTCCATGATAGACCATCACTGATGAGAGTGTACCATTTGTGAAGACACATACATGGCTCAACAACTGAAACCCTTGCAGCACTCTTCTTTCTTTCATTAACTGTAACCCTGTCTCACTAACAGCTGACCTGACACATACAGAAAATCAAGTGGCAAAAATATTTTCTGGCGTGAAAATGAAGTAACAGGTAACATTTCAGCTGCTGAATTTGTGAAGTTATGGCCAATGAGGTAGCAGTGTTCCACCTGGAATAGAAACTTAGATACTTGGAACAACTGACAATAACTATGCCCAGGATTAGGGTTAATTTGGTACAGTAGCTATAGAGTTAACAGTGGTTGTTGTCAATGTTACTGTGTTAGAGAAAAAAAGTCTCAACATTGAGATTGACATCCACATTAATTCTGTAGCATTTTTTAAAAAAAACCCTCTTTAGGTTTTACTCACAGATTTTTCTATCAAAATAGGATTTCACTGTGATTTCTTCATATGCAATTCAATAGCTTTACCATAATTAGCTTTAGTAATGCAACAGGAATATCTGTGTTCTGAAAGCATGACCTTTCTATGGAAACCCTGTAAAACATTCCCATTTTGAATTAACAACATCTTTTATAATTGTTTGGAAGATTTCTAAAGAACAGCAAGCAGAAGAAATGCATAAGCTGTTGGGGGGAAAAAAAGCCAAGAGCCATCTAATGGTAACCAAACTGAGTTCATGTTTGAATGGGAGCCAGTGGGTAAAGAAAAACTTTCAGCTTTGTTTATATTTAAAACATTAGAAATTCTGTGACAAATGCTTCCCATTTTTATGTAATGCAGGACTACTTGGAACCCAAGAGTTGCTTGGTGAGATGAGCAGTAAAGAAATGTGAGAAATAAATAAACAAACAAACAAAAAAACAAACCTTCTGCAAATAAATTACTGTATGACTAATATTCTACAATACATCAACATTGAATTACTATTATGACAACTTCTGTCAATATTTAAAGGTCATTTTGTACTCTTGTAAAGTTTTTAGAAGCCTAGAAAATCTATATACCAATAAGTGAAGAATTTCTTCATTTCTTTTCTTATGTTAGGTTGAGACTTCCAAGCCACATTTGTCCCAATGTGTAAACTCATTGCAGATTTCAACACGGCATGGTCATTTTCAGGAACAGTGTGCACTGATGGGGGAGAAGCTGCCTGTTTCAAGCACCTAAAATATTAATCTATTCTATCAAACAAGAAATGAAATATTTATATATAATCAGAAAGAACACACACTATGGCTTCTGACCTACCAACTAAAGTAATACAAAAGAAGTATAAAATAAAAAAGAATGTGGATTGAAGGGGGAAAAAAAGCAAACTCTTAAAATGCTTTAACTTGGACATGGGCAGATTGTAGGAGCTCAATTTCAAAATATATGGGATGCCAATTATGGATAGGGTTGATTTCCCCCTCAAGGAGCAGATTTGCTATCTGGGGTCCTCTAATCTAACCCAATTTGGACACCAGTCAGCCATTTAACATTGCTGGTAAGGAAGTCCTTGTATCAGTTCCATTAATAAATAAGGTATACCTGAAGGTATGCCTGAATGCATAAACTGATAATCTCAAGGCTAGATTAATGTCTTTGTGACATGGCCTTGAGGACAGTGCAAAAACAGCAGCTTATCTAGAGTATGATGGTACTGGAGGAAAATGGTACCCCTCTGAGGTCCCATATTAGCTCTATAAAGAAGCAGCTTTGTTGACTGCCAGCTGCTCTCCAGGTCAATATAAAGTGCTGAAAGTGGTTACATATATAGCCACTAACACAGCTGACCAAGCTGCCTACAAAATGCCTACTCTCATATAACCTTCCTGAATTCTCAGATCATTGTGGTAGTGTGTTTTGTGGGTCCTACCACAAATGTATTTGAGTTTGAGAATGAATTTGCCTTTTCCCACAGTAGGGTCCATCTGTGCAACAAATAGCCACTGCCATAAAAGCAAGCCCCTTCCTTTCTAGAGTTTTAATAGAGAGCTGGAAACAAGACCTTTAAACTATTTAATAGCTTAGTGTTAATTGTTTGATCTTTTAAGAGCAGCTTATGCATTTTTAAATCAGTCAATCAATCAGCAAATAGTAGCTGGTCATTTTGAAAGTTTTTTTCCCCCTCACAATTCCTCAGTATGAAAAAGGGGGTGGGGCTTTGTTCATGCAGTCATGGCTGCCATCTTGACTTTTTTTTTTACTTCTCCTGTGTGAGACTTTTGTGAGTCTCCAAATCCTCTGCAGTACTGCATTAATCCTACTGAAACTTGGCTTGCTGTCTTTTCAAATTTCTCTTCCAAAGGGATTAATTTCAAAATTTTCAGATTTGTTTTACAAAATTCTGTGATTATTGTCATTCCATATTTTCAGGTGACCTTCTGATTATATTTTGTTGTAAGCGTGGAGGAAATGGTGATTATCCACATACACTAATTGCTTTGTGATTTTTCTATCTTTCATATAAATTACCTTACATGTTGAGCCTTATGTGGCGCAGAGTGGTAGGCGGCAGTATTGCAACTGAAAACTCTCCCCATGACCCAAGTTCAATCCCGCCAGAAGCTGGATTCTCAGGTAGCCGGCTCAGGTCGACTTAGCCTTCCATCCTTGCGAGGTCAGTAAAATGAGTACCAGCTTGCTGGGGAAAGTGACAACTGGGGAAGGCAATGGCAAACCACCCTGCTCTATAGTCTGCCAAGAAAATGTCATGAAAGCGGCGTCCCTCCAAAGGGTCAGACATGACTCGGTGCTTGCACAGGGAACCTTTCACATTTTTTCACCTTATACATTACCTTAAAGTAAGGTAATCTGATATAAGGCTAAATTGTGTTTCTTTATGTGGAATTGTATGTGTAACCTCATTCTGTCCCTAATTTAGCAGCTTGCTTTTTTCAGTCCGTAACCAGACTGACACTGGTTGACAATGCAACAGCACACCATTTTATAAAAAGTCATGCTGCTACATCAAACGCCAGCATTTCTTGCTCTGCCAGTGTTTCAGGAGTGACAGCAAAGCTAATAGCTATATTAACTTTTCTATAAATTGAAACATTTTTACAGGAGCACTGAGGCTTAACAAAACAGGATTTTCACTTAAAACTTTTTTTTTCTTCTGAAAGTAACAGGTGGACAAATGATGAATGGCAAAATGAAGTGCCAAAGTTCTACAAGGGAACAGAATTTTTAATGCTGCTGTTTTCTGTTAAGAGTCCCCTACCAATTTCCATGCCACCAATGTGGTAGAGTTGTCAATGGCAACAGTGTCACTGTTGGAGTAAAAACTAACTTGTGCTCACCCAAGTTTAACTGACAGTGTCACAAGATCCTTTGGGACAATCAGATGACTGATTTATTACAATTCATCTCATGATTTGTGCAGCTCAAGGATTTATCTTCATAAACAGCTCATGACAGCTTCTATTAAGCATCAGGATGTTGCTATCATAAGCAAAAGATAATGCAAGGATCATTTATTTTCATGATTTTCAATGATGGTTTCATAATTAGTAATTCTGTATATGGCAGGGCATCTAGCATATACAAAGGAGGAACAGGAAGTCTGAATTTTTCACACATTAAAAAATATGGAAATATAGGCTGGCCATCTGTAACATCTGCCAGTCAGTTGACTCTATATTCCAGTTGACCATCTAAAGCTAGTATTAGTGTGGCATGCCAAAAGCAAACCCCAAAAGTCAGTAGGGTTTGCACTGCCTGAGGTTTCTACAAGGACCCAGCTGTTATTGTCCCTAGTGATATTTAAGAGTACAGAAGTCTCATGCCATCGATCACCTAATTCTCAGACCTGGGAGGATTCTGACCTGTCATATTGACATCCCATCTTGAACTACTTGCCCACTCTGTGACAGATGATGTGGGAAATTGATGCTTGACTCTACAGGGCTCTCTGAAATAGCTGGTCTTGTGACATACAGTCCTTCCTAAATGGGAAAAGGGTTGTTTGTATGTGTGACAGAGAGATAGCAGATGGGGATGGAATTGAAGGGATTAGTTATTGGAGTGAAAGGAAATAAAAATAAGGAGCAGAAAAACAGAAGCCAAAGGGAAAAAGGTTATTAAAAGAACACTGAATATACTTTTGAATATTCAGTATTTGTATTGCTGGCCCTCCATCCACATTTGTTTTCTTCAGATCACATAAGGAAGACAATAATCTTACTCTTTCTCTCTTTCTCTCATTCATTCATTATTACTACCATAATGTTGCCATTAAAGATCCAGTTTAGAGGATTTCAAACTCTGCATTTCAGTAGTAAAGTATCATTTGGATTGCACTCATTATTTATGTCATTTGCTCTTGCCTGTGTCACCATTAAAAACCATGCACAGAAATAATGGACTTGGGAGCTGAAGACTGTTAAGGGCTGAATGGGGAGGAACAGGTTTAGGCTTAATCTTAATCTTAGTGACACAGAGTGGCTGTGGGTTCAGAAACCATCTAATTCTAGGAGATACCACCTTTAGTTCTGGATGGGCTCACACCCCATATGGCATTGACCTGTAAATGGGGGATCCTCTTGGAGTCACAGCTCCTGGTCTATGAAGAGGCAGCAGATGTGAAAATATTCCCCACCCCATTCCAAATCCAAACCTTTCCTACCCAATTGGTTTTCAGAAAAGGCTGTTAAGACCTGGTTTTGGCGGGGGGGATTGGGTTGTGTGATGTCCCCTCTGATACTGGATTTTGCCTTTGTTACATTAAGCAAGGTTTCTTCTAAGCTGTGTGCCTTGAGATTCAATCTCCCACCTGCTGTCAAAGACAATATACTAACAAAGTATGTTTTTGCAAAGGGGCAAGCAAAGGAGAAAAAAGGGAGGAGGGAGAGAGAGAGAGAGAGAGGAGAAGACACGTTTTATCATTTGGGAGCTAGGAAGAGGCCTGCAGACCTTCTGCTGGGCTTTAGGCTGAAGGAGGGATTGAGCAGCAGTGGGAAAGAAAAGATGAACCAAAGGGGAGAGCTAAGGAGAGAGAGGAGAGACTTTACTCCTAGACGCTAGGCCACAGCCCGCAGACCTTCTGCCAGGCTCCAGGCCAAAGGAGGGATTGAGCAGTAGAAAAGGCAAAGCAAAGTACTCAAAGCAAAGGAAAGGGGGAATTGGGTGGGTGCGTGACTCTGTTTATTCCTTCTGGAAAAGTGACAAGAACAGACAGCAAAAACTGAGAGGAACTACCAGTAGCTCATGTTAATAATGAAAGTAATGAATCAGGGATGAAATTGATTAAAAAATAGTATTAAACTCAGATATTCCTACTTAAGTTACTTTTTAACATAGTTTGGACATGTATACATATTTTATGTACAATTATATTTTCAGGGAATAAAAGTATGGAACTTCTCTTTTAGATAATTTTGAGAGCTTCTAAATGTAAAGTATGCTATACACTTTTTCAAAAATCTCTACCCCCTGGCTGACCAACCCATTGTTGCTGAAAAATCATGACTTGTATATCTGCTTCCCTGGTTTAGAGGGAATGTTGGCATTAAATGATGCTCCCAGTGTTGATAGATTCTGATTCCTAATTCCTTGGTTCCTAATTGGGCCTTGCCTAAATTTGCAAGTGAAAGTTAAGGGAAGGTGGTTGCTTTCAGACTCAGGGACTATGCCAAAGAGCTTCAGGCAAGGGGCCAGGTCTCTAGAGATTATTAAATAATTTATGGTGGATAACTTCTGAGCTGACCAAAATCTATATTGCCTAGGAATATCATTTTGGACAGAGCTGTTTAAGGTTAAGCCTGTTTATGAGATGTAGCAAGCTTAAGCCAGCTAGGTTGTATTTTGTATCTTTGAAGGATCTGGGCATACATGGTGGTTCAATTACTTCTTTGGGAGGACAGGCATTGAAACATACATAGAGAGCTTCATCATTATTACCAGCTCTTGCACTGAAATCCCCACCTATTAGAATATATGCACCAGGAAACTTATTCAGGCAAAGAATGAGGAAGACCCAACCTGGCTCCAGGTTTGGGTGACCTGTGAATGGGGATGGTGAGGAGGAAGATAGAAATTAATACACAGGAAGGAAGATTGGTCAAAGTCTAACAAAGCATTCTCATTGCTTTACAATTTGAACATGTAAGTTGGAAGCTATAAATAGACTAAGCACCCCTTATGTTTATTTTATAGATTTATTTTTTTAACTTGATGTACTGTTGTTGAGATATACACTGCTTAGAGTTGTTAGTCATTGGAGACGCTAATGAGAAAATAAATGAAATAAATAAGTGTTCTTTGTAATAGCTTAGTATGAATTACATCAATGATAGATTAGGATGGTTCAAGCCAGTATTTGTTTGATTTCAAAGTTACTGTGGCATCCAAACACAGTCACATCATCCTATAAATAGGAGCTGGGCCATCCTTGCTATTCCAAGTTTATTACAGTGTCCTTAGACAATTCACTATAGCTTAATTTTGCTAATGGATAATATGGCTAAATGAGTATATTCTATGTGCCTTGCAGAGTAATAAAAAGGTCATCTTGTATGGTCTTTATTCATGGCTAAAAAGAACAATTTCTAAAGAAATTGCTTCTGAATAAACAGTAAGGCAAAACTTTAGTTTTCATTCATTGAATCTGAGCAAAAGGGAGAACACTTAGGGCTGCCTATCTTCAAATCTACCACGTTTCTAATTATCCTGTATTAATTGCATATAGTATCTTGTGGGAACCATTCTCCAGAGTATTGCTTAAGCATGTTGTTAAAATATTCTTTTAAAGAAAAGTTATTTTAAACAGTCATTGCCAACTGAAGTGTCCAATCATCTGGAAAAAATAATTGGACTTTTCTGTTTCACTGCCTAGCGGTCATTAGCCTAAGAAGTGATAGTCACCTGCCATTAATGCCTTTCTATCTGTAATATACATACACACATACTTTTCGATGATGATGATGATGATGATGAAGACGACGACATGCCATCAAGTTGTCTTAGCAACCACATACTGTAGACAGATTTTCTCCATGATGATCTGTCCCTAACCTGGTCCTTTGGCTCTTCCAGTGGTACATTCATTGCTACTGTAACTGAGCCTATCCACCTTACTGTTGGTCGCCCTCTTCTCTTTCCTTCCACCTTTCCCAGCATTAAAGCCTTCTCCAGAGAGCTAGCATTTGCATAATGTGTCTGAAGCAGGCTAATTTGAGCCTGGTCATTTGTGCCTTAAGAGAGAATTCTGGGTTGATTTGTTTGATGATCCATTGGTTTGTTTTCTTGGCTGTCCATGGTAATCTCTGAAGACCTCTCCAAACCAAAGTTCAAAAGTGTCAATACTCTTTCTATCCTGCTTCTTCAAAGTCCAACTTTCACTTCCATAGAGTGTCACAGGGAAAACCATGACTTGCATGATTCTGATCTTTGTAGGTATGGGGACATTACGTCATTTGAATATCTTTTCCAACACCTTCCTGGCTGCTGTACAAAGTGTTAGACTGCGGTGTACTGTATTTCTTGACAGCTTGTTCCTTTACTGTTGATGGTTGATCCTAAAAGACAGAAGCTATCCACTATTTCAGTATCTTCACTGTCAGTTCTAAGACTGGTTGTTCTACCTGTTTTCATTAGTTTGGTCTTCTGTATATTTAATTTTAGCCCCATTTTTTCATTGTGACCCTTGACTTTTATTACTAGAGCTTGCAGAGCCTTTGCATTTTTGGCTGTCAGGGTAGTGTCATCACCACAGGTTACTGATGTTTTTTCCTCCAGTTTTAAAACCAAGCTCATCTTCTTCCAGTCCAGCTTCCCTTAATATATATTCAACATATAAGTTGAATAAATAAGTGGAGAATATACAGCCTTGTCTCATTCCTTTGCCAACTTGGAGCCAATCTGTTTCTTCATATACAAAATGTCATTGCAAAGATGGAGTTCCAGAGTTCTAGGCTGTGACAGGGACCTGCCATAATTGGCATCTTATCCAACTGGTTCTCAATCTAGCCCACAAGCTCCTCTTCCTCTCTGTTAGTCCAGCCCTTCTTGTCATCTTCTTTCTTTTTGGCCTCTTTTTGGCCTCTTTCTTCTATCCTTCTGCCCTGTTCTGCCACTGGCACAAAATATTTGAGCAATGGAAGAAAGAGAATGGAAAGAGTCCTCTTTCCCACTCAACTGTGCCCCATTTAGCTGTTTCCTGCCAGTCAGTTGAGCTATGGCAGACAAAGATTGTGAGGGTGAAACTGAGAATGAGAGAGGAGCTGGGTGTGGAGTTGGGAATATGATTCTGATTAAATGTTAATGAAAGGGGATGTGGATGAAATATATGTGCAAATGGGTGGTGTATATGTGAATAGATAATTTGTTTTTGTTTGTTAGATTTATATCTCACCTTTTCTCTAGGAGGTCAAGGCTGTGTACATAGTGTTTCCTCCTATCATTTCCCCCCCACCAATATTAAAGTAGGTTGGGAAGAAGGAATAAGGAAGAAAAGCCACAACCAAGACAAAGGTCAGATAAAAGAAATCTGAGTCTCAGCCAGATTTGTAACTCAAGTAAGCATCTCAGACAAGACCTTCCCCAATTCTCACAAAGATAAAGGGAGGGAGGGGGGAAGCTCATTCAGACTTGCAAGATTCTGTTTCTATAACCTTATAATAAAAGTAGTATAGCATGTGTGATTTTGGTTTTCTAGTCTGGTCTACCTTGGTGGGCTGAGAAAAAATGACTGGTCTCAAGTCACCCACGGTGCACCCATGTCCAAAGATGGATTTGAACTTGGTCTCTAGTCCAACACCTTAACCACTGTGCAACCATGATATGCATGACTGAATTATGTGGATGCACTGGCTTTGAGCAGAATGTAGTAGAGAACGTGGGGTTGAAAGAAAGAGGAGGAGGTTTCTCTTACTTGTGCCATCTTGACTCTTGTACTGACTTTGGTCTGTGAATGTATCTCATATTGAGTTACTAGTTTTCCAAAAACATTCTGAGTAACTTGGATGACACTGATGTTGCTAAAGTAATTTCCATATTCCTACTAACCCATTCCTCTAGGAATGGTCCTTTAGTCATCTCAGTGCCAGCTATTGCTCAGCTGTCATGGTTTGTATTTAACTGTTTCCATTTGCCGCAATGAAAGGATTCTGTATTTTTCTGAAACTAATTTCAATACAATGGCTGTGCTGCAGCTGACAAAGACACTATTGTACAAAGAAGTCACTGCTTCAAGTTCTTTAGAAACATTCTAGGTTTGTTACAACATCCAGAGGAGGGTGAGACATGAGTCAGGAGGAAAAAGGTCCTTCCCACTACAAATGACTTTAAAAAAAAAAAAAGGATTTGTGCACCCAGTTTAAGTACCGCTAGCATTATATTCTTCCATGATAATACTCACCTTAATCCAGGGTAGCACTGATGATACTTATTTTTCCATTCAGTTTGTTCTGGACAGTTTAAAACTAAATAAATTAACTGGCATAAATTATACTCTACAACTGAAATGCAGCATAAATGAAAGGAGATGGGAGGAAATTCATTCTTAAATTGGTGGCTGTTACTCATAAGTATATCCCATTAGAATCTGGGGAAAATAATCAATTTTCAGTGCAAAAACTGCTGTTCAAAAGGTACCAAAGAAAGCTGCAAAAACCTACCACACTCCACCTTCTTTCTTTTGCAGATACATATCATTTGTATCTATCGTTCCCCTGATCTGCCTTTATTTCATATTAACCTGAAATAACATTGCCTATACTCTTCTTTTAGATCTGGTGCTCTGAACAGACATACGTACACTGTAATGCATTCTGGAAGTCCCTTAAAAAGCAAAACCTTGCTATGCAACATGGCACATTAATATCCATAATCTCTAGTGGGAGGGTTAGTAAATGTTTCAAAAATGTTTTTACCAACACATTATAGCTTTGAAATGCTTTCCTTTATTTGCTGAAATTGCAAGGAGTTGAATTTGAGGAGCAAGTAATTGTTTCTGGAACACAGAATTCCCAATCTACTGAGTCCATAGAGTCAAGTTCACTAGCATTTATATAATGTTCCCTGAATCCTATGTTTAATATCAAAGGATTTCTACCATAGGACATTATCATCAGGTGGCTGGAGAGAGATCTTTTCAGGTGTGACACAAGACAGAATGCCGTTCCCATAGTTTATATAGTCCAGGTCTTCCAATATATACTCCAGCTGTTTTTAATCTGTAACTGTTTTCACTATTTGGGTTCTTTGCTTTTATTATTATCATTTGTTTTTATATTTTTGCTATTACTCTGTGAGATGAACTGAACAGCAACATATAATTATTTTATATAAATGCAGTAAGTTCAAGGGTTCTGAAATTATCATTTTTAAAAAGAAATGTAAGTCTCTTTTTCTATTATCATACCATTTATGTTCTAATTGGCACTGGATGTATTATTTTCTTGGCTGGTAGATGGCCATTAAATTCCTGGTCTTAAAAATAAATGGATGCTCATGTGAAGTGTTGCTATTTGAGAAATATAATCCATAATGTAATATTGTTTTTTAGTACTCTGGTTGGTGACACATTACACAGGTTTATTTTATTTTATTTTATTATTTTTAATGCAAACGTTAAAACTACACCGTTAACAATTAAAAACACCGTTAACAATTAAAAAAATTAAAATAAAAATAATAGGGGCTACAAATAAATAAGAGACAATATACAATAATGCATAACTAATTTGTGATTACTCTCCTCCCCTTGAAAATAATCATTCGTCTTCACTCCATAAAATACACATCATCACTGAGGACAAATGACTCTTAAAAGAATCTGAATTTTTAGCAAAGTAAATTTAATACTTCCTGTTGTTGTTGTAGTTGTAGTTGTTGTTAGTATAAGTTGCCCATACAAAGATGGCCACCACCAGAAAATGCTGGTAACTCTTTCTGTAAAACATAACAATTATCTGACATAATAGTTACAAAAATTGCACTTCTTACCTAAATTTTATAAGCATGTGTACCATTACCTCAGCTGTTGCAGATGCAAATGAACTAAACTCTTGATCTGTGTTTCTAAAATAGTCCTGCATAGTTTGTTGATCCACCAAGCTATATCAGAGGATATGTAGTCAGGGAGAAGCTTGACAAGTCCTCTCCTTCTGTAATCCAGGGCATTGGTGTCCTGGATCCCAGTTTTAAGGGGCCCCTTTCATATATGAAAGTGCCAGTGACATCAATGGCAGTAGCAACTGCCTGATGGAACTACCCTTTAACTTTCTCCCAATGAGCCAATGCTAGCAACTTTATGGAAATATAAGGTAGAACTTTCTAAATCTACCTACAGAGAGAGTGATGGTTGTTGTTGTTTATTCATCCAGTCACTTCCAACTCTTTGTGACTTCATGGACCAGCCCACGCCAGAGCTTCCTGTCGGTCGTCAACACCCCCAGCTCCCCCAAGGTTGAGTTTGTCACCTCTAGAATGTCATCCATCCATCTTGCCCTTGGTCGGCCCCTCTTCCTTTCCCCTTCCACTCTCCCTAGCATCAGCATCTTCTCCAGGGTGTCCTGTCTTCTCATTATGTGGCCAAAGTATTTCAGTTTTGCCTTTAATATCATACCCAAAAGTGAGCAGTCTGGCTTGATTTCCTGGAGGATCGACTGGTTTGATCATCTTGCAGTCCAAGGAGCTCTCAGAATTTTCCTCCAACACCACAGTTCCAAAGCATCGATCTTCCTTCTCTCAGCCTTCCTTATGGTCCAGCTCTTGCAGCCATATGTTACTACTGGGAATACCATTGCTTTAACTATGCGGACCTTTGTTGTCAGTGTGATGTCTCTGCTCTTAACTATTTTATTGAGATTTGTCATTGCTCTTCTCCCAAGGATTAAGCATCTTCTGATTTCCTGACTGCAGTCAGCATCTGCAGTAATCTTCGCACCTAGAAATACAAAGTCTTTCACTGCTTCTACGTTTTCTCCCTCTATTTGCCAGTTATCAATCAAGCTGGTTGCCATAATCTTGGTTTTTTTGAGGTTTAGCTGCAAGCCAGCTTTTGCACTTTCTTCTTTCACCTTCATCATAAGGCTCCTCAGTTCCTCTTCACTTTCAGCCATCAAAGTGGTATCATCTGCATATCTGAAATTGTTAATGTTTCTTCCAGCAATTTTAACTCCAGCCTTGGATTCCTCAAGCCCAGCATGTCGCATGATGTGTTCTGCGTACAAGTTGAATAGGTAGGGTGAGTGTATACAGCCCTGCCATACTCCTTTCCCAATCTTAAACCAGTCCGTTGTTCCATGGTCTGTTCTTACTGTTGCTGCTTGGTCATTACGCAGATTCTTCAGGAGGCATACAAGATGACTTGGTATTCCCATACCGCTAAGAACTTGCCACAATTTGTTATGGTCCACACAGTCAAAGGCTTTAGAATAGTCAATAAAACAGAAATAGATGTTTTTCTGAAACTCCCTGGCTTTTTCCATTATCCATCGGATATTGGCAATTTGGTCCCTAGTTCCTCTGCCTTTTCTAAACCCAGCTTGTACATCTGGCAATTCTCGCTCCATGAATTGCTGAAGTCTACCTTGCAGGATCTTGAGCATTACCTTACTGGCATGTGAAATGAGTGCCACTGTTCAATAGTTTGAACATTCTTTAGTGTTTCCCTTTTTTTGGTATGGGGATATAAGTGGATTTTTCACAATCTGATGGCCATTCTTGTGTTTTCCAAATTTGCTGGCATATAGCATGCATTACCTTGACAGCATCATCTTGCAAGATTTTGAACAGTTCAGCTGGGATGCCGTCGTCCCCTGCTGCCTTGTTATTAGCGATGCTTCTTAAGGCCCATTCAACCTCACTCTTCAGGATGTCTGGCTCTAGCTCACTGACCACACCATCAAACTATCCCCGATATTGTTATCCTTCCTATACAGGTTTTCTGTATATTCTTGCCACCTTTTCTTGATCTCTTCTTTCTCTGTTAGGTCCTTGCCATCTTTGTTTTTGATCATACCCATTTTGGCCTGGAATTTACCTCCAATGTTTCTAATTTTCTGGAAGAGGTCTCTTGTCCTTCCTATTCTATTGTCTTCTTCCACTTCCACACATTGCTTGTTTAAAAATAATTCCTTATCTCTTCTGGCTAACCTCTGGAATTTTGCATTTAATTGGGCATATCTCCCCCTATCACGGTTGCCTTTTGCTTTCCTTCTTTCTTGGGCTACTTCTAATGTCTCAGCAGACAGCCATTTTGCCTTCTTGGTTTTCTCTTTCTTTCGGATGTATTTTGTTGCCGCCTCCTGAACAACGTTGCGAACTTCTGTCCAGAGTTCTTCCGGGACCCTATCTACTAAGTCCAGTCCCTTAAATCTATTCTTCACCTCCACTGCATATTCCTTAGGAATATTAGTGAGCTCATATCTAGCTGATCTGTGGGTCTTCCCTAATCTCTTTAGTCTGATCCTAAATTGTGCAAGAAGAAGTTCGTGATCTGAACTACAGTCAGCTCCAGGTCTTGTTTTTACCGGCTGTATAGATGTCCGCCACCTTTGGCTGCAAAGGATGTAGTCAATCTGGTTTCGGTGTTGTCCATCTGGGGAAGTCCATGTATAAAGCCGTCTCTTAGGTTGTTGGAAGAGAGTGTTTGTTATGCAGAGTGAGTTGTCTTGGCAAAATCCTATCAGCCTATCTCCTGCTTTGTTTTGTTCTCCCAGGCCATGCTTACCTGTAATTCCAGGTGTCAATTGACTGCCCACCTTAGCATTCCAGTCTCCCATGATGAAAATAACATCTCTTTTAGGCGTGTTGTCCAGTAGGTGCTGCAGATCCTCATAGAACTGCTCTACTTCAGCTTCTTCAGCATCTGTGGTTGGGGCGTATATTTGGATCACTGTGATGTTAGATGGCTTGCCCTGAATTCGAATTGAGATCATTCTATCGTTTTTTGGATTGTATCCAAGCACTGCTTTAGCCACTTTACGATTAATTGTGAAGGCTACTCCATTTCTTCTGTGGTCCTCTTGTCCACAGTAGTAGATCTGGTGGTCACTTGATGTGAAGTGGCCCATTCCAGTCCATTTCAGTTCACTGATGCCCAAAATGTCTATCTTTAATCTTGACATCTCACCAATAACCACATCCAATTTGCCCTGGCTCATAGATCTTACATTCCAGGTTCCAATGGTGTGTTGATCCTTAGAACATTGGATTCACCATTCACCACCAGCACCGTCGGCCGCTAGCCGTCCTTTCGGCTTTGAGCTAGCTGCATCATCACGTCTGGGGCTAGTTGAACTCATCCTCTGTTCCTCCCCAGTAGCATTTTGACCATCTTCCAACTTGGAGGTCTCATCTTCCGATGGTACACCGACATATCTCTGGTTGTACTGATCCAATTAGTTTTCATGGCAAGAATACTGGGGTGGGTTGCCATTACCTTCCCCAGGGATCGCATTTAGTCTGACCTCTCTGTCATGACCTTCCCATCTTGGGTGGCCCTTCACGGTTTAGCTCATGGCGTCACTGAGGTGCTCAAGCTCCTGCACCACAACAAGATAACGATCCTTTGATGGACATGGTAGCAATAACAGCATTCCCTGCTTTTGGGCTCAGTTCTCATCAGTTACCTACAAAACTTTGCAGGCTTGCTGTCACATGGATGAAAGGCTGCACTGATCATGAAGTGTCCAGGCCTGTCTTTAGATTACATGCACACCTAAAACATCACTGTATACATAAAACATGGTTATATGAAAGGCTGTTTCCTTAGTCACTGTAGAGTTTTGCCAGTTCAATTGGTTTAGTTTAAAAAGTTACAATTGTATATTGAGGAATATTGATTTTAGTGAGAGAATATTTAAATTATCTTAATAGGTTTTAGAAACCACACATTTTTTTTAAAAGCTTATTTTATTTTTTCATTACTGAGTATACTGCACTATGGGGCCTATAGTGGCATGCTGTCAGAAAATATGGGTGCTGGCTTGCACCACAACCAGAGATACCATGCAGGCAGCTCAGCTGTAATCATGAGATATAAGAGTCCATGGTATGTGTGTGCCTATGGGATGGGCCACTAGGCCCTATAAAGATTCTCCTCAGTTTTATCAACAAGTTGTTCAAGGAGAGATTGAATTCAGATTGCTTGTGTGCCTTCCTGACTTCCTAACTTACCAGCAGATTAATAGTTATGAAAACACTCTTTTATTGCACCATTCAGTCAATAAATATATTGACATTAAAAAGCATTAACAACAGTAGTTTAGCACTAACATATATTTATTGCAGTTCACAGATTGCTCCATTCTGATTGATCTCTCAAGATCAACCATAAAGACATATGAAAATTAGTTGCTGTAATGGTGTTTGAAAAATAATTTGCATATGGCATCTTTTGCTATTTCTTACTAGATTTTAAGATCTTGCAAAAAAAAAAAAGATACTCATTAAACCATTTCTTCCTCCATGTCTCTTATAACAGAAACATCTGTTTCTTCTTGTTCAATCAAAGTGACAATCTCAAGAGTCCGAATTTTAAAGTAATGTCATTTAAAAGAACTTCTAGCAAGAATATGTTTCATTAGCACATCTAATTTGCACATTAAAGCAGAGTTCTTATGAGTCTCAGGAGGGTTGTGGTTGCATAGTTTAAATAAGCAAGTTAAGAATTTTATAAAATAATGCATGCAGAGGATAAAACTAGAAAAAATAATTATAAAATAAAACAAAATAGGAGGGGAAGGATTTTGAGTATAAATTTATGTCTGATACATGTTCCTCAGCTTCATCTATTTCATTAAAATTCTTTGTCTACATGTAACTAGAATTAATAATAGAAATACTTGCAGATTTGACATTTTCAGAACAGTACTGTTATTTCAGGATATTTTAACTAATTGAAAAAAAAGGGATCCTGAATAAGGTTCCAAAACTTATCTTCTACCACCTATAGACATGTCCCTATGTTTACAATAGCAACCACTCAAAAAGTCAAAATATTCACAAAAGTAGACAGTTGGGATGAAGATGGTCTAATCTTTGAGATGAAAATGGCATTTAGTCTATTTTCCTGGAGAAGAGAAAACAATATTATTTGCCCTTCTCTAGAAGTATTGCCAACTGTGATACATTTAATCTGTTGTACAGACTCTTCAAAACCTTACTCTGGTTTTCATTTATTAACCACACCACTGTATATTAAAGCGAATGACCTCAGAAATGTATTAGAAACTGTGTGTAACTTGCAGAGCTGAATTTGTGTGTGTGATTTCTATCTCTCCTAACTTTCACGGTAAGGACATTTCACAAAAAGTTATCAGGTCAGGTAGAAGAATAGTACTGTGCTGGAATGAGAACCTGTGAGACTCATGATCCATTCAAATACTGAGCTCAGTGGATGACAGAACCAGTCCTTCTCTTTAATCCTAACCTCCCAAGTGGAAGAAAGGCAGCAGTGGTGCCGGAGGAGGAGGAGGAGGAGGAGGAGGCATAGTTTACATACTGCATTAATCTTGTAATCTATGCTAAATGAATGGTTTGCTAGATTTATATGATTTCCTGGTCATGCGCAAATGAATGAAGACAGAGGATAGCTCTGATTTAGGATGGTCACAGAATTTGGGATTCAGAGAAAACCATGAATTTTGGACAGTTGTAGCACTAGTTGTTGCAGATTCATTTAATTTTCCATAATAAATGAATATATTATATGCATAATTACATCTGATTTAGCACTTTCTGAATATGCTGTAAAACCTGTATCACACCATCCCAGTGGATTAAAAATAGTACATTAGAACCAAACTGAATAAACCACTTTGTTTCCTTTTCCCCCTCCCATTTGTCCTTCTAGGGGCAGGACTCTGTGATGGGCAGTGGCATGAGGTTCGATTCTTAGCAAAAGAAAATTTTGCAGTTCTCACTATTGACGGTGATGAAGCCTCTTCTGTTCGGAGTACCAGTCCTCTGAAAGTTTTGACAGGAGAAAAATATCTGTTTGGAGGTAAAATATCTTTCAGATTACTTTCTTGGAGAACAGTATTTTTGAAAACAATTTTTAGTAGCCTGGGAGAAGGATTTTTCTTTGGGTACAGTGAGTAAGATCACCCTATTCGTGTCAAATAATGTTCAGCTTCAGAGATTAATTTCTAATGGAAGAGAACATCTGTAGCTCAGGGCTGAACTGTGGAGTCCTTGGTGCTCTCTGAGCTTGCTGGTTTGCTTGCAGACATTTCATTACCCAACTAGGTAACATTGTCAGTGCCCTGATATGCTGCACAGTGCACAGATGAGCACGGATGATGTTACCTGGTCGGGTGATGAAACCTCTGCAAGCAAACCAGCAAGCTCAGAGAGCACCAAGGACTTCACAATTAATTTCTAATTCAAACAACACTTCTTTTGTAAAATGGAGACATTGTATCTTAAGTTGCATTCTCATGGCTTACTGAGCTGAATATTCATCAGTTTGGAATTTCACTTTGGCTTTTTTTTATATGGGAAACTGAAAACAGTTTGTGTGCCAATGTAATTTCTCTGAGCCATTTCAAAGGAAACAGTTTCCCATGCTTGAAGTTCCCCAAGAAATCGTAGAGAGGCTGTTTCAGAGAAGTTGTGAACCCTGTGCATGATTGAAGAAAAAAGAGCATTGCAAATTCCAGTATCTTCCTCATTTTCCCTTTTTAAAAAATGGATCAGAATTCCACTCCATTTTGTGCTACCATTTTTTCCCCTAAAGGTAATGTTTGAAATACTTATTTTGAGAGAAAATATAGTCAAAATATGTATTGATATGAAAATTTTCATGTGGATTTGATTTAAATCACCAAGTTGTGTGGAAACAGGATTAAATAGTTTTGTGAAATGACTGAAACCATAATTAAATATACTTGTCTATCCTGTTTAATTGGAAAAGCTACAGAATTTGTCAGGGCATACCTCTTTAGAACCAGCCTGAGAAACAGCCTTGGCTCCTTCAGGTACACCAAAATTTGAAAAATAAACCTCTAGAAGTTGACTCAGTTCTAAACACAAGGTGTGATGTAAATGTTCATTAAACCTACAAATGCTAATTTGCTTTTCCAGGCTTACAGTGCTCAAACTTCCATACGTTTTAGCAGAATTTAAATAGATAAGGCATTATAGGATCTTTTAGACCTTGTATTCTGTCAAAGTACATATATTTTTGTCCTTTTAATAGTTCTTTTTTCAAATTGTAACCTGCTGCTATTAGGGTTGTCCTGTGCATTATTTTTGTCAAATTATATCACCTCTGTCTTATGCATACAGGCAGAATACCCTAAAATAAATTAGATAATTTGTGTTACAAGGCAATTGTGGCTTAGTTTTACTTAAAATTTAATAAATGTTTATATTTTTATATTCATTTTCTACAAAGAATACTGTGGATTGGTTTCAGTTGATACCTGCTCCACATAGTGCTTAATCTCTAAATATCCCTCCCTTCTAGTGTTTATGTACCACTCAGGACAGCTAACAATTAAAACATTTGCAAAATAAATTCATTTTAAAAATATACAGGGAGACTATATAATAAAAAGAATCATTGGTAGAATAGGCATCAAACAAAATCTGCACCCTCTCTTTCCTAATGCTTTCCTAAATATGGTTTTAATCAGTCAGAGAAAGACCATCTGCAAAAGTGCCAGACTAGCTTGTTGAGACAGTGTGTTCCATAAATTACATGGTATCATAGAGAAAGCTTGCTTTTTATTCTACTAGCCATCAGTTTTGCCCCCATCACAGCTGGGATACAGAGTAGGGCTGTCTATTGAAATTTAGAGTGCAGCACTAGAAAAGTCTCAGTTAAAGTCTCAGCACTGAGTCATGCCATCTATGATCTCAATTTACAAAAGAGTACATCTACCAAGACTTAGATATTTTAAAAAGACAGTAAGGGGAGTCATTGCTGATCTCAGCTACGCCATCCACCCCATCAGGTGTTTGATCTGAAAGATCAAAAAAGCGATGGATATGCAGAGGGTAAGCTGTCAGCAAATGTTATCATCATTACTGATAATGGGGACTTATTGAAGCCTCACCCTTTTTGATTTTGTGTAGCTTTCTTGAGTCAACAAGGGTCAGTCTTAATTATGGTTTTAAACAAGCATTTTTTTAATCTTTGAAGGGAATAAAGAGAAAGGATATCCAGAACTAAAACTAAAATATAATTAGAGTAAATGCTTAAAACCTTAATGAAAAGATAAGACCAGCAAGTCAAAGAAGATTGACCCCCACCTTTCCCTTTCCTTCCTGGAACAATAGAATGGAGTATTGGACAGCTATTCAACTGCTTCAAGCGAATCTCTTCAGCAGGTCCTCCAGTTAAGTTCTTTGTTTCAATGACTGTAGATAACTAGTTCTATATTGGGCTTGAAAACAAATCCTCCATGTTGGATTTCATGGACATTGTGGGACTTGCCTTGAGTTGAAAGAATGGATACAGAGAGTCATCTTATAGAAAAGCAACTTGGTTATACAGCTCTTGGCTTTGGTGGGGTGCATTTAAAAAAAGAACAGTATTAATGATTACCACCAGCTCTTGTTACCCATCAGCTCCCTTCCTTCTTTCCCTGTTGCAGCTCAATTCATCCACTCAGTGAACTTCAGAGTTACTAAAATGAGGATTGATAATAGTATTTTTTTAAGAAAATGTTATTATCAAGAGTATTTAAAAGGACACAAGATGTTTTGCCAGTTTTTAAATTGCGTATTCAAAAGAGATTTTGTACAAATGGAAATATATTCCTACGTTAAGTTGGATACTTTCTGATTTTAACAACCTTCTGATGAGTCATCAAGGAGGCAAGTTACTTCACTGGTAACTGGGAAATTTGCAGTTAGTTGTTTATATAATGGTATCTTATAATTTCATATTCTTGATAACAGTATCAGATGTAGCAAAAAGTTTCCCAATATTGTGGAAAGAAAGGAAAGAAAAGCTCAGTATTTTATCATTCAGTGCATGATATTTGTTACTTATAGAATTAGAAATGAAACAGAAGCATATCAATGCTTAGAATAAGGAATAATTGATTATGATAAATCAATTAAATCCACAACATTTTGTGGTTGGTTTCAATTCAATCCTCTTTGAGGTTTTATTTTATTTTGTTGTTGTTTTGAGTTGTTTTGTTTTTTGGAGTTTTGTTTTTGTATTCTATGGATACATCAGAACAGATGAGCACTTACATAGGCATCTGGTAAAGCTACAGTGATATCACCTACTTTTTGGTATTAGATTGGCTCCTTTACTGTTGGCCTTCTAGACAGCATACATCTGACCTTTTCTGGAGAGCCTTCAGGGATTGATTTTCACTTTCTGCAATTTTTTGGTAACCTTGTAATGTTGTTTATTGCTTGTAATTATATTTTCTTTTCTTGTTTGTGTTATGTTTTGAGTCTTACCATGGATGTTTTATTTGTATTATATGCTTCTGCTGTTGTTAGCTACCAGAAGACTGTCAGGATTCAGCTGCATACAAATTTAAATAATAATGTTATTAATGATGATAATGATATCATCATGTACTGTAAGTGATATAAGTTATGTATTTACATCAGTTAGGTCATGACACAAATGACGTACAGTATAGAACTCATGTCATTTGTATGATGACATCAGGATCAGTGATGAAATTTGCCCCCTCTTATCACTCATGTGGACACCAATGGACACTGACTACATTATTGAATGGTGGAAATACCCACATGACCCAACCCATAGAAACCATGCTCAGGAGAGAGGATTTGCAACCACAGGATGCCTCAAAAAGAGAATAGGAGTCATTTCTGATAGTGATACAAGATAAACGTTTATCTGTGTTTAGAATCCTGATGGAGGCAAGTATCTTATGGATTTTAGTGGGATATTTCTGTAGGTGTTTTATTTCTGTAAATTTGGTGTGATTTTTAACCAACCAAATGACAGGTAGGGGTTTCCCCCCATCCTTTCAGAAAGTCTGAGCCTGTTTTTTTGTTTTCTTTGTTTGCTTGTTTCCCACACAGTTTGGCTTGAATTTAAAAGAAAAAGGGGGGAAAATATAATTTCTACCCTAGCAAGCTAAAAAAATGTCAAGGTTGTAAAGATGTCTCTGCCTGAATCAGAAATGTTCTTTTTAAAATCATTTCAAGGTTACTTTCATTTCAGTGCATTTAGTTCATTTTCATTTTATTATCTCTCATCCATAGAACTATTAAAACACATAAGGAAATTAGTTTTTAAATAGTCTTACAGAAAACTAATATGCACTTCATTAAGGATAAATTCAAATTCTCTCAGCAGTTATGGCAAACTCTTCTGAGAAACTTGTATCTTTGTGGCAGGGAGGATAATGAAAAGCACTCCTCCATGGCCAGTGCTTGTCATTCTGAAATACTGGCAGCTTAAGAGTGATCCATTGCAAAATAGAAGCTTTATGTGCAGTTTTGACGTTTTGGTAATCCAGTATTCCACATCTACCTTCCAAATGCAGTCTGGTAGTGACTTAATACAGAGCCCATTATATACAGTATATATACACGTATACGTACACGCACACGTACATAGACATAAACACACATACGTACACATAGACTCACATACAAACATGTACACACATAAATACAGAGATACAGGTTGTACCTAAAGTCTAGCACCATAGGCCAATCACAGTATGTTTTATTAATTAATATTTTCACTGTACTTAGGAATGTTCAAAGGTCATGGATCAAATGAGTAAGGAAGTGTTTAGAAGAAAATGGCAACCAATTTGAACATTTAATGTAATTTATATAATAAATTGTCTGTGGGGGCTGATTTTGGTGCATATATGCCTTTCCTAACCCACGGCTTAGAGCAGTTGAACTTAGTTTGTATGCTGTTTGTTTGATTAATTGGTTGATTTAATGCAATTGTTAAATGTCTTATAACTTAGATTTCTCTAAATATTTATAGTGCAAATAAATGTTTGTCTGGTATTTGCAGACAGCAGTCATGAACTATATGTCTATATCTTGAATATAACCTATTCTGACTGTTACTTGGAGAGTTAGAATTGATTTTATAGGCCATTCCAGGATTTTATCAGCCTCCATTTCCTTAGGTTCAGCTTTTTCAGTTAATAACACAAGTAATATGTCTGCCATAGAACTGCAAGCATACACTTAATATAGAGTGGATGCCGATAAAAGAATGACAATCAACCAACACCAATCAGCATTTATTTATGGTCCAAGACCAAATACAATAAAAAGACCAGCATACAATACAATAACTATAAAAAGGAATTTTAAAAATTGCAAGAAAATCTTAAAACAATTAGCAGCCAACAATGATGGAGGAGCGAGATGGCTTCTAACAGTTATAGCTATTGATAAGAATTTTGCAACCTTCTTAGAGGTTTCTGAAGAGTGGTCACCCAGGAGAAGGGTAATGGCCTCCTGGTTGCAATGGCAATTAGAATGGTTAACAAGTGGAAGTATTAAACCTGATTGCCATTAGGCGTAGAAGAGACATTTTAATGGCACATGTGAGACAGAGTCTGTCTTGGAGTCTGAACAGAAACAAGTTCAGCTTTCATATGGAAGACTTACAGTATACAGTATATCTACCAGCTGTTGTCTTAATAGGTAATGCTCCAATAGCTAATGTAGAAGTTGAATAATAGTGGCGCAAGGATACAGCCTTGCTTTACTCCTGTCAGCCTTCCCAGGTAGATCAGACCGGAAACACAACCCGATGAGCTAATTCTACTTTATTGTAAGGCTGCATTAACAGAATCTTGCAAGTCTGAAAGTAAAAATCTCCTGCTGTCTCTTTTTACAGCCTGATAAGTTAGGGAGGATCCTTTCTGAGTTTCTTTCTCTCATCTTATGCAGCTGCAGGCTCCCCCACCCTTTATCTGATCATTCCCTAGGCAGCATCTCTTCCCCCCATCTCCCAAGGTCATTCCTGCATACCATTACAACACCTTTGCAAGTGAAAATGGGTTTTGTGAGGTCACCAGGGATATTACCCTTTAGCTGAGTGGTTGTGTTGTGGTGTAATAACATTATTAGCGTAGGAAGATGCCAGTGTATCATTGTAGTGGCTAATTTCCTCCAGAGTCATTCTTGTGGAATGGAATCAAAGGTCACCTTCAGTCTATAAAGGCTACATAGAGGGCATCTTTGGGCTAACTAATATTTCTCAGCTTAGTAATGTAGCATAATCCACAGTTAAATGTTCAGCCTGGAAGCTGGCTTGCTCTGGGACCAAAATATTTTCAGAGGTTTGTAATATAGAAATCTAGTATATATTTTACTGGTTACAGATAAAAGGCTAATTAGTCGATAATTTGCAGGGTCATATTTATCACCTTTCCTGTAAATTGGGATAATAATAGAGTGAAGTCATTATTTAGGGAGTCATAAGGAATTATTTGTGGCTGTGAAGAGGGGAGTATTGACATTGTTTTCAGTTTTAAGCATGCTGGGGGCATAGTTGCTTTTGCTGGAATGCAAAAGTAGAGCCCCTTAATGAAAATGAGTGCTTTCCTCTTGAGCAATATTAATGCTAAATATTAATCCATATATTAAAACTTGTTCATTAAAATTGCTGCATGCTACTACTAACTTTTTATCTGCCTAATGAACATATATTTTATGACCTAAACATAGAAACAGAAAAGGGTCTAAAGTCAAAATACTGCATAACCAATAGCTATTCTGAAGGCTTTTTGTGGCTGTTCAGAGATCCCTTTGAGTGGAAAAGTAAGATAAAAATGTGAAACTTAATGATAACATTCTCCCATGGATAATTTTCTTCATCTAAATAGCTCCTTTGGACTTTATTGTGTCTATTTTTAGCAGACTTTGGTCATACTTTTTATAGCCTGCTCCAAAGAAAGCTGTATAAATGTCATATTTAAAATATTAGAAAGTTTCCCTGCTGGACAACTTTGGGAAACAAGCCTCAGTACCTGGAGTGTGGCATCTTGATGTCTGTGTAGTATACACTAAGCAACTTCCAGACTCTATTGCAGCTTGCCCCATTCTTTGTGAATATCTCTTGTAGACCTGATAGGTGGTTGTGGCTGTTCACTGTATCAAATGCTTGGGAGTCAATTGATTCCAACAGAGATCTTTAAAATACTTCTCTCTCTCTTGTGATGTAATTACCCAGCACTTATCTGAGCCAAGGCTTGAGCCTCAGCATCTGTTTTGTGTTTTAGAGGCCTGCTCTGCAAAATGTGAAGTGGGATACAAACACCTTACAGGCATATTAAGGTATATTCTGCTAAAGTAAAATCTCATAACTTCAGACTCTGTTTGCACGTCTCCTTGAAATTCCAATTCTTCAGAGATGTAGCAGGATGTACCTTCATAGCTAGAAACACATGAGAACATTTTAAACTCCTAAGCTCCATCTGTGGTTCACCCAACAAATCCTGATTGCTTATTTCTTTGTTATTGCATAAGCCTCTACAGCCTGGGATTCTCAGTAAAACAATAAATGATAGGTCACTGAGGGTTTAATATACGTGAACTTTTTGGTGCCTTCTTAGGATACAAATATAAAACAACTGTCATTGTATTAAGGTCTTCAAGTTAACTCATTGGATGACTTTGAGTGCCATTATCTATTTTTTCAGTCCAACCTAGCTCACAGGGTTGATCAGTGTGATGAAAAAAATGAGTGGAGACCCCATGAGTATTGCCTTAAGCTCTTCCAGAAAAGATGGAATACAACTGTACTAAATAAAAAAAAGTGTAAGTTGTCTCCACACCCCACACTTTATGGCATTTTAGTGTAACTAAAGTATATCAGTGCAGTTTACAGACTGATGGGAACTCAAGTACTGTACCCTCAAAATGTTAATGGAAAGAAAAAAAAGGGAGAGGAGGCAAATTCAAGTTAATCTGAGATGTTGAGCCTTCACTGTAATGTTGTAGCTAGAATTCAGCTAGAAATTCTGATAGCACTGTCAGGTTCAGATGTATTAATTTCCAATTCTTTTAATCATTTTATCACCTTTGTATTATCACAGTTAGCTAGAAAGAGGACTGTTGCTAATGGTTTTCTAAGTTAAACCATAGATCTCTTCCCTGTTTTGTGTACTGCCATAACATTACTTCCCTCCACACTTTAATTTGGAAGACCATTTTTGTTCTAGATAGAATCTTGGTACATGTGTATGAAATAAGTCTTTCAAATGTGTCCAGCAATTTATATTTGACCTAAGATGAATTGTACAGCAGAATCTATTGTTGTTAATTATGCCGGTGAGCTGGCATTTGCAGGTCTAATACATAACTCAGAGCCAGAAAGCAATTCTTTATTATTTGTATATGTGAAGGTACTCTTACTGTCTTTCTCTCTTGTGCTTCAAATGGTTTTCCAGACTTTAAATAGGGGGGAAAGGCTGTGCATTAAGTTCTTTGAATTATAAAAATTGGTCTGTGTCTCCACAGATTGAATAACTTTGTATATTGATGGGATAGACATATATCAATATAAGTATTTATTATCCTAAGCAATCCCCCCCCTCATTTAATTCACTTTTCTTCTTCCAAGAACTAAGGCTTTAAAACAAGTGGGCCTCTTCCCAGTGAGGCCTCTAGAGAACTGTTTGCTTTTACTGCGTTTGCAGTTGTGTGCAACTGCAAACGCAGTAAAAAAAAAAAAGAGCAAGAACTTCAGAGCAAAAATGAGTCCATTAACCTCAATAGCAACTGTTGGATATTTAGACGTGGGAGCTTTTACAAAGCTTTTTATGCTTGCACTAACCATTCCTTTGTCTGCCCATTTGTCATGGGAACAACACTGAGAGTGAGTTCTACAGATGTCTGTGTTTAGTCCTGCTTATCCTGATTATTCCATGTTGGTTTTTAGGTTTGAAAATAGTTTAATTGACTGGGGAGGGCAATGGCAGACCACCCTGCTATAGTCTGCCAAGAAAACGTTGCGAAAGCAGCGTCCCCCCAAAAAGGGTAAGACATGACAAGGGGACCTTTCACCTTTCACACAGATATTGCTCTTCTGCCAGGATTTATTATTTTTTAATCATGATCACGTGTATACTTTTTTGAAAGTTGTACTGAATACAGAGAGTCTTAAAAACATGTTTGGAATTACAGAGCATAATTAACTGTTAGTTATATTTGTAATTCACTCCAGTCATTAAAACCCTGGATGGTATTTATATTATTTGTTGTTTATTCAATTTATAAAGCTGCCCAACTCAACATTGTCTCTGAGTGCTGTATAGCTAAAGTATCTAAAATACAGTACAAAATAAATAGAAGAATGGACCTAAATATGACAGGGAGAACTACATAGCATAGTCAAAGCAAACAGTGCACACCAAATGGGCACATCATCAACCTATTCCAAAGCCTGGGAGTGGGGAATGAGTTTTTAATGAGACCTGCCAAGTCAGAGAAGTCTGAATCTCTGGGGAGATGCTATACCAAACAGAAGATACCACAAAACAGAAAGTGTACTTCCTAGGTCCCATCAGGTGATATTGCTTAATGGGGAGGACAAAACACACCTGCTCTGTCAGATTTTAAAAGAGGGCAGAAATTATGGGAGAGAGGTGGTCTCTCAGATAGGTAGGCCCAATGCCATGAAGAGCTTTATAAGTGATAACTAGCAGGTGATAACTGGAAGCTCATGTTGCAGAGGTTCATATGGGTGTACTGAGATGAACTGTATATTCAATCCAGGGTACTGAAAACCATTGAGAGATCAAGAAAAATTAGATGGATTGATCCACTCCCATCCAGACTCTACCAGAGGTCATCAAAAAGTACATCAGTGCTGTACTGTATTATTCCCTGGCCTGAAACCTGACTGAAACAGGTCCAGATAATCCATTTTATCGATGATCCTCTGGAGCTGTAGTTTGATCACCTTCTCCACAACCTTTTTTATTACTGTTTATTAATAATGTATGATGCTCCGGTCATGTGCTGAACAGGGTGGTTAAAAATTTTGATTAAATAAGAAATAAATGAGCCATCCCCCAAAAGCTGAAGACTGGGCAAAATTTGTCCAGAACTATAGGTTCTAGCAATTCAATGCAGTCAGATCCACCATCTCAAGGATGAATTTACTATTGCTTGAATTCAACCACTTATCACCTCCTAGGAAGCCATAAGCAATCAAGGAGGAACATGGATCAAAGAAATATGTGGCTGGACTAGCAGTCACAAGAATCCTATCCACTTTCTCAGGAATCACAAACTCTTCCCAAGTAAGACAACAATGCTGAGCCTTAGCTACTCAACAGGACTTATCCAGTTGGATACCAACTCACAGCAAAATTAAACTATACAATAGCATAACATCAAAACAGCAATATGAGAGCCAGTTTGGTCCAGTGGTTAAGGTGCTGGGCTAGAACCAGGAGTCTGTGAGTTTTTGTCCCGCCTTAGGTATGAAAGCCGTCTAGGTGACCTTGGGCCAGTCACCCTCTCAGCCCAACTCACCTCACAGGGTTGTTGTGGGGAAAATAGGAGGAGGAAGGAGTATTAGGTATGTTCACCACCTTGAGATATTTATAAAAATAATAAAGGTAGGATAAAAATTAATTAAATAAATAAATATAGCAACAACCATATTTAATATGATCAGACTTGTATCCTGCCAGAATCACAGGACTCTTGGGAGCTCACAAAATAAGAATGCACAATACAGTATAAAACATAAACATAGAACAAATAAAACCCCAACACTGAGTGTGGCGTCAAGACCCAGAAGCCCTCTGGAAAAGCTCAGTCTTCTCTGTTGCTGTCCCCACCCTTGGGAACAGCATCCCCCCAGAGATCAGGATGGCACCTTTTCTCTTGGGTTCTAGAAAGTTTTGAAAAGCTGGCTTTGGTCCCAGGCCCCAGGTTGATATTTGTTACTTGTTTAATGGCCCTTATTTTGTTTTGTGGATTTTGTTATTAAAGCATTTTAGCTCGGGTTGCGTATTGATTTAATATTTTTATCTGTTCTTATGACTTTTTTTTTAGTTTTTGTGCTGCCCAGAGTCCACTGGAGTTGGGAGGCCAATGGGTTTAAATAAAATAAAATAAAAGTGCTGGGCTATAAACCAGGAGTCTGTGAGTTCTAGTCCTGCCTTAGGCATGAAAGCCGGCTGGGTGACCTTGAGCCAGTCACACACTCTCAGCTCAACTCACCTCACCTCACAGGGTTGTTGTTGTTGTGGAGAAAACAGGAGGAGGAAGGAGTATTAGGTATGTTCGCCGCCTTGAGTTATTTATAAACATAATAAAGGCAGGATAACAATAAAATAATAAAATAAAATAAAATAAATAGGCTTGGATGCCTGCATCTGCACATAGAGCACAGGAGAGTTCAGGTTGAGAAAAGTGTGCCTTATGAATCAATAAAATATATGTGCAGGACTTGCCAATCCCAACAATTCATTATAGGTTTCAGAAGGACATCAAATAAATCAGGAAAATCTTTCAAGAGGTCTATAGATACCCAGTGCATTAAACATGCAATGGACTTTTTATTATTATTTGGAATGCCTTTTCTGTATGCCTCACACAAATGATTAAAAGACAGGCAATCCATTCTCTTCATAGAGCTACAAAAAGCATCTGGAATCACGAAAATATACAAGGAAAAGTGACACAAAGCTTCTTTCCCCACCATCATAATTTTTTAAATAAACATGCATTGTACAAACACATTTGGTAGGACATGCAGAACTCTGCAGCCTCACTTCAGCTCCATGAAGCTTCAGACATAGCACTCCACAAAAGCATAACCATGAACTGTTCCTGGCTTCTAGGTAGCAAAGTGTCCATGAAGTATCATCTCAGCTGACCAAAATGACTTCTGGAAGTGTGAGGAAGCCACTTCCCTAATATTCAAAGTAAATCATGTTGCTTCTGTTGTGTAAAAGGAAGCACTGAGACAGATGGCACTCACCTCACATCCCTAGTATTCAAACAATGAAGGAATATTAGTCTTTTGCGGAGGCCAGATTTACACATGATGCTCTTTTCCAAGCACATTGATAGATTTATTCTGAAAACACCAACGAAGTTTGAGATTCTTGCAAATTAAAATTAATTTCATCAGAGATAATTGTTTGTTGGTAAATATACTCCTTTATCAATAACACTGGTCTTTCAAATTATTCCTTCATCATAGGTAATCACTAGAAAAAAGGAAGAAGGGAGAAGGAAGAAGAGGGAGAAAAGAGGCAAGAAGTGGCATAAGAATTGAAGAGGGTGCTAGTCTCATAACCTGATATTTTGTAAGGGACTGAAGGCTGGGGGGTGGGCGGGGGGAATCAAGATTTAATATTATGCTGAGTACATAGAATAAGAAGTATAAAGAATAGATCTGTTGTGGTATCAAGTACAAGAAATAAATTTGAAGGATGTATGTATATGGAAAGAAAAAAAAGGTTGTAAAAGTAGCAAGTGAATAATAAAAGATGCAGAGTGATTTTGATGGAGATTTGAAAAATAGCTTTGAACGTAAGGAAAGAGCCAAACAAGAATGAATGGAAATCACTGTTGTCATCATCATCATCATCATCTAGGAATAAAAATGATGAAATTAAAATGAGGGAATGCTAGGTGTGCCTAGAAAATTCCATGGAAATTATGGTGATAGGATGAAGAGTGAAATTGAAATAAATGATATTCGTTTTTTTCTTTGAGGAAAATAATGATGAAAAGGAAATCATAAATCCTGTGAGAATGTTGAAAAATGGTCAGGTTGCAGGTGTAGATGATATAACTGGAGAAATGTTTAAATATGGATATGGTGGGAGTATGTATGTGTATTCTGTATCTGTATTTGAATATTGGATTGTGCTGTTATTATTTCTTTATACAAAGAGAAAGGTAGTAAGAGTGAATGCAAAAACTACATGAGAATTAGTTTGTTAAGTTCTCCTGGGAAGGTATTTGGCATAATTTTGATTGAAAGGGTATGAGGGGTATGAGGGAAATTCACTATGGCTTCACTCAAGGCAGCAAACAAGTGAAAATTCTATACCCGGAATGATAGATTTAGTCCCAGAGACAGACTGAGTGGTGGATGCTGATCACAGCGAATGATTTCAATGCCAAGAAATTCTGAGTGTATCACAGGTCAGTACTGCTGAGGATCTGCAAATCAACTTCTCAGTAAGGGCTACGGCTCATTCAGCATACATATATAAAAACGTCAAAGGGGCAATAATTTTGTGCGTAGTCAGGATGGGGCTTTAAAGTTTCAAAGCTTGATCCTGGAATGAATAGAAACCTTTGAGAGGTTTCTGGCAAGATTACTGAATTTGGAATAACTAGCTAAGCATTACAGATCAAAGTTTCCAAGATAACAGTTCCATAGAATAAAAGGGGTCACTGGGGATCATGCAATGCTGATTAAAATAGTCTAAATGACAATGCTTCCATGATTTGATTTCCTGCCAAGGCTTTAGATGCACTAATTTTAGGTTATCATTGTCTTGGCTGATTAGGGTTGTGTCTTAAATATTATAATGGAGTTTGCTTATATCCAGAATTCCTTTGTTTTGCATAATAGCAGAAGGACAATGACAGCTAATTCATTTAGGGAAGAGATGAAAGTTTGGATCTATTTGAATCAAAGTGAGAGTAGCATACACATTACCATCAGAGCCCTTTTCTTTCTAACTTCCTGGTTCATCTCTTTCAGAACAATAAAATATGTTAGATGGGACACTAGGATGGTACCCATATAATATACATGACTGTTCAGTAACAAAATCACAGATCTCCAAAGCAGATATGGAGCATGATACTTCCCTGCACTGCTACAGCTGCCAAGATATAAAAGGTTAATTTTTTATAGAGTACCTGCCCTCCAGGGCCAGGTCATTATCAAAAGAAATCTCAGGATACATAGCATTTGTACCAGGTTAGACTGAATCTTCTGTAGAGATACAAATTACTTGCACAGGCCTCTCATTCCTGTGGCAGACTGGTATACACCAAGAAGTTGGAGAGACTGGGTTTGATTGAGGCTTTTTCCAATCTCCCATTTCCAAATCATGCCCATTTTTTAAATAACAGAGCACTAATTCATATATCGCATAGGGCCTGGTTACTTGAGGGTCCACCTATCTCCCATAGTATCAGCCCAGCCAATATGACCTTGTAGGGTTGGCATACCCCGGATTCCTTTGATTAAATAAAGCCATCTGTTGGGACCCTGGAAGTGTGCCTTCTCTGTAGCAGTGCCTGCTCTCTGGAATGAGGTTCCCCCTGAGATTTGAATGGCTCCCACCTGCCTGATGTTTCAAAGGGGCTTGAAGCCCTGGCTCTTCTCCCAGGCCTGTAGCAAGGGTGAGTGAAACCCCTTTGGATTATGTGGGTCTGTTTCTTTTTTTCATTTCTGTCCAGTTTCTATCATCTTTGCTATCTTTTATTCTTTGTTTTTGTTTCTTACTGTATTTTTTTAAAAAAATGTTTTTACTTATGAGCCACCCAGAGTCATTGGGAGTCAGGCAGCATATACATTTAATAAATAAAAATAAATATATGATTTTGAAAAGAATTCCTATTTGATCTTACTTTATCTCCTTTCAAATATTTCTGCAACCAATTCTTTGAAACAGCACTTGCTTTTATTTTAGTATATATAATATGTAGCTTATATCTTACTGTTCTGTCATTTCAACTATAATGTGAACAAACTGCACTAGACATAACCACTCTAACCTGAACACAGAATTATGTAGGGTCAATGCATGTTGTAGATCTTTTCTTCTTCTGCCTTTTCTTCTTCTGTAGCAAGAAAGATGCTACCAAAAGTAGGTACCATGTTGCAAACATTGTTGCTGACTGCAGAGAACAACGCTGTTTATGTTCCTTCTTTCCCAATCAGTGGGAAGTACAGATGAAACTTTCAGGTTGAATTTCCTTTAGAAGAGAAAACTAATTCCTAGTTGGGTTCTTGAGCTTAGTCATTTTCCTGCAGATGTTTCCTTACCAGGCTAGGTAATATCATCAGTGCATGGGAGAGTGGAATTTGATAGCTGTTTATATATAGTCATTTGCCCTTCCAGTCTTGGTTGAGGTGTGGTTTCTTCCTTCATGATTCTTTGATTAGGGTATTGTGTTTTCCTTGATCGTTTATCTGGTGCTATTTTCTGCTCATCTGGGTGTTGGCTGGGTGTCACTTTCTGATCTCTGGTCATTCTCATTGCCCTTTTCTGAACCTATTCCTGTTTCTCTGAATTGCTCTTGAAGTGTGGTATCCAGAAATAGAATACCCTGATCGACACAGAATATCTGATCAACACAGAATAAAGTAGGAGTGATTACTTTGCTTCCCTGATTTGGAAAGAATATTTCTGTTGAAATATTAATTTGGCCTTGGAGATTTGTATTTATTTGAAGTGAACAGATATTCCCAGACTATGCTGATCTCAGTTTCAAGTTTTGTCCCATTGCATTCCTCAAAGTCACTGGTAGAACTCATTCTCTTGGCTCAAAAAAGACTGAGTCAAAATAGGTGTTGAGTAGTTTCATATATTTTAGCTGATGTTGTTGTTTCCAATTCATGGGGATGTGCAGCTGTTCATATCTGAAGTGGCAAAGATGCTGCAGAGGGGACATGGGCACCAATTAATGCCTTCTTAAAGAAGTCACTTTTTTCTGAGCTTGTATGATAGTTGCATAGTCCTAGGAAAATATGCAAACAGGTATATGGGCATAGAAAAAAATGATTTGCAGGGGGTATGGGCACAGTTGCTATACCTGTTGACATCTCTTTAAACAAGCTGTGCCTTCTCCTAAGCTCACATGATAACCACACAGCCCCAGGGAAATACATGTTTGAGTTAAGGAGGTGCTGAGAGGAGGTGCCTTGTTGCCATGATAATTCCCTTACTCTGCTATCTTAATTACTGATCTCTTAAAATCTACATACATGGAGTATAAGACAGGTGTTTGACCACACAGAAATTTCTGATCTTTTGATATTAAGTGTTTCCACAATACATGATTATACTCCCCATGATTTGGTATTCCTAGTGATAGAATCATTGTTTATGTGTGGATAGGTCATGCAGTCTTGGAATTGTGATAAATTGTTTTGTGTATATTGGACACCTAGGCATGTTTTTGGGAAGGAACTGAAGGATTCAACTAATTGCCAGAAATATGTACTCAAAATGCAACATTGGTGCCCTTTTGGCTAGCAGTTATGTTACATGTTAATTTAGTTTTAGAAGACTCATTAGTTTTTGTAGATGCTCATGCTCTACAAAATGGTGTGGAAACTAATAAGAGAACAAAATAAATTGGCATTGTGTGGCTTTATAATTGCAAAAAGGTTCATTTACAAAGATGGAAGGACATCCGTTTTCCATCAGTTAAACAATGGTTTAACTTCTATATCTTATATGAATGCTTAATTGTGATTTATGGTGATTTATTCCTATTTCCTTTTCCTGAAAGAAATGTCTTATTGTTGCTTAAGAAGCAAGGCTCATCAGTGAAAAAGGAAGGAAGGAAGGAAGGAAGGAAGATGGATGAGTAGTATCCTAATTAAATTTGTAATTGGTATTTCCTGCAGCTATCCTATAAAGAACTTGGAAGTTGTCTGCATCTGGGACTGAAAGCCAATTAAGTCCTAGTGTGTTTAAAGTCCCAGTTCATTTTTAGCTCTTGGCATTATATGTAAGTAGTAATCTAGAGCTGCTTATGGAAACATCACTTAAAATGTCTTTAATAAATCATAGTGTCACTCATATTTTCCCTTAAAAAATTGACATTGTTCAGTTTCATTGTCAGCTGAAGTTAGAATTGGGTAATGTAGCAAAAACTTGAATATTTAAAATCCCTTATTTCTATTATGTGTAAAATATGACCTGTACCACATGTTTGGGAAATAAATTTTTAATTATGCTTTGTCAAATGGGTTGCTAATGGCAACTAGTTTATTGCTATTGTTGAGGCAGATACTGTCTATTATGAGAAATAAAATATTCTGCAAATTATTGTCATATTGTTATTTTTTTTTCAATCAATCATTATTACAGTTGTTAACAGAACAAAGTAAATATGACAGTAAGCCTAAAAAGATTAAAGTAAATAACAGAGGGTAAATATAAAAAAGTAATGTTTAAAAGAATGTCATGATATTCCAGAAGAAGTTGGGATGTTCAGAACACCTCCACAGGTAGAATGGTTCTGGTCTGAAAACAACTTTGTTAATACAAGTAGACTCTCCCATTCCATATTTGCCTTTAAAGTCCATGACTTTTCTTACCTGATATTACTCAGAACCAGAGTAATATGAAGCAATGACTTTTCTAGTGATATCTTTCTTGATATTACTCAAAATCCGTAAAATCTTAGCTATCACATTCTGTTGGGCAAGGCAGTCATATTGGGAAGGTTAGCACCACTGGGAACAAAAGGCCCTGATTATTATTGTCTTTATGTCTCTATGCACAATTGTATTAAACAGATGCATATCTTCATTCACTGGGGCAAGTTAAAGTTTTTATTGCCTAAGTAATAAAGAGTCATCTCCCTACCAGTAAACAAACAGGAACCTCGAATCAACCAATCTAGAGTCCGGATGGGAAAAGCCTTCTATCATATCACAGTCAGCTGTACCCCTAACTATCCATGGCTTTCTAAAAGATTACAAAGATGTCTTAATACTATAAGCTAAGAACCACTAGAATCTCTTTTGGCTCTGTTTTTCCTCAGAATAAGAACTGAAGTAGATTCAAATTGTCACTACTGAGGGTGTGTCTACTTATTTACTGGTAGAAAATAGGATTTTTTTTTCTCCTCAAAGAGTTATTTGTGAATTAAAGAAAATCATCATACATTCACAACATTGCTACCTACCTAAAAGTATGGATTAGTTTGAAGATTAGCTAGAAATACCTTTTTGGAGAGGGGCTGTCTAGTGAAATACAACAGTTCTTTAAACATCAAAAACAGTTTTCCCAATTCTTCCTTCCAGGTACCTCTCTCCCTTACATCATCTACAACCTAGTTTGACCCCTATCTTTCTCAGTATATAATGGCTGTGGATGCACACACATCAGAGATAGCCAGAAACAGCATTCAAAGAAGGTTGTGAGCCTTGACAAATAAATAACTGCTTTAATGATTTGAAGAGAGGTGCTTTGTTTATTCTCTGGTGGATTGTGAAGAACCATGTTCAAAAATTTGTCACATCTCTTATTATATGACATACATATATGCACTCACAACACACTCCTGCTGTAAAAGTTGGCCAGAATACTTTTTTAAAAAAAAATTTCTACAAACAACCTGAATTGAAGTATTTTGTGTTCTTTCTTCCTGAAAAAGACTTTTCTTTTCTTTTTTTTCTATTTGTCTTCTATTAATTTCCCTAATTCTTTCTTAATATCACCTGCTCTTCCATATTTGATAAACACTGTTTCCCTTCTCCCAATCTATAATATATGTAAGCTGGAATATATTTATTAACAAGTTGATATAGCTGCCCATCTACCAAAATAACTCTGAGCAGTGAACAAAGATTAAAAAAATTACAATTAGTGAAAAAAAAAACACTAAATTAAGACTCGTAACAAAGCTCAGTGTCAATGTATCAGACTTACCCACACCCACTCCCATGCCGGAGCTTCATTCACATCCTGGCCCCAGTGCCTGGGGGAATAGCCATATCTGGAAGATCAGTAGGATTAAGGCTGTCTGCATCTCAAGGGGGAAGCTATTCCACAAGACAGGCACCATAACAGAGAAGGCACACTTCCTAAGACCCACCAAGTAACACTGCTTTACTGATGAGCCTTGGAAAATGTCCTCTCTGCCCAAACTTGATGGGATGGGCAGAAACCAGTAGGGAGAGACAGTCCCACAAGTAACCTGGGTCTATGCCGTGGGGATTTAGTATGCTGGTCCATGTACTGTTAATGGCTTTACTAACTAAGCTGTTTTTTCCCAGTATAAAGTGTGCTTTGCCCATGAGCTCAATATACTGTACATTTCTATCTAGATACTGTAGCTTGTAAATGAAAGTAGCTGTTGAGCTGTTCCCATTGTTGGTGAGTTCTAAGTATCAGCTATTTTTTCTTTATATTATGAAGGCAGAAATCATTGTATCCTGAATATCAATATATATCAATATATATATATATCAATATATATCAATATATATCAATATATATCAATATATATATATATATATATATATATATATATATATATATATATATATATATATGGAATGCAGTGGCGCTGCGGGTTAAACTGCTGAGCTGCTGAGCTTGCCAATTGGAAGGTCGGTGGTTCGAATCCGCGTGACAGGGTGAGCTCCTGTTGCTAGTCCCAACTCCTGCCAACCTAGCAGTTTGAAAACATGCAAATGTGAGTAGATTAATAGGTACTGCTTTGGCGGGCAGGTAACGGTGTTCTGTGTAGTCATGCCGACCACATGACCACGGAAGTGTCTACGGACAAACACCAGCTCTTCGGCTTTGAAACGGAGATGAGCACTGCCCCCTAGAGTCGGACACGACTGGACTTAATGTCAAGGGAAACCTTTACCTATATATATCACTATAAATATAAAATATATAAATATGTTTTATATCATTAAATAAATATATATAAAAGTGCTGATAGTACCCCCTGAGACTTAAAATCCTTAGATCAGATTCTGGCTGTAAATGTATATATATGCAAAGTCCTGTGCAAATGAAATCTCCAACAGTATATCCAAGGCAAACTCAGACTTGATATCATCTAATATGTTTCCTGACTGAAGCATTCAGAGTTTTATTTCCCCATTAAAAATAGGCAAATCAATCTCCTTCTGCTCTATGTAAGCTTTCACATGAATTTATCCATAAATCTGTTCAATTTTCTTTTCACATTAATTTGATTTTTTTTTAAAGCACAACTTTGTATTTCAACTGGTCTTAATTAAATTATTCAGTCATGTATTATAATTAATTTGGGCTTGAAGTTCATGAAGCTGTTATATGTATTGGCTTTATCTATAAATGGAGCATGCTTTGTTTTGCTTTTTTGTATATGGTGGTCTGTAGGCCAGATAATAAAATACTTAATTGGACATTTATATTTCAGTATGAATTTTAAGTTGGTTTTCCCTCCTAATACAAATATCAAGTACCACTTCTCTTAAAATTCATATTTTTAATATAGCTAGATTTGGGGGATTTCGAGCCATTAAATGCATCTAGATATCATAAAAACTCAATAAGTTCCAACTGAGTAGTTGATCAGCTCAGTATCTATCCAAATTTTCAAAGACTGACTAATCCAAATATTCCTACCTCCCCCAGTCATGGTATAAAATATATGTAAAAGAAAGCCAGGAAAGACCATGTGCATAAATGCTACCTAGCATTGGTATCTCTATCATTGTCACTATTGTCATTATCAGTGTTGCCATCAATGTTTATATGCCTTGTAAAGTAATAGAAAAAGCTTATATCCCACATTAATGAGTGTGGGGAAAAGAAAGTTCATACCACTCCCTCCCTCCCACCCTCAGGTATTTCATGGGAGCTGGCATGTGGTCCACAAGCCCTAATTATGGAACACCTCCGTTCCACTCAGTCTGTCATCTCCTCAGCACACAACTATCATATCACCCAAGAACTTGTATGTGGTATGCTCTGCACACTTCAAAAGTTTCAATGAAGCATAACACTCACATTTCTTGGAGAACTGATCTGTAATACTTCAATTTCCTAGTTGCTGTCACATAACTAATAGCTGGAGCATGTTTCACTTTAAAATTGTTTAATGTGAATGAATTTTTCTTGGGTAAATTATTAGAAAGGAATTTAATCTCCTTTGTTTTTCTGCAGTTTTAGACTGGTACATATGGAAGCCATTGTAATATTTAAATTGTTATTAATTAAAAATACCACATGAAACTTGAGTTCAGAATGGGATTCCTTTCAAAGGTTCTAATTCTAAATGATGATCAAGTCAGGTCACTATGATCATAAAAAGGTTTCAATCCATGTCTGAACCATCTGTGGGAGCTCTTGTTAGGAATATCTACTGCTGCGACAACCCCACATGATCCGGCATTTCTACCCTCACTTACTCAAAAATCCCAATATGGATAGGTAATACAAGTTGACTGCATAGTACAGTGTTTCTCAACCTTGGCAACTTGAAGATGTGTGGACTTCAACTCCCAGAATTCCTCAGCCAGTGTGCTGACTGAGGAATTCTGGGAGTTGAAGTCCACACATCTTCAAGTTGCCAAGGCTGAGAAACACTGGCTTGGTATAAGCTAAACTCACAACTGCAACTTGGATGTATGGGAACATGAATGGATCATTTTTCTAGCTCCAGCCCCTTTATGAATAATTCTATTAGCTTCCTAAAACTGAAGCAAACATTAATATTACAAATGCCTGAATTCTATGTTGCAGCTGCCAGTTTTATATGCATTCTTTCTCTTGATTGCCATTCTGTCAGTTTTAGTCTTCTGTTTTATTTTCTCATCCTTCCATCATTATTTGCACTCACCTTTAAATTGTGTTTTTGACCATAGCATTTTAAATGATACCTGAACCTGAATCAGAGATATATTTTTTCCAAAGCAGAAGAAAACCTCAGGTACTTGTCATCTTTGATGTAAAGGGCCCCAGGATACAGGAGATGCATATTTCTTCAGAACAGCCTAAGGTTTAGTCTGAGAAATTGGATAGTTTTGACAAGAATTGCATCTCTTAGGTATCCACTGGATTTCATAATTGTCCAGATGCGTAGTTCTTAACAATTATGTATTAAAATAAGCAGAGAGAGGGAAAAATGTACCTCTAAAGACAGACTGGTTTAATGTGAGGATTTGGAAAACAATCATTTGCATGTGAATGTGAAAACAGAACAAAATATAATTATGTATATGTAACAGTGATGCAGATAGTAATAGATAATTTTGTATATTCCTAATCCAGCAGGGGATATGAATATACAGTGGGAATGTAGACGAACCACTTAGGATAAGGTATGAGAAATACAACAGGGAGAAGCAGGAACTGAGAAAGTTCCTGGAAAGTCTTAAGCAAGCTCAAATCTAACTATTGGAAAACCCAGATTTTAAAGCCTAGCCGGGCCAAGAAGGATTAATGGATGATAGATCCAAAGAGATAGTATTGCATTATATGTAGAAGCACAATAGGGGGAAAAATAATATTACCAGTAAATAATAAGGATTCACTGAAACAGACTGATGCTGGAAATGGAATACATGACTGTCCAACACGGAGAAGGCTGGGTTTCCCTTTTTCTACAGCATGCTATATCCTAGTTCCACTAATTGTGTGTCATAGCCAATGTTAGCCAGTTCTCTTCTTCATTATTTGAGCCCAACAGTGCTGTTGTTTGTATTTGGCCTGTCTTAAATTGTTCCCAGTTAGGCAGCCCAGATTCTTCTAAACCTTATTGCACCTAGTTTCCCAATAAAAACTGGCATCTCTGGAGATTTCTTGCAAATGTTTGTGATCTTCTATTTGTAAATCTCATCCTTCTCTCTTCTATTTTTGCCTGATGACATTTGTTCATAGGGCTTCTTTTTGGGCAGCAAAAAGTATTCCTTTTGTTTCTTTTCTTTTTTCTTTTCTTTTCTTTTCTTTTCATGTACCATTCTTAAGCCCCTGTCATGTTCTGGTATTGTCCAATTTTCCTTCAGTATTTTTCAAAACTATTATTATTATTATTATTATTCCCTCTCTCCATATGGGTGCTTTCACACTCACATTCTCCATTTACAGCCTGAAGTGGTACAGTATGGAAAAATATTCTGATTATAGGAATTCAGGGTGAGATATCCTGCAAGAAGGAAATCTATGTTTTGTGGCCTTTGGAGCTTATAGTTTCCCTGTTTTCAACGTGAGACAAATGAAAAATAGTATGTCAAAATGATAGGTTTCACATGCCTAAAAAAAACAATCTCTCTGTCTCTCAAACTCTAAATCTTTTAAAAAATCAGACTGAAAAATCATAGCTCCCCCCTCCCTACAGTTACTCCCACTGGCCACGAAAACATTTCTCACTTCTATATTAAATGGTGATCCTGTTCTGTACTCAACTTGGCATTAAGTGCAGTATGAGAAAAGAAAATGAATATTGGAGCCTTATAAAATGAGCACCCAGCTTGCTGGAGAAGGCAATGGCAAGCCACCCCGCTATAGTCTGCCAAGAAAACGTCATGAAAGTGGCGTCCCTCCAATGGGTCAGACATGACTCGGTGCTTGCACAGGGGACCTTTCCCCTTTCATATCTGTAGAGAAAGCTATGAAGTTAAGAGGAAAAAAAAGTGAATAAAATGCTAGCTACCTAACAAAAGTTTGGAATTACAATAACTCATCAAACTAATTTCAACTATGCAAGTAATAGTTACTTTATCAGAAAAAAATGACAGGATAAACTTTTAGATTAACATTAAATCAGTTGTTTGTTTGTTTATGGTTCACATTTGGATAACAATAAAAGTAGATATTACATGTTTAAAAATTTGTTACTTTTAGTGGGAAAGAACTTCTAGAAAAGATTTATATTTTCACTCAATAAATGAGGAAAATTAAATATAGGAAGTAAATGGAGTAAAAGTGGGTATGTGATAAAAACATCATAGTTGTTTTGCAGAGGAGAAGTTTGTTAAATTGAATTCCATACTCCCTGACACATGCTTTAATAATATATGTGAATCTCAGTGTCTGGTTTTGAGATTTATTTAATGTATATGTGCAATGAATTTAGGATTCATGAAACAGAAAGCATTAAATACATTCAAACTTTCATTATCATTTTATAATTTTAAGCTGCCAAGGAAAAGTTGATGTATTTACATGAATGGCTTTAGAGATGCAGTGATAATGAAGGTGTTTGGAAAAAAAATGAATGTGAAATGATATGCATGCATGTCAATATATCATGTACCAGAACTTAATTCTGAAAGGATTCTAGAAAGATTTGTATTAATAAAAAGCATATTGATGGGAAAGTAGGCTAAGCAAATATACATAGTTTGCTGATCTTTGCTGTGTTAATTGGCAAGAAGGCTCAGATAATCAAAGCCATCTGTGATGTGAGGACCAGTAATTTCCATGGGGTTTCTTATTGAGAACTGGTCTTCATGAACACATCTTTTTAATGTAAGAATCAGCATTTATCTAACATCCCTTCCCAAATGCTTAGCAGCATTATTAAGAAAATTGTGGGATCCATATGAAAAAAAAAAAAATGGCACAGAAGCTAATGCAGCATTTTATCATATATTTCTGGCTGATTTACACAACCTGCTAAGCCGTAATGTGTTTTGTTTGATTTGTTTGTGTGACCTTCAAGCAAACAATGATTAACAAACCATGGATTAGTGTAATATGTGGATGCATATTACACTAATATGTAAATAACCCTCTGTTTGCAATGTCCCCTCCACATGCCCAGAAGCAAGAAAATGGCTAATGTAGAGACAATTGTTTCACCTGATCTAGTGTTCTGGATGCAAAGGGACAAATTAGATGTGTTTGGGTAGTCAGATTCAGAGTATGCTAAACTGGTCCTGAAGCATTCCTTGCCTCAGCAGCTATTACGGCAACAGAAGCTCCTGTGTGTTAGACTGAATATTCCCAAATCTATGTCATCTTTCATATTGCAAGAAACTCCTAATGTTTATATATAATGGTTTTCTCTTTTATTCTGGGCAGGTTTGGAATTATATATTTGTAAATTTTATGATATTTGCTGGCTTATAGGCAGATGGTTCTACCTGGCATAAAACTCTTCAAATACATTGTTTTGTGTGCATCAGGGAACATTCAGTTTTGATAGCTGCAAACATTTTTCCATGGTGTTATAATCTGAATTTTAAGTATATTGCAACACTCAGAGTTTGAAGGTTACAAGAAACATGACTTCCAGCATGTTTGCAGAATTAAATTGCATGGTGAAACAGTTCACCCTTTATAGGGTATAGCAACATTTTTAAAATATATTTTAAAAGACCCATAGTCTTTTCAATTACTTCTTTTCAAGCTGGTCCAAACACACAAATTACATGTATAGGTCTTTCACACAACAGGCACTTCATTTCTAAGCTTATTCTTCCCTGTCAAAACCCAAATACCTAATGGAAGCAGGTTGCTTCAGAGACTTGGTATATCATCTTATCAAAAGTTGTGAAATGAACTATTCTCAAAGCTTCAGGCCTACTTTGAAACAAGATTTTAACATTTTCCCACCAAATGATGCATTTCAAAAATTTTCTTCAAACTTTCCATGAAAGGATAATCATGGGAAGTAGAAAAGAGAAAGAGCTAACATTTCATAACAGGTAATGCACAGACCTGAGAGCCAGTCTGGTGCAGCGGTAAAGGCATCAGGCTAGAAACTGAGAGACCATGAGTTCTGGTTCTGCCTTAGGCACAAAGCCAGCTAGGTGACCCTGGGCCAGTCACTCTCTCTCAGCCCTAGAAGGGAGGCAATGGCAAACCACTTCTGAAATCTTACCAAGAAAACTTTAGGGACTAGTCCAAGAAGTCATCAAGAATCGGACACGATTGAGCGGCAGGCAAAAAAATTGCACAAACCACCCAAACCACTTTGAAGCATAGGTCCATCCCTTCAAAATAGTCCGATCTATTATTGCAGGTAGAGAAGACAATCTAATTCCTTCACAGACCAGGGCCATGATTTTTTTTAAAAAAACTAGAGTGTCATTCTTCTTGTACTGTTCAGAACAACCCTATCCTCTTCAAGGATGTGTTCTTTCTTCTGTTAACTGAGAGATTTATTGGAGGCCACCTGCTACAGTGCAGCCAAGCTCCACTGTAAACCGCTTCCTCCTGGGCAGCCAACTGTTCACAGTCTTTTTAGAGCAACTCTACACAGGGACCACACCTGACCCTAAGCTGCCTTTAATCAAAATGATGCAGCCTTACTCTCCAAGTCTCAAGATGGAGCGATCTGATCATTTATGTAAGAGAGGAGGCAGGAGCTGATATATCCCCCCACAAAAGCATAATCACAGCTCTCTCTGGCTGTTCCTTATGTTAACAGTTACTCTGTTTTATCAGGCAAGACCACAACCTATTCTGGGTCCTTCATGACTTATCATAGACATTTTGTACTATATTTTCTTTTAAAAAAATCTCCAAAAATCATCTTAGTCTTTGCTAACTGTGAGAGAATTAAAACCTTAAAACCTGCTAATGCACCAAATTCTTTTAGTTTTCCCATTAATATTTCAATTCCCTTTAAAGGATCTTCCAAAACCAAAAACAAGTCATCTGCAAAAGCCCTTAAAAGATTCTTTTTTTATCTTTACTCCCACAAATCTGTTATCTTGTCTTATATCTCTATTTAATATTTCAAGGACCAAAATAAACAAGAGAGGAGATAGTGGGCATCCCTGTCTTGTTTATTTATCTAATTTATCCCCGCCCATCTCCTCCAGTCGGAGGCCTCTGGGCGGTTGTTCCTTTTTGTATCTCACAAGGCTTTGTTAAATCTCTATTAACAATTATTTGTGCTTTCTGTGAAGTATAAATTGATCTTACCCATTTTATAAAGTTTTCTACAAAATTCATATCTTCCAAAACTTTGAATAGGAAAGCCCAATTCAAATTGTCAAAGGCTTTCTCCACATCTAAGAAAATCAGTGTGGCTTGTTTTTTCTTTATATTTCTCCAAATATTCCAAAATATCCAACACATTTCTAAGATTGTCCTTTAACTTTCTTTTAGGTAAAAACCAACATTGATCCTTGTGTATAAATTCTTGAAAAAATATTTTCAGCCTATCAGCCAGGACTGTTGTAAACAACTTGTAGTCATTACAAGTTTATGGAAGGTTTCGACCGATAACAGCAAGAGCCTAAATTCAGATAAATGGCAGTATGTTCCAAATTCTCTTGATCTGCTTTGGGATTCAGATTTAATCCAAATCTGGAACAGAGTCCTAATAGAAAGTTATACATTTTATCCAAAGAAACTCTTTATTAGGGATCTCCAATTATGATACACCTGAAATTGGAAGTTTTAAGTTTCAGTGGTGACATTGAAAGGATTGTGGACCTCCTGATATTTGTGCTTGAACTGTTTTACGCAGATCAATTTTATTCTAATTCTGACTTTAGAATTCATTTTTAAGTAATACATTGTCATTCACATGTCCCCCATTCATTCTGGCTCTGCTTGCATTTAAGTTCAATACTTAGCGTAAGTATTTGTCTGTCTTAATGTGTGTGGGTGTGACACCAACCCACAATCACACTATGCTATTGTGTATATTTTCAAGTTCTATACCCAGGAAGCAATTTCTAGGAGATAATATATCAACTCCATTAGAATTATAGCACTGACCTGAAAAGAATTCCAATTGATGCAAATCATTATATATCACATCTCCTTCCCTATCCAGCTGACCTGAGACTTACAGTAGCTCTTATTCTCACCCTCTTGAGGATTATTCCCTTGTAGTCTTTGCTGCTCCAGAGCTACTAAGGAAATTGAGGCCACACCACCTTTAAAAACTGCAGACAGTTCTTCTGCAGAGAAGGGAGCCACTTGAAAATGAGGTCACTACAATTAATATAAAAACATCAAGTACTCTGAAAAACAGATGCAAAGTGACCCAGGTAACATCTTATGCAGTCCCAAATGGAACTGCATTCCATTCCAAGTTTTATCTATTGTGCCAAAGTATTTTTCAAAGCTATCCTTTCTGTGTATATCTTTATTTCTGGCACAGCTAAAGCTGTTCTTCATTATGGCATACTCTCCATAGCAACCATATGAGAGATCCCAGGTGTATGAACAACTTTGTATACTACAGTTTACAATATGAAAACCAGCAAGTTCATCACCACCAGCTGCTTTTCATATTGTGTTTTAAGTACTAGCAATTGTGGTTTAGCTCTTTCTTACACTCAGAGGAGCACATGAGAAGTTCCTATCATTTGGGAGATAATTGTGCAGCTCTTCCACATACTAAGGTCTCCCTCTTTAGACTATTTAGAGGCTCTTACACTATGAACGGATAAGAATGCTCCTAGCCATTGCTAATACAATTCACCTATAATATAAAAGTGTAACAATTTTGATCAAATTATAATGTGAATTATAACTATAATGTGGAAGTATTGTTGTATTCTAGGCCTTGAATAGCAGAATTTCAAAGGTACTGAATGTAATTTGGTATAGTCCAATTTGTTACTTCTTTACCACTGTCATATAATTTAGAAGATACAAAGTGAAGTGTATAACTATACACTTGCATGTAGTCACACATCTTTAATTGATGTAATCAGTTGAATGTTTGAATTAGAGTGCACATTCTAAGTGCCACAAGAATGCTTCCAAGACTAGCCTCTCTGTGGAAGAAAAAAATGCTTGATGTAACATATAGGACACTCACAGATCTTCTGAATCCCCTTATTTATCTGGTTGTCTCTCTATAAAAAATGGGAATTCACAATATGATGCTCCATACTCTGATTCTTTCCAATCCAAATGCTTGCCCTGCCTTGATGGTAATTAAAAATAATAATCATCAACAAAAGTGCTAGCACTTTACTCTCCTTTAACAATATTGCTTCCACCAGTACTTTTTTCTTCCATTGAGTGATAGAGTTAGTCCCAACTTCAAATCCAAGTGGGGAATATTTTTCTCATTCTAGCTAGGGTAGTAATGATATACTACACAAGGAACTATTTGAGGTAACATTGCTATGAAAACCTTAATTTGTGACTCAGCTTATAAATTACAAATCTAGACATACCTATTTAGGGAATGAGCATGGCTGATCACTATAGGTTGGATGCAACATAGTCCTAGTTAGATCAATCAATGGAAATTAGTGGTATTGCTTACACTGCTGTTACACAGTATTATAGCATATCTCAATCAAATGAAGGAAATAGATGAATCTGTTCGCAAGAGGAAAGAAAAAGGTCCAAGCACAAGCACAATAGTAACCAGTTTGTTTTCTGTTTTAATCTGGAACAAGCTTTACCACCCAAACGCCAGGAAATTTTGAACAAGGAAAGAGTTGGAAGATATAGGAATGCATGATAACTATTTGAAAATGATATGAAAACGTAACATTCTTGACACTGGATGTGTACATTCTAATTGTACTTTTTTTGTACTTTTGTACTTGTAAATCATACTTTTACTAATTGTAAATTTGAAATTTAAATCTTCACAAAATTGTCAGAATTCTTATTCCTTTCTTTTAAAAAGGGAACTTCTTAAGGCAGACATTTGGAAATGTCGCCTTACACATGAGAGTTAATGTAGCCTCTTTCAATTAATTTTTCAAAGCAAAGTATTGCAACTTATATGTCCCTCTGAATTCTTTGTATATGTACTAGGTGAGGTAAGAGTTGCTTATTTAACTGTAAGACCAAGAATTGAGAATTCTTGTCTGGATTAAACAATCAAGAAGATTGTGGGTAGGATATCCAGACATTCAGAATACACGGTGCTGATCAGATGATTGAAGACTTTCAATCAGAAAGTATAAAAACTCTGGATGGTTGGGTGAAACATTCTGGCAAGTCAAGTTTCTTCATGGAAACTTTTCTTCTTGTGGCAGAATATATTCAAACACAGTACCTCCCCCTTTGTTTATTTTGTGATGTAATAATTGTTCAGTAGGATTTCTCAGTATTTCTCAAATGTCTCAGTATCACACCAGTACAAACAGACAAGAGTTATATAAAAGAGTATTATCCTCCCCCCCCTTTTTTTTTAAGCAGGTTTATTTACTCAGGTAATTAATTCCTGCCTTATTTCAGTAGGTTGGGAGCTTTGTATTGCAGTCCCCATTTACAAGAAAAGTGACAGGGGTAATTCATTCAATTATAGACCAATTAGCCTTATTGATATCGTAGCGAAATTGTATGCCAAATATCTATTGTGCAAGATTGAAAACTGGGTAATTGAAAAGGGCTTGTTAGCAGAAGACCAGTCTGTTTTTATGCCTGACTGCTCTTTTATTGATAAAAGCTTCATTTTATGTCATCTATCTATCTATGTCATCTTATATAGAAAGTTATATAGTTAAAGGGAGGCAATTGTTCCCCAGATTTATAAATCTCACTGTAACCTGTGAGTCAATAAACAGGGACATTTGGAAAAAAAACTTGGCCTTGGATGTGGAACCCAAGTTCTTTTATATAACTCTTGTCTGTTCGTACTGGTGTGATTGGCTTCCTAACTGGGAAAATTTGCATCTCTAAAGGGGCTAGGCATGGATACATACTGGCTCCTATCCTGCTAAATATGTGCATAAATAATATCCCAAAATTTCTTCAACTGATGTGCATATGCCAAAAGTCAAAAACAAACATGTAAACATCCCGCTTTATGCAGATGACATAGTATTGATGTCTCATAACCAGGTAGACATGAGAAGATTGTTCTATCGTTATTGTGTAAGTTCTTACTGTGAACTTAACTCCCTGAATGTTAATAAGTCCAAGGTTGTCATTTCTGGGAAGAGAGATCAAGTTAAATCCTATCTGTACCTAAGTGTTGTCTGTCCAGAAACAGGCTCCTGGCTTTTGCAATTTAAGAGGAACTCACTAAGGGCCGCAGCCAGCGCCAACTTGATAATGCAGCTCACTAACCATTGTTAACATGGATCCCTAATTTCAATTCATGAGGTTTATACTGCCAAAATAATCCCAATGATAACATATGACACAGAACTATGGGGATTCATTGATGGTCCCTTATACTGTACATACAATCCTTCTTTCTGAAATGTATCTTAGGGGTGAATAAGTCAACTTCAGCCTCTGCAGATTGTTTGTTTATTTATTTATTTATCACATTTATATAGCCTCTCATCTCACAATAAAGAGACTCTAGGAGGCTTACAATAAAAACAATAATAAAATCCAAATGTTAAAAACTACAATTAAAATGCATTAACAATATTATTAATAACAAGATAGTGGAGAGTTAAAAACGATGCAGCCATCACATCAAATCACCATTGCCTCGAGATCCCCAGGCCTGCTGATACAGCCATGTTTTAAGGAACTTCCGGAAGGATGTCAAGCATGGGGCCAATCTCACCTCAGGGGGATGATGTTCTGGCCCCATGCAATGAAGAGCTTTAAAACCAGCATCTTGAATTGGACCCAGAAGCAAACTGGCAACCAATGCAGCTCACATAGCAAAGATGTAACTTGTGCCATTCTAGGGGCACACATAACAGCCCACACCACTGCATTTTGCACCAGCTGAAACTTCCGGATACTCTTCGAGGGCAGCTCTATGTAAAGTGCATTACAATAGTCCATTTGGGAGCTGTCCAGGGCATGAGTGACTGTGAGCAGAACCTCCTGGTCCAGGAACAGGCACAACTGGCATACAACACAAAGCTGTGCAAAGCCCTCTTAGCCACGACTGCCACCTGCTCTTCAAGCAGGAGTCACAAGTCTAGGAGGATCCCCAAGTTGTGCACCAGGCCTGTTTAGGTCAGTGCAACCCCATCCAGTACCAAAGATGATATAGTCCCTGAGCTGGAGGGCCCCAAAACTCAGAGCCACTCAGTCTTGCCAGGGTTCAACTGAAGCCTGTTGTTCCCCATCCAGGCCCCCACAGGCTTCAGGAACTAGGATAGGACATCAACAGCATTGCTTAAATTGCCAGGGGCAGAAAGGTATAGTTGGATACCATCAGCATACTGATGATACCTCACCCCATGGCGACAGATAATCTCACCCAGTGGCTTCATGTAGATGTTGAATAGCAGAGGGGAGAGCACCAAACCAGGTGGAACCTGACATAGTAGGGGCCGAGGGCAGGATCACTCCTTTCCAATTACCACCAACCCCAAAGAAAGGAGAAGAACTAGCACAATACAGTGCTCCCACCCACAATCCCTGGAGCCAATCCAGAAGGATACCATGCTCAATAGTATCAAAGGCTGCTGAGAGGTCAAGCAGAGCAAGGACAGATGCACAACCTCCATCCTACTCCTGCCAGAGGTCATCCGAAAGTGCAACCAATGCCTTTTCCATCCCATACCCAAGTCTGAATCCCAACTGAAAGGGTTCCAGATAATCCGCTTCATCCAGAGTCCTCTGAAGCTGCTATGCAATCACCTTCTCAACCACCTTCCCCAAAAAGGGGAAATACTGGACAAAAGTGGAGGGGGTAGACCAATGTCTCCTTAGGGGTTGGAGGAACAACCCCCTCACTCTAGGAAGAATTCACCACCTCTAGAGCCCATCCACACAACATCCCCTGGTAGCTTTCATTACCCAGGAGGGACATGAATCTAGAGGGCACAAGTCACCTGAAACAAGGACACAGGACAGCTATCTGTGAATGCAATGAGGGCAGAGAAGTATTGTCACTTCACTGACCTTACCACCACAAGGTAGGCCTTAATACCAGCTCTAACATGTGTTCTGTTGAGTTCCTCCCTCATCGAGTACCAGCGATGCTCTAGATGTCTCCTCTTGTTTCATTTTTCTCAGTTCCTCCATGAACCACAGAGAATGACAAGATCCATGAGAGGGGAGAGGTTGCATAGGTGCAATCCAATCCAAGGCCTTGGCAGCCCTCTTTTTCCAAGTAGCCACCAGGGCACCAGATGGGCTGTGCAGCAGACCAGCAGGAAAAGCCCCCAGCATCCTCTGAAACCCAGCAGGGTCTATCAGTTGCTGAGGGCAGACCAATGTAATAAGTCCTGCGTCCCTGCAGAGGGCACTGGCACAAGATATCTCATGGTAATCAGGGCATGATCTGAGCATTTTAAAAGTCCCCCAATTCCAGATCGCATTGTCAGATCAGATGTGTGACCATGTCCCATGTCGGGCCCTGGATGACTTGGGATAGGCCCATGGCTCTCATGGTAGCCATGAACTCCTGAGCTGCCTCAGACCCCCACTCCTAGGGCTGAACTGGAAATACCTTCCATACAAAGTCACCTCGCAATTAGAGTGTTTAACTATTGGCTGAAGATCTTATCAACAGTTTCAGATGGTTACCAAAGTTGTGCTTTGAAGATCAGCCTTCTAACAAGTTTCCCATACTTGAGCTGCCCAAATTACAAACACCATCTCTTAGCATAGTTACTCTCTCCAATTCCTAGCTCAAATAGGCTTGAAGGCCAAGAAAAAAATAAAGGGTCCTGGATGTTGCTCCCCAAGACAACACTGAATCCCTTAAAAGTACTAAGTCTATAAAATGGTGGCAGAAAATAAATCATTTTTTCCAATAAAAAAATATTTTATAGTTCATATCCCATAACTCCTTAGGAGAGGGGTTTTTTTTCCTAGAATATGATTTGAGCAGCTTGATTCCATGATATGGTAAGGGAAGTTTCATGGAGTCCCATTTGCAGAAATACTGTGTATATATGGTGCTCCAGTTATTGAAGATATTGCACATATCTTATTTGGCTGCTACCTATGCTCTGCAGTAAAGCTTGAGTGCTTAGGTACTTTTCTAAAATCTAAGAAATATCCAGAACACTTTTTTTTTTTTTAGGGAACTAACCTGCATAGTATTGGAGCCCTGTCTCTTTTATATTACAGGCTATACAGAAAGGGATAGAATATTTAGAATAGGATGAAGTTGATGGCTAGGATGATGAAATTTTACTGATATAGATTTTTCTTTTTCTATCTTTATTCCTTTTCAATGATTTTACATGCAGGTAGAGGCAGGAATATGCACATCTTATGATTTTAAGAAAATGTTCAATACCCTACAATATTTGGCATGTCAACTTCTTTTTAAGCAGATGGTTTGGAGTTAAATTACCTACTTAGCTTTAACTATGATAACAAAGAATCAATCCACAGCTGGAGAGTGTGATTCATAGGCAGCTTAACTGAAAATAAGGGAATGTGGTTTTTGAGTTCTTCATTCTGATGCAGCTGCAGCAAGTTTTTATTAAAAGCTGATGACTATTTTATATTTATTACTGAGTTATGGAATGTTAGTATAATATGGATCAATTTAAACATGAGACCCCGCATTTTTTTCCCTAAAAAAAGAAAGAAGTTGCGGAGTCAATTTGCTGAAATTCAGAACAAAATTTCAACAAAGAATTATCCCTCTGTCAAAAGCCAACACTGAAAGACTACAGAAGAATAAAGTGCTCAGCAAAAGTGCTATTTTCCTCCACTGATGCTCCACACACAGTATACCTGTTCCTTTTGTCAAATCCAAAAAAGTATGCTTTTGTACAATCTAACAGATGCTGTTTAAGCAGCAAAGCAATCAAATCCTCTTGTGATTAATAAAAGATCATGCATTAATTTGAGGAAGTGCCTGGGGAAGATAAAGCCCATACCTTGTCTAATCAAGCCGCAAACTTTTAAAAACCAATTGTTTGCAGTCCTGTCTGTAGGCCTTCTTGTCTGAAAGCAAAAGTATATCTGTATTGTCCTGTGGTTTGATATAGTATAAGACTTCAGAAACACTGTGGTTGTGATTAGACTAAAGACTATTGTTAATTACAGTGTAAAAAAAAATGACACAATGAAACTTTTACCTGGCCTGCAAGATCAGATGACACAGGTGAGCCAGTTTGGAGGCAGTAGCAAACACCTATTAGATGTGCCTATTTGCTTCAGTCTGGAGCAGCCGTAAGATCAGTGATCTTCAGACTGATTCCAGATTGTTTTCTGCTTGCTACTGGGAGTCCTTCTTTGCCTCTTAATAATGCTAGAATGGAATTTAACCTATTCATTTTGCCGTGTCTGTACTAGCTTTGTTCTTCTTGGATAGAAAATAGATGGTTGCCTCCTGCAGCTGCCATTATAGGCAAGCTCTTCCAAGGAGCTTCCCTTTGACTTTCTGCCATGCTAGAGGAGCAGACAGCTTTCTAACTGTCTGACTAAGTCTAAGTAAGCCAAAGATGCTGTGGTTTTGGAAAGAAGATGACCAATGTCTGCTGCTTTGTTTTCTCTTTTGGTCATCTATTGGAGTCAGATGACCAGGTTAAATAACTTGTATTAGTTTGGGGGAAACATTGTTTATTTTACCATTCACAAAAGTTTGGATAAAGACATTCTTCAGGAGGCTACCGTAATCTATTCCGGAGAAATGGCATTTTATTTAAAATAAAATAAAATAAAATAAAATGAGGAAAATGCCTCACAATACGCTATTTATTTTGTACCCAAAATCATGTGTCTTTCACATTTATTTTTCAAATCAAGTTACTTGGTAATTCTTGTAATATTTTTTTTTCTTACATTTACTAGGTAGCATTTAGCAATTATGTCTCAGACTGATTCTGTCAAAAGTGAATCAGGGCACTTAAATAGTCAGTGTTAAGCCATCCAGTCAGAGCAGTTGATTATTAATTAAAGTCACTTGCACCTAAAGAATTTATCACATTGATGCCAAGGTCTATATGCATATTATGTCTATATTTTACAATTCCACTTATCTGTTACTGTCTCCTAATGGAAGATATTCTCAGCACACTATTGGTCTAGTCAGCTGAATCATTCAAAGTCTGGAATGGTGAAAACTAGATTTTTCTGAAAGTAAGCCAAAGCTGGGCAAAGAATAGGCTATTTTAAGTAAAGATTGAACAAATTTATAATTAACACATGCACACACACACACCCCAAAAAAAGATTTAAGTCACAAAGGATAAGATGATATTTTCATTGCCTGGATTTGTGCAGGAGTTATACAACAAAGTATATGAATTAAAAGATCTGTCTTTCCATCTGTAGCATGGCACACATTCAAATGCACTATATCTCAGTAGTAAAGGAACACAGCCAAATAAAAAAAAATGCTTTCAAATGAGGTGCTGCTGGATGCAATACATCTCTTCAGAGTATCTTTTGAATTATGCTATTTGGATGCTTGAAAGATTTCTCCGAATAGAGTCATAGAACTGAGGCTATATATTTTCAATTCAGCTCCTAATAGACTGGGTAGCTAATAAAACAAATAATTGTTTTTGACAGTATGTTTGAACATTTGGTCAATTACTGATATGGTATAGTGGTTAAAGACACCAAGCTAGAAACCAGGAGACCCTGAGTTCTACCCTTGCCTTAGGCATAAAGCCAGCTGGGTGACTTTGGACTAGTCACTCTCTATCAGCCCTTGGAAGGAGGCAAGGGCAAAACATTTCTGAAAATTTTGCTGAGAAAACTGTATGGACTTGCCAGGCAGTTGCCAGGAGTCAAGACTGACTTAAAAGTACGCATACACACACACACACACACACACACACAAAAGGCTAGCTTAATTTATTGCAGTTTCATTAAGAATAGATAAAATTCAATGGGTTCTTGGAGACATGAGAAGTATATACTCATGGATAAGCCTATCCATGGATAAGCCGACCCTTGAATTTTTAACTAAAATACCATGAAAAATGTGCCACCCACAGATAAGCTGACCTACATTTTTCATGGTATTTTGGTTAAACATTTGAGGGTCTGCTTATTCATGGATGGGCTTATAGATGATCATATATAGAAAATACAGGTACTTTTTAAAATTATTATCATATATACTCGTCAATAAGTCTATCTGCAGATAAGTTGAACCCAGTTTTTTGGGGTGCATTTTGGCACCTAAAATTCTCAGCTTATCCACAAATATATATGGTAATTAAAAAGTGATCTGTAAGGAAATCTTTGCAAAATAAGTATTTGATTAGGATGCACTCCTAACTAAATAGTGTACCACCTATTCAGGAGAAAAAACAAATAATTTTTGCTGACTAACTCCAACATTTGCCAGAGGATGTATTTACCAGCAGAATAGAGTGATGTGCTGACAGAAGAGTTTCCAAAGGAACTGAGAAGAGACAGGGAATATTCTGAGTTATGTCAAATCCAAACACTAGCCCAATTAAGGAAATACCCACAGTATTGGCACAGAAAGCCAGCTAAGAATACTTCTAAATAATTTCCAGGACACTGACTGTTAGAATGAAATGGATTTAAATGGTGGCAGAAGACCTGAAAAAGGAGCATAGAAGGGAGGTTGAGGAAAGAAATAGGAATAGCTGAGCTGTGCCAGATCCCATACTCAAACATATTATGCAAATGTTCACAATACTGGCACAAATATTTGTGGTTTGTGGTAGTTTGAAGTAATTTCCAACATGCTGATTTTAAGGATGAAAGGGCTTTGACTTTCACATCGGCTATATCTAATGTGACAAGCTCAGAAAGAATTTTCCTGAAGTGAGCAGGTCTGCATAAGTGAGAGTTGCATCCTATATTGCAGCTTTGTCTACATGGAAGAATGGTGGCAGATGTCCATGTCTTTCTTATGATGAACTGGCACTACAACATGAAACATCAGATGAGAGAAAAGTTCCAATCATAAATATATGCCAACATAAACTGATAAATATTGTCATATAATTGTCATCAACAACAGGCAGCAGAAGTATAAACAAAACAAAACATTGGGGCATGGATTGCAATATATGCTAGGAAAGTATTTATTTGAAAGAAAGACTGTAACCTCTAAAGCATTTGGAGGTAAAAAACCTCTTTTTCAGGGGCAAAAAAGAAAGCATTTCTATAAACAAATATATAATTATAGGAAATAAAATGTAATATCCTCTATTGTAGGTATGTGTTATCTGAAGTGATGTATATATTTTAACAAATCTATCTATCTACCTATCTATCTATCTATCTCTCATCTCCACCTTCTACAGTCATAAGGCCAACCAAATAAATTTCTTCTATTTCATATCCAACATTATAAAAAGATAAAGGATAAAGTATCAGTAGCCAAAGTGCTGATTAATTTTTATTTTTTACATGATGTACGATTCCCTAGGAGTCCCTTTCTTCCTTGTGCATCATAGTGGTCAGTACAAAATGTCTGTTACCAGCTCATTTGAAAATGGCAAATTCTGTATTATAGTTCTTATCAAGCATGCTGTTCCCATGATTCAGGTCCCACAGCTATAATGGTAACATCTCTGTTAATAAGCTGTTCTTTCTTTGAACGGATCTCATTTATCAGTCTACCTCCTTCTGTACTCCCAGATGCCCTGCCTGCTGCTGCCAAATGAGGAACTGGCTGGCTTGCAACTGGCTCCAAGTGATCCCTGCCAACAGACTCTTAATAGTCAGTAAAGGAAATCCCATTGATTATTCCTGTCCAACATCAGTAGCACTGCTCAGAGTCTGACTGCCAGATGCTAGACAGAAAAAGAAAGAGAGAAACTTCAAGGACGTTGTCATGTCTTTCACAGTGTTTGTGGTGTCACCAAAATTATGGTTGTGCATGAGTATTGTTACTGAGGAAGATTCACTACACGTACTGTTCCTGGTTGAAAAGTACTGCCTGCTTTCTAAGCAGCAAAATGCAGATCTGAATAACAACATCCTTTGGTATACCTACTAACAGCTTTTTTGTATGGAATTAATTCTCAGAACTGCTGGGTGCTGGTTTTGGTCAGTTATCTCCAAGAGAGGTGTATGTGTGTGTGTATAGTAATTTTATTAAAGATTATAATTACAACAGCAAAAACTAATACAAACCAAAAAAAGATAGAAAAATGAAAAGAAAGAGTAGAAGGTGCAGAAAAAAGGGGGAAAAGGAAAAAGTAGAAAGAGAAGTAGAAAAGAAAGAAAAGCGAGAATATAGTAAAGAAAATAAATAAATAAATAAATAAGTTACTTCCCACCTTCATCACAAGTATTAAAAAAAAAATAGAAATGTATTACCTCCTCTTAAAATACAACAAATGATCTCTTCTTCCAATATCCCATCTCTTATCTATAAACAAATCCATAAAGCATTGTCATTTCAGTCCTGATGTCAGCAAAAGTCCATTCAGGTTTACCCAAAATAAAAACAAATCTATTTTAACCCTGATCAAATAAACCAACATTATATTCCTTCCTTTTACTTCTCACAATCTTAATCATTAATCCATTCAAATAATGTCAGAACTTGATTTCTTTTCATTTTTTTCTTTGTCCCTTCTCATGACATTCTTCAAAATTTTAACAAACCTCTTTTGCAAATCCAATATAGGAAAATTATCCATTATCCAATAAACTCTCTTGGTTTATTGTTTGTATATCCATTTTAGTTATTAAAATATCAATCGGTTTCTCTTGTACAGTATGTCCAGTATAGCATCTTTTCCATGTCATTTTTGTAGTCTGTCATTTGTAAATCCACTTTCAACTCAATCTCACTCTTGTCAGGTAAAACCTGTTCCTCTTCCATAACATCTTTCAGACATGGTCTCTCCATAGAGGCAGATGTCTCTGTTGACACTATTAAAATTAATTTCTGAGTCAATTTTTCAAAAACATCCTTCAATATCTCCAGTGTTAAGATTATTTCATTTCATTCTGTAATTGTAAGTCAAGTTTATGTCTTTTTCTTCTTCAGTTGTAACCTTTAGTTCCCTCTAGTGTCCAATTTTTAAAACCTTATCTTACTTTTTTTTAAAAAAAAATTCAAAACAAAAGCATTTTCCCATGGGAAGGATTATTCATAATTAATTCCAAAATCTTATTTCAAATTTATCTGGAGCTTTAGTCCACTTGTAACTTTCTAAAATTTAAAAGTTTTAATCACCCTTTTGCTGTTTATTAAAAAAAATTAATAAAGTTCTTAAACTTGTAGTTAAAACTCTTTCTCTGAGGATTGAAGGAAACTCACCCAGTGCTGTCAAACCTGTCAATTCAATGGTTTCTCAAAGCTGAAAAGCAGTTAACAAGCGATTTCCAAAAGTGATTGAAAAGGAAGTATGCAAACTCAGTGTCCTTTCAAAGGCGCCGACCACAGTTTGAGTAAGATGGCTATTCCCTCATCTCTCAGAGCTCTAAGCCCACCAGAGACTACTATCTTGTGGTCTCTTCACAAGAAGCAGATGTTTGGAGCACTTGTGGATGATCTCAAGTCCTCTCCTTGTCCAGTGAGGTTTCAAAGAGCTGGTCTACCCACCAGCTCTTCATTCTGCAGCAGTCAGGTGCCCCCCCCCCCCCAATGAGAACAGCAATCTGAGTTGCAGTTAGCAAATTCTTTTTGGTGCTTTCAAGTCATTCTTGACTCCTTAGAACTGCCTGAATAAGTCCCTGCAGTTAGCAAGTTACCTTTCTTTATTTTATTCATTTCTTTGATTTATATGGCTATCCATCTTGCAATAGCAACTCTAGGTTCCTTACATAGGGTTAAAAACTCAATAAAAGGAACAGCAATATAAAAAACACAATAGCAAGTGAGGCCAACACAAATCATCAATAAGTTACTATCAATCTCATAGGCTCAATTAACCTCCCAACCTCCATGTCTGAGTAAACATTCATGTTTTTAAACCTTTCCAAAATGTAAGCAAGGTTGAGGCCAACCAAATATTGGGGGGTATAATGTTCTAGAGACCAGGTGCTTTCTTTGGTTTAAATATCAGTCCAACTTTTTTTTTTTTTAATAAACAAACTCCATTAAATTAAAAAACCCCGACCAGCAACTAATACCAAGCAGGAATTACAAGGAGGGGGAAGGGTACCTAAAACCATACTGAGAGGAAAAAGGAGAAATTTTACATAGTCTTCTGGTTTAATGTAAGAATCAACAATCCAATGAAGATAGACAAAGTTGGTTTTGAGTCTAATTCACTCATCTTCAGGATATTATAGTAAATTACTAGAATATTTTGTGGAAATTTTCTTTTTTCAGTCCTGAATTGTCTGTTAACCAATTTCAGTGGGTGTTCCTGAGTTCTGATATTCAAAATAAAGGCTGTCCATCTTTGCTTAATGCTTTCCTAATCAGATCTCAGATTTATGGCAGGATGAATTAAAGAAGAGTCACCTGGTTGAGAGTAAATGAAAATTAAATATACAGCCTGAAAAATGTAGACATGTTACCTTTTCCTACTTGCATCTAACCACAGCAGCCATGTCCTGGTCACATCTGCCATGTCTCCATGACATTGCCTTTGACTCATCTCTACCACATGAGTGAAACATACATTAAATTGTCCTTAGCAGTACCAGTGTTAAAATAGTCTTTTGCTCCTTCAAGTTCCTTTCTTGCAAGGAGCCTTGTAGAGCGTCTTTGCTCAGCTCTCCTCTCTGCATGGCAAGTCCTTGCACTGGGGGGGGGGGGGTGTGGCAGCTCAGACTCCTCATCTTCAGAGACCAGCAGCAGCTGTGTCTTCTGGTCACTGGGTGGTGCAGCCTCCTCTGCCCACAGCTGCTTGGGCAGCAGTTTGTCCAGCAACTCTGGAACTGGCTGCTCATTGTCGGTCTTCTCATCAGAGTTCAAGCTGGCCATGACGGGAGGACAGCTGTTTATCTGCTGAATTTGAACACTTTTTGTCATGCAAACTTTCTTCCCTGAATATCATCTCATCTCATCCAGTTTTCTTCTCCTTTCTATCTTCTTTTTGCTCTTTGTTCTGCGGGATTGTAGGAGGTGATTATGTATGTGTTTTTGGCTCTGCATTAGAGAAGGGTTGGTATCTGGAGAGGAGTATGTCAGCCCAACTAGATCAAACCAAGAAATCATCTCCACAGGATAGTTAAAACTACTTTTACTCAGAGTGCCTATAATACAGAACTTTGCAAGTCTAATATATTGTACCTCCTCCTCCTATTTATAGTTCAATGAATTAGGGAGGTGTCTGCTGAGCCTCTTTTGATTATTATCTCTCTGCTGTAGACTTAAAATATGTTTTGCCCCTTGTTGCCTTTCCACAGAGCTGGCATAACTCCATCAAAAGTAATCTTCCTTTGTCTCTACATGGGGCAAATTAATTTTATAAATTGGTTACCTTATTTTACAGACAATTTTAACCAATATTTACAAAGGTAATTCCTCCTCCTCCCCCTCCCTCTCCTCCTCCTCCCCCCTCCCCTCCCCCTCTTTTTTTCCCAATTTGGCTTCTAGGAGGCTATATATATATGCATATATACACACATATAGAAACATAGGTTTGTCATATGCACACATTTATTGGAGAGGAGGAGATCTCTGTGTTAACAAGGCAAATAAATTGGGCATTGTGTAAGATTTTTGTCTCTTTTTTATATCCAGTACTCTTTTCAGACAGTGGATCATCTTCACCTCAGGCTATCGTTCTCTTAGCTATGTAAGCATGTTTAAAACATACGTTCAGAAGAAAACATACAGCAACCCTATAATTTGTGGGATAGATTAAGTGGGTCCAGGCAGGAGAATAATGACTATGGGCCTTTCCACATTATTGAGTTGAAGTGCTGTCCACCTATCTTTGAGTGAGAAGAGAACTATACCAACTAGTTTTCTCTCTCTCTGTTTTGCATATCAAATCACTGCTGTCAAATGACTTTCCTTTAATCAAGATAATGAGTGTCAAAGTCTAACATATTTTACACACCTTGAACCGTCAACACTGTGAGAATGCTTATGTCCTCGGAATGCGCTCCCTCCTTCCTCTGGCCCCAAATCCATCACAGTTGCTGTGGTATGTTTAACCCCAATTGTCTATGAAAAATGAAGAAATTACTTGCCATTTCTCACTCATGCCTCTGATCAAGTTCACAGATTCCCACAACTGCTTTTCCTTAAAGAGGGGAGAGACCACACACTGCTGTTATTTAGCCTTTGAAAATCAAACTTTACTTCAGGCTTAAGTAAATTCATCTATTCTTGATTTTTAGAAATTCAGGGTGATTTGATAGTTACCTGCCTTGGGATTAAAGTTTGTCATATAGCAACTCAGCCCCAAATTCTTTAACTTCCTAGTTACTATTAGGACATCTGTAGACAGATTTTTCAATTTATTCTTCCATTATATGAGGTTAAGAGTTAATTCAGTGAATACTTCAGATATTTTCAGTTGTGTTCAACTGTTTTCTTTCTTATCTTTTTAACAAAAGCTGGACTGTAATCCCTAAACACAAATGAGACTACAGTCATAGTAATCACAGGAAAATGCCACCTGCTCCTGCAATTTAGTATTTGGGGCAATGGACTCTAATGGAAGCTATTACTCTTCCAATTAATTATGTGAACAAAGCATATTGTGAGTTCTGTGTGATCTGTAATTTTCTGCCAGTATTAAAAATGAAGCAAGTATAATGTTACAGTAAAATATCATTGTTCACACAGCAACTGAGTCAGCTGCTCCCTTGGGAAATTGATTTACTCAGTATGCTGGTGTCATGTTCACTGTTTCAATGTGCACTGTACATCGTAACGTTTCACATGCCATGGTGCTGACGTTTCTGTTAGGAGGGAGCTGCTGTGAAACCTTGTGCCAAGCTCTGTATCTATGTTTATTTCAATGGAATGTGTCTGCGTTATGTACTCTGCTCAAGGACTTTTCCCGTGGACCATCAGAAGCCGTTAGGAGCACCTGGGATTGTGAGCATGGGAAGATTCTACCGGGGGAGGGATTTCGTTTGTACCGAGGGTTTTTTAGTTTGCATTTGGCGCGCTTTTTCCATTCTCAGCTTTCTTTGTGATCCTGCATACTATTCTTTAATAAATCAGATATCTTTATGATCCTGTTTATGAGTCTGATGGTGTTTTAGAATAGGCAATCCTTGCAGCTGGTAGCACACAATCAGGAATGATCAAGTCAATCAGACAATGGCCATTTTCAAAGTCCTTTCAAACTGCTGCAAAGAAGAGTGGGATTTGTTGGTACCTCTTTTTTATACTTACGTCCAGAGCTATTAAATGCATACACATTGGATCAACACTACGTTAGTCATTTGGAGAAATCCATCCACTCCCCTCTCTCTGGCCACTTTCCATCCCACTTCATTTTTCTTGGAGGAACAATGAAAAGGGACACAGACATAAAGCTCCAAAAGTCCTATTTTGGGGGAGGCAGGCATCATGTTTCTCTATTTCAGCAGCAGAGAGACTAGGTTAACACTCGGTTAATGCTCTCAAGGTTATTCATATCACATGGCCAGCTATGGGGAATTGGGGGGGGGCACTTTATTTTGGTGTTTTGTTACTATGTTGTATTTTGGAAAGTTGCAAAAATAATAATTTTAAAAAGTTTGAAAAAAGTTATTTGCAAGGATAGAAAGGTATGAAGAGGAATAGTAAATGGTGTGGGTACAAACTAGATTTAGCTATATTTCCTCTTCTTTTAATCTGGTATCATTATTTTCTTTGGCTTATTTTTTCTTACTCTTTTTCTGTACTTTGCATAACACTGCTTACCCCAAAGAGGAAGATGGGTATAATACCTGTATGTATTTTATTTTATTATTTTATTTTATTTTATTTTAAACTGCTTCTGGAACCAGTTTATAGCATGTTGACATATAGAAATTAATATTTATGAACACTTTTATTTAAAACTGCATGTTAGAATCCCACTACTAGATTTCTGCTACAAATCTGACTATAAAAGACTTCTTTTATAGGAACTGTTATTGCAAATACAATTTTCTTCATGTTCCTATTTCTTTTCCCCTGTAGATTCTTCTACGGTAAACCTGTGAAGAAAACATTAAGAATTTCAAGTAAATCACATTCAGAAATGGTCTAACCCTTTGTCTTTTACTATATCCAGAAATAGGTAGGAAAGCATATGTTTATGGAAGATAAGGTGCTGGTTTAAAAACTGTTCTACAAGATGTTAGTCAGAATTATGCCCTTTGCATCTCATTAGGTACAATGATTATGGGACATATTTAGAGATTTCCTTTCTTTTCCATCTCCTGTGGTTGCTAGTGAGGTCAGCTGTGCCAGTTAAACTGATTCACATCCTTTGTCTTCTTGATGAAACCCATCTAAATTCATTAAAAATAATCTACCTATGTTTCAAGGTCATGGAGAATAGTTGTGAGCTTTATGCTTTGGAATTTGCAATGCTAGGAGGCTTTCAAACTCTGCTTTTCCCTCTGACAGATTTGTTCATTCATGGGCTTGAACCCAAAGACCTTTCTGTTAATGAACTGGCCTTCAAAGTCAAGAGCTTTATCTGAAAGTGGCTTATTACTAACAGACTTCTTCAGTTCTTAGAAATATGACTTGAAACTTGGAATCTCTGAAGGAACATTTGTGCATGTTTATTCTAACTTGTTTGCAAGACCGCAGAGAAAAGAACCTGTGTTGTAGAATGCTTCCTAGAGGATAACCACTCTTGCAGTTCTTCCATTTTAGCAGAGCCTTTGTCCTAACAGCCAGGAACCACGCTGAGACAAGGAATGGGTCTCTAGTGTTTTATTACTGCTACATAACAGAGAATCCTAACAAACTGAAGAAGCGTGGGAAAACCCAGACATCTAAACCCCAAAGACTAAGGCGGGCCCGATCTGTGTCTCTTTGAATGGCCACCTAATTCCTCAGTACTACGCATGCGCTTTACAGCCTGGATAGGAGCCCCCTGCTCGCCATCCTCACTCATGACATCACCCTCCCCTCCAGATTTACATTCCATTTCAGCCCCCTCCCTTCCAGAGTTCCTTCCTCCCTCCAGAGTCTCATGAGAGTCCATCTCCCCCTCCAAGCTCCCATGGGAACTGGGCAACGATGGAAAGTCTTCAAAGGAAAACTCCTCCAAGGACGAATCAGTGCTGCTCTCCAGGTCTGATAACGCGTCTGGCCCAGGTGGCCGCTGCTGGAAAATAGCTAGATAATTAGAAGAGTTGTCCCCCCTCCCCCCTGGGAAATGCACGCCTGAGGTGGAGGGCTGCGGGCCCCCCCCCTCTTCTGTAACTGGAGTCAAGGCTTCAGGCGGGGATGGAAGGTGCAAACTTACGAATTCCTCTGCCTGCTCATCCAAGTGAGGAATCTCGGGTAGAGTGCGAGGCTTGGGTTTGTGAGGGAATCGATGAACCAGTGCTGGAGCATGTACATCTCTGGCATTCTCCCACATGAGCTCTTCCTCAGGGTACCCTTTCCAGTGTATGAAATATTGGATGCCCCTTCCCCTCCTCCTAGAGTCCAGAATTTCCTCAACTTCGTATTCCTCCTCCCCCTCCACAATTACTGGAGGTGGGGGGAGGCAGTTGCGATTGTAAGGCACTTGGGGGAGGGTCTTTGGCTAGCAATGATCTGTGAAACACTGGATGGACTTTCATGGATGCTGGTAGCTGTAAACGATAAGCCACTGGATTTATCTGCTGTACCGCAGTGAAAGGGCCCACAAACTTAGAGTCCAATTTCTTGGAGGGTCTGGTAGAGTTCAAAAACTTGGTAGAGAGCCACACTTTGTCTCCTACTGCAATCACTGGCCCCTCTTGTCTGTGAGCATCTGCAGCTCTCTTGTAAGCACTCTTGGCCCTGTTCAGCTGCTCCTTTAACAACTCCTGTGCGGCTTGTTGCTCTTTAAGAAAATCAGCCGTGGCTGGAACAGTTCCCTGCTGGGAGGAGGTGGGCAACACCCGAGGGTTAACCCCATAGAGTGCTTGGAAAGGAGACATCTTGGTAGAGGCCTGCACAGAGTTGTTATAAGTAAATTCTGCCATGGGGAGTAGGGCTGGCCAATTGTCTTGCTGATAAGTGGTGTAACACCTGAGATACTGCTATAACTATTGGTTAATTTTCTCGGCTTGCCCGTTACTAGCAGGATGATGTGCTGAGGACAGGTGGATCTGGACCCCTAATGACTGGAAAAGGACCCTCCAGAACCTGGAAGTGAACTGTGGGCCTCTGTCACTCAGCAAGTGATTCACCATACCTCTATACCTAAAAACATGGTCCATGAACATCTGCGCTGTGGCTGGTGCAGATGGGAGGCCCTTGCAAGGAATAAAATGCGCCATTTTTGTGAAAAGGTCCACCACCACTAGTATGGAAGTCAGCCCCTGGACCGGGGGTAAATCAATGATGAAATCCATGGAGATTGTATCCCAATGCCTACTGGGGGTGGGTAGGGATTGCAAGAGTCCTGTGGGCTTCCCTGGGAGAGGCTTGGCTCATCTACAGGTGTGACAAGAAGCAATGTAACCCTTTATGTCTGCAGTCATCTTAGGCCACCAGTAGTCTCTCAGAGCTCTATGGAGAGTTTTGAAAACACTTCCGTGGCCTGCCGTTTGGTGGTCATGGCAAAGTCTCAGTACTTCTTCCCTCAATGAAGGGGGAATATATAATCGCCCACTATGCTAGAGGATTCCTGCCTCCACATTGAATGGGGGGGCAGTGTCTTGCAGGCTCCTCTGGAGGTCATCCATCCTGGCCCTGGCATACGGGTCCTGTTGCTGCTGAGCTCTGACTCTTGTAAATAGGTCCTCTGCTTGTCTGCCTGCTGCTAAAATCTCTGTTTGGTTCCCCCTCATAGACTGATCAAAGTTGTGAGGTTGTAATATAGTAGCCTGTACCTCCTGGTGAGTGGCGGGGGTTGCCTGAAAGGATCAAGACAGGGCATCTGCCAAGCAGTTTTGCGCCCCGGGCACATAAGAAATAACAAAATTGAAACGGGAGAAAAACTGGCTCCATCTGATTTGGCATGGGGTGAGGGATCTGGTGTTTTGTAGAAGCTGTAAATTCTTGTGATCGGTGCAAACTTTCACAGGAAAGGCTGCACCTTCTAGCCAGTGCCTCCACTCTTGGAATGCTGCTTTAATTGCCAGCAACTCCTTGTTAAAAACATCATACTTTCTCTCTGCTGGTGAGAGCATGCGTGAAAAAAAGGCACACGGAAGCAATGTATTCTCAGTTTTGTTTGTATATTGCAATAACACTGCCCCAATGGCAATATCGGAAGCATCTGAATGCATTATGAATTGCTTCGTGGGATCAGGGTGTCTTAACAGCGGCTGGGATGCAAAGCGTTGCTTAAATTCTTCGAAGGCTGCTTGCTCTCTCTCCCCCCAAATGAATTTTGATCCTTTCTTCAAAAGCTGTGTGAGGGGTCTAGCCCTGTCACTAAAGTTTTTTATGAACCACCTGTAGAAATTGCAAAATCCTAGATATCTTTGTACATCTTTAACATTTCGGGGTGGTGGCCGAGAGAGAATTGCCTGGAGCTTAGAAGGATCCATGGATATGCCTTCTGTTGATACCTTATAGCCCAGGAAATGTAATTCATTTAAATCAAAGGCACACTTCTCTAGCTTGGCGAATAGCTTGTTCTCTCTCAGTCTTTGTAAGACATTATGTACATGGGTTACATGAGTTGTAGCATCCTCAGAGAAAGTTAATATGTCATCTAGATAAATGACCAGATACTTATCTAGTAAATCAGAGAAAATTTGATTCATAAATCGGGAAAATATGGCTCCTGCATTAGACAAGCCAAAGGGCAAAACAAGGTACTCAAATTTACCAAACCTGGTGTCGAAGGCAGTCAGATATTCGTGCCCCTCTTTCATCCGGATCAGATTGTACGCATTCCTGAGATCCAACCTGGTAAAAATGCGTGCTTTCTGTAATCGATCCAGCAAATCAGAGATTAAAGGCAGTGAATAAGTTTCTTTTTTTGTTTGTTTATTTAAAAAACTGAAATCGTGGACCACTCTCATGGGTGTCTCCTGGGTTGCAGGTGCCAACGGGTCAGGCTTCTTTGGTACAAAGAAGGTAGGAGCAGACGCTGGGGAAGTAGATGGTCGGATGAACCCCTTTTGGAGATTAGAATCCAAGTAATCCTTTAAGGTGGCTAGTTCTTTGGGAGACATGGGATATTGTTTCCTTGCTGGAATCCTGGCTCCTGGTATCAACTCAATGGTGCAATCACAGTCCCTATGGGGGGGTAGTGCTGTGGCCTCTTGTTCGCTGAAAACGTCTGCAAAATCTGCATACTTGGCTGGCAACTGGACCCCCCCTGCTTCCGTGGCTTCGTTGGTTGCTGGAGAGGGGAGAGCGGCTTGAATCTTGTGGTGCTGGCATTCCTTAGCTGGGAAGGAGATTGCTCCCGTAGTCCAGTTCAATAATGGGTTGTGGATCTTCAGCCAAGATGTGCCCAGGACTATAGGCACATTAAGTGATGCCATAACATAAAGTTGGATCTGCTCAGTGTGGTCTCCCATTGTTAGTTGCACCGGTTCTGTGAACCTTCTAATCGGCCCTGCCTTGAGGGGCTGGCCGTCAATGGTCTCCACTTCTATGGGACATGGCAATTCTATGGTCGGGATGTTGAAGTCTTGTACAGTCTGCACATCAATAAAATTGGTTGAATCTCCGGAATCCACGAGGGCCTCTAGCTTGACCTGGTCCTCTGGGTTGACGTGCAGTATTACTGGTAAGTAGTAAAAGGATTGCCTGGAATCCTCGGAATGAGCCCTCCTTAATTGATTGATGGTCTCCCTGCTGAGCTCTGGGGAGGGAGACTGACAGAGTTTCCCTAGTTGGAAGCAGAGGCGGAGATGGCTCTTGTTTCAGCTGCTTGCCCTGGGGGTCTTACTGAAGTTGCTTGGCTTCTTGCTGGGCAAGCTCTCACCATGTGCCCCTGGGCTCCGCACTAAAAACAGAGGGCTCTCTCTCTCCTTCTCTGCCTCTCAGCCTCGGAAATAAGCCTCCTGTTCGCCCTGATCTGCATCGGCTCCTCTGGTCCTGAGTGAGTGGATGCCACGGAGAGAGCTGGAAATCCTGGAAGCGCTCTGAGGGCCCTGTTTCTCCCCAGCTGCATCTGTCTGAGCTCTTCTAGCCTGGCATCTATGACCACAGACAACTGATATAAGGCTTCTAGGTTAGCTGGTGTTCCCTGGTGCACTAATTCATTCTTAATTTCTTCATCCAGCCCGTTTGAATTGGTCTTTCAAGGCACTCTCATTCCAGTCCAGATCTGCTAACAACTTGAAATCAGCAATGTAGATTCCCACCCTCTTGTTACCTTGCTTGAGCTTCCGAATTTCCCAGCTGGCAGTGACCTCTCTGATCGGGTCGTCAAAGTGTGCTCGGAAACTTGCCAAAAAGTTCTGGTAGTCGTTGAGAATCGGGTCGTTGTTCTCCACCATGGGAATAGCCCATTTGGCTGCTGGTCCCTTTAGCAGACTTAGGATGAAGGTGACTCTGTTTCTGTCTGTGGGAAACTCTGCCGGTCTGCTGTCGAAAAACTGTGTGAGGAAGGTTCTCAACTGTCCTGCTTCTCCTCCAAACTTCTCTGGTAGATTGCCCTGGGATCTCAAGACTACTGGTGGAGCTGCTGCTGCTGCTGCTGGCACTGGTTGTGGGTTAATCGGAGCTGGTTGTTGTAACTGCTGTAGCATGGCAGCTTGTAATGTGTTGACCTGTAGATCTACCTGTTGTTGGTGTTGCTGCAGGGCTGCTGCCAATTGTTGGATGGCGAGCTGAATTTCTTGGTTTTCTGAAGACATTTCCAAATGTCTCCCCTTTAAATTCTTTGTTCCTCCCTCTTTCGATGGGAGTAGGAGTTTGTTAGGATTGATGTCCTAACAGCCAGGAAACACGCTGAGACAAGGAGTAGGTCTCTAGTGTTTTATTACTACTACATAACAAAGAATCCTAACAAACTGAAGAAGCATGGGAAAACCCAGACATATAAACCCCAAAGACTAAGGCGGGCCCGATCTGTGTCTCTTTGAATGGCCACCTAATTCCTCAGTACTATGCATGTGCTTAACAGCCTGGATGGGAGCCCCCTGCTCGCCATCCTCACTCATGACAGCCTTGATAATCTAAGACTTATTTTCTTAGGCCTAGTTGTTGGGAAAAAAACCCTCACAGAGCCAATAAAAAACAGCTCAGTGAGGCAGGTTCACTACCACTTCAGTTAGGCTGATGGGAGGATTAGGCCCAATCAGTAAATCATGTAGAGGCACAGCAACTAGCTATCTAAGGGGAAAAGCTATACCTAAGTAGTAGTGTGCATGCTTTCCATGCAGAAACATTCAGGTCCAATCTCTAGTGCCTCTAGACAGTGCTGGAAAAGGCTTTTGTCTTAAACCTTGTGAAACCGACCTTAGTCAGCAGACCCAGTTAATAGCCTGGTCTGGTCTAACCAGCTTACTATCTCTGTTAAAAGTGGTTATTTTGAGAGCCAGTTTGGTCTAGTGGTTAAGGTTCTGGGCTAGAAACCAGGAGTCTGTGAGTTCTAGTCCTGCCTTAGGCATGAAAGCCAGCTGGGTGACCTTGGGCCAGTTACTTTCTCTCAGCCTAACTCGGTGCAATGTTGACTAGCCTCCTCGTGGTGCACTCTGGGAAATGTGACTTGTCACGGCTAAATAGTCTACACATCTGGCTGCTGGACCTCACAAGGATTTCCCAGCAAGAAAAAGCAGCATGAATACAATTAAAAAGAAAAAAAAAAAAAAAGGTTATTTTGCACTTACAGGAACCTTACAGGAACCAAAACTCTTTTGTTCTGCTTTTTCTCATGGAACACAAAGAACTTTTACCAGGTGTTGGAGGACTGGTTTAAAATATGAGTCTTAGCGTGCAAGCTCTATAATGTTCTTTTTTCATATTACATTTGAATTAACTATTTTTGATACAAATTTTATTTTTATACTTGTTCCACCTCACCTGCATCCATGCATAAGTTCATTTTTGATGTACAGTATGTAATAAATTGAGTTGGTTCTATTCTCCTGACAACATCCTTTTCCATCATATCAGCCTGCTGAGCACCAAATGAACTCAAAACATATCAGAGAATAAGCATCTTTCTTAAAGGCCTGTTTGTAGATTCCTTGTAGCATTTGCCTTGAATGTCATGCCTCCAAATAACTCAGAGAGCAAAGATATTCAAGCAACTCTAGTACTATAGTGCAGAATCAGGAAACTTTTGCCCTCCTCCAAAGAGATCACATTTCTGACATTCCATTTGAATAACCCTTTCACAACTACTGGGAACCCAACTGTGCTTAGGAAAAGACTCATCTCTGCATACCTTCTTTTCTAGTACAGGTAGGAAATCTGGGGATCTGGCAGCAGTGTGTGCACCTTGGAATATACAAAACTGCTAAGGTCACAGTCTTCTGTACTATCCAACATCTTTCACCAATCTGTAACTCTCTATATGTTTGGGACTATAAATCCCATTCATCTCCATCAAGGATGACCAGTAAGTGGGAGTGATAGGAATGTCATGCAACATACTTGGGAGCTACCAAGTGAGGAAGACTGGTGTAGAGGCACTCTGTATGAATAATAGTAGGCTTCTGACTGTACATTGCAACACATTTTATCTACTAATTTAATAATGGCATACAAAACCATAATCCTGCTAGCTAGAGGATAAAAGAAATTCCAGTGATTTGCTGTGCTGCTTGGAGTGGCTGTCTTTCTAATACCAATATTTAATATAGTAGGACATGCTGTATGTCTCAGGAATAGAGTTGAACTTGGTTTTGCATGGAATTATTAGTAGTAGTATTGAACCCACCCAATAGTGTACAGTTTTGCTGCCAAAATTTGTTAGCAAAATAATGAATCCATGTGACATGATTTCAGGCTATTTTGGAGGGGATTAATGGAGTTTAAAAGTCAAAACGATAGTGTTTTGCCTTCTAGACCCTCCCCTCCAACTTCCATTTTTTCTCTGACTTTTGACAGAAAAACAAAAATATGCTATTGAAAACATTTTGCTATCAGATTTCAGCAGCAGTCTTGAACTACTGCACAGACTGTAAGTTGCCCACCACTGCATGTTAAATAGAAGATTGTGCCAAAGCATCACAGAAAAAGCAAATTTTAAGGAGTGAAGGAAGAAGTCATAGAAGCATGTAGTTGCAATGAGCCACCCAGGTTATTGAGTTCAAGCCTCTGTTCATTACCCAATGTTTGCTTGAACACCTCCAATAAAGGAAGCTTACCATCTCCCTTGATAATTGTTCTAGTGTCTAACTGCTTTTATTGTTAGGAATTTTTATTAATATTCATTCCTCTTTTTTAAGTCCATCATTTAATGACTTGAACTCTGGGCTGGCTAAGAAGAGGACATTATTTACTTATGCGTGTCATCCCTTTGGGTATTTTAAGTGCTGATATACCTCCCAAGTTGTCTTTTCTCAATGCTAAATCTAAACATTTCATGACATCTCTTTGCAGGACTTAGAATTAGTCCTCAGGTCATCTTGATTGCCCTTCTCTGAACTTGCATTTGTAGGTAGTCCAAAAGCATAGAGTCTAGAATTTGACACAGTCTTCAAGGAAGGACTGACCAATGCTGAATAGAGTGGAACTATTATTTCCATGGTTTGGAAACTATACTTCTATTAATGCAGACTAAAATGGTGTTTGCCTTTATGGAGCAATGTCATACTGCTGATTCATATTCAAGTTGTGATCAATTATATCAATAATTGGGTGTTCCGTTGCCGGTCGCTGGGTAGCCGCCTCGTCGTGGGATGAGTTCTTCCATTACTAGTGTGGTTCCCTCACAGATTGGATCTGGACTCGTGCTAGTGGAATTTTTTTTTTTTTTCGATTCCCGTCTTTATGTCAGGGTAGCCTTACTCCCAATAAGACACAGACTCACTTAGAGGGTCTAAGGATTTCCGGTTTATTGAAAGCAGATTGCATACGTAGAAAAAAGACGGGAATGCGGGCGTGGTAGCGGGGTACCCTGTTTATACCCACGTGGCGGACCTTCTCCTCCTCCACCCCCCATTGTCCCATAAGCTGTATCCGGATGGGCGATCTGCAGCGGTATGGGTCTGTCGATGGGTGATTTGGGTGATCTCCGCTGGTCTCCTTTGTCTTCTCATCCTTGTCCGGTGCAGGTGCGTCCCCCAGGGTAATGTGTGGAAGTTCCCCTGGTCTGTTAATGGTTCTTAGGTCTGGGCAGAGGTGTGCCTCTATTGTGCTGGTGATTGTTTTAGGCGTTTGTGTGCTTAACGGATAATGGTTATCCCTTCCTCCTTCCTGATAGGCATGTTCCCCGTTGTGATGCACATATGCCTTGCAACGGGGGACATGACAACTTCTCCTTATTGTACAAATTGTTTCTATGTCCAAGAGAACGCATGCAGTCAATTATGTATCTCATGTGGTGTACAGCTGACAGGGTATAAGTTGTTGCTTGATATTATAAATATCAGAATATTGACAATCACAGTGTTACTGCCTTTTTTCCAGTTTACTTTTTCTCTCAGTGTCTCTTCTGAGAAACAAAACATTATGTGAAAGAGAGAGAAGCAAGAAACTGTTGCAGTACTGATAAATTAAGGAGATCTCATATTCTGTCATTATCTCTTTGTGTGAACTTGGCTTGAATCATTACATTTTGGACAGTATCTCATTACACATGTCATTGTTTATCCTTTAAAAACTCCTTTTAATGACATCCTGCCAATATCAGCAAGAGTGTGAGCCAACCCTTTAACTGCATCACATATTGATGTATATACCAAAAGTATATTTTGGTTTTGACAAAAAATCACTACTATCCCTGCCTCCTAAACATTTCTCAGCAATAGGATGACAGATATGCAGTCCATTATGTTTTATCTCTAATGGACAGATGAGCCCAAAATAAAATATAGCAGCATTATGTATTTCTACTCAGGCTGAAGATCAGCCATCTATACCTTCTTCCAGGATATCTCATTCCATTCCTCCACTATCTTTCCATTCTGTAGTTTTTCATTTCTTCCAACAGATCTTTTTTAATCTATGGACATGGAACATGTTAGTTTTCCCTGAGCTCTCTTGGAGTTCCTGTCCTACTTACATTTTCCCTCCTGAACTTAATGTACTTATGGAAATATTGCAGTTCCTACAAATCTGTTGGTGCCTCCCCTTTCTGCAGAAATGGTACTGTTTGGGCTGCAAACAATCAATTCATCATTACAGTATTGATATTCAAGCTAATACATCTTCACATTAATGTTTATATCCTGTATTATATTGCAATTATGTCAGTGAAACTTCACCATGACAAGTTCAAGAGCCAACCTGAGAGGAAGAGAATGAAGACTGCCAGAAAACTCCTCAGCTCAGCCCTGTAGATGGATTTCTTAATCCCCTTTCCCCAAAAGGGATCAGGTAATCTTAAACAGGGCCGCCGGGTGGCATTCCATGGATGCAATAAGAACAGAAAAATACTGATCTTTCGCCACTCTTACCACCACAAGGTAAGCCTTAATAGCAGCTCTAGCTTGTGTTCGGTCGGATTTGGTCTTCGTTTTCCTCCAGTGGTGCTCTAGACATCTCTTAATCCTCTTCAGAACCCTCAACTCCTCCATAAACCACACAGAATGTCAGGTTCAATGGGACAAGAGAGGCCACACAGGTGCAATCCTGTCCAGGGCCCCGGCCACCTCCCTATTCCAGGCAGCAGCCAGGCCCTCTGCTGGACCATGCAGCAGATCTTTGGGTATAACTCCCAGCTCCCTCTGAAACCCTACCAGGCACATCAGTCACCAAGGGTGGACCAATCGAATAGGTCCTGCCTTCCTGCGGAGGGGTGTGTGTGGCATAAGAGAATCTCAAGGTCACAGTTTCTAACCTGGTGCCTTAACCGCTACACCAAACTGGTTCTTTTCCATATATATAATTCTCCTCAAGTAGCAAATTTTACATTTTTTTAACATTCATTTGATTGTGAAAAAAATAAAAGCTATACCCCTCAATACTTGTGTCAGCATGAACTATGCAAAAGTAGATTTCAGTTGTCATTCTTTCTCTTTCTTTGAACTTTATATGTTTGAGAGGTGTTGGAAAGGAATAAAAGGCTGGCAGACAAATGCACTGCTGCTGTGCCATTTTATGTTGAAGTAAAACTAAAAAAACAGTGAGTGTGCATATTCAGTCCTTCCTCAGATTTGTTTCCTTTCTTGCCTACATATAAGGCATTAATATTGGCCACACATTGTGGCCTATTCATGTGGTTCATTCTAGATGTAGTAAAGGAAGTTTCCATACAGATACAGTAGAAGCTTGTTGGTGGGACAGCAGCCATCAGGAGAATAATTAACATTAGCAATGGATAGTAAAGTCTTTCACATACTATCCCTGATGAATTCTGGTCTATGCTTTGCTTTTATACTTTCTCTGTATAATATTGCTTTCCATAGTCTTCACATGTGGTACATGGCAGGATGGGGAGAAAATCTTGTTATGTTGAAAATGTGGCAAGCATTATCTTGGATTTTTCATTGTGAGTAAAGTAAAAGCTTTTCCATAGAATCTGTTAAAGAAAATGTGAACTATAAACATCTGCTACAATTTAATTATTATGTGCCTTTCTCTTGTATTATCTTTTATTCTCTCTGAAATAATTGCAAGCAGTTACTGGACCCAATTAAATAATTTTCATTTGTCTTTGCTTTTTCTCCATAAGGGCATAGAATTCTAATTCACATGTCTGTATTATGAGGGAAAAAAGAACTAAGGGTTTTTCTATTAAAAAGATCATTTTCTTTTCCTCTAAAATAAATATAGAAAATCCACTCTTCCTCCACAATCTTATTTGAGCATCAGGAGAACAACACATTTTCCACACACAGAAAATTCAGACATCCAAGAAAATCTGGTGCTCCCTGAAAGTAAGGAATTCCTTGTTGTTCTGATTGCTATATTGAACACCATTGTTCTGTTCAGTGTTCCCTTAAGTGAGCTTCTTCTCAATCTAGCTTCTTTAGAACTGCAGATGTGAGGGATTAGTTCTGGGTTGGTTTGCATATAAATATGGTGGGTTTTTTTGTTTGTTTTTTGTTTACTACAATAGAGTGGTGTGTACTGTAAAGGTGTGCACTGGATTCAGCTAAATCCTCATTCAAACTGAACCACTTCAGATGGTTCTGGGACTGAATGAGGTGAAGCAGATTTCCCAAAATGTTCAGAACAGATCATACCATCAGAAGGTAAAGGCATGACTTAGTGCTTTAGGCTACTGCAAAACAGCACTGTAAAAAGTATTATCTGCAAAAATAAACAATGCTACTTTGCTTTCATATTTGCATATATGGAAAATGTTGGAGGGAGAGGCAGGAAGGAAAGAAGTTGAAACTTCAGATCTGTCTTATAATGGCAAGGAATTGTTCATTCTGAGGTAGCTAAGTATTGTTCTTTAGAAGCAGAACGTTATATTAACTTTTATTTGCTAATTTCATTAACTCCCTCCAAAACAAAAAAATAGACATTTTTTAAAAACATTCAGAATTAAAGGATTCTATTTCCAACCCCCCTGCACCATTTCTTATCTAATTGCTCAGTCATCTTTGCAAGAAGCATTATCTCTCAGACACAGATTGACAAATAGAATTTTTTTTTTCTTCTACTCTAAATTTGTTAAGACATTTTCCACGTATACATCCCTATGCTTATCTTTTTGATATTTGGCAGGATGTAGTCATGCAGAAAGAACAATTATACCTGTAAATATCATGTACTTTTGTTCTATCAATTAAATAATTACAGGCAATTTCATTTTCTAAAAAATCAGAATATGAATATGTCTATTCTAAAACCCCTGCATCTATTTTCTCTCAAATGGGAAGGTCTCGTGGCTCAGAAGGATCAACTCTTCCATCACATTGTGTTAAAAGTTACAGCCGGAAGTAGGATTCCCATAGCAATCAATAGAAGGAAGTAAGTTTGGAATCTTGCTTCTGATTTGAACCCTACATTGAACCAAGCAGTCTCCTGCTAGACACAAATTAAAACAGATTATTTTTATAATTGATGACATTAATACCAGACCAAATATTGATTTTTAAGTCATGCTCTTTCTTTTTAGGAACTGCCACTGTATTGGATCATATCCTGAAAATTTAGCAGTTTTCTTCCTGTTTTTAAGAGAACTTTAAAACCACTGATGCTGGCAGTGATACAGTGAACCTATATAAATACGTGTACTTTTGAAATAGGGATTGACTTGATGTTGCTACTATAGATCATGGGTTATAATGTATTCTTATCCAAATTTGGTGACCAAATTTGTAGACTGGCATGAAATATTCTAAACCATGCTTAATTACTTCCTACATAACTTCAACTAGAATGAACAGAGCATGCCTCTTCATGCTCTCAGTGAATATTAATTTTGATTTATTGAAACAATAATAGTTGCAATAATCATAATACTTAGCATTTTCATTTTCTGTGGGGCATGAAAACACCCAGCAATTAATCATCACCAATCTTCAATTAGTGTTTGTTGTTTCATACACAACTATGAATTAAGGAAGTATTTTACTTCTTGTCTTTTCCTATTTCTATAACAGATACCAAAAATGTAAAGTAGTATTAAACATGGATTTGGTCTGTATTGCCTGTCTTTTCTCTGAGAAATACATGCAAAGATTTCACTGGTGATAGTTGAAGGAGCTATTTCTCCACTGAAATAACCTTTGAGGTGCCTCAGAATCCCATCCCCACCCCATGAAAAGCAAAGGAGCAGTATGAGGGGATTCTTTAAGATTTATCAAACAAGGCCTTCCTGTGAAACAATATTTTTAAAAAAATTTATTCATAACATATCCAAAATAGAAAAATAGTAGTTTCTCTGAGAGATTGATTTTTATCAACATAACTGCATATAGCTTTCAGCCAACACATACAGAGCCCTCCCTTGTTCTGGCTTCTGCTTTCAAATAAACATTGTGATTGCTTAATGGCCTAATTTATTTATCATTATGAGATTAACTATAGCCTGGAATACTATTTCTCTTGCTAATCTATCAATCTGCATAATATATATGTAGTATATACACAGTGTGTGTAGGTATTTATTGAATTCTTTGTAAAGTTAACAAAGGGCTTTTGTTAGAATGTAGCTGACAATGTCTCATGGCTAGCACATCCATGATGATATTCTTGTCTTTTCAAATCCTCCTCTCCCTCTGGAAATTTGCACCAAATAGCCATGATCCCACATTGCATCAACTTCCTCTTTGGTATCTTGAACTACTAAGGAACCTGGTCCCTTCAGCAGTCTGAGATTGTCTAGGTCCCTCTTTGCTTGCTAGCCAGTTTTTCTTTCTCATTCCCTGTGAACTCCAACCGCTTCTTGTCAGCTTCTTAGCCCATTTCAACTTTCCTCCCCCTTGACAGACTGTGTGGTGTGTGTAAAAATCTTTGTTCTCTCCTCCCAGCTATTTCTCAGGTTTAGATTATCAGTCACAAGAACAGTCTGTATGTCTTGAAGATCACATCTTAGGATGGTAAATGGGGTCTAATTTTTTCCTTCTGTCAGCCTAAAGTGTTAATAATTTTTGGTTACCAACCACCAGATTTATATTCTTGATACACTTTGGGCCAAGTTATAAGAATCTAGATTGATTTGTAGTCATGATATTTGTTTCAGTATAGCATCACTTTAAATAAGGACTGTTTTGGTTATTTTTCAACAGTATGCATGAATCTGAGAATAGGAAATTATATTTAGATTTATCCATAATAACCTTATTACTTATTCCCAAATCAAGTATCCCTTCACTTGGGTTAATAAGTTTTCCTCTCGCGGACATCAGAAATGAAAGAATTTATACTATTTAAGTATTTATATTATTTACAAGCTTCTCTGATATATTTTAACCAAAGGGCAAAATATACATATATTAAATATTTATTTATTTAATATTTATATATATATTTATATATTTATATTGAATTGTTTTAGTGACTCACTATTTTTAGTATTTGTAAGCCGCCCAGAGTCGTCGTGTGTGAGATGGGCAGCAGAGGAATTTACTTAAATAAATAAATAGGATAGACACTATACTGGGTAATTGGTCTTTTTAAGAAAGACCATTGCGGCTTAAATATATATTTAGATTTTACATCAGTTTTTGTGTATGTTCCATACATTTATGTGTAGATATTGATTTTTTTTTTCAATATTATCCTCATCCAGGAGAAGATTCAGCTAAATTTAAATATTTCTAAGATTCCCTTCTTTCAGTGGGAGAATTAAACATGTTCTTAAATTTTCTTCTATTAGTGATTAATTGTTGGATTGTGCCTTATTTTTGCAATTTATTTTGTTTTAGCCCTACGTTAGGTTGATCTTCTACTTCTCTATGTCATTCTATCAAAGACAAATGTACAATTTCCAAAGTATATTTTACCATCTGTTAAAAGAAAGGAAAATGTTCTTGTTCTTTATAATTTTAAATGATATTTAATTGAAGAGAACAGCTCCTTCTAGACACACAGTATTGTATGAAAATACCTACACTACTTATTACAGTCCAAACTGTTACATATGTTTGAGATTCTCAGAGCCGTTCAGCATAGAATGACATTCCCAAATGGTTAAGTTCCAGCTGGTATTGCAGGTGTTCAGTGCTTAGGAGATGCCGTAAAGCTGCCCGTCGAACCTGTACAAAAGGAAGGTTATTAACAATTCATCTCTTGCAACTAATTCTGCAGTCAGAATGTTAAATGGTTGATTCTCCACTATTCTTTTGTCCTGTTGTCCCAGCATTCTTATGCTTGTTATGACACTCATAACAAGTTCAACTTCTGAGTTGAGTTTGATTATATTTGTATCTAGTTCCCTGAAGTGTCTGAGTATCCAAGCAGGACTAATTAAGAATCCACCCCATTCTTCCAGTCACATGGATTTACCATCCTTAGTTCTAAATGAGGTTGCACTTCTCCAGGTAAAATCTATACATAATTTGAGGATTCTTCTGGACTTGGCTCCTGCTCAACAAATAGATGGCAGCTCTCGCCAAGACAGCCATTACACAAATGTTTTTCACTGGATTGGGAAGCCCTTCTCACAGTCATTCTTGCCCTAGTCACCTCCCACTTGGGCTATTGAATGCTCTCTGCATGGGGTTCTTGAAGACCACCCAGAAATCACAACTGGTCCAGAATTGAGCCATATAAGCAGTTATGAGTATTCCTCACATTGGTCACATATCATCTCTGTTCCATGAGCTGTACTGGTTACCAGAAGGATTCCAGATACAATTCAATATGATAGTTCTTCTATAAAGACCTCCATGGCTTAGAACCTGGTTTCATTCAGAACCAACTTTCTCCTATAATTTCTGCCTGACTTGTAAGGTCTGGTAGAGCGGGTGCAGTCCAGTTCCCAGCTGCAAAGCATTGTCACCTTATGGGTCCTAAGAGACACACTTTCTCTGTAGCTAAACAAGACCTGGGTATATTGTCAGGCCTGAGGGTCTTTGGGAGTGGGAGATATTGTTAGATGGCTTCTCTATGACTGACATTCTTGCTCTCTACCTGGGACTGATATATTTTATGGTGATTTTATAATTTTGTGATAATATTCTTTTAATAATCATTTTATCTTTTAATAATGATTGTTTTTATTTATTCACTGTTTTTACCTCATTGTTATATGATGCCCAGAGTCACCTTGGTGAGATGGGCGGCCATATAAATGTGAGCAATAAATAAAAATAAACAATCCTTGGAGGTTTGAAAGGCCCTGATCATCAAAAAGCTAGGGAAACCTGGCAAATCCAGTGGACTCTGGAGTAGGGTATAATATTTCTAAAGTCTCAATCCTTTTGAGTTGGTTATCTTCCCCCATATATGGCTGTGTAGTATAATTACTTCTTTTGTTATTTCTATCATTTTTATTATTGTTTTAACCCCAGTTTGTAAACCACCTAAAGTTGATCGATATCTGAGGTGACAAATAAATTAATAAATAGAAAGATAATTGATAAATAAATAAAAAGTGTGTTTGTGTGTGTAGTTAAAGCTTCAAAATGCAGGTACACAAAACAACCATGATTAAATAAACCTTTTGCCAGCTCTTTTTTGCCAATAACTACTAGACCCTCCCTTTATCATCAGGACTGAAAGAGCACAGTGCCTAAGTACTTTGCTCAATATTGTTAGCCTAAAGTTGTTAGCACAAACTCCAGCAGAAATGGGGGGAGGGGGTTAAATATAGTTTTCTTTTCTTCAGCTAGCTAGTTTTTCCTAGCTGAGTGAGAGCCTTTTTTGTTTATTTTTTAAGTGAAGGATTCTGCTGGTTCATCATTTCTCCAGTCACTTGAGATAAAAGAGTTACCCTGATAGTATTTTTAAAATGTTTCTTCTGGGTTTTGAACCAGCACCTTATTACAAACTAGGCAAAGCTCTTAGTCACTGTGCTACTTTTCTTTCTTACAGGTTAATTGAGCCTGTAATACACTAAGAGCTTAGTCACTGTGCTACTTCAATAAAAATAAAACAGATGATCTTAGAAGCTCTTAGATATTGAAGCAACTTTTGCCCAATTGAGGAGGTATTCCTTCCTGTGAAAAGCAGTAAATGAACTGCTGGAATTAGCCAGTAAGAAAGAAAAGTGCTTCAGCCCAAACGAAAAAGAACACTTGTGGTGACAGGAGAGGAGAAGAGTTCTTTCAAACCACAGCAGAAAACATATCTGGAGGTTGCATTTGCAATGGGAGGGAGGTGAATAAAAGTTCACATCATCAATTTGTGCCCTCAGAAAATAGTTGCTTTCCTGTCCTGGCAACACGGCATCTAAGCAATGCCACTAAAGCCTAAGAGGACTTTCACACCTCCATAAAATAGGATTTCTGTTGTTGTTTATTCGTTTAGTCACTTCCGACTCTTCGTGACTTCATGGACCAGCCCACGCCAGAGCTTCCTGTCGGTCGTCAACACCCCCAGCTCCCCCAGGGATGAGTCCGTCACCTCTAGAATATAGGATTTCTGTAGAAGTCCTCAAACTTACCATCATCAGCTCTTCATTAGCATAGTGCATTTCTTCTTTCATTTCTGCCTCTTGCCTCTGCCTGTTCTTTGCAAAACACGAATTTTCCTGTGATTTCAGCTGCAGGCATATGACTCGGCCACGTTCCCAGCTATGGAAACAGAGGTGTGAAGGGGGAGATAATGTGGACCATCAATACTGCAGCACAAATCTGATAGGATATTCTTTGTCTATCAAACTGCTAATGTTCTGTTTCTTGCAAGGAGCTCTGCAATTCAAATTCAAAGAGGAAGTGAGCATATATAAGCAATTCTTTAAACTAAACTTGTATTTTCCCCAAATTGCATGGGAGCTGGCAGGTCCACAATCCCAAGCAAAGGTGCAGCTGCCTTAAACAGTTACGGACAGGTGCTGCTTCAATATCCGTCCACTCCAAAGCACCTTTTTCTCTTTGAATTTGAAACACTGCACAACTAATTACTCAGTTTTTGTTTTTTGTTTATTTGTTCAATTGTGTCCAATTCTATTGCCTGGACAAATCCCTGAGGTTTTCTTAGCAAGTTTTTCAGAAACTTGGTTTGCCATTGCCTCCTTCCTAGGGCTGAGAGAGAGTGACTGGCCCAAGGTCACCCAGCTAGCTTCATGCCTAAGGCAGGACTAGAACTCATGGTCTCCCAGTTTCTAGCCTGATGCTTTAACCACTACACCAAACTGTTGTACTGTTAAGTTATATTAAATGTATGATTGCTTTTAGCTTGACATTTAAAAAAAGTAATATGATGAGGTGGAATCAAAATCATGACCTGGTAGGGGAAGACCTGGATTTTAATCCTTTCCTTTTCCAGTATATTCTTGTTGTAAATAATTTCTCTCAAGTTGCTACAAATCGCCAGAGAAAAGCTTATATTTATACCACATTTCTATAAGTGTGATTAGCAACTGTATATATAGCAGCTTTGGGTAAAGGACCCTCCCTGCAGAATACTTAGACCTTGGTCTTTCTCCCTACATTCTCCCTCTATTTCCTTCCATGCAGCATTTTTTTTAAGGTCAGGTTAAATGTAAGAATACAATTAATGCCATATGTTGATTTTAAAAGAGAGATAAGGAGTTATGGGTATAATATATATAAAATCTTAGAAGGTTTACCAATGTAGCCTTTTCCCCTACAGTGAACATTTAAATGCCTGCATGCCTTCACCCAGTCTGTGCAGTCCCCTCATATCAAACCAGAAAGAATTGAAGGACTAAGTTTTGAAACAAATAAAAGTTTGTGTGAATTAGGCTAAATATGCAGTATATTAAAAATCATTCTTGAAACTGGGACTGCTGCACAAATATTCTGTTCTGTTTTATCTTATGTGTATTCTGTGCTTTTCTATTCAAATTAGTTCTCAAGGCATCTAATTTAAAAAAAAATCCAAACAGAACATAAAATTGATACTAAAATTACAACCACAATATTATGTGCTAGTTCTTGTTGATAGGTTCCTTAATGTTCCTTTTACTAATTGCATTTCCATGTGAGAGCTTAAATGCATATTTTACAATAATCTGTATATGGCAATGAGTATATAAATCAGTGATTATGTACCATCATAATTTAAAAGTAGAGTGGACCTATGGAAAGCTACAAAGAACCAACACTGGATGGAACCAGCAGAGGAGCTGGCACCTGGGTCTGGTGAAAGTTGGGAAGTATGGAAATCCTTGAACAGACTGTGCACAGGCATAACAAGATCCAGAGATACTCTGAACAAATGGGGCTATCCGGTGGCCTCTGCCTTTTGTGACCATGGAGACATGCAGACAACAATTCATATGTACACTTGTCCTTTGTGCCCTGATCAATGCACATTTGAGGACCACATGACAGCACGACAGAACGCAATTAATGTTGCCAGTTTCTGGGCAAGATCTGTTTAACTTTTATATATTTTAACTTTTAACTTTTATATTTTATATTTTAAATTCTATGTTTTACAGTATGCCTTACTTTAATTGTGATGCTTCTGACACGAATAAATAAATCATAGACTGTCTTGGAACATATAAAAGAAAGGTATGTTTAGGAAGCTTTTTGTGTGGTGCTTACTTTGGTTTGGAAGGTGGGTTTTTCCCCCTGTTAATTCACAGTTTGGATGTATTTGTCAATTATGCCTTACCACTACAAATACCTTTTAGGTGAGGCCGTTTAATGTCTATGGACATCCAGGCATCCAAGGATACGTCCTTTGGTGCCCACCAAGTTCCCTGTCCTACCTGACTTTTTAATGTTTCTTTTAATTTGCTTAAATGAGAAGATGGCATACTACAAAACAAAGAATGAGTGTCCAGCATCTTCTTTTTTATTCCTGAGTCTCACATAGGCATTCTTAGAAAATAAAGGTGGAGAATGGGTGCAGTTCACAGCTTTACTTGGAAGTATGCCACCTATTCAAGGGAAACAGAGCACTGGAAGATAAGGCATAAACTGGATGAAAATCTGTGTACATGGTTCGACAAAAATAAATGTCCTTGTTTCAGACAATAAAGAAAAACAAAAGAAAAAAGAGCATTGATGGCCAACAACTTCCAGCAGGAGATAGCATTAAAAGAAATAAAAAGTCCATCTACTCAGAAAACAGACAAAGTAAGATAAGTGGCTAGAAAAAATGGCTGGGAATCTCTCCCCAGATTATCATTTAGTAAATGGGGAATTTTATTAGTGACCATGCTCATTTTAGCAATATTTTATGAGTAGGGAAGCCCTCTTCTGTAGCAGACCTTAATTTAAATCACTCTCAAAAGTCTCTCTCAAAAGTTCAATTGTGCCACCAATTCTATCTTGACATAGACAGCCTTGCTAAGATATACAGGCTATAATAACATCATGGTTGTATTGTTGTCTTGTACTGTATTTGAAAATATATAAACTTCAACTGATTTAAAATAGAGCAGCAGACTTTAACCAGGACTATGTGGTTTATTCACTGTCAGAACTAAACAATATATAATATGCCAGAGCACCAATAGTACATTTACTGATTAGAGTTTGCCATTCATAGCAAATAAATAGCTGTTCTGTGACAGGTGAGCCCTGAGGTACCTTTTGAATTCAGCCCAAGTGCTGAATGAGGCCATGGGACTGGAAGGTTCTGTAATTTATTATCTATTTGAGGTTTCTGTCTTATCTGCATTTTCAGCTAAATGTCAAAAGCTTCACAGAACTGGATGCTTTCTGCCTTATATCTCAGGATTGAACAGAGGCTTTTAGTCACAGTTAAAAAGAGGGATTTCAAAATCCATTTACCTTTTGATAAATTTAGAAAACTCTTTAAATTTTCCCACCATCTGAAATGGAACAAAAGATAGTGTAAAGCAAAAGGTCAAGCTTGTATCTTGGTCCTAATGATTGTAATAGAAGCTCTTTTTCACTTAACAGAAACTATCCTCTATAAGTGGCCTTTTTTTTTTACTATAATGTGAGCAAGGCTCAAGAATAGTACATATTTGCTGCTCAGGACCGACAAAAACTCATGACTGATAGGCAAAGAATGAATTTGTTTGTATGTGTTTACTTAACCTCAGCTGACCAGTGAGAGATGTCCTGTATTGACAAGGCAATTGACTCTTTCCCCAGCTTTTTTCTTCTGCCTTATTCTTTACTCAACCTTTCCCCCCAGCTCTTTCATAGTAGAACACAAGGAGTGTATTTGGCCCCATCTCTTCCTTTACTTTTCTCATTCTCTTTTAATAGCTGTCCTAAATGGGCAAGTGCAGCATTCATGCTTGGCTCCGTCATCTCACTTGAGCAGCTGAGTCAATTTACTTTCAGCTTAGCTATGGCACAAGAGGACTTACAGCCAAGGTAGTTTTGCTGTAGGAATCCTGAAACATGGAGGATGGGCTCTTTCCATTGATGGGAATCTTATCTCCCCAGGCCTTCTGGCTCCTTACCCTTCTCCTTCCACACCGAATAGCACATAAGTTGTTAAAGCACTGTGTTACCAAAGTCATGCCAATTTTTTTTCAGTTCAGAATGACTCAAGTTATTCAGGCTGTCCTGAATTGAAAACGGTTTAATCTGACTATTCTATTCAAAGCACCTCTGTTCTGACTTCAAACCTTTCTAATATCATAAACAACTCTTTTCAAGCACATAAACTTGTTTTTATCTTGAAGCAAGGCATTCTGAGCTTGAAACATTTCAAACATTTCTACTATCATTTCATTCATCCTTGAAACTGAGTATAGGGCAGTGTTGCAGCTCCCACACATAGCAATTGGGCTGGTTCTTTCAAAAATCACTTGCTATCTGGATGCTAAATTTTATCACTTTCAGTAGCTAGCTGGAAGGATGGAATATTCTCATCATTTTGAGGTTAGTTGAAGGAAGAATATTTTTCAAATTTGAGGGGTGAAAATGGGGATATGAAAGTGTTCTCTATAACTTTCATAATGCTGCTGAGGGACATGGTTTTTTCTCCCTATCTTTGGGGACAGATGGATTAGACGTGGGTGATCATGTTTCACGGATGACTTCTTTTAAAGGAGGTGCAAATATTTTTCTTCTTTCCTTATGTACAGAATGATCAGAATGGGTGTTCACTTAAAGGCTAGTCAAGTAGTTCTGTGGTTGGCCTTTTTTTTTTTTTTACAAGGGATATATTCACATTAAGGATAAAAAATTCCCTTAGAAACAACACAAGATCAATAAATATAAGGATAACTTGGAAAGTCCATTTGTATGATCTAACTCCACTGAAATTAATGAAAGTCACAAATGAGCTAAGATATAAAGCAAGATGTATATCTTGACAGAGACTTGGCTGGGTCATTTGGACAAAAATGGATTATACTGCTTATCTTTGTTAGCAACAATATTATTCTAATTCCACATGGAAGCATACACTGGATTTAGTTTCAAGAATCTCAAGGGTGTGGATCTTTAAGAATTAAAGAGTTTAACCAGGTCTTTTGATACTGATTGTTGAGGTGTTATGATTAACTTTCTAATATGCAATAAATTAAATATAAATGGTACACATTTGGAGGCAGGTCATCCTAGTGAAATTGCTATTTTCTGGCAGAATTTGATCCAAAGGAAAGCATTTGAAGTGAACCTTTTCATCATGGTTTGCATTTGGAATATTCTGTTCGTCATTATACCTGAAAAATAGAGTTACTATACAGATTGTGTTTATGAACTATGATAACTGCCCACAGTCGCTTCGTGTGAGATGGGTGGTGAGGAAATTTGAAATATAAATAAATAAATAAGCAAGCAAGCGAGCTGACACAGCTCCTTCCTAACAGTATGTACCTCAAGAAGCTCTGGCAAGTTGTTTTAGTCTAGTTGAAGAAGTGGGCCAGACTCCTGCATCCAAAATGGTGATCAAATGTAGCATCTGGTTATTCCCTAAATGATTTTATCCTTCTCCTCTTTTCTACAGTTCCAGCTGATTGTGAGAATCTGATCAATTTATCTGAATGTATGGCCAACCAACTAACTCCTCATAAGGTTGCATTCATTGCAGAGTAGGTTCAAAAATAGCCAGCCTAAACTAAATAACTACCTCTGTAACTACTCAAAACAGTCATTTAAGCATAATGTGGGATCATTGGGAAGCGTCCTTCAGGCAAATTATCTATAGGAATTACAAGAAAATCAAAAGAATTTTAGTAAGATTATATTTCTCAGGAGAACCTGAATTTCATCTTGAGTGACCTACTTTTAAAATGCACTGGAACTTTATTATATTATATGTGAGTAAAGTTTAACTCTTTTAATTGAACATTGCTCTTCTACATTTCTCAGGAGTCTTCCAACATGTTTAAAATCCAGCCCTGATTTAGTAATTTGAGTTTCTAGCTTAGGCTTCCCAAGAAGGTTTTGGCAGGGGAAAAGGAGGAAAAAATGGAGTGGTGGGGAAGAGAGAAATAATGAAATGCTGGATCAAATTAAAACTCAGCTTTGTTTAACCATGGCAATTGAATACAAGACAAATAGGGCACATTTATAGCTTTTAGATAATATATTCAGACTCATATTCATTGGAACTTATAGCTTAGAAGAATAGGACTCTTCTCTTTGTTCTTTTACTGTATGTTACATTTCTGACTCTATTAATATAGTTCGTAAATACCAGATACAGTATGCTCTTTATATTATTATTCTCATCAGAAGTCCTACCTCTTCTTCTTTCAGTAACTGCTTACGTAAGGCAGCGTGGGTTTGTGGCCCTTGATTCGGCTTGGAGGATGCCATGGAGAAATCAGTACATGCTCCCCCTGTTTTTCTTCTACTGACTGATGTAGGTAGTTTATTTGGTTGCTATGGCAGAGGGCAGGCCTTCAGAATTGTCAGACAAAGAGAAGTGCCCTCATTGGCTAGTGCTGGTTGCTTAGGGGAGGAAAAGGAAAAAACTGGCATGAATTCAGACCTGGACTAACTCAAAACTATTTCTGTTGATTTTTTGAAGTGGAATCCTCTTGCATCTCCTGTCTGTCTGTCTGTCTGTCTGTCTCCCTAACCTATCTTCTAGGTTATAATATTTCAACTTATGGAGAAAAGGACTCTAGAGGAAGGTTGTTTATGTTATGTGCATGGTTATTTATTTATGTTCCTCTGCCACAGGAAAAGTGTAAGTGGTTTATTAGATCAGTTTTATTTCTTTTTTAAAAGTTTTAATCCAAAGCTAACAGAACCTGAAGTAGTGTTTCAAAATCAGAAGCCTCTACTATTTACATCAGTATTTCTAGTATGAAATCCAGGCTTTGCCACTAACCTGTGTTTGCTATATGAAATCAGAAGATTTCCATCTAAACCAAAGTAAATCACAAGTCTCTATCACTAAACCAATATTGAGTGATATTTCTTCCTAAAATATTTTTGTAGTTTATTAATACACTTGCAAGAGGTTTCAGGATAGTCCTTTGAGCTTCCTAATTTGCCTCTATTTGATATCTTTCATGACTACTCTTATAATTTTACCTTAAATGTGTTTTTCCTATGATTTATCTGATCTTCTTAAAAACATATCTCATTTTCTTTTTCTTATTATCTTGTTCTATTTATTGGCATATTTGTCTGAGATATCTGTCCCTTGAATTTTCTTGCCTGATGCTGAATATCTTCAGTCATTCAACTTTCTTATTGCCCAAAATATTCATTTCTCCTCTTTCTCTGGCTATTATGATGGCTTGTTCTGAAAGCTGCTTTAATATTTTCTTTGAAATTTTGAGAGTATTTTTTTCTGCTTTTGATGATGTCTTTCATTCCTTCCTAGAGCATCTCAGTTTCTTTTTTGCATAAATTAATTGTACTTAATCTGTTCCTTACGCTGATCTTATATTTTGTCTGCTATGTCTTCTAGGTCAAATCTTTCTGGCACTGTACTCTGTTTAATTTTTAAAACTGAATCCATGTATTTGACACCAATAATTCATGAAGTGATCTGCACTTCGAAGTGACCTGGTTGACTGAATTACACTTCTTCACCTTGTTTCCTATTTTGTACTCAATTTGGTTTCAGTATTATCCATCTGGTGATGTCTACATTTATGTTGCTTGAAGCAGTCGTTTGCAATAAACAAATTTCTTCATAAAATTCTGTTATCCTATGTTTTGTGTTGTTGCATTTACCCACTCAAAATCTTCCTGTAGTTCCAGATTGCTCTGTTCTTCAACTTTGGCATCCTTATATCCTTTCTAAATGCTCTATTTATAACCTCTTGCAATTTGCCATAGAATTCCTCAACGTCTTCTAGCTTTGCATCTGTAGTTGGGGCATAGACTTTTATAACATTGATGTTCACTCAAAGCTACTAGTTTTAATACACGATCTTGTCATTTATTGTATTATAGCCATTATATACTTAGTGATTATGTACTTTTTGAGTATCATTACCACTCCATTCCTTTGTATGACTCATGTTCTGAATATCACATAACCTGACTTAAAGGGTTTTTTGAACCTCCTAAGTTTGCTTATTCTTAGAATATCTATTTAGTGTCATTCATTTCTACTTTGACAATTTTAAATTTTCCTTGGTTTGTGGTTTTCATCATTTTTTCCTCTCCTTTTAAATATTTTATGTAGAACTTTACACTCACCTTTTAAGACCTTTACTGTTTTTTAAACATTTATAGATCATTTTTATACAGCTGAAGTCCACTCAAACAGAAATAAATTGCTTTAAATTTAAGCACCAGTACCTGGGATCTCTAACTCAGATATTGTAAGCATAGCAAGAATTTTTGCTATATCAGCTTCCTAAACTATTGCATGTTACTCAGTATTACAGCTGGCCATCCAGGTGAAAGAAAAACTCTAAGGAGCAAAGCAACAAACAAGTATTTTGCAGAACTTGGCTAATATTTTCTGAGTACATATTAGTAGATGTGCTTTCTTTAAAAATGGTCTAAGCGTTGTGACTTTAGCATAACTCCAGTAGTTTCTTCTTTACCTTAAAGTCACCAGAAACTAGGTAACTGCTGTCACTTGATTACAGAGATAAACACATGAACCCTTGATTCATATTGTATGTGTTTTGAATTCACTTGGTAGCCTTGAGTAAGTCAGTTACAATCTTAGTTCCCCATCTCCCAAATTGGAATAAAAAACTCCTATGGCTACATTATATGTACTGAGAGACCGAACTAAATGGAGACTGGAAAGCTATTTGCACATTAGAAATAATATTAAAAATGACAAGAACTAGCAGTGTTCTTTCTCTAACCATTAAAAATGGGGCAAGCTATTATGCTCAGTAGGGCACATGTTTATGTCAAGCTTAAATAACAGTTACCAAGTACTTTTAGTCTTCTCACCAAAGCTGCTGCATGAAGCCCAGAACACTAAAAAAAAGAAAAAAGAAAAAAAAGGAAGAAGTACAAGTTAGGTTAAAATGAAAGTTGTTTCTTTTGTTGATATATTTGTAAAGCATTGTTGTATTATTTAAATGCAGCTTTTTTAGCATTTAGCAGAGGAATAAAGTTGCTCAGCTTCACTCTGTGTTAAACTCCAGCCTTGATGCAGGGCCAGTGGGGATTATGTTGGCTGACTCTCGCATGGTTATCTGGGCGGAGTTTGAGCCCACTGAACCTGAGGAAGTGGACAGGGTTCTTGTAGCTGTTAGTTCAGCCACTTCTGTGTTAGATCCATGCCCCTCCTGGACGGTCAAGGAGAAGACGTGTGATTGGGTCTAGGCAGTGGTTAATTCCTCTTTGAGGGAACGGGTGGTCCCACTGGCTCTTAAGAAGGTAGTGGTATGCCCCCTCATCAAGGGGCCATTGCTTGACCCAACTAATCTGGATGGCTTTCGTCCAGTCTCCAACCTTCCCTTTTTAGGGAACATTGTAGAGAAAGTGGTTGCACGGCAGCTTCAAAGGGCTCTAGGTGAGGTGGATTATCTGGACCCCTTTCAGTCAGGATTTAGGCCAGGATATAGGATATAGGATATAGGACTGCAATGGCATTGATCACACTCTTGGACACCTCTGGTGGGAGCAAGATGGAGGGTCAGTTCCAGTTGGTGTTGATAAGAAGGGGAAAGTGCAGCCCATGGCCCCTACTTTGTGGGGTGCCACAGGGTTCAGTTCTCTCACCCCTATTATTTAACATCTATATGAGGCCACTGGCTGAGGTGATCCAACAGTCTGGGGTGAGGTATCATCTGTATGCTGATAATACCCAGCTTTATATCTCTACCCTGGGCTGTCTGAGTGATGCTGTGGATGTCCTGTTTCAGTGCCTGGAGGCTGTAGGGCCCTGGATGGGGCATAATGGGCTTTGGCTCAACACAAGTAAGGCTGAGTGGCTTTGGGTGCTTGGGCCTTCTGGTACCAAGGTTTTCCACCTCTGGTCCTAGATGGGGTGGCAGTGCCTCAGACAGACCCAGTGTGTAATCTGGGGTTCCCCTTGGAAGAGCAGCTGGCAGCCGTGGCTAAGAGGGCCTTTGCACACCTTCGGGTTGTATGCCAGTTGCACCCATTTCTGGACTGGGAGGCTCTGCTTACTGTCACTCATGCCCTTGTGACCTTCTGTTTGGACTACTGCAACGCACTCTACATTGGGCTACCTTGAAGAGCATTTGGAAACTTCAGTTGGTACAGAATGCAGCTGCACATGTTGTAAATGGTGTCAGCTATTCGGCACATGTAACACCACTGCTTCAGGGGCTGCATTGGTTGCTGGAGTGCTTCCGGGTGCAATTCAAGGTGCTGGTTGTCACCTTTAAAGCCCTTCATGGCTTGGGACCAGGTTACCTGAGCAACCGTCATCTCCCAGTTGTTTCTACCTATCCAGTCTGGTCCAACAGGATGGGCATGTTCCAGGTCCCTTCAGCCAAGGAATGTTGACTAGTGGGGACCAGGAGATGTGCCTTTTCTGCCATAGTGCCTGCCTTCTGGAACATCCTCCTTCCTGAGATTAGGATGGCCCCGACCCTGCTGGCCTTTTGAAAGGCTTTGAAGACCTGGCTATGTGACCGGGCCTGGGTCCCAAGTGTGTGAAGGGCCCCATTTCCTGGCTATATTGACACTGACAGATTATAATGTCTATTGGCTGCTATTTGTATTATTATTTTTTTGTACTGTGTTTAATTGTTTAACTGTTTTTATAATTGTTTGCTGCCCAGAGTCACTGGTTTGAGATGGGTAGCTATGCAAATTGAATGAATGAATGAATGAATGAATGAATGAATGAATGAATGAATGAATGAAATTTCCAGAATTCTTTTACGTGGTTAATAGGTAAGGCATTGTAGAACAGATAATAGAAAACAGGGGAAATTATGTTCATTTGAGAGTTGATTTTAAATTAGAAGTAATACTGCATAGCCATTTTTTTCATTTTATTATCAGTGCTTATTTGAGTGGAAAATATAAATACCTGTTAAAGAATGGTTTCTGTTAATACATATTGAATAAAATAAACTAAGTGAAGATGAACAATTTTTCTTGCTGAAGCAATGCTGCAAAAGTGGGCCCTACTGAAATTGCAAGACTTGCTTTCTAACAGCCATGATACTTTCCACTGAGAAGTTTTTCTTTGCTGGGTCTATTGAAATGAATGGGATCTGGGCTACTGTTAACCTGGAATTGAATCTTAGGCCAGTCAGCTGTGTTCTGTTTTCCAGCCATGTATCAGCAGCAGCAGTTTTCTTACAGCAAGTGAAACTTCTTAATTGCAAGGAACCAAAGGTCTTTAGATTTTTGTAAACAATTCACTTAGTAGATAAAGGCTATTCAACACATGAGGTCATATTGTGATGCTTTTTATTTGATTTCATAAACCATTACAGGGGATTTCATCATACTAATAAAAATTTCATCCTTGGTAGCCATGGCTATTGTCCTGTAGCTACAGCAGGATTTTTCATCCTTGCCAACTTGAAGATGTGTGGACTTCAACTCCCAGAATTCTGGGAGTTGAAGTCTGCACATCTTCAAGCTGCCAAGGTTGAGAAACCCTAAGCTACGGTAAAATGTCACATTGTGGATTTTCATATAATAAATTGTGATTAGCAAGAGTACGTTCTTAATAGGTTCTTTTATGATGGCAAATACATATTTTCTTGAACTGCCTATTGACTATCCCATTTTTTCCAGGTTTCCTTCAGCGGTCATTCCAGGGCTGCATGCAGTTTATTCATGTGGATGATCAATTGGTGGATTTACATGCAGTAGAACAAGGAAAGTTGGGAAGTTTTGCCAATATCAGCATTGATATGTGTGCCATTATTGATCGGTAAGCAGTAAGTAAGGTGGATGATAATTATGGAATGAAATAATGTGGAACTCAATATTGTTTTTTTATATTTATTATTTAATTAACTTTTACCATGGCTAGTTACATTTGCAATAACCATCAAAAGACCATGTAGTAATTCCCAAATGATGCATAATAGTGAGAACCTGCCACTGAGATGGGATTCTTGCAATAGATCTCTGGGCTGCCTGATGTGTTGGTTATCTTCTATGATCTGTGTCCAACACAATCTATTATGAAAAGCTGTCATCAACATGTTTGTGTGGCAGATTGGATGCATTTGCTATCAAAGTGGGAAACAATTAACAATAGGATAATTCTAATTTATTGGCATGTAAGTATTTTTAGGAAGTATTTATCGATATGAAATGAACCCATTACTGTCATCCATAGCTTCTTCAAGGGCTTTCACATCAAATTATTTAGGAAACAAGTTGCTTTGTTATGCCTCTTTTAGCTCTTCATTCACTCTCAGATTTATGACTGCAGCTCAAGTACATTTTTTTCATCTATGTATATGTGAATGTACTCAGTAAATTTAAATATGCCACTGCAATTCATTGCTCTGAAGCAACACAGATGAGCAATTTGTAAAGGTCTATTCCCTTTTTTTTTTTTCAAAATGAGATGAAATGAATAGTATCAGCATACCAATTAAATGATGAGCAATCTTTGAAAAGAACTACCCTCAGATTTGCTTGTTCAGTATATGTATTTAGCCCAAGAAGCTGTTTCTTTCCTCTCGTAGATATGCTTAAAATCAGCAAACAGAGCATAAAGAGCTACTTTTGATGGCTGAGTATATTTCTCAATCAAGTGAGAATCAGTCCCTGAACTGCCACAAAGAGGTCTGCTTGAAATCCCACCTGTTCTTCAGCTACTAGGCTCTCTTCCTCCAACCAATCTAAAAGTTTCCAGTTAATGTATCTGGCATATATCCTACTGATTATGTCCATTATGCTTAGCTTCGAGATTATCAAGCTCTGGGCCAAATATTTGTTAATTCTGAAAAGTGGAAGAGGCCATAAATTGCAATTCCAAGTCTATAACAGTCACATTTTTTCCCCCACTGATAGTGAGCAGTCCCTGCCTGTTGTAGGACCTGTGCCAATTGTGCTTGAAATTTTACAAAGTATGATACTGTGTCCCAAACTCTCTTTAGCAAAGTCATAGATTTTTGGCAGCAGAGGGGAAGGCAGCAATGGGTTAATTCCTGAAAGATCTGCCTTCTTTGGATTTCGGCTTGCTCCACGTTCATAAATACATTGTCCAAAATATAGGCATTTTTTTTCAGAGCTAGGAAATATTTACTATTGTTCAATTTTAGACCTGCAATCCTTTTGATTCTAAACTATAGACATTGTTCGGTTATGTCAATTCTCAGGAAAGCAATAAACCAAGTATGTTGTCCATGAACATTAACATTCTTTCCAGGTTTTACTCCAGATTGGGAGTTCTAGAAATCCTTCAAATAGTATTTTAATGAAAAGTCTACAAAAGATGTAATTAACATGGACATTTTGGCACAATCTGGGTGTAACTGGATCTTCCAAAATCCACTAGGGGCATCAAGCAGTGAAAGTACTTAAACATCTGAAGTTGCCGAAGACTATTATATACTGCAGGCAATATGCAATTCTCTGTTTACGTGGCTTTGTTTAGCTGTTTCAACTTCAAGCGTTATTGAGAAAATGGAACAGTTTGCATTATTGTGCAGTGGCCTGCTGGGTCAGTGACTATTTTAATTAGCCACCATGTTTGACCACCCTCTCTAATTCTGCTTTTACTTTGGGGATAGGAAATAGGCATCTCATTAATAATCAACTTTAAGGTTCCTATTTTCTTGTGATAATCTGTGGAGAAGTTTTCCACTCATTGTACTAGGTCCATGCCTCTTGGTCCAGATGTACACGTACACTTTAAGATCATATTATCTGCCACTGTACTAAGTACTGACCATAAGTATCCAAGACAATATAAAAACTTACTTCCAGGGCCTGTGAAGGATGCAGTAGTCTGTGAAGATGAGACAAGCTCTGGATGTTTCCATAGACAGATTCTGAAGTCACAGTTGGATTATGTCCTATATGCATTTTAAACCATTTGATGGCCATAGTTTGCAGAAATATTCCCAGGATATGTCAGAATCATAAAAGCATTTCACTGTTCTCTAAGATAAATTCTCATTTGTATCACCAAATGTCTTGCTTCTCGAGCATAAGAGAAAGCTGCAAAGTCATCTTTTTTTAGTTGTGGATTCTGCAGTCTTAGGAAACTTTTCTGTCTTCTGTGTGTGAGCTTCCCCTACAGCAAATATATCTAAACTTTCAGTGATATCAAATGCAGATTGCAATGTCTGACCTAGCTTTCTGCCTATTTTCGTGTATAGATAGGCTGACCATATTTCCTTGAGACAAAAATGGGACATTGGGATGGCAAAACGGGACAGGGTTAAAAACAGGACATTGGGATGGCAAAATGGGGCAGGGCTGGACGACGGACTGGATCAGCAGGCAGGAACTTCTCCGGTTTTCTCTGGCTGGGGATCTTCAGATTCTTTTGTTTGCGAGAGCAAGGCTGGGCTGGAGAGTCTAGTGAACGGTTGTCCCCGACAAGCCGTTCCTCCTCTGGCTGTGCTTTTATGTTCTTTTCTTCCCACCGTTTCAAGGCAGGAGCCAATCAGCTCAGCCTTTGATCACTGCCTATCAGTTGATCCTGTTTTTTTTCTTTTTAGGTTTCCCACCGGGTTGAGCTCTGTGGCTTTTTTCCCGCTGCTTCTGCTGAGCTCCCCCTCCTTCCACTCAAAGTCAGACTGCATTCTGACAGGTTCGCGGGAACTTTCAAATTTTTATGTAAGGTTTTTAAGAAAACAGGACAAAATGGACATTTACATTAAAACAACGGGACAGTTTGGAAATGTTAAAAAAATGGGACTGTCCCATTCAAAACAGGATGTATGCTCAGCCTATGTATAGAGTTCCTTGGGGGAAATTGGGAACACCCCCCAAACCAGGACAATGAGCAGCAGGAGGCTTGTGCAAGCCACGTGCAAAAAACAACTACTGTATTCACTGCTTGTTGCAACTGTACTTGGACTTGAACAGGGCTGCTATAGCCGAGCTATAAGCTGCTTTCCAACACTAACTTCCTTTCCTGTCTTATCTTGTAGCTTTTGTCCAGGACTCTTGAGAAGTGTGTATATTGATACAAATAATATATCCTGGTTGGTCTGGTCACTCTAAGTGGGACATTATGGAAATCTCTTACAGCCCCTTAAGGGTCCTCGGTCCTTGTCTTGCACTTTGATCAGTTTCTAATCAGTATAGCTCCTTGTGGCGTTTAAGAAGTTTCCATCAGTAATTTCTGGGATAAGGCCTTTTTCTAAATCAAAGTGTCTCCAGCCATTTTGTTTCTAACTCAGGAGTCCAGTGCTGTTGTATGTGTCCCTAGATCTTATCAGATTCTCAGCTTTGATGAAAGCAAAGCTTTTCATAGATCAGGGGGGTTTGGGGTACCAGTTATTTACCAGGTTTTCCTAAGGCAAGGAGACAGTCATTCTTGTATCTGCTCTGTCACATGGCATAAATAAGGGCATATGTCTGGATTTCTCCTTCTTCTGCTTTCAGTTTGATAGCAGCCCTGTAGTGTCAGAACCTCTGCTTACAATCAGACCATTCAGCAGGCCTGTTAATGGCTCTCATGGGGAAAATTTTGGCCTCAAAACTTGTGGCTTCAGGAATGCTTTAAAAAAGAGTGTTGGTTACTTTCAGGAATCTCCAGAAATGCAAGTCAATTCAGATTTCTGACACCATGTTTGTTTGTTTGTTTGTTATCAAATGGCCTGAAACTTTCAGTTAAACAACATTTACCTAGAAGAACAAAAATATGCAGTCCTTAGTCTGCTTTAGTCTCACTTCCCAGCTCACTACTGAACCCATTTGCAGGCCTTTCTCTTAGTACCTTTATAGTGGCCCTGGCTGCATATGGTTGCATTAACTTGATCAGAGCTCATCAGTGGAATACAGTTGTCTATCAATACATCAATTGTACAGTATGTGGGGCAGGGTGGAAGGGTTTGAAGAATGTTTCATGAAGGTGGTTATTCATCAGCTGTAAATATAATAGTTCTTGAGGTGGGAGAGACATTACTAATTAGCATATGACATTTTATACAGCTTTATTTTTTACTGCATTGGAAATGAAAAGAAAGTTCATAAATACTAGTGGCTAGTACTTAACACTGTTTTGTTATTTGAAATGCTTTTCCTGAGCAATCGCTCTGACCTGGTCACTGATTAGCCATCATTGGAAGTTTCCAAGTGTTGAGAGTGTGAGTTTCACCCATTTGATATTGTGAGTGGAAAGTGATATGAATATCAGGCATTTGATTTGGCAGTCAGATCCGATGTTCTTCTGAGATTGCTAGCAATGCCTACATAAATGTTGATTTGTAATGATCATAATCTCTCTGTACTTTGAATTATTAAATTATTAGAAAAGCTATGTATTTTTTTTTAATGTATAGGCTGGAATCATTTTCACAACACTTAAGAAGAAGTGCTTTCTGCAGAATGCTGTTAATAATTTTTATGTAAAGCACGTATTTTTTTCAGCTGAATTTGGAAATTTTAGGTTGGATGAAATATATGAGGGATTTTGTTGAAGCAAAGATCTTTCACAAAACTAAGACGCATGCTTACTATGGAAGTCACATAGTTGCCAGTGATCAATATGCTGTCCAGAAAGTGACTGTTCAGATCTCGGTACATCTTTTCTCACCACTGACAGACTGGATTTGTTGTCATAGCCCAGATGGTCTGGTTGTACGTATGGATTGTCACACAGCACATTGCACAGGAATTATTATTCACAAGTAATTTCTCCCAGAAGCCTAGTTGACTCTGCTTAGCTTTCTCAGAGCAGAATATATATGGATTTTTATCACTGGGATGGCATGCCAAAAAGGATTTTGAGGCCTCCTATCTAATAGGTCATTATAATTTATATTTAACATGTTTCTATTTTAATGAAAATCTGGCAGTGCACTTTCAGAATATACAAAATAGTAGGGATGTAAAAATAAAGTGAAATATCAGCACCCAGATTGTTTTCCTATTGATGTTATTAGCAGTATATGCATATGTGGAATCTTTGACTTCTTCTTTATCACAAAAGTATATTGGTCTGTACTGTAATGTTGTTATAGGAGGCATATGTTTGCAGGAATATTTTAAACAATAAGATGTGTCAGGACCTTTTTTTTTTCCAGAGGAAATTAGTTGCAGATGCCTTGTACAGCTGAGTGTTGGAATCTAACTTTTAACTCACAACTCTGCTAAAATTGTACTTGTGAAGCTGTCTGATGGCTCATCAGAAAGGAAATCTTTTCTGAAAGAAAATGAATGAAAACTAGAAGATAAAAGACTGAGCTATGAACTATAAACTCTTGGTTCAACTGAAATCTTAGCTATAAAATTGCCTGCCTTAGGCAAAATGTTCTTTCAGCTCCCACCTCTAATATGATAATAATATAATAATACTGGCCTTCCTTACAGGGTTTTATGAATTAGTTCTGAGCTAAAGAAAATGCACTGCTTGGAATATTGTAAAATATTATATAAATTCACTGTGATATGAGAAAATCAGTCTGTAAACTATATTAGAAAATTCATATTGCTGAGGACTCTAAGGGGATACTCTAAATATTTAACTAATGGTCCATCTTCCATTGTTTTTCAGGCTCAAAAAACTATTAGGGCTGGGAATATGAAAGCAAGCAAATGCCAAACACAAAAATAGGCAAGTTGAGATTCAAGGAGGAAGGCAACCTACTCAGCAAATAATGAGATATGGACAATCTTAGTTTAATCTATGTGGGTAAATTAGTTGGCATCAACATTGTCAGCAGTTCTATCGAAACTTAAGAATGAGAAAAGTCTTCTTCTATCAGACCATCATTTTCTCTAGTCCAAGATTTTGTGTTCTAGAATGACCAGCCAGATATTCCTGACAACTCACAGTCCAGCCTTGAAGTGAGTAGTTACCTCCCAATTGTGTTACCTGAGTCTCCCTGGTGGCCTTGTAAATCGAATAAATTGCACAATGATTGTGCTAATGCTCAGCTGCTGCACTGGTGCTGAAATTGTAGTATACAGTGATGCAGATATGCAGCAGAGTTTATGATAAAGTCCCTCCTCTAGCAAGTGTCTAAACAAGATTCCTGGGTCCAAATCCTGGAGCATTAGAATTTTACAGAGCCTCCCCTTTCATATAGATCAGAGTATATGTAATTGGGAACTCTAGAGAGATTTCAAATGTTACATTATTTCTTAATAGAAAGCTTGGTAAAGAAACATGCATCCCATTCACACAACTTGAATGATATAAAGAGGTGAGTAAAATAAAGGTAAATATTTCTTGGCAGTAGCACCAGCAGATAAGAATGGAATTTTCATGTACAAATACAGCATTAGGAACTAGATGTTAGAAATAATAGCAAAGGATTTGTCTATCACAGGGTTATCCCCCATCCCTTGTCTTTAAAAAAATGGCTAAAAACTCAAAAACTTCTAGCAGTCTCATACAGTGTTGGGAGTATGGGACTGGGAGGAGTGGTGGAGAGGTGGTCAAAGCCTGAACAGTCCATGAAGAATTTGATTTGACATTGACAGTTTTAACATACTAGATCTGTTATAGGATTATACAGTTTATAACATATTAGATTTGGTCTAGCTTATAAAGTCTTCTAAAAACTCTGTCTGACCAGTGATCTCTTTAATCATTAATAGTAGAGAAGGTAGTGGTGCTGCAGATCCAACAGCTTTTAGAAGAGATAGATTGTCTTGGTTTCCAGACTTGGTTTAGACCTAGATGTATCATGGAGAGGATGTCAATTGGATGATGTACACTCAGGTGAGATGGATGATCTATACAAGGAGAAAAGGAACAGTAAAGTAAGTCCGCTGATATTCCTGTATGTCTCAGCAGTTTGGGATATCATTTGTTGGAGTGTTTGGAGAAGCTAGTGGTTAGAGGTAATTCTATCCCATCTCCCCATGCATTTGCATTGATTCTACCCCTAACTCCCTGTATGTTTTCAGAAAGATGCATTATGGTACTTTAGCATGAAATATTGAGAATAGATCAGGCAGATCCCATAGGGTTTCTTCTTACCTCCCATGTTATTTAACTTATATATGTAGTGGTTGGAAGGCTCATTTGCAGGTTTGAAGTTAATTGTCATTGATGTGTTAATGATGCTCTGCTTTATTTCTCTTTCCTGGGAGCTGTGGGTTGGATATCTCCAGAGGTCTCTGTGTCTTCCAGTTACCAAAGACTAGATATGAGACAATAATCTGAAGCCAGACTCAGTCAAGGCAGAGTTAATTCTGATTGCAGAGTCTGAATTTCAGGATTTGGGAGATAACCCTGTTCTTGATGGAGCTATACTTCCTCTTAATGATCAAGTTAGCAATGTGGGAGATACTTGTGGATCCACTCAGGTAAACCCATAGCAAACTAGTCTGGCTTATGTGGCTTCAATGATTTATGGGCTGGTAACCTCAACTTGAATTAGTGCGCTATACACTTTGTAGGATGGCCCTTAAGATTGTTTAAAAATATCACCTGGCCCACAAGTAGCGAATGGGGCCTTCTGAATATTCCCCACTATTCTCATTTTCATAGCTTCTATGGTTGCCTTCTGAGCCTAGTATATTTGACAGTATTACCCTTATAATATCACAATATTCAGTCTTAGACCAGTGTGAAATGTTAGCAATATAACATAAACATTTTTTAATTTTTTTAAACAAGTATTCAAAAATCCAAAAATGCTATTTCTGACTACTTTTGTGGGGGAGATGGAGAATAATTCAAATTTTGACAGATCATATATATCAATGATTGCTGTAAATCAAGTAAAGGTTATCCATCAAATGTAGTGACATAATCTATTAGCCAACCCCCATGCAATCTACAATTCTTGTTATCTTCATAGATTCTAGTAGTGGGAATGTCACCAAGCAGGACATAAGGGGCTTGACAGCAGACATTCTCTGAGGGGCGCCACACCTTTGGAACAGCTTGCCCACTGATATAAGGATGAGGTAAGGCAAGTGAAACCTTGGCTCTTTCAGAAGGCCTTTCAAAGTTGTAGTGTAGTCATCAGCACAAGAGTGGTTGACTTTTTACTCTTTGTATTACTATTAGTAGTAGTCACTTTGTTATCATGGCTTATATTTTCTACATTGCCTAGAGTACCCTTGAGATTGAGGTGGTGACTAAATCTCATAAATCAACCAATAAATAAATCCAAAGCTATGCTTTCACAGAAAAGTAAATATTGGTACAAATTTCACATATTTATGCATTTACTTACTCCATGGAATAACATGGGTGGCAATTATCCAGGAGTAAAACAGTCTAGCCTTCTACTTTGCACATAACACCTATGCACAGATCAGCAGGTACTATTTTTCCAGTGTGAAGGTAAAGGCACCGTCTTCTAACTATGTGAATCAAGTTAGAATATTACGGCTTCTATTATTATTTTTTTATAATTATATAAAAACTATATTAATTAATATTATTATTAATAATAAGAACAAATTGAAATTCTATGTTAAAAAGAGCAATAAGGTAAATGTAATGGTTGCCTATTCTAAAACACTATCAGACTCATGAGCAGGAATTCAAAGATATCTGATTTATTAAAGAATAGTATGCAGGATCACAGAGAAAGCTGAGAATGATGAAAGCGCACCAAATTCAAACTAAAAACCCTCGGTGCAAATGAAATCCCTCCCGCCATAGAATCTTCTCAAGTTCACAATCCCAGGTGCTCCTAACAGCTTCTGATGGTCTGCGGGAAAAGGCCTTGAACAGATAACATAATTCCAAACACATTCCATTGTACTGATTCCATATACAGAGCTTGGTACAAGGTCTCAAGGCAGCTCCCTCCCAAACAGAAATGTGTGTCAGCGCCATGGCATGTGAAACGTTACGATGTATAAACTACATGGAATCAGTGAACATGACATTCTGCCCCCCCCAAAATAAAGATTACATCAAGCAGCAGGCTTTAAAGGATAAGCAAGGTGGAAACGGCTAACTAAATCAGGAGCGTTAACATGGTGAGCAGACACCCATTCAGGATGAGGAAAATGTTTCCATCGGATGAGATATTGCAGGGTGCCTCAAAGTTTGCAGGAATCAATGATGTCCTTGACTTCAAAGTGTTGATGGCCGTCAATCATAATTGGAGCAGGAGGAGGTGGAGGGTGCCAGCATGAGGAGTGGTGCATAGGCTTAAGCAAGCTGCAATGGAAAACTGGTTGCAAACATTTCAAATTGTGAGGCAGGTCCAATTTAACAGTAACTGGATTGATAAACTGAACAATAGGAAAGGGACCAATGAATTTGGGAACAAGTTTTTTAGAGGGTTGAGGTGATTTGATAAATTTAGTAGATAGATACACCTGATCCCCAACTTTGAAGTCGCATTGTAAAGAACGATGCTTATCAGCTTGAGACTTGTAAGCAGCCTGGGCATCAGCCAAAGCTTGTTGAATTACTGGCCAGGAATCAGACAGTTTAACAGCCCAGTCAGACACAGAACAGAAGGGGGCTGTGGCAGTTGAGGGATGGAAACAAAGTCGTGACCAGAAACCACGCGAAAAGGGATTTGTCCGGTACTTTGATGGACAGCATTGTTGTATGCAACTTCAGCAAAAGGTAATGACTCCACCCAATCGTCCTGATGGTAGTTAATATATGCTCTAAGAAACTGTTCAAGAGTAGAATTCAAAATCTCAGTAGAACTGTCAGTCTGGGGATGGGACGATGTGGACAGTGCTTGTTTAGTGCCAATCAATTTTAAAAATGATTTCCAAAACTGGGAAGTAAACTGTGTCCCGCAGTCAGAGATCAAATGGGAGGGGCTACCGTGGAGGCGGTAGATATGGAGGAGAAATAGTCGCGCCAATTGTGGCGCTGATGGGATGTATGCACATGGAATGAAATGTGCTTGCTTGGAGAAAAAATATTTTACAACCCAAATTACAGTTTTCTTCTGACTGGGAGGAAGATCCACAATAAAATCCATCTATAAAAGTCACAGTTCTGTGCTCCCAGTTTATATATGGGCTTTGATAGGTCAACCATGGGATCCCCAGGATTACCGAGGGATTGCCAACAGGTGCTACAACGAATTTCAAAGTCTCACGGTGGCTGCCCATTTGCATTGCCACAGTTCCAGTGAAATGGGTTGCCGGGCCCCTCCCTGCTGTTGAACCATCCAACTGTGTGAAGATCAAAGGATGCTGGAGGGGGAAACTAGGCAGGTCCAAAGCAGCAACCAGATCAGGGTGAATTAAACACCTGGAACACCCAGAGTCAACTAAAGCCCATACCTCTGTAGTTTTTGTGTGGGAATTTCACCTTTACTGCTAAAGTGGGACAGTCAGCACTCACCATAGCATCTTTGCACCCATCCTCATCCACCTGCCCGGTGGCGCCCTTCATGGCAGGTGGCTGGCATTTCCCGACGGCTCCTTAGAGTTGTCTTCAGCCTCTCCCGAGAAGTATAGTACTTCTTCAGCATCGGCTGTCCCTTTGGCTGCTGTCATCTGCCGCGAGGGGGGGGGCGATTTGGCCGGCGGCTTCCCAGCTCGATCTCCAGCCTTGGCTTTTGGGCAATCAGCTGCTCGATGGCCCTCTTTTCCGCATCAAAGACACTGACCCTTCGCATAGCGCCGCTCCCTCTCCTCATCCCAGGCTCTATAGCTTGGCCGGGCAGCAGTCACAGCACTACGGGGTCCCCTTATGGTGGTGGGAGGTTTTTCAGATTTTCTGGTTTGCATAAAGGTATGTTGAGCATGCTCAGCCTTTCCAGCCAGGCAGTTCCAGTCGCACAATGACTCTGGGTCGTCTCTACACAACGCCCACCATAGGATGTCCTGGTTGAGTCCCTCTTTAAACCATTCTATTAGGGTTGACTGAGACCAGTCAGGGATTTTCCCAGCTAGAGCCTTAAACTCTAGTGCATAATCAGCTACAGACATTTGGCCCTGGGTAAGATCCTTCAGTGCCTTCTTAGCTCTTGCCTTGGCCAGAGGATCTTCAAAATGCAGCTTTAATGCCCACATGAAATCATTGAAATAATCAAGTGCAGGGTAGTCAGCATCACTTAATTGAACATACCAGTCAGCCACTTGGCCCTTCAACTTGGTGGCAATGGCAGTTATCTTAGCCTCTTCAGAAGGGAAGTATGCTCCAAACTGCCTCATATAACTTTTAGCATTAGTTAAAAAGAAAGATAACTTTGTTGGATCCCCATCAAATTTGACAGAAAAGTCTCTCACCCCCACTCCGGTTGGAGTGGAATTGGCAGCCACTTGAGTGGTTGGGCCCCAGGTTACAGTAGCTTTCCCTCTTCGGGGTGGGGACACTAGTGATCAAGCCCTGCGGGGTGGAGATTCATCCTGGAGCCATCTCCAGCCCCGCTCTGCCAGCAGTCTGGATGGGAGGATGGGGGATGGTTGCAGGAAGCCGGGATCTCCTCTGCGCCTCCCCTGCTCCTCCAGTGACAGAGACAGGTTTCTTAGCATGTACTCTATCAATTCTATTTTGGCTTCCATCACTCTTAGACTCTCAGGGGTTTGAGAGTCCTCCCTCCCTCGCGTGTTCGGCTTTCTCTCTGTTGACACCATAGTAGATTCTTTGTCTGGGATTAGTGGAAACCGATACTTCCAGGACACCCCCGACGTCCCTGGCTGGGGTTCCCCTACTTCATCCAAGGTGATCAACTCTGTGAGCGACTCGCTGGGTGCCGGTTGCTCTGGCTCTTCCCCATCATCAGATTCCTCCACATCAGAATTGGAACTCGATTCATCCCAGAAATCTGAAGGTTCTGGGGTGAGGTTCAGTTCTCCACTCTTGACCATTGACTCGGGCATCAAGCTAGCCATCTCCTCAAGTCCCCCGGTCGTGAGCTTGGACTCAGCCATCGTTAACTATTTTCCCTCACAAGAAACCGATCTTGGTAGGAGCTAACGGTACAACTTTGGGGATTCTCAGCTTTATGTATTGGTTGCCTATTCTAAAACACTATCAGACTCATGAGCAGGAATTCAAAGATATCTGATTTATTAAAGAATAGTATGCAGGATCACAGAGAAAGCTGAGAATGATGAAAGTGTGCCAAATTCAAACTAAAAACCCTCGGTGCAAATGAAATCCCTCCCCCCGTAGAATCTTCTCAAGTTCACAATCCCAGGTACTCCTAATGGCTTCTGATGGTCTGCAGGAAAAGGCCTTGAACAGATAACATAATTCCAAACACATTCCATTGTACTGATTCCATATACAGAGCTTGGTACAAGGTCTCACAGCAGCTCCCTCCCAAACAGAAACGCGTGTCAGTGCCATGGCATGTGAAACGTTACAGTGTATAAACTACATTGAATCAGTGAACATGACACTAAATTAATATAGATAGCAAACCTGCTTGCAAATGTGACCGTTAAATTAGCAACACTAAAGTTTGCCAGAGATGTTGGGAATGTTGGCATACTGTTACATGAGAAACCCTAGGATTTATCAAAATGCTTGAGTATTATTACATAAAATTAATGTCTCATTGGCCCCATTATATTAGATAAGCAATATTCCTTCTTTAAATAGTAAGACTAAACATTCAGGTAGATGATTCTTAGTTCAGGTAGCAGCAATTGTCTTAATTGAAGTAAATATATGAATATATATTTTAAGGGAAAATCAAATGAATCAGGATAACCAGTATGGTCTACTGGTTAAGGCAACAGGCTAGAAACCAGGAGACTGTGAGTTCTAGTCCTGCCTTAGGCATGAAAGCCGGCTGGGTGACCTTGGGCCAGTCACTATCTCTCAGCCCAACTCACCTCACAGGGGGGTTGTTGTGGGGAAAATAGGAGGTGGTTGTTGTTGTTGTTAGTTGCTGTTGAGTCATTTATGACTCATGGCAACCCTATGTATAACAGAACGAAATGCTGTTTGGTCTTGCACCATATGCCTGACTGTTCCAATGTTTGCATCCATTGTTGCTGTAATTGTATCAATCCATCGCATTGAAGGTCTTCCTCTTTTCCGCTGGCCCTTGACTTTACCAAACATGATGTCCTTTTCAAGCGATCCATCTTTCCTGATGATGTGCCTCAAGTATGAGAGTCTAAGCCTAGTTGTCTTCACCTCTAGGGAACATTCTGGTTGTATGTTTTCTAAAACTGATTTGTTTGTTCTTCTGGCAGTATTTTCAATAATCTTTGCCAACACCACAATTCAAATGCATCAGTTCTTCTTCTATCTTCCTTTTTTAATGTCAAACTTTCACAGGTATATGTGACAATTGAGAAAACCATGGCATGAGTTAGATGCACCTTTGTTTTTAAACTGACGTCTTTACTTCTGAAAACTTTAGATAGGTCTTTGATGGCAGTATGTTCACCGCCTTGAGTTATTTACAAAAATAATAAAGGCGGGACAGAAAATAAATAAAGTAAATACATAAGGTAATTGCTTGTCACTTGCAAGCAAATTGTTAGATTTTCTGTAATTAGTATATTGTAATCAGTATATTGTTTTTGTCTTTCTTTTTATATCTCAATAAATCAGGAACAGGGAACATTTTATCTGTTGAGTTTAATCTGGATTTACACATCTGGCTTTAGGCCAGGCTATTGTTTCAAAACCCCATCCTCTTGCTGGTAGTCTTCTTCCTGTAGCCAGCTGCTCCAGAATTGCCTGCCTAATGCAAATCTTCTCCTACTAGGGAAAGTGCAAATCAAACAATCTCCAGGAGCCTTCCTGTACTTCTCCCACTGGGGGAGACGTGGAAAAGATCCTCCCAGTCTGAGCACTGCATACCTTTTCCCATTCGGAATGCATATACTGGATGAGCAGTTCTGTTCCAGATAAGGCTTCGAGTGATGGTTTCCTGATTCAGCCTGTATGGAACATCCTATATCTTCCTACATGGAGAAATGGATGACACCAGGGATTGGCATCTCCTCTTAAACCTAATTCCAGGTGTCACCCAATCCATTGGGGCAGGAACAGCTGGACCTAGTCCTCAGATCAGGCCCATTTCCCCTCCTGCACAAAAACATATTAGGGAATATTTTGAGAATGAAATAAGCTGCCTTTCACATGGATAGATATTAACCAACAGATCAATATAGTTGATGAATCTGGTTCATTGAGTGGTTTCACTATTTCAGGCTTATGCTTTTTCCTTAGAAGCATACAATACATGAAAAATTGCACTATATGCATATGCAGATATATATCCGCAATAAAAAATTAAAGTAAGTATTAGGTAAGAAGTGCATTAAGCTTTCAATGCATTCCTTTAGGGAAATAATAGTCTAAAATTCCTCAGGGAAATGAATGTCAGACGTTTTTGGTTTAATTCTTGATGTCTTTCTTGAAGGACAGCTTAAATTAAATGAATTACTTCTGGAGGTTAAAATGAACTGCTCTTCATAGATTTTTCTATACAGTGTTCCAAATAGGTTTTACTGCAAACACAGGGACTTGAAAAGGAAACTAGTATTACGGAGGCTTTTACCCAGGAAGATGTTAAGTAAGAGACATTTTAAGAGGTGCAAAAAGATTAACAAGCACATTAGATAGCAGCCTTTCTGATTGTCATGTCTTTGTTTTGCAGGGGGAAAATGGAAGACTTATGTTTAAGAGTCTGTTTGATTTCTTTCTTTATTCTTGCTAAAGTAGAACAGCTTAAGGAAAATCTCTGACCTCTTCTCACAAATAAATGTTAATAATAAAAAGCACAAAGTATAACTTCAAATCAGGGAGAAACTTTTTGCTATTCAAGAGATGCACAACAAGGGGGAGGGAAGATTAAGGGAATAACAAGTAAGGCCCTATACATATGGGCAGCTTTTCCAAAGATTTCTAAGCAGCTTCATGCCTTTGCATCCTGTTCCACAGAAAATATGAAGAAAAATGCTATATAATGTTCTTCCTTGAATGTCCCACATTATGACAAGCACTGGCCACACTTTTTTGCTCTTGCAAAACTGTTTTAAAAATAATTAAAAGAAAGTAAATTCTGTACCAGTAGCTGAGTAAAAACAATTTCCCTGAGCTGAAAAATAATGCCCCCTCCCCCAAATCTTCAGGGTTCAATAGCCTTGTGTTTGTGTTTGTTTTGTTTTACCCCTTTCCAAGCAAATGTGCTTAAAAATGCTATTATAATAGTACCCAGCACAGTCCTAGCCATGAGTCATGGTAAGTGCAGGGCTCCCTCCATACCACAGATGCCATGACTCCTGACTGCTCAGTTTTTAGTCCTTTTAAAATATTTTTCCTGAGTTATGTTTGCCTAATACTCAGAAATCCTACAATCTTCATTGCTTCATTTCTTATAAAATGTTGAATATATGTAATGTATCAAAGTGCATCCTCTTAAATTTAAAATACGTTTCCCAGTATTATGTAGACATTTCCTGGGAACTGTAGCATTGAGGAAGTAAAGGATCGTTACCTTGTCGTGGTGCTGGAGCTTGAGCAACTCAATGATGCCATGAGCTAAACCGTGAAGGGCCACCCAAGACGGGAAGGTCATGACAGAGAGGTCAGACTAAATGCGATCCCTGCGGAAGGTAATGGCAACCCACCCCAGTATTCTTGCCGTGAAAACTAAATGGATCAGTACAACCAGAGATATGTCGGTATACCATCGGAAGATCAGACCCCCAGGTCGGAAGATGGTCAAAATGCTACTGGGGAGGAACAGAGGCAAAATGGCTGTCTGCTGAGACACTAGAAGTAGCCCAAGAAAGAAGGAAAGCAAAAGGCAACCATGATAGGGGGGGATATGCCCAATTAAATGCAAAATTCCAGAGGTTAGTCAGAAGAGATAAGGAATTATTTTTAAACAAGCAATGCACGGAAGTGGAAGAAGACAATAGAATAGGAAGGACAAGAGACCTCTTCCAGAAAATTAGAAACATTGGAGGTAAATTCCAGGCCAAAATGGGTATGATCAAAAACAAAGATGGCAAGGACCTAACAGAAGAAGAAGAGATCAAGAAAAGGTGGCAAGAATATACGGAAGACCTGTATAGGAAGGATAACAATATTGGGGATAGCTTTGACGGTGTGGTCAGTGAGCTAGAGCCAGACATCCTGAAGAGTGAGGTTGAATGGACCTTAAGAAGCATTGCTAATAACAAGGCAGCAGGAGACGACGGCATCCCAGCTGAACTGTTCAAAATCTTGCAAGATGATGCTGTCAAGGTAATGCATGCTATATGCCAGCAAATTTGGAAAACACAAGAATGGCCATCAGATTGGAAAAAATCAACTTATATCCCCATACCAAAAAAGGGAAACACTAAAGAATGTTCAAACTATCGAACAGTGGCACTCATTTCACATGCCAGTAAGGTAATGCTCAAGATCCTGCAAGGTAGACTTCAGCAATTCATGGAGTGAGAATTGCCAGATGTACAAGCTGGGTTTAGAAAAGGCAGAGGAACTAGGGACCAAATTGCCAATATCCGCTGGATAATGGAAAAAGCCAGGGAGTTTCAGAAAAAACATCTATTTCTGTTTTATTGACTATTCTAAAGCCTTTGACTGTGTGGACCATAACAAATTGTGGCAAGTTCTTAGCGGTATGGGGATACCAAGTCATCTTGTCTGCCTCCTGAAGAATCTGTATAACGACCAAGTGGCAACAGTAAGAACAGACCACGGAACAACGGACTGGTTTAAGATTGGGAAAGGAGTACGGCAGGGCTGTATCCTCTCACCCTACCTATTCAACTTGTACGCAGAACATATCATGCGACATGCTGGGCTTGAGGAATCCAAGGCTGGAGTTAAAATCACTGGAAGAAACATTAACAATCTCAGATATGCAGATGATACCACTTTGATGGCTGAAAGCGAAGAGGAACTGAGGAGCCTTATGATGAAGGTGAAAGAAGAAAGTGCAAAAGCTGGTTTGCAGCTAAACCTCAAAAAAACCAAGATTATGGCAAATAGAGGGAGAAAATGTAGAGGCAGTGAAAGACTTTGTATTTCTAGGTGCAAAGATTACTGCAGATGCTGACTGCAGTCAGGAAATCAGAGGACGCTTAATCCTTGGGAGAAGAGCAATGACAAATCTCGATAAAATAATTAAGAGCAGAGACATCACACTGACAACAAAGGTCTGCATATTTAAAGCAATGGTGTTCCCCGTAGTAACATATGGCTGCGAGAGCTGGACCATAAGGAAGGCTGAGAGAAGGAAGATCGATGCTTTGGAACTGTGGTGTTGGAGGAAAATTCTGAGAGTGCCTTGGACTGCAAGAAGATCAAACCAGTCTATCCTCCAGGAAATAAAGCCAGACTGCTCACTTGAAGGAATGATATTAAAGGCAAAACTGAAATACTTTGGCCACATAATGAGAAGACAGGACACCCTGGAGAAGATGCTGATGCTAGGGAGAGTGGAGGGCAAAAGGAAGAGGGGCCAACCAAGGGCAAGGTGGATGGATGATATTCTAGAGGTGACGGACTCGTCCCTGGGGGAGCTGGGGGTGTTGACGACCGACAGGAAGCTCTGGCGTGGGCTGGTCCATGAGGTCACAAAGAGTCGGAAGCGACTAAATGAATAAACAACAACAACAATCAAAGTGCATCCTCTTAAATTTAAAATAAGTTTCCCAGTATTGTGTATACATTTCCTGGGAACTGTAGCATTGGGGAAGCATTCTTCCTGACAGTGTCGACAGCCTGCATCTCTGATTCTCTTTTCAGGAATCCAACTTTGAAATTGTTTGTCAGCTTTTATAAAGCTACTGAGCAGTCTTATCAGTTTGTTTTATCCCTCCTTCCATCTCTCTGCAACTGTTTTATTCTGCAAAGGGTTTCTAGAAAATGAAATAATGTTTAACTCTTTGTGTCTGTGTTGCATGGGTGTTTTTCTTTTTTTTCCTCCTAAAGCCAGTATCCACTGACAGAATATTAAGCAGTGAATGTAAGCTTTAGTTTTAGTTTTATGTGAGCTTTAACCTAACTTGATTATTTCTTCTTGACCATTCACTAAAATGCCAACAGTTGATTAATTTGGTGCCATTACACCAACTAACCTTCTCAAAATCATTACATGAGAAAATAACATTACTACTTACTTTTAGGCTCAACACCAGAGCCAATTCAGTCTGGAATTTATTTTGTTTTATCTGAGTGCTTTTGTTTCTCTATCTCTTCTTCTCTTTCATGTGCACAGGCCAATTTCATGGTGCTCCTTTATATCAGATTTGTTCACCCATAGCATAACTGCTCATTTATTAGATTTCAATAGTTTGGCTAAGAGATCACCAAATAGCTGCAAAAATTAAGGTATCCCCTGCCCATATGTTGTTTCTTTTTTCTCAAACCACAGCAATGAATAGTTTGTCACTGCTATGCATGAGTTAATGGGGCATTACTCTCCACATGCAGACCCTCCTGCTCCCCCCATCTCCTATACAGGTATACTATTTCTATATGTGTTCTTATCCACACATTTATAGCAATCCTCTGGTTTACAAGCTTGTAATTCTTCCTATATATTGGAAGAAAGTATCTTTTAGTTTGCATGGACATGATCAAAAAGATTTACCATTATCGGCATCTCATTATCCGCATCAGTCACTCTCTCTCTCTCTCAGCCCAACTCACCTCACAGGGTTCTTGTTGTGGGGAAAATAAGAGGAGGAAGGAGTATGAGGTATGCTTGCCGCCTTGAGTTATTTATAAAAATAATAAAGGTGGGACAGAAAATAAAGAAATGAAATGAAATGAAATGTTCCAGTAGAAGCAGTTCAAAATCAGAACTGGACTCACTAGAAAACCTCTGAGGATGGACAGTTTTACTTCCGCCTCTCAAAACTCTTGGGACAAGAATGTATCGCATGTAACTACCACATAAGTGCGTACTTGGAATCTGGAAAAGGGAAAAAAAAGGTTTTCAGAACACAACCATTAAGGACTAGAAAGACCTTTCAAACTCATCTCTGAGGCAAGGCTTCAGTCCATCCATTGGGGAATCTGCGGAAAAGAGGATCAGGTAGCACATAGAGACTCTGCCTTAATGTAGTCACTAATGAATATAGTGGAAACTAGGTAAGTTTACTCCAAGAGTCTGATACCTATTCCCAATATAAAGTATAGGTAGAGTGTCATAGAATAATAGGCTATGGGAGGATCAAAAGCAGTCTTGGCTATGGTGAGTAGATTTAGGCAGACATGTCTAAAAATGGATTTTTTCATTAAGCAGTTCCATTAACTTCCAGAGTGGAGGAGAGGGGATTTCTAGCTAGTGGCTATCCATAAGTTTGCACAAAGCAAATGTTGCAATGAGTAAGGTGGAAATATTAAAAGAACCCATCATTGGTCAAGAGTTTTAGGACTGTAGTCATATTGTAGTCGGAATATGAAGTGGCTGCAGAAAGCAAAACCTAATTTTAGGTTGCATTGATAGAAGCATTTTTCAAATCAGGGTAAGTAATAGTTCCACTCCTAACTAGTAAAGTGACACCTCTTGGAATATTGACACACTTTAAACAAATTGGAATAGAGAAGGACAGTAAAGATGATCAGAAGAATGGAAGCTAAGTCCAGCAAGGAGAGCTTGAGGGAACAATGTACATTTAGCCTTGAAAAAAACAGGTATGCAAGAGGCTATTATAGCATTCTTCAGGTAGCTGAAAGGATGCTACACAAAAAAAAAAGCTGGGGCCACCTTCTTTCATCCCAATATGCAGGACATGGAATAACAGTTTTTAGGTAATAGGAACACATTATGTTAAACATTTCTTAATGTCTGAACATTAGGAAAAAGTTCTAACCCAAAGGACAGTTTGACAATGGGATTAATTATTTAGAGAGTGGACTCCTATTCATTGGAAATAGTCAAATACAGGCTGGATAGCTACGTCATTAATTGAATTTGGTTTCCTTTGTGCAGCAGGAATTGGATTCCAAGGCTGATTGAATTGCAACAGGCTCAAAGCTGTTCTTTTGCATTTTGTGGAGCTTGTGGGCAATCTCTTTTCCAACTGGCAAGAAATCTTACTTCTTCCCATATCTGTGCTTTGGGGCCAAAATCAATCTTTCCTCTTCTGTCCCTAGAGTGTCAGCATCCTGCTCCTGATGTTTGCTATTATGTCTTACACCATACCCTCACTCCAGCTGCCACAGGCACAGTTACAGCTACTGGAGAAAGTGTTGGATTGTCAAAGATGATGATATCTATGACTTCACATCAGACATTATGAATTTTATATACAAAGTAGTATTGGTAGCATTACACCTCCATATCAGAAAAATGCATATAACATGTGCTGAAAACTTATTTCATTCTCTTTTTCTGTGGACCAGATATGAATATATCATAGTTACTCTAGAATCTATGTAGCTGGAGGGCATTTACTATGAAGTTTCTTTATGGGGAGTTCTGTTTTCCGCTCTTCTCTGTTTTAGCTGGAAGGAACTCTGACAGGGCCAAGCTGATTCCAGTGTGCTCTCTGTTCAAGGTGATTGCAGACTGGCTTTGAATTATTTAAGAAAGTGTGGAGGGTCAAAGTGGATGCAGGTGGTTGGGGATGTAGTGTGGAAGTGCCCTTACTCTTAGCAAAAGTAGCCAACATTAGAATAATACATTTCTGAAATACAACAATTGTTTTCAAGTTTCAACTTGGATCGTTTTATTTACCTCAGCTTAGAGACAGAGATTTGAGCAAAAATATGGTATGGTGTCTAATTGTTTCATGTGGCCTATGGAACATCATCACCCCTGCCCCTGGGAGATCAGATTGGCCCCAACCCTGCTGGCTTTTCACAAGGCTCTGAAGACATGACTTTATCAATGGCTATGGTGGAGCCAGTGGCTATACTGATTGTTTTGGTGAACAGGATTATGGATTGTGAGTTTTAGGTGTTTTATTATGGCTTTTTGTATGCTTTTATATTGTTTCTTTTTTTTTTTTTGCTTTTACATTGTCTTGTTGTTCTTTTTTGCTCTTTTTATATTGGTTTTAATTGTTTGTAAGCCACCCAAAGTCATATGTAGGCGATGGGTGGCTATGTAAATTTGACTAACAAAATAAATACATAAAATAATGTAGTTTATCCTTCTTTGCTTTAGTGTTATGTTTGAACCCATTATGGCTTGGTGATAAGTGGGAATCTGAGTTTTTAGTAAACCATGGTTAGAAGAATCTTGGCTTAGTATTATATACAGACACAACTAATGAGAACATATAGAACAGATGAAAAAACTTTTGGTGTGAGGGGTGAAATTGACCCATGTAGAACCTATGAGAGGGCCTTAAAGTTATTATTTCTTACTTTCACACATTCATGCACACATGCATCCATTCTTAGGTCCTGGGGATGGTGGCAAGAGAAGCTTTAAGCTTGCCCATTCTCAACCATTTTTATTTGAGAAAATCACCTTCTTATATTGTAAGCACTGGGTTCAGAAATCTGTGAAATTCAGAGGCTGAAATAAGTTCGAGAAAGTGATCTGCCCATCCATCCAAAAAATGAGGATCAGGTTGATTCACTTTGAAATCAACCAAACAAATTCCTCACTCATACCTAGTAATCTCAGAGCAGCTGACATGAGACTTGCTATAATCTCCCATCCTACACATGCTACTTTAGGAATGCTATAGCATCCAGTGCTCCTATTTCAGTCTTTTTACAACTAACAACTAAGTGTAACAAAATGTGTTTAAGTGACAGTTCCTGTGATCTGGGAATGCTGACAAGATTGGTAAGTTCTTCTGCACAAGGTCTGTCTATATCTTCACTTCATGGAAAGCATATTGTCTATGATTGTTGCTCCCTCTTGACATTCTAAAGGATATAAAGTGATAATAATGAAGGGACTGACATCTGCCTATTTCATATTCTGCCTGATACAGAGAAAATTTAACAACTTCATAGTTATAGATCAGTTTTAAGAGAAAAAAAACTATTTAAAAGATCTCAAGGTAGAATGGTCAAAATCAGCATGCATGAACCAACTTTTTAAAAGGTTATCAAGCTCCTACTTCCAAATGATTGGCAGCAATGAAAATACCTGATTGATGATATTTCAGGGCCTTTATTTGAAGCACTTTTGTCAGGCTTCTTGCTGTGACATTTAACAAATATGGGAAAAAGAAACATTAATAGAAATAAAGACAGCTCAAGCACAAGTCTTTGATTTGTTGTTTTTTTAAAAAAAATCAGGTCCCGGTGTCAACTTTTAAAGCTAAAGTTCTTATTATAAAAAAATCTAAAGACATTGCCTAACATTTTTTGTTGCACATTTACCTTGACTTTGTTGCTTATAATAGAAGAAGTGTGACATACAGATTAAACCCATGTGTTCTTGCATTAAGATGCAGACATGTTTAGTGCATATGGACATACTTAATTCATACGTTAATATAAAATGTTAACACACATTGAATCAGAACTTGTGCTGGGCTTATGCTGCTAACTTTAAAAAGTAGCATGATTTTAGATTTTATTACAAGGCTTTTGGATATTCTCATAGCTAGAACACAGAAGGTAATTAAAAGCAATACATTATAAAGTTTTTCAAGATTTCAAGTAAAGTGAAATAGCTTGGGTTGCAAAATGTGGATGTCTCACATTGCTGACATTTAAATAGCAAGATCAACTATTCTTAGAACTTCCAGTCTATTAGTTATACTTTTTCATGTTTGCATAGCTTTATAGATTATACTCTTCTTCTTCAACAAGATTCCTGTCAGAAAACCTAGTAAATAAGCATTCATGCTAATGCTGGGCTGTGTGTGTGGTTTATTACTAAAGGTGTTGCATTACCAGCTTAATGTCTGAGGAAATGCACAGCAGATTAGAAAACTGAACCCCATCACTTCAGCAATTCTAAGAAAAAAAAAAGGGAGATAATGATGAATATTCCTTCTCTTCATTAAGAAAAAATGCAGTGTGATAAACCTACGCTGATAAATATACATTTGCTCAATTTAATTACACAGAAAAGCATGGAAGACACTTTATACTAAAGACCCAAGTGCAGATATCCCAACCACATGGATAAGGTCACTTACATAATTTGAGTCATAAATGTGATTATATATTGCACATGTTTTTTCACACTTACCACAAATTTCATAATGCCCTTTCAACTCTGTTTGGGGCATACATCATGAAAATCATGAAGTCTAATCAATGTTGGAAATCTTCTCCATTTAATAACAGGCCATTACAATGAAACACACACATGATAAACATATAAACACTGTCTAGATAATATTGTTGTTTGGAATCATTTTTTTCTTCAACAGCAACTACAGATTACAGATTCTTAGTTCCCTAATTAACTTTTTCTCTCAAAATTGGAGGCTCTCACAGTTAATGAGAGACACAATTGCTTCCTCTTCAGATATAAAATAAGTAACCAAAATAAATGAAATCTTTCAGAGAAAGAAATGCTTTGTATGAAAACAATACAGGATTGTTTTATTAATTTATATCCATAAGTTAATAAACATGAAAAGCCCCCACTTAAAGTTGCCTTCTTCACCTGTCCCAATGTCTCCACTGTGAGGGAAAAGCTTTTTTTCATCAGATATTGTAAAGAAAGGAAAGTATTTGTTTATATGGATGTTCACTTTTGTCCAATATTTTGAAAAAATATATCCAGAGGCAAAGGCAACAGCAACCTTTCTGAAGGTCTCTGTAACTATAATTTACTTGACTATTGTGAAGTTTTCATATTTTAAAGGGCAGTATTGCCAGACTGAGAAACACATTTTAGGAAAATATATCAACCATTAACCTTCTCTGCCTTCCCAATAAGAGAAGGAGGAGGAAAAAAAATGATAGTGCCAGTGATGTTGTGACAGCATACAAAAGGTAGTGAATGCAATTCTGAGTATCCACTTACCAATATTATTATTATTACTGTTTCTCAAATAATAGTGATAAAGATTTATCACTACCTCATAGCCAGATCCAGTGTTCTACTATAAAGGCAGCAGCATTTATATATAATTTAGGGACGCGGTGGCGCTGCGGGTTAAACCGCTGAGCTGTCGATCGGAAGGTCGGCGGTTCGAAACCGCACGGCGGGGTGAGCTCCCGTTGCTCGTCCCAGCTCCTGCACACCAAGCAGTTCGAAAACATGCAAATGTGAGTAGATTAATTGGTACCGCTTCGGCGGGAAGGTAACAGCGTTCCGTGAGTCATGCTGGCCACATGACCCGGAAGTGTCCTATGGACAACGCCGGCTCCAAGGCTTTGAAACGGAGATGAGCACCGCCCCCTAGAGTCGGACACGACTGGACTTTACGTCAAGGGAAACCTTTACCTTTACCTTAGGTGTGGACTAAAAACGGTATTACTGGCAGAGTAATACATTTCTATAAATCATGCAGAACCAGATTCAGTGGTTCTCATATCACATTTGAATGAACCCTTATACTAGAAATGGAATCAGATTCCAATCTGCCATAGATAATATTCAAGGATCATTCTCCAGTAGTGTTGGCATAATAGTAACCAGCTACTGATGCTGATATACTGTATCTCCCATTATTCTAATTTCAACACTCTTAATACTTAGAGCAGAGTAGGAGCAGAAAATGGATTCATCTTTGGACAGTTTCCATACCACTATTAGAATAGCCCAAATATTTATGGGTACTTTGCCATATCCCCAAAGTTAAAAATGGATAAAGAATTCCAGAGTTTTGTGATACACAAAAGAGGGATAAAGTTTACCTTGCCAAAAGTGCCATAGTAGCTGTCACCCTGGTACATTCAAACATGTGATGTATGCTTATACTAAGAAGATTTGGCTTATATGTCACTTGAAGGGCTCACCTGTGCCAAATGCAAGCAATGAAGGTAAATGCTTTTTGATATGTTCAGCATTATATTACAATTCATTCTCCCTGGAGTGTATTTTGGTTTCTGTGCTGTTAGTGTGAGGCCTGAGCCAAATGTTATGATAGATGCAGTGGTCCCTTAAGAAGCATCAGATCCTTTTTCACTCCTCCTGATGATGTGAAAGCAGCACCCTGGACTTTTTTCAAAGGCACAAACAGGAACCATAGAAGTATGTGCAAGAAAACTCACAGCTTAGTGGTATTTAAATCCCACCCCTTTTTTTTAATTACTACAGAGAGGGCATACTACAGAACTGCATTTTTCTGCAGGAGTTAGATGTCTGACCTAATATGCCATCATTCAAGCCAAAAGATGAATATATGCAAAACCTACCTTGGCTGTGGCACAAATTCCATTTTTCTTCCAAATTATCTCCTCTTTGTAGTGAATTATGTTTATGTCAACTACACTCACACACATTGTTTCCAACCTGATGGAATATTGGAAAGACATTATGTAAGTAGGCTCAGCAGGATGACTGTTGGAAAGCAAGACAGAACATGACCAAATGTGATATGATGGGAGAAGCCAGGAAAAAGATCAAGTTTGAGAATGGGTTGGATCAAGCCAGTGGCTGCAGAGGAAAAAGTAAAGGACAAAAAGAAAATTGGGGGGGAAAAATCCCCCCGAGCATCCCAGTGGGAGAGGCAGTTGGCCTCAAATGCTGCCAACTGCTCAGTTCTGCTAGAAGAATTTCTTCCCCTACTTCGTTCTTTGCTCAGGCCAAAATGCCAGGAGCTATAATTCAGAGTTCTAAAATTTTATTTAGCACACGAGGCAAAAAGCATTTATCACTGAGTGGAGCCGGCCCCTCACAAGGGGTGCAAAGCCATTTTATAGTCAGGTGTAAACCATTAGTCTGCATGTGTCTCACTCTAGAATTTTCAAGTTTTATTTTCCTAATAAGGAATAGCCTAATTTCTCACTTTCTAACTGGCACGTGTTATCTCTGTTCCTATGAGTGTAACTTTGTCCTTAAGTTCCTAATCTATGTATATGACTCTCTCTCTCTCTCTCTCTCTCTCTCTCTCTCATATACACACTCACACACATGCACACAAAATATGCCTGTTCCTGGATCAGCAGTCCCTGCTTACAGTCATTCATGCCTAGTCACCTCCAGATTGGACTACTGCAATGTGTTCTACATGGGGCTGCCCTTGAAGAGTATCTGGAAGCTTCAGCTGGTACAGGAATGGAGCAGTGTGTGTAGTTATGTGTGCTCTGAGAACAGCACATGTTATATCTCTGCTCCATGAGCTACATTGGTTGCCAGTTTGCTTCTGGGTCCAGTTCAAGGTGCTCATTCTGACCCTTTAAGGCCTTCATGGCATGGGACTGGGCTATCTGAGGGATTGCTTCTCCCCAGTTACATCAACCCATCCCATCAGATCTTGCAGAGAAGGCATGATACTTGCTTAGGTGGCTCCACTGTTGAGGGGGGCATTTTTACCCTCCCTTGTTTAGGGTTTGTATCTTTGGTTTTTCATGATATTTATTATAGGTTTTTTTATATATTTTTATCTGCTGCTATAGTTATTGTTTTTATCTGATTGTTCTGTGACACCCAGAGTCACCTCTGGTGTGATGGGCAGCTATATAAATTGGATTAATACATAAATTAAATACATAAATATACACAGAGGCAACACATGTGCATCTATCTTGATTTAAACCTCACAAGCATACACACAAACAACAAGTATGTAAGAACTCTGATTAGCTCCTGGGAAGAAAATTCACATGCACAGACATACATTTGCACAGACATGTTTCTTCATTAAAGAAAATATAGGCAACTATTATGGCCACTGCTGAGTTGGAAAGAATTCCATAAAACATGCTCTGCATGCTTTTTCCTGTCTAGATTAGGGTCAAATAGGAAATATCATAAACTCTTACTTGTCAGGAGCAGTATAAAACCCACTCTATCTTATACTAACATTGTTATTTCTGAGACTGCAGGTAAATTTAATTCTTCCCAAATTTGAAGATATTAACTATATTGGTTCCAAGTTTACTTCCAGCATATGTACTACGGACAGGATATTGACTTCATAGTGAAATCTGTCAAATCAAAGGAAAATTTGTAAAAAAATTCCCAGCAAATATTCATAAAATAATTTGTTATAATTCATCCTTTGAATACACCCTGAAAAATCTTTAACATAAATACATGGACCTTTCCCTATTTCAAATGGTCTTCCCTGGAATATCAACCTATCTCTATGGGTTATGTATAAAGACTGTATGATTTTATGACTGGCATCACAATTCTTAGTTCAGAAGTTTAACTTTGTTGCCTTAAATATTAGTGCTTGTATCCTAATATATAAAAGAATGGGTAGCTAACAAAATCCTGGGATCATTTCTTAAAAGGAGAAATATTAACTTGCTCAGTAATATCTCTTGGTAAAGTAATTAAATGTATCATCAACCCAACAACTGTCTTCATACAGTAATGAATGCTATGCTGTTAGGCCAGTCTTTTTTTTTTTTTTTGCTTGATGTTTAAATGCCTGTTGATAGCCTGAGGGTGACATTAGAAATGTTTCTGATAAAATTTATGAATTTAATAATCTATTGGGCAGGAAAGAAAAGTTGTCCATTGTTACTCAATATTCAATTATTCAATATCCTCCAGCAGCTTTCTGGAATCTAATACCTGATATATGTAGCCTATTTTTTCATAATAAATAAAATACAAATGTTTATTACCATAATTCTGAAGCTTTTGCACCAGGTTTGTTTCATAACTGTCAATAGACTATTCTGCTATATTTGGTTTATAAAGTATAATCTATTTGAGTGTTAGCTGGACGTTTTGAACATGTATTGCCTTGGAAATAGAGGTTATCATTGAGGTAAACAGGCTCAACCATGTTGAAATTAAACATAGAATTCAATCACTTTCATCCCATTTATTTAGATGGAACAAAATGAGTTCAATTAGGTCTATTTGACCTCGTTTATATAACTCTAAGTTGAAGTGGAAGTGAAAGGAAAGTCTGATGCTGTAAGGAACAATATTGCATAGGAACCTGGAATGTAAGATCTATGAATCAAGGTAAGCTGGATGTAGTCAAACATGAGATGGCAAGATTGAACATCAACATCTTGGGAATCAGCAAACTACAATGGACAGGAATGGTAGAATTTAATTCAGGTGACCATTATATCTACTACTGTGGGCAAGAATCCCTTAGAAGAAATGGAGTAGCCCTCATAGTGAATAAAAGAGTGGGAAAAGCAGTACTGGAGTACAACCTCAGAAATGACAGAATGACTTCAGTTCAAATCCAAGGCAAACCATTCAGCATCGCAGTAATCCAAGTCTATTCCCCAACCACTGATGCCAAAGAAGCTGAAGTTGACCAATTCTATGAAGACCTACAACACCTTCTAGAACTAACACCAAAAAAAGATGTCCTTTTCATCATAGGGGATTGGAATGCTAAAGTAGGAAGTAAAGAAATAACCAGAATAACAGGCAAGTTCGGCCTTGGAGTACAAAATGAAGCAGGGCAAAGGCCAATAGAGGTTTGTCAAGAGAACACACTGGTCATAGCAAACACTCTTTTCCAAAAGCACAAGAGATGACACTACACATGGACATCACCAGTGGTGAATACCAAAATCAGACTGATTATGGACTTTGCAGCCAAAGATGGAGAAGCTCTATACAGTCAGTAAAAACAAGACCTGAAGCTGACTGCAGCTCAGATCGTGAGCTTCTTATTGCAAAATTTAGGCTTAAATTGAAGAACATAGGGAAAACCACTAGACTATTCAGGTATGACCTAAGTCATATCCCTTATGAATATACAGTGGAGGGGATGAATAGATTTAAGGGACTAGATCTGGTAGACAGAGTGCCTGAAGAACTATGGATGGAGGTTCATAACCTTGTACAGGAGGCAGCAACTAAAACCATCCCAAAGAAAAAGAAATGCAAGAAAGCAAAGTGGTTGTTTGATGAGGCTTTACAAATAGCTGAGGAAAGAAAGAAAGTAAAAAGCAAGGGAGAAAGGAAAAGATATAACCAACTGAATGCAAATTTCCAGAGAATAGCAAGAAGAGATTAGAAGGCCTTCTTAGATGAACAATGCAAAGAAATTGAGGAAAACAATAGAGTGGGGAAGACTAGAGATCTCTTCAAGAAAATTGGAGATATCAAGGGAACGTTTTGTGCAAAGATGGGCATGATAAAGGACAAAAAAGGCAGGAACCTAACAGAAGCAGAAGAGATTAAGAAGAGGTGGCAAGAATATACAGAACAACTATACAAGAAAGACCTTAATGTCCCTGATAACCACGATGGTGTGGTCACTGACCTTGAGCCGGACATCCTAGAGAGTGAAGTCAAGTGTGCCTAGGAAGCATTACTAACAACAAAGCTAGCGGAGATGACAGTATTCCAGCTGAGCTATTTAAAATCCTAAAAGATGATGCTGTTAAAGTGCTGCACTCAATATGCCAACAAATTTGGAAAACTTAACAGTGGCCACAGGATTGGAAAGGGTCAGTTTACGTTCCAATTCCAAAGAAGGGCAATGTTGAAGAATGTTGAAACTACTGCACAATTGTGCTCATTTCACATGCTAGCAAGGTTATGCTCACAATCCTACAAGCTAGGCTTCAGCAATATATGAACCGAGAACTACCAGAAGTACAAGCTGGGTTTCGAAGAGACAGAGGAACTAGAGATCAAATTGCCAACAGTTGCTGGATCATGTAGAAAGCAAGAGAGTTCCAGAAAAATATCTACTTCTGCTTCATTGACTACGCTAAAGCCTTTGATTGTGTGGATCACAACAAACTGTGGCAAATTCTTAAAGAGATGGGAGTACTGGACCGCCTTACCTGTCTCCCGAGAAAGCTGTATGCAGGTCAGGAAGCAACAGTTAGAACCAGACATGGAACAACCGATTGGTTCAAAATTGGGAAAGGAATACAACAAGGCTGTATTTTGTCACCCTGCTTATTTAACTTATATGCAGAGTACCTCATGAGAAATGCCAGGCTGCATGAATCACAAGCTGGAATTAAGACTGCTGGGAGAAATATCAACAACCTAAGATATGCAGACGATATTACCCTAATGGCAGAAAGTGAAGAGGCACTAAAGAGCCTCTTGATGAGGGTGAAAGAGGAGAGTACAAAAGCTGGCTGGAAACTCAACATTAAAAAAAAAAACTAAGATCATGGTATCTGGTCCCATCACTTCCTGGCAAATAGATGGAGAAGAAATGGAAGCAGTGACAGATTTTATTTTCTTGGGCTCCAAGATCACCGCAGATTTTGATTGCAGCCATGAAATTAAAAGACACTTGCTCCTTGGGAGGAAAGCTATGGCAAACCTAGACAGCATATTAAAAAGCAGAGACATCACCTCTCTTAAGATATACACTATGAGATACAGTTCATCCAGTCTCCAACCTTCCCATTTTAGGGAAAGTTTTTGAGAAGGTAGTCAGACAATGGTTTCAGAGAATCTAGGAGACAGTGAAGTATCTGGACCGTTTCAGTCAGGTTTCAGACTGGAATACAATATAGAGATAGCATTGGCAGAGATGGGATTAGGGTGATGCTTCTTGATCTCTCAGCAGCTTTTAAGCTCATCAATCGTTGTATCCTTCAGGATAGTTCTGGGGAGATTGGGAAGGAGAGGAACCAGGTTATAGTAGTTCTCCCTCTTTCTCTGTGGTTGGTTCCAGTCAGCCTTAACAGGAGGAAGAGGTTGAGCCTGTGTCTCCTTACTTGTGGGGTACTTCAGGGCTTGAAGCTCTCTCCCCTTCTGATTAACATCTACATGAAACTACTGGAGAGGTCATCTGTGGGTTTCAGTTTCAGTATTATCAGTATGCTGATGATACCAGTTGTGCATCTTGACCCTGGGCCATACAAGTGATGCTATCAGTGCCTTGCTCCAGTGTCTGAATGGGGAAGAGCAGACTCAGGTTCAATCCTAACAGACCAAGTAGCTGTGGGTATTTGGGCCCCCTTGCCTGTGGGCTTTTCCATCTCTAACCTCAGATGGGGTAGCACTTCACCACTTGAGACTAGTACATAATCTCAGGGTTTTCTTGGGCCCAAGCTACTACTCAAAGAGTGGATGGCAACTATGCTTGAGAGGGCCTTCACACAGATTCATCTGGAATACCACTTTTGCCCATTTCTAGATCATGAGACCCTTCAGATGGTCACTCACACCCTCATCACCTCATGCCTCAACTACTGCAATACACTCTACATGGAGCTGCTTTGGAAGATCACTCAGAAGATACAGCTGGTCCAGAATGCATCAGTGTAGGCAGTAATGGTCAGCCCTTTACAGTAATGGGCATGCCATGGTATGTCCATGTGACACCACTAGTCTACAGTCTTCACTGTTTAACTGTTGGCTTCCATGTGCAATTTGAGATGCTAGTTATCAGCTATAAAGCCCTTCATAACATGTTGTATGAGAGACTGCCTACGTTGAATATTTTCTGCTCATCCTGTAATATCAGGCAGAGTGGGTGTGCTCCAGTTCCCTGCTGTAGTGCCTGCCCTCTGGAGGAGCATCCCCACAGAGATCCATATAGCTCCAACCCTGACTGTGCTCAGGAACTTGCTGAAAATCTGGATATCCTCCCAGGCCTTCAGATAGGGTGGGAGTTGAGCCCTTGTAGGATTTCTTATCTGTTACAAATTCTTTTTCCGGACATCTATGATCTATGTTCTTTTATTATTGTTTCTTGCTTTTAAAGTTGCAAGCTGCTCAGAGTCTTTAGGGGTTGGGCAAGCTCTATTTTGTGAAAGTGAATTACATTAATTAAAATGACAGATGTATTTATGTAACAAATTAGAATGATTTGAAAATAAACCTAAGCTCTCCTGGAAATTCATGCTTTTTTCTAGCTGTTTTGGAATTTACAATATAAACACAACAACAAAAAAGAGCAATTATTAAAAGTTTGCCTTTAAAACAAAATGAAATAAATATTACAATGGATTTTTTGCCCCTCCCTCCCTCCCTCCCTCCCTCCCTCCCTTCCTTCCAACTCACATCAACCTGTGATGCTTAAATTAGGCTTTAATCCAGAAAACAAAGGCAATCACACTGAATTACCATTTATATGGAGATGAGACATGGAGTGTCCATGCACAGCCAACTCCCACCTGCTCCAAGAAACCAAAGGGAAAACTAAAAGTCCAAGGAAGTAAAAGAAAGTAAAAGAAAAATAGAAAAGAACAAAGATACAAAGAAGTAGCTTCCAATCTTCTTTACAGCAGTTATAAGTACAATGATAAATTTTCCTCTTACTGTATGGTTAACTCTCTTCTTTCTATAATCTATCCTGTCTAATCATCAAAAACATAAATTATAAGATCATTTGTTTCTGTTTTCCACAAAACGTCCGTAAGGGGTTTCCAGTTAGCAATAAACATAAATAGTATCTTTTCTCTGATCAAACAAGTCAATTTAGCCATCTTAGCAAGCTCCATCATCTGCACCAACCATTCCTCCATTGTGGATAGTGCTGAATCTTTCTATCTTTGTGCATACACTAATCTCACTGCAGTTATCATGTATAAAAACAAAGTTCCATGACTTTTTTTTTCAACTGTTTGTCCATCAATCCCAAAAGAAAAGCCTCTGGTCTCAATTGAATATTAATCTTTAAAATCCTCTGAATCAGTGTATATATTTGAATGCAGAATTTTATAGTTTTTTTACACATCCACCAAACATGGTAAAATGTCGCTTCTTGTTGTTTACATTTTCAGCATAAATTTGAAGTGCCTTTATGCATTCTAGACAATTTCTCTGGTGACATATACCAACGGTATATCATTTTATAAAAATTCTCTTTAAGATTATAACATAGTGTAAATTTTAATCCTTTCAACCACACATTTTCCCATTGTTCCATCTGTATATTATAACCAAAATTTTAGCCTACTTTATCAAACATTCTTTCAATTGTTTTTCTGTTTCAAATTTCAATAAAAGTTTATACATTTTAGCAATTACATGTTCATTGTTTGTACACAATTCTATTTCAAACTCAGTCTTACAATGTTCAAAACCATAAATTATTTTGTCTACTTTAAATCTTTCTAATAATTGTAAATAAGAGAACCATTGACAACTATACCCTTCTGCCACCAGTTCTTCTCTTGATTTTATTTTACACTCCCCTTGACAAAATTCTAATATCTTATGATAAGTTTGCCATTTATCTTTGCCTATTATTTACCATCTATAAAATGCTTCTTGTGCTGAGAGCCACAGAGGTGTTTCTGGGCACAACCTGGGTTTGCATTTATTCCATATCGTCAATATGGCATGTCTAGCATAATGATTTTTAAAATCCACATTAACCTTGACTTTATCATACCACAAATACCATGCCACCCAAATCTCAGGTCATGTCCTTCTAACTCCGAAAGCCTTCTATTTCTCAGCAGCACCCACTCTTTCATCCAAACCAAACAGCAAGCTGCAAAATACAATTTCAAATCAGATAAACCCAATCCTCCTCTTTCCTTTGCATCTTGTAACACCTTATATTTAACTTGTGATTTTTCCCCCTGCCACACAAATGTAGATATATCCTTTTGCCACCGTTTAAATGGTGCATCAGTTGTCAAAACAGGTATTGTCTGAAACAAAAACATCATTCTATGCAAGAGATTCATTTTTAATCACAGAAATTCTCCCCAGCCATGACAGTTGTAATTTCTCCCATCACGACTTTTTAAACTTCATTCCATGTTTTAAAATATTTATTTTCAAAGAACATACAGTTCATATTTGTCATAGTGATACCCAGATATTTTACCTTCTTCTCAATCTTAAAACCCATTTTATTCACCAATTCTGTTTGATTTTCTATTTTCATACTTTTTGTTAACATCTTCGTCTTCTGTTTATTAATCTTGAAACCTGCTAATGCACTAAATTATTTTAATTTGCCCATTAATATTTCAATTCCCTTTAAAGGATCTTCCAGAACCAACACCAAGCCCTCTGTAAAAGCACTTAACTTATATGTTTCCTTTTTTGATCTTTACTCCCACAATTATCTTAAATCTCTATTCAGTATTTCAAGAACCAAATAAACAAGAGAGGAAATAGTGGCCATCCATGTCTTGTTCCTTTTCGTATCCCACAGAGTTTTGTTAGATCTCCATTAACCATTATTTGTGCTTTCTGTGAAGTATAAATCAATTTTACCCATTTTATAAAGTTCTCTCCAAAATTCAAATCTTCCAAAACCTTGAACAAGAAAGCCCAGTTCAAATTGTGAGAGAGAAGATTCCTAGCACATCAGAACAGATATCTGGTTGGGTGATAGAAGATTTATAAAATGTATTGCTGAAATGGACAGAATTTCTTCAAATTCTCATTAACATCAAGAGGCATGTGTGGACAGAGGAAGAGACTTCAGGGGCCCAAGTCCTCCACTCCAGAACCAAAATGTCCACCAAAATTAGCCAAGGTAGTGTAAATGTGTTGCTGTTTAAAAACAAAATTGCTGCCATAATACAAAATATATAATTGCTGACAACATATTCTAGTTATTCAGAGCAAGAATCATTTAGGAACAGAGTGATCCCTAATTTATTTTTAGATGCAAGCAGGCTTGGTCTCTCACACACTCACAAACAAAATCTGTCCACAAAATATAACTGAATCAAGTCCTTAAACACAATACAGTCTGAGATCTAACTAAAGGCATTACATTTCTGAGAAATTTTCTGCTTTATATGGCAGTAATTTATCTCTCCGTCCTTGTAACACCACACATAGAGTACTATTTGAACAATTCTCATGCATACATGATGATTAAACCTCTCTGTATGTATGTATGTGTGTGTGTGTGTATGTGTGTATAGAGAGATAGATATAGAGATGATACTCAATTCAAAACTAGTACTAACCCATAATTTTCCCTCACAATTTAAAAGAGTTTTTTCTTTACCTCAAAATTTCAATAATCTATTTTATAAATTAAATCTAACCTAAACTGTAGTTTGCGTTCAACTGGGAATCATGCATTCTTCTATCTGTGAGAATTGTCATTATCTTGTAAACTACCTTTTTTTTTTTACTGAAATTTGTAGCATCTTGAATCAGTTTCTCATGATTCAGGGATAAACTATTTTGATAGCAGTGTTATTTATTATATATATTCCTCAGAATAATCCATTTCTGGAGTGGGAAAACTGCAAAATAATTTCACAGCACTTGCTTAGATATTGCTTTGGTGGATTAGATTTACTGAGAAGTATAAATAATAGACTAGCATGTAATTTAAACATGACCCTTTATAAAGCTGGAGGCTCAACACAAGGATATATTTGGTAGTTCAAAATATTTCAAGCTGCATTTGATAAGGAGAAGTTTATTGCCTAGATTTTGTGACCTGAACTTAAGCTACTTAACTCTGATGAGAAAGAACAAAGGTAGTTAGTTCATGGAGGAGGACTTACTTTTAAAGCCAAAAGGCTACTTATGGGACTGTCTCTCCCTAGTGGTGTTTCCCAGTCCTTTTAGATATGGCAAAAGAAGCATGCTCCGGGTCCTGTCCATGACAGAGAGAGTTATCTGTCAGGACCCAGCTTTGCCCAGGAATGAGTTTTGAGAGATGGTAAACTCATAGCTCTAGGCATCTATCAGAACAGTCTACCAGTCAGACTAGCACTGTGATTAATATTTCCTGCCAGATGAGGACCTCCAATATGACATGTAAGAGTATATTTGTGTAATCTTCAGAATGTCTATAGAAATTCATGTCTTAGTTAAAACCCAGGATTTTTGTCCATTATTTTAAATTTCTAGCCTTTCAGATGGACACATTTATGTTTGGTATAAAAGAAAAGCTAAGGATGACCAGTCCTTAGGTTGATAAAAGTAAGGATGATAAAAGTAACCCTAACCTCAGTGAAATAACGTGTTTGATATAGGGGTATGGGGGGATCATACACATTAATTTATTTTAGCAGGTCAGAATATTGCATGGTTCGAAAACCCTGAAATTAAAAAAAAAGCACCTCTTTTAATTTGATATAATACAACCTTCCTGAATCTGATACCTTCCAGATTTGTTGGACATTGATGCTAGTTGGAGATGTGAGGATAGCTTTCTGGTTGAAAGACAATATAATGCCCAGTGTAGATGGTGGCAAGGTGGGTTCAAATCCTCACTCATCATAAAGCTTAATGAATGACACTGAACAAGTGGCTTGAGATTATATACACCACTAAAACATAAATGTTTGGCTGTATGTGGCTTGCCATGATGTATGAACCCCAATTCATACATCATGGTAAGAACAGTACTCAATTTGGCATAGTGTAATATGTAAACCATCACTATGTCTGAGAAACTGTAGGATGGAAACAGAGGAGGAGGAGAAGGAGTGTGATGTAGCTGAGAAAAAGCGACCAAGTGAGAGCCATTGGAAGCAAACATTTCAGAAAGACTCTGCCTTAACTCACTATAAGTCTGATTGGAAATGTATTCTTACAATTTTCAATGTTTCTACACCAGACTAGCATTAAAAATGTCTTTCTGAAATCCATGTGGTTCTTGCTTTTTTGGTTTGCCAGCTGTGAGCTTGATAATGTCCCAGTCAATCGTTTCCACAGTAATAGCAAACTGATTTGTTTTCATGTTTGTGTATCTGTATGTGTCTGTCTGTTAGTTTATTCAATCAATGACCAGCAAAAAATTAAAAAAAAAAAATACAACACCAGAGTAAAGTCAAATAGATGAGATAAAATACTAGCATAAGAAAGATACACATAAAAATACACTGCTATAATGGTGCATTATAAACCATTGTTTTCATATATTCCATTATATTTTAATAGGCAGAGGAGAATAAAAAATAAATATATATGAGTTTCCTATATCACATTCTGTGGTGATGTAGCATTTTCACATTAGAGATCCCAGACACCCCTTGATACATGTAACATGATTTTTATATCTATTAGAAAGGGTACATAATAGAAATCAATGTTTTATTCACATGTATCATAGAAATTCAGTGACTGACAAAATTAAATTTTGTTTATAGTGTAGTTGCTCTATGGATATTGTGTGCATATTTGAATTTTTTAGTAGCATATTTCTCAGAGTTATACTGTGCTGCTGAAATTGTGGAAAGCATAAATGTAAAGGAAACAATAGTTTTTGCTTATAAAAGAAAATAAATTAGCAAACTGCTGTCATGCAATAGTTATGTTAGAGATCAATATTTGTGTAAGATGCATTTACTTCCCAATAAACAAGCTGCTTTCATTGATATCTTTGCTGAGATACTCATAAAATAACTACGGTCTTCCATGCAGCAATTGTGTTAGACAGCAATACTTGCGTAAGATCCATTTATTTCCCAATAAACATTCAGTTAGTCCCTTTATACTTTGGTAAAATTGAGATTTGGTAAAAGAAATACAATGAAAGAACAATACATAGTAAATAATGTTTAGGGCAGGTACATTAGTATTCTACATTCTATAACAAACAAATGAAATAGGGCTCAGGGACATCACATGGCCCAAAGACCAAATATAGATCTCCAAGTCTCACCCTTAAGCTGTATACCTGTCACTTGAGCACTGTGCTCAAGTTGGGAAGGAAAAGAATGGCTGGATGCAGACCTTCCCCTCATTGTATTAAGTATTTTAAACATAACTCTAGCCATAATTTTATGGATCTGGCCTGACGTTTCTTACAGAATGGAGAGATTCATGTTTTAAAACATTTGCAGGAAGGTAACCAATCATAGGCCAAATCCTCACAGATAATTTCTCATACTCTCCTTGAATCCTGAAGGCATCAGGATTTCATGCCACCTTAAATCTTGCTGCCTTTAGTATACATCTGGAAGGACGCTGTGCTGTGCTGCTCTCCCAATGGCTTTCATGTGTAGAGTTCTAAGCAAAATTCCAGCCTCACTCAAAATCTCCTCCTCCTCTCTTCATTTTTGGCAGTCTCTTTTCACGTTAATCCTTAATAACTTCTTTAAGTCCATTCCATAATTCCTCTGGTTCTCTATCAATGAAACTCTATCAATGAAACTCAGGACTTCAAAGTGATTCCTGATGTTCTCCTGGAAAATGGTGGGTTCAGGATCATACTGTGGAAACTGACTGGCTTTTTTCTTCTTTAGCTTAACTTGGAGCTTGCACATGAGCATTTTGTGATCTCTTCCACAGTCAGCACCTAGCCATATCTTTGATGCTATAATTGAGCTCCTCCACCTCCTTTTAGCAATAATATAGTCAATTTTATTTCTATATACTCCATCTAGTGATGTCCATGTATAGAGGTGTTGTTTTGGTTGTTTGAAGGCAGTGTTAGCTATGAAGATACCCATTGGAGTATCGGAATTTGTAAGTCAGTCTCCTGCTCCATTTTGGTTTTTTAAGCCATTCAATCCAACTACATTTTCCTCTTTCATGTTTCCAGCTTTGGCATTCCAGTCTCCATTCTTGATTGAATGTTCTGTTGATTTCAAATTGAACTTGATCACAGAAGTCATCAACCTCTTCTTCTGCATTGGTTGTTGGAGCATAAACTTGAAATATCATCATATTAAAGGGTTGTCCTTGAAGTCTAATCGATATTATTCAATTGATGGCACTGTAGCCAAGTACTGTTCTGGCTATACCCTTCCTAACTAGAAAAGCAACACCTTCTTTGTTTTCCATGTCCTGAGTAATAAACGGTGTGATCTCCTGATTGAAAATGTCTGATCCCAGTCCATCTCAATTCGCTGATGCCTAAGATGTCAATTAGGAATCATTTGATTTCATCTTTCTCTGTCTTGAGCTTTCTTGTGTGTTCATGCTTCTTATATTCCATGTTCTACTATAATTCTATCTTTGTAGCTTTGAATTTTCTCAATTTAAAACATTATATTAATCATATATTCAACTATGCTCCACTTTGAGTTTCTAGAAATTAACTGCTTCTGTTTTAAAGTTCAGGGGGATGTATGCGTATGTGTGTATCTATAAATATATAGATGCACACAAACATGTCAAAAATGTGTTTTCCTGATTCTTTAAAGCAATGCACCTATGCAATGAATGACAAAATATTCAAGATAAATTAATTGTTTATTACTTACTGTGCATACCTAGTTCTGGCAACTGAAAGTAATTGGTTGCAAGAAAAGGTGGGGGGGGGGGTTAAAAAAACCCTAGTGTAGTTTTGTGGCTGCAAAGCAGTTCTGTAATCAAGACACAATCTTTGGCAGCCAGCAAAAATGAGAGAATAATGCTTCTAGATTCTGTAAAGTATTGTTGAAAAATGATAGTTGCCTTCTTGCCTTAAAAGAAGTGAAGCTTGCCTTTGAAAAGATGGCAGTGAAAATCACCTTTCTTTTACCTGAGGTCCAAAAAAACATGTTTCTCCTGAAAGTGTCTGGCTTCATACTAACAAAGGTCTTCTCTCTCTTTCTTCTCCTCCTTCAGATGGGCAGCCACTTTTTGTAGTTGCTCATTGGTCAGTTCTCTTCCTTTTGGTTTGCGGTATTACCATGAGTTCCCAGTCATTAATCAATCTCTCATTTACTTAAGCAGACAAAAGGAATAAGAGGATGTGAGCCCTGTATTTTTCTTACACACAATGCCAGGACTATTAAGGTTCATATTTTTTTTCTTAAGCTGGACATCAGTAGCTTATAGGCACACAGCCCAACACTGTCTCACTTATGAAATGGAAGCAGCATGTGTGCAGGGAGGAGGAGGTAAAGAAAGGAACAGATGAAACTCCATTTTAGTCACATGAGTGAAGAGGGGAGGCTACCAACCTGTTGTTAAAAGTGTTCTCTCCAAGCCAGTAATGTGATGGTATAAACGGTTTAACTTAGAAGGTTTAATGGAAGACTAATAATGTGACAGGAACAATGTTGTCACTCAATCATTTTGATGTTCTTTGGAATATTGAGGAGTTTCCATAAGTTCTGTTTTCTTAGCAGTGATACTTACGATCCAAATTCAAAAGTTAAAATGTGATTTGGATTGTCTGTAGGTACACACATTTTATGTATCAATAACAACTTAAACCCTATGAGCCTTTGATACCTGGCCCTACAAAAGACACAGCTTTTTTAAGATGTTCTCAACAAGTGCTAAATTCATGTATATAAATGCTTCATGTTCCATTTTGCTTTTTAGATATGCTTTTCTGTCTGCCCAATCAACTTATCATTGTTATCTGTATCATCTCTTTACAGTAGTAGTATCTGTAGTAAATGGTACATTTACACGTGGGTATCAGTTGATCTTGCAGTTCTTCAATCTGGGATGGTACCCTCATCATTAAAGGGTTATGGCCAAACCATTTCCCTTGAAAATGAAGGGAATTTACTGTGAGTAATATCTTCAATAAATTTAGGAACAGTAGAAAATTTGTGGAAGACCCTGGTGTAGAGGCCCAGTACAGATTGTGGTTTGACATGGTTACCGCTTTTACAAATAAAGTGTCCACTTTAAGGATATTTGTAAAGGGCATGTTTAATGTTATTAGTAGTTTGGCTTTTGGCAATTTAAACTCTTTTATGCAGCTGCTGTGATTCAATTAAAATGCAGATTACGGCACTTTGACAAGGTGAATTACTTACAATATAAACACCTGCCTCTTCCATTGACTAAGGGTATATTTGCACTGGAGGCTTAAATGCACTGGGTTTTACTCTCAAATCATTCTCTTTGTGAATGCTGAGAACTGTATTTTTTATGAGAGAGGTTAGAAATCTATAGCAAAGTGCTCCCTCTCTCAACTACAATTCTAAGAATCTAATCTTTGGGAAAAGGCATGAGCTTCTTCTTGAAGCTAGAGTAAATATAAAGCTTCATTTCTGAAAGTGTTTTCAGTAAGCTGCAAGTCAATAAACACATAGAAATGGAGGGTGGAGAAGTTCTGGCTCTAGCTCTGTTCATGGAATATCCTGAACTCCAAACCAGCCAGTCATTTGTTATACGTTATTTCTGGAAAACAAATATACAAGAAGCTTGGAATCAGGAATTACTCTTTTCAACCAATCAAGTTTCGAAGAACACTAAGTTTATGTCATGTGACTTAAAGTTGAAATTCATCAAAACATTGTGTTTCATATCTATGGATATATAACTACTGGACACCATTTAGAATGTTTCATAAAGTATGAACTAATGATCATGTTCACGTGGCAAGAAATTTGAAGGCACTAAACCCACATGTTACAGTCATGCTCTTCTTTACATTCCCATTATAGTTCCTTTGGGAAAACAAGTTTGATCAATATTGAAAGCTTATTTTTCTCTTTTTAAAGACTTACAAGATCAGGTGAACTCAGGATATAGTTGTAATTACAGTTTTTGTTTGTTCTTCTTTCCTTTTTTGATATGGTAAATTGTTATTTTTATTTTACATTATTTTATGTTTGTTTGAAATGGATTAATACAAAATATGTAATAAAAAGTCATAATTCAGCTTAGCATGTTGTGTGATTCCATCCCATGTGATTAGCTAACAGTTCACTATGCTTTGCAAATCCATCCAGAATAATCCATTGAGTAAACCATGGTTGTGTTAATCATAGTATATTTTGCAAATACAATCTCTGAGTTAGAGAAAGGAAGGCTCTAACATCTTTCCAGACTTTGACAACCTTTGTAAAGACCCAGATAATGGTATTTTATTTATTTATCCCGCCTTTATTATTTTTATAAATAACTTAAGGGAGGGAACATACCTAATACTCCTTCTTCCTCCTGTTTTCCCCACAACAACAACCATGTGAGGTGAGTTGGGCAGAGAGTGCGCGACTGGCCCAAGGTCACCCAGCTGGCTTTCATGCCCAAAGCAGGACTAGAACTCAGAGTCTCCTGGTTTCTAGCCCATTGCCTAAATCACTAGACCAAACTGGCTATGACAAATGTAGTTACTTCAACATGATAGTATCCACTGAAGCATGCATAGGACAGACAAGCAAAAATGGGAATCTCTTCAGTAATCTCTGGTTTCTCTCCCCCATTGTACAAATTAGGTTGTCAACTTTCTATAGCAGGGTCCTATTTTTATGGCTCATGTTACTCTTCAAAGTAATATGGCTTGGTTCACATACTACACCTGACTCAGTTAGCTATTAATAAAAGATCCTTGCTAGATAAAAACAAAGTTCTATATAGTTAGAACTATACTTAGCACCAGCCAGAATGAAGTTATTATTTGAGGCAACAAATATTTGGTGAGATAGAAAGGGCTGTTATAGGAGGCCCTGGTATTTTCCCTATACTGAAGGTTAGAGATACTTGTTCTAAGCAAATTGGTAATCTGCTGCTGCAAGTATGCAGGATGCTGGCTTGTTTATTATGATTTAAGTTAAATTTAACTGAGTGGCTGCAATGAAGAAGCGTTATTTATTTATCTAAGAGAACAAAATGGCTTTCCTCTTTTCAATATCCCACCATGCATGGAAGCACACACAAGTATGAAAACATGATGGTCAACTAGATGTCTATGGGACACTTTCAAGTGGTGTATGAATGTATAAGACTTGTATCAGCATCCAGAGATGTCCAAGTATTCTTGTTACATAATCAGTTCTTCAGTCTCCCAGCTCCACATTAGAACCTTTGTTATCCACTGCTTGGTAGCAAGCTACTACACCTAATTGTGGACAAACAACAGAACGTATTCTTGTCAATAAATAATGACACGTCAACAAGGTATTTGCAACAAAAACCTCAAATACAAATCAGAAAGAGATTCCTGAGTAAGGAACTCCCCATACTAAGATTTAGATATGCCAATGGAAGTAATGTTTCTTTGATATAAGACTTAATTTAAAAATGAAGTGAAATTGTAGAGGTCCTTTCTGTTTTTCTCTGGAACTAGTCATCTTCTTTACCTTCATTTCATCCATGAAGGAAGTGATTCTTAATATCAATCGCCTTTCATTATTGATCTGCTCTATGTTTCTACCCTACTTTACTCAGGCCAATTGAACATAGAGGACAATCCACCAATGTCCTGAGTTTGCATTTGTTTTAATACATGCAAATAGTTAACATAAACAACAGTAAGACAGAGATTTCATCTCAATCCAACAGGGAAACAGACTCTCTTAAAAATGATAAAAAATCTGACAAACCAGGTTAGGGATAAATTGTCATGGAGAAAATCTATTTATGTGGTCGCTATGGGTCGAAAGCAATTTGAAACACATAATTATTCAGTCAAAAATGATGAATTGTGGGTTTTCTTACAAGTATATTGTCTACTTCCACCATCTGATGTATTACATTGGTTCTGTACAGCAGGATGGACACCTGATGCTCCTGGGCTTTATGTGGCTCTCTCAAAATGGAGGCATGGGAAGTTTATTGATTCATAAAATTGTTGCCTTTATGGCATATCTAATGTATCAGTGGCTATCAGCTTAGCAAGGTACTATTCCAATGTGATGCAGTTGCTGAACCAGGACTGGGAAGAGGCAAGGTTAAGTCCCCATCCAAAGTCACTGGGTGACTTTGCACTGGTCACTCTCTGACAGTGTTGTTGTGAGAATAAAATAGAAACAGGGAGTTCTGGGTAAGCCAAATTACGCTCCTGGAAAAAAAGTGGGGTATAAATTAAATAAACAAATAATTTCAAGAAACAGCCAACATGTTTCTGAATGCTATTTGATGACTTTTGATTGATGAGAAAAGTTTATTACTCGTGTCCTGCTTGTGAACTTCCCAGAGGAATATAATATATTAATGTGAGCTAAATTAGCAACGATTTTCTTACAGTCTTAAACTGTGGCCACAATGATTTTGGATTGCCTTTTCCTCTCTCTCATTCTTCTACCTCATTTTCATTCTATCTATATTGTCAGGCACTGTTGCCATGATATGAGATCAATATTCTTATCCTGACCTCTTGTCCCCTCAACAGAATTCATTAATATGCCACTCACTCACTTTGAAACAGAAACAGAAGGGTTGGAAGCTCAGGTTCAGGCCCAAGCAACATAGAGTGGCTGAAGACCTGTCAACCCTGCAGAGCAGAGGGATGAACAAGCCAAGCAGTACTCAGAAATGAAGTGGAGTCTGAAGAATAAATCTTAGGAATAAAAGGTTGACTGGAAATAGAGCCCTATTCACAAGAGAGTGTTTCTGTTGAAGGGCTTAATAGTTGGCAATTAGTAAGGATGGAGACCAGTAACTCAAGCTTTATAAGCCTTCAATTTTAAGCATCTAGTCCTGAAAACAGTATCCTGATCTTTCTGTGTTCCTTAATATCCTTGCTGTTGACTTTTGAACTAATTTTGGACTTCTTTTTAGAACCCAACTCTAACTTGTGCCTTTCCTATTCAAGGACACTAGTTGGGAGTAGGCTTTCTATTGCCTGCTTTACTGAAACTTCTAAAAGAATTAACTCCAGTTAATCTGTAAGAATTACAACATTTACAGGTAGCTCAAGCTATTTAACTAATATGCATGCTTAATCAATCAGTAACCTAACACCTTGCATTTTGCTTGCCTATTTGCTTGAATATTATATACAAACCTTGGGTAGTTGCTGAGTCTGTTATAAAATATTGAGTAGTTAACTTGGTAATTCATACCTTAAGCATTCAGCTCCAAATTAAAGCAGCAAAGGTTTGTGTTATCATGGAGCATGCCCAGGTCACATATGGTGATAAGCCATAATGTAGTTTATTAAATTTTGGCTTAGTGCGCTGTGTAAACCCAGGTATTGTAGTTTCTGCACAAAGATTTCTGGCATAATAGGTTGCAGAAACCTCTTCAGTTGTGATATAATCAACAAATTATGGTAAGGTTAGCACATTGTATGAACACAATTTAGGTAAAACATCTCAAGTTTCAGTTCAGAGGATGAAAAAGGAAAGCTACATAAGATCCCTATAAGATAAACTAGAGTGGGAGGTTGTGTCCCTAATGAAGCAGATTCAGTGAGATAACTTTTTCTTAAGTTCTTAAGAACCAGAATATGGCAAAATAGAATAAATGGGCAATTTGAAATAGTTTTCAAAGTAAGTATTATTTTAATTTCTTTTTAGAGTCTTTGATAAAAAGGGGGGGCAGTTAAATTTTAATCTCAAAAATCACATTTAGTTAATTTCAAGCAATGGATGTATGTCCTGATTTTTCATTCATATCTATTCTTTCTTTTCTTGTGCATTATCTCAGCTTGCTGACAAGAGATTTTTGCTGAAATAGGAAGAGAATGGATTATACATAAAATTATGATTGCTATAAGTCAGTGTAAGTTTTTAATGATATTTTTACTGATGGGCAAAATCATGTTGGTTCAATCTTGAAAGTTCTGAACCAGCAAACTATTACTTAAAGAAATTATACTCAATTTATAATTCAGCTGAGCAGTATTATTTTGACCAATTCATTTTCTTAACTAGATAATATAAACTATGATGGCACTCATGGAGGTTTAATATTTTTTGTTAAAATCCTAAAACTTTTACCTTTAAATGATATCAATAGAATGCATTTCCCAAGGTTTTACCACTCCCTACATGATTGCTAATGAGGGTATAGGCTAGCAACAGATATCAGAAGGACTAGCATAACATAATCTGTATATTTCTGTTTCTTTTCACTGGCTCCAGAAGGAGAAACAAAGATTTAGGCACCTCAGAGGCAGTTAAACAGATAGCGTTTACTCTGCCAACATCTGGTTTCTGAGCCATCAGGTGTAGCTGCTATTGATGAAAGAGAAAGCTACACAGTAGAAATCACAAGCATAGACAAGGAGTAGGACAAATAATGTTAGTATTAGATGTTAAAGTTCAAGAAGCTAAGATTCAGAGGCAAGACTGAAGTTAAAGTGAAGCAGAAGACAATAAAGGAGGTGATTGGCTTCCTCTTGTCATACTGGTTAAAGGGACAGTAAGATCAGTAATTGACACACATAAAATTAATAACTTAGAACACAGAAAAAGAGAAACCATGAAATACAAAAACAAGATGAAGTATCTTATTAGTAGTAGATGGAGAATTGAGAATTGAGAACATTAGGAATTTGAGAGAAAATATATGCACAAAAAAGGCATGAATGATTTAAAATGGTCATGGAGCCCCCCTGCCCCCAAAATACAAGAAGTTCAATTTATGTCAGTTCAAAGATTAGGGATATAGGGGTTAAAAGAGTAAAATGCAGAGAGAGATGCCCCTTGTTTGCTGATCAGATGCTGAAAATGCAGTATCATGTAGATTCTGAAGAATCAGAGTATGCAAACCAGCCTTGTTGATAGGGGCTTTCTAGATATATTAGCAGGTTGTTGTTGTTACTTTGTCATTAATCAGTAATATTAACACACTTAGGTAAAAGAAATTATAACCACTTCTATATTGTCCGTGTTAGAGTGTGATCTTTGTCTTTAACAAATCCAATTTTATTTTTAACCACATTGTGCTATTCAACCAGACAAGTAAGCTCCAAGGACTCCAATAGCTGTTGGGAGTTGAAGTCCACACATCTTAAAGTTGCTAAGGTTGAGAAACACTGGTTTAGACTATGGGGAAAGAGTATAAATGTATTTATACCATTTCCTGGGTAAATTAAATCCCTAGGCTGCAAGTGAAAATTGCTTTTAAAATTCTACACAGAAAACAGGTCTTCTCAGAGCCTTATAGGTAGTGGGTCCCTTTGGTTGTGGGTCACTTCTAGCAGAGAAACAGTAGGAGGTAATACCAGATAATTATCTCTTTGAGATCAAATATAGCCTGTAACATCTCCTCAGAATTGCAGGGTAACAAGTGCTTTACTTGTAGCTAGAAATGAATTGAGGATTTACCATAAAAATTGATAAGCCTATCAATTTTTCATGAATGACAGGTTAGAATATACAGTATGTCTTCAGTTTTCCTGGCAGATTGCTGACAGTGTTTAACTTTCATTATAATAAAATGCATTTTGCAATCAACAGAGCATGACTAACTCACCGACACTGTCCTGGGAGCAAGATTCCATATAACTATTCTATCATGTGTGTGAGAGATACTATCACAATTGGCCAATTGTTTGTGTGTGTAAAAAACTTAGGAGTGCTGGCTGGATAATTCTAGACATTGGGGATGATGATGATGATGATGATGATGATGATGATGATGATGATGATGATGATGATGATGGTTTGTCACACAGTCAGCCAGATGTATAGACTGATTTGGCATTTTTATCCACCTACTGAGTCCTTCCCAAGAACCTGGGATAGGCAGAGGTTGTTGTTTGATGGTGTTAAAGGTATTGTCACAGGATGTAAGCTGTTCCAAGTAAAGCTGCCTTTTGCAATTGACTGGTGGTGATTTTGTTGATGTCAATGGTGTTCAAGTGGTGCTCCAGATGTTTTGGGGTTGTTATTGTTATCGTTATTTTGGGAATCCTGATTGACTTTAATTTCAGTCCAAGGATTTAGTGCTGAAACAGCATCAGTCAGCCTGCTTAGATGCCCAGGTCCCCACCTGTCATCACTGGGTTGTCATTACTACAGTTATATGATTCTGCAGGATATTGATGCAGGCTGAGGAGATGCCCAACACCAGGAAATGTCACATCTCCTTGAAACTTTTTGCTTAGCTCTTGGTGACTTCACAGACACATCTATGTGGTTTTCTGGCAACAGTACCAAAGTGGTTTGATGTTGTCTTCTTCCAAATTATTTTTGGACTTCTCAACTAGTCTACAGACTAGGAATTATGGCAAAATTCTTGTGTATGCTTTATATCTTAATTCATGTGTGCAGATATCTTTATTATGCTAGCATGCCACTGACATATATGTGATGACACAAAACACCACAAGATCTGGAGATCAGCTTGGCATTATCAAAATGACAGGCAAAGAGTTTGCCTTCCAACTACTAAGAGGAAAAAAATAAGTTTTTGATGCTAGGATGTGGAGAGGCAGTTAAGGAGGGTAACTTGTCCATGGCCCTTCAAAACAACCCTGTGAATGATCTGTGCCAGGAGAATCCAGCAGCATCCCCACTGCTTTTAATGCCATAAATTATTGTTTTCTTTTAGATTGGCTGAGCTATCATTACTGTCTGGGTGATAAGGTAAAATAAAATTTTAAAAACCCACATATAAAAAGAATTAAATGCATATTGCAGTACACTTTCTATTAAGAGTTAACATTACCTGCATACTATTTCTAATTGTCTTTTAAAAAACAGGTATGTTTGTGACCTTTAAAAATGTAATAGTGTTAAAAAAAACTATAATCCATCATTATCTCTTCACTCCCCTTCCCTGTCATTGACCCACTGCTGGCTGTGAATGGGGCATTCATTGCATGATACATCAACTTCTTATGCGCCTGCCATGTTCTATCATGAATTATATTAATCCACCTAAAGCTAACAAGGATTAATTGCAGTAGTACAGCAGACTGGCACAGGAGGCTATGCTCCTTGACAATCCCAGAATGCAGGCATTCATTCATCCTTGCTTATTTGTCACTCTTTCATATCTCAACAGGTGTGTGCCCAATCACTGTGAGCATGGAGGGAAGTGTACCCAAACATGGGATAGCTTCAGTTGCACCTGTGATGGAACTGGATACAGTGGAGCCACGTGCCATAATTGTAAGTGGGATCTGGAGTCTTCATGCCCCCACCTGTAATGATTTTTGCTAATTGAATGAATAAAAACAATAATAATGATGTTGCCATGGACAATAATGAAACAGAGGCATGAACCAAAAAGACAGATACAGTATTAAATTAATCCTTCAGTAGTAAGGAAGTCTGAATTAAAAATATGAACAGACCACCAACAATATAACATTTAGAAAAGAAAAAAAACCCTTTCAATAACTTAAGAAATAATATTTTTTTTTCCTAATGTATTTCTTAGAATACATTTGTTGTCACTGACACAGAAAACCAATTTTGCAATTTGAACAGAAATGTCTTCTGAGATAATTTGAATTGCATAATCATGTGCATAACTGGAAACTTGTTTTCCACTCCCCAGAATTGAATCATGGTTAGAAATGAACTTTGTATGCTTTTAAACATTGCATTTCTTTGAAATATTTTATTATGCTTAATGCATTATTTCAATGAATTAGATCCCTTCCCAAGAACCAAATTCATTAAAAAAAATAGCCCACGTTAATCATGTTTATTTTAGTTATTTGTTACTTTTGTATCTTGTCTATCAGTCAAAGACATGCAAGGCAATAATACAATAACTTGTAATAAAACAGCAATAAAAGAACAAAAAGCTGAAAATGCAGATAAAATAGCTAGTTAAAGTACACTGAAATATATTTATGTCAACTTTTTTGCAACAAGAGAGTTCTGTAGCATCTTTCACATGAATCAATTTCAAGCCCACTTCATCAGATAAATGAAATAAATTCCTGTGAAAGAGACTTTAAGTATATAAAGTAGTAAGGCTAAAGGAAAGGGGTTATAAGAAGTAGAGGGTGAGGAAACATAATGACAAAATAGCTTAGATATTGGTCATAAGTAAAGTAATGGTGTGTCCTTGCTAGTTCTAATTAACTACATGTTGCTGTTCTTCAGTCATTTAGTTGCTACCAAGTATGGATCACATAGTTTGAGATCTAAAAGTATTATTCGTAAGAATAGTAGAGCTACATTACTCTTAGACTTTGTGGAATAGGACGCTTTTTCTTTTTTCCTTTCAAACAGTTACACTGCAGAGGATAATGTTTGAATCAGGGGCAGTGTTACTGCTTTGTACCAATTTTTTAAAAAAACATTAGTATTATTATTAACATTTATATTGCCGCCCAACTTTCAGAGACTCTGGGCAGTTCCTGGCATGATTAGGCATCACCACAGGTCTGTCTGTATCTGTCCTCATGGCCAGACACATCTGCCAAGCCGGAAATGGGGAGAAAACAGAGAAGACCCCCTCCCCCAAACACAACCATTTAACTTGTCGTAGCCTGTTGTTTTGTGCATAGGATGCGGACAGCACCTACAAATAGAATTGTATTGGCAGTTTATGGCAACTTGTGCTTTTACACTTAATTATCAAGGCCAAAGGAAATAAACATATTATAATATCAACATTTACCTCCATTACAGTTGATAATGTTAGTATTTAAAAAAAATATGATGAACTGGTACTATAAATATAACAACTTGTGGATGGTATATTAATATTCTATTTTGAGGTGAGTGGATGAATTAGATTGTTTCAAAATTTGGGACTAGTGTATAGACACAAGGGAAAAATCCAAAAATTGCAAAAGAGGTCCTTCCCTATAAATGCAAAAGCGAGTTCAGTTTTATTTGAATTAGATTTAAATAGTGATGTTAAATTAATTAAAGCATGCCATACGTTATTGGGAAATTAAGACAGTTTTTAAATATTTACTGGTGTGAAATGATCTTGGGAAAACATCACTTCTCTCAAATTAAATGTATTACCCAAGGGAAAAGCATTCTCAGCTGCAGTACCTCTGGATAACATAATATACTGCCTTCTGCAAATAAAATAAATACAGTAAAAAATGGAAATGGTACTTCTTAAGTTGTGTAGTGTTAGAACAGGGATTTAAAAGCTATTGTCCTGTTTTCTCAACCACTGTTATGATAAAGGCTTAGAGATGCCTGGGTCATCAGGGGATCTGTAGCAACAGCAATTACCTTCCCAATCTCTCTGAAATTTCAAAACGGGTATGTTTATGTGTATGCTGGTAAAGTATTGAATTTCACTTTTACAGTACATAGTTTGTTGCTGTTCAGAGACCAAATTCCTTCCCAAAGTGAGATTTCCTGAAATGTTTCAATTAAATAGCAGCACTATGATAAACAGAATCTTATTATATCCTCATCCTCACTCCTCCTGAGCCTTTAAGCCTGAGAGAATTTATCAGGCCATGTTATACTACAAGTGTAAAATCCAGAAATGTTTTTCCAAAACAGATTATGCACACTCCTAGAAGAAAAAAAAAGTCAGGCTTTCAATATATCCATATTCTGCTGTTCCAAATTCTGATACTGTGGTATCTCAAACAAGATAGGGGAGGAAATCAGAGCATGGCCTCTAGAAATCTATCCAACTCCTTTAGCAACAGTGACAATAGAATGCGTACTGTATGTATTTTCTTGGGTACTTGTATATTACAAAGTAATATGTTGCATCTACATGTGTGTGTGTGTGCTTTTTCCTCATATTGTGGCTGCATGCATCTGTATGTGTGCACTGGGAAACCTGTACACTCCACTCTAATAATCAGATGCTTACTGATGACCAGCAGTTCCATCTTGCTAGGGTTTTGTAATGGCATGTGGGAATGACCTTGGGAGATGGGGGGGGGGGGAAGAGATGCTGCCTAGGGAACGATCAGATAAGAGAGGACATAGCCACATAATGGGGAGAGAAAGAAACTCAGAAAGAACCTGTAAGATTGATGTCAGCCTTCCCAGGTAGATCAGCCAGGAAACATGAGCAGATGAGCTAATTCTCTTTATTGTAAGGCTACATTAACAGAATCTTGCAAGTCTGATAGTACAGATCTCCCACCATATTTTTTACAGCCTGAGAAGTTAGGGAGGTTCCTTTCTGAGTTTCTTCCTCATCCCATTATGCAGCTGTGGGCTATGTCCTCTCTTATCTGATTGTCCCTAGGCAGCATCTCTTCCTCCTAGTCTCCCAAGGTCATTCGCACATACCATTACAGGCTTAATCTGAATTTAATTTTTCTCCTCCATACTCTGAGACCCTGCAGGCACTGGTACAGGACTTTTACTGAATCTTTGGCTCAGCCTGGGCTCACAATGTATAATGAATAACTTCAATCTATTGATGATATTTTGCATCAAATCAATGGATGACCTCTCCCAGTAGTTTTATATAGATGTTAAATAACTTGGAGGAAAGGAACAAGCCTTGTGGAATTCCACATTGGAAAATCCATAGGCTCAGTTTCTCTTCCCAATTACTATTGAATGGAATCATCCAAGTCCTCATGAAGGTTATCCACCAGAATATCCAATACTATTTCCATCTCAAGCTTGGGCCTGAATCTTGCATGAAATGGATCTGGATGTCCATTTCTTCTAGGATCCTCGATAGCTAATTCACCTCTACCTTCTCAGCAATATTTCCTTAGAATGGCAGATTGGAAACAAGGCAGAAGTTTTTCAGTGTGGCTGGACTGAGAGGGAGAATATTACTCCCTCCTTCAAAAAGCTACTCAATGTCTCCTGAGTGCAGCCAAACACCTAGATGTCTGGAGAAGCCAGGTATGGAATCAAACTCACAGATGGTGGTGTTCATACTACACAGCATTATTTTTTCTCAGGTTCCACCAGCTCAAAAGAATCCCAGATAGCATTGCCAAATACTGCGATGCTTACTTTGATTGTCTGTGCCTAGCCAATGTCAAGTCTTAGGTGGATGTGAATGACTTCACCTGTGAAGATAACTGCCATTTCCTAAAAGGAACTTAGTCCCATTACTCAGGCAGAAATCTGCAGATAGAATAAGAGTGGCAAGGAACACGTTTCACCACGCCCATCACTACTGTATCAACCTGAAACTGGGTATACACCAATGCTCAGATGTATTCAATTCTAATCTTACACCATCATCACTCTAGGCATCTTTTCACTTGTTTCATCTCCTCTGGCTTCAGTATACTAGGGAGTCACGCAGGATCAGTGAATGGGAAGAGGCCTCACAGGAGCAATCTCACTGAAAGCTCTGACCATATCCTTGTATCAGAAATTGAACAGATATGAAACAAAGTTAACTGCCTTATAATTGGAGAATTCCCAAGCATCCTCAGAAAGCTATCAGGAACCTGGAACAGAACATCTTAATGGCCCCTTTGCTCATGTGGAGATTCAAGTCACTAGAAATCTGCAGCCTCACAAGCAAGTGATCTGATTATGGTAAAGGACAAATGTCAACATCTGACATTTTATGTATTTATTTATGGAACTGCCCAACTGCAAACCAGCTCTGGGTAGCTCACAATATAATAAACAATTAAAAACACAATGCAACAAAGAACAAGTTGGGATCCAGTCACTCTATACAAAAATATAGACAAAAACACATCCAGCAAGGGGCTCCATCCATCTTTAGCCAGGGCCTGGAAAACAACAGGGTGGGAGCCACACAGATTTTGAGATGGAAGGAATCTCATTCCTAAGGGTAGCCACTGCCACAGAGAAGGCACACTTCCTGGGTCCCAATAGATGGTACTATTTATCAAAGGAACCTGGAGTGTACCAATTCTACCAAGACATACCAGCCAGGCAAAAACCATGGGAGACAGATGATCCCTCAAATAACCTGGTCCTATGCCTGATGACCAGCACTTTGAATCTTACCTGGAAGCATACTGGCAACCAACATAGTTCACAAAGCAGAGGTGTCATGTCGGCATATTGAAGCATCACTACCTGCTGTATTCTAGACCAGCTGAACCTCCAAGTGGTTTTCAAGGGCAGCCCCTTGTAAAGCATATTTCAGTAGTTGAGTCATGAGGTGACCAAAGGGCCCCTTGATCCAGAAAAGGATGTATCTGGCACACCAAATGGAGCTGTGCAAAGCTCCCCTTGGCCACAGCTGCCACCTGTTCTTTCTTAGCTGTGAGTCTAAGAGGAGCCCCAGATTGTGCACCATTATTGAATGGGGAAGTACTACCCCATCCAAGAGTACAGGTGGCAAATCCGCAGGTCCAGGAAGCTCCCCTTGGTCTTGGTAAGATTGAATCACAGCTGGTTCTTCCCCATCCAGGTCCGCAAGGCCTCCAAGCACTGGGACAGGACTTTGACAGCCTCACTTGGCCAGCCTGGAGTTGAAAGATATAATTAGGTCTCATCAGCATATTCTTCTTCTTCTTTCATATCCACATTAAACCCTGAGCTGCCAATATGACGCCACCTTCTTGGCTTTGTCATTGGCCAAAAACAAGTCATTTTCAGTGCATACTATAGGTAATAACTGGCAGGTCAGCAGGTGGGCCAAATTCTGCATCTCTCCACATTCACACAGCATGTTATTATCCGTCAGCAATCCCCATCTGAGCATACATATTAGTCTTACACTTAGGCATTCCAACCCTCAACCTATTCAGAGTCCTCCAAATAACATAAGGGAGGTCAAATCCCTCAGCCATGTTCTCCTCTGGGACTCTTCTTTGGTTAGTGACTTCTCCATCTTCCAATTCAGTTTTGCTCTTGTGTGCCCTCAAGAGTATTTGTTCTTGCCATGAAACTCTTCCTAAGTTTTAGTCAATGGGTTTGAGGCTCGTACCCATACAGAGGGTGCTGGGGATCATTCTCTTGTTTTGTTCTCTCAGCCACTGCTGGTACTTCTCTCCTGATCTTGGGTGGTGCAATACCAACAAGGGGGTACATTTTCTCGATTGGTGTAGGTTTAAGACATCCTGCCACAATTCGTACTGCTTCATTTACAGCAATGTCAACTTGTTTCGCATGTGTAGACGCACTCCATATGGAGTGGCATACTCAGCATATTGATGACACTGAACCCCAAACTCGCAGATGAGCACCCACTGGCTTCATCTAGATGTTAAACAGGAGGAGAGTGTTAAACCTGTGACATTCCACATAAGAGGGGACTAGGGGATGACTTCCCCCCGCCACACACACAGACCAACACACACTGGAACAGGCCAGGAATGAAGGAAGAGAACCACTGTAAAATGGTGCCCCCAATTCCCAACTCCTGCAGCAGGTCCAGTAGGATACTTTGATCTATGCTATCAAGGGCTGCTGAGAGATCAAGGAACACAAGGATGCATGCACTACCTCCATCCCAACCTTGCCACAGGTCATCAACAAGCATGCCAAAGCTGTCTCAGTACTGACTCCCAGGCTGAAACCCTTCTGAAACAGGTTTAGATAATCTGCTTCTTGCAGCATTTTCTGCAACTGCAGGCTGATCACCTTCTCAAGAACCCTCCCTAAAAAGGGAAGGTTAGAGATAGGATGGTATTTGTCTAAAATTGTTGGACCCAAGGCCAGCGTCTTGAGTAGGGAGCACACCACTGCCACCTACAAGTACAAAAGCACCACCACCTCTCTCAATGAGGCTGACACCACAGCACGGACCCACCTATAGGTCACCTCCCTGGCTGCCTTAACAACGCAGGAGTGATCTGTATACCAACAGCAGCCCTAGTTTTTCCCTACAGTCCAATTTTACTCATAGACACTTGCATCCAGTGCTTTGGACTCTGCCAAGATCTCATATACAATTGCAGCACTCTGACCTTGGCACTGCGGCTGCTTCAGGATCAGAAACCAAGCAGGGAACATATCCAGCACGACTACATCACTGTTGTTGTTCAGGCTAGTAGTGCATAGCAGGTCTGCATATTTATCTACCACTACCAGATCTGGTACTTTCCAGCTGAGACCAAGGCACTTGATAATTTGATGACCTGGGCCATTCTGGAACAAATGGATTAGAAGAAGGGACTTTCACCCATATATAGATCCCATTTCTCCAGTGGTGTCCAGAAGTGTCCCTGCATGTCCTAACAGCCAGGAACCACACTGAGACAAGGAGTAGGTCTCTAGTGTTTTATTACTGCTACATAACAAAGAATCCTAACAAACTGAAGAAGCATGGGAAAACCCAGACATATAAACCCCAAAGGCTAAGGCGGGCCTGATCTGTGTCTCTTTGAATGGCCACCTAATTCCTCAGTGCTACGCATGTGCTTAACAGTCTGGATGGGAGCCCCCTGCTCGCCATCCTTACTCATGACATCACCCTCCCCTCCAGGTTCACATTCCATTTCAGCCCCCTCCCCTCCAGAGTCTTGATAAGATTCGCCGTCTGCTTCTAAGGTCCCATGGGAACTGGGCAACGATGGAAAGTCTTCAAAGGAAAACTCCTCCAAGGATGACTCAGTGCTGCTCTCCAAGTCTGATAACGCTTCTGGCCCAGGTGGCCGCTGCTGGAAAATAGCTAGATAATTAGAAGAGTCGTCCCCCCTCCCCCCTGGGAAATGCATGCCTGAGGTGGAGGGCTGCGGGCCCCCCCCCTCTTCTGTAACTGGAGTCAAGGCTTCAGGCGGGGGTGGAAGGTGCAAACTTACGAATTCCTCTGCCTGCTCATCCAAGTGAGGAATCTCTGGTAGAGTGCAAGGCTTGGGTTTGTGAGGGAAAAGCTGATGGAATCGATGAACCAGTGCTGGAGCATGTACATCTCTGGCATTCTCCCACATGAGCTCTTCCTCAGGGTACCCTTTCCAGTGTATGAAATATTGGATGCCCCTTCCCCTCCTCCTAGAGTCCAGAATTTCCTCAACTTCGTATTCCTCCTCCCCCTCCACAATTACTGGAGGTGGGGGGGGGCAGTTGCGATCGTAAGGCACTTGGGGGAGGGTCTTTGGCTAGCAATGATCTGTGAAACACTGGATGGACTTTCATGGATGCTGGTAGCTGTAAACGATAAGCCACTGGATTTATCTGCTGTACCGCAGTGAAAGGGCCCACAAACTTAGAGTCCAATTTCTTGGAGGGTCTGGTAGAGTTCAAAAACTTGGTAGAGAGCCACACTTTGTCTCCTACTGCAATCGCTGGCCCTTCCTGTCTGTGAGCATCTGCCGCCCTCTTGTAAGCACTCTTTGCCCTGTTCAGCTGCTCCTTTAACAACTCCTGTGCGGCTTGTTGCTCTTTAAGAAAATCAGCTGCGGCTGGAACAGTTCCCTGCTGGGAGGAGGTGGGCAACACCCGAGGGTTAATCCTGTAGAGTGCCTGGAAAGGGGACATCTTGGTAGAGGACTGTACAGAATTATTATATGTAAATTTTGCCATGGGGAGTAGGGCTGGCCAATTGTCTTGCTGATAAGTGGTATAACACCTGAGATACTGCTGTAACCATTGGTTAATTTTCTCGGCTTGCCCGTTACTAGCAGGATGATGCGATGATGACAGGTGGATCTGGACCCCTAATGACTGGAAAAGGGCCCTCCAGAACCTGGAAGTGAACTGTGGGCCTCTGTCACTCAGCAAGTGATTCACCAAGCCTCTATACCTAAAAAAATGGTCCATGAACAACTGCGCTGTGGCTGGTGCAGATGGGAGGCCCTTGCAAGGAATAAAATGCGCCATTTTTGTGAAAATGTCCACCACCACTAGTATGGAAGTCAGCCCCTGGACCAGGGGTAAATCAGTGATGAAGTCCATGGAGATAGTATCCCAAGGCCTACTGGGGGTGGGTAGGGGTTGCAAGAGTCCTGTGGGCTTCCCTGGGAGAGGCTTGGCTCATCTACAGGTATGACAAGAAGCCACGTAGCCCTTTATGTCTGCAGTCATCTTAGGCCACCAGTAGTCTCTCAGAGCTCTATGGAGAGTTTTGAAAACACCTCCATGTCCTGCCGTTTGATGGTCATGGCAAAGTCTCAGTACTTCTTCCCTCAATGAAGGGGGAATATATAATCGCCCACTATGCCAGAGGACTCCTGCCTCCACATTGAATGGTGAGGCAGTGTCTTGCGGGGCCCTCTGGAGTCATCCATCCTGGCCCTGGCATTTGGGTCCTGTTGCTGCTGAGCTCTGACTCTTGTAAATAGGTCCTCTGCTTGTCTGCCTGCTGCTAAAATCTCTGTTTGGTTCCCCCTCATAGACTGATCAAAGTTGTGAGGTTGTAATATAGTAGCCTGTACCTCCTGGTGAGTGGCGGGGGTTGCCTGAATGGATTGAGACAGGGCATCTGCCAAGCAGTTTTGCACCCCAGGAACATAAGAAATAACAAAATTGAAACGGGAGAAAAACTGGCTCCATCTGATTTGGTGTGGGGTGAGGGATCTGGTGTTTTGTAGAAGCTGTAAATTCTTGTGATTGATGCAAACTTTCACAGGAAAGGCTGCACCTTCTAGCCAGTGCCTCCACTCTTGGAATGCTGCTTTAATTGCCAGCAACTCCTTGTTAAAAACACCATACTTTCTCTCTGCTGGTGAGAGTATGCGTGAAAAAAAGGCACACGGAAGCAATGTATTCTCGGTTTTGTTTGTATATTGCAATAACGCTGCCCCAATGGCAATATCGGAAGCATCTGAATGCATTATGAATTGCTTCGTGGGATCAGGGTGTCTTAACAGCGGCTGGGATGCAAAGCGTTGCTTAAATTCTTGGAAGGCTGCTTGCTCTCTCTCCCCCCAAATGAATTTTGATCCTTTCTTCAAAAGCTGTGTGAGGGGTCTAGCCCTGTCACTAAATTTTTTTATGAACCGTATGTAGATATTGCAAAATCCTAGATATCTTTGTACTTCTTTAACATTTCAGGGAGGTGGCCAAGAGAGAATTGCCTGGACCTTAGAAGGATCCATGGATATGCCTTCTGTTGATACCTTATAGCCCAGGAAATGTAATTCAGTTAAATCAAAGGCACACTTCTCTAGCTTGGCGAATAGCTTGTTCTCTCTCAGTCTTTGCAAGACATTACGTACATGGGTTACATGAGTTGTAGCATCCTCAGAGAAAATTAATATGTCATCTAGATAAATGACCAGATACTTATCTAGTAAATCAGAGAAAATTTGATTCATAAATCGGGAAAATATGGCTCCTGCATTAGACAAGCCAAAGGGCAAAACAAGGCACTCAAATTTACCAAACCTGGTGTCGAAGGCAGTCAGATATTCATGCCCCTCTTTCATCCGGATCAGATTGTACGCATTCCTGAGATCCAACCTGGTAAAAATGCGTGCTTTCTGTAATCGATCCAGAAAATCAGAGATTAAAGGCAGTGAATAAGTTTCTTTTTTTGTTTGTTTATTTAAAAAACTGAAATCGTGGACCACTCTCATGGGTGTCTCTTGGGTTGCAGGTGCCAATGGGTCAGGCTTCTTTGGTACAAAGAAGGTAGGAGCAGACGCTGGGGAAGTAGATGGTCGGATGAACCCCTTTTGGAGATTAGAATCCAAGTAATCCTTTAAGGTGGCTAGTTCTTTGGGAGACATGGGATATTGTTTCCTTGCTGGAATCCTGGCTCCTGGTATCAACTCAATGGTGCAATCACAGTCCCTATGGGGGGGTAGTGCTGTGGCCTCTTGTTCGCTGAAAATGTCTGCAAAATCTGCATACTTGGCTGGCAACTGGACCCCCCCTGCCTCCGTGACTGCGTTGGTTGCTGGAGAGCGGAGAGCAGCTTGAATCTTGTGGTGCTGGCATTCCTTAGCTGGGAAGGAGATTGCTCCCATAGCCCAGTTTAGCAATGGGTTGTGGATCCTCAGCCAAGGCATGCCTAGGATTACAGGCACATTAAGCGATGCAGTAACATAAAGTTGGATCCACTCAGTGTGGTCTCCCGTTGTCAGTTGCACCGGTTCTGTGAACCTTCTAATCGGCCCTGCCTTGAGGGGCTGGCCATCAGTGGTCTCCACTTCTATAGGACATGGCAATTCTATGGTCGGGATGTTGAAGTCTTGTACGGTCTGCACATCAATAAAATTGGTTGAAGCTCCGGAATGCATGAGGGCCTCTAGCTTGACCTGGTGCTCTGGGTTGACGTGCCTTATTACTGGTAAGTAGTAAAAGGATTGCCTGGAATCCTTGGAATGAGCCCTCCTTAATTGATTGATGGTCTCCCTGCTGAGCTCTGTGGAGGGAGACCGACGGAGTTTCCCTAGTTGGAAGCAGAGGCGGAGATGGCTCTTGTTTCAGCTGCTTGCCCTGGGGGTCTTACTGAAGTTGCTTGGCTTCTCGCTGGGCAAGCTCTCACCATGTGCCCCTGGGCTCCGCACTAAAAACAGAGGGCTCTCTCTCTCCTTCTCTGCCTCTCAGCCTCGGAAATAAGCCTCCTGCTCACCCCGATCTGCATTGGCTCCTCTGGTCCTGAGTGAGTGGATGCCATGGAGAGAGCTGGAAATCCTGGAAGTGCTCTGAGGGCCCTGTTTCTCCCTGGCTGCATCTGTCTGAGCTCTTCTAGCCTGGCATCTATGACCACAGACAGCTGATATAAGGCTTCTAGGTTAGCTGGTGTTTCCTGGTGCACTAATTCATTCTTAATTTCTTCATCCAGCCCCTGTTTGAATTGGTCTTTTAATGCACTCTCATTCCAGTCCAGATCTCCTGCTAACAACTTGAAATCAGCAATGTAGATTCCCATCCTCTTGTTACCTTGCTTGAGCTTCCGAATTTCCTGGCTGGCAGTGACCTCTCTGATCGGGTCGTCAAAGTGTGCTCAGAAACCTGCCAAAAGTTCTGGTAGTCGTTGAGAATCAGGTCGTTGTTCTCCACCATGGGAATAGCCCATTTGGCTGCTGGTCCCTTTAGCAGACTTAAGATGAAGGTGACTCTGGTTCTGTCTGTGGGAAACTCTGCCGGTCTGCTGTCGAAAAACATAGTGCACTGTGTGAGAAAGGTTCTCAACTGTCCTGCTTCTCCTCCAAACTTCTCTGGTAGCCTGCCCTGGGATCTCAAGACTACTGGCAGAGCTGCTGCTGCTGCTGCTGCTGCTGGCGCCGGTTGTGGGTTAATCGGAGCTGGTTGTTGTAACTGCTGTAGCATGGCAGCTTGTAATGTGTTGACCTGTAGATCTACCTGTTGTTGGTGTTGTTGCAGGGCTGCTGCCAATTGTTGGATGGCGAGCCGAAATTCTTGGTTTTCTGAAGACATTTCCAAATGTCTCCCCTTTAATTTCTTTGTTCCTCCCTCTTTCGATGGGAGGAGGAGTTTGTTAGGATTGATGTCCTAACAGCCAGGGAACACGCTGAGACAAGGAGTAGGTCTCTAGTGTTTTATTACTACTACATAACAAAGAATCCTAACAAACTGAAGAAGCGTGGGAAAACCCAGAGATCTAAACCCCAAAGACTAAGGCGGTCCCGATCTGTGTCTCTTTGAATGGCCACCTAATTCCTCAGTACTATGTATGCACTTTACAGCCTGGATGGGAGCCCCCTGCTCGCCATCCTCACTCATGACACTGCATTCCTCCTCTCACCTACTTCTGATTGTCATGATCTTAGTGTGAGTCTCCATTCCTTTGCCCTGGCTACCTCACCCCATTCTGACATCCTATCCAACTAACCTAATCCACTGATCCTGGCATGAAAGGCTGATGTTAGATAAATAATTACATTGAATTTGATCCAATCATGTCATTCACAAGGATAGCAAACACTAATGGGATACCCCAGTCCCTGATAGTCTCTTCTGCTGTTGACCAAATTTCCATCACCAAAGCACATTTGAGTGCTAAGGAAGAAGTCAGAGAAGTTTGGTCTAGTGGTTTGGTCTAGTGGTTAAGGCAATGGGCTAGAAACCAGGAGTCTGTGAGTTCTAGGCCCACCTTAGGCATGAAAGCCGGCTGGGTGACTTTGGGCCAGTCATTCTCTCTCAGCCCAACTCAACTCACAGGGTGGTTGTTGTGGGGAAAATAGGAGGAGGAAGGAGTATGAGGTATGTTCCCTGCCTTGAGTTATTTATAAAAATAGTAAGGGCAAGATAGAAAATAAATAAAATAAAATAAAATAAAAATAAGTTATGACAAATCCTAGTTATTTCAGTTGGTCTTCCTTAAGTAAAGAGGGGACGCGGTGGCGCTGCGGGTTAAACCGCTGAGCTGTCGATCGGAAGGTCGGCAGTTTGAAACCGCGCGGCGGGGTGAGCTCCCGTTGCTCGTCCCAGCTCCTGCACACCAAGCAGTTCGAAAACATGCAAATGTGAGTAGATTAATTGGTACCGCTTCGGCGGGAAGGTAACGGCGTTCTGTGAGTCATGCTGGCCACATGACCCGGAAAATGTCTACGGACAACGCCGGCTCCAAGGCTTTGAAACGGAGATGAGCACCGCCCCCTAGAGTCGGACACGACTGGACTTTACGTCAAGGGAAACCTTTACCTTTACCTCCTTAAGTAAATAAGGCTGATACCAACACAGTATTTGTAGGTCAGGGAATATATATCAAGATTCACATTGCAAATGTTAAATTTATTTAATTCATACATCAAAACTTTAAATGATTGTTCTCAAGAAGAATTTATTTAAGAAGATGAAATGAGATCCTGCAGTGCATTTCCTGATTTTGTTCCTAAAAATATGATTTGAACAAACATTTCACCCTTTGTTTTTGAATGTGATTAAACAACAAATGGGGAAAGGAATGCATTGATTCACTCTTCTAAATGTCAGCTCCATTTAGTGCCCTAGGAGCTTAATGAGCTTTGATTATTTTTCCCCTAAAATGTAATTTTTTTCCTATTAGGAAATATTCTGAGTCATTTTAATAATGAGTTTATAACATCAAGAAGTGCTTTTAGGAAGAAAGAATTTGAGTCATCTTCTTTTCATTGCACATTATCATTAGTGTGGACAATAGGCTAATTGTTCTACTTGAAAAACATTTTCAGATTTACTAAATGAGAAAACTAAAAATGTATAAACAACATAGTCTGTAATTTGCATGCTATGGCTACTGACTCCAGCAGATGCATTTGGTTAGTTTTCAACTACTGTGATCATACTCCTTTATATACTGAAACTATTATTTGAGAAAATATAAAATTACATGATGAGTTTTATATCTTCACTACATAAAATTAAGTAGATTAGCTTTACATAAAAGTTCATATGGGCTAAGGAAAAAAAAAACCAGCCATCCATTCTCACTTAGGTACTTAGCAGTTTTTCTAAGGTATAATAGAAAGGGTGGGGATCGTCAGCTTATATTCAGAAGCCCTCTTGATCAGGGATTTCAGGGTTTTGTTTTTTTTAATGAATAGGTTCCACAGCCTGAAAAAGTATGAAAACCCCTGCTTTAATATGCACTCTTTTCTCTATCCAAGTAAATGCTTTTGAAAGAGGACATCAGTCTCTATGATAAAAATACAGTACAATGCTATCCATGAACAAAGAAAAAGGGAAATAAAGACATCTACTTCCTAACTACAGGAAGAAAACTAGTTACTTTCTTGGGAAAAATGGAATTCGACAGTACCTAGACAAGGAACGACAGATATCCAGAGCATCAGAGCTGACCCAGTATGAGAAAAATGTTATTCTAACATTTGAACTTGCCACAGCAATAGCTTCATTTAAAAAAAAATCATAAAGTCATCTACACAATGTTGCATGTAGTCAAGGTGTCTACTTTGCTCATATTTTTACTCAGATCTTCTTACCTTACTTTTTTACTTTATTTTTTTTTCCCTCAACACTAGAAGCAGGGTTATCAGATTGCAGTTAGAAAGTTCTCCCTCCATGTTTACATCCTCCAATGTTCAGTCTCAGGCTCCATTTTTAATTTGTCCCTCATTGTACCATCTGTTCCTCCTCTGCTGAGCTGTGATAAGTCTAAAGGCTGCCTCACTATAGCAAAGCCAGAGTTGTCGATGAAAATATGTGAAGGAGAGCAGAAACACCTGCTTTGCTTCCCCCTTTATTGCTGGCTTTAAGGTAAAATGAAGTGTGCAACCTAAATATCCTATCAGTAAGCCCATCATTCTGCCTACAGCAGCTATTTCCAACAATCAGCCTTATTTTCAAGCTATTGTACCACAGAATGTCTCTGATGCCTTCTTTTAAGAAATTAACAATGTAGCATCTGTTCATCTAATTCACCTCCTAGGAACAGATATTACTGAGGGTATGTGGCTTCAAGATCATTTAGAAATGCCTTCCAAAATACAGAGATGATTTTATAATTTGTTGGTTGAAACTATACATTAATAATTCCCCATCATGCAGTATTAATGTGCTTCTTACTGCCTGTTCCTAGGAGCACTTGTGGAATAGGTTGGGTTGATTAATCAGACTTTGGTTAGCATTCATTAGCAGTCACTGAACATGAACATCTAATTTCCATGGATTACAGTCATTATTTTATTAGCAATTATGTAAGTAATTATATAGAATTTCTCAAAATGATAATATCAGCAGCAAAAAAATAGCAGAGAAAATAGTAAATACTCTGATTACTGGGTTTTGCAATAATGTAATTTAAAGTGATATAAGAAAAGTCTTTTTCCAACTGAAATTCAGATCAGTTAACAAACATATATATGTTGCTTTTCATGATTTCTATGCAAATTTCAGCCTCAGATTGGAGCTAAATGATAGTCTACAGTCATTCTATGGAGAATATGAAGCCATCTTAGGTTGGCTGATATTGTACTCTTGGGTATGAGTAATAGCACTTATTCTTCCTTTACAAGGCTTATACCAAAATGTTTAAAGAGCAATGGAAATATAAATGCAGTTTGCAATAATTTGTTTGACAAAAATGGAAGCTGTTCTAATCAGTGCTGTTAAGTAGAATCAGTAAGTGTGAAATGTTGTTCTGACTTTGCTGTGGATTTCTTCTTTAATATGACTTTGGGAGCAGTGTAATGATAATGCACAGGACAGGGTTTTTTCTAATGAATATTTAAAGACAACCCTTTCTGATGGCACTCTATAAGAAGTTGAACTTCAGAGCAGGAGCAGGAGCATCCACCCTTAATCTATTGTGGCATGGTAGTAATTTGATTTTGGAAATGACTGGTGTTGTAGAGGGCACAGGAAAAAAGGATGCATGGGCCTTAATCCTATAACCCTTTCTGAGAGCAAAAGATCTTGCATGATTTTGAACTTCTGTATACACTGTAAGAAAGATAAGAGGTATAAATTGCAGCTGTAATCATAAACTGGCAATTTTTTATCAAATCTTTTGCATCAGCCCTGAGTAACCCTCTCCCATCCCTCTCCTTTCAGCTGACAGTTCTGCATCTCTCAGAACTTCAGAATATCCTTGAACAAACTGAAAAAGGAAATTGGTTATTGGCTGCCTGCTAGTTCTCCACCTGCAGGGAATTAATCATTCTAAAGCATGAATGTCTGGGGAGAGACAGTATAGGTCAAAAGTGCTAGGGAAGTCATTTCCCAGTCTACCCAGCAGGAGAGGGAGTAGGTCACTGGGCTGGTTACTCACAACTAGAAGTGGGGGAAAGAGTAGGAAAAAGAAGGTAAGAGGAAGAAAAAATTCCATTACATGAAGGCTTAAGGTATCTTTTAAAGGTACATTAGATTATCTTTATTTACAGTCAAAGGCCAAAATATATTCATCATCAGACACAAAAAGAACTAAAGTGCATAGATCATATGTTGTTATTTATTCATTTAGTCGCTTCCGACTCTTCGTGACTTCATGGACCAGCCCACGCCAGAGCTTCCTGTCGATCGTCAACACCCCCAGCTCCCCCAGGGACAGGTCCGTCACCTCTAGAATATCATCCATCCACCTTGCCCTTGGTCGGCCCCTCTTCCTTTTGCCCTCCACTCTCCCTAGCATCAGCATCTTCTCCAGGGTGTCCTGTCTTCTCATTATGTGGCCAAAGTATTTCCGTTTTGCCTTTAATATCATTCCCTCAAGTGAGCAGTCTGGCTTAATTTCCTGGAGGATGGAATGGTTTGATCTTCTTGCAGTCCAAGGCACTCTCAAAATTTTCCTCCAACACCACAGTTCAAAAGCATCTATCCTCCTTCTCTCAGCCTTCCTTATGGTCCAGCTCTCGCAGCCATATGTTACTATGGGGAACACCATTGCTTTAACTATGCGGACCTTTGTTGTCAGTGTGATGTCTCTGTTCTTGACTATTTTATCGAGATTTGTCATTGCTCTTCTCCCAAGGATTAAGCATCTTCTGATTTCCTGACTGCAGTCAGCATCTGCAGTAATCTTTGCACCTAGAAATACAAAGACTTTCACTGCTTCTACATTTTCTCCCTCTATCTGCCAGTTATCAATCAAGCTGGTTGCCATAATCTTGGGTTTTTTGAGGTTTAGCTGCAAGCCAGCTTTTGCCTTCTTTCACCTTCATCATAAGGCTCCTCAGTTCCTCTTCGCTTTCAGCCATCAAAGTGGTATCATCTGCATATCTGAGATTGTTAATGTTTCTTCCAGCGATTTCAACTCCAGCCTTGGATTCCTCAAGCCCAGCATGTCACATGATGTGTTCTGCGTACAAGTTGGAATAGGTAGGGTGAGAGGATACAGTCCTGCCGTACTCCTTTCCCAATCATAAACCAGTTCGTTGTTCCGTGGTCTGTTCTTTCCGTTGCTACTTGGTCGTTATACAGCTTCCTCAGGAGGCAGACAAGATGACTTGGTATCCCCATACCACTAAGAACTTGCCACAGTTTGTTATGGTCCACACAGTCAAAGGCTTTAGAATAGTCAATAAAACAGAAATAGATGTTTTTCTGAAACTCCCTGGCCTTTTCCATGATCCAGCAGATATTGGCAATTTGGTCCCTAGTTCCTCTGCCTTTTCTAAACCCAGCTTGTACATCTGGCAATTCTCGCTCCATGAATTGCTGAAGTCTACCTTGCAGGATCTTGAGCATTACCTTACTGGCATGTGAAATGAGTGCCACTGTTCAATAGTTTGAACATTCTTTAGTGTTTCCCTTTTTTGGTATGGGGATATAAGTTGATTTTTTCCAATCTGATGGCCATTCTTGTGTTTTCCAAATTTGCTGGCATATAGCATGCATTACCTTGACAGCATCATCTTGCAAGATTTTGAACAGTTCAGCTGGGATGCCGTCATCTCCTGCTGCCTTGTTATTAGCAATGCTTCTTAAGGCTCATTCAACCTCACTCTTCAGGATGTCTGGCTCTAGCTCACTGACCACACCATCAAAGCTATCCCCGATATTGTTATCTTTCCTATACAGGTCTTCTGTATATTCTTGCCACCTTTTCTTGATCTCTTCTTCTTCTGTTAGGTCCTTGCCATCTTTGTTTTTGATCATACCCATTTTTGCCTGGATGTTTGCCTCTGATGTTTCTAATTTTCTGGAAGAGGTCTCTTGTCCTTCCTATTCTATTGTCTTCTTCCACTTCCGTGCATTGCTTGTTTAAAAATAATTCCTTATCTCTTCTGGCTAACCTCTGGAATTTTGCATTTAATTGGACATATTCCCCCCTATCACGGTTGCCTTTTGCTTTCCTTCTTTCTTGAGCTACTTCTAGTGTCTCGGCAGACAGCCATTTTGCCTTCTTGGTTTTCTCTTTCTTTGGGATGTATTTTGTTGCCGCCCCCTGAACAATGTTGCAGACTTCTGTCCATAGTTCTTCCGGGACCCTATCTACTAAGTCCAGTCCCTTAAATCTATTCTTCACCTCCACTGCATATTCCTTAGGAATATTAGTGAGCTCATATCTAGCTGATCTGTGAGTCTTCCCTAATCTCTTTAGTCTGATCCTAAATTGTGCAATAAGAAGTTCGTGATCTGAACTACAGTCAGCTCCAGGTCTTGTTTTTACTGACTGTATAGATGTCCACCACCTTTGGCTGCAAAGGATGTAGTCAATCTGATTTCGGTGTTGTCCATGTATAAAACCGTCTCTTAGGCTGTTGGAAGAGATGTTTGTTATGCAGAGTGAGTTGTCTTGGCAAAATTCTATCAGCTTGTGTCCTGCTTCGTTTTGTTCTCCCAGGCCATGCTTACCTGTAATTCCAGGTGTCATTTGACTGCCCACTTTAGCATTCCAGTCTCCCGTGATGAAAATAACATCTCTTTTAGGTGTGTCGTCCAGTAGGTGCTGCAGATCCTCATAGAACTGCTCTACTTCAGCTTCTTCAGCATCTGTGATTGGGGTGTATATTTGGATCACTGTGATGTTAGATGGCTTGCCCTGAATTCGAATTGAGATCATTCTATCGTTTTTTGGATTGTATCCAAGCACTGCTTTAGCCACTTTACTATTAATTATGAAGGCTACTCCATTTCTTCTGTGGTCCTCTTGTCCACAGTAGTAGATCTGGTGGTCACTTGATGTGAAGTGGCCCATTCCAGTCCATTTCAGTTCACTGACGCCCAAAATGTCTATCTTTAATCTTGACATCTCACCAATAACCACATCCAATTTGCCCTGGCTCATAGATCTTACATTCCAGGTTCCAATGGTGTGTTGATCCGTAGAACATCGGATTCGCCATTTGCCACCAGCACCGTCGGCCGCTAGCCGTCCTTTCGGCTTTGAGCTAGCTGCGTCATCACATCTGGGGCTAGTTGAGCTCATCCTCTGTTCCTTCCCAGTAGCATTTTGACCATCTTCCGACCTGGGGGTCTCATCTTCCGATGATATACCAACATATCTCTGGTTGTACTGATCCATTTAGTTTTCACGGCAAGAATACTGGGGTGGGTTGCCATTACCTTCCCCAGGGATCACATTTAGTCTGACCTCTCTGTCATGACCTTCCCGTCTTGGGTGGCCCTTCACGGTTTAGCTCATGGCATCATTGAGGCGCTCAAGCTCCAGCACCACGACAAGGTAACGATCCTTTGCTGAAGATAGATCATATACAAACCAGTAAAAAGTATGATTTTACACAACAGACAGAAATATTAATTGCACATAATTTTGCAATCCTTTTAGAAAGCCCAGTTGATCTTTTCACTAGAATAAAAATAGCTTTCCTTTCAAATTTCTATGGCTGTTGATTATTAAAAACATAATTAAATCTTCCTGCCAGGTTGCATAAAAGGGACAGTGTTTTAAATCAATCAATCTATCTATCTATCTATCTATCTATCTATCTATCTATCTATCTATCATCTTTTGGGTGCAATTCTAACATTAGTCATGTGAGGCTTTTTTTTAAAAAATGCACAAATATTTCTGAGACACAACTTTAAAGAAACATAAAGTTAATAGAAAACAATTCTGAAACTGTTCAGATAGGAAACAAAATCTTATAAGAATAAATCCTGGGACTAGATTGTATTTATATGTGTATATGCACATACACATACACATACAGTACATATACATATATATATTGTATATATATTATGTCTCACATAACTTTTTACAGATTTTTTTAAACTTTTTTTTCTAATTTATTCTTTACTTCACCATTAAAAACTACTTAGTTGCAAGAATATCTTTTGGACAGTTATACTATGCTATCACTGCAATTGTCATGAGCACTGATGGTGAGCAGGAGGGGGCCCCTATCCAGGGGGGAAAACGCATGCGTAGTAGTGAGGAGTTGAGCAGTCATTCAAAGAGACTCAGAACAGACCCGCCTTGACTTTTAGGGTTTATCTGTCTGGGTTTTCCCATGCTTCTTCAGTTTGTTAGGATTTTCTGTCTTATGTAGCAGTAATAAACACTAGAGACCTATTCCTCATCTCAGCGTGATTCCTGACTGTTAGGACAGCAATTCTAAGAACTTAATTTGAAGTAGATTTGCTGTTCTGTTTGTTTAGCATTAGAGGCAATGCAAAGGAGATCTACGTAAGGAACATATTTGTTATAAACATTTGATGGCAAATGCCCATTTATCCCTCCATCCCTCACAAATCAGTCTGAAGCTGACCTAGCGGTACGAGTAATTTAGTTAGTTTGCACTTGGCCTATGCCCAGATTCTGCTCATAGATGAACTGCCGTCGATTACAGTGCCCGTGGCCAGGCTTGGTGCAGCAGCATGTACGTTCCACCATCTGCTACCCAGATGTATTATTTATTTATTATATATATATATTGTAATTTTACATATTATCACATTTTACTTAAATTTTAGATACTATCACATTTTTGTAATTTTAGGTTTTATCACATTTTATATAATTTTAGATCCTACTTTATAACTGATACATAGATTGCTCCTTTTGGACTTCACTTATGGATTCTAGTCAGGTTGTTTTATGGATGTATTTTAATTTTTTATTAAATTTTATTTATTGTCTCTTAAATTAGATTTATGAGTACTCACAGAGTACTCATGGACACATTGCTTGTACTGGTCTAAGACTGTAATAAAATGACTGACTTTGCACACCACAAGAAGATATTAAAAATGGCAATACCTATAGCATGTGTTTATGTGCACACAGACATATAAATTTAACAAACATTATCTAGACCAAGAATTCTCCACAGTATAAACTGATAATGAGAACTGCAACCAAATATAATTGTTCTTCTAGTTTCATAAAGGTCTGGAAAAAAATTAAGTATTTTAAGGGTCTTTTAAATTCAATTGTTCACACTTCTGCCAGCCTCAGTACATTGAGAACAAGCAGAAAATACAATAAGCCGATCTGTTCTCCATTCAGCTAACCAACAGAGTTTAAAAGGGGGGAGATTTAAACGGTGTTCCACTTCTTGAACTGGAATATCAGAAATCACTTCCCCACCAATCCATACAAAAGGAAAAAACTGCAAATACTATCCCATCCCCTGCAGGTTTTCAGTATGTGATCTCTGTCTTTTTCTATCCATTTGCAAAAATAAAAAAATAATAAATGAGCAGCTGTTATAGCAGGAGCCATTTTCCACTGAAAGTGCCATTTCTTCTCTTTCTATTAAGAAAACCTGTTAGTTGTGTTTCTAGAAGAATAGAACAGCAGCATATTTGCAACCCACTGCTTTTCAAAAGCTGCAATGTGGAGCCTCTTTGGGTATTTCCCTACTTTATCTAACCACAGTATGAACATAATCTGGCAACATCTTGTCAGGTTGCAATGTTCCTTTTGTTGGAAGTGTGTCTTCTACCACTGCACCACAAGGGGCAGTAGAGTGTAAATGGGGAGTTAGGAGTTCCCTCTTTACCTCTCACTGTGACAAACTTTGTCTGTGAGACTGAAGATCTTGGGTGCTTCCTTCCCACCATACTTCGTCTTCACTCTTGGTTTCTGACTCTCTGCTCAGAGCTAATATGAAGTAGCTAGTTATAGTAGGAGCTTTGCCTATCTCTCTCCCCCACCCCTTGTATTTCCTATAATAAACTTTTTCTGTTAAAGTCAAGAAAAGCTGCTTCACTGGTTCTTGCTCAGGTTACATTCCTACTCTCTAGAAACACACTCAGCCAGCTTCTTCCAACACCTGTGATGTTGTCTGTATCTCATCCTCAGTCTATGAGTGAGCCAGGTTTAAATCATCCTTAGCTGTTATGTTTTGCAAGTAGTGTTGTCCTGCAGGAGATATGGGCCTCTTTTAGTAAAATCTGGCACTCATCACCAACTGTTCTGTCACATTCAGATGACCTGTAAGGGGTTGTGACAATCTGATCTGATTGGCCAGGATGGTGCAGACACATGCCCCTACTTGGTCCCAGGCACTTTCTTCTGCCTCCATTTTTTTCTGTCTAAGTGGAAAGAACTAGGAACAGCACCTGGTGCCATGTACCCAAAAGCAATTTGCGACCCACCAAATTGCTCCTTGATGGCTGTAGGAAGTGGGAGAGCTGACTGCCTCAAAAAAAAAACAAAAAAAACTGCAGCTCCATACCATCAAACATTTAATTACACTTAATCTTTAATTAGACAAAACTTCATGTGAAAACATGCCTGCTGATCAGGTGATTGGTGGCTGTGGGATCTGCATGGTAAAGCAGAAGAGGAAAATTTCTCAAAATCCAGCAGCTCTAGCCTGGAGTTCATATCAAAAAGATCCAGCATTAGTAGCAAAGCAGTGACAGGGTCCAATCAATTATCATGGCTTCCAGACAACTATAAAAGTTTTGGCCTCAAAGTTGGCAGTACAGGACCTTATCTGAGATGCACATCTGAGCAACCTAGATGGCAGCACAGATGTCTTTACTGACATCTAGTGGTCACCTGGTTTTGCCAGGCCAGATACCTTCTTGCAATATGCGAAGAAGAGACTGTTACAAAACTTCCATTCACAGGCAAAGGTTTACATTTTGGAAGCTTCACCCAATGCAATTAATCCTGATCAGAGCTAACTGCAGAAACAGAGCTACTAGCTATAAATAACCTATTCCTGAGTAAGCCTTAATTCCCGAATAGATCATTACACATCAAATGCTCTTCTAGGCAGGCTGATATATTTCACCTATGCCCTTTGACAGTTAGTGTAGCAGCCCTCACATTTTCACACATTTGAAAGCTATTCCCCAATGTTGAGATCAGAATCCAGAGCTGGATTGCCAGGGACAACAGAGGATGTTACACCAAGAGCCAACAGCCAGGCTGTGGCACCACTGGATTGGACTTGGCAGATTATCTATGCAGCTCTGAGCATTTTCTCTTCATCCTCCATGGAAGAAGACTTCTCCAAAGGGGTCACAATAGTGGGGTCAGTCTGTCAAAGTTTTTTAAAATTATTTTCTACATCACAAAAATGCACAGTGAAAAGCAACATGGACCACCAACAGAGTTACTAAATTTTCTCAAAGCAAGTCATTGGCATCACTTCAAAACACAAATATAATTGGACATATTTGAACTAAATGTAGCTTTTTAGTTTATAGCCAGGGTGCTTTGTCTTTAGTATGTCTTTGGAAATGAGTTTAATCCTGTGCTAGGGCTGCCTGAAAATGAGATTCTTGGATTTTATTGTTGTAACAAAAACTGGCTCTTTATTATGTTAATACTATAACCCCTATGTTAACTTTACTTAGTGATCAAAAAGAAATACTGTCGTTAGCATAACATTTAACTGTTCCTTCTTGCCTTTAGCAGTTATACTAACCTTTTATTTGTAAACTGAGAAAATGTAATGGAAATCAGAAGAACCCCCTACAGTGCTACTTTACACTTTAGAGTAAAAGGCATTTAAAACATTTGTTTTCTATTCACTAAAAATGTCCAGACACTGAATCAAATTTTTACTTCATAGAAACTTAATGGTAGCCTCAGATGCTTCTAAAATTCTTCTAAAACTGAAATTACTTCTTTGGAGACCCTTGCTGTCTCACTTATTTGCTTCTTTGTATATTCCTCAGTTCAAGAATTATTTGTCTCCCGAACAGTTGGCATCATTTAAAAAAGAGAGAGAGAGAAAGAGAATAGAGCATGTTCCCAAACTTACGAATTAAAAAGACAAGGCATGGAAAGGAAGAGAAGGAAAAGGAGAGGAGAACAAGGGGGAGACCAGATTCCAAAGTTGAAAATGAAGTGTTAGCTGTAAGCCACCTTTCGTGCTCAGTTTGGTAGAAGCTGATATTTCCTCATTAGTATTTTTGCTTGACCAAGAACTGCCATTCTATTATCCCCAATTGAAGGATTCCAGATTGTGCTGTCTTTCAACAGTCTAGGTTTAGGGCAACTCTTCAGTTCAGTTCAGTTTTATTACAGTCACTGACCAGTACAAGATACAATTCTGTAAAGATATACACATTAGCCTTAAAATATGAACCATTTTTAAATTTGAATTTACAAGTTCCAATTAAATGTTGAAATACGTATAGAACATAATGTAAATGAGCCCCTTAATCAAATTTAAAAACAATTGTATTAATTTACATTATCATGACTAATATTCTATCAAATATAAGTATCTATAGAAATATGATACGTAAAATATTAAAAAGAGTAAAATATATAGACCACTTAAAGTTATTACACGGGGTACATTACTACATTTTTCCAATCATAATCTGATGTATCTTCATAGCAGCTGTGCAGAATCTGGCTACTTGCGCCAACTGTGACAGTTGGACGTTCATCTATAAGTAACATTTGCATATAGTCTATATCTTTCTGCCTAGGATATTTATTGATCAGAGGTAATATTAGTTTACTCCTGAGCTCTTTATAAAAAAGACAATGGAGAAGCACGTGGCCTGTGCTTTCTCTCTCTCCATTGTTACAAGGACACTGCCTTGCAGCTACTGGGATTTTTGTGTATCTGCCTTCCAAGACTGCAGAAGGGAGTGCATGGCTTCGAGCTAGGGAGAAAGCTTTCCGATGGCTAGGAATTTCGAGTTGAGAAAGGTAGTTAGCAGTATTGACAATATATTTATTATGCTCTGAAGATAGGAAATGAGGAGCCTTCTCTAAGTCCATTTGTCTCTCTAAGTCCTTTATCCTTTGCTTCAGGGTCAATTTTGCCTGTTCATAATCCATCCTAAGAATTAAATCTGTGGAAAACCCTAGCTTTGCGAGACTAAATTCAATATCCTTTAACCAAGATGATTGGAAGTAATCTTGGAAAATGAGTGGCGCTAAACCTTGGGGATAATGCTTAAGTTTTAGCCAAAGGTTCAGGGAAGCTAGATGCACCCTTGCCTCAACTTTTATCATCCCAACTTCCAATTGAAGATAAGCGTTTGACACACATTTGGGCATTTGGAGTACTGCTCTAATAAATTTTGACTGCACTCTTTCCAGAGGTGTAATGCTTGAAGTCGGAGCACCAAAACAGGACCTGTAGAGGAGCTGGGCTAATGTCTTCACCTGGAAGAGCTTAAGAGCTGCTGGAATATAGTGTCCTCCTTTACTCCAGAAAAACTTTAGAATGGCATTGGCTGATTTTTGTCCAGAATCAGCTGCATAATCAAAGTGAGGTTTCCTAGATCCAGTGGCATGCACAACTACTCCTAGGTATTTGAAGCTAGACACTTGCTCTATTCTGTGCCCATTTATATTCCAGGAGCGAAATTTCAGCCTTTAGCGAAGGTCATTATCTTTGTTTTCTGATCATTTATTTCTAACTGATTATTAATACAATATTGGGCCAAGGATGTCAAAGCTCTCTTGAGACCTATAGGAGTCCTAGAAAGTATGACCGCATCGTCTGCATAAAGCAGCAGGGCAATATTTCAGTCCCCTAATTTAGGAGGGTGAAAGTCTGAGTGACTTAGGCATCTTACCATATCATTAATGTAAAAGTTTAAAAGTAGGGGAGCCAAAATGCAGCCCTGTTTCACCCCCTTTTGTACTTTAATTGGCTTGGAAAGTGATCCAGATCTATTACATCTGATCTTCAAGGAGGTATCAGAGTGTAGGGCACGTATTAGGTAGAGAAGCCTGCTATCTATTGAGGCAGCTTCCAACTTCTCCCACAGCTTAGTCCTAGATATAGAATCAAAAGCTGCCTTTAAGTCTATGTAAGCAGCATACAATGATGTTATCTTGTTGGAACAATATTTTTCAATCAAGTGTTGAAGAATCAGGCATTGTTCAATAGTTCCTCTGCCCTCTCTAAAGCCAGCCTGCTGGTCTGCTATAAGATTTCTCTGGTCCAGCCAGTCTTTGAGTTTTTCTTGCAAATGTCTAGTGTAAAGCTTGCTAATTATATTCAGTAGACTAATAGGCCTGTAATTGGCAGGATCATCTGTCTTCCCTTTTTTAAAAATCAGGACTATAATAGCCAGGCCCCAATCCTCTGGGATTCTCCTTGAGTTATCAATATAAGTAAAAAGCGATGCTAAAATTGGGGACCACCATTCAACATTATTCTTTAATACTTCCACTGAAATAAAATCCATTTCCAGAGCCTTCCCTTTTCTAAGTTGTCGTATAAGAAATTTGATTTCAGTCACCAAGACAGGAGGCCACCTTCATTCATTTGTGTCAACATCACATTGTTAGGATCCTCATACATTTTCTGGAAATGATATTCCCACACCTCTGGTGAAATGTGAGAGTCTAGAATATTAGATGATCTGACTGTCTGGTTGGATAATAATTGCCAAAAAAGGGAGGCATTCTTCAGTTTGGCAGCTTCAATAAGATGTTTCCACATGGTTTTCATGTCCTGCTTCTTCTTATCAGCCACCAGTCTCTTATACCGTTTTTTGATGGCAAGAAGGTGTTCAAGAGACTTTGAATTTGCGTTGTTATTAGACTCTGTCTCAGATTTATATAGATGATAAGCTGCAGTGAGGGCTTTCTTAGCTTTGACACATTCTTTGTCAAACCATGTCTTAGAGAAAGTCACAACCCTTTTGATATCAGGGTTAGTAACGCAAGTTAATATTGGTTGTTATTTTTGTATTAAATTTTTATACAAAATCAATGGGTCTTGTGAGGTTTTGGGAGACATAAACGATGATCGAATTGTTTGTAAATCATCCTCTGCCAATGTCTTCCTCACCCTTTGATCAAGTTGTAAGGTCCAACTGGCACGACAACTTACTTGTCCTGCTGGAACAATGACAGGGGTAAAATATGTCTCCGGCCGCATCTGACTAGTAGATGTCTTCAAGTGTAGACATAAAGTAAGGTGGTCATTTTCTAGATGTGGAAGCACCTTAAAGGACTCCACTGAATGTAATAAGTTAATAGAGACTAGCATATAATCAATAGTACTTTTCCTAGTCCTGGCCATAAATGTATATTCTCCTGGGTGACCACTTTTAATAGAGCCATTTGGTATGTATAGATTAAGCTTGTTTGCAAACTTGGCTAGACAAATCCCAGCATAGTTAGATCTTTTATCTTTAAAAAGGCATACAAGAGTGGCATCAGGTAAATTGGGAGCGTGGGTTGGAGGATACTGCTGAAATTTAGAGAACAGTGTATGGTCATCAGGACCTAGCTTGGCGTTAAAATCCCCACCGAGGAGTACCAAAGCACTAGGGTATTCCAGAAGGAGGTTATCAACGTACTGCTCTAAATCTGACCACATTGCCTCAATTTCAGCTCTTCTTTGTATTGGTGGGAAATACACATTAATAATTAATAAAGAAATATTTCCCAGATATAAGAGTACGGCCATATTTATTTGATTAAGTGGCTGAATAGATTTATGACCTACTCTCAGTGCAGTGGAAATAAGGATTCCTAGTCCACCTTTCATCTGCCCTGACCCTCTGCCAGCGGTTGCCTCCAACTTGTACAAACAATAGACATTGCATACAAGATCATCGGTTGTCCAAGTTTCCTGTAACAAAAGGACATCCGTATCTAACAAATGATCTAAATGGTTAAGGCCTTTGTTATGATACCATCTGGCTATATTCCACGAAATAATTTTCAGGGGATTTATCTTATACTGGTCTGCATACCATCAGGCCATATGTGTTAATATCCTTGATCTAGACAAACCCTCTTTATGAGCCAAGTGGGTCCCGTCCATATCCCCATCTTCTAAAGATCCAAGGTTGGAAATTTCTAAGGGTTGCTCATGAACTTGGGCCACTGTAATAATTTTTCCTTTAGTTGTTTCCACTTGCTTCTGTGTGATATTAATACTTGTAGTGAGAGCAAAAGGCTCCTCTATCTCAGATATTATGCCTGGATTTTGTAATTCTTGGTTCCCATTGACAGCTTTCTGCCTACAGCTAGTTTGCTCTCTCTTTTCAGTGCATTCATATTGCTGTCCCAGGTGAGGATTTTCTTCTTGCATTGTTTGAACTGTTAAATTTAATAGAGGGTTCACTGTGTGGCAAGTTGCCATTAAAGCTCCTTTTAAGTCATTTAATTTCTTAAGTGTATCAGCTTGTCTATTATCTGGTAGAACACTGGGTACATTAATTAAGTTTCCTTCTAAAGGATCGGGAGGCAACTGAGTTGTTATCGGGTGGAGAGAATGTTTACTATTATTGTTCCTTGGCATAGTCTCCATTAATGAGGTGTCCTTGGGTTTATCTGCAGGAGTATTTCTACTATGAGTTAAAATTCTAGCACTCTCTTGGTTATGCTGAATTATAAGGGGACTAACTTCCTCTGAATGAAAAACTCAGATTGGAAATATTGAGAATATATTCAGAAAAGGTTTCATTTTTAGTAGCATACTAGGTATCACAGAAAGACCAAAAATCAACAAAATCCATCTAAAGCTGCCTCTGGCTGGTAGCCAGTCTATCTTTTGTAAATCTACAAATCGTTTCTCACATTGTAGTAACTCACTTAATGATTGTAGTATCTCTCTTTTCATCTCCCATTTGCCTCCATTAATTCTATTAGTTTGTATTTGAAGGGCTATCTTATTGGGTTGTAAATAACATTTACCTAATACAGTTTTTTTACCCTTTTCATCTATTTCTATACAGTTGTTTGTCATTTTCATATCTTCCCTTTTAGCGCCTAATAAAGGGTTAACTTCAGAGGCTGAAACTTCCCTTCCTCCACAGCCTAACTGCAAGGAGTGGTGTAAGTGTTAGCTTTATCAGAGGCCTCAGTTTGATTTGCATGATTCTTAACTGAATTCAACAAGGGAGTCTTTTAAAGAATCAACTTGAGTTTTGATCGTAGTCAGTAAATCAAAGATTGAGAGAACCGTCTGTGCTATCAATAGACTGTGTCTAGTTATAAATTCCAACGAGTTTTGGACTTCCAAGCTTTTATGATCAAGGAGTCCTTCCTTATTTAATTGTTCAGCAGCTGTGCAAACAGCAACAGCCTGTGGGAAAGGAGTATTTTCTATCAATGATGAAGTAAACTCCAACAATTGCTGACTCTCTATCTCAGCCTGTAAGTCCCACTCTAAAGAATCCTTTCTATTCAGTAGGTAAGTCAGGGAATCAAAATTTGCTGACGAGGTTCACTTACTTGTAACAAATCTGTCCACCTTCTGTTGTTTCAGTGGTTTAGATGCGGGTTGCGTTGCCGAGGGAGTCCTTTGTCTCTTCTTCCTTTTCCCCATATCAAAAGATATGTAGTATAAGTAAAATATAAATAAGCAAGGGAGGCTCCGTAGTAGGATGACAAACTATCTAAAGTTGAATGGTGAATTTAAAATGTGGTAAAATAGAAATAAAAGGAACTTGTTAGAGGAGCTTGTTACAAGACGTTGCAAGTGGGAAGCATTCCGTTTAGGGCAACTGAAAGTCGGTATGACAAATAAAGCCAGTTTCTTGCAGTTGATGACAGTAGGAATATCATATTTGGGATACTGGTCAGAGAGCTTTGAGCCCAAATCAGTCATTTAGGCTTATTCATCATTTGCTGGATGATATTGCAAAAATGTAAAAATTATAGCTTTCCAGATATTGTATCACAACTCCAGTCATCCTAGACGTTTGTCTTGTTGGGTGGACCTCATAGGAAATGAGTCTAATAATATCTGGAGAGCCATGGATACTCCACCCTTGCTGATAGCAGGTGTCATTGATTTAAAAGACAAGAGATGCTTCATTTTTTAGTTAAAATGTGGTGATGAATGTTTGAGAATTTCTGCTGTGACCGTGCCACAAAATTCAGCTATTCCAAAGTTGGAACTTTTTTAGTATCCAACTAATCCAAGTGCTGCAATTGGACTTTGGTCTTGAGAATTGCACTTGGGTTGTCTTTTTTTTTCCTCTTAAAAAATCATAATCCAGGCATGTCCCTGATGCTACTTCTTAGGCTAGTTGGGGGATTGGGGGATTGAAGTGCTGGAGAAAAACAGGGAAGATTTAAATAGTATATGGTTCACCGAAAAGCCATTTTGGATACAGTTGATCGTGACTGAATTGCTAGTGATGGAACTTGGTGAGTATAACTGTTTGCAAACCCCACATACAGCCATCTACCCTCTTCTAAGACAGGTGGGATAGTTTTAAAACAGTATGATAGATAGAAAGTAGGAAGGAGAAAGGAGAATTCTCTCCTCCCCTTATTTCCAGTTCATCATCATCCTTTAAAGATTAAGAGGACATTTCCTACTCCCCCCAATAATCCCCCCCCCAAATTGTATTTATATCAGTGAGCTGTTATACCAGTACATGTAATGTTGCTATGCTTTGTGGTAGATTATTTTTACTTATTTATGGCCCACTCCAGTCAGTTGACTGTGAGCAACATGCAATTCCCAAAATCCATAACTTGGGTTAAAAATAGACAAGAGAAACAGGCAAAATCAACTAAATGGTTAATTCCATAATCAAATCCAAACTAAAAACCATGCATTTTTTAACCATACATAAACTGAGAGTATAAACATTCAAAACTAAAGTAAAGCCAATTCATAGAGTAGATGCACACACAGAAACATTAAATAGCAGGGCTGTGGGAAGCTTTGAAGGACGATTTCACTTTGATAAAGTTCTGAATGAAACTTCCCTTTCATATGGTTCCTGTGCTCCTAAGACTAGGTCATTTCAGTCTGCTCCAGAGCCTCTCTTACAGAAATCACACTATGAAAGAAGGTTAAGAGGATCCTTCTTTGGCCAGAAGAAGCTCCTGGGCAGTGCATTGACAGGCCAAACGTCCTGGCCAGGGTATCTCTGTTGACTTCTCCTGCCTCTGCATGGGAAATTCCATTACAAATTAAGCTGCTCTGCAGCTTTGCTTATTATTTCCCTATCCTGAATATTGCTTGTCCCACCTACAGTGCCTTTCCTGGTATTTTCTGAGAGGGAAGCATGGCAGCCACAGTTCTGCTTTTGATCTAGTCCCTGCTATTTTTAGAGGTAATATTTGAACTGTTGAGGGAGCTGTTGTTCCAGATTATTTAATTCTGTGTAAAAACTGATAAAACCAAGTACATGATAAAGTTGCTGTTGGCAGAGTGCTGGAAAGCATTTGGCCCAGGAGAGATCAGAAAAGTCACACACCAGGCATTTCTATAAAAATAAATTTATTTACAGAAAGCACAAAAACATATTTACAGGCTTGTGCATTTTCACAGGCTCTCAGAGAGGAGAGAGCTCTCTCAGAGAGCTGCTTACTGGCTACAAGGCTAAAATAAAACTGAAATTAAAACAAGTCCAGGCAAGGTTCCTCCCTCAGGCAATGCAACTATTAACACCTAAACTGAGGACAATTAAATTTGACCTCTTCACCTGGCCAGAATGATTAGTTACCATAGTAACCTTAATCTGTAGCAGAAAACAATATACCAACAGTTGCCACTACTGTGGCCTCCACAAGAACATCTCTAATGGTTTGAGCACCTTTTCCTCTCATGCCTTGGTCACCTTCTGAGTGGTTTATTGCAATATGGGACTAGCCTTGAAGACCACTCAGAAACTGGTCCAGAATGCAGTGATGAAAGCAGTTATGGGCAAACTTTGATACCCCCATGTTACATCCTTGCTCTGCGAGCTACACTGGCTTCTAGTGGATTCCAGGTGCAATTCAAGGAGCTGGTTGTCACAAATAAAGCTGTTCATTGCACTGGACCAGACTATTTGCAGGACCACCTGTCTCTGATCATTTCTACTGATCCCATTATGATGGGTATATTCTGGACCCTGTCTATTAAACAGTCTATTAAACAGGAGAGTCTGAGTCTGATTACATTACATCAGTGTTTGAAGGCCTGGATGTTCTCTTGGGCATGGGGTCTGGCTGAGTCTGTCAGTGTGATTCTGTGTTTTCTTAGGATAAAGTTGGCTTTGTCACTGGGCATTAAGTTACTACCTCATCTGCATACAAATTAAGAGAAATTTATTTGAACAGGGCAAGCCCACAAAAAGCTGAGGGAAAAAATCACTTTAGAATCTAAAGGAACAGCTGATTTCTAGTAGGACTGTATTTTGATTCAGAGTGAAGAATAAAGCCAGGGTGAATTGGGGCAATTGGACAGGGATTTTTTTCTCAACTAAAATGGAACAACCAGTTCCAATCTGTTCTTTCTCCATAAAGAAAAGGCTATTAGATCTGGGCTACAAAACGCCAGCCAGTTGTAGGTTACTTAATAAACAAACCATGGTTTAGTGGGATGTGCAACCTCAACCACGATTCTCATGGAAAATCTTATGTAGCTATTACTTCTTATTTAAGACTGTAGTGATAGAACACAAACTTTAAATCATATTTTCTACCAGTATTCATATCTTTTTAATATTTTTTATTCCAAACTACAAAAGTTAAAAATGATTATGAAATACAGCCTTTTGACTTTCAATAAAGCTGTTTGGCTTCCATACTCAGACTGAGCTGCCAGTCTGAAATATTTTGTGGTAGCTCAATTATAACTTCACCTCCACTTGTCAATCATCCTTTTTACCATCGGCCATATCAAAGACACATTCATCTTTATCATTCTAATGACAGCTTTCCATTTCCTTGTCTTCATCATTACAGAAGTGATGGTCTTGTTTCTCAACAACATGATTAAGTCCAAAGTCATTTCAGAGGAGCTTTGGCATCTGCCCATCTTCTGTGTGTGTGTTTTTTTTTTAATATTTCATGCTTGCTTTTTAATTTGGTGTCTGTTTCCACAGGTGACATTGAATATATTGCATCAAGAATTGGAATGTTTTATGAGCTTGTACTGCAGAACCAAAAGGAGAGAATGATAACAGGGATATTATATAGAGACAAGGAAGACTATCTTTTTGTTTTGAAAAAGTTTGAATTAACTTTGAAGCACCCTCAAGAATATGGAAGGTGCTCTTTTTCTGAATATCATTGGGCATATAACTCATTCCTAGATTAAAAGAATACATTCACTCAAATCTATCATAACCAAGTCAGGAAGATACCCCGGCCATGTGATTTTCCAATACTTGCTGGAATTGGGTATGAAAGGAGTGATAGGAAATGGTTTTCCTTCTTATTTTTGTTTCTTCCAACCAAAAACTGCTTCAGTTAAAAAAGTAAATTTGTATGGCTCAAAGTTACAGCACATGCTTTGCATGCAGTTGGTGCCAGCTTCCATCACTTGTATCTCTAGCTAGAAGAGCCTCTGTCTGAAACCTGGAGAGCTGCTGCTCATCCATTCTTAGATGAACCAAAGCCCTGACTCAGTAGAGCTCAGCTTTCTATGTTCCGAAGACATGAAAAACAGAAACAAGAAACAAGGGTCATATTAAAATTAAGTTCGTGGTTTGTAAAGATTAGAGAGACAGAACTGGCGTGCTTGGAAGTACTGGTGAAAATTATAGCAATAATCTTAATAAATGTAGATGTAAGAATATACCTCCAGAGAGTCCCTATTTATGAGCTAGTGGAGAACTGCTACTCTGCACAGCATTTGTCTTCCAAAGCAGGTGCTCCATGAGTGCATAGAGCTGGAAATGAGAATTCACAGAATATTCCCTCACTCTGCTGCCAAGAGAAATGCTTAAATAGACAATTGTGCTTCCTACCAAGGATAATGATAGGAGAGGTACCAATTGCTTCATTTGGAGCTTAGACAGCAATTAAAAGTATCTCTTCAGAATGCTGCTGCTATTATTATTATTAATAATAATAATAATAATAATAATATAATTTTGTGTATCCATAGCTCATGCATATTTTCACAGTGCATTTAAGAACTTTAGTATGGGGTTGGAAATACAGGTTTGTTTGTTTGTTTGTTTAGCACTGAGACTGGATAGGGTGAAAATACAAATTTGATTTTGTAATCAGAAACAGGAATTCAAACCAGAAAAGAGAAAAGATGCCTACCAATTTTATTATCCTGTACCATGCAAAACAAAAAGCCAAGCAAATATACATTTGAAAGGTTTTACTGTCCTTTGTTTCCTGAGGTTAGCTGGGGGTCATTAGCCTGAGAGCATGAGGACTTGCCTTGAAATGTGAGTCATCAGCAGGAGAAAGGCAGGGATGTAAGTGTTTTCTGTGATGGTCCAAAGTTTTGGTAACAGAAAATTAGATGGCCTGGTCCAAATGTCAAGCCAAGGGTCTGAGTACAGGCCAAGGAGCAAGAGAAGAGGAACCCAGGTTTGGTTTCCAAGAGAGGAAGCAAAGGGCAAGGATCTAGGGGCTGCTCTTATATAGAGGCCCCCCTCGGGGTACTGCCATGGCTTGATTACGGCATTGCTGTCCTTTCTTCTCAAGGGGTCCTGCTGATTGCTTTTGCTTTGCCCTTTATAGTTGCCAGTGTGTTCTTGGGCATAGCGCCCCGCCAGAATCGTTACCTGAATCAGGTCTCACCAGCTCAGACTCGTTGTTTCCTAGAGCTGCAGCATGCTGGATGTTCATACTGATTGTCTGGCCTGCCTCTTCAGCCTCTGATTTAGGGGATTCAGAGGACATCATTCCTTGAAGTTATTCATTGCAGATATGATACATTGGCCCACTTGGCTATGCTACAAAAACAGGGTGCATTAAGTGGGAGCTTGGACTTCCAGGCTCAGAACCAAAAGGCCTGTTTTGAATGTTTGACTGCATTTCATTCAAATGCAATACAAAGGCAGAAAGATTTTGAATGCTTCTCCATAAGGAATAGTGGAAAATCAAAACAACCCCCTTGTTCCTTTATTTATATTCCTAGGGATGCAAAATTAGGTGGGGTGGTAGTCCTCACTTAGTGCTAATCTAATGAATACTGGCCATGAGGATAATTTTTAGGTTATTTTAAAAATTTTCCTGAAGAAAATAATGAAAGCAGTAGAATCAGAACTCAGCTCACCAAATGAACAATCACAATGAGAATAGGAGATGAACACCATAATACAAGCAAATATCTATCTATCTATCTATCTGGACATTGGCTTGAGGCTTCTTTCATAATATTTTCATATCTGATTTCTCCAACAGTAATGCTTAAGAAAATGTGGAAGGATATTTGGAGTTTTGGCAAGTTGTTTTAAAATAGAAGATCGTATTTGCTTTGAAAGGAATTAAATGAAACTCTGTTAGACTTTTCATAAATGATATATCTCTGAAGTTATCCTATAAAATAATTGATCTGTATATATTTATAAAAATCGCATCAAAACCATATGAATGTATCAGATTAACCCATTTAAATCAATGGGGCTTAGGTTAACTTTGATATGACTGCTTGTATCTAAGCAGTACCAGCTCAAGGGTTCATGGTATCCCTAAACCAGATTGACTAATGGCCCCAACTCACCCCAGTGTGAAGATTTGTATTTATAGAATGATTCAGAAGAAGGGACAGCATTGGTACCCATTAAGCTTTGGCCCCTAGGCGAGTACCTACTCAGTCTTAGCCTAAAGCTAAGTCATTATATGAGCTACATTAAAAATTATATAAGTACCTAATCACTACATATCTAGAATTACTGCTTCAATAAAAAATATATTAATTTTTATTCTCTGACTGTTATAGCAGCATGATAGGCCTCATTCTTGAACAGAAGACCATTAGGTTTGAATCTGTCAGTATCATTTATCATTTATTTATTGCTCTTTTCTGAACTTGGATTTCAGAGAGACTTATACACATCATTTCCACAAAATACAAAGAAAAGACATCATGTTGCGATTTTATGGCTTGTTTGTATCTCAGACAATTAGGACAACTAGCTTGGGAAATCAGAAAAACATCCTGGAAGATAGCAGTGGGAAACTATTTCTATATGTTTGGCAAGAAAAATACATTAGAATCTTTACCATTTTAGGCATAATAACAAAAGAGGAAATGATCATATATTTCTCTCAGCTTCTGATCACCCATCTTGAGTCATAAATACTTTCATTGAAGACTCTGAGGATCAAATTAGAATACAATATGGGATATTTATTTATTTACTTACTTACATTATGCTTTTACTCCAAGAGATTGAATTAATGTATGTAAACACTTCCTCCTCTAATTTTTCCCCACAACAATAACTTGTGTGACAGGTAGGGCTGAAAAAGGGGGCTGGACTAAATCCAACACTAAACTTCCTAGTGTAGCTATCTAAAAATTAAATCTTTCAGTGAGTACTGTTTATTTTTCATTTTGGGAAAAAAAGTTATTAAAAATCTGTACTATGGGTGTTATTACCTGGAGTAAGATATTGGTTCATGTGTGTGCATGAAATTCAACCCTTTCCTCTCAATTGCTCTTCTGAATAAAATAGTTCTTACAATTCCGATTTGTTCTATGAGATAAAATATATTATTGCCATAGCAGTATGATTTGTCCTTTTCAGCCAAGAAAAGTTAAATGCTCTAGCAGTCTGTTCAGCATGCGAACTAGGATGCTATTAATGATCTAATATATAAATTATTATATCCCCAGCAGTGCATATTTGTAGCTGTTTTATATAGCGTGACTCTAAGATGAAACTTACATCCTAAGATATGACAAACCTATTACTGTCCTATCCTCTATTGCTTTCTGGCATTATAACTCTGCAAACAAACTGCTTAATATCAGTCCGTGTTTCTATATTTCAATAAAACATCAAGAACACTCAAGCAGATGGATAAATGGGTATAATCAGGGAACAGAATATACCATGGTTACAATTTATCATTTACAATGTGCTTAATATGTAATTAAAGTTATACACCAGTTAAAACCATAAGTAAGTTTCTGCCTGTGAGCTTCTGACCTTAAGTAGGGACAAGAAACTCAAGAAAAGGTAAATAAAAGGCGAAGTCAAGCTGTCATATGAGAGAAATGTTAAAAGCCAAAGTTGGGGGGTGGGGGGAGAAAGACATGCACAAAATAAGGAAACCCAGAAATATAGCCTTAAAGTTCACCATTCCATTAAAAGTCAATTTTAAAGTGAGAAAATAAGGAAATCAGGTTTGATGGGTAAATTAATGTAAGATGAATGGCACAAATGAGGAGTTTAGAGAGAAAAAGGAACAAAGTGAGAACAAGACTGTATAGCATTTAATGACAAGGTCTGAATATAATAAGAGAAGTTGGAAATAATCCAGACATCAAACACTGAAGGTAAGTGGAATATAGAATTAAACCATGTACGTTTCTATAGATATTAAGACTGTGTGATCATTTCCATTTTCAATGGGGAATGTTCTTGTGTAAGTCAAATATATTGTAACAGGCATAGATATGAGCAATATTGGATTTCTTTTTTCTGTCCCCCCACCCAAATTGGAGGGTGTTCATGACACATCACTATTGAGCATGTTAGAACAATTTGTACTTTAGTTGTACTTTGTACTTTAATTTGTACTTTAGTTAGCAATCAGAATGGTTTTCCAAGAGAATAATGCCATTTAATTAGGGCAAGAATTATACTCTAGCTTTTAAATAACACATTTTGTGACAAAGAACTGATGAGCTTAATATTCAGGTGCTTATTACAGTACATATGTTTTTAAGGTTTCATGATCCTGGTTAAAAACTAATATGCTGGAAGTAAGAATTTTGTTTTCAAATGCAGCCCATGAGATCTAATGAAATACATTAGTACCATATTTGTATAATGTTGCTGCCTGATACTGTTTACTGTTTAGCTAATATTAGCAGTAGAAAATGTATGTCCATTTGACACAATACACTGAGTGTAAGAGAACATATAATAAGTAGGGTTACTTGCTCCTCAACTTGAAATCTGCCCTTTGATATTAGTTATGCTTATTTTTTGTGGATCTGAAATACTGAAAGGGCATTGCCTGCCACCATTATGCTATGCTTTATATATAAGGAAGCACCTGATTATATCTTATTGTTCATTTTATTTACTTATTCTATTTTAGAGACTTTTGAGGGGTTTATTTATTTTTCAAATTTCTATCACTAATATTCTAATATGATAATATAGTATAATATATAATATATTAATTAAAATTAAAAATAATTAATATTAAATTAATTAAAAATCTGTTAATCTGTTATATTATATTGTTATATAGCATATAACATAAAATATTATATTATAATAAAAAACTAATATTAATTCTAAGACTGCATAAAGAAATATCACTATAAAATTCAGTGAGTCCTCTTTGAAAATAATTTCTCTCTAGACAATGATGAAAATGGCTTCCTTTATTCTCCATGGTCATTTCAGCATTGCCAAGATTTCAGTGATAACCATCATAACCCTATATAGAAGAACCATACCTAACCCAATTGTTTGGTAAACATTTTCTTTTACTGAGACAGGGTAATCATTAAATTTCCTAAATATATTATGGGTCATTTCATCTCAGTAGTCATTAAAATTAAAGATGACTAGATCAATTTATGTTCCCTCATAATAATTATAAATTCTTAGAATTTCTGGTCTTTTGGGAACCACATTTCCCAGTATTCCCTGTGGAGAGGGGTTGATTAATAATGCATCCAACGTTTTATATGTAAGGTACATGAATGCATGCATGCATGCATTTCTTTTTTTATTGTTTATTTTATGACTAAAAACAATATTTGAAGACATTTGCCCGGCTTGTATGGAACATAGTTTGTGTAGACTAAATGTAGACTTCAAATTATCTACAGTTCTACACTGAAGTTCACCAGAAAAAGTTTCCAGAATATCAAATATTTGATTATTTTAAATGAAATACAGTAGTTATATTGCTTCTTGGCATTTTGGCTAAGATTAAGTGTAGTATCTCTTTTGATCAGTTTAATATCTGATAAGTTCTTTATCTGAGAACTACTGTACATACTGTACAAACTTCTTGTTCATTTTTTGCTCACCACTAGTGATAAACTTCCAAAAGGGTTTTGTCCAAAGACAGATAAATTCACACAGACAATGCTCACTGGCAGGCAAAAACATTTTGGTGGGCAAAAAAGGAGCCATACTGTGTTTCAGTTGCTTAGTAGTGTTGCGTACTCCTATTATACTGTGGAATAAATCATGAATTTAAAATCTGAATTTAAATTACAGATTGAAAGTAATCACTTATTGCAAAAGTGCATTATTTTCATTGAGCCACATTGTCTAGGAAACAATTCTTTTTCTTGCTAGATGAAAGCGTTCTTCAGTGATTGAGTGCTCTATCTAATCACCATCTTGTTTGCCTAGAAATAACTTCAACAATGTATCATTCTGCTACAGAAAATTTCTGTCCTATCATAGAGTGGGAGAGAGAAAATGCTAAACTGCCAGACTTACAACTGTAACAGTTATCTTTTGCAACCCCATTAAACTCTATTTTCTATGTATATAATTTTTATTAAGGATTTTAATTACAATAGTAAAAACTAATACAAACTTAACTTAAAGAAAGAAATGAGAATAGAAAGAAGAAAGTGTGCAAGAAAGAAGAAAGAGAAAAGAAAGATTATAAGAGAGAAAAAGAAAAGAAATATATAAAGAAGTGACTTGCAACCTTCATTACAAGTATAGACAAATTTAGTAATTCTTCACCCCAATAAGGTTACAAACATATATATCTTCATCCCATATCCCCTCCCTTTTCTATAAGCAAATCCATAAAACATCAAGTTTTCAATCCTGGTGTCAGCAAAAAGTCTGTAAAGGCTTACCAGAATTTTGCAAAAAAAAAAAAAAAGTCTTATTTTAACCTTGATCAAATAAGCCAACTTTATATTCCTTCCTTTTATTTCTAACAGTCTTAATCTTATTTCATTCAAATATTGTCATACAATTTGTTCTCTCTTCAATTCTTCTTTATCCCATTGCATAGACTTCTTCAATGGTTTAACAATCCTCTTGTAATGACTGTATTACTCAACTTGCCATCAAATTCGATTCATACGTGGTTATAGTAGAAATCACTTTAATGGAGCATAGTATACAGAATAGTGGAAAAAAAGTTGCTAATGAAAGTTCCCATGTTTTCCCCAAGTTAAACAACCCAAAGAATTCAACCCCCCTCCCTTTCTCAGGCATGCAGCCCCCCTCTTTGCACCAGTCAGTTCAGTTCCATGCAGATGTCTGCAACGGCTCGGCAGCTTGACCTTGGATACCAGAGATAGTCCAAACAAGATGCTTTCATACTCCTGGCATGTTCCCCCTCCCAATTCTACTGATCCTCAAGTCCCAACACAAGTTAACTCCATTCATGCATGCAAATCCAATCAGATGTTCTGGGAATGTTTGATCACGAAGCATGACACCTCTTTTGTAGATCCAATAAGAAAACATTTCCAAGGTCAATCTCTTGGTTTGTCATTTATATTTTCCCTTTAATTTTTTAAAACTTGAACTAGTTTATTTTGTATATTCAATAAAGCATTTTTTTTCCAAATCATTCTCCTGGCCTGTCATTTGTAGTTCCACGTTCTCTGTCGTGTCAGACAAAATTTGTTCCACATCTGTCATCCCCTCATTAACATCTTTTGGACATCATCTATCCATAGAGTCAGACATCATTACTGACACTGTTGATATCGTAGCTACTAATTTCTGGCTCCATTCTTCAAAGATTTCCTTTAATATTCAATATTTAATATTTTTCAACATACAAGTATGGATTATGCTGGTGCAAATTTGTATTACATAGAATGTTTTTTCTTGTATCTGTATATATAATACATCTTTTCCAATGAGATACTGGCTTGTAATAATAGTTGTATATTTTATTGTATTTTTTTTTTTTTTAAATGTCTTAAAAAGCAATTACTGATTTAATTTTATTGTGGGATTTGTTGCTTTTAGTATGCTTCAAGTTTTTGCTCACCACCTAGAGACTTTGATAATGGGTGGATTAGATATCTAATAAAAAATTAAATAGCAACAACAACAACATTATAGGGTCTTCTGTTAACTGAGGCCTCGGTTATATTTCTGGAGTTAATCTAATGTCTTTTCAGATCACAGATATATCTTGGAGACATTCATTGAGTATCTGCTGAACATGTTGCATTTTCCCTTAGTGAGCATGTTAGAATTTCAAGTTTATATAAAATAGGTATTGTTGCTCATAGTGTGTATAATTATCCCATTAACATCTTGCCTAAAAAGATTTTCTAAGCTTTATTATTTTTTCTAAAATGGATAAAACCTTTTCAACCATAACAATATGGCTAAAAAGTAAATGTGAATATTTACCAACAACACTGATGTCAGCATTATTTCATCTTTAATTATTTTTTATATTATTGTCTGCCATTAATCTCAGCATTCCCAGGAGAATACAGAGGTAATTTATGTAGTTAAAAACAATCCATGTCTGTACTATCTAGTCTTTTAGAAGAACAGAGTAGCCTATACTGATATAATGTACAGCTGCTATGCTCTATTGGATATTGAGACTCACAACTCCTGCTCAAGCAGTAGCTAGAAGTTTATGGTTCAAAGGACATTTTCTAGCTCTGGTTGATGCACCAATTGTGACAAGGGGACCTAACTATAGCAACTTACACTTTCATTACCATGTGGTAACACCAATGTTTCTCAACCTTGTCAACTTTATGTATGCTGGAAATTGAAGTCCACACATCTTAAAGTTGACAAGGTTGAGAAACACTGGGTTAGACTAATGCAATGTGCTCTACATGGGGCTGCCTTTAAAGACCACTGCTGTCAGCCTTCTCTTCTTTAGGCTAAACTTGCACAGTTCCAGGGCATACAGTAGCAACCTTCCAATACTTGAGCAGCTACTTATAGGAAAGAGGGTATGGATGTATTCTCCATAGCACCTGAGGGTAGGACAAGAACCAACAGGTGGAAGTTTTACAGAAGGAAATTAAAAACTCAAAGGAATTTCTATTAAGCAGTAGAATACCCAGCCTTCTGGAGGCTTAAGGTTTTCAAGCAAAGCTAGATTCCCATATGTCTGGAATCATTCCTGCCCCAGACAGGGGGTTAGACTAGAAGACCTCCAAAGGTCTCTTCCAGTCCTATGATTCTGTGGTTCTTTGGTGCTACTTGGAAACTATAACGAGTCCAGAATGCAGTGGTCCATTTGCTAACTGGCACCTGATGCTAGAAACATATTATACCTGTACTATATGTCTTGCACTGGCTACCACTTAGTTTCTGGGTACAATTTAAAATGCTGGTTTTGACTTATGAAATCTTTTATGGCTCAGCACCTGGCTACCTTGCAGGATCATTACTCCAGCCTGAATCAGCCCAACTTGTTAGAGCATCCAGGGTAGTTAGTTGTTAGTTCCCCACTTCTGAGAAGTGAACCCAGGAAGGGTTGTTTTTCAATGGCAGCACCAGTCCTCCTATGTTTTCCCACAGTCTGCTGGACATTCCATCATACTACATCATAGAACCTGCCAAAAGACCCTTGGATTGTGATGGAATAGAAATGGAACAAATAAATGAAGAACTATTTGCAAGCCACAAAGAAGCATGCAGTTATAACCACCTGAACAAATAGTATTTGCTTCTTTCCTGAATCAGCCCCATATCTGCATGATCCCATCAAATCATCTCTCTTTAGCAATTGAGCCAATATTTCCTGCTCTGATGCAGCTTAACAGGAAGTGCATGATGTCAATTTTCCAGTGCAAGCAATGGGGTTTTACACTGCTTCTTTCACCACTTCTCTTACAATGTTATAACTTTTCCTAAGAATGTACTTTTCCTGGATCTCTGGGTAGGTTATTTACTTGAGTTACTGGTTTTGTTTGTTTCAGCTATTTATGAACTCTCCTGTGAAGCATATAAACATTTGGGCAAAACAACAGGTTCTTACTGGATAGATCCAGATGGCAGTGGTGCACTGGGACCTTTGAAAGTTTACTGCGATATGACAGGTAACGGCACTGTGCAATGGAATTTTTTTCTTTTGTTTCTAATAGGTCAGATCTTTTTTTTTATATTGCAAATGTAATACAGAACACTACACAGTCACTTTCCTTCTTCATAAGATTCTTCTGAAGGTAAAAAAATGACCATCCTAGGTAATGTTTGCTAAAGGAGAAAGTGAGCCCCCATGATTCTTCTGTTAGGACAACTGCTACATAGTTCATCTCTCATAGCATCATTGCATCTGTGGCCAAGCAGCCAGTAGATGGAGAAAATGCATCAGTAGTTCTCCTTCCTTTGGCTGGATCAAATATTAATGTGGATGAGCAAGAGTTCAAACCGCATTTGCTCTATGTTCTAATCATCATGCAGCTCTGGTTTTCAGCCAAGTGCTGCATTTCATCAAGCCAAACACGTGAGCAGAGTAGTTTACACTCCTTTTTTAGATCAGACCATCTGAGAAATGACAGCTTGCTCTGCTCAGTAACACAATAGCTTAACCATAGTGTAGGCACTAGACTAAGCTGTATTATGTCTTCAACCTGACAGCAGCAATTACTTGTCTAATCCTAAACATTATGAGAGTTTCATAAAAGTATTCTATAGTGCATAAATACATTATGTAGTTTTCAAAGGTACTAGGTTGTTTCTCTGCCTTCATTTTTTTCTGACATTATGATATCACAATGCTTGTTACTGTCCAATGCATGTAAAATGTCTCAGAGGGGCTTTGCTTTTGCATGGCAAATATTCAACTCTCCATTGATCAGGACCTAAAATTTTCTACTTATTATTTTACTTTGTGTTCAATATTCTTTGCTTCACTTAATCAATCAAATATAGAAGGAAGAAATTGTTCTTTTCTGTTGCTCATATCTTCTATAATTGGCTTCTATAATTGGCTTCTTAGGGGGGACTTATTCATTTAAGTCCTAGGTTTGATATTTTTGCCATACAAAAGTACAATATTGTCTCAAAAGTCTCCCATTAAATTTAGTAGGACTTATTCACTAATAAGAGAGCCAGACTGATGTAGTGGTTAAGGCATCAGGCTAGAAACCAGGAGACTGTGAGTTCTAGTCCCACCTTAGGTGCAAAGCCAGCTGGGTGACCTTGGACCAGTCACTTTCTCTCAGCCCTAGGAAGGAGGCAATGGCAAACCAGTTCTGAAAAAACTTGCCAAGAAAACTGCAGGGACTTGTCCAGGCAGTCTCCAAGAATCGGACATGATTGAATGGATTAAAAAAAAAAAATCACTTATAAGGAAGGGATAGAAATTCATTCACACCTGAACTGAAACATAATTAAATATTTACACTCATTTTATTTTTGCAACATAGTGTACAGAAAGAATAATAAAAACAGCTCATATTACAAAAAGAAAGACAAAATACATCTCAGAGAAAATAGCTGCCTGAATTGTACATTATATACAAAATTGTATATTACATGAAAATACACATAAATGTCTACATGAGGAGAAATGTGTATGCATCAATTTTCATCTGCATTGTTATATTATTGTATTTTCTTTTTAAGTTATATTGTTTACATTGCAATCTGTATTATTCTTTAGCAAAAGTTTGTTTCTATCATTTAACAATCTTTCAGGGATAGCAGTAGTGATAGAAAATGGAAGAATAACTTTCTTGGCCTACTTTCTGCTTGGTGGCAGTAGGTTGCTTGCTGAGTATGAATCTCAGGCAAAAATGTGAATGTGGAAATGTTAGAAAGAGTACTGATTTTTTTGAACTAGACTTTTTCTGTTGTCCAAACCACAGATGGGTGACTGGGAGAAGGAAAGTTCTGTATCCAGTTCTAAGATCCAAATCCCTTCTCCTCTGTAAAAAATAGTCATATGCTGCAGAGCATGAACAAGGATAAACCCTTAATGTTCTCTTCTCAATTTGGCTACGTAATTGACATTGATAAACTAGAGCAAGTCCAGAGAAGGGCTACCGAGATGGTGAAAGGACTGGAACTAAGCCCTACAAGGAATGGTTAAAAGACCTAGGTATGTATAGCTTGCAGAAGAGAGGTTTGAGAGAGGACATGATGGCTGTCTTCAGATATCTGAAGGGCTGTCACATTATAGGTGGTTCGGACTTATTCTTGCTTGCTCCAGAGGATAAGACTAGAACTAATGGGATGAAACTTCAAGGATGTAGATACAGATTAGACATTAGGAAGAACTTCTTGACAGTAAGAGCTGTCAAACAGTGGAACAGGGTACTGCATGAAGCAGTTTCTTCCCCTTCATTGGAGGTTTTCAAACAGAGTCAGGATAGTCATCTATTGAGATGGTATAGTAAATCATGCAGGGGGTTGAACTTAATTACTTCTTAGGTCCCTTCCAATTCTATGTGGACAGCTGCTTTCTTTTAAGTAGGAGAGGTTGAGTTGCTTGAGTAGAATGCAGACTGCTAAGTGGGGTGAGATGTTTCAGCTAAAGTATAAACAGCTGAAAACCCTATGAGTTCAAAGGTGTCTTGCATGAAGAGAAATAATAAATAAGTTTTGTGGTCTTGAGGGCTTTCCTTAGCCACTGTGGCTTAGAACACAGCAGAGAGGCAACATAAGAACAAAGAATCATAGGACAACATTACATTTGGATTTCTCTATGTGTGAGTTTTTATTCAAAACTAAGAACGCTGATAATTATCATGCTTCATTTGGATGGCTTGAACTTGGCTGAAGCTTCCCCAAAACTTAACATGACATGACTTGTAACAAATTTTTATTATAACACCAGAAATATAACCACTTCCAAAGACTGATTATCTTCTGAGCGTAAGATTGTTGTTCCCAGTATATTACTTCTTACATTTAATTTTGGTGCTTTTATCTCTACCCTTTCCATGACTTAATGGAAATCTGCTATTATACTCCATTAGTAGGTAGCAGTTATTTATAATAATTTTCAGCATTTTTGCTCTGGGAAATTCTAGCTTACAATGTATGTGCCCCAATAATATCATGAGGTACAAGAGGTGAATTTTCTGTTATGCTCTGTTAAGGGTACAGATTGAAGTTCTCTTGCTGTCTGGCTTAAGACTTAAACAAGAAAAAGAAATGCTGTAATAGAAGTTCCCTGATCATTTCAAGAAAGAATATTCAGAGTGTAAACAGCAAACAAACACAGATTGACTGCTTTATATTACCTAGCATTGAGCTGATCTTAGCTGAGCTCATAAAAAGCTACATAGGCAGATATGGCTAGTATATTTTAATGGGAGAGCATTGGGAAATTCTAGGGTTATATTTTAGACTGGAAGAAGGCAATCACTTCTGGGTTTTGTCAGGGGTTCTATGTCTATCCACCAGAAACTGAACTGAAGTCCAAGGAATCTTCTTCTTATTCTTTGCTAAAAGGCAAGGGTTTGGATTAGGTTTATAAGCCATATGCAGTATAAAGTAACCAGATATATTGAATTTCTCAATTAAGGTTGCTGTTACTGTTTGTTCTTCTACATTCATCTGAATTGGTATCCATTAATGGAGGTCAAACTGATAGTCTACATTAAGACTTTACTTACTGTAATGTTTTCTCTCCCATTTTATAGTCAGTTTGCTAAAACAAAACAGCCTGTTTTATGGACTTATTTAGCCCTGCTGAAAGTGTTTCACTGTGTAATGAATGCATGTGGAGATTGTATTAGCCATTTACTTTCTACTTTGTTATGGTTATAAAGATTTTTTCCCCTTTATCTCTGCTTTTTCATAAAAGATTGTGTTTTATTGTGGTTTATGGATGGTAATGTTCAAAACATCTTTATATAAAAAGATGTAACTGTCATGATAAGGTTAGTAGAAACTATTCCCTCTTATTGGCCTTCCTGTATTACAAGCTGTCTCTTTATTTACTCTTCTTCAAGGCTCTGTTGCCCTTATGAAGTAACGATTTCAAACAATGACTCCTGGGCATGCCACATCAAAGCCCAGTTGCTTCTTGCTAGTAACACTATTTGTCAAGTTGACAGTCAGCTGTGCTAAAAATTAAACCATTCAACCTATGAGGAGAGGTATTTTTTTCAAAGAGGGTTTTCCAATAGTACATTAGTGTTTGTGTTGCCTTCTGTTTTTTTCTTTAAATAACAGTTCTTCCAAGCTATAAACTCAAAATGGATTTATATTAAAAGGAGTGAATCATTTACAATAATTTTGTTTTTGGTCCATTCACAACCTGTGGGGATGTATGTTTCAACTGTTTTTATTGTTTTGTACTTGTAATCCACCCAGAGTCTATGGGAGTGGGTGGCTATAATAAATGTAAATAAATGATTTTGAAACAGCATATTACATTCATTTATTTGTGAGATTCATAATGAGAATCATGGTAAGAGGCAAGTATGTTTAAAAAGAGAAAAAAGAAAGAGGTGCAGTCCCCTGTGCATTTTTAATCAGTCTTCAGGGATATGGTTTGCACTCTAATGTTTAATGCTCTACATTAATTTATCTATAGAGACAAGCAAGTTCACAGTGCTGCAACTGTTCATATGGAAAATTCAGGACTCCTTGCCTCCTCTTGTTTTTTCTGCCAGATGCTGTTTTAGAAAGGAATGAGTCAGCAGTAAAATGAGTTGGAAGAGCCATCCACCTTGCAATACAGATATGGACACACAGACACACCTGAGCATACCGTACTGCTGGTGCAAATCTTTTGGTACAGCTGAAAATATCTTCCTAGCTATTGTATAATGTGTTTTCTTTGACACAGTCCCTGGATCCCTAACATTTAAGCCCAAAACACTATAGCAGTCTTCTAGATCACAGAAGCCTCCAGTTTCTTGTGCTTTCCAAAGCAGAGCACAAAAACATCAAAAATCCTCTCAATTTCTCCCACAATGCTATTTTTTGCAATGATCCCCCATTTGTTTTCCCCATTAGAAAAATGACCAACTAAAGTTTATACTGTACTTTGCAAAATTGCAGTATAGTTTAATAACACCACTGTTCCATTCCTTCAAGGTTAGGGTTAGATCAAACCAGGTTAAATCAGGGCTGTAAACATGTAGCCCTGGGATTGTCAAATTCACACCAATATATGCTCACATTTTGCCTCTTAAAGTATCTAAAGTACCTTGTAAAATGAGGTGACCACTTTTGGAGAGTAGCCTCAATTTGATGCAATCCTCAAGCCAACCAAAGTAGCTCACTCCTAGATTAAATGTCAGTTTGATACCCAGAAAATCGTTTTGTTGTTTATTTGTTCAGTTGCTTCCGACACTTCGTGACTTCATGGACCAACCCACGCCAGAGCTTCCTGTCGGTCGTCAACACCCCCAGCTCCCCCAGGGACGAGTCCGTCACCTCTAGAATATCATCCATCCATCTTGCCCTTGGTCGGCCCCTCTTCCTTTTGCCCTCCACTCTCCCTAGCATCAGCATCTTCTCCAGGGTGTCCTGTCTTCTCATTATGTGGCCAAAGTATTTCAGTTTTGCCTTTAATATCGTTCCCTCAAGTGAGCAGTCTGGCTTGATTTCCTGGAGGATGGACTGGTTTGATCTTCTTGCAGTCCAAGGTACTCTCAGAATTTTCCTCCAACACCACAGTTCAAAAGCATCTATCTTCCTTCTCTCAGCCTTCCTTATGGTCCAGCTCTCACAGCCATATGTTACTACGGGGAACACCATTGCTTTAACTATGCGGACCTTTGTTGTCAGTGTGATGTCTCTGTTCTTAACTATTTTATCGAGATTGGTCATTGCTCTTCTCCCAAGGATTAAGCGTCTTCTGATTTCCTGACTGCAGTCAGCATCTGCAGTAATCTTTGCACCTAGAAATACAAAGTCTCTCACTGCTTCTACATTTTCTCCCTCTATCTGCCAACTATCAATCAAGCTGTTTGCCATAATCTTGGTTTTTTTGAGGTCTAGCTGCAAGCCAGCTTTTGCACTTTCTTCTTTCACCTTCATCATAAGGCTCCTCAGTTCCTCTTTGCTTTCAGCCATCAAAGTGGTATCATCTGCATATCTGAGATAGTTAATGTTTCTTCCAGCGATTTTAACTCCAGCCTTGGATTCCTCAAGCCCAGCATGTCACATGATGTGTTCTGCGTACAAGTTGAATAGGCAGGGTGAGAGGATACAGCCCTGCTGTACTCCTTTCCCAATCTTAAACCAGTCTGTTGTTCCGTGGTCTGTTCTTACTGTTGCTACTTGGTAGTTATACAGATTCTTCAGGAGGCAGACAAGATGACTTGGTATCCCCATACCGCTAAGAACTTGCCACAATTTGTTATGGTCCACACAGTCAAAGGCTTTAGAATAGTCAATAAAACAGAAATAGATGTTTTTCTGAAACAGCGGATATTGGCAATTTGGTCCCTAGTTCCTCTGCCTTTTCTAAACCCAGCTTGTACATCTGGCAATTCTCGCTCCATGAGTTGCTGAAGTCTACCTTGCAGGATCTTGAGCATTACCTTACTGGCATGTGAAATGAGTGCCACTGTTCAATAGTTTGAACATTCTTTAGTGTTTCCCTTTTTTGGTATGGGGATATAAGTTGATTTTTTCCAATCTGATGGCCATTCTTGTGTTTTCCAAATTTGCTGGCATATAGCATGCTTACCTTGACAGCATCATCTTGCAAGATTTTGAACAGTTCAGCTGGGATGCCATCGTCTCCTGCTGCCTTGTTATTAGCAATGCTTCTTACGGCCCATTCCAGTCCATTTCAGTTCACTGACGCCCAGAATGTCTATCTTTAATCTTGACATCTCACCAATAACCACATCCAATTTGCCCTGGCTCATAGATCTTACATTCCAGGTTCCAACGGTGTGTTGATCCTTAGAACATCGGATTCGCCGTTCACCACCAGCACCATCAGCTTCTAGCCGTCCTTTCGGCTTTGAGCTAGCTGCGTCATCACGTCTGGGTCTAGTTGAACTCATCCTCCGTTCCTCCCCAGTAGCATTTTGACCATCTTCCGACCTGGGGGTCTCATCTTCCGATGGTATACCGACATATCTCTGGTTGTACTGATCCATTTAGTTTTCACGGCAAGAATACTGGGCTGGGTTGCCATTACCTTCCCCAGGGATTGCATTTAGTCTGACCTCTCTGTCATGACCTTCCCATCTTGGGTAGCCCTTCATGGTTTAGCTCATGGCATCATTAGGTGCTCCAGCACCACGACAAGGTAATGATCCTTTGCTGAAGAAATCTGAGTTTACAAGTTCCAATTAAGTGTTAAAATACATTTGGATTACAATGTAAGTGAGCCCCTTAATCAGGTTTAAAAACAATCTTATTAATTTGCATTATCATGACTAATATTCTATCAGGTATAAGTGTCTATAAAGATATATGTAAAATATTAAAAGGAGTGATAAAAAAGAGTAAAATATCATATATAAAATGTGTTATATAGACCACAAAGTTATTACAAGGGATACATTACTACATTTTTCCAATCATAATCTGACGTATCTTCACAGCAGCTGTGCAGAATCTGGCTACTTGCGCCGTGACAGTATCTTTTTTCTTTTTTTAATTCTTTCTGTAGCTTTTAATTCTGTAAAAAAATTTTCTCAATAAAAATTATAGATATGTAGATAGATGATATAGATATAGATGATATAAGAGATAGAGATAGATACATACATACACACTGTGTGTGTGTGTGTGTGTGTGTGTATCCAGAAGAGTGCAGTGCTAGGAACAGCCAAGATCCTGCTCAGAACCCTCAAACTCCTAAGCCTCTGGGAGAGGACCTGAGGCTGAGGAGACACATACCAGCCATAGGGGTGAGGAGGGAATTTTTATAAAAGTCAAAGTGCCACAACAAAACAAACAACACTTAGGAATGTGACCAGAAAAAAAGTGAGCCTGTTTCATACCAGATAATCCCTAACTTCTTGCTCTATGTACCATGTACTTTTTCAACCCACAAATATGTAGCTTTGGATCATTTTCCTCAATAAATCAATGAACAGGTTAAATATAAAAGACATTAATCCATGTAGTATTTACATGATAGAAGAAACAACTCCCAAGATTTCCTGCTTTGGCTCTAGAATGTAAACTTCCATTTGCATGTTTAGTATATTACCTCAAAATATTACTTCAAATTAAACTATGTAGACAAACTGTAGACAATGTCTTTTGCACTCTCTTATAAGACTAGCTCTAACTTCTTAAAGGAAAGTATTAAAGCTATAGGAATAATTTAGGTTGTTTTAAAAAATAAAGAAAACCTTATTATATGACATTTTTCTCTCCCTAAAGAAATGAACAAGAGTGTAGTGTGTTCTACTGAATACCTTTACAAAATGACCTTAACCTTGAAAAAAAGAAAATAATAATGAAAAATGCAGAAGTAATGGGAGTGAAAAAAGAAAATCATTGCTTAAGTGCATGGAGTGCAACTATTTATTTCCTCCTCATCCATCTCTATCATCTGGTAATTTATTAGCCTGGACTTAGTATATAGTGCTGCTTCTTTTTTTGACAGCATTTGCAATAGATTGCAGGGGCCATATTTTATTCTAAGCCCCCTTTTGCTTAGAATTGGGTAATCCATACAACATTGTGGAATTTTATATTTAGGTGCTTTGATCACTTTACAAGTATAAGCATTCCCCCACATTTTATTATATTTTGCTTGACTAAAATGATATCAATCTTGCCAAACTGAAAATAGAGTATTTGTAACATAATGCCAACCTCAGAGAAGTCCAGTTCAGAGTCTATTGCACAGCTGTAAAAATATGGCCTTGTGGCCCACCATTATCCCTTTTCTTGGCACCCAGAGCATGTCAGGTTGTGCAGGGCCAGGAAAAAAAAAAAAGGACAGTTTTAGAAACAAAATGAGTCTCCTAAGCTTTACATATGGCATCCAATCCACATGAACTCTTTCTTAAAAAGATAGACCCTGCACCTGCCCATGTTCTGAGTATGATTCTTTAGTATCAGCTAAATGTAACTTCTCAGGCATTAGATAATGGACTGGGACTGGACATTTTCAGTCAGAAGATTACACTGTCTACTACTAAGAACATAAAAAAAGAAGTAATAGCATTGCTTTTATAGTTAGGAAGGGTATAGCAAGAAAAGTACTTGGCTACAATTCAATCAGTGACCAAATAATATCAATTATACTCCATAGACAACTCTTTAATGTGACATTATCTAAAGTTTTTCTCCAACCACTGATTCAGAAGAAGAAAGAGCTTGATGAGTTTTATAATCAAGTTCATTTTGAAATTGATAGAACATAAAAGCAAGATGAGCTCCTTGTAACTGGATATTGGAATACCTAAGTTGGAAATACTAAGGAGGAAAATGTAGTTGGATTAACTGAAATTAAGCAAGAGAATGACTTATCGATTTCTGCCAATCCAATGATTTTACCATTGCTAACACTGTCTTCAAATAACAAAAGCAGTGCCTCTATACATGGACATTGCCAGATGGAGTACATAAAAATCAAATTGACTATATTACTGTTAAAAGGAGGTGGAGGAACTCAATTACAGCATCAGAGGCATGGCCAACTGCTGACTGTGAAACAGATCACAAACTGCTTATGTCCAGGTTCCAAGCTAAAGAAGAAGGAAGTCAGTCAGTTTCACAATATGATCTTGAACATATGCCCACCATTTTCCCAAGGAGAATGTCAGGGATCACTCTGAAGTCCTGAACCTCATTGATAGAAAACCAGAGGAACTATGGAATGAATTTAAAGAAGTAGTTAAGGCTAAATGTGAAATTATTTGGAATTAAATAAATAGACCAGACCTTCCTGGGAATGTTGATTGTTTGACATCAAAGGGAAAAAATAATTAGTGGAATTTACAAAACAAGGAAATAAGTGTAACATGAGACAGACTATGTCATTAAAACTATGGAAGAACAGATTAGACTAAAGCCTTAAGGAGAAGGTGAAAGAGGGGGGGGGGAGAGAAGTTGGCCTTTTATTTTCACCTTTGTAATTGACTTACTTCTACTTTTGGCTTATAAATAAAAGAATGGCAACCACCAGAAAAATAAAATAGAAAAAGGTAATTACTGCAGAACTATTACAAAAAATGTTTAAGAGATGGGAAAGCAGGTATCTGAATCTGTCAAATCTGTTAAAAGTGAGCTGTTCGCTTTTGAAGTGAGAAGGAAAGAAAGGTTTGTAAAGATGAAAGAAGTTACAAAAAAATTAAAGAATCTATAGAGCAAAAATAGAGAAGTTCGCAACATTGTTCAGGAGGCGGCAACAAAATACATCCCAAATAATGGATAATGGAAAAAGCCAGGGAGTTTCAGAAAAACATCTATTTCTGTTTTATTGACTATTCTGAAGCCTTTGACTGTGTGGACCATAACAAACTGTGGCAAGTTCTTAGTGGTATGGGGATACCAAGTCATCTTGTCTGCCTCCTGAAGAATCTGTATAATGACCAAGTAGCAACGGTAAGAACAGACCACGGAACAACGGACTGGTTTAAGATTGGGAAAGGAGTACGGCAGGGCTGTATCCTCTCACCCTACCTATTCAACTTGTACGCAGAACACATCATGCGACATGCTGGGCTTGAGGAATCCAAGGCTGGAGTTAAAATCGCTGGAAGAAACATTAACAATCTCAGATATGCAGATGATACCACTTTGATGGCTGAAAGCAAAGAGGAACTGAGGAGCCTTATGATGAATGTGAAAGAAGAAAGTGCAAAAGCTGGCTTGCAGCTAGACCTCAAAAAAAACCAAGATTATGGCAACCAGCTTGATTGATAACTGGCAAATAGAGGGAGAAAATGTAGAAGCAGTGAAAGACTTTGTATTTCTAGGTGCGAAGATTACTGCAGACGCTGACTGCAGTCAGGAAATCAGAAGACGCTTAATCCTTGGGAGAAGAGCAATGACAAATCTCGATAAAATAGTTAAGAGCAGAGACATCACACTGATAAGAAAGGTCCGCATAGTTAAAGCAATGGTCTTCCCTGTAGTAACATATGGCTGCGAGAGCTGGACAATAAGGAAAGCTGAGAGAAGGAAGATCGATGCTTTTGAACTGTGGTGTTGGAGGAGAATCCTGAGAGTGCCCTGGACTGCAAGAAGATCAAACCAATCCATCCTCCAGGAAATAAAGCCAGACTGCTCACTTGGGGGAACGATATTAAAGGCAAAACTGAAATACTTTGGCCACATAATGAGAAGACAGGACACCCTGGAGAAGATGCTGATGCTAGGGAGAGTGGAAGGCAAAAGGAAAAGGGGCCGACCAAGGGCAAGATGGATGGATGATATTCTAGAGGTGACGGACTCGTCCCTGGGGGAGCTGGGGGTGTTGACCAACAGGAAGCTCTGGCATGGGCTGGTCCATGAAGTCACAAAGAGTCGGAAGCGACTAAATGAATAAACAACAACATAGAGCAACCTATGGGAGAAATTAAGCAAATTAATGACAAAGTGGAAATCTGAGAAGGTAAAGCAGAAATAACGAATAGAGAGTTGGAAAAGTACTTAGACAGTCTGACGTTACTGGAATTGAGAGAAAAAGAGTTCTGGTTGAGATTTAGAGCAGTTCCAGAGGAAAGCACCAGAGAAAAGTTGTTCATTCTTTCACAAAACGAAAGGAGTACTCTTTCTGACAAGTTCAAACAGAAAAAGATACCATTTCGGTGAGATAAATTGGAAGGCGTGATCTTCACTTTTAAATGACAGAGATTCAGACTGAACTCAGTCTAAAAAGGAAAAGAATTTCTAGAAAAGCTTAAAGGGGAATTGAAAGAAATGCAAATGGAAGTGATAAAGAGACCTAAGCAACAGCCACAACAAAAACTGAGGAGGAGACCACTACATTAGGCACTACAGGTATTGCCTGTCTAAAGTTTTTGTCACAATATGGATTTTAAATGCCTAGTGTGGAATATAAATGGAGTAAATGCTCCTCAAAAAAGAAGAAATTTATTTCACTATTTAAACCAACTGAAACAAGATGTAGTTTGTTTACAAGAAACACATATTAGAAAGAAGGATACAAAATATCTGATATGCAAAAATTTGGGTGAAGAATTTATTTCAGTGGGAGTCAACAAGAGAAATGGAATTGTTTTGTATATAAACCCCCAATTACAACCAGAATTGATATTGACTGGTGATTATAGTAGATATGTTGGGGTTGAAGCTACTCTGCATGGGACCAAGACTTTGATAATGGGAATTTATGCTCCAAACAAGGATAAAATAACATTTTATAAAGGCCTTGTGGATAGACTAATGGAAATTGGTGTTTAGTGGGAGACTGGAATGGGGTAATTTGTCCACAAAAAGATAGAACTTATATGAAAGACATTAAAACAACACAAGGTAAATTACCAACAGTTTCTCTGTGTGTGCACATTTGTTCAAGCGTGTGTGTGGGTGGGTATGGTGGGTATGGTGAAGAGTTTAAAGCTTGTAGATGTATGGAGATATAAAAATGGTGATGCAAAAGAATACACTCATTTTTCTGAAAGACATAAATCTTTTTCAAGAATTGGTATGTTTTGGATATCTAAGGATTTTGGTTACTAGTGTTGATAAAGTGGAGATACTGCAAAAAAGACCTTTTTAGACCATATCCCAGTGACTTTAGCATTTAAAAGGAAAATGAGTTCCTTCAGATGGAAGTTAAATGAAACATCATTGCAGAAAAAAACAGTAATGGACAGTTGCAAAAAGAAGTTGAAATAATTTTTTGATAACAATCTTAATAAAGGTACAGACATAAGGATGGTTTGGGACACAAATAAAGCCTTTATGAAGGGGTATTTTGTATAATATAATAGCAAGCTCAAAAAAAAAAGACAAGAAAAAAGCGATTTTAGATGAGATAAAAATGAAAGAGGAATTAAAGAAATCATCAGAAAAGAAAATTATTTCACAACAAATGAAACTCCTACAACAGCAATTGTCCATGTTAACAGTACGAGAAGTGGAAATAAAAATGAACTATGCAAAACAAAAGAATTTTGAATTTGCAGGTATGCCAGGGAAATGGTTGGCATATAAATTGAGGAAAGAAAAAGAGAAAAAAAAGTATATTAAAATTATAAGATGGAAATAACATAATAACAGATAACTTAAAGATGCAAAAAATGTTTCATCAATATTATTCTAAATTATACAAAGTAGAAGAAGTTTCCCTGGCAAAGGCTGATGAACATTTAAAGAAACAAAATTCACTGAAGACAACAGAAAAACAGAAACAATTAATGAATGGTCTTATAACAGGGAAGTTTGTGAAGCTATAAAAAAGGTCAAAACAGGGGAAGCACCTGAATCAGATGGTTTACCAGCCTCTTATTATAAACATCTTGAAGATGAATTACTACAACCATTGTCAAAAATGATTAATTCTATTCTACAGACTGGAAAGATACTGGATAGTTAGAGGCTAATAAAGCATTAATATGTAAAGAGGGTCAAGACTTGACCTCACCAAAAATTTACTGCCTGAATAATGATTATAAGTTATTTACCATGATTTTAACTGAGAAAATAAAGATGGATTTGCAGGATTTTTTTTATTCATGAAGTTCAGTGTGTGTTTTTACCTAAAAGATAGCTGTCTTTTAGGTAAAATCCCACACTGATCTTCATTATGTTGTTCTAAGTATCCCAAAATATACATTTCTAATACTTAGAACAACATAATGAAAAGCAAGCAGCATTGATTTTTCTTGATGCAGAAAAGTCCTTTGACAATTTGAACTGAGCTTTTATGTTTAAAATTTTGGAGGATATGGCCTTTGGTGAGAATTTTATTAAATGGGTAAAATAAATCTATACTTCACAAAAGGCACAGATAATTGTGAATATGGAATTAACAAAACCTTGTGAGATACAGAGAGGGACTAAGAAGTCATCATGTGCTTCATAGATTACAGAAAGGCCTTCAATTTTATCAGTCATGTCAGCTATGGAATCTGCTTAACAAAATGGGAATCCCAGAACATCTCATTGTCCTCAAGCAAAACCTATCAGATCAGAAATCCACTGTACGGACAGAAGATGGTGAAACAGACTGGCTCCAGGTTGACAAAAGAGTGAGACAAGGCTCACTCTCCCCTTATTTATTCAACCTATATGCTGAACATACAGTATATAAAGGGAATCTGGGTTGGAAGAAGATGAGTGTGGTTTTAAAATTAGAGGAAAAAACATGAATAATCTATGCTATGCTGATGACACTACCCTGATAGCAGAAAATGCAAATGATTTGCAAGGTCTTAGTAATAAGGGCTTGAAGAGTATCTGGAAGCTTCAGCTGGTCCAGAATGCAGCTGCGCGGGTTATTTTTGGTGCCCCTAAAAGGGTGCATAACACCTCTACTACGCGAGCTGCATTGGGTACCAGTTTGCTTCTGGGTCCAAGGTGTTGGTTATCACCTTTAAAGCCCTACATGGCATGGGGCCAGGTTACCTGAGGGACTGTCTCATCCCCATGACATCAACCCATCCCACCCATTCATGCAGAGGGGGCATGTTGCAGACCCTGTCTGTAAGAGACTTCCATCTGGCGGGGTCCAGGAAACAAGCCTTCTCTTCAGTGGCACCTGCCCTTTGGAACATCCTTCCACCAGGGGTCAGGCAAGCTCCATCCCTTTTGACCTTCAGGAAGTCCCTGAAGTCTTGGCTTTGCCTCCATGCTTGGCATGGGGATGGGCGGAGTCATTCTTGGGGATGGCTGGCACCATAGAGTGCTCCTCTCATATTTATGATCTTTTATAGCCATCTGGATTTCTAGTTTTTCTATTTTATTTTAATATTGTATTGTATTGTATTTCATGTTTTATTATGATTATTGTTTTAATGTTTTAATTGATTAACTTATTGTGAACCACTCAGAGTCCCTCCTCAGGGGGAGATGGGTGGTAATACAAATTTGAGACATAAATAAATAAAATAAAATAAAAGTCAAGGAGCACAGTAAAAAAAATGGGACTAAATTTAAATATAAAGAAGACCAAACTAATGACAACAGGTATAACAGCAAACCTTAGAACTGATAACGAAGTTATTGAATTGGAAGATAGTTTCTTCCTTTTGTGATCAATCATCATCAGTAAAGGAACAAGCAGTCAAGAAATACATCAGAGACTAGCACTTGGTAGAGCAGCCATGAAGGCCTTGGAAACGATATTCAAATGCCACAATGTGTCTATATCTACAAAGATCAGAACAGTGCAAGCAATGGTATTCCCTGTGATACTTTATGGAAGCAAAAGTTGGAGTCTGAAGAAGGACTGTAGAAAGAGTATTGACACTTGAACTTTGGTTTGGAGAAGTCTTTAGAGAATACCATGGAAAGCCAAGAAAACAAACAAATGGATCATTGAACAAATTAACCCAGACTTCTCATTCTAGGCTCAAATTATCCTACTTCAGACACATTAGCTAGCTCTCTGGAGAAAGCTCTAATACGGGAAAGGTGGAAGGAAAGAGAAGAAGAGAGGACAACCAGGAGCAAGGTGGATGGACTCAATTACAGTGACAATGGTGCACCATTGGAAGATCTCAAGGACCAGATTGGGAATAGAAGGTCATAGAGAGAATATATTATGTGGTCGCTAAGAGTCGACAGTGACTTGATGGCACATAATCAATCAATTGTCTCACCTCAGAGGATAAGCTATTCCACAAAGTTGGGGCCTCAAAGAAAAGGCACATAATCTTTAGCATGGTGCACAATCTGCTGCAAACAACAAAAGATTTGCGCTTCTAAACTAAAGGAAACCCATCATAAAATTCTTCACACAAACCTCACAGGAGAACTGAGTTAGAGAAGACAATTACCAAGGGGATCATTTTCAACCTTAAACATTTCAGATTGACACAGATGGTTGATATTGTTAATTGAGTTAATACAAGAGGTGCTGAAAATCTAACAAAGCCATATGTTTTAGCCAATAGGGGATAAAACCCCATTTTTGTTAAATAGCTTTTTCATTATACTCTGTTGAGGGTTTTCAATCAAGGAATTGATATCAGTGGCACAAACTGATGTTCTGGCATCAGAACGCTTGCTGCATAGTGCTATGTTGGACATTCCCACTAGAACATGTTGTGAGAAAACTGTTCACCTGAAAGGAAAACCAAAACATTTGGAGTTAGAAGCAACAAAGTACACTTTATTGGAATACACTTATAATGATCACTGGGCTCCCCACCAGTAGACAGCAGGATAGAACCCTGAGCAAAACAACTCCCCAAGTTATATATGTTTGGTCAATTACATTTGAAACAGAAAGATAAAAGGTCTAATACAATCACATTCCCCTGGAATGCTTTGATAAGCTGTTGAACTGATCATCTTGTTATATTTCACTCTTGCATTATCCTTCCTGATATTGTAGACATGCACCATAAACAGCAATGTTTACACTGTGATTTCTTGTTTCACCATTCCATTCCTCCTCCCTAGAAAGACAACTGTCTGGTTTAGGTTAACTGTCTCTGGTCCAGGATCACAGTATAGGTATTAGGTTATACAAATACCCTGCTGCCTCTGCCTAAAGATAGATGCCTATCAATGGGTGCATATATTTTAACATGATTTGATAGACATTTCTATGGCAGACATCAAACTATACCACCATACACAGTATAACTGTTCTGATGATTCTAATAGTGGAACATCATGTAGCCAGCTGTAAGTGGATGCTTGTTTTTCTAGGCAGCAAAAAATACTACTAGTTAATAGTCATTATAAAGGTTTGGCACTATGTAATCCTAGTCCTGTAGTCTGTACCATGTATACTCAAGAATAAGTTAATCAAGAATGAAAAGGCATGAAGCAACACAAACTCAGCTGATGTCTGTATAGCTTTCCAAACAGAAAATAAATTAATCTTGCCATTGGATATGTGGTTTGATTATTACACTACAAATGATATCTAGCCAGACAACTTTTTCACTTTAGAAATGTGAAAGGAGTTTGACTATTAGTTTTCCCCCCATTTTTCATAAGATTTACATTAATTTGAGTTCCCTCATCCTGTATTGCAACTGAAATCTTCAGGGATTAACAGATTAATGTTTTTGATTAACTATTTTACTTCCTCATGCCTTCCAATATTTTTATGGTATATGATGAGATTTTATTTATTTATTTTTTTATTTATATAAGGTTTGTAAACTGCAACCATAAAGCCATAAAAACAAAACTAAAGCTAAGAACTAAAAAAACTGGCACCTCAGTCATCTCCTGGGATGCCCCAACAGCCATCCATAGGCTCCCTTCACTCTACTCCAGTGCCTGGGTAAAGAACGAGGTCTTGATGGCCTTCCAGGAGGCTAAAGGGGTGGGCCCTGCTGGATCACCCATGGGGAGAGTGTTCCACAAGGTAGGGGCAGTTATGGAGATTGGGAGTGGAGTCCTTTTTTTCAGACCTACTTTCTATTGTGCTTAAATCCAATATGAGAGATAGTAAAGAAGAGAAGAACCAATTCTTGTGGTTTATTGATAAGAAGAAATAATGTCTTTTTGTGCAGTACTATCTTCTGCCTTAGCATGCAATTTGCTATTTATTTTATTCCTATGCTACATCTGAAAAGTTATTTTTTTCTGAAACTGACAAATCGCAATAATATAAAACCACATTAAAATTTCTCTCAAGAAACTAAATGACCATCAAGGAAGATCTAAATTGTTTGATGATATTCAGGTTAATTGTTATTGAATTCCTCTTCCATCTAGAGAGGCTGTTTCCAGTTCTCCATTTGTGTTTGTATGTACTTTGCTACATAATCTGCATTTTCAGATATCTATTTAATTAATAGTCATCACTGCCCAATAAGACAGCAGTATTAAACATCCCATTTTTAAAAATAAAAATAAAATACATGAAACTCAGAAAGATTTCTGAAGTGTTGAGTGGTTTATATAGTTTTCTGAAATACTGTCCTTAAAGAATGCCAGTTCACTTTCATCAGATATTCCTGCTGGAAACATTGTTACTCATAAAGATAGTACTATATAGAATAACTGCAAGTATTATATTTGGGCAAGTATAAGTATTATATTTAGGCAGCAAAATCTGGAGACCTATTAGATGCCAGCAATAAATTAGTTTTGTGTCTCTCTCTTTCCTGGCATCTTGCACACACACAAGTTTTGCAACCCAAATATGGAAGACCTAATTATGTATTCTAGTATGTTAAGTTTGCTTTCAGACCATATGACATAGAAATAACATTGGCTAATGTGTAAGAAGCACACAGTCCAAGATTCTAGGGCCTTGTACGTCTTCTGAAAGCTTTTAGTGCAGCTCCAGTCTCCCTTCCAGTTACCACTAAATTGAAAAAATTTAAGGTGGCTGTAAAACTAATTTAAATGGGGGGAGGGGGGTGCCCTAAACATAAAGATATTTGTCTACTTCCTGTTGTATAATTCAGCATATGGAGATGTGTTCTCTGCCAGTTCATACCTCTGTGCTCTATCAGTCCCAATCAACTGGTGCCATAATTTCATTTTTATGCGACAAATAGAAAAGTGTGAGCCTGCAGCAGTATTTTAAGATCCACCTAAATAAATAAATAAATAATAGGGAAACAAGATACTTCTCTCCACAGCTTTTCAGAGTGATCCACTTCTTGCTGAGAACTTATAGTGGCAAATAGCTAAATATACATTTTCTTCTTTGAACTTTACCTTGTGTTTGAAATAGGTCTTCTGAGCATTAAGTTAATCAGCAGTCTCCAGGTACCTGCTGAATTTTGTCTCATTAAAGGAGATACCTTGTGCCCCTATGGTGGATCCATCTGCTCAGCTTTGCTTTTTTAAAATGTATATGGGAGCTAATTATAATATATGGCTTTTTTTTCTGTGCATGAGTTCAGTTGGCTCCTAACATTGCTATACGACTGAGCAAGCAACTATGGGAAAAAGAAAAATTGAGTGTAAGGAAAGAAAAGATGTGAAATGTTGGAATTTTACATTTGGTACTTACAAGCAGAGCTGAGATACAAGTAACTGAGCTGAACCACATTCCAGACTCTTCAGGAAACTAACCTAGTTAGAGAAGTAATGCCAACTGTCCTTCTAACTATCTAAAACACACATTTGCAGGTAATGGTGAAAGTGTCTTAAGGACTTCAATTTCAACAAGTTTAGAACAGTAGAGATCTATAGCTTGCTCAACAGTCCCATAAGCCTGAGCAACAAACCACAGGAATCATCTTCACCAGAACCAGAATTTCATATGTAGTATATCTATTATAACTCTATAATAGAGTCTCTCATCAGGCATCTTCCCCCACCTGCCAAAGATGTAATCTTGAAGATTATTATCTTCTAGATTTATGCAGCTCCAAGTCTATGCATAGCTGCAAGGTTAGAATTTTCCTTTCAAGAAATCAAGACAATTTCTTCCCATAAAAGAGGTTAAGAGTGATTCAATAAATCAGGCTGGAAAAGGGCAGGCAGAAGGGGTTGCTATTTTGTACCCTGCCTGCTGAACCACTGAAATATTTGACAACCAAGTTAGGTTCTCCAATTTCAAAGGCCTGTGAAAGGTGTGAAAAATGAAATAAAATGTGAGAGCAGTAGTAGTTGTATCAGAATAGTGGCAACTGCTCAAAACAATTCCCAAGAGAGTGATTCCCATGAGAAGTGGTAAACTTTCCTTTATTGCAGTGCTTCCCAAACCTGGGTAAATTACCCAAAACTGGATAAAAAGTGGTTTTTTCTTTGGGGAATGACACATGAACCCATTAAACTGACTTGAAGTGTTTTACCTCCCCTGGGTAAAAAGGACTTTCTGATAAGTGGTTTTGGGTAATGAAAGAAAAAGTTTGGGGAGCACTGCTTTATTGGGTGAACTCAGCAGAGCCTAAACTTCCATCTGTCTGGATTGTTTTGTTACAGATTCTTCCAGGGGTATCTAAAGTGACAGTCAGTGATGACAAAACAGTGGGTGCAACCAGGAGATCAAAGTTCTCCCCCTTCTTATGTGCATGTAATGTGTGTGAGGCATGTTAAAAAGGGGCAGGACTTCAACTGCACAATTGCAAGCCAGCATTTTGATATTGCTGATCGTCATTGCAGATGTCCCTGGATTCTTCCACTGGGCAGGGAATTGAAGCTTAAATACTGCCTCCCAACTTTACCATAGTATGAATTGGTATGAGTTTCTTTGTTCTCCAGTAATTTTCTCTTTAAACCAGAAACAGCTAGTAATCATCTATATAAATACAAAACCAACGCTGATCCTGAGAAAAAATGTCCAACTATCATCAGATCCACTGCTTAAATACTCTGAAGCCTCAACCTGAAATGTTCCTACAGAGCAGCAGCAGCAGCAAATGGAGGGCAGGTTTATTTTGATACCAAGGTTGCCTGAAAAAAGACTAGATAGCCAATTCTGGGCTGTCACTCAACAATTAGCTGAGTAAATCAAGTCCAGCTTTAAGCACATTTTTTACATTACATATAAGCAAACATGCTATTTGTTGTATCTAAATTTGGTTCATTGGTTTTTGCCTATTTATCAGCTAAAAGACTAATCATTGAATTAGCCTTGGGGACTGTTTTGTGCTTTAGCTGTGGCTTTAACACAAGTATGCAGCTGCTAGCATTCTGCTAGAGAGCTATCGCTCTACTGGTTTCTTTCACTATGAAGGCACAATTCTGCCTACATTCCAGAAGCCCAATCTAATTCCAGTAGCTTTGGAGGCATCTATTACAAAAACTGCACGTATCTAGTAAAACACTCAGTGGGGCATGCACCTTCCAAGCTAGCTGGCATTAGAGAAGAATGCAGACCCCACATCCTCCTATTAAGCAATGTGTTTGTTCAAAGTGGGATTTCAGAGGCACTGACACTGTAGCTTCTCACAGCCTACTGACCACAGTAGGATTTAAAGATGTACTTTTTGTCTTCTCTGTATCTGTTGTTCTGCCTATCCTTTGGGTATTAGATTGCTAATCTTGGAGTCTTAATTCTGCATTTGTTCCCAGCACGCACACTATTAGCTGACCCCATTCCCTCTAGGCTGCAGTTACCTGTAGTTGGATGCTAGTCTTTGCCTATTCCTATATTTCCTTCAATAAATCTCCTTTCTGTTATTGCTATAAAATTTGCTTTGCTATCCTTGCTCAGGCTCGATTCTCACTCTCTCGAACAGTCGTATACACAAATTGGCTAGCTGCTGGTGGTGCACTTGGATATTCATTCTGCTGCTGGGCTCTGCTGTCACCATTTCTGACTCTTCAGCACCTTTGACCTGCACCTTTGACCTGCCTCCTGAAAACTGTCCCATGCCTGCCAACTCTTTTCCTCCCCACATGGACTTACCACCCTGGGTTCTTCCTCTGGTATCTTAAATCATCCTGCCAGTTCTGTTGCTTCCAGCTCTGAAATGCTCACCTTTTTCTGACAATCCCACACAAACCCAATTCCAGAGGGCTACTTCGGTAATAGGTGTGAGGGTGACCCCATTCTTTAGTTGCACTAAAGACCCAATATTGAGAAGAGGGGAAGGAGAGGCTCAGGCTGACCACCATAAAGCTTTTTCCACACAAAGAGTAATAATAATAGGAGTGCCAGGATTGTCTTTCAATAATTCAGCATGCATCTTCAGCTTTATAGACTCACATACACACACACTATATACTTTCCATTAATTGAGATGGAAATTAATAGAAAATAGGCCAAAAGTGTAATTTACATGGGCTTCTATTTGCTTAATATCCTCAGCTACTGTATGGCACATCTGCTTTGCTAAGTGAATTTAGCACTCATGCAAAATGCCATATGGCCTCACCAGAGACTTGATGCAGATCCAGCACAAGCAGCACAACAGATTTACATACACTCTTGCCTTTTGTCTCTTATTAACTGTTGGAAGTTTATCAGAGAAAAGCATCAGAAAATGCATTTTTAGAATACCTTACAAAAGTGGACCAATCCCTCATCTCTAATGGAACCTGGATCCTGTCTTTTAAGTTCTTTTAACATAATGTATCAAATCAGTTGGTAGTACTTTTATTTTAAGTGATTGTGATTGAACGATTTGGAAAAGGTTTGCCTTCTTGATAAAGTACAATTCAGATAATATAAATTTTAATTTGGAATTTAAAGGAAGTGTTGAGTGAAGATTAGGGAGCACATAGTCATTTCAGATTAAGGGCTAAGAAGCTTTCAGTATGTGGCAACAGCACCCAGTAGTTTGCTGCTTTTTTTTCCCCCCCTGTGTAATACAGAAAGAAATAGTGAGGTACTGGAAGTTAGCAATTATCATTTCTAGCACGCGAAACAGAAGACAGAAACAATCTAGGTTGTTGGGAAGAGAGAAAGAATTTACAAAGGGAAAAGAGATAAGGGCAAAGTGATGAACAAATATCGAGAGGTTGGTGGAGGGGGGAATCTGTTTTTCAGTGGCAGTATGAAAACCACCCCTGACTACACATAACAGAGTTAACCCTCAGTCTAAATACTAAATTCCTTTTTAAAAAGCTGTATCTGTAGTGTACTGGTTAGTGACCGTAATAAAATTGAACTGAACTGAACTGTATCTGTATTGGTGTAAATACATGCAATGGTCTCATTTCATAAAGGAAAGGAATTTTTTAAAATATAAGTATGTTAGCACAGGTTTGCTCAGAACATTGAACTGTGAAACACACAAGAGGTATCTAAACTGTGTTACAGGGATTGATCATGGAAGTAGGATTTTCATTCTCTGAAGTGTTCCAAATAAAATCTCAGAAGCATGCAGGGCAGCTTAAGAAAGTGAGGAGATGTCAAAACAACATACTAACCAGACCAGTAGTTTAATTTTACTTTAATTCTGTGATGGGGTTGCATCTTTAATTAATCTGAGTAAAGCAAACTAGCTTTGGGTTGGTTGCAGGGAATGCCAAATGAAATAGAGCTCTGCTTACTATTCCCTTCCTGTCTGTCTACAGCCTGGGGCAGCTGCCCCTCTTGGTCTACTGAGAGACCCAGTTCCACATATGTATTACTGTATGGTAGTTAACTGAATCTCTGTGTTTTATGGCAGAAAGCTAATCACAGCTGAGGTAGTGGTTTAGATCCAAGAAATTATGTTTGTGGGAAAACTCATATTCAACCTTTCATGCTTGCTTTTTAAGTGCTTTTAAAAAAGATAAATAATAGAAATTAGATTGGATCCAGCTTACCTCTTCTCAGGTTTGGCTACCAAGCTATGCATGATGGCAGAGTGAACAGAAGTTGATCAAGTAGTAATAATTAATGAATACGGGATAGCAAGAACTTTGGCTAAGTCCAATCTGTTCTTATCTATTTTTCTTGCAGAGGATAAAGTATGGACTACTGTGAATCATGACTTACAAGAGCGTTTTCCGGTGGTAAGCAACAGACCAGAGAAGCATGCTTTGCTACAGCTTAATTACAGTGCCACCATGGATCAAATCTCAGCCATCACTGGTAGTGCCGAGTATTGTGAACAGTTCATCTCCTATGTCTGTAAACTGTCAAGGCTGCTGAATACCCCAGGTAGGCTAAAAGTTTAATGTAATTGCTGCCCTTAACAATTTTTCTTATTTGGCCATGAGACCCCTCCTGGGGTAAGCTAAACATGGAATGTTATTGCTGCTGCTCGAAAAACTGCCCAGTTTTGCAACAGGTTTAAATCACATCTAAAGCAAGCTTTGAAGTCAGATTGACTTGAATGGTTGCATGAAACCACTCAATTTATGATAGGGGATATTTGATCATGAAACACGGTCTTTATTTCAACTACCCAATCCACACTGACAGCCTTTTGGCATACATTTATATTGTGGTGCTGGTAAATAATTTATTTAGTGACCCTTGAATTGTTCTGTCAACTGTGTAAACTCAAAGTCGAAAAAAAAAAAAAAAGCAAACAGAAAAAGCAGCACTCCAATCACACATCTTCCATCCAGACTCCAGTATTTGCTGTGGTCATTCTTCCTGTGTAAAAAAGATAAGCATTTGTTTCTAACAGGGGGCTGATGGGCTCAAGCATGCGTGTGACCTGAAAGCCTGTTATTAGTCGCAGGCCTGAAACAATAGAAACATTACAGATATGTGGGGTGAGGGAAAGACATAATGTCCATATTCTGAAGAGCAGCACTCACAATATTAAAGAACTGGAAACAAGAAAATGCATATGAGATTTCCTGTAACTCTGTTTTTTCAACCTGGTGCAGAATTATGACAGCTTCTTTGCTAAAGGTGGATAATTTGTGCTCTTCCACAGAGCTTTGCAAACAGCTTCAAAAGTTGCTGACAAATTTGAGAGAACAGAACAGTAATTAATCAAGCTAGCCCTACTTTTTGAAGTATAACCCTCAGCACACTCTCAAAAGCCAAATGTGCTCTTAGCCTGAAAAACAGGTGCATGTCTGTGTGCTGTCCTGAGGAAAACAAAGAGCTGTCAGTAACTGTGTGAACCCAATACATAACCTAGTATCTTTAAGAAACGTATTCAGGTTTACCATGATGATTCAGTTGTCAGAATACCACATTAGAATATAGTTTGCATCTTGCCTTCCTCACCTGAAAATGGATTTGGTGTCTAGCTGCCACGTGAACCCAAAAATACAGAATTGTCACCTAAACAAATGTAGAAAATTTTCATATTAACCTAAAGGAGATATAGAATTGTGAAAAGAGATTAAAAACAGGTGAGTTATTTCTGCTCATTCTCAGTTCAGAAACAAGCACTTAGCTTAAACTATAAAATAGTGTTATTCTCAATTTGCTAATCCTAGCAGCAGGGGAGTTTTCGAAGAACGTGTTGTTGTTTTACAAAGAAAACACCTATTGCATGTTATAATTTTTTGTAATAAACCCATTTCAGAACTGTAAATGTTCTCTGTAAATTAGATATACAGTACTATTGCATTTTTCTTCCTTCTCTTTGGCATCCAGAAATGGTAGAGAAGAAAGATATTGCAGCAGATCATTTTAATACATTTTAATATACACTGTGGCAAGGTATAGCATGCATTGTACTATACAGAATACACTACACACATCCAGCAACAGTGATTTATACAATGAAAAAGCAGAAGCTGATATCATTTCTCTTTCCAAAAGCAACTGGTTTTCAGTTCTGTTCAGTAGGTGGCTGACACTAGTGCTCATTCTTGTCCTAAACCCCTTCTGTTTATTGTTTGAGAATATTGTCTTATAATACATAATGGCATTTCTACTTATCCCAGAATATAAGTATTTGTGTAGCTTCTTTTCCTTGGGGATTTTACAAATGAATCACACTAGGCCAGCAGAAAAAGATTGGTTAACATTTGTGACTGTTTATTGTTTTGTATCGGTGAATAATGTTTTATGACATTATCACAATCAATATTTCTGTTCAAAAAATAGCCAACAATTCAGATGTTTGTCTTTTGGTTAGTTGCACATCTAAGAACTTATAGATTGTCACTATACTCTTGCAATGGTGTGTATAGAGGCACAGAAAATGTCAGAACTGTAGACATCAACCAATCTGACACATCAGAAAGTTCCATGCATGCCTCTGATTGCAGCAAATCTAATTTTAGGGGCCAAATTACCACAGAGAGCAAATTAAAGGTTTTCTTGTTACCATTAGAAGTTCATTATATCCCATTCTCTTTTAGCAGGGTAAAGAAGCCCATGGAAGCAATATTTATCTATATTGTCCTCACTTTCAGGCAGTACAGCAGGAACAGGAAAGAGAAATAAATAAAAGCCAGTTATATTTTCTCAATGAAAAGAAAGCAGTCTTCTGGAATCAATCTATCATCCATCCATCCTTTTTTCTGTTCAGCTTGCAAAACTGATAAAGGGGGAAGGCAGTCTGCCTGAAAATGGCTGTGATGAAAGAACACTACGTATCATCACTAGACTTGTGATATATTGCCACCAGCTTAGTTTTCTGAATATTTGTATCTATGAAATGGGAGGCGCCATTCTACTTTCTCCAGTGTTTGAAAACATGTTTACGTTTCTACATACTATTTGAAGATAGCATCTGACATATCACTTGCATAACAAAATATGTTTGATGAATAAGGACTGACCACTAGGCTCTCTCCTTGAAAGAACATCTGGTCCCCAAGAAACTCATGGTTCTATAGTGAACTCAATGGCAGAATCAAAAGAGCTCTTAAATGTCTCTTGGAGAGGTGGCCCTGGAAAATCTTCCTGCTTTTTCAAGAAGTAGTGCAAATTATTAAAATGCTTGATTAGGCTTGACCAAAGTATTCACATTTCTATCATGCTTTCAGTAAAGCATGTTTAAAGTGTTATGACACCATCTACTGGAAGAAAACAGGATGGATGAGGTTTTTTGCATACCACATTCACATGTTCATTTATAATTCTGTCCTATTCCATCCCATTGCATTTCCAAACTAATTACTTCTATTTTTTTTCACAAATGGAGAAACAAAAACATTTATGAATGCATTTTCTCAAAAATATACATTTCTAAGTTTATTCATTCTCCAAGCCCATTTTGTAAGTATATTTTATAATACAGTATGCACCATTATACTATGTTACATTACAGTACTTCTTTGAGCCAAATATTATAAAGTAAAATTTAGAGAAGTGCAAAAGTATGATCAATAATTGTATTCTAGAAGTTCAGTTCTCAAACATTCATATTTTTAAAACCCTGTCACTAATTGTTCAAGACTCATTCACTTTAGATTACCTCTGGAATCCTAAATAGCTACTTTATATTCCACAGCAGAAAAATTAGAATGGCAAGCAGAATACTAAGGTTCCAGAGAGGAAGGAGAGAGAAGCAGCCTTGATGAATGAAGTATTTGCAAAAAAATAATACTGTACTGGACCATACATTCTGAGGAGGAACTCTTTAAATACTGTACCCTGTGAGGAGCTCATTTTAGTTCATGTATGGATTTGCTGAAGATCTTATGACTCACACATATCTGCATTATATTCTGGCAATTAAGGACCAAAAACATGTAAAAATTGTCTTGCTGCCTAGAGCATACTCTACAGGCAAAAAGATGTTGTAGAAGATTAGAGATAACCTTGAAGAAGGAATGCAAGAAATATTAAGTAGACATCAATTTAACTCTTTCTTCAACTTCCTTCATAGGAAGGATGAGAGAATGAGGGGAAAAAAAACTCAGGATGACCCCATCTTGATTCTGTTGTTATAAAAGGAGACAAAGGGAAACTGGCAGCTTTTCAAGATTCTGTTACTAAACCATATCACAACAGAGTTCCAGCATTCCTTGTGGTGTCTATTCCCTGACCTTCAAAAAGCTGACAGATAGATGCATCAACTCATTACAATACTTCCTCATCCTTTTCATCATGGCTGCTGGAAATCCTAAACAGAGTTACAAGGAGGAGGAAATGAGAGTAATCTCTATCCTTCCTAGTAATTTTACAGCAGATGCCTACTTTGGAATAAGTAAGGTTACCTGGACCTCAAGTAATTACTAATAAGGAAACTGCTGGAAGCCTGGAGATTGCCATGAGGGAGGGGAATTGTGGGAATGGCCATCTCATGCTTTTGGTATCAGTTATACCTCAATCAGAATACCTCTTGGTTGTTTTTTCCTTCCTGGATTTTGCTTTTTTTATCCTAGAGAAATAAGGCCAGAACAAACAATATACAAAATGAAGTCTGAATGGTGTCCAATCTCCCCACTCCCCTCTATCCACAAAATCCACAGATATTCTTCATTGCTTAATACAAAACTAGGCCATGAGGAGTAATTTCAGGTTTTCTTGTAGAAATTTGCTAACATCCCTTAACTGTTGCAGGAAGTATTCTTTGTTTTTTTCACTCTAGTGCTTGTGATAATTACCATATGATTGTGGGTACATGTGTGTGTTGTATGTATTCATCATTGGAGTACACTGTATTTATCAGAGAAACGTAAGCAACCACCACAATCTTTTCCTTTCAGATATTTATAATATGACTTCCACCAGCCCAACCCATATCACCAACTTATATCTATTATTTGTTTGAGTTCCTATGAAATAAGGAATTCAGTCAAATATTAAAGAAACAGAAAGAGACAGGACATTCTGTGTAAATGTTCTGGAAGATAATTTGAGGCATAGTGACCAACTTACATGAGAGGAGCTAGCTAGTAGATGTTATTTCATGCCATAATTAAGAGAAATAAGAGTATCAATGATTCTTCCTTCTCTCTTTCTCTTAGCAGTAGGTAGCTTTGTTTCTTGATTGCTTAATATAGTTATATTTAATTTAGAAGCAAAAAGAGAGGCCAACTAGAGCTTTTCCAAGGAATCTTTATAGCAGATATAAAGATAGCACAAAATATATGATTGTAATATGTATATATGCGTGTTCATGCATGTGTGCACATATAAGACTTGTATTGACTAGGCCAGAACAACAATAGAAACGACAAAATGCCAATGCTTGGTCAAAACTGATTTCCATGTGAACAATTTTTTACTTGCATCCAGCACTTATGAACATGTCACTATAGGGATGGTAGAGATGGGGAAAAAAGCACCAGAAAAGTAGAATTTCAATCAAGTAATTGCTATTGATACAAAGGTTCATTGAAATCACACAGTACATTTTCCAATTAAAACTAAATTCTTAAGGTGTTAGAATCCCATATGCTACTTGTTATCTTCTTTTCAAATAATCAAATGTACAGTAACTGTTGAATGTGAAACATCAGTACTCAAGGAGAACTTCTAAAATCATTGTTCTCTCACTACAGTGAGCATACTTGGAGAACAGTATAAAATTTCTTATATTGTCTCAGTTTGATTTATGTTAACTTACTTTAAAAAAAATTCCAGATCCATCTTATTCTATTAAATGCATTTACCATGTGTAGCATCCCATATGTATATCCTGCCTAATTTACTAGAGGTTACAAGTCAGTCTGATGTAGTGGTTAAGGCATCAGGCTGGAAACGGGAAACCATGAGTTCTAATACTGTCTTAGGCACAAAGCCAGCTGGGTCATCTTGGGCCAGTCATTCTCTCTCAGCCCTGGGAAGCAGGTAATGGCAAACCAGTTTTGAAAAACTTTGCCAAGAAAACTGCAGGGATTTGTCCAGGCAGTCTCCAAGAACCGGACATGATTGAACTATTATTAAAAAAAAAATACTAGAGGTTAGGTGAATTCCTAAATATTCTAGTCATATTTGGGATATTATCTGTACAGGAATATTTGGGAACCTTCTGTTCATTACTTCACTTTCGATTTCATGATGGAACAGAAAAGAATATAAATCAATTGAATAAGAACAACAGTAACAACTATCCAGACAAACATGCACCAAGTCATTAGGATGCAAATTCAGGCAGTTTAGGTATTTCACATGGTGCCAAGTCAAGGAAAGATTTCTCCCAGAGAACCACCTTGCTCTCTGCTAGTCAGGGAAGACAGTTCAGGAGTTAGATAGTTTGTTAGAGTATGTATTATTTACATTTTGTATATGTTTGATACCCTAAAAGCAATTCTTTTGTTTATTACTTTTCCCTGTTAGACAGTCAGTAATGTCTTTCAGACTTTTGGAAATGTGAGAATGTCTAAGATCTGTTTACCCATATGTATGACAAAAATGATCACTGTTGAAAGGTAATAGAAGTTATAGGGAGTCCCAGCTTATAGGTATTTTTTTTTTCTATTTGACATCAGTTTCATCTTCTCTGTTCTAGAAGTTATTTTCATTTCCTTGTGATGGCTACTATATCTTCTGCAGCCCATAGCTGTTCCTAAATATTATTCTTATAACCAGAACCATCTGACATACATTTATACATTGGAAAGCCAAATGGTCCAGTGATATATACATTTTTTTAAAAAAAAATTACCATAGAAAGGCACTTTGAAAAAGTAAAGGTAACTGATGACTTCATGCTCATTTGAATACTGAATAATGTAGATGTTATTTTTTAAAAATTGCAAGAACTGTCCTTAAAATAGCAAATCAGAAGAATGAATATTGAATAGACATGTAACAAAGCTCACCTATTCCACCCATATTTCAAGCATTGTCTCCAATAGCATAACAGCTACTAGTAGTTTTTTTTTAATCCTTTTAATTGTGTACAATTCTCAGAAACTGCCTGAACAAGTGTGACAATCCCAGTTCCAAGGCAGTCCATCAAATTCTCCAGACGCTCCATCAGAAAGCTTAAAGAATTCTTTATTAAGGATTCGATTAACACAGGATAGTAATCAAAGCTCCAAGTGAGATTTTGGCGCCAAGACATTCAAACTGATTCCTTCCCTCCTCTGATCTCATCCCTCCCCCCTGTCTCACAAACAAGCTGTTTCTCACTCCTGAGTTCCCCCTCCCATCTCAGCAGTTCGTTAAAGTGATTAACAACCCAGTGTCTTAGCAGCAGAGCGTCCTTGGCTAAAGCAGCTGAGGCAAAGGAACGTGAAGCTGACACGGGTTGGTTCTCTGGGAATGCAGTGAATGTGTGAAGCCAGCTAACGCGTGTAGAAACTTTAATGGCAGGTGAACCAAGAGAAGGGAGCCTGACAACAAGTCCCTGCAGTTTTCTTGGCAAGGTTTTTCGGATTTGCCATTGCCTCCTTCCTAGGACTGAGAGAAAGCAACTGGCCCAAGGTCATCCAGCTGGCTTTGTGCCTAAGGCAGGACTAGAACTCACGGTCTCCTGGTTTCTAGCCTGGTGCCTTAATTACTATACCAGACTGGCTCTCCCAGTAGGTAGCAGCAGGGATAAGCAAAGTAGTGTCCTCCAGATATTTAGGTTTCAAAATCTATCAGTTTTAGCCGATATGGTCAATGACAAACAATTGTGGAAGTTGTGGTTGAAAAATATGTGGAGGACACCAAGTTGTCTGTCCTGAGCCAGAGTCTATTGAAAAATCTATTCCCAGCAATATACTTTAAAAACAACTTTATTAGACTTCCTCTTAATTAAATCAACTAATGCTCTTGTATAGACCTTAGTGATCAAAAGGAGATGGTGAAGTATAGACGAATAAGTGCCACGTGAAAGAAATACTTTCATATAGTTTGGTACAGATATATGTGTATTCTAGTTGCCCCTTGTAATCATTACAAGGTGCCAGTTTTGTCTCAAATGACGCTTTCGGAAAGACTTAAATACATGTGCTTTTTCATATTTGATTGTGTAGAATGTAATGCAGAGGTAGGTAAAAATAATTTTGCTGTTCTGTTTTGGGAACTGATCTTTCTCTTATATTGCTGTCAGCTTAACACAGGTGGTGGTAACCCAAGGAATGCTGAGGGCATTGTGAGCTGAGGCTCCAATCTAATGTAATCAGTCTGATTGTCAATGGCACTTCAGAGATGTACAGCACATGTGCTTGATTATCATTTTTAACACCTTTCTGGTTGAAGAAAATAATGGCGAATTAAAACTGTTATTTTCCAGCTCTGTAAAGATTTTGTCCTTTCTCCTCATATACTAACATGTTACCTATAATCTATTTTTGACAAAATGTGTTGTATTTCATAAAATAAAATAACTTCTTCCTGTACTGAGGGGAAGATACACACACAACACATGTATGCACATGCATATTCTGATGATACACAATTAACATAATGTAATGTCAGATATCACACAGTGGGATGTGAAAGACTGTGTTAGGGTAATTTTTGGACATACCACTAGGTGGGAAGCTGTTGTTGATGCACTTCCATATAGAGACCATAAGTAGAAAGGCTCTGGTTAAAGAGAAGTACTCTCTGGATTAGATTTAGAGCCTATATCAGTGATAGGGATAAGATTATCTTCCTCATACTGCTGAGCTACAATTCACTGAAGCTCCAACAAACACGCCAATGTGAGCTGTAATTTTACAAAAAGCTAAAGGGCTAGAGAATCCCTACTGCAGCTCCCTACTGTGCTGTGCCTTCTGATCTGTGACTGGAATCCATGCTTTGCTCCATTTGCTAGATTAAAGAACAGATTCTATTTCCTTTTCTTCATTCAGCTTTGGATTTTTGTCCTACTGAAAGTGGTTTATTTCAAGTTCTCCCAAGTTTTCCGGCATGAAACCTCCTTCCTTCCTATCTCAACTGTAAATGTGCAATTGTCACTGAGTGTAGCTGCTACTGATAGGCATAAACCATGAGATTAGCAGGTGTCAAAGTTGATAGCCTTTATATGAAGCTGCCACGGTGTGGAAGTGTTTCCCATAACTTCATGCATGGTGATTGTATCAATGGAATGGGCCAAGGGTGTAAGTGACATAAACAATAATTACATTGATCTGGGCACTGAAGCATTCAGTTTATGAGGTGACATTCAGTAAGTGCACATTGTGCTACTGCTGCAGCTCTGAAAATGAAATCTCTCAGTCTACATGCACTCACTTTAAAGGAGTGTTTCCCAATATTGGCAACTTCTAAATGTGTGAATTTCAACTCCCAGGATACTTGGCAATGGCCACATTGACTAGGATATTCTGGTAATTGAAGTCCACACTTTAGAGCAAGACCTGGCAATCGCACAAAGAAAATAATTCTCAGTGAAATAAAATAAGCATCCTTTGATCTAAATAATTGACAACTGTGGCAAGAACTATTGGTTTCAGGTGAATGTCATAGCAAATGCTTCCAACAGTTTGTTGTATTATTGTTAGTACTGCTATTGCTCACATACTTCTTACCCACTAATATGTCAGGTTGATTAAATGTTAAACATCTAAATTCCCAGAAAGAATGTTACATACAGTATATGTTCGAGCATAGGATTCTGGGGAGCTGTTGAAGACAGCATAAAAAGCAACAAATGAACAAAAGTTGGCTTCCAGAAATTACATCTTGCAGCATCAACAACAACAAAAAATCACAAATAGAAGTCAGGAAGTGGTTCTTGACCTTTTAGAAATAGACAATTCTGAGCAATATGTGTACATTCTGAATTGTTTCTATTATTGTTTTTGTGGCTCTTATGTACTGGAGTAAATGGAAGATTTCTGGTAATATGGAAGGAAAAAAATGATTTAGGTACCAAGATTGCTTATTTAAAGCATTTTATATGATATAAAAGGTTATATTGCCATTTTCTTTTCTGCTTGATTATATACTTCAGAGTTTAGTGTTTCCTTGGCTTGTAGCTCAGATGTCCTGCCAAGATGATATCCTACTGAATACTCTAAAATACTGTTATACTTACAATTAGCAAATAAAACTTACTACATATAATATTTAATGTAGCTATTCCTTTGATCATTCCAGGTAAGACTCACTGTATACCACTTAATAGAACTCTCCTACATGTGACTTCTTTAGGGGAGTAAGTTTATCTACTCCTGTGAGATGGGTTCTACTCTAAACTAACAACTTCTGCTTGATTCTAATCAGTTTGATAACTTCCATGTCGCTCTATTAAGTGAGATCATAAGGTGTTTATGTAGACCAGATTGCTTCCTTATTTATTTTTAATATTTACATTGTATTTTTATTAGTAATTTTAATTATATTTATTATGTTATTCATTAGATATACTTACTGTATATCAAACCCTTGGACCGAGAGCTCAAAGTGACACGGATAGTACAGCTGCCTTCAGTCTTTTTCCAGTGATACTCTACGGGTGTCACACATAACTGCTGGTACTTTTACAGCTGAGGGACTGACTTGGAACAACTGCTTCACAGAGACAGAGAACATAGAGGCTTTTTTATTTCTTTTAGTATGTACAAGTATATTTACAGGAATTCGGGAAAAAACAGAACTATGTACAGCAGGATGTCCAAACTTCCCAGTAGAAAGTCTCTTCTTCCCTCCTGTCTCTTGAAAGGCTTTAAATACCTCTCTCCCAGACCTATTTGCTAGCAACCACCCATTCCAACACTTAGCTACCAACCCCTTCCTCCTCTTCCGTCCCCCCTCAGTTTTTCACTAAGAGGGACAGATAAGAAAGGAATTGGCTGGTTTATTATGGTACGTGCTTAGAGCCTTTCTTTGAGTTTTTTCAGATCTTTCTTTGAGTTTTTTTCAGACAGCTTTCAGTCTATATTGATACTGTGGAATGAACCTTTCTCTGGATCTTTGGCCCAGCCCTTTTGGCCTGGGACTTCTCCAAGGTATACAGACATCCTTCTTCAGACAGCCATCTCCCTCCCTGTGGTTTTGGATGAAGCATGTCCCTCTGTCTAGTTCTTTTCTTTTCCCAAGAAAGCCTCCAGCTGACATCTTCACCCCGCTTTTCCTCTGGGGCCAAGAAACAACAACTGCCCACTTTCAGTGGCCCTACACACTCACAGCAAGGTGTCTCTCCAGTCATCAGTTTACCACACATTCTGTCCAAAAGCACTTACTGCCTTAATGTGTTAGAGCAGGACAGGCTCAAACATGGCAATGTGTCTATCCGTCTTCTTCTCTCTCTCTTTATGACTCAAACTGGCAGCATTTTCCCCAGCAACTGAGGTGGGTTTACCCCCAGGGCTTTAGAAACCCAACACCTATATATTAAGTTTGGCCAGAATACTTGCTCCATCTGCCCCACAACAGACAAGGCTAGCAAACAGGGCCTCCCATCTGCCCTCATGATGGCACAACTGCACTACAAGGCCATACCTGTGCTTCATCTGCCTGTTTGTTTGTTTGTTTCTGACTCATGCCAGCTCAGCAACAGCTAGTTTGGCCACAAAACCTGTATGCTACAATGGGATGAATGTCTGTGGCTGTGATGTATTTGATTGTGGGTGTTCTCCATCTTAATCCAACACCTCTCTTAGCCCAACCTACTTTACAAAGTAGGTGTGGGGAAAATACCCACCAATGCATTAAAAAAAAAAAGTATAAAGGCAACCTGTGTAGCACTTATTTCTCTAGCTTTTCTGTATAAAAACCTTATAAGGTACTTTGGAGTAAGAGAAAGAAACCAGCCCAAAGTCACCCATGGAATTTTTATGACTTATGATGAGTATGATCAACCTGGTCTCCCTCATCTTAGTGCAGCATCTTGTCTACCATATGCTGGCTTGCACATTTCCATTTACATGGAAAAGATTTGTAGATAGCCACCAAGTGATTCAGTTGGGATTTAAATGATTATCTCCCAGGTTTAGCATACTACTCATTAAATCTTTTGTGTACATGCTACAACACATATAGGATAAATGTAACCTATAGATAAAGTTTCCGTTTCATGTATATGTTTCCAAAAGAAGTACTAGAAAGAAATTATATAAAAGAGCTCAGGAGTCTGTCTCAAGGTCCATCATCAGAATAACCTTCCAAAATTAGAACTGAATTCCATCAAATTTACTGTAGTAGAAAAAAGCGACAAAAGAAAGATCAGTTTTGAAAATGGGCCTGATCCAGCTGTGGGGTGAGAAGAATACATTTCCAGGGGCAAAAAGAAATTCTTCAGTGTATCCATATGGGAGACACAGTTGGGCAGTGACTTGTAATGTTGCTGTATACTCTGTCTACATCCTCCTCCCTCCATTCTCCTGGTCACATGACCCAGAGTAGAGCATATGCACCCTGCCTTGCACTTCCTAGTGCACACATGCACACATACAGCTGCAACATGATGGAAAAGCAGAAATGTGAATACACACAAACACACACCATGTTACTTCATTACACAGAGGAAAATAAAGACAACTGGCCACTGCTGGTAAAGGGTTTGGAAAGAGTTACCAAAGCCATGTTCTGCATGCTTTCTTTTGATTAACCAATCCTGCTTTTAACCCTGTAAAGGAGCCAATCAGTAGGCCTTTTGTTTGATTTTTAAAGAAAGGTATGTACTCGATTAAACATTAACAATCACAGATATGCAGATGATACCACTTTGATGGCTGAAAGCGAGGAGGAACTGAGAATCCTTATGACAAAGGTGAAAGAAGAAAGTGCAAAAGCTGGGTTGCAGTTAAACCTCAAAAGAACCAAGATTATGGCAACCAGCTTGATTGATAACTGGCAAATATGTAGAAGTAGAGGGAAAATGTAGAGGCAGTGACAGACTTTGTATTTCTAGGTGCAAAGATTACTGCAGCTGCTGACTGCAGCCAGGAAATCAGAAGACATTTAATTTTGGGGAGGAGAGCAATGACAAATCTCAATAAAATAACAACAAAGGTCCATATAGTTAAAGCAATGGTGTTCCCCGTAGTAACATATGGCTGCGAGAGCTGGACCATAAGGAAGGCTGAGTGAAGGACGACAGATGCTTTTGAACTGTGGTGTTGGAGGAAAATTCTGAGAGTGCCTTGGACTGCAAGAAGATCAAACCAGTCCATACTCCAGGAAATAAAGCCAGACTGCTCACTTGAGGGAATATTAAAGGCAGAACTGAAGTACTTTGGCCACATAATGAGAAGACACGACAGCCTGGAGAAGATGTTGATGCTAGGGAGAGTGGAAGGCAAAAGGAAGAGGGGCCGACCAAGGGCAAGATGGATGGATGATATTTTAGAGGTGATGGACTCGTCCCTGGGGGAGCTGGGGGAGTTGACGGCTGACAGGAAGCTCTGGCATGGGCTGGTCCATGAAGTCACAAAGAGTTGGAAGCGACTGAACGAATAAACAAAAATGTATTCGATTGCAGATACAGTTGGAAATGGTTTTCGTATATTGAATCTGTATATTTCTTTGGTTAAAAGGACATAAATGAATAGTTATTTAAATCTGTAAATCCCAGCAATTTAATTATAAATGCATTATACTAATGTGTTTTCCCAGTATTTAAATCAGCCTGTTGCTAAAAGGTAAACTAAAACAAGGGGAGGACATTCTATTATATATTCTTACCTCTGATATAATTATTATTCCTGTGGTCTTAATTTCAATTCTGTCATTGTTTCTTTTGTACCAGATTACTGTTTTTAAACTAAACTGTTTATATTATCTTTTACCCTTAAGTGGAACATATGGTAAGATATAATGTGTGAAACACTTTCATAAAACTGAAGCTTCCAAAATCTCAGGCTAATGCCTGCTGTCAAAATACTGCTTGTTTAGAGGTTATTTATTGGTAATAGTGTTATTACAACATGAGTTACACTGAATTGGATTGTGGTTTGAAAACCATCACTTTTCAAATCTAGGGATTCTTGGGGAAATATTTTTCCCCCAAGGAAAATATGAGATTGCCTTGTGACTTGATTTATTTGTTTAAAGTCATATATCCTATACATAAGCATGGGGCTTTTGTTCACTAAACCTAGCACTGTGCCATGTATAGTTGGAGCAGAATTATAACAATAGTACACAACAAGACCACCTCTGCCCCTGTGCAATTAAGGAGGATCAATTAAATGAGTTTTTTTGTGTTTTACTGCATTGTGCCATGTATCAGTCTTAGTGCTTTTTTCTAATAATGCCTCTGCTAGTTAACTGCTTGGATTGCTGTTTGCCAGGATAGGAAATGCATGGTTTGAGAAGGTTACCAAATTTTGCTCAGTAGCAGTTGCTGTAGGAGGATGTAGGGAAATGGCTGAGCCTTGAATGGAAGAAAACTGGAGGTCTCAAACCTCTTCTCTCAGAAGTCCTCTGGGCTTGACATCTTGGTCCCACCTCGTGCTTTGGTTTAGTGACTTGGTAGCTTCTACTGATACTGCTTATTTTCCAGGAGGTACCTCACTTGGTGTTTTCTCCCTAACCATGGTGTTTGAAAAAGATATGGGTGTCACAACCTGTGCTGCCTTTCTGGACAAAATCGCAATAATAATAATGGAGTAATTTCAAAAATGCTACCTCCTGATCACATAGTATATAGGCATGTGACTCAAAATTTCAGCTCTTTCTTCCTTCCATGGGAAATAGACCAACCTCAGTAGAGATAAAGAAAATCAAACTTTATCTTAAGAAGAAAAAACAAAACACAAAAGTACTGAAATTGAGAAGAAAATACAATATTTCAGGGAGACCTCAGGGTAGTGTTGGTTTACTATAAATGAACTATTCCTGTGAGACAGCAATTCAATATACAGAATACCAGAAAATGATAAATAAAGTGAGTATATTCCTATCTAGCCAAAAAGGATAGAATGCAAAGCTAAGGTTACACACTCAATTTTCTAATTTGTATAGAAAAATAAAAACAATAGACTTGACTTAGCAGCACACAGAAAAAGAAACAATCTAAAGCAAATGTGCTAGAATAGATTCATCTCTTTCTATGGAAATAGTCTTTTTTTATTCTTGCAGCAAATATCCCCTGCTTCCTTTTACCCAAATTTCTCATTTTTTTTCTTGGCAATTTCAAACTTTAATCTGAGATTATGGGGAACAATCCTGGTCCTCACAACTTTCAGCCTTAATCCACAGCTTCTTTCCAGATCATCCCTAAAGATTTAAAACCACAAAACATTTGTCTCTACATCTACAGAGGAAAGTACTGGAATATATATTGCATATAGTACAGTATGACAGAGAATCTTTCCATCATGAAAATGTAGATTCTATCTCAGGCAAGCAGCCTGGTATCCTGTGAATATCTGATATAAGAGGCCACATTCACAACAGAGAACTTGAGTCAACTGTAGGAATTTATATTACTATCAGATGATGTTGTATATTTTATTAATAACTCTTAGTTTATAATTGTTAGTTTTCCTTTATGCTTATTTTTACCTTGTAATGGTTTTGGTTTTGACTATAAATAATCCTCTACAGAAATGAAAGTAATTTTCTCTGAAATCTTATTAAAATATACATGCATACTATCCAACTTGCTAATAATCTCTTCCATGCCTAAATCTAACTTCATAGATTTAGTTGCAGACATGATGTGCAAAAAGACTTGGATCCAAGAACCATAAAACTAGGTCCACTTGCCAAGTTTCAGATTATTTTGAAACTGAGTTATTCCAAAGCAGCATTATATAATGCAAAGGCTTGAACTTAACAGAATGTCTAAAATCCTTTGAGATATGCCAGAATTTTGAGTAAAGCTAAAGCAGCTCTTTGGTCTGACAACAACCTGCAGATCTTGACATTATCTGTAAACAAAGCCTTCCTAATAATAGCATTATTATTTCCTTGCAATAATATTAATATTTCCTAAATAGTTTCCTTGCAATTCTAGGCAATAGCATTATCTGCAAAATGAATGCATCTTTTGTTATCCAGTTGCATCTTTTAAAGTTGGGAAAAGCAGGGTTTAACAAATCCTAGAAGGACTTATGCTTAGACTTGCTACTTTTCCCTCTCCCAGAACAAAAATGTGATACAGCTTGGGAGATTTCCTGGGTAAAATATTCACAGAATGTCAAATATCTTGTATTAGTTGTATATATAATGACCCCATCAGGGAATTTAAAATATATAATCCTTGAACGGGAGGGCAGGGAATTTTTATTGGGACTGCAGTACATAGGAAGAGGAGGCTGATGCTAGTGTGGAGGCTTTTTCTCTCTAAGGTTAACTATGGCTTGTGCATGGATGTGTGTGTGCCCATGCACACACACACACACACACACAATTTTAATGTAATTTTTCCTAGCTACGTAATTAACATAAAGTGAAGTATTACCTCATGATCAAATTTCTCAGGGGTATGGTGTTTATCCATCCATAAATTGCCACCAGATGGCACAAGACAAAATTTTGAAACTAGATACTTAAGTGAAATAAGAAAAATAATTTTGATGGGACTAGCAAATTTTCTCATAGAATTCTACATATCCCTCAGCAAGAAGGAGTGGTAAGAAAAAAAATATCATCTCTTAATTAGTATTTATTATGCCATACATTCCATTCTGATGCTCTGGCTGGGTAGTGTTACAAAAATCAGATATAGTAAAGACACAGGGCCTTTTTGCACTTCTGAGTCCACACCCAATCTCCAGTAGTGAGAAACCCATCTTGTTTGACATTTGCTGCCCCCATTGCCAATCTGTATCTTGCTTCTATTGTCTCTGTTCTAACTTACCGCCAAATAGTGCTATCCTGATCTTGTGCATGCAGAATGTAAGAGGCAGAGGGATTGCCTGTGTTCTTCAGCTTTTCTATCCTGCACATCATCAGTCAAGAGACTGGAGCAGGAATATGGTGAGTAAAGCTGAAAGACTATGTTAGTCACCTCTAAGTATTTTCCAGTGCCCCTCCTCCTATTTTGTTGTTTATTCGTTTATTCGCTTCCGACTCTTCGTGACTTCATGGACCAGCCCACGCCAGAGCTTCCTGTCGGTCGTCAACACCCCCAGCTCCCCCAGGGACGAGTCCGTCACCTCTAGAATATCATCCATCCATCTTGCCCTTGGTCGGCCCCTCTTCCTTTTGCCCTCCACTCTCCCTAGCATCAGCATCTTCTCCAGGGTGTCCTGTCTTCTCATGATGTGGCCAAAGTATTTCAGTTTTGCCTTTAATATCATTCCCTCAAGTGAGCAGTCTGGCTTTATTTCCTGGAGGATGGACTGGTTTGATCTTCTTGCAGTCCAAGGCACTCTCAGAATTTTCCTCCAACACCACAGTTCAAAAGCATCGATCTTCCTTCGCTCAGCCTTCCTTATGGTCCAGCTCTCGCAGCCATATGTTACTACAGGGAACACCATTGCTTTAACTATGCGGGCCTTTGTTGTCAGTGTGATGTCTCTGCTCTTCACTATTTTATCGAGATTTGTCATTGCTCTTCTTCCAAGGATTAAGCGTCTTCTGATTTCCTGACTGCAGTCAGCATCTGCAGTAATCTTTGCACCTAGGAATACAAAGTCTTTCACTGCTTCTACATTTTCTCCCTCTATTTGCCAGTTATCAATCAAGCTGGTTGCCATAATCTTGGTTTTTTTGAGGTTTAGCTGCAAGCCAGCTTTTGCACTTTCTTCTTTCACCTTCATCATAAGGCTCCTCAGTTCCTCTTCACTTTCAGCCATCAAAGTGGTATCATCTGCATATCTGAGATTGTTAATGTTTCTTCCAGAGATTTTAACTCCAGCCTTGGATTCCTCAAGGCCAGCTTGTCGCATGATGTGTTCTGCATACAAGTTGAATAGGTAGGGTGAGAGTATACAGCCCTGCCGTACTCCTTTCCCAATCTTAAACCAGTCCGTTGTTCCGTGGTCTGTTCTTACTGTTGCTACTTGGTCGTTATACAGATTCTTCAGGAGGCAGACAAGGTGACTTGGTATCCCCATACCACTAAGAACTTGCCACAATTTGTTATGGTCCACACAGTCAAAGGCTTTAGAATAGTCAATAAAACAGAAATAGATGTTTTTCTGAAACTCCCTGGCTTTTTCCATTATCCAGCGGATATTGGCAATTTGGTCTCTAGTTCCTCTGCCTTTTCTAAACCCAGCTTGTACATCTGGCAATTCTCGCTCCATGAATTGCTGAAGTCTACCTTGCAGGATCTTGAGCATTACCTTACTGGCATGTGAAATGAGTGCCACTGTTCGATAGTTTGAACATTCTTTAGTGTTTCCCTTTTTTGGTATGGGGATATAAGTTGATTTTTTCCAGTCTGATGGCCATTCTTGTGTTTTCCAAATTTGCTGGCATATAGCATGCATTACCTTGACAGCATCATCTTGCAAGATTTTGAACAGTTCAGCTGGGATGCCGTCGTCTCCTGTTGCCTTGTTACCTCCTCCTATACCCCCATTCAATAATAACCCAGGATGAATAAGGTGAAAAGAGTTATGAATTGCAGAACCAAAAGCAGCATTTTCATGAGTTTCTCTTCTGTTCCTGTCTTTCCTTTGTATAAGTAGCAAATGCCAATTTACAACTTACTCTGTGCTCTGTTCAGTCCTTGTGCTAAACCGTTACAGGCCACCAAATCAAAGCACTTACATTATTGCCAATAGATAGTCTAGCAGTATTGCATAAAAGTCTAATACTACTGCACAGTTCTGCTAGACCACCAGCACCATACTCCTGTGTCCAGAAAGGTAGGAACATAATAGCAAAATGGCAGCAGACAGAGCTGTTCAGGCATTAGAGGAGAGAGTGAGTGCTCTTATCAGGATGAAAAGGCCGATATGCACCAGTCTCCTGGTGACCTCAACTCAAACTTCATGGTTGACAAAGTGTAAAATTTTGCACTCCTTGTGCTGTCATGGGATACCATCTGCTTAAGGAGAAACACTGGTACAGCTAAGGATGATATAAGCCCAAGTCAGTCATGGTCTAAGGTCATAGAAGAAAAATCTCATTGGCTGGGCATGGCTGTGCCATGATTAAGCGGAAGTGGGAAAGGTCTATAGAACAGTTAAATATAGGGAATGTTTGTTCCTAGTAATCACAGGATATACAGTAGATGTCTTTTTTTTTCTTTTTTGACTCTGAGCTGCAAAATAATGTATGGAGTCCTTTTAAGGTAAAGATTGCCTTTTTTGGCAGCAATACAGAAATGATTTGCCATTCCCAGGATGATTTTCTTTTAACTTCCCAAACAGCTCGGGGATCTGTTGGTGTATTCCATTCAAGTACTTGGATACACTGATGGCTGAAAGCGAAGAGGAACTGAGGAGTCTTATGATGAAGGTGAAAGAAGAAAGTGCAAAAGCTGGCTTGCAGCTAAACCTCAAAAAAACCAAGATTATGGCAAACAGCTTGATTGATAACTGGCAAATAGAGGGAGAAAATGTAGAAGCAGTGAAAGACTTTGTATTTCTAGGTGCAAAGATTACTGCAGATGCTGACTGCAGTCAGGAAATCAGAAGATGCTTAATCCTTGGGAGAAGAGCAATGACAAATCTCGATAAAATAGTTAAGAGCAGAGACATCACACTGACAAGAAAGGTCCGCATCGTTAAAGCAATGGTGTTCCCCGTAGTAACATATGGTTGTGAGAACTGGACCATGAGGAAGGCTGAGAGAAGGAAGATTGATGCTTTTGAACTGTGGTGTTGGAGGAAAATTCTGAGAGTGCCTTGGACTGCCAGAAGATCAAACCAGTCCATACTCCAGGAAATAAAGCCAGACTGCTCACTTGAGGGAATGATATTAAAGGCAAAACTGAAATTCTTTGGCCACATAATGAGAAGACAGGACACCCTGGAGAAGATGCTGATGCTAGGGAGAGTGGAAGGCAAAAGGAAGAGGGGCCGACCACGGGCAAGATGGATGGATGATATTCTAGAGGTGACGGACTCATCCCTGGGGGAGCTGGGGGTGTTGACGACCAACAGGAAGCTCTGGCGTGGGCTGGTCCATGAAGTCACGAAGAGTCGGAAGTGACTAAATGAATAAACAACAACACTTGGATACACTCCACAGTTAGATCTAACTGATAATAATTCCACACCTAATGCTGCCATGACTGTATTATGAAGCAATGGGAACCATATAATTCAAGTGGACAGGTATCCTCATAATAAATCACCATCAGAAATGATATCTTTCACCCTTAATAAAAAAGCCACATTGTTTACCCACCAACCAAAACACAAGATAATCTGTTCCAATAGTGTTATGGTAAGAATTATGCCTGTTAAAGCATGAGGTTTCTCTTGTTGCAATTAAATACATGCTGATTTATATAGAAAATGCATACAAATTATACAGTCCCACATATTTTATGATACCCAAGGGAGCCACAACTTTTACAGGCATCAGGTAATTTAAACCTGTACCTTAAATGATGTCTAATTGCTTACCTTACTATATCTATTCGTGAGACACAATTATTAAGCCTGCAATCTGATAATCTGACTCAAATGGTATGAACCAGTCTCTTGGCTTCTAAGTGATTCACCTATTACACGCTGAATTCTCTAATTGACCTATAGTGATAATAGAAGCCTTTATAGGCCAGATCATTCAGGAACCAAAGTAGAAACTGTAAGATGGCATGGAAAGTATTTTGTTTTAGTACAAGTATTGTAGCAATAAGGGTAATCTGGGAAGGAATAAAAACAGACAGATGGAATCCCTTGTATGGTGGTGCCATGGCATTGCATGAAATTTCACAAAGATCTGGATCTGACTGATACCATCTGGCTCTACTCCCATCCTAGAAGAGGACCTTAAACAGTTTCAAATCTGGCCTATTTTCCAAACCTCTGTGTGGAGGACATCTTGAGAACATTCATCTGAATAGTTTAACTTGTACAGGTTAAGAAGGTAGAGAAGGCAGAAACCCCAGACCAAGATGCACATTATTGAAACAACAACTGAGAATATTCCTCATGAGAATCAGCACACAAAATGCATGCCTTGCTAAGCCAAAGAATAAATTGAATTGAGCAATAAAGGCAATAGAAAAAATGAATTGTGCAGTTCACAGTAGGAAAGAACTGGTATGGAATACTTCCTGCAACAGAGTCAGAATCTTTTGGAATCATCTCAGTAATTAATTGTAGAACACTAAATCCTGCCCGGTGATGTATATTTTCTCAATGACTCAGAACAGTTGCATCCACACATCTGACAGCAAAATTTAACTTAAGCTCTGATTTATTTCTGTTTAAAATTCCAGCAAAGTCTGAAAGACAAGATAGCAGGTTTTAGAAAATTCCAAGAAATAAGTTTATCCAGTGATGATACAAAATCAATGGTGCCCTCTTAATACAATGCTTAAAGTGAATAGCAGGAACAAAACCCAAATACAATCCCAGTGTAACAATGGATTCTCTTGATTACTTTGGGAATTTTTTGCCACTTAGATTCAGTGGTGATATTAGAAGGATGTTAAAATTTAATTAAATGAAAATGAAGGGGCTTATGATAAGTTGTGTGGGCAAGAGCTTCCAGCATTTGGGTTATGGGACTGAGATGGCATTGATTGCACTGTTAGATGACCTCTGGTGGGAGCAGGATGGGGGCAGCGTGACCATCCTTGCTCTTCTTGACCTCTCAGCGGCCTTTGATACCATTGATCATGGTATCCTTCCAGACCAGCTTTGGGGGTTGGGAGTGGGTGGCACAGTGTTGTGCTGGTTCTCCTCCTTCTTCCAGGGTCAGTGTTGAGGGGGGGAGAGGTCCAACCCATGTCCCCTACTTTGTGGGGTACCTCAGGGCTCAGTTCTCTCCACTCTCCTATTTAACATCTACATGAGGCCATTGGGGGAGGTGATCTAACAGTTTGGGGTGAGGTATGATCAATACGCTGATGATACCCAGCTTTATATCTCCAACCCTAGCTGTCTGAGTGATGCTGTGGATGTCCTGACCCACCCAGGGTCTGGATGGGGTGCAATGGGCTTCAGATGTCATGAGTAAGGATGGCGAGCAGGGGGCTCCCATCCAGACTGTCAAGCACATGCGTAGCACTGAGGAATTGGTCAGCCATTCAAAGAAACACAGATCGGGACCGCCTTAACCTTTGGGGTTTATATGTCTGGGTTTTTCCACGCTTCTTCAGTTTGTTAGGATTCCTGTTAAGTACTAGCAATAAATATTAGAGACCAGTTCCTTGTCTCAGCGTGTTTCCTGGCTGTTAGGACATCAGCTCAACCCAAGCAAGACTGAGTGGCTTAGGGTGTCATGTTCACTGATTCAATGTAGTTTATACATCGTAATGTTTCACATGCCATGGTGCTGACGCGCATTTCTGTTTGGGAGGGAGCTGCTGTGAGACCTTGTACCAAGCTCTGTATGTGAAATCAGTACAATGGAATGTGTTTGGGTTATGTTATCTGTTCAAGGCCTTTTCCCGCAGACCATCAGAAATCATTAGGAGCACCTGGTTTGTGAACTTGAGAAGATTCTACGGGGGAAGGGATTTCATTTGCACTGAGGGTTTTTAGTTTCAATTTGGCGCGCTTCCATCATTCTCAGCTTTCTTTGTGATCCTGCACACTATTCTTTAATAAATCAGATATCTTTGAATTCCTGCTTATGAGTTGAGAATCACCAAAGCTGAGAATCACCAAAGTTGTACCATTAGCTCCTACCAAGATTAGTTTCTTGCGAGGGAAAATAGTTAACGATGGCCGAGTCCAAGCTCACAAGCGGGGGACTTGAGGAGACGGCTAGCTTGATGCCCGAGTCAATGGTCAAGAGCAGAGAACTGAGCTTCACCCCAGAACCTTCAGACTTCCAGGATGAATCGAGTTTCAATCCTGATGTGGAGGAATCTGACAATGGGGAAGAACCAGAGCAACCGGCACCCAGCGAATCGGTCGCAGAGTTGATCAACTGGGATGAAGTAGGGAAACCCCAGCCAGGGACATTCCGGGCATCCTGGAAGTATCCGTTCCCGCTAACCCCAGAGAAAAAATCTACTATGATGTCCACAGAGAGAAAGCTGAACACGCGAGGGAGAGAGGACTCTCAAACCCCTGAGAGACTAAGAGTGATGGAAGCCAAAATAGAATCAATAGAGTACATGCTAAGAAACCTGTCTCTCTCACTGGAGGGGCAGGGAAGGTACGGAGGAGATCCCAGCTTCCCGCAACCATCCCCCATTCTCCCATCTGGGCTGACGGCGGAGCGGGGCTGGAGACAGCTCCGGGATGAATCTCCACCCCACAGGGCTGGATCACCAGTGTCCCCACCCCGAAGAGGGAAAGCTAATATAACCTGGGGCCCGGCAACCTATTTCACTGGAACTGTGGCAATGCAAATGGGCAGCCACAGTGAGACTTTGAAATTCATGGTACCACCTGTTGGCAACTCCTTGGTAATCTTGGGGATCCCCTGGTTGACCTATTGAAGCCCCTATATAAACTGGGAGCACAGAACTGTGACTTTTAAAGATGGACTTCACCAAGCTCCTACAGCGGAGATAGTTGCACATGAGGGGGTTGGAAGGGCTGTGATCGCCATGCCATGCCTTAACTTGGCACATTTAGATGGCTTGCCCAATCAATACCAAGACTTTGCAGAAGTATTTGGGGAAATGGAAGCAGATCAGCTACCCCCCCCCCCCCACCAGAAAACTGACTGTGCAATAGAGTTGGTTCCCAATGCTCAATTGCCCAAGCCAAAAATTTATCTGATGACTCAGAAGGAGCTTGAGGCATTACGGGACTTTATTGACAAAAATCTGTCAAGGGGATTTATTGAACCTGCTAATTCCCCAGTTGGGACCCCTGTGTTATTTCGGGAAAAGAAAGATGGCACGCTTCGATTCTGTACAGACTTTCGAGGGTTAAATTCCATCTCTATTGTCAACAAGTACCCTCTCTCTATCATGAAGGACATGTTAGCTCATTTGTCAAAGGGCAAGATTTTCTCCAAGCTCGATCTTCGCGAAGCCTATTTCCGCATTCGCATAAGAGCTGGGGATGAGTGGAAAACTGCTTTTAATTGCCCACTAGGATCATTTCAGTACAAAGTCCTCCCTTTTGGGTTGGAAGGGGTGGCCAGAATCTTCATGCAGTTGATTAATGAAGTTTTACATGCTCATTTGTTTAAAGGGGTCCTGGTTTACTTAGATGATCTCATTTACACTGAAACCGAGGGGGAACACGAACGCCTCCTCAAACAGGTGTTACGCAAGCTTAGAGATGCCAAACTCTATGCCAAACTTTCCAAATGTGAATTTCACAAGATCCAACTTGACTATCTGGGCTATCGGGTGTCTGACAAGGGCATTGAGATGGACCCTGCAAAAATTCAGGCGATTCTATGTTGGGAACGTCCCCGCACCCGGAGGCAGTTGCAAAGTTTCCTAGGGTTCAGTAATATCGCCAATTTATCCAGGGGTTCGCTGAGATTGCCTTGCCCCTCACTGATTTACTCCATACCAAGGGCTTGGGGGAGACGCGCAAAGTAAAACACCCTGGAGCCATGCTGAATTGGACGCCTGAATGCCAGGCAGCAGTTGAAAAGCTGAAATCCCTTTTCACTGCTGAGCCTATTCTACAGCATCCCAATCCTGAACACCCCTTTGTGGTCCAAGTTGATGCTTCTGACTCCTCAGTTGGGGCTATTTTGTTACAGAGGGACTTAAAACCTTGCACTTATCTGTCCAGGAAATTTTCTGAAACTGAACGCCATTGGCATGTTTGGGAAAAGGAGGCGTTTGCTGTAAAATCCACTTTGGAAACCTGGCATCACCTCCTTGAAGCCGCTAAATGCCCTTTCGAGGTTGGACCAATCACAGGAATTTGGAAGCCCTCTGCACCCCCTGGCGTCTCAGTCCTAAACAAATTCGCTGGGCTCAGTTTTTCAGTCATTTCAATTTGCAGTTAAAATTTATCCCAGGAAAAAAAAACTTTCTGGCCGATGCTTTGTTGCGTTTACCTCAGGACTTTGACCAGGGGGCAGATGTGGTTGGGACTGTTCTCACTGAACCACAATTGGGCTTGGTTGCTGTCACTCGGAGCCAGACCCATGCACAGGCAACCCCGCCCCCAGCTCAGTCTGAAAAGCAGAAAGTGCAAGTTCCTTCTCAGTTACAGAGGGACTTTCTCCAGGCACTGAAATCTGACACTTGGTTGCTAGCTAATAGAGACAATGTTTCTTTTGAAAACTGTCTTGCTTGGGTGGAACACCACCTTTATGTGCCTGAAACTTTAAGAGCTGATGTTTTGCAGCATTCCCATGATGATAAACTTGCTGGACACTTTGGTTTTGTCAAAACCTTACATTTGGTTCGCCACCAATTTTGGTGGCCAACATTGAGACGTGACATAAAAGACTATGCTGCTTCCTGTCCTGTTTGTGCCATGTCAAAACAGAAAGGAGGGAAACCACAGGGGCTTTTACAGCCAGTGGCCAGTCCTACACATCCTTGGGATGAGATTTCTATGGATTTTATTGTGGATCTTCCTCCCAGTCAGAAAAAAACTGTTATTTGGGTTGTAAAAGATTTTTTCTCCAAGCAGGCGCATTTCATTCCCTGTGCCTCCATCCCGTCAGCCCCACAATTGGGGCACCTATTTCTCCTCCATATCTACCACCTCCATGGTAGCCCCTCCTGTTTGGTCAGTGACCACGGGACACAGTTTACTTCCCAGTTTTGGAAATCATTTTTAAAATTGATTGGCACCAAACAAGCACTGTCCACTTCTTCCCATCCTCAGACTGATGGTTCTAATGAGATTTTGAACTCACTCTTGAACAATTTCTTAGAGCATACATTAACTACCATCAGGATGATTGGGTGGAGTTATTACCTTTTGCTGAAGTGGCTTACAACAATGCTGTCCATCAAAGTACCGGACAAACCCCTTTTCGCATAGTTTCTGGTCATGACTTTGTTCCCATCCCTGAACTGCCACAGCCCACTTCCCAAACATGTTTTGCATCTGACTGGGCTGTTAAGCTGTCTGATTCCTGGCCGGTAATTCAACAAGCTTTGGCTGATGCCCAAGCTGCTTACAAGTTTCAAGCTGATAAGCATCATTCCTTATAACACGACTTCAAAGTTGGGGATCAGGTGTATCTATCTACTAAATTTATCAAGTCTCCACAACCCTCTAAAAATCTTGCTCCCAAATTCATTGGTCCTTTCCCTATTGTTGGTCTTGTCAATCCAGTTACTGTTAAATTGGACCTGCCTCACAATTTGAAACGCTTGCACCCTGTTTTCCATTGCAGCTTGCTTAAGCCTATGCACCACTCCTCACGCTGGCATCCTCAACCCCCTCCTCCTGCTCTGATCATGATTGACGGCCAACAACACTTTGAAGTCAAGGACATCATTGATTCCCACAAACTTTGAGGCATTCTACAGTATCTGGTCCGATGGAAACACTTTCCTCATCCTGAATGGGTGTCTGCTCACCATGTTAATGCTCCTGACTTAGTTAACTGTTTCCACCTTGCTTATCCTTTAAAGCCTGCTGCTTAATGTAATATTTATTTTCAGGGGGCAGTATGTCATGTTCACTGATTCAATGTAGTTTATACATTGTATCATTTCACATGTCATGGCACTGACACGCGTTTCTGTTTGGGAGGGAGCTGCCTTGAGACCTTGTACCAAGCTCTGTATATGGAATCAGTACAATGGAATGTGTTTGGAATTATGTTATCTGTTCAAGGCCTTTTCCTGCAGACCATCAGAAATCGTTAGGAGCACCTGGGTTTGTGAACTTGAGAAGATTCTATGGGGGGAGGGATTTCATTTGCACTGAGGGTTTTTAGTTTGAATTTGGCGCACTTTCATCATTCTCAGCTTTCTTTGTGATCCTGCACACTATTCTTTAATAAATCAGATATCTTTGAATTCCTGCTCATGAGTCTGATAGTGTTTTAGAATAGGCAACCATTACATAGGGTTTGTGGGCTTTCTGGTGACAAGGTTTTTCCATCATTGGTCCTGGATGGGGTTGCACTGCCCCAGACAGACCCAGTGTTCAATATGGGGGCTCTTGTAGACTCACAGCTCCTTTCTGAAAGAGCAGGTGGCAGCCGTGGCTAGGAGGGCCTTTGCACACCTTCGGGTTATGTGCCAGTTGTGCCCATTCCTGGACCGGGAGGCACTACTCACTGTCACTCATGCCCTTGTGACCTCCTGTCCGGATTACTGCAATGTGCTCTACATGGGACTGCCCTTGAAGAGCATTTGGAAGCTTCAGCTGGTGCAGAGTGCAGCTGCCTGGGTAGTAAGTGGAGTCAGATATTCGACACATGGAACACCACTGCTACAGGAGCTGCATTGGTTGCCGGTGTGTTTCTGGGTGCAATTCAAGGTGCTGGTTGTTAACTTTAAAGCTCTTCATAGCTTGAGACTGAGTTACCTGAGGGACCACCTTCTCCCAGTTGTTTCTACCCGTCCAATTCGATCTGGTAGATTGGGCATGCTACAGATCCCGTCAGCAAAGGATGTTGGTTGGCAAGGACTAGAAAGCGTGCCTTTTCAGTCGTAGCACCTGCCCTCTGGAATATTCTCCCCTCAGAGATTAGGATGTCCCCAACCCTCTTGGCCTTCTGTAAGGCTGTGAAGACCTGATTATATGCCTGGGCCTGGGGCCCCGAGTGTAGTAATGGTCCCGTTTCTTGGTTGTATTAACATCTTACATTGTTTACTTGGCAGCCATGTATATTTATTTTGTATTGTAACTGTTTTAATTATAATTGTTTAATTGTTTTATGGTTTTTATCATTGTAAGCTGCCCAGAGTCACTTGCTGAGATGGGCAGCTATAGAAATTGAATAAAATAAATAAATAAATAAATTTGGGATTTTGAAAGCCTGCTGTGGGCCATTCTCAAAATAACTAATAGGGGCAGAGCTTACCCAGTGGTAGATGTGTGACCATGCTTCTATTTTCAGAAAAAAAAAGTAATAAAAATGTTCCCTGCTATATCTTCTATCCCCCAAATGTCTTCACCTTTATTTTAATTTTTTGCCCGGGGGTGGGGGGGGCTGGTAAATTAACACAACCACAAACAAAACATTGGATTGTGGCCACTCACCATTTCTATTTGGCAAGAACTCCAATGGGGCCTATCTGGGGCCCAGAAGCTTTCTTGAAAATGAAGAGGCTAGAGGATAATGGAAAGTGCTGTGGAAGGTATTTATTTATTTATTTATTTATTAATTAAACAAATTTCTAAGGCCACCCAACTCACGCACGGTGACTCTGGGAAGCTTACAGAAGTAAAGGTTCCATAGGAATCAAGATTTTGTTAGGTTAGCAATTACAAAAAAGAAATCTAACAATTTACTTAATCTGTGCCATATTTCTATTTAGTATATTTCCAGTTTTTAGAAAACCTATGGAAATAATATGTGAAAAATGGTAGCAATGGTTATAGAAGTAGGAGTAGGTAGTTTATGTAAAGTAAAGGAAAACCTGTACCATGTTTTTATAGCCATAGGTATTTTATTTTAGCAAGAGTGAGTGGCCATTCTGTGTAGTATGTAACAGCTGAGGGGTATTGGTTTTGCAGTCTGGTTAGAATTTCTTTAGTTACTAAAAAGAAAGGACTTTCCTAATATACAGTCAAATAACTCTAAAATGGATTCTTCTTAGACTGCCAGCATCCTTACATGAACGGCTATCATTTATTTTCACCAATCTCTGCTATTAGAATCTTTTTTTATTATTGAATTCTATTGATATTACAATTAATGTGGAAAGCCATCTGTGGCGAGCTACTATGTATTTAAAAGACCAATAAATAAGGTTATTGATTTGAGGTAATAGCTCATTTTAAGCTTCTGTAAGAATTTTTTTTTATATTCTTAAATGCATAAGAGATGTATTAGATTCCTTGGTTATTATGGCTTTAACATCTCTTTGTTCTTATGCACACATTTCCCTTGAAATCTAACAATATATTTTGTTTTTTTCCACTCTTGCTTTTGGTGAACTGTGAGCAGAATACTAGAGAGGTTCATTAAATACTGGAGATCGTTTAACTATATTTAGTCCATTCACTGAGTAAAATTAACTATTCCCAAATCATAAAAGAACAATAGAGTACAATGGGAAAATGTTATTGTTTTCTCTGGGTATATATATGAAATGATAGGCAGCTCAACAGCAAAAGTCTAATATGAATATTTAGGTATAACCATACATCTCATCCTTCTTAAGGATCTTAAAATGGCACACATCATTTCCCCTTCTCTGTTATTATCCTCAGAATGATCCTCTGAGTTTCATGGTTGAGCACAGATTTGACTCTAAATCTCACCAGTAATCCCTTAGTGGCTCTGAGTCAAAACTCCATGGAGCATTTATTTTCCCTGACTGTAGAATGCTGGGCCACAAAAATATATCTGAAAATCAGCTTAGCCGATTACATAGAAAGCAAGATGTCATGAATCCAAAGTATAAAGACTGGACCTGATGCATATTCTAAGCAAGGTTGATAATCTGTTCAATGATTATCACATCAAAATATTTGCTCATCTGAGGTAGAAACTGATATCAGTATGTGCTGGGGTCCAAATCACAAAATATCATGGCTCTGTGAAAGGGAACTCTTTGCTAACCTACATCCCAATTGTTTGCAATTGGTGCATTTCTAAATTACCAGCAAATTTTGCCTATTTTTGGATGATACTGGCTGAATTGTTAAATAATTTTGAAGGAAATGTTCTGTCTGGTCTTTTTTTTTTCATATATGCATTGCACAAATGGGTTGGTGTAATTGTTATCCTCATAATAGTCCTCTGAGGTAGATTAATCTGATATATAATAACTGGCCTAAATTTATAGACTGCTGGCTGAGCAGCGATTTTTAAACATAGGTTTTCTGTATCCAAAACTCAGCATTCTGAGTAATTCATCAGTAAATATTTTTATAGTCTGCTGATAAAATTATCACAGTGATACTAATGAAAATCAGGGCTTGATTACAGCCATATCAATGTCATTTTAATAAAATAGAAGTCTACATTTAATCTAGATCCTGTAGACCAGATAAGATTAGATGTAATCTATATCCTTTATTCTATATCCTGAATCTATTTCATTATTAAAACAGTAAAAAAGAAAATGATGATACAGTGGAAACAAAGCCTTTAGAGTTACAGTGCATTCTTTTATTTTCCCACCATCAATCTGTATATTTATTCATATTTCATTGATGATCATTGTTGGATTGACAGAATAGCAGCTAAAATACTTAGGCATCTTATCAATTATTCTAATACTTCAGCTACAGAACACTTTCCTTTTCTTGTGCTTTGACTGAGATTATGCCAAGGGTCAGCATGTCTTGGCAAAAAAAAAAAATGTTTAGGCAACAGTAATTATAATTATTCATTTCAACCCAGGATATACAAGACTAATTTTATGCATTTTGCCATTCTGTAGTCTATCTGATAGAGTTAAATTCATAATCATTATATCATGGAGGTTTGGTGTTTTTTGTTTTTTTTAATTTTGTGTTATCAGGTTTCATGGAAACGTTGAATGAAATTATACAGCCTTTTTTGTGCCACTGTGATACAGAGTTAATGTCAGAACCTTATACAGTTGCGGAGAACTATGTTTGTTTGTTTGTTTGTTTGTTTGTTTATCAAATTTTTCCACCACCCATCTCTCCCCAAAAGAGGGACTCTGGGTGGTTTATGAGAAGTACATCCTCCAGGGTCCATGTTCCTGGATTGGGTCCCTACCTCTTTATCCAATTACCTTTTGGCATCTGTGGTAGTTGACTTCTTTAATGTCACAGAGAATATATTTCTATGAGAACCTTTTTATCATAAGTTTACATTTTGGTGTAAAGTATTTTTATATTTATTTACTCCACCATTTATCTGGAGGGACCATGACATGAAGAGTACTTTTCAGGAAAGATATGAAATAACTACTCCAATTCTAGCTCATTTGCTAGGAAAAAGAGCAAAAAGTCAGTGTTTTTCTACTCTGTTAATATTTTATCAAGGAATCAAAGGGAAACTACTTTTCATGTCATAAAGTGATCATGCTCAAATGGGCCTTTGCTTTTATGATGCTGGCTTCAACTCTTACAATTCTAGGCTTTATTCAATATCTTCAATACCAAAGCCACTACACTAAGTTTCTACTTTCACTGCCAGATGGCCTTGAGACCAACAGAGCTGTCTTCAAACACTATCAATCATCTGTCAACAACTGGCAATTCAGTTGTATTCATGCACCTCTAATCTGAAGAAGGACAAATCAAAACAGCAAATATCTAAGCAACGATGACTTGCCAGTTTGGAATAAGAGGTTTCATACTCCTAGCATGCTGCCCACATTCACTGGTAGAGCAGAGACTGAGCTATCTCCATAAGAACTGTTGTCCCATCTGTGAGAAACTGAACAAACCTCCAAGACATCCAGCAATTTCCTCTAGAACACCAAGCCCTGGGATCAAAGAACTGAAACAAAAGATGAGACTCACACTTAATGAAGCTGTGTCTTAATTAATTAACTGTGTGTCACCATTCCATGAAGATGTTAAACAGGAGCGGAGGGAGAGTAGCAAAATCTGCCAGACCCCACAAAGTAGGAACTGAGGGGTGGGACCTCTCACTCCCAATCAATACTGACTAGAACCAACTCCAGAGGAAGGAAGAGAACCAACAGAATACAGTGCCACCCATCCCCGACCCCCAGAGCCGGTCCAGAGGGAAACCAAGGCCAATGGCATCAAAGCCCACCAATAGGTCAAGCAGAGCAAGGATGGATGCACTACCCCCATCCCACCCACACCTGTCATGAGTACGGATGGTGAGCAAGAGGAGGCCCCTATCCAGGGTAGAAAATGCATGCATAGTTTAGAGACTTTGAGCTGTCATTCAAAGAGACCCAGAACAGACCCACCTTGAGTTTTGGGGATTATCTGTCTGGGTTTTCCCACGCTCCTTCAGTTTGGTAGGATTTTCTGTCTACTATAACACTTAAATAAACACTAGAGACTTGCTCCTCATCTTGGTGTGGTCTTTGCTTAAGCCAGAGGTTGTCCTGATTACCAGGAAACACACTGAGACAATGACTTGGTCTCTAATATTTATTAGTAGTACTTAACAAGAATCCTAACAAACTGAGGAAGCGTGGGAAAACCCTGCCATATAAACCCCAAAGGTTAAGGCGGTCCCGATCTGTGTGTCTTTGAATGGCTGAACGTGCTACGCATGCACTTGACAGTCTGGGTGGGAGCCCCCTGCTCGCCATCCTTACTCATGACAGAGGTCATCCAAAAGTGTGACCAATGCTAGTTCAATCCCATGCCCAGGTCTGAAACGTAGCAGACTAGAATAGGCAAAATAGGCAGAAAGCTGCCTTGTCCAAAACTTACTGAAAATTATGGGGAGTTTACCTAGAACACTTCATTCTGCTCTTCTCATGCTCAAGAACTTCCACACTGGTTGTGTTTGTGGAGATGCAAGATATGTTTATCTTGCATCTCCACAAACTCAACCAATGTGGAAGCTCTTGAGTATCTTCTCTAGTATAACATATCTTCTCTAGTATAAGAGAACCATCATGATTTAATGATTGAAATATAGGACTTAAATGTGGAGTTTATTGGTGACTTGAAGCTAATCATTTCCTCTCAGGTCAACCTTCCTCACAAGGTTGTAGTTGTGAAGATAAAAATGACCATATTTATAACACCATATTGGGCAAATTAGAGGAATATGCTTTCCTTGTCTATAGATGATGGTTGAGTTTAATATGTATGACCAGCTAGCAATGCAGCGATGTGTTCCAAATATATTTTACTGGTAAGATAAGGCAAAATTAGGTAAGCAGAGCTGTACAAATCCTTCAAAAAGTGCTTCAGAATGCATAGAGCATGTACAAGGCACCTTTCTTTGAATACTAAAAGTAGTTCCATCTTTTTCCAAGCTTGTGCAGCTGCTTCAGAATCTCCTTCCAGTTGTCTCTTTATGCATATTCATATACAACCACTTCATTTTGCTACTGAATATAATAAATGCATATACTGCTAACTGTGTGAATCCAATAAATATTCATTCCTTTATTATTCACGTACTGTAGAAGATGAAGAGGAACTTTAACTCTTTCCCATCTTGCTACAGTCTTTAAAAAATTGCTCTCAAATGCTGCTAAATGCTAAGTGGGAATATCAGGATTCAGCACAGATTCTTTGAAGAAACTAGGGCAGCGTCTGGGCAACTTATGAATTGCATGATCATAACAGAAGTGTAAAATTAAATTGCCATTCATGCTTAAGAATACTTTTGATACTCCATTAGGTTTCTTCTCATCTCATATGCTGCTGCTTGTCGAATGTTATCTCATCTTCTGTCCTTCCTTGCTGTAAAAATCTCACACTTTGTGCTTACATGTAATATTAGTGATAATCCATCCTATACAATCTATAGTGTTTGGATTCATCCATTGCACTAAATCAAACACATTACATTATTGAATAGTGCAATGTGTGACCACAAGAAGCTATTGTGATTTTCCAGATGTACTTGAGATTTTTTCCCAGAAAAGGGAGGATCATTGGTGACCAACACACTTTGGATTTCTCTTCTCATTTGAATCCATATTGGTTCTCCTACCAATTTTTTACTTTGCAAATTTTTGCAGCGTAATTGATAACACAGTGTGTAGGAGTATTTGTCACTTCCTCTGTGGTGATTAAAGCAACTTTAGCTTAGAACTCACAGAGTGCTAAGTTAAAAAGATAACTTGTGGCAATTGAATGTCAGTTCTGATTGTCTTGTCTTGCCTGGAATTGTGTGCAGCTGAAGGCATTTGGGTGTTTTTTTCTACAAAAGTAGAACAATCATCCCTGCTGTTTTAACAATGTACCTGTGTTTGCATTACAGAACATCTCAAGCATTCTTCGGGACTGGTTATAAAGTTTTCTTCAAAAAAAAAATACTATCAAACATGTAGTCCCAAAATTATTGGCAAATATTTGATAATACAAACTTCTGGGCAGGTAGTGATAGTTTTAATATAGGCAGAGATTGCTGAAGTGACTCTACAGAGTATTTCACCTGGTCTTAAAGAATCAACTAACTGCATATCTGCACTGCTCCTTAAGCTGCTTCTGTCTTGTGCTGATATTTTTTAAAAACATGCACTTCAGAAAATTAATATATTTTCTTGAACATATCTATATGATAATTATCTTAGACTCATGCATACCAGTCAAACTAATATTTATCTTGAAAATCATATAATAATATATGGTAAAGCAGATGCTGTAAATAAATAAGTACATAAAGAAAAGCTGATAAAATATTTAAAAACTGCAGGAATACATAGCTTTACCAGCCCAATTAATTGTATGTGAACAATTCAATTGACAGACAAGCCATTATCTTTTGTTATCTTTTACGACCTTGATTATGAACATAAGCAATACGAATTATGCTTCTATACTCAAAATTCACTTGGCAATGTCAGCTTTTCTCCAGATACTAGTGGTAGTTATTTTCTTTGACCAGTGTATTTCATGACCTTTCTCATATCTATCAGCATTATTATTTTCTGTACAATTAAACTGGCCATTCTTAATGACATATCAGCTGCCTCTTTTGTTTCCCAGAAGAGGCCTATGCATTCTTTTTCTGGGTGGTGGTATGCATATAGGAACAACTAGAAACAGATGTTTCCTTAAAGGAGCTTCCAACCCACCATATCAGATGACCTTATTTAGTCATAGTATAAAGATGATCCCTGCAAGCAACTTTCCAGGAACAGGTCAATGCTGGCATGGAGGCTTTCAAGTAGATAGTTAAGAAACTAGTTTTATGTGTTCTGATTACAGGGCAAATTACCAGCAATATCCATATATGTCATATGTAAAACTAGCCATAATCAATCTAAATCAATACTCCATTTTTGTGCAAGCTTTAGATCATTTCAGTTTCCACAATACATCAAATATGTAAGACATCCATTAATTCTTTGCAGGGACTAAGAGATTGCACACCAAGATTGTTTTAACATCCTCTGGGTTGCAACTTATATAGAATTTTCTTTGATTATACATAAATATTTGGTTTTTAATGGCTATATAGTGAATCAGAAAAAAGTAAGATATGGTTTCTGACCTACAAAAGCTATGAGAATGTAAGCTCAAGTAGAAAGGTAGGGGAGAAATTTAGGCATGATGAAATGTAAGAAAAGTTTCAGCAATGTAAACAGCAATGGAACTGAATAGGGCTGGCAACGAATATGTCAGGGAAGAAGAACTCAAAAAGCAGCTGTAGGAGAGACTTCCATACCTCCCTTAACCACCTCTCCTAGAAGTAGTCCACACCATTTTTTTTTAAACTGTTTTCCACATCTTCAAATGCAGATTGATATGTTTTAAGACTTAAGACTGGGGTATTGATGGTTCCATGTTGATGTTTGGGTTAAATTAAATCTAGCATCTTCCAGACTTAGTCCTTTAGCAGTGACTGATTCATACCAATCTTGCCAAAACCTAGAGGCTGAATTCTGTTCATATGGCTTTTTACAAGGATCACACTTGGTTTTAAGGCTTGATCTTGCTAAAGCAAGAATGAATGACATGGAGTATCAAATAGATGTGGTTTTGGTTCCAAGCTACAGTATAAACCAGGATAAAACAAATTGCTAGTTTTAACCAGTTAAATATCTTTAAAGCAACAATTCTGCATAGAAGACCATACTTATCAGGAAAATATACCTTCTCTGACCAAAAAGATTATGTCTCCATTTGTCAAAGCTGTGGTGGGCAACATACCCTTGGGCCATCTAATGTTGATGGTAGCATATCAAAGACTGTGACATGTAACATAGGGAAATGATGTAATACCTCTGAATGAAGATAGTCTACTCTTGTGGAGTAGATCTGATGAGTACTTACATGGAAATAAAGGTGTAGGCTTAATTATAAATAAAAAGGGCTAAAAAACGGGACTTCCGGTGGGAATCTGGGTGACTGAACAGCTGTCTGTGAGCTCTGTGGACAGAACTGACAGTGGAGACTTTTTTCGGGCTCGGGCAGACTTTTTCCTGAAGCCCAGAGCTTTTTCATGAATAAAGAAAAAGCTTGGAATCATCCTATTTGCCCTCCAGTACGGCATCTTGCAGCCAGAGAATCGCAGACAGCATTCGTAATGATCCAGTAAGAGACAACGGGAGGCAGGGACGTCACCATTTCCATGCTACACTGTAGCCTTAAAGGGACATTAGGTCGAGCCACCCCATTTCTAAATCACCCAATTTATTTATAAATATAAGTTTATTACTCCAAGAGAGGCTTTCTACAGCAAGAAGAAGCATGGATGGAGCCAGCCTAGCTAATGGGCTTCACAGAGATTTATGGTACAAGGACGTGAAAGAGGACATTTTAAAAGACAATATAATGAGACGTTTAATAAAAGTATGGACCTTCATGAGAAAAATAGTCCAGCAATTTCATCGCTAGCTTCTCCTGTAAATGCTTTTTATGCTGGAAATAACTATAATAAGGAAAGTACAATTTCATATGCAGAAATGGTTCATTCAGATTCCATGAACATACTAAAGACACAGCAAGACTTATTTGGTGATGGCTGTAATATACCATGGCCGATGTACCTACAAATTATTGGAAGAATAAAAACTGACCTCAAAAACAAAGGAGGGTTTCTAAGAAAAATGACAGAATCTGAAATACTCATACAGAATCAAGACCATTTATTAGGGCATAGATACAAATTGTATGGTTGTTCGACTAAATTCAAGCAAAAATGGCTTCCTTATATATTATGTAGCAAGGCAAATTTAAACACTGGGAATATGGTTGTTAAGAAGAAAAAAAATAAGGACTGAAGTTGGAAATATAGGAAAATGTTAAATTGTTTATAAATAATGTGTATCAGTAAGAGTACAAGAAAAGGATAGTTAGAAACTAAATATTTACTTGGTAACATTTTTAGTCCTTCCTTCCTTCCTTCCTTCCTTCCTTCCTTCCTTCCTTCCTTCCTTCCTTCCTTCCTTCCTTCCTTCCTTCCTTCCTTCCTGTTATGTGATTTATCTTTATATAATAAAACAGTAGAAACATTGGCATCCAGCTCAGAGACTAAAAAGATCTTTAAAATCCTTTCTCTTTTTGTTAAAAATAACTCAGTGCATTCTGCTTTTACGGTTAATTCTTCATCAATGATATACTGAGCACTAATTGTACAAGTTTTACAATTTCTCTGTCCAATTATTGATCTTATATCTTTGTATTAAAAAAATTGGGGGTGCATATGTTAGCACTATTATTGATATGTAGGTCCTGTTGAAATACATATGAAGAGTTGGCCTTTTGAAAGTCCCACAAGATGAATCTAATACAGCTTTAGTCTAGATTTAACCTATTCAGAAATTGATTACTTTCAGAAGTAACTATTTTAGTGTTATTTAGTGTTATTCATTAATACAAAATTAGTGCAGCTTGGCTAGGACTACCAGATCTGGGCTGTAAAACTCCAGGCAATCACTAGATGGTAGTGAGTACCTCTTTATTGCCTTCTAGTGCTCATCTGGAATTTTGCGGTCTGGACTGATACCACTAAATTTGGCATAATAATTAATAAAAAAATAAACTTCAGAAAATAAAATCTCCTTTCAAACAAGTTGATTCCTTGTGACTTCATGGACATAACCATGTCATTATTTAGAAATGATAAATAAGTGATTTGCCATGGCCTTCTCCTTATAGGCTTGGTGTTCCATTCAGGTTTCCCATCTACGTACCAACCATGATTGATTCTCCTTAGTTTTTTAAGCCAGAGAAGATCAGCCGGGTGCTATAATATGAATGTGAAGATCAGTGACAGTCTGGTTTGTATCAATAGTGCTTGTACTCATGTGCTTTTCCATCCTAACTTCTCAGTAAAGAGAAGAAAAGAGAAAGAAAAAAGAAAAGAAAACTCTGAAGTTGCTGTCATGGATTTTTGTGAATTTTTCTGCAATATTCATTTTTGTATTACTTACATGGTTGTACCACTATATATGTTGTTCTGTACAACCTCCCCCCAGCATGATTTTTGCTTATGCAACTTCTTTTACTATACACATTTTATACACCTTCTCTTATGTATATGTTATTTATGTAAATGCAACTTAGCCCTGTTGTTTGCTTTGCAACTTTTCCAAATGTATACTGATTTGATGCAACTTTCCTTAATATATGTGTATCACCTTGATCACCTTGATAATGAAAAACAACACCACACTATATTCATTGCTGCCATCTATGAAGTGGCAGAATCTACTTTGGTAAATCATAGCATCTGAAGACAAGAAACCAGTAACAGATTTCTTTTACATACCTAACAGAGTAATTTCTAAGGTCCACTGCAGTATGCATGTAAGACAGAAGCAAATACTTATTTTACAGCAAATATACCTTTCCCAGCCATATATATTAAACACACATGCCCAAGACTTAGGATTGGCTTTGTGTGTGTGTGTGTGTGTGTTTGTGTGTATGTGTGTGTATGTATAACTGTTTTTAAAATGCTATAGATTATTATTTTTGGCATATTGTTTTTTAAGAGGTTTAAAATTTATGGTACTAACAAACAAGTAAGCTTTTAGAGGGTTCCCCCCAATTGAGGAAATAAAAATAATGAGTCTTCAAGGGCTTCAGCCTAAAGCCAAACAAGAAAGACAAATGGACAGCTTGTCTACATGAAGAATCCATATCACATGGAATTAGGGACAGGGAAAGGCAGTGGAGCAAACATATTTGTTTGTTTATTGATTGATTGATTGATTGATTGATTGATTGATTGATTGATTGATCAAATTTAGCCACCGCCCATCTCCCCCAAAAGAGGGACTCTGGACGGTTTACAATAAAATCAAGCACAAAATATAAACATTAAAATCTCATAAAACAGTTATAATAAAATACAGTAAATAAATAGAATCCAAGAAAGGTATAAAATCCAGGCTGGTGGGAGGGACTCCCCCAAGAATGGTTATTCACTTTCCTGCCCCAGGCGAGATGGCAGAAGCAGGTCTTCAGGGCCTTCCAGAAGGTCAGGAGTGAGGGGGCCTGCCTCATCTCTGGGGGCAAGATATTCCAGAGGCCGGGGGCTACTACAGAGAAGGCCCGTTTCCTGGACCCCGCCAGATGAAATTCTCTTATGGACGGGGTCCGCAACATGCCCTCTCTGGATGATCTGGTGGGCCGTGCTGATGTAATGGGGATGAGACAGTCCCTCAGGTAACCTGGTCCTATGCCATGTAGGGCTTTAAAGGTAATACCCAACACCTTGAATTGGACCTGGAAGCAAACTGGCACCAAGTGCAGCTCGCGCAGCAACGGTGATATATGTGCCGACCTAGGGGCACCAAAAATTGCCCACGTGGCTGCATTCTGGACCAGCTGAAGCTTCTGGATACTCTTCAAGGGTAGCCCCATGTAGAGCGCATTGCAGTAGTCTATATGGGAGATAACCAGGGCATGAGTGACTGTTCAGAGGGCTTCTTGATCCAGGAACAGGCGTAACTGGCGCATAACCTGAAGTTGCACAAAGGCCCTCCTGGCCACAACTGCCACCTGCTCTTCAAGCAGGAGTTGTGAGTCCAGGAGAACCCCCAGATTATGCACTGAGTCTGTCTGGGGCAGGGCAACCCCATCCAGAACTAAGGATGACAATTTCCCAGAAGATGAAGCACCATCAATTCACAGCCACTCCATCTTACCAGGGTTCAATTGAAGCCTGTTGTTCCCCATCCAGACCCCCACAGCCCCCAGGCACTGAGAAAGGGCAGTCACTGCATCACTTTCCTCCCCAGGATAGAGATGTATAATTGGGTATCATCAGCATACTGATGATACCTCAACCTGTGGTGACGGATGATTTCACACAGTGGTTTCCTGTAGATGTTAAACAAGAGAGGAGAGAGAACTGAACCCTGTGGCACCCCACAATGGAGGGGTCGAGAGTCGGATCTCTCCTCTCCTATCACCACTGACTGGGACTGGCCCTGGAGGAAGGAGGTGAACCAGCGCAGAACTATGCCGCCCACCCCCAATCCTTGAGCCGTCCCAAAAGGATACCATGGTCAATGGTATCGAAAGCCACTGAGAGGTCAAGGAGAGCAAGGATGATTGCACTGCCTCCCTCCCGCTCCCACCAGATATCATCCATAAGTGTGACCAATGAGTTTCTATCCCATATCCTGGCCTGAAACCTGACTGAAAGGGGTCCAGATAATCCGTTTCATCCAGGACCCTCTGGAGTTGCAACGCCACCACCTTCTCAACCACCTTCCCTAAAAAGGGGAGGTGGGAGACTGGACGAAAATTGTCCAGCACAGTTGCGTCCAGCGATGGCTTCTTGAGGAGGGGGCGCACCACTGCCTCCTTAAAGGCAACCAGGAATACCCCCTCACTCAAGGATGTATTTACCATCTCTTGGACCCAACCACACATCACCTCCTGAGCTGCCTTCACCAGCCAGGAGGAGCATGGATCTAAATGACAGGTGGTGGCATTCACAATCTGGAGGATCCTGTCCACTTTCTCGGGTCCAACAGGATCAAACTGCTCCCAGATAACAAGGCTAAAACGTTCCCTCAGTATCTCCACAGACCCTGCTTCACGCATGGAGTCCAACTTAGACTGGATCCGAGTGATTTTATCCTGCAGATGCTCAGAAAACTCTTCCACATGGCCCTATAGGTGGGTCACTGGGCCCACCTTCCCCAAAAGGGTACATGTGATCTTAAACAGGGCCATCGGATGGCAATCTGCAGATGCAATAAGAGCAGAGAAATACTGCCGTTTCGCCGCTCTTACTGCCACAAGGTAGGCCTTAATAGCGGCTCTAGCTTGTGTTCAGCCAGATTCAGTCTTTGTCTTCCTCCAGTGGCACTCTAGGCATCTCTTAAGCCTCTTCAAAACCCTCAGCTCCTCCATGAACCACGGGGAGTGTCAGGTTGGATGAGGCAAGAGAGGCCAAACAGGCACGATCCTGTCCAAGGCCCTAGCCACTTCCCTATTCCAGGCAGCAGCCAGGGCCTCCACTGGACCATGCAGCAGATCCCTGGGCACCACCCCCAGCTCCCTCTGAAACCTCACTGGGTCCATCAGTCGCCAGGGTCAGACCAACCGAATGGGTTCTGCCTTCCTGCGGAGGGGGGCAGCATAGGAGAATCTCAGGGCCACCAGGGTGTGATCTGACCATGACAATGGGGATAGATGTGGCTCTCCCCTCAGATTACGTTGCCACTGCTCTGACAAGAAAACCAAGTCTGGTGTGAGGCCACTGAGTCGGGTCCCGAATAATCTGAGTCAGGCCCATGGCCGCCATGGTAGCCATGAACTCCTGGGCTGCCTCTGAGGCTTGCCCCAGGAATGGCAGGTTGAAGTCCCCCAGAACCATAAGACTGTGGAACTCCACCACCAACCCTGAGAGAGCCTCCAGCAGCTCAGGCAGAGAGGTTGCTATGCAGCAGGGAGGCTGGTACAGCAGCAACACTCCCAACTGCTCTCACCCAACTTGAAAAATAGGGTCTCACAACCAGCTACTTATGGAGCAGGGCCCCTGAAGGCCACTAGAGATTCTCTGATGATAACTGCCACCCCCCCTGCCCTGCCCTGGCATCTTGGCTGGTGCCACAAGTTCTACCACTGTCTCGAGTTGGGTCCCGGATGATCTGGGACAGGCCCATGGCTGCCATGGTAGCCATGAACTCCCAAGCTGCCTCCGAGGCACGCCCCAGGGAAGGCAGATTGAAGTCCCCCAGAACCATAAGTCTGGGGAACTCTACCGCCAAACCTGAGACAGACTCCAGCAGCTCAGGCAGGGAGGTTGCTACACAGCAGGGGGGCTGGTACAGTAGCAATACTCCCAACTGTTCTCGGGAACCCAACTTAAAGAACAGGGTCTCACACCCGGCCACTTGTGGGGCAGGACCCCTGAAGGCCACCAGAGACTCTCGGATGACAACAGCCACCCCTCCTCCCCTACCCTGGTATCTCGGCTGGTGCCACACTCAAAACGCAGCTGGACACATTTCTGAGAGGGCTACCCCCCCTTCTGAGCCCAGCCAGGTCTTGGTGATACATGCCAGGTCTGCCCTCTCCTCTGCAATCAAATCGCATATGAGGGGGGCTTTGTTGTTAACTAACCTGGTGTTAAGCAGCAGCAGCCGGAGACCAGGGCCCTCAAGGATCTGCTGTCCAGGGCCTGGTTCTGAACTCAGAGGACTGGAACACGCCACTGGTAACAGATACCGGGGGCGTCTTCCCTGAAGATGGCCTGCCCTCCGGTTTCCATCATAACATCCCCAACCCATCACCCCCTTGATGGTACACCCCACCCTATAGCCCCCAGAATTTCCAGGCCCAGTTGCCTCCACTCCCAGACCTCCAGAAACCCTGGGTAGAAATAAGGGTCTCCTCCTCCACTCACACATCCTCCACAATCAATCAACAACTGGGCAATGGCCAGCCCCACAGCACACCAGCTCATGCTCTCGGCACTGCGGGAGTCTAGCCAGAGCTCCGCACATCCTCCCTGTGCCCCCCTCAGCCTCTCTCACTGGTCGATGGGGAGCACTCACCCATTCCTGTCTCCCCCTGTCTCTCACACAGGGGGTAGACACTCTCTCACATTCTCATACATAAGCACACAACTCTGGACCCCACCCCCGAATCTCTCACCCTCGGAGGGGAGTACCACACACACACTGGAGGGACCCTCTTAACTGCCTGCCATCTCTGGGCAGGTTATGGGATGACTCGCACCCATACCCTAGCCTACTTCCCCAGCTAAGGAATTTCCCAGCTAAGGGGTTCCCATCTACAGGCCTTCAATAAGGGGCCTAGGGCTATGAGGCCCAACGCCTCCCCCCAAAGTCTTCCACCAGGAGGCTCTGGTGCAGAATCCACTGTTCTGGAGTCTGCTGCTCTACCAAGGCCTGGCTGTCCCATCCAGGGCTCGTTGCTCTGCCGGCATGCCACTCCACCAGCTGCTGCTGGGGCCCAGCCTCGCTGCCCAGGACCCAGCCTCACTGCCTAGGACCAGGGCCCAGAAAAAGCACCAGGCCCGCCGCTCCTTGCCACAAGCCACAAGTCGTTGCGACCCCCCAAGCCTCCTTGCCAAGCACAGCCGCCGAGCCTCATCCGGGACCAGGGAGACGTTCAGGCCACACCTCCACGCCATCAGGGCCATTGTGTCACCTAGCTCTGGTCCATCCAGCTCGCCACACCGCCCGGATCCAACCCGCAGGCCGCAGAGTTTACTGCCGGACCTGTCGGACACACCAGGATGTTTATGTTAACTCCACAGACCCACATATTTAAAAGACCATTGGAGTAATAAGGGTTTTTTTCCCTATAGCACAAACTTGTCCCATCAACTGTCATAACCCTCTCCGCTGATAAGTAAGACAGGTGTTGTAGGAAAATCACCCATTAATAAAGGAACCAACAAATATAAAGATAGATACAAGAAATGTCTTTATTCAGGTGCATTGAGACAGCAGTCGCTGGGCTTCCAGCCAGAAATCAGCCCCAAATCTACAAAGAATAAAAATTATATAGTAGAAGAGAGGAGAGGAAGCATGGAGTATCACAAAAGTGATACTCCATGCATGATGAATATACAACCCCCAATTACAAAGACAAAACCCTGATTAGGGGGCAAACCAACCTTGGCCAAATTGGCCCCTCTGTCTATGCATTTCTAAAGATGGGCTTCCTTTCCATTCCCCAAGTATCAACAATGCAACTTTATAAACATTTCTGAGTCAGCTATTAGGTCAAAGAGATGGTCGTCTTCACAAGTGATCTCAGGAGAAGCCAGTCTGTGTTCTTTTATCACCTTTCATTCTCCACTCAGGGACATTCCTTCTTGGAGTCCAATCCTATCTCCCCCTTCAAGATTGCCAGATTCTTCTAGAAACACTTTGTTTGAAAGTACTAGAGAAGTACAGGAAATAGAGAAATATTCAGAAATATATAGTCTCTCCCAAAGGGTTCCCAATATGTCCTGGTGTTTAAAGTAGTATTTTCCTCCTTATTCCAACACCACCAGGGGCAACCTCAAAGTATATAATATTGGTTAGGCTTTATCACCAATTACCCTGAAGGGACATCAGATTACTGCACTGAGAACAGAGGCAATAGAGGCAAGATAGGGTTCAGCAATGAGGGTAGCAAATTTCATAGCATGATAGTTTTCAAGATCACATTATAACTCAGGTGTGAGGAAAAATCCTATAGCTGCTAAAATTCAAAAGAGTATTTTAATTCTCTGTATGTACATATGTATACTGCTATCATATTTAACACCATAAAGATGTTTTATGTAGCTGTGACCTCTACCCAGAATTTCATATCAGAAATAAATAATGAAATAGAATTCTGCATCCTAGTCAAGAACCTATGGGAAATGTTCTTTGCAGGGTCTATTACTATTTTGGTTCCAAAAACCAAACTTCATTGTCCAACATTTGATGTTAAGTTATACATTTTTAAAACAAGCTGTATTATAACCCAATTAAATGATGAGTTTACTTAGAATATTTCAAAGTATATACTCAGAAGAGATTAATGGGTTTTCCTTTGACTATTGCTAATCCCTCTTATCCTTGTAACCTATAGTTCCAGACAAAAAAACTGGATGAATGGAGAAATAACCTATATAGTTGTTTCTAGGCAACTATTATGAACTCTTCCATCCAAAGTTAGCCAGTGATATAAGGGTAACAGTTGCTTAGCAACTCATTTCTCTATCATTGTAACAGAAGAGGCTCCAGCTGGAGCTGGAAATTTGGTGCTGGTGCAGATGAAGGGAATGGTAACAAAGGACAAAGTTGTCTCTGAAACTGAAGGGTTAGGGTTACAGTTACAAAGTTTTCTTAGTTCAAAACTTATATGCAAGCCTATTTCACTCATATATATTATAGAACACTGCATAGAATATATCTAGCGGATTATCGAAACCATGTAAGTGCTGGATACATTCCAAATGATTAGATGGGTGAGAAGAAAAAACTGCTGTCTGTGCAGCTGAGAGTTCTCTGTAGACTCATACACAGATGCTCTTCTCCAATTAAAGTGTCATAATTAGCTCATGCTTTGATGATGAAATATGTACACAAGAGTGGAATGTCCCTCATCAGTAAACAGGGAGCTTGCTTGATGGTGATGTCCTCTTTATTCAATATGTTTTTCAACCAAGCCAAAGGGGAGGGTGAAACATAGTTGGAAGGAGAATCCAAGTGCCTGTAGACAAGTAGAAATTATTTCCTCTTAATTCTCATGCAGGCATTACTGTTTGCATTTTAATTTTACTGTTTTACAGCATGAGAGCCTGTTTAGGTAAATGTACTAATTAAGTCTTGGTAAACAACCATATGCTGTTATTTATTTTATTAAATTTAATGAATGAGTACAATAATGTAAGTTTTAGTTGGCTTAGAAGGAAAAGGAATAAACAGCCATCTGTAAAGTATTGCGCTGTTTTTAAGGCAAGTGTCGTACTTGATTTTCAATCCAATTCTGTTCTTGAGATTTTGTGGACAATAGGAGGAGATATTTGCATATTCCAAGAAAGTCTCCAATCTTCAAACTGGAATAAGTAGTGTTACCAATCTTCCTCTATTGAAAAATATATGTGAGCTCAAATATGTGTATGTATACATATGAATGCAGAATGTAGAGAGCTTTTCCAGAGGTGTGGCTTTCACACCACAATTTACATATTGGGAAAAGTCTCCTTCAAGTTGAGCTTGATTTTTGGCGACTTTATGGATATGCCCATGTACATAGTTTTCTTGGCAACACTATAAAAGTGGTTTGCCGTTGCCTCCTTCTGGAATATATTTTCAGTTTCCCAGTCTATGTGAGGCCCTAGCTGTAGCCTGAATTGTTACAGCTCAGACAGGCACCTTCTGTCTCAGTAGAAAGAATACAGAAGAATTGGTTTCAGCTCCTGAACCTGTTGTACAAGTTTGGGGCTTTTGGAAAGTTGGCAAAGTTTTGTTGCTAAAATGGATATATATTTATTAGATTATATTTTGTTATAATAATACTATACAGTTGAGCTATATAATCTGTCCTATTCCTGGAACAAGAATGTGCCAGGAGGACCTGTTTGAGGAATGATTTTTTATAACCAAGTTTTGAATGTTATAAAAACTTAAGAAAAATACACTCAAAGCCAAGCAACTGGATTTTCAGCATTATTTATTTCAGATATAAAATGAACTCTTACAAGAGAATATTTTTTACTTTTCTTTTTTGTCTGCCTTTATCACTGAAAAGCATAAGCTTTAGAGAATCACTTTGACAAGCATTGTATGATGCATAAAATGAAAAATCCTTATCCGCTGCAAACAGCAAGTACAGTCCATTATTATTATTAGTGATGTCCTTACAACCATATAAGATATTGACATATGAACAAAATATCTCAGTACATGGAAAGAATCACCAGTGTGCTAGAATCTATACTGACCTATACTGACCTTTCTAACTATGTTTTTAACTAATAAATAGTATCAATAATGTCATTCTCCTTCTTGATTGAAATAGACAGTCGCAAGGCATTTTTTTTCTGATTAATTATGTCCTGACCTATTTTGATATGGAATTCTGTTCAAAGCTATTATAATTCAATCATTCATTGTTTACCAAAATGAATTATACTTTCCTACACAATAAGGCTTATAGTCAGAAAGTATTTCTTTCTTACCTTTATTTAATTAAACAAAACTTTAAAAGGGGAAAAAAATAAAAAAGAGAGGAAAACAACAATAGAAGTTTGTTCTACTTATTCCTTTTCAACATATTTTCTAATTTAGCCTTTATTTAGCCAGCCTTCTGCTTTGAAATTATCTTCATAATTTCCTTTTCCATCATTTGCAGCCTACTCACCCAAAGGTCAGGCAGAGGTTCATTACATCAATAACCTAATAGGGACATTTATATAATTTTATGGGGGAGCATGATAGCTAACCTGATATCCTCGGAGAAATTCGGTGGCAGAATACATTGGAGATATTCCTCATTCCTTTTTAGTTTGCAATTTAAGGTAATTAGAGGCCTACTTATTTACCTATAATACATGTATATTCCTAATCCATTACTTCATGGTATTAAATGCTTGTTACTATTCAGGGTGGAAGAAGTTAATGGAACAATAAGAAGCTGAATTTTAGGAGATTAAAATGCTGTTAATTTCCATATGCATTTAAGATTAATAAAGTACTAATTAGGATATGCAAATAAGAACTTCCTGAATTCCATCACAAAAATTCATTTGGCTATCCTTATCCATAAATCATACTTCGTTAATGTATTTCTTTATGTAATTGGGGAATAACTAATTGATGAGCCTGTCCAATTATGTCTAATTTATATGTGTATGGAATCTGTTAATAGAGTATTATGAATCTAATAAGCAAGTAAGAGGAAACTAATTATAACATGTGTTTGCTTTACTTTGGAAAAAAACATTGGTCTTTAAAAATAATTGCTACTTGGTTGAGAAAACAACACCAAATTAAGTATAAAATGTAAGTTTGAAAGTTGCTAAAAGAATATTATGCATAATGACATGATGTCTGGGCCACTGTGGGTAAATAAGTAAATGAGTATAGTGGCAATATAGTGGCAATCATACAACAATAACAAAAAAAGAACTAATATCCAATAACAATAACAGAATGAAAATAAATGAAATCATGAAATGGAAAATAGAGATTTTTCATATATTGTAGATATTAATCATAGAGGAATACATATCTCTGTGGAACCTGATAAACCAAATTTGTCCTTTAAGTTGAATTACCTTCTGGTAAAGTGTGGCCACACAGACTGGAACAAAATGATGCCCCCACATTCTGCATCAATGAAATGTTCAGAAGCATGCCTTGGTTTAAATACTGAGTTCCAGCAAAATCATTAGGGATGCTTCATCTCTGCCAATTCCCAGAATGATCCATCAGGGTTGATTTAGTTCCAAATCCACTACAAAATCAAAATTGGAACTAAGTAAACTGATCAATGTTATCCACTTGCTGTCACAACTCGCTCCAAAACACTTTTAAAAACAAGTGGTTGGCATTGCTTCTTGAAGGTAAAGATTCCCTGGAGCTGAGCTGAGCTATTTTTCATATAGGCTAGCAAAAGTCACTTGTGAGAATTCACCCTGCCAATAAGGCAATCCAGGGGGTTTCATATTATTTGATTGCTCTTTGTGGATAGATTTGCTATTATTTTCTAATTTAAATGCGTATATATTGTTTTCATGGCACAAGATATGAACACTGCATCCAAAAAACAATTGGCAAAAACTAGAAGGCTCCAGATATTTAACTGTTTAAAAGTTGTTGTTGTTTTTAACTCTGTGCATCTTCCTAACTTTATTATGGATTTCAGTTTATATTTCAGCATTTTCTTTTCATCCATTAACTAATATTCTGTGATTCCTCCCCCGAGTCCCTGTGGAAGATGTCCATATTAGCAGTTATTGTACTTGATTCTTTCTTCAGAGCCAAACCAAAATAAGAAAATTAATTGCAGAGAAAAAAGTTAAGAACAAGAAACAGACTGTAACAATTCAATCTTCTGTGCCTATTAATTTTATGCCACACTTTGTGCTTCCCAGCACACCAACATTTCCCTAGTATGTGCAACATTAACATACAGCTTAATTGAAAAATATGATCTATATTTATAAAAGAGAAAAGCCTTCATTCCAGTGTTCTAATTGCTTTGTGCATCTCTGTAATGATCATTAGATAATGGCTACTTTAGGACTGTACTTTATTCTAGTATAGTTTATAAATCATGGGAAATAACACCCCATTTTAAGTATTGTAGGCACAAGACTTAAGGATTCAGAAAAACTCGAGTTGTCTATGAGAGCTAGTGGTAAGGTACTGAGAAGAATGCTGGACATCAGCAAGAGGTAGGAGAGCATTCCTTAGCAACACACCTCATGAACAGCAGCTCAGTCCAACAAAAAGCCCAAGAATGATTTAAATCATTACAAGAAACACATCTTTAATGAACTCACTAATAAACGAGGGCTGGACATTCCTATTCCAGGTTCCAAGAGTGTGTACTATAGCCCTAATTTTGCAATTAAAAATTTATAGAAGTCTATGCAATGTTTGCTTTCTTGTTCATTGTGAACAATGAACTGTGAGAGGATTAACACAATGGCAGGAGGGAGTAAAGAAGAACAATCATGGGTTTAGACAATCAGGCCCCTCAAGAGAGAATGGCAGACCTGGGAATGTTCAGCTTTAAGAAAAGAAGACAAAAAGGGAATATTTTAGCACTTTTTATGTACCTGAAGGGAAGTCTCATAGAAGCCCAAGACATATTTTCTGTCACTTCAGAATGCTGGACATAATTGGCAGCCCTTCAAGATAGTCCAGACAAGAAACCAAAACCATGAGTATTAACACTACTTTTATTGTAAGGTTACAGTAACAGATTCTTGCAAGTCTGAAAGCATATCTCTCCTCCCTTGCCTTTACGTTCCAGGAAACGAAGGAAGGTCCCTTCTGAAAAGCTTTCCACATCCCCATTCCTTCTGTGGCCTTAAGCCTGCCTTCATCCCTACAGTTCTTTAAAAATGCTATGCTGAAGATCAGGGAACTCATCCTGAGTGAGTTAGCCAAAGGTAGCTAGGTAGAAAGGAGAGATCCAAGCCTATAAACATCCCCACACAAAAGATGAAAGTCAGCATTGAATCATTTTATTCAGAAACTGTAAAGGTTGCCTATTCTAAAACACCATAAGACTCATAAGTAGGAATTCAAAGATATCTGATTTATTAAAGAACAGTATGCAGGATCACAGAGAAAGCTGAGAATGATGAAAGCGTGCCAAATTCAAACTAAAAACCCTCAGTGCAAATGAAATCCCTCCCCCCATAGAATCTTCTCAAGTTCACAATCCCAGGTGCTCCTGTTTCTGATGGTCTGCGGGAAAAGGCCGTGAACAGATAACATAACCCAAACACATTCCATTGTATTGATTTCACATACAGAGCTTGGTACAAGGTTTCACAGCAGCTCCCTCCCAAACAGAAATGTGCGTCAGCGCCATGGCATGTGAAATGATACAATGTATAAACTACATTGAATCAGTGAACATGACATACTGCCCCCGCAAAATGAAGAATACATTAAGCAGGTTTCAAAGGATAAGCAAGGTGGAAATGGTTAACTAAATCAGGAGCGTTAACATGGTGGGTGTCCTAACAGCCAGGAACCATGCTGAGACAAGGAATAGGTCTCTAGTGTTTATTACTGCTACATTAGACAGAAAATCCTAACAAACTGAAGAAGCGTGGGAAAACCCAGACAGATAAACCCCAAAAGTTAAGGCGGATCTGATCTATGTCTCTTTGAATGGCTGCTTAACTCCTCAGTATTACGCATGCGTTTTCCCCCCTGGATAGGGGCCCCCTCTTGCTCACCATCAGTACTCATGACAGTGGGCAGACACCCATTCAGGATGAGGAAAGTGTTTCCATCAGACCAGATACTGCAGGGTGCCTCGAAGCTTGTGAGAATCAACGATGTCCTTGACTTCAAAGTGTTGTTGGCCATCAATCATAACTGGAGCAGGAGGAGGAGGTTGAGGGTGCCAGCGCAGCGAGTGGTGCACAGGCTTAAGCAAACTGCAATGGAAAACAGGGTGCAAGCGCTTCAAATTGTGAGGCAGTTCCAATTTAACAGTAACTGGATTGACAATATGAACAACAGAAAAAGGAACAATGAACTTGGCAGCAAGTTTTTTAGAGGGTTGAGGTGATTTGATAAATTTAGTAGATAGATACACCTGATCCCCAACTTTGAAGTGGTGTTGTAAAGAACGATGCTTATCAGCTTGAGACTTGTAAGCAGCCTGGGCATCAGCCAAAGCTTGTTGAATTACTGGCCAGGAATCAGACAGTTTAACAGCCCAGTCAGATGCAGAACATGTTTGGGAAGGGGGCTGTGGCAGTTCAGGGATGGGAACAAAGTCACGACCAGAAACCATGCGAAAAGGGGTTTGTCTGGTACTTTGATGCACAGCATTGTTGTAAGCAACTTCAGCAAAAGGTAACTCCACCCAAACATCCTGATGGTAGTTAATGTATGCTCTAAGGAACTGTTCAAGAGTGGCATTTAAAATCTCAGTAGAACCGTCAGTCTGTGGATGGGACAATGTGGACAGTGCCTGTTTAGTACCAATCAATTTCAAAAATGGTCTCCAAGATTGGGAAGTAAACTGTGTGCTGTGGTCAGAAATTAAGCAGGAGGGGCTACCGTGGAGGCGGTAGATATGGTGGAGAAATAGGCATGCTAATTGTGGGGCTGAAGGGTTGGATGCACATGGAATGAAATGAGCTTGCTTAGAGAAAAAATCCTTTACAACCGAAATGACAGTTTTCTTCTGACTGGGAGGTAGGTCCAAAATGAAATTCATAGAAATCTCATCCCAGGGGTGGGATGGGCTGGCCACTGGCTGTAGAAGCCCCTGTGGTTTCCCCCCTTTTCATTTGGACATGGCACAAACAGGACAGGAAGCAACATAGTCTTTGACATCACGTCTTAAGGTTGGCCACCAAAATTGACGGCGAACCAAATGCAAAGTTTTAACAAAACCAAAGTGTCCAGCAAGTTTATCATCATGGGAATGCTGCAAAACATCAGCTCTTAAAGTTTCAGACACATAAAGGTGGTGTTCCACCCAAGCAAGACAGTTTTCAAAAGAAACATTGTCTCTATTAGCTAGCAACCAAGTGTCAGATTTCAGTGCCTGGAGAAAGTCCTTCTGTAATTGACAAGGAACTTGCACTTTCCGCTTCCCAGACTGTGCTGGGGGTGGGAGTGCCTGCACACGGGTCTGGCTCCGAGTGACAGCAACCAAGCCCAATTGTGGTTCAGTGAGAACAGTCCCAACCACATCTGCCACCTGGTCAAGGTCCTGAGGTAAACATGACAAAGCATCGGCCAGAAAGTTTTTCTTTCCCGGAATGAATTTTAACTGGAAGTTAAAGCGACTGAAAAACTGAGCCCAGCAAATCTGTTTAGGGCTGAGACGTCATGGGGTGTGGAGGGCTTCCAGATTCCTGTGATCGGTCCAAACCTCGAAAGGGCATTTAGCGCTTTCAAGGAGATGGCGCCAAGTTTCTAAAGCTGCCTTTACAGCAAACGCCTCCTTTTCCCAAACATGCCAGTGGCGTTCTGTTTCAGAAAATTTCCTGGATAGATAAGTGCAGGGTTTTAGTCAATTTTCTGGATCCCTTTGTAACAAAATAGCCCCAACTGAGGAGTCAGAAGCATCAACTTGGACCACAAAGGGGCGTTCAGGATCATGGTGCTGTAGAATAGGCTCAGCAGTGAAAAGAGTTTTTAATTTCTCAAATGCTGCCTGGCATTCAGGCATCCAATTCAGCATGGCCCCAGGGTTTTTTACTTTGTGTGTCTCCCCCAAGATCTTAGTACAGAATAAATCAGTGAGGGGCAGAGCAATCTCAGTGAACCTCTGGATAAATTGCCGATAGAAATTACTGAAACCTAGAAAACTTTGTAATTGCCTCCAGGTGCGGGGACATTCCCAACTCAGAATCGCCTGGATTTTTGCAGCGTCCATTTCTATACCCCAGTCAGACACTTGATAGCCCAGATAGTCAAGTTGGGTTTTGTGAAACTCACATTTGGAAAGTTTGGCATAGAGTTTGGCATCTCTAAGTTTGCGTAACACCTGTCTGAGGAGGTGTTTGTGTTCCTCCTTGGTTTCAGTGTAAATGAGAACATCATCTAAATAAACCAGGACCCCTTTAAACAAATGAGCATGTAATACTTCATTAATCAATTGCATGAAGATTCCAGGTGCCCCTGCCAACCCAAAAGGGAGGACTTTGTACTGAAATGATCCTAGTGGGCAATTAAAAGCAGTTTTCCACTCATCCCCAGCTTTGATGCGAATGCAAAAGTAGGCTTCGTGAAGATCGAGCTTGGAGAAAATCTTGCCCTTTGACAAATAAGCTAACATGTCCTTCATGAGGGGAAGAGGGTACTTGTTGACAATAGAGACAGAATTTAACCCTCGATAGTCCGTACAGAGTCGAAGCATGCCATCTTTCTTTTCCCGGAACAACACAGGCGCCCCAACTGGGGAATTAGCAGGTTCAATAAATCCCCTTGACAGATTTTTGTCAATGAAGTTGTCCTAACAACCAGGAAACACACTGAGACAATGAACTGGTCTCTAATATTTATTGCTAGTACTTAACAGGAATCCTAACAAACTGAAGAAGCGTGGGAAAAACCCAGACATATAACCCCCAAGGGTTAAGGCGGTCCCGATCTGTGTCTCTTTGAATGGCTGAACAATTCCTCAGTGCTACGCATGTGCTTGACAGTCTGGATGGGAGCCCCCTGCTCGCCATCCTTACTCATGACAGAAGTCCTGTAATGCCTCAATCTCCTTCTGAGTCATTGGATAAATTTTTGGCTTGGGCAATTGAGCATTGGGAACCAACTCTATTGCACAGTCAGTTTTCTGGTGGGGGGTAACTGATCTGCTTCCATCTCCCCAAATACGTCTGCAAATTCTTGGTATTGAGCAGGTAAGCCTTCTAAATGTGGCAAGTCAGGGCACGGCGTGGCAATCGCTGCCCTTCCAACCCCCGCACATGCAACTATCTCCGCTGTAGGAGCTTGGTAAAATCCATCTTTAAAAGTCATGGTTCTGTGCTCCCAATTTATATAGGGGCTTTAATAGGTCAACCATGGGATCCCCAGGATTACCAAGGGATTGCCAACAGGTGCTACAATGAATTTCAAAGTCTCACTGTGGCTGCCCATTTGCATTGCCACAGTTCCAGTGAAATGGGTTGCCGACGCCCCCGCCCCCCCGCTGCTGAACCATCCAACTGTGTAAATATCAAAGGACGCTGGAGGGGGAAACTTGGCAGTTCCAAAGCGGCAACCAGATCAGGGTGAATTAAACACCTGGGACACCCAGAGTCAACTAAAGCCCATACCTCGGTAGATCTTGTGCGGGAACCCAATTTCACTTTTACTGCTAAAGTGGGACAGTCAGCACTCACCATAGCATCTTTGCACCCATCCTCTTCCACCTGCCCGCTGGCGCCCTTCATGGCAGGTGGCTGGCGTTTCCCGCCGGCTCCTTAAAGTCATCTTCAGCCTCTCCTGAGAAGTAGATTACTTCCTCAGCATCGGCTGTACCCTTGGCTGCTGTCATTTGCCATGGGGGGGGGGGCAATTTGGCTGGCGGCTTCCCCGCTTGATCTCCAGCCTTGGCTTTTGGGCAGTCAGCTGTTCTATGGCCCTCCTTTCCTCATTGAAGACACTGACCCCTCACATAGCGCCAATCTCTCTTCTCATCCCAGGCTCTATAGCTTGGCTGGGCAGCAGTTGCAGCACTTTGGGGTCCTCTCATGGTGGCTGGTGGTTTTTCAGATTTTCTAGTTTGCATGCTCAGCCTTTCCTGCCAGACAGACCCAGGGTTCGTACAATGACTCAGGGTTGTCTCTACACAATGCCCAACACAGGACATCCCGGTTGAGTCCCTCTTTAAACCATTATATTAGGGTTGACTGAGACCAGTCAGGGATTTTCCCAGCTAGAGCCTTAAACTCTAGGGCATAATCAGCTATGGACATTTGGCCCTGGGTAAGATTCTTCAGTGCCTTCTTAGCTCTTGCCTTGGCCAGAGGATCTTCAAAATGCAGCTTTAATGCCCACATGAAATCATCGAAATAATCAAGTGCAGGGGAGTCAGCATCACTTAATTGAACATACCAGTCAGCTGCTCGACCCTTCAACTTGGTGGCAATGGCATTTATTTTAGACTCTTCGGAAGGGAAGCATTCCCCAAACTCTCTCATATAACTCTTAGCATTAGTTAAAAGAAAGATAACTTTGTTGGATCCCCATCAAATTTGACAGAAAAGTCTCTCACTCCACCTCTGGCTGGAGTGGAACCAGCAGGTGCTTGAGTGGTTTGGTCCCAGGTTACAGTAGCTTTCCCTTTACAGGGTGGGGATACTGATGGCCGGGCTCTGCAGGGTGGAGATTCGTCCCAGAGCCGTCTCCAGCCCCGTTCCACCAGCAGTCTAGATGGGAGGATGGGGGATGGTTGCGGAAAGCTGGGATCTCCTCCACGTCTCCCCTGCCCCTCCAGTGGCAAAGACAGGTTTTTCAACATGTACTCCATTGATTCTATTTTGGCTTCCACCACTCTTAGTCTCTCAGGGGTTCGAGAGTCCCCCCTCCTTCATGTGCCCAGTTTCCTCTCAGTTGACACCATAGTAGATTCTTTGTCTGGGATTAGTGGGAACCGATACTTCCAGGATGTCCCCGACATCCCTGGTTGGGGTTCCCCCACTTCATCCAAGGTGATCAACTCTGTGAGCAATTCACTGGGTGCCGGTTGCTTTGGCTCTTCCCTGTTGTCAGATTCTTCTGAATCAGAATTGGAATTCGATTCCTCCTTTGACAGGTCTTGGGATTCTGAAGGTTCTGTGGTGAGGTTCAGTTCTCCGCTTTTGACCGTCCACTCAGGCATCAAGCTAGCTGTTTCCTCAAGTCCCCCGGTCGTGGATTTTGACTCAGCCATCATTAACTATTTTCCCTCACAAGAAACTAATCTTGGTAGGAACTAATGGTATAACTTTGGGGATTCTCAGCTTTATGTAAAGGTTGCCTATTCTAAAACACCATAAGACTCATAAGTAGGAATTCAAAGATATCTGATTTATTAAAGAACAGTATGCAGGATCACAGAGAAAGCTGAGAATGATGAAAGCGTGCCAAATTCAAACTAAAAACCCTCAGTGCAAATGAAATCCCTCCCCCCAATAGAATCTTCTCAAGTTCATAATCCCAGGTGCTCCTAACGGTTTCTGATGGTCTGCGGGAAAAGTCCTTGAGCAGAGAAAATAACCCAAACACATTCCATTGTACTGATTTCACATACAGAGCTTGGTACAAGGTCTCACAGCAGCTCCCTCCCAAACAGAAACGCATGTCAGCGCCATGGCATGTTAACGTTACGATGTATAAACTACATTGAATCAGTAAACATGACAGAAACACAATCAGAAATATATCTACAATAACATTCCCAAGTTATTAATTATACTCACAATTACTTTTCCCTCATGCATGTTGAAGCCCAATTAATATAGGGGCTTTTCCTCTGTTCTAGAGAATATCAAACAGAGATTTAGCTTATGCACCACCACCAAGCATTGGTCAAAGGAAAAGGCAGCTGGAGAATCAGCCATGTCAGTAAAGAATCCTCTCAACACTGAAAGGCTGGAGTATGCCTGAGAATACTCCCAGTTTAAGACTTCTGAGTAAGGTTTCCCAAGAGGCACTCCTAATTTCTTCTCCTTCCCATCATGCTGGTGCATAAAACCATACGATTTTTCAAAGAAACACTTTGATGCTTGTTTGACTCTCTTCTGTGTTATTTCATCTTAGGGAGGTCTCCATACTTTCAAAGAAATTGAATTGTTCAATTTTCAGTATTATTTACATACATTGTACAGGACATTTCTATGTTCACTGAATTTCACGTAAGTTATACTGCCTACTGCAGTTGCTTTAAGAATGACTAGCACATATCACAATGGCATAGGACAAGCTGTATAAATAAACTAATTCTGGATTTTTTAGGCAAGAGCACTAGCCAAAAGATGTGTATGAGTTCATGTATGTATGTATGTATGTATGTATTAGACAGTTGATATATGTTGCTTGTAAAGATTTGAATTAGAGTTTTTTCCACAAAGAGGCAAAGTGAAATGGCTTGTGAGCAATATGGTCAATTTTTTGTTTACCAGACAAATGTTTTGTTTATATTATAGTTTATCAGACCTTTTTTATTATTTTATTTTTCCTTTGATGATTATTACATGATTACTTTTTAAACACATTATATTGTTAACAATGTTGCATCTACTTATGCGTTTTTAAAAAAAATTAAAGATTTTTTGCATTGTTAAAATAATGAAATACAAAGGAAAAACAGGTCTACGATGGATAGTAATAGTTGAATAACACAAAAAGAAACAACTGCTAAGCATAAATAAAGCATAAATAAAAACATATGGAAAATCTTTCTAATAATACATTGTCCCCTTCCATTTATTTCCCCAACCACTGGCCACAACATAGATATTTATATTTTGCATTAAACATTAAAGTATCTTTTTAAATTCTTTCATCTATTATTTTTTACTTGGTCTCACAACTTTCTTCCTAAAAAAACATATTCCAAATGTCTAAATTTTCCCTGCTGTGTAATGTGTAATATATATTTTTGCTAAAATTTAGTTAAACTTCTATTAGGGGTATATACTGTCAGTTTTGCCATTGCTGATATTCTTCAGTTTTGGTCTCCCAACCTGATATTGTTGGCAAGCATCTTCTTTTCCAATGTTGTGACAAACTTGTTCTTTCAACTGTCAGCATATTTCTTAGTAAATTGTTATATTTTTCATTTATATTTTCTGGGAATATACCTAATAAAAATATTTGTGATTTCAGTTCAAATTTTAGTTTTAGGATTTTCTGAATATTTTGATATATTTTTTTCCCAGTACTTTGACGTTTTTTACATAGCCACCACATGTGATAAATTGTTCCTTCTTTGTTATGGCATTTCCAATAATTATTGTTATATGATTTGTCTATCTTGGTAATTACTGAGTTATAGCTGATGATCTGGAAAGCAAATAGAGTGAAATATTGCTTAAAATTTAAACACCTGATTCTAATCAATAGTTTCTTCTTCCTTTTCCTTTGTCTTCTTTCTCTTCTTTCCTTGAAAGTACCATTAGGGAAACTTATTAATTGTTTGGGGTAAAGGAGGACAACTAGAAATGATTCTCCTATGCTGACCTTATCTCATTGGAGCACTACTACCAAGGTCCTGTCACTGAGTAAATTATCTTATTTGTCTGTCTTTAGAAGCTGGAGGGCAACTACCAGGTATCAGATGCTCTTTCATGCATGTACAGTATGGTACAGACCAGATCTAGCACAGATCCACACTTTTAGTGTCAAAGAAGTCCACTCAGTTTAACATAGAAAAGTTTCCTAAAGGAAACATATTGCAAGCAAATAACATATAAAGTTGATGGTTTGCTTTATTAGTTTGAAATATAATGTTCCAAAATGAGACATGGGAGATTTATGCCAAATAATTTTTTTAGGGCTTTTTAGGGGGATAGACTGCAAAGTATTGTCATCTAGTTCCACCTTGCCACAGGTGTAATAACAAACTGATACAGTACGCTGGTGAGATAAAGAGGTGGTTCTGAATGATTTTTTTTTTTTTGCAGATGGTTCAGTCTGTAGTACTTTATGCTTACAGCAGCAGCCTATATTAATGCTATTATGCACAAGGATTGTGTTCCTCTATATTCCAAATAAATAGCTGTATTAGGATAGGCAACTTAGAAACTACTGAATATTATTTCTTTTTTTCTGGTCTGTATTAAAATATTAAACCTTTGGGACTTACGCCTTCAAGAAAGATAAAATTCAAAAAAATTAAGAAATCTGCTTCAGTATTCAGTGGCTCAGTGCTTAGTGCCTAATTCTTAAAGTGGATCTATAAACAAAGCTTAAAGGGAATTTTGAAATGTGCATAATTTTGCTAATAATTATTATATTTTACATTTCTACTTATGCCAAAAATTTTATCTACTTAAAACTTGTCAACTTAAAATTAAAAGCTGCCAATACAATGTCCATAATGAAATCCAAAACAAATTGTTGATCAATATATTTTCTAGGAATAGTAGAGCATTTCCTTATTGTGAAAGTATACTTAAGAAGAGAGATTGAATAAAGTGTACATAAGATACATAAAGTATACCTAAGATAAATAAAGTTCCAATTCACAGGAGAAGCAATACTCTGTTATGTTTATTGTCAAACATGGAGAAGATTCACAGCAAAATATATTTAAACAGGAATAGCTGTGCAAAATGTTTTGATTCTTTAGAATTATATATAATCACATAACTCATATAGATGCCATTAGGTTGTCCAAAAGAAAGTAAGTTTCCAAATTCAGCCTATTTTATACCTTATCTGGAACATCAAATGGTGTTCCAATTGCTTCCACAATTTGCCTGCATTGTGATCCCTGAAAGTATCACAAAGCTCCAAGCAATCAGAGCAGTAATCCTGTCTATCATCCCTGATGTTTCTGCCAAGACTGACTCTTGCACTATCCAAAAAGTGATTGGAGCACCCTCTTGCCCATGGGCACCTGTGGTATACTTGTAGGCAGCCTTTGCCAGATCTGACTGTTTCTTTAAGAGAAGCTGAGCCACCTGCCTCTCCTGCAAAAAGTATGAGGCACAGGAAAGAGCAGATGCAGAATTTCTGGAGGGCAAGATACAGGGGTGGTAACTATAAATTGCCTGAAAGGGAGGTATGTCTATAGTGGGATGTATTCAGTTGTTATAGGCAAATTCTGCAAGAGGCAACAGTTCAGTCCAGTTGATAAAAGATATAGTAAAATCTGGACTGCCTTTGATCTCTGGATTGTAAAATCTCCAGAGTAGTTGGACACTGTATGATGTGAGGCCTGAATTAGAGTTTGGCTATCCCCTCACAATTCCCTTATCCTCCCAATAATTGGGTGTGGTAGGGGATTAATAAGGTCCCTCCAATGTGAATGGGGGCTCCTTCCCTGCGTGTGACAGATGAGGGGGGAGCCCGAGTGTGAATGTGGTGTGTTAGAGCTCTCTCCCCCTGTGAGGGGGAGTGGATGTGATGCCCCCTGCTACCTAGTGAGAGAGGCTGGGGGGTGCATAGTGAATATAGTGAGTATAGTGAGCACCCGGGAGATGGTTGGGCCTATCAGCGCCAAAAGCGTGAGCTGGTGCGCTGGGGGTCCCACCATCCCCTTGTGGTTGTGGGAAGTGTGCATGGTTGTATGATTGTATGAGAGGATGGAGGAATCTGTCCATCAAGCCAGGAATCCTGGAGGTCCAGAACTGGAGGCAACTGGACTGGTGTATCCTGGGGGATGTAGGACGGGACATTTCATTGAGGTGGAGATGGGCGTGGGATGTTATGATGAAAGCCGGAGGGTGAGTCATCATAGAGGAAGATGCCCCAGGTGTTTATTACCTGTGGTGTGTTCCGATCCTCTGGGCTTAAACCTAGGCCCTGAACAGCAGACTCATAGGGGCCCTGGCCTCTGGCTGCTGCTGCTTAATGCCAGGTCAGTTAACAACAAGGCCCCCCTCATATGTGATTTGATCACAGAGGAGGGGGCAGACCTGGTGTGTATTACTGAAACCTGGCCTGGAAGGAGGAGTGGCTTTGTTGGAGATGTGCCCGGATGGCACCAGTCGAGATGCCAGGGCAGGGCAGGAGGGGTGGCAGTTATCATCAGAGAATTTCTAGTGGCCTTCAGGGGCCCTGCTTCATAAGTAGCTGGTTGTGAGACCCTATTTTTCAAGTTGGGTGAGAGCAGTTGGGAGTGTTGCTGCTGTACCAGCCTCCCTGCTGCGTAGAAACCTCTCTGCCTGAGCTGCTGGAGGCTCTCTCGGGGTTGGGGGTGGAGTTCCACAGTCTTATGGTTCTGGGGGACTTCAACCTGCCATCCCTGGGGCGGGCCTTGGAGGCAGCCCAGGAGTTCATGGCCACCATGGCGGCCATGGGCCTGACTCAGATTATTTGGGACCCGACTCAAGATAGTGGCCTCACATCAGACTTGGTTTTCTTGTTGGGGCAGTGGCACTGTGATCTGAGGGGAGAGTTACATCTTTCCCCTTTGTCATGGTCAGATCATGCCCTGGTGACCATGAGATTCTCATATGCCACCCCCCTCTGCAGGGAGGCAGGACCTATTCGATCCGTCCACCCCCAGTGACTGATGGACCCAATGCAGTTTCAGAGGGAGCTGGGGGTTATACCCGAGGACCTGCCACACGGTCTGGTGGAGGCCCTGGCTGCAGCCTGGAATAGGGAAGTGGCTGGGGCCTTGGACAGGATCACGCCTGTTTGGCCTCTCTTGCCTCATTCAACCTGACACTCTCCTTGGTTTACAGAGGAGTTGAGGGTTTTGAAGAGGCTTAAGAGATGTCTAGAGTGCCACTGGAGGAAGACAAAGACTGAACCTGACTGAACACAAGCTAGAGCCACAATTAAGGCTCATCTTGTGGCAGTAAGAGTGGCAAAACATCAGTATTTCTCTGCTGTTATTGCATCCACAGAACGCCTCCCAGCAGCTCTGTTCGGGATCACACGATCCCTCCTAGGGAAAGGGGTCCTGAAAAATCATCTACAGAGCTGTGCTGAGGAGTTTTCAGAGCATCTGCAGGATAAAATCACTCAGATTCGCTCTCAGTTGGACTCCAAGCATGAAACAGGGTCTGGGGAGATGCCTAGGGAACGTACTTACCCAGTTATCTGGAAACAGTTTGATCCTGTTGGACCTGAGGAAGAGGACAAGATCCTCCAGACTATAAATGCCACCACCTGTCAATTAGACCCATGCCCCTCCTGGCTGGTGAAGACAGCTCGGGAAGTGACGTGTGGTTGAGTCCAGTTGATGATAAATACATCCTTGCAGGAGGGGGTGTTTCTGATGGCCTTTAAGGAGGTGCTGGTGCACCCCCTCCTCAAGAAACCATAACTGGACCCTACTGTGCTGGATAATTTTCATCCAGTCTCCCACCTCCCTTTTATGGGGAAGGTGGTTGAGAAGGTGGTGGCACTGTAGCTCCAGAGGATCCTGAAGGAAGCAGATTACCTGGACCCCTTTCAGTCAGGTTTCAGGTCCAGATATGGGACAGAAACAGCATTGGTCGCACTCATGGATGATCTCTGGCGGGAATGAGATGGAGGCAGTGCATCTTCTTGACCTCTCAGTGGCTTTCAATACCACCGACCATGGTATCCTTTTGGGACGGCTCAGGGAGTTGGGGGTGGGTGGCATAGTGTTGCACTGGTTCACCTCCTTCCTCCAGGGCTGGTCCCAGTCAGTGTTAATAGGGGAGGAGAGATCAGCACCCCGGCCCTTCCTTTATGGGGTGCCTCAGGGATTGGTACTCTCCTCTCTCCTTTTTAACATCTACATGAAACCGCTGGGTGAGATCATCCATCGCCATGGGATGAGGTAACATCAATATGCTGATGATACTCAACTATACATCTCCATCCTGGGGGAAGTAAGTGATGCTGTGACTGCCCTTTCCAGGTGCCTGGGGGCTGTTGGGGTCTGGATGGGGAACAACAGGCTTCAGCTGAACCCTGGTAAGATGGAGTGGCTGTGGCTTAACAGCTCCTCGGCTCCTAGGAATTTCCCATCTTTGGTTCTAGATGGGGTTGCACTGCCCCAGACAGATCCAGTGAGTAACCTGGGGATCCTCTTGGAGTCATGACTCCTGCTTGAAGAGCAGGTGGCAGTCATGGTCAGAAGGACCTTTGCGCAACTTCATGTTGTGCGCCAGTTATGCCCCTTCCTGGAGTGAGAGGCCCTTTGAATGGTCACTCACACCCTGGTCATCTCCCATATAGACTACTGTAATGTGCTGTACATGGGGCTACCCTTGAAGAGTATCTGGAAGCTACAGCTGGTCCAAAATGCAGCTGCGCGGGCAGTTTTTGGTGCCCCTAGGTCAGCACATATTACTCCCTTGCTCCGCAAGCTGCATTGGATGCCAGTCTGTTTCCAGGTCCAATTCAAGGTGTTGGTTATCACGTTTAAAGCCCTACATGGCATGGGTCCAGGTTACCTAAGGGACCGTCTCATCCCCATTACATCAACCCATCCCACCCAGTGATGCAGAGAGGGCATGCCATGGACCCCGTCTGGAAGAGAATTCCATCTGGCAGGGTCCAGGAGGTGGGCCTTCTCTGCAGCAGCTCCCACCCTTTGGAACATCCTTCCCCCAGAAGTGAGGTTGGCCTCCTCTCTTCTGGACCCTGGCTGAAGATGGCTGGTTTTGTCACCATGCCTGGAGTGGGGAGAGGAACAGCCATTCTTGGGGCTGGTTGGTTCCCTAGTCCTGCTGGAACCGGTTCTGGTCCCCTTTGGGTAGAATTAGATCTGCCATCACTTGGATTTTATTATATTTTATATGTATATTTATTGATATTATTCTGATTTTACTGTTATACTGTTTTATTGTGAACCACCCAGGATCCCCCGAATGGGTGGTAATAAAAATATGACAGATAAATAAATAAATAAATAAAACTTCAAGTACTATTCTAATATTTGGTTCATTTTTTCAGAGGCCAGATGATTTGAAGTTGATAAATAAATCTGATTATCCAATAGCTGGAAGAGGGCCTTCCAAAATTTGAGTGTTAATTGAGAGCCACAATCAAAGATCACATGATTTACTAAGCTCTTATATCTAAAAGCATGGTCTAGAAGAAGTTGTGCAATCTCCTGAGCCAATGCAAGGCCCTTGCAAGGAATAAAATGAGCCATCTTGGTAAACAAATCTACCACCACCAAAATTGTAGTGTATCTCTGAACAGGGGGGAAGATCTGTATTAAATCCCATTAAACAGAATCACACATTCCCAAAAGGGAAGGTAGGGCCTGATGTAATCCACCTAGCTTTCTAGAAACCGTCCTGACCCAGCAACAAATGACAAGATGAAAATAGTTTGTGACACTTGCTTTCACCTTCAGCTACCAGAACTCTCTGAGCACCTCATGCAAAGTTTTAAACGCTCCTCCATGCCCAGCAGTTCCACTGTCATGGCAGAGTTGCAATATCTATTTCCTTAAAGGAAGAGGAACATAAGGTATAAATGGCCATTGTGAAACAAATGTCCACCATTCATAAAGAAATATAAAAATCAGTCTGTGGTGTTCCTTGGAAAACATCCATCTAAGCTCTGACATATGCATTCTCTCACTGTTGTATTCTAATTCAATCTAGCAGATTTATAGTCTGTCTCCCTGCCCCAGTCTCTCTGGAGAGAGACCAAGTTGCTTGGTTTCAGGATTGTGGTGGGAAGGAATGAGCATGGAGGATCATATTAAGGTTTACATGGTAATGCATCTAGTGATATGTTCTGCAAGCCAGGCATATAGGTGATATAAAAATTAAAATAGGAGACACATTGTGCCTACCTGATCTGATTAGGTGTGACAGATTGTTCCTTTTGCAGAATTTCCAGATTCTTGTGATCTGTGTGTACCTGTACTGGATGGATTGTTCCTTCTAGGAAATGCCTCCATTGCTGGAATGATGCTTTTATTGTAAGCACGTCCTTACTGAAAACATCATTGCTTCTTTCAGCTGGGAGAAACAATCTTGAATAGAATGCACAAAACAGATCTTCCCCCCCCCCTTTTTTTCAATGCTTGAAGGAGAACAACATCTAAGACTGCATCTGAGGCATCTGTTTGCACACAGAGGGATGGAAGGGGTCCAGATGTTGGAGTAGTGGCTGGGAAAAGAAAAGGATTTTCAATTCCTAAAAAGCTGTTTTTCCTTGAGTCACCCATCTGAATTTACATCTTTAAGGGATGAGAAAATGATCTTGCATGCTCCTCAAAATTAGGGATGGACTTTCTATAAAAACAGTTAACATCCTTCACATTTCTAAACACCTGCCAGGAGAATATAGACTGTATTTTTGCAGGATCCATTTTTATTCCTTTGGTAGAGATCCAATAACTTAAGTAATCCAATTGGGAAAGATCAAACACATATTCTCCAACTTAGCAGAAACCTTTTAATGTGAGTCTTGTTTATACTTTTCAGACAAGGAAGGGGATTCAGTTGTGCTGGAGAGGGAGAAGGATGAGAGTGGGCAGCTTGAAAACGATGCCGTTGACATCCTTAAGATGGAAAAGAAACTGTTCATTGCTCCTAGTGAACATCTGGATTAGGGGTTTTCAGCTAATCAATACCCAGCACAATGGGAACATGTGAGGAAGCTGTGACATGGAGTGGCAAGAATTCTGTGTCATCATTTATTGACAGCTACAAAGTGTTGCATTGTGCACTGCAATCCAGGAGTAACTCAGAATGCTTGCCTGTCAATCATTTCTACCTGCATAGGTTTCTCTAATAACCGTGCGGGCAATTTAAACATCTGCACTATGGTCTCATCTAAGAAATTGGCTGTGGCTCTATAAGAGCTGAGTGTTGTATTACTAAACCTGATGTTGAACAAAGAGTAACAGGGAGAATAAAATGCACTTGCCTTTTGTTAATTGCCTGAGCTCTTATTTTCAGAAGGGCCCTCTTCCCAAGCTATTGGGAGGGAAGCCTGCAAAGTTTCCCAAAGACAAGTCTTTGGAGTGATTCAGGCACTTGCTTGCTACATGGCCTGCAGTTCAACAGGTGTGGCACATTGCAGTTGATGCAGAGGTCTCTATTATAGCGCTGCAAGTCTTGGCTAGATGTCTGTGGGTGCAAGAAAAGAGACATAAACTGAGGGATTGCCTTCTTCCTCTGCTGAGGACAGGTATCTTTTTACTGCTCCAATTTGCATGGGTTCTTCAGCACTGGTGTCTAAGGAGAGGTGAAGCGAGGCTGTAAAACCCCCTCCCCTTACTATTTCTTCTATGCATCAACTCTTCCAAGCAGCCATCAGTTAACACAGTGTTAAAACAGCTATTCCAAATTCTGTTGGGTGTTTTTTCTCATGAACTCATCTCTCAACTCTTTAGCAGGTTCTTCTCAAAACTGGTCTACCAGAGGCAGATCATTCTACCTCAGATCGCTGGCAAATAATTACAAATCCAATACATATTCACAAACTCTATGATTGCCTTGTTTCAGTTTTGAAGCTCTTGATTTGCTATTGCTCTCCTAGCAAAATCATCAAATGATGCTCTAAATCTTTTTACAAAGCTCTGGTAATTATCCAGTAAGGGGTCAGAACAAGACTCAGAACAAAGGTCATCTTGGAGCAATCAGTAGGAAATTCTGCTGGCTGACCCACCATAAACAATTCACACTGAATAATGAAAGTCAGAAATTTATCCTGAGCGCCTTTGAACTTCTCTGTCAAACTCCCATGAGAGGACAGAAATATTAGTTGGGCTGCTGTTTGCTGACCCACTCCTGAAAGATGCACACCTTGTCCCAAAAGCTGTGTTAGTTGTACCATGGCATTATGAGGTTTGTTATTTGTATATCCACTTGCTGTTAATATTGTGACAGTGCTTCAGCAAGTTTTACTGAGGACAGTGGTTGTGCAGAGAATCTGATGCCATTATGAAAGACAAGGTTTGATAACTCTCTAAAGAGAAAGTAGAGATGCTGTCAAAATTGATATCAGCCCTTCTTAATGATTAGAAAGGGTAGGTTAGGGAAAGAAGGAAATTATGACGTAGCCTTAGAGAAAGGGGGTAAAATATAAATGTACTTATAACTGCTGTTTAAGATCAAAAGCCACTTCCTTACTGCTTTTTTCTTTTTTCTTTTTTTTTTCTACTTCTTTTGCTTGCTTGCTTGCTTGCTTGCATTTTCACTTTCTTTTTACTTTTCCATATTCTTTTTCTCTTCAACTCAAAATTTGTATTTTCTTTTATTCTGTTGAAACTTCTTTAATAATGGTTCCAAATATTCTGTTTTATAACATTCCCTTCTGTGTTGCATGGGATACTTGGTCTCATGTGCTGTGAATTCTTGGAATGGATTCATGTTCCAGTTTGGCTTTTCCAACTTTAGTGAACATTACCAATATGCATGGGAATGTTGTGTTACATTTTTCCAGAGGGATATTTATAGTGTCTCTAGTTACTATGTTAAATACATCTGATAAATTCCAACTTCTTAACTGCTATTCATGGAATATAGAAAAGTCTAAATAATCTTTCAATTTTTCTTCTTCCTAGCATTATTCCCATGCTATGGCAGGGTCCACTTGTCTGCATATCCATCTCCATCACTTCAATATCTTGAATTTATTTATTTATTTATCAAATTTATAAACCACCCATCTCACTATAGAAGTGTCTCTGGGCAGTTTACAAATAAAAGATCATAAAAAACCAGTACAACAAGTACACAAAATACAAAGTTAAAAGAGAAAAGGTAGAGGGAGCATCTTCAAACCACCAACAACCCCCAGGCTGCCTACCATTATTGGATTCCCAAGCTAGTTGGCAGAGCCAGGTCTTAATGCCACATTAAATTTTAATGTGAAACTGCATTTTAAAAGCTGCCTTGTTTTGCACAGCCCTATTATTGATTGATCTGATCTGTATTCCTCCTTTCTACTCAATGGAATATTAGCTAATCATAGCTAATATACAAAATTACCTGTTCTTCTAAAAGGCTGCTGTGTAGGCAGACAGCCTTTTCTACAGCTTGCCCAGTAAACTGGCCTCTCAGAACAGGGCCATATTTGGAAGGGTCTTTCTTGAAAGGGAGATGTAATGCCTCAGATAAGGCTTAACACATTTAAGTTTTAAAATGTAATTCATTATACAGTGCCTGGACAGCAGTCAATAACCAGTGCAGATCTTTCAACACGTGCATATGATCTGGGTAACATACACTGATGAGCAGCTTAGCTGCAACATTTTGCACCAGTGGAAATTTTTGGACACTTTTGAAGAACAGGTCCACTGCACTCCAATATCATTTCAAGATGTAATCAAGGTGGTAATACTGCTGCCAAATCCAGCCAGCTAACAAATAGTAACAGAATGCCCACTAGACACAGCTGTATACATGTGTTTCTCTACAGCTGCTACTTGGGATTTCAATGTCAGCTGAAAATACAGGAGCATTTCCAGACTAAGGACTTGCTGTTTGGGGGAGGGGTGGGTTAATGCAATCCATTCTAACACAATCTGAACCTCAGTCTCTGAATCTTGTTTCTATTGATCAAGAGCATCCCTCCTTGTGTGACTTAATTACGTCCTGTTCTGGGGTTTTTTGTCTAGCCCGTTATCAAACTTAGGCAATGTTCAATGTTCAAGGCTTCTCAGTGTTTTCTTGGAGCTGGATGCCAATGAGTCAGCATAGCTGGTTGTTATTAACATGCTGATGGCATCTTACACCAAATTTCCTTTTCACCCTCTGCCATGATTCCCTGTAGATATTGAACAGCAAAGGGTATAAGAGGTAACCCAGTAGAATACTCTAAGTCATTGGTAAAAGAGTCAAGCGCTAGAAGCTCAGCATTACCTTCTGTAAAAGTCCTGTTGAAACAGTGCCCCCAGGCCCATTCCTTCGAGACAGTCTTAGTCTAACTGGCCTGTGTTCTCACAGCACCCATAAACACATAAAAGCACACATACACACATCACCTGGACAACAGAGGGGGAGTGAAATCATTCCCATTGTATCTACTAACAGATCCCAATTGGCCAAACACCCCAGCAACCCCATCGTTGCTGTTTGTACAAGGGAGCTATATATGTACACCCACTGGTGTACTGAAATCAGCTTATACTGGCTCAAGACAGCCAACTTTTAAATTTTCTAGAATTTTGTGAATTGGTTGACAGCAGGGCTGAGCCACTACACCTACTGCATCAATCAGCTGTTCTGCAGCTAGCAGTGCAGCCACTATAGAATGGAATGAATAACTTTATTGATTAGTCAAATGACCATATCAGAAAGCTGGGCATCAGCCACTATAAGATATAAAATATAAAATATGATACCATAAAAGAGCTAAAATACAGTAAAATTAGATAAAATATACTATGGTAAGATAAAATACGATAAAATACAGTAGGGTAAAATAGAGATAAAATTGTAAGATAAAAATGCAAGTTATAATAAAATGAGTAATAAAATACAGAAACAATGTGAGTTTAAATAAATTAATCACCTTTACATGCCACCCCAATGTGTTCTATAAATTGTGTTCTCAGTTGTACAGCCCTAATTATAAACTTAACAGTTCTATTGACCACATACGTATTTGTGCCCTGGAGGAAGTAACATAATCTTTTGTTACGGTCCCAATATGAGTTTCTGTCAATTAATGTCTGAAGGTACTGAGCCCTTACTGGGGCATATAATTGGCAGTTAAATAGAACATGTGCAACGTCTTCTACTTCGGCTGCTCCACAAACACATGTCCTCTCAAGGTAAGGCACTTGGTGGAATTGTCCATATTTGACCATAGAATCTAGTTGCTCAAATCTTGCTCTAGTAAGAGCTATCCTATGGTATTGCCTCAGACCCATTGTCAGGTACTTTTCTATTTGAAAGGACAGTTTATTTTTGGCCAGCCATTTCGACAACCTATTATGCACAAGTGACTCAATGTCTGTTTGGGCATTACCATCCAAGACTCTTTGTTTGAATATTGCCTTGGCCTGATCTCCGGCTGAAAGTAAGTATTGTGCAGCCACTATAATGGCAATGGAGCCATCAGAGCCAGTTGTTAAACATTTGTCAGCACACCACTAATACATCTACAGAGACAGATTGACCTCAGATGCAGAAGCATAATAATGTCTCCATGTTTCTGCTTATATAGAGAAATATCTGAATATTTCTCCATGCAAGCTGAATATAAGTATTCTATGTATACAAATGCTTATATCATTGTGAAACCAAAGGTACAGCTAGTAAGGATTGTGGCTGCCTGGCACATCAATGTTTAGGAATATGGTCTCCATTCAGAGCTTGCTGCTTACTCAGTGAACTCATGCAGGGGTCTCATTGGAACATCCTGAAGTCCTGGATGCATCAATTTATAGGATAAGTATCTGGGATGTTCAAACTGTATTTCATAACCATCCTACTGCAGTGAATGTTCTCTCAAAATTTGACAAAGCTTGAGGCAAAGTGATTTTGTTCCTATTTCTTAAGGTTTTATTTACTCTGTTCCTTTAGACTACTAGATTACTTGAAATAAAAATGTTAATGTGCATGTGTATATCCAGTTAAAGCGGGGAATATCAGGTTTTATTTCAGGAAGGGAAATCACCAATATAAGTCAATACTCAACTGGTATTGTTAAGAGTGCTATGAAATGATATTTGTTGTGTATAAACAAGTTCAGTTCCTCTTGACAATGCTGTTTTTTTTAAAAAAAAATTATTTAAACCAGTTGTTAAAAATGTTCCATTTCATTCTTTTAGATGCCTGAACTGTTTCTACTGAAATTTCTTTGTCGTGTAGTCTTCTAAAAGAGTGATGAAAATTTAATAGATCATTAATAATTCTGCAAAGGTGATAGTTGATACCATATTTTTAATAATTGAATCTCAGGCTACTGGACTTAGCTGTTGAGGGGGAATACTTTGTAAATAATATAATTTTGTTAACTCTGATTAGCTTGCCACTGAATGTTAATAATTAAACTCAAGTAATTGAGCAATCATAAAATAATAAGAACCAAAAAATTGCCCATCCACATTTATTACATACGGAGTATGCATTTGCATTATTAAATTTAAAAAAAAATATTGTAGTGATGTTTGATTAATTTGCATTCAGAAATTATTTGAAAATTTCTTTTTTTAACATAAAATCTTGAAGCTTGGAGTTCTGGTGCCTGAAGAAGTACAGTCATAATAATTATTTTTATTCCTCCTAAAAATGTCCAGAGTGGGATATACTCTGGGTAATCTGAATAATAAAAACAATCAACTCTGCAATTCTGAACAAGATATAAAAACACAAAAAAATGAAGTTCATTTTTTTTAAAAATCCCATTCCTCACATTGATAATAATGCTGAGAATTGGGCCAAGTGATACAAGTGGAGAAAATGTTCAGTATTAATAGGGACAGTTTGCAAAAATCACGGAGGGTAATTTCCAATTTTGTTTGCCTTCAGCACATTTCTAGTCAATCTGTATATGTAGATCAGATAGACCAAGCATGCACACCACTCAGTTGATGTTTATTAAACATCAGGAAGCAGAAAAAAACATTTAACTGGCAAAAGCAAGGCAAAAGAGGATTATTTCACCCCATGTGACATTTAAAGAACAGGATTTCTTTCCACAAAGTGTTCTTCATGACTGTCTAATATTGGTAACTGATCTGATAAAAATAACAATTCAGTGTTGTATGCAGAGTGGGTAGTTAAGGTGATGTATTTCTACAGGTAATCACAGTTTACAAAATGCATTAACAGTGTAACTCAGTCTGCAATGGCTGTGCTAAATATAGTTATGTCTTATCTTAATTTGTCTACTTTACAGAGAAGGGGGAAAGACAGGCAATATATAAAGGGAACATTGCTTCCAAATAATATTGGAATTCTTTTCCTTTTGCCTGACATACTGTTTAAATTTCCCCTTCTCATTCTCTCACACATATAGGAAAATGGCAGCTAGTTCACTATATTATGGTCCCATTCTTCTGAGGATTGTGCAGAAAATTAAATAAATCCATAGGTTAGGCCATGCATATGTTCTCTCTCTCCCAAATGACATTGGAAAACATCCGATTTATGGAGCAGTTCTGGAATACAGCTCTTCCTCAAGGCTCCACCTGTTTATTTTCAGTCAAAATTTGAAGATTCCAATTTCTTTTCTTATGAGGCAGTAACCTATCCATGCTTAGTACTTTTAGCATTTTTATAATGCAGTAACAGTATTAAGAGCTTAGTGCAATTTGCAAAGCAAATGGACAAAATTCATAGCAAGAAAATGCCTCAATCTTTTTTTCATAACTGTTCCTGTGAAGATAATCTATTCTATATTTTTAAATTATTAATTGTAATAATACTTACAATATATTAAAATGTTACATTCTAACTACTTAAACTCCTTAATTTAAAAAAATTCTTTGTGGGGGGCTTCCCACAATTCCCAGATGTACCTCAGACAGCATAGGTAGTGATCAGCAATGAGATGTTGGAGTATAACATCTAGAAGACCATGATCTTCACTTGACATCTCTTTAGAGGTGGAAGTAGATGATTAGGAAGGGGCCGTCATATTGATTTGAGAAGAGCTTATGATAAGGAAGATAGCATCCATTCACCCTGGCCTGCATCATAAACATCTGAAGCTGTCAACCCTTCAAGGTAGACCAGACTAGGATACCAGCATGATGAATGCTAATATTATTTTATTATCAGGTTACAGTAACAAAATCTTGCAAGTCTGAATGCACTTGCCCCCTTACTCCCTTTACCTTTGTGAGAACTAGGGAGGGTAATGTCCAAAACATTTTCTCAAATTACATTTCGACCCTGCACTCAAACTTCATTTATCTGACTGTTGCCTTGGTTGCAGCTCTTCCTCCTGTTCCTCATGGTTATTCCTACTTCCCATTACAGAAGCTCTCCCAGGATTTGCTAGTAAAGGAGTCTATACTTGGAAGAACAAAGTTGAATTTGTTGCCTTCAAATGAGGGTAAAGTATAATCAGACATTTTGAAAATGTTCATCTTAGAACTAGTTTGAATGGAACAGTGGCTAGAAAAGTACTAATTATAAATGTTGACTTGGTAAGTTTGATTACTTGTATTTCTAGTTATGCTTTTGAACATTGACTCTGCATTGTTTGCCCTGTAACTGAGATTCTTACTTCTTTGATCTTGTTTTTTTTTTTTTATCTTGCACTCAGCTCTTAATTTTATCTACTCATGATAGCTCCTGATTTGATTATGGATTGACTGCAGAATACTGACTCTGGTCTCTGACTATATCTGACACTTTATCTTTATCTGGCATAGTTTCAGCTTGACTAAGCCAATTGGCTCCCAATCTTTGACTTAAGGAAATAGACAAGAAGAAGCTAAAGAATTGCAGTCTAAAGCTGGGTTCTGCCATTTTGGTTAAGGAACTTTATGGGATGGATTTAACTGGTGGTGGTGGTGCCTAGTAATCTAGCCTAAATCTACTCAATATCAGAGACAGTTTAAAGGATGGTGAATGCCCATCCCATCTGATTGTGCGTTTCCTGGAAGAGTTGGTCTTATTTGCCATGTTAAATTACTATTGTTAAATTATCAGACAAGCGATTTGATTTTTGTACTTAAAGTTGAAGGACAATATTACTTTGATAAACAAATTGTACCTTTGTGCTGTCCCAATAAACAGTGCTACAGTACATATGATTCCACAATATGCTGCATTATGCTTTCGGTAAATAGATGTGCTCTGAATAAAATGAGACTGAAATATTATGTATTGCTCTTCAATAGCTATAACAAATATAGGCATAGTCACCAAACATTCTACGTACCCCCCCCCCAAAATAGAGTTAAAATTCATTTCCATTTTCTCAGTTGAATCAGTTTAAGTGTCCTAACAGTCAGAAATCACACTGAGGCGAGGAGTAGGTCTCTAGTGTTTATTAGTGCTACATTAAACAGAATCCTAACAAACGGAAGAAGTGTGGGAAAAACCCAGACAGATAAACCCCAGAAGTTAAGGCAGGTCTGATCTGTGTCTCTTTGAATGGCTGCTTAATTCCTCAGTACTACGCATGCTTTTTCCCCCCTGGACAGAGGCCCCCTCCTGCTCGCCATCAGTACTCGTGACATCACCCTCCCCTCCAGATTCACATTCCATTTCAGCCCCCTCCCTTCCAGAGGCTTGATAAGAGTCTATGTCTCCTTCTAAGCTCCCATGGGAACTGGGCAACGATGGAGGAAAACTCCTCCAAGGACGAATCAGTGTTGCTCTCCAGGTCTGATAACTCTTCTGCTGCTGGAAAATAGCTAGATAATTAGAAGAGTTGTCCCCCCTACACCCTGGGAAATGCAAGCCCGAGGTGGAGGGCTGTGGTTTCCCCCACTCCTCTGTTACTGGTGTCAAGGCTTTGGGGGGGGGGTGGAAACTGCAAACTTATGAACTCCTCTGCTTGGGATTCCTCTCCTTGCTCAGCCAAGTGAGGAATCTCTGGTAGAGTGCGAGGCTTGGGTTTGTGAGGGAAAAGCTGATGGAATTGATGAACGAGCATTGGTGCATGCACATCTCTGGCATTCTCCCACGTGCGCTCTTCCTCAGGGTACCCTTTCCAGTGTATTAAATATTGGATGCCCCTTCCCCTCCTCCTAGAATCCAGAATTTCCTCGACTTCGTATTCCTCCTCCCCCTCTACAGTTACTGGAGGTGGGGGGAGGCAGTTGTGATTGTAAGGCACTTGTGGGAGGGTCCTTGGCTAGCAAGGCTCTGTGAAAGACTGGATGGATTTTCATGGATGCTGGCAGCTTTAAGCGATAAGCCACTGGATTTATCTGTTGTACCACAGTGAAAGGGCCCACAAACGTAGAGTCCAACTTCTTGGAGGGTCTGGTAGAGGTAAAAAACTTGGTAGAGAGCCACACTTTGTCTCCTACCGGAATCGCTGGCCCCTCTTGTCTGTGAGCATCTGCAGGTCTCTTGTAAGCACTCTTGGCCCTGTCCAGCTGCTCCTTTAACAACTCCTGTGCGGCTTGTTGCTCTTTAAGAAAATCAGCCATGGCTGGAACAGCTCCCTGCTGGGAAGAGGTGGGCAACACCCAAGGGTTAACCCCATAGAGTGCTTGGAAAGGAGACATCTTGGTAGAGGATAGCACAGAGTTGTTATAAGTAAATTCTGCCATGGGGAGCAGGGCTGGCCAATTGTCTTGCTGATAAGTGGTGTAACACCTGAGATACTGCTGTAACCATTGGTTAATTTTCTCAGCTTGCCCGTTACTAGCCGGATGATGTGATGATGATAGGTGGATCTGGACCCCTAATGACTGGAAAAGTGCCCTCCAGAACCTGGAAGTGAACTGAGGGCCTCTGTCACTCACCAAGTGATTCACCATGCCTCTATACCTAAAAACATGGTCCATGAACAACTGCGCTGTGGCTTGCGCAGATGGGAGGCCCTTGCATGGAATAAAATGCACCATTTTAGTGAAAAGGTCCACCACCAGTAGTATGGAAGTCAGCCCCTGGACCGGGGTTAAATCAGTGATGAAATCCATGGAGATTGTATCCCAAGGCTGACTGGGGGTGGGTAGGGGTTGCAAGAGTCTTGTGGGCTTCCCTGGGAGAGTCTTGGCTCATCTACAGGTATGACAAGAAGCCACGTAGCCATTTATGTCTGCAGTCATCTTAGGCCACCAGTAGTCTCTCAGAGCTCTATGGAGAGTTTTGAAAACACCTCCGTGGCCTGCCGTTTGATGGTCATGGCAAAGTCTCTGTACTTCTTCCCTCAATGAGGGGGGAATGTATAGTCTCCTGCTATGCCAGAGGATTCCTGCCTCCACATTGAATGGGGGGGCAGTGTCTTGCGGGCCCCTCTGGAGGTCATCCATCCTGGCCCTGGCATACGGGTCCTGTTGCTGCTGAGCTCTGACTCTTGTAAATAGGTCCTCTGCTTGTCTGCCTGCTGCTAAAATCTCTGTCTGGTTCCCCCTCATAGACTGATCAAAGTTGTGAGGTTGTAATATAGTAGCCTGTACCTCCTGGTGAGTGGCGGGGTTGCCTGAATGGATTGAGACAGGGCATCTGCCAAGCAGTTTTGCACCCCAGGAACATAAGAAATAACAAAATTGAAACGGGAGAAAAACTGGCTCCATCTGATTTGGCGTGGGGTGAGGGATCTGGTGTTTTGTAGAAGCTGTAAATTCTTGTGATCAGTGCAAACTTTCACAGGAAAGGCTGCACTTTCTAGCCAGTGCCTCCACTCTTGGAATGCTGCTTTAATTGCCAGCAACTCCTTGTTAAAAACATCATAGTTTCTCTCTGCTGGTGAGAGCATGCATGAAAAAAAAGGCACAAGGAAGTAATGTATTCTTGGTTTTGTTTGTATATTGCAATAACACCGCCCCAATGGCAATATTGGAAGCATCTGAATGCATTATGAATTGCTTCATGGGATCAGGGTGTTTCAACAGCGGCTGGGATGCAAAGAGTTGCTTGAATTCTCGGAATGCTGCTTGTTCCCTCTCCCCCCAAATGAATGTTGATCCTTTCTTCAAAAGCTGTGTGAGGGGCCTAGCCCTGTCACTAAAGTTTTTTATGAATCTCCTGTAAACATTGCAGAACCCTAGATATCTTTGTACATCTTTCACATTTCGGGGGGGTTGCCAAGAGAGAATTGCCTGGACCTTAGAAGGATCCATGGATATGCCTTCTGTTGATACCTTATAGCCCAGGAAATGTAATTCAGTTAAATCAAAGGCACACTTCTCTAGCTTGGCGAACAGCTTGTTCTCTCTCAGTCTTTGTAAGGCATTACGTACATGGGTTATATGAGTTGTAGCATCCTCAGAAAATATTAATATGTCATCTAGATAAATGACCAGATACTTATCTAGTAAATCAGAGAAAATTTGATTCATAAATCGGGAAAATATGGCTCCTGCATTAGACAAGCCAAAGGGCAAAACAAGGTACTCAAATTTACCAAACCTGGTATCAAAGGCAGTCAGATATTCGTGCCCCTCTTTCATCCGGATCAGATTGTACACATTCCTGAGGTCCAACCTAGTAAAAATGCATGCTTTCTGTAAGCAATCCAGCAGATCAGATATTAACGGCATGGGATAATTTTCTTTTATTGTGAGTTTATTTAAAAAACTGAAATCGTGGACCACTCTCATGGGTGCCTCCTGGTTTGCCGGTGGCAACGGGTCAGGCTTCTTTGGTACGAAGAAGGTAGGAGCAGACGCTGGGGAAGTAGATGGTTGGATGAACCCCTTTTGGAGATTAGAATCCAAGTAATCCTTTAAGGTGGCTAGTTCTTTGGGGGACATGGGATATTGTTTCCTTGCTGGAATCCTGGCTCCTGGTATCAACTCAATGGTGCAATCACAGTCCCTATGGGGGGGTAGTGCTGTGGCCTCTTGTTCGCTGAAAACGTCTGCGAAATCTGCATACTTGGCTGGCAACTGGACCCCCCCTGCTTCCGTGACTGTATTGGTTGCTGGAGAGCGGAGAGTGGCTTGAATCTTGTGGTGCTGGCATTCCTTAGCTGGGAAGGAGATTGTTCCCATAGTCCAGTTCAGCAATGGGTTGTGGATCTTCAGCCAAGGTGTGCCCAGGACTATAGGCACATTAAGTGATGCCGTAACATAAAGTTGGATCCACTCAATGTGGTCTCCCATTGTTAGTTGCAAAGGTTCTGTGAACCTTCTAATCGGCCCTGCCTTGAGGGGCTGGCCATCAATGGTCTCCATTTCTATGGGACGTGGCAATTCTATGGTCATGATGTTGAAGTCTTGTACAGTCTGTACATCAATAAAATTGGTGGAAGCTCCGGAATCCACGAGGGCCTCTAGCTTGACCTGGTGCTCTGGGTTTACGTGCATTATGACTGGTAAGTAGTAAAAGGATTGCCTGGAATCCTCGGAATGAGCCCTTCTTAATTGATTGATGGTCTCCCTGCTGAGCTCTGTGGAGGGAGACCGACGGAGTTTCCCTGGTTGGAAGTAGAGGCGGAGGTGGCTCTTGTTTCAGCTGCTTGCCCTGGGGCTCTTACAGAATTTGCTTGGCTTCTTGCTGGGCAAGCTCTCACCATGTGCCCCTGGACTCTGCAGTAGAAACAGAGGGCTCTCTCTCTCCTTCTCTGTCTCTCAGCCTTGGAAGTAAGCCTCCTGCTCACCCTGATCTGCATCTACTCCTCTGGTCCTGAGTAAGGAAGTGCTGTGGAGAGAGCTGGAAATCCTGGAAGCATCCTGAGGCCCCTGCCTCTCCCCAGCTGCATCTGTCTGAGCTCTTCTAGCCTGGCATCTATGACCACAGACAGTTGATATAAACCTTCTAGGGTAGCTGGTGTTCCCTGGTGCACTAATTCATTCTTAATTTCTTCATCCAGCCCCTGTTTGAATTGGTCTTTCAAGGCACTCTCATTCCAGTCCAGATCTGCTAACAGCTTGAAATCAGCAATGTAGATTCCCATTCTCTTGTTGCCTTGCTTGAGCTTCCGAATTTCCTGGCTGGCAATGACCTCTCTGGTCGGGTCATCAAAGTGTGCTCGGAACCCTGCCAGAAAATTCTGGTAGTCGTTGAGAATTGGGTCATTGTTCTCCACCATGGGAACAGCCCATTTGGCTGCTGGTCCCTTTAGCAGACTTAGAATGAAGGTGACTCTGGTTCTGTCTGTGGGAAACTCTGCTGGTCTGCTGTCGAAAAACATTGGGTACTGTGTGAGAAAGGTTCTCAACTGTCCTGCTTCTCCTCCAAACTTCTCTGGTAGACTCCCCTGGAATCTCAAGGCTATTGGTGGAGCTGCTGCTGCTGCTGGCACTGGTTGTGGGTTAATCGGAGCTGGCTGTTGTAACTGCTGTAGCATGGCAGCTTGTAATATGTTGATCTGGAGATCTACTTGTTGGTGGTGTTGTTGCAGGGCTGCTGCCAATTGTTGGATGGCTTGCTGAATTTCCTGGTTTTCCGAAGACATTTTCCAAATGTCTCTCCTTTATTTTTCTTTGTTCCTCCCTCTTTCAATGGGAGTTGGAGTTTGTTAGGATTGATGTCCTAACAGTCAGAAATCACGGTGAGATGAGGAGTAGGTCTCTAGTGTTTATTAGTGCTACATTAAACAGAATCCTAACAAACTGAAGAAGCGTGGGAAAAACCCAGACAGGTAAACCCCAAAAGTTAAGGTGGGTCTGATCTGTGTCTCTTTGAATGGCTGCTTAATTCCTCAGTACTACGCATGTGTTTTCCCCCCTGGACAGAGGCCCCCTCCTGCTCGCCATCAGTACTTATGACATCAAGTTTAAACAATATATTTGTAAAGAGCCGACATTTTCAAATGTGGAGCTTTCCTAGTTAGACCCAAATTTCTGCCTCTGTACACCAGAGATGGGGAAACTTGGCCCTCCAAGTGTTGCGCTACAGATAATGTCATCTCTGACCTTGGCTGTACTAGCTGGTGTTTATAGACATTGGAATCTAAAAACCTAGAGAGCCATCAATTTCCCCTCCCCCCACCCACAATCCAGTGGTACCATTATATTTGACTGGAAAAGGGAGATGCTTGGTCTGCTTTCTGCTATATGTAAGCTCTCTAGTGCAGCTGCCCACTTAGCACCAATCTGTTGACGCAAGAAACCAACATTAAGTTTTCACCCAGACCTTTAAAGAATTGAATCCAATCTAGCTCCTTAATGTGAACAATTTGTCAATTATGTACAAACTGTTTGCTCTTGTATTTCTTTCCCTGCTTATTTGCTTGACCATTCACATCACTGCCAACCTGCCTCCAATTTATCAGGCCTCAACTTCTAGATTCCAAAGTTCAAAGATTCAGTCACCAATATTGTCAAAGCATTATAATTCACATCAATGCATTACATAGGATATTCATCTAATAAAGAGTAATTTATCAATAAAACACGATGGACTTAAATCAACCTATGTCTGAAAGCATAGACTTTCAGTAACTTAATTTAAATTTACTGTAAATTAAGTCACAATGGGTTGTTTTCAGTGAGCTTGGATCTAACCCATTTCTGCAAGACAGAATCCCTTCTGAGCAATCAAATTAAAATAAGTGTTGCAAACTTCATATATATTTAAAACTCTTGATATGAGCAAAACAAAACAAAAGCCCTGTCCTTGAAAATACATGGCAGAGAACTTTACCTTTTTTATGCAGAGGTTGTTGACAATATGTTCAGCCATGTTCAGAAGTGACCTTTCCGACCACTTGTTCATTTGTTCACTTGAGACTGTTCATTGTTTTCTGACATTTTCTAAACTGGAAAAAAAAAAAAACCTTTGGAAATCTGTGTCCATCCCTTGGGAGAAAGATGCTAAGGCACGTCTCTATTGTGGTAAATCTTTGCCAACCATCTCAGCACTAAGCAAATGTCAAATGGTTAGAGAATATATCCTGTCCAGACAGGGAAGCTATGCAGTGATAAAAAATCATAACCACCCCCCAGGCCCAAATACTACTTCTGTTGATCTCAGTGAAAGTGAAGCTAGGGATCGAAGATAGTGCATAGCTCATGCTTTGTTAATCAAGTGAAGGGATGCAGGGAGTCGAAGGTGTCAAAAGGATATCACAGGAACTGATGAAGTGACAAGAAAGATGTATTGTCTTCAAGTTTATTCAGGAGACCTTGAACAAAATGTTTAATCTCAGAGCCAAATACTAGGCACCTTAATCTATATTTAACAACAAATTCAAAAGGCCATATTTTGAAAGTAGATATTCCTTTTGCTCCATAGTATCTGTAAGTGTTATTAAAACTAGGAGTATTCAGAACATTTTTAGCCTATTGAGGAATTTTGATAGTTTAAGAAAAAGTTTTCTTTCTTTTTTCTTTCTTTTTTTTTCTTCATTCAAAATTTCTTATGTATATTGCCAGAGGAGGACATTCTTAAAGTCAGTTTTATCTTAGACACTTTATCTGGATTCAGAGACTCAAGCCCTTGAAGTTAACAAAAAAAAAGTGATAGTTGCTAGAAATACATGGAAGAAATAAGAGAGGGGCGGGGGGGAATTTAACAACTGGCCAGAAATAAAGTTTCTGAATTTAAGTACAGAAGTCCAGAGCATTTCCAGACGTGACAGGTTCCTTTCTTTTTTCTTTTTTCTTTTTCTTTATATTCCATTTTCTACCTTCTAATGAGGTAGGCTGGAGTGAGAGCAAATGAGTGGCTAGACTTTAATCTGCATCTCCCTGATGCAACATTTTAATCACTACTCCATTCTGCATCACACATTCTCTTCCTTTGTTGGTCCAGTAAGAAAATTAACAAATAGATCATAAAAATATACAGATTGTTCCATTTATTTCACTGATAGATTTAAACATGTGAGGGTGAACATGCAGTTCTGCTTCAACCATTAAAAAGCAAATAGGACAGAAAAGCAGCTTATCACAACTTAAATAAATGCATACATATACGATGCATATCAGCGTTCTCATAAGAAGGATCTTTTTTTGCAGAAACTATTTTAAACCAGTCCAATAAAGCAGACTCATGCAGCTATATTGCTAATCTTGTCATTCTGCAGGATCAAAAATATGGGACCCACAAAATGGTAGTGATCCTAGGTACAAATGTTTTTTTTTACTATTTTACTATTTATTGTTTACTGTTGTGCATCCTATTGGTTTATGCATGTCGTTATCCTTCAATCACTAGCCTATTCCTGAAATTATCTATGAAAAATCGTTGGATCATCCTGATCCATACATTGTAGCTCTGTGATTTTGTGTGACATATTTGTAGTCAGAACTTTGTGTGTGCTACTGGCTCCCTGCCTTCTCCTAATCTGATAAGAAACTGTATACTAATACTGTATACTAACTGAATTCTGTCTACTCTTTCACCAACTCAGCTTTGTCTGTTTATTTTCCCTAATGAAAGAGAGCAAGAACTCAGGTGAAAGGAGTTTAGTTAATGTTGAATTCTATATTATATTTTTATTTCCTGTGTTGCAGCAATCACTGTAGTGATCATATTGAAAAGTTCACATGTGTAATAGTCTCAGAGTAGTTGGTGTTGCACAAAAAAAAAGTTACGTAGTAAATTTTGTCTCTTATAGTATGTTTGAACTAAAAATCCATTTTCTCTGTCTGATCCAGTGAGGCACTTTTCTTTTGCTGTACAAAACTCTCCATTATTTTTCTAGTAAGGATGTTAGCAGTAAGAACTAAACAGGATTTTTCCAAGAGAAAGTAGCTCACAAAGGAGGAGAAATTTCTTAGTTCCCTATGATGTGCCCTATAAGCCCAGTGACTTGCTCACCTCAGCTTATCATGGGGCTGTCCTTGAATGTAACTGTGTGTTAAATTGCAGCAAATATTGGACATGCTGCAAATATACATTTTTCTGCTTCCACTGCAAAACGTAAATATTTGCAACAACAAAAAAACATTTAGAATATGCAGCAGATTTAAATAAATGTCAGTGCTTTTGAATGGGAACATGATAAATCAAATGTAAAGAATAAGAAGGACAACAATTATTTGATTCTTCCCTCTGGAAAAAGAAAACTTAATATCCCCTTTTGCTGATAAGCAGCACCAACATGTTAAGTCAGCATCTAGAATGGCAGAAATATCTGCCAAACTAATGGGATAAGTTTATTCCCCACAAATATCTATTTGGCTGCTGACTTTGGCATAATGTTGTCAAAAAGCCTACACAACAAAATGCTTTGGGAGGTTGCGGCAATGCAGCAGCTGGCATGCCTGAATTTATATATATTTTTTCTTAGGAGAAAAACTCTTAAAATGTGACTGTGATATTTAGTCAACAATACTTAGGAGAGCTAGGTAGATGGGTGATAAATCTTCTTTATAAACTAGAGAATATAAGGAAGTGATTTTATAATAAATGCAGAATTCAGTGATAAAAGTCTTTGTGGTCCATAGCTGGAAAGCATTACAACAAATCTGGCAATGCCAACAGAAATAATATGTATTTCACTAATCATTGCTTTTTCTCATTATGCTTGTCCCAAATGAATGTCATTATGTGTAAAATCAATCATTATTTTTTCCGCTTTGCCCAAATGATAAGCTGATCCTGGTTTGGTCGGTCACAGCAACATTATTCAATGCCACTGATGGTTAATGAGGCAACTTTGAGATAATTAGTATGAAATTAGTGTAATATGTAACAATTAATTGAGGTCCTGCTTGCAAAATCAATAAAAATAATTAAATAATGGAGTTTGTTTACATAATAAGACAATCAACCTTCTCTCTCTTTAGGACACATTTCATATTTGCTCCTAATCTTATAGGATACCACTATCTCATAGCAACCACAACCCTCCAAATTATTAACATGCTCTGTTTGAGGGTTGGTGGTCAGCATTCTGCAGATGGCTGGCAAAAAGAGCTTTCTCATGCTAAGTTTTATTTTAGTGGTGCTGAGAGGATGTGGTGCTCTTTGCCTCTTAGGATCAAACTCCTTATTAATAAAAGACTAAGAACAGGCCGAAGTCTTACAGCAAAACTGACTCTAGAAATCTTTTATGAAAGAGAAGTCAAGATTAATTTTGTAAGGAAAGTGCTTGTCTACCTTACATCCAGTTCAAAGCAGTAGTTAAGGCTAATGCTCTAGTTAACCACTATGCACCGCAAGAAAAGGTTGATTTCTTTTTATGGGAGCATTCCTATGGCAAGCCACTAATAGTATTGTAGGACTAGCAGATAGTTATTCCTAAGAATTTTTTTTTTTTGCTTCCCTCAGAATTTGATCTTGAAAATGGAAATGTTTGTATTGTAGAGAAGGAGATGGAAAAGCAAGTAGGGAGATAATGAAGTCTGAGAGACAGGAAGAAAACAACATCCTCTAAAAAATACCTGTGGCACATAACTTCCACAGGAACGTGGGAAATGTGGAAATGAATTAAAGTATGTCACAGCATATAAAATCCAAACAGAGATCCTTATTTTGATCACCTTCTTATAACAGAAAAACACATTTTAAACAAAATTAATTGGAAATTTCTCTTGATAAATCTACAACTGTGAAGCCTTTTTTTAAATTATAGAAGCTATTTATATTCTAATACGTTTCTGAATCTCTGTTTCATGGGATGAATTGTGAATATGTACATTAGACTAGGGAGGAAGGACAATAACCACTTACAATATAAGCTGTGGGTTTTTTTCCTCTTAAACAGTGTCTGAGCAGATGGTAGTACCTCTCCAACCTGTGTCTGGACTCAAAGGTTCAGTACACAGATTGGAGACTTCCAGGGAATAGCAGGGTTGTAGATTAATCTGAGAAGTAAAAAATAAAATAAAATCCTGAAAGAAAGCAATGGCAATCCTCTTCAGGATTGTTGCCCAGAAAACTACATGAACACATTCATAACATCTCCAAGAATTGAAATTAATTCAAGAAACGTGACTTGATGTTCTATTTTGGAATGCTGGAAGCTATAGAAAGGACGGATTGGATAACTTGGAACATGTAGGCAGACATCTGCAGGAAGAGATTCAGGAGCAGAAACCAAGTCTTCCTTCAAGATACAAATAGAACCTAAATCAAAAAAGATAGTCATCGTATTTAAGTTGGAAAGTGATAAATTTGTAAGTATCTAGGATTGGATAATAATTGTTCATAGATTAAATTTGGTGCAAATTCAATAGAATGAAGATAAGGTATTTAGTGAGTAATTTCAAAGCTAAATATGAGATCAGCTGTTAAGGGAGTTTGACACCAATCTGAATGTTGCTATTTCTAGAATAATAAAGTCCAAGATATCATTGCATATGAATTTACACCAAGCAGACTTGCCTGTGTTCCTAATTTCCTGCAGAATTTGGTTGGATCTATTTAAAACTAATTGTAACACATGACAGATGCTCATTCAAATTTCAGTTATATTACTGTGCAAGGATTTGTAATAATAAATGTGCCATTTTCGACTTTTGGAGGAAGAAATGGTGGACTGTAGATGGCTCTAAAAAGTGAAGTTGATGACTGCAGTGGAATGAAGAGTAGACTGGCTCTTCAATAATTCCTCTCTGGACAAGGAGAGGACTTGAAGTCACCCACAAGTGCTTCAGATGCTGCTCTGTCAGAGTGCTGGAAAGCGTTTGGCCCAAGAGATCAGAAAAATCACACACCAGGCATTTCTATAAAAATAAATGTATTTACAGAAAGCACAAAAACATATTTTACAAGCTGTGCATTCACACATGCTCAGAGAGGACGGAAGCTACAACTGGGCTGGCAGGCTACAAAAGTGAAACTAAACAAGCCCAGGCAAGCTGCCCTCCCCCAGGCAATATAGCTATTAACAGCCAAACTGAGGACAATTAAGTTCAACCTCTTCACCCTGCCGATACTTAAGAAAGTACTCAATTACCATGGTAACCTAGTGGCTTGCTCCAAGCAAAAACAAAGAAATGCCAACACTCCCCTTTTTTTTGCTGAGGAGTAAGACACAAACCAATTTTCTTTGTCAACTCTGTATATCTTGGTAGAGAAGAGGTTTGGTTAAAATATCAGCAATCAAGTCTTTTGATTCACAATATTTTAACATTATTTCCCCTTTAGCTATCATGTCTTTGATATATTGATATCTAATATCAATATGTTTTGTCCTATTCTTGCAGGCTTCAGATTTTGCTATTGCAATGCAAGCTTGATTATCCTCATAAAATGTTATAGGCTGGTTCACTTCCATACCTATGCCTTTTAACAACTGCTTAAACCATAGAACCTCATTACAGGTCTGTGCTAGAGAATAAAACTCTGCTTCTGCAGTGGAAAGAGCAACATGTGTTTGCTTTCTAGAATGCTAGCCTAAGCTTGACCCAGCAAATTGAATTAAAATCCCAGAAGTGGATTTCCTGTCACTGATATCTGCTTCCCAGTCAGAATCGGTAAAAGCCTGCAATTTCTCTGTTCCACAGGCATTTAGCTTCAGGCAATAATTATTTGTTCCTTGCAAATATCTCATTAACCTTTTCAATGCTGCTTTTCCAGTAGATGTAGGCTTCTCTACCTGTCTACTTAAAATGGCCACAGAATTTGAGATATCTGGGCGAGAGTGATTTGCAATGTGCAGTAAACTTCCAATTGCAGATCTATATTTCTCTGCCTCAGTTAATTGAGCTTTTCCTATTTCTTTCTGAAAATTTGGTATCATAGGAGTAGAGGCTGGTTTACAGACTTACATGTTAAAATCTTCTAGGAGCTTTTGAATTTTACTACATTAGCTTAACAGAAAGCTACCATCCTTCTCCCTGTGTATTTCCAAGTCTAGGTAATTTGTTACTGTTCCAAGGCCTTTTAATATGAAATGGCTTTTCATGCAGGCTTCAAAATCAAGCATTTGTTTTTCTGTTTATGTGAACAGCAGCAAATCATCAACATAAATGCACAGATACATACAGCCTTGTTTGTCTTTCTTCACATATACACATGGAGCTGCTTTTCCTTTTTCAAAACCAAAATTCTGCAGATTTTCCATCTACTTTTTGGTTCCAGGATCTAGCAGCCTGTTTTAATCCATAGATTGACTTTTGCAGTTCACAGACCAGATTCTCCCCTTTTTCATAGCCAGGGGGTTGCTGCATGTATAATTTGTGGTCTAAGTCACCATAGAGAAATGCAGTTTGAATGTCATTTTGGTGAACTGACATTCCTTTGAGTGCAGCAATTTTTAACAGTAATCTAATTGATTCACCTTTAGTAACTGGTGCAAAAGTCTTGTCAGTGTCTAAATCTTTCCTTTGAGTGAACCCTTTTGCAACTAACCTTGCTTTATATTTTTGGATTTGGCCATCAGCATCCCTTTTCAGTTTGAAAACCCACCTGCAACCTAGACAGCATTCATTGGGAGGTAGATTTACCAGTTTCCATGTTTTATTTTCTTTCAAGGATGCTAACTCCTGTTGCATGGCAGAATGCCAATTTTGTGCAATCTCAGGTGGTAAAGCATTCACTTGTTCTAAAGACTCAGGTTCTGTGAATATGTGAAAAGCCTTTACTGTTTCAGCCTGAAAACGTGATGGAGGAACGCCTTTATTACTTCTCTGAGATCTGCGAGGTAATACAGGGCTTAAATTTTGACTCCTATCACTTTCCTGAGAAGCATCTGCTCATCAGACAGATCTTCAGTTTGCTTTTCTGGTTTAATGTCCTCATCAGGCAAAAGATCACCATCAGCAAGTCCTTGCTGTTCTCTTGTGGTGGTCAGATCAACTGGAGAGCTAGAGTTTAATCTCCCCCAGTTTTGTTCAGCAAAAGAAGCGCTTTTGCTAATTATTAATTTCTCTCCCATTATGAACCTGTAGCTCCTTTGGCTTTGTTCATAGCCAACAAAGATGGCTTTCTTTGTTGTGGGGCCTCCTTTCCTTCTCTGTTGTTTTGGAATATGAACCCAAGCAGTGCTACCAAACACTCTAAGATGGTTTACCTTTGGTTTCACACCATAAAACAAATGGAATGGAGTGTCCTGAATCAGAGTTATACAATCTGTTTTGTACATAACAGGCAGTAGATATTGCCTCTCCCCAATACTTAAAAGATAAATGTGAATCTTTAAGCATGCATTCCATTGCATTTTGCAAGGTTCTGCCCTTTCTTTCAGCAACATCATTTTGCTGAAGGGTGTAAGGGTTAGAAATAATTTGTTCTATCCCCTTTTCCACTAGGAACCTTTTGAATTTGTGAGAAAGGTACTCTCCTCCTCTATCACATTGGAGTGCAGATACAGGCCTTGGGAATTTTCCATTTGCCCATGTCACAAAACTTCTAAATTTCTCAAATTCCTCATCTTTATGTTTTAAGATGTAGATAAATGTGTATCTTGAGATATTACCAATGATGGTCATTGCATACCTTGCTTGTCCAAAACTTGGAGCAAGAGGACCAATAATGTCAGAGTGTACAATTTCTAGAGGTCTAGTTGTAACCCTATCACTGTGCTTACTCACTCTTTGCAAACTACACAGTCTAAGTATTTGTCACAGGGTTTTATCTTTAGGTCAGCACACAGCTGTGGCATTTGTGCTATATACTTGAAATTAGCATGACCAAATCTCCTGTGCATCAGGTGTACACATTGGTCATGATATGGCTTGTTGCCAACTGCAGACTTGCAGCTTGGCTTCCTTGCATTTTGCATAGAGTGCAAGGAGTCTTTTAATATACCAGTAGCACACAATTTTCCATTTTTACGTATCTCACAACCATTTTTCTTAAATGTTATGACATACCCTGTTGCAGTCAATTGTGCCACAGATAAAAGGTTTGATTGTAAATTTGGCCCATACAACACACCTTTTACAGTTTCTCCCAAGCAGGATAAATACAAGTCACCTTGTCCCATAATTTTGGTCACAGACCCATCAGCCAAAGATACACTTTGTCTTTCAGTTTTAGACAGTGACACAAAAGAGCTTTTACAATTACATAAATGACAGTTGGCCCCAGAATCTAACACCCATACATCAGAATTACCCTTCTCAGCAACCTGTGCAATTTGGGTTGTCTGAAGAGCCTTCTTCTGTGTTGCCCTTGTATTCTTCTTTGCCTTTCTACTCTTGGGTCTCAAGGCACAGTCTTTCTGCAAATGTCCAGCTGAACCACAGTTGAAGCATCGCTGGCTGGCTAGTGCTGTTGCCTCAGCTTCTTTTCCCTTCTTTTCCCTTGTTTTCTGGTGCTGCAGCTTTCCAGAAGAGATGGAGGGGATCTTACCTCTCTCTTCTCCCATTCAGCAAGTAAGCACGGTGTAACATATGATGGGGTGAGGTCTGCTTCAGGCATAGCCTCCAGGATAGAAATCAGCATGTCCCACATTTCATTCAATGAGGACAGCAGAATATAGGATTTTGTGAGAGGTGTAAATTCCATTCCTCTGTCCAGCAACTCAACAAACAGCTGCTGAATATGATGCAGGTGCTCAGGAAGGCTATCTCCTTCTGCTAGGTAGGCTCTGTACAGCTTTTTTGTCAGGGTAACGTTACTCCCTGCTGTTGCCTTTACATACAAGTCTCTCAAAGCATCCCACAGCTGCTTTGCAGACTGCATACATCGCATGTGCACTAGCTGATTGTCCTCAACTCCCAGGATAATGGTGGCTCTAGCCCACTCATCCTGTCTAAGCCATTCAGCACTGGGATTTTGGGGGGTTTGCTCACCAATTGGCATCCAAAGATTCTCTCTGCAAAGATATATCTCCATCTTTAGGGCCCAATTCAAGTAGTTGGTCTCTGATAGGTGCTTCAGAGGCATCGCTGAGGGCTGGGAGGTAGCTATGGCTTCTTCCTTCTTTTGCAAGTCACCTCAGCTGCCTTCTTTGTCCTGCAGACCGGCAGTAGCTGGAAAATCTCCAGGCGGCTCCAAAGACAATCTTCACAAGTCTTTGTTACCTGCCTTTAAATTGTGCATGAGGTATGGAGCTGATCTCTCTGCTCTCTCTGGACTGGGCCCATAACCTGTCAGAGTGCTGGAAAGCATTTGGCCCAAGAGATCAGAAAATCACACATCAGGCATTTCTATAAAAATAAATGTATTTACAGAAAGCACAAAAACATATTTTACAAGCTGTGCATTCACACATGCTCAGAGAGGACAGAAGCTGCAGCTGGGCTGGCAGGCTACAAAAGCAAAACTAAACAAGCCCAGGCAAGCTGCCCTCCCCCAGGCAATGCAGCTATTAACAGCCAAACTGAGGACAATTAAGTTCAACCTCTTCACCCTGCCGATACTTAAGAAAGTACTCAATTACCATGGTAACCTAGTGGCTTGGTCCAAGCAAAAACAAAGAAATTCCAACATGCTCCTTGTGAGGAGACCATTCCTTGTGGATAGTGGTCTCTGGAAGGTTTAGAGGTCTGGCAGATGAGGGAATAGCCATCTTGCTCAAACCACAGTCAGCACCTTTGAAAGGACACTAAGTTTGCATGCTTCCTTTTCTGATCACTTTTGAAAATTGATTGTTAACTGCTTCTCAGCTATTAAGAACCTTTGGATCTACAAGTTTGACAGCACCAGGTGAGTCTCCTTTGATCCTTAGCAAAAGAAAGTATTAACTACAAGTTTAAGAACTTTAAAAAAATGGAATAAACAGCAAAAGTGTCATTAAAACTTTTAGATTCTAGAAAGTTACAAATGAACTAAGGGTTCAGATAAATTTGAAATACAATTTTGGAATTAATTATAAAGAATCCTTTCCATGGGAAAATACTTCTGTTCTGGATTTTTTTAAAAAATATAATAAGTTAAGTTTTTAAAAATTGGACACTAGAGGGAACTAAAGGGAACTAAAGATTACAGTTAAAGGAGAACAACACATAACCTTGACTTACAATTACAGAATGAAGCAAAATATTCTAGCATTGGACAAATTAAAGGATATTTTTTGAATAATGGACTCAAAAATTAATTCTAATAGTGTCAACAGAGACATCTGCCTCTATGGAGAGACTGTGTCTGAAATATATTATAAAAGAGCAACAAGTTCTGCCTGATGAGATTGAGATGGAGTTGAAAGTGGATTTACAAATGACAAACTACAAGAATGACATGGAAAAAGATCTTATATTGGACATACAAAAGAAACCAGCTGATGTCTTAATAATTAAAAGGGATATACAAATAATAAACCAAGAGAGTGATCTGGATAATTTTCCTATATTGGATTTACAAAGGAAGCTTGTTAAAGTTTTGAAGAATCTTATGAGAAGGGACAAAGAAAAAATGAAAAGAAATCAAGTTCTATGACATTATTTGAATGGACTAAAGATTAAGATTGTTAGAAGTAAAAAGAAGGAATATAAAATTGGTTTATTTGATTAAGATTAAAATAGATATGTTATTATTCCTGGTAACCCTTGATGGACTTTTGCTGACACCAGGACTGAAATGGTGATGTGTTATGGATTTGTTTATAGATAAGAGATAGGATATGGGAAGAAGAGATCATTTTAAGAGGTGATAAGTTACTAAAATTGTTTATACTTCTTGTGATGAAGGTGGGAAGTAACTTATTTATATATTTCTTTTCTTTTTCTTGACTATATTCTTACTTTTCTTTCTTTTCTATTTCTGTTCCTATTTTTTCCTTTTTTTTTCCTTTTCCTTTTTTCTTTCTTTTCTGCACCTTCTATTATTTCTTTTTATTCTTTTTTTTTAGTTTGTATTAGTTGTTTACTGTTATAATCTTTAATAACATTACTACCAAAAAAATAAATAAACGTGCCATTTAAAAAAATTATCTAGTGAAAGATTACAGTGAAGAATACTGTCCAAGTTATTCACATGTCACTTTCTTCATCCTTCTTGAAACAGTAACTTAGTCTTATAATTCTGTGATTTTTTATGTCTTGCTGCTTGGTAAGGATGATCCTTCTTGCAGAAGCACCAGGTATCAACCAAGCATTACAATACCCATGACTTTGCCCACAGCTGATGGCTGACTTGACTGCTAATGGAGCATTATGATGTTGAAAGCCTCTTATATTTTATGAACCAATGCATTAACTGCTCCACATGAGAGGTCTAAAAGCATTATTACTGGTATAAACCTTATTCAGTGATACGTAGCTGACTTTTTTTTATTTCCCCATAGAGTAATCCATGGTTCAGCTCACTCAAAAAATCAGTAATTCATATGTGATTAACAAGCAATTTTCCACTAGCTTGGACATGCTCTATTACAGTAGATCATTTGGATTAACAAAATAATTGTGAAAAGCATCCTTCTCTTTTTTACTGATTAGAATATCATTGGATTTTTATTCTTTCTCCTCATTAGATTATTTGTTATGTTAAATGATATTATAAGGATTTTTATGTACACTATTTCTTATAAATATTTTGTTAATTCAAATAGCTATTTTATTAAAAATCTGCATTAAAGTAATCATAATTAATATCTTTAAAACAGTCATATAGGCAAAATGTTGTAGATAAAACTATATCTATCGCTCACTATATGAGTTCTTAAGACTTTAAAGGTATTGTAATGATATGATAAGGAATTCATGTGTTATACATAACCTGGGATTCTATAGTGTCGCGTCGCGCGACCAGTCCTTCGCCCTTCGGTCTATGGGATTCCCTGGGGGGGAATGAGCCAACGATTCCCTCGCAAGGGTGAGGTCGAAAAAACAACGGTAGGTACAGGATTCTTTTGTGGTGAGAGACGCCACATCTCAGGAGGTTGCTGGTACTGCCTCCTGGTGCCACGCCCCCACCTCCTTTTATTCAGCAGTTCTATCAGGGCGGGGGAGTGAGTACAAAGAGAATAGGGAAATACAAGTCATGCCCTTATAAGGGAATATACAGCATTCTGAGGCTACGTGAGAGACATGCAATCTAGCTGTGCAGTAATGGAGTCAGGTTCGTCACATTTCCACCTTTTTTATTTAATTTTGTCCTCCCCCCAGAGGGTCTGAGTCGGGGAGCCAGGGACTCTTCAGTCCAAGGAGACCCATCCCAGCGTCCTCTCTCGGGGGGTAGTGTGACTGGGGGTCCTTGTCCATTTCCGATTCACTATCAGAGGACCATCCCAAGAGTGGTGTTTTCTCCATACCTACAGCAGTGACCAGGTGTTGAACAGCAAGCTTTGTCTCGGATACCTCTGAGTCCAATGTATGAAGTCTCTGCTTTAAGAAGCGGAGAACGCGACCCAGCACACAGGGGCCTATGGTGCATACGAGAATCAATAACAGGAGGGGCCCCAACAGAGTGGACAACAGTGTGGTTAGCCATGGAGAAATGCTAAACATATTTTGATACCATGACATGGATTGTTGGCGCTCCAATTCCCTTGTTTTTAAACGGGAATTGAGCTCTTTCATAGAGTCCAATACTACTCCTGAGTTGTCGGCATAAAAACAGCAGTCTTCCTTTAGAGCAACACACAGTCCCCCTTGTTTGAGGAACAGAAGGTCGAGACCCCTACGATTTTGCAAAACCACTTCGGATAGAGAGGTAAGGGAATCTTGTAGCGCCACAATAGATTGTTCGATGGCGCGAAGGTCAGTGTCAATGATAGCACTAAGGTGACGCAGGTTCTGATCATTGACAACAAGGGCTGACACACCGGTGGCGGCTCCGGCCGCACCTAAGCCCAGTAGGACTGATAAAGTTACAGCAGTCACTACTTCGCGCTTAGCCTTGAGGGGGTAATGAGGGGGTTCTAAAATGGAGATAAGTTCGTCAGGGGAATAGATAGAGATTTTGGGGAGTAGGAGCACCTGAATACAAAAGGCGTTAGTTCGTAACAAAGTATCACCATATACACATGCGGTGAGGCCAGAAGAACATGCCCAAACAGAGTTGTTCCCAGGGATAAAGTATTGCCCTGTCAATCGGGCAGAGATATTACCAGAGGTAGTGTAGAGTACACCGTAGCCACCATGGCCGGTGTAACCATTGATGTTCAAGCGATTTTTTGGAAGATAGAGGGCACAGTGATCATGAGAAGAATTAAGGCAATATTGAGTATAGTTAGCAGGAACACGGCCAAGGCAGCAGCCCTGCCCTATTATAGAGGTGATAGTCAACGTGGTGTTTTGCCAGCGGCAGGAGGAGGCTGAGGTAGAGTTTCGGATAGGGTCAGGAGAACCGACTGCTTCATAGAATGGTGGAGAGGAAGACAAACAAAGCCAACATCGAGATGTGTTAGAAGCGGTGTGAACAAGGGAAAAGGAGGAGTTAAGAAGAGAGACAAGGGGGTTTTCTTGTTTGGTGAGGGGTTTAAGAAAGGTGGAGTGAATGTCGTCGGCATTGGGCCCAACAGGTGGGGACTGAGGGAGAGTGACCTGTCGTTGAATGTAGAATATGTTGCCATAATGAAACCCGGGCCATCCGGCATATATACGACCTCCCCATTTTACACCTGAGTCCCAGGCATTCCCCTGAGCTTTTCCTGCAGCAGTGAATTGTACAATAACCGGATTACATTTATTCCAACCCTGATTGGTCGCGGTGCACTCAATGTCCTCTCTCAACCGAGTGAGAGTGATGTAATCAGTCTTATACGGAGGGGTCCAGTAGATGTGGCCGGTGGAAACGCAGGACCAAGACTTGCAAAAGTAATCTGCTAAGCCTCCGCATTCGTGCACGTGGTCAGGGCGGGTGTCATGTCCTGGGCACACATACAGGGGAAAGCTTTTAACGGTGGAGTGGCTGGGCTCTGGGAAGCCGTCCAGCCTCCTGTAGGCTGTCACTCCTAGAAGCATTTCTGCGAAGTCAAAATACAGGTTAGGAAAACAAGATATAATTGGGCTATAACAGGAGGAGGTATTCAGGGTCTGACCCAAGGCATCGCGGATTGTCCAGGTGATACTGTAAGGGCGATGCGATCCCTGGGCGTCAGATGCCAGCAGGCGTCGTCCCTGCCAACGGGCGGGCTCAGGAAGGGAGAGTTGAAACAAGGTGAGCGTAAGGCGAGATGAGGTGGCGAACCCCTTAATTAATTTTGTTATTTCACAGTGATATTGTCCTAGATCGGTCAACTGTACGTTGGTGATAGCAAGGGTAGTTTGGCGAAAGTGATAAGTGATGGAGTAGGAATCGCCATCTTGGAGAAGAGTGTTGTTGCGAAACCAGCGCCAGAAGGTGCCTTTTCTTTTGATGGGAGAGCGTTGAAGACATTCCATGGCGTTGGATGCTGAGCTGCGGCCGATGGTGGCAGGGTAGCGTAAACGATGGGTTCGAATGAGAGAGGTTGTTTTAGGGTTCGTTGTGAGGGGAGCAAAGATGGAAGAGAGATAACAGAGAAGGAGGGTCAAGGAGGTGCTTGTCAGGAGGCTGCCCATGATACGGCCGGATACAGCGAGCAGGAACCCAGAGCACTCGATCAGGAAGTTGCACAGCAGCGTAGCCTTTTCCCCAGGTGACGAGTTGCGCAGGGCCTTTCCACTCAGGGCTGGGCAGTTGCCTAAAATAAACAAGGGGACGGGAAGAGGGAACTACTGGCTTAGAAAAGTGTCGAGATGCAGCCGTAGCAGGGGGGGTACCGGTAAGATTAAGGAAATTTAAGGTAAACAAGGTGAGATTAAGGATATTTTGTAACATCGGGAGGCTTGGGGGGCCTAAGGCCTTTTTCCCCGTTTGCCGATCAAGGGCATTCTTTAGGGTCTGGTTAGCCCTTTCCACAATAGCCTGACCTTGGCTGTTGAATGGTATACCGAATCTGTGGGTAATGGACCACTTACGGCAAAACTCAGCAAAGGGAGTGCTGACGTAAGCAGGGCCATTGTCAGTTTTCAAAGTTTTGGGACATCCCGATGTGACGAAAGTGCGAATACAATGATTGATTACGTTTTTCGTGGCTTCTCCTCTTTGCAAAGTTGCCAGGATGAATCCCGAATAAGTATCCACAGATACATGGATATACTTCCAAGGTGCAAAAGAGGGATAATGAGTGACATCCATCTGCCATGTGTCACAAGCTTGGATACCCCTGGGATTAACTCCCTCAGGGATGCACTTTGCCTGCAAACTGCAGGTTGGACATTGTTGAAGAATGGCGGTAGCTTCTTGATATGTAATGCCAAATTGGCGCACCAATGCTTTTTTATTTTGGTGGAAATAAGCATGGCTGTCCCCTGCTAAAAGCTGCGGAGGAAGAGGGGAAGAGGCCATAATTTTGCAAGCCTCATCTGCCATGTGGTTGCCTTCGGACAGGAAACCGGGTAGCTGTTGGTGGCTTCTAATATGCGCTACAAACAAAGGGGATGTTCTGTCCTTCAGGAGAGTTTGAAGCTGCAAAAAAAGCGTCATGAGAGAGGGGGGGGTAACAGGGGAAATATATGCATCAAACATGGCCACAGCCATTTGAGTGACATACATACTATCTAATATAACATTCAAAGGCTGTTCTGGGAAAAGGGACAAGGCTAACAGAAAAGCGGCTAACTCAGCCTGTTGGGCAGATGCTTGTGGGCCTGTTAGGCGTTTATGCCATTTGCAATTATTTTGCCATGTGCAAGCCCCTATGGTTTTGGAGCCGTCTGTAAAAACAGTGAGGGCTTCCTTGAGTGGCTGCTGAACGAACGGCGAGGTTAGTGTGAAGGGTACTGTTCGCAACAGTTGCAATCGAGGATCAGGGGGAAGATGGCATGACACCTGGCCACACCAGTCCTCCAAGGCATCCTGCAATGCAGTGGAGTTTTGTAGGAGGGGTTCCCATTGAGTAACCTTAAGGGGAATGTACAGGGTGGAAACATCCAGTCCCATTAGGGCTCTAATCCTCTTCCGGCCTTTCTCAACAAGAGAGGCCATTTGTGCTGCTCTGGTGATGATGGATGTCTTAGGTGTGTGTGGCAAGTGTAGCCATTCTAAAATATGTAGATGTTTGTTATCAGACGTTTGGACAATGATGGCAGTTAATAATTGATGTGTTGAAAGAATGGCAAGAGAGGGTGGTTTGTCAGTGAGCGCACGGTCCACCCATTGGGTCGTAAGGACGGCATTGACCTGTTGTAGGGCATGCAATTGTTGTTCTGTAAGGTACACCTTGTCAGCTGGGTTTGTCAAACCCACTAACGCTTGGAATAAAGGTGATAACATGGGTGTAGTTAAAGCGAGGTATGCGCGGGCCCAGTTAATGACCCCCAGACATTGTTGTAATTGGACCAAGGTGGTCGGCTGGGGAAGCGTGAGCATAGGTAGAAGTGGGGCAGCCGTGGAGGCTAAAACTTTGTGGCCTAGATATTGCATTGGATAACGAGACTGGACCTTTTCTGGTGCAACGTGCAACCCTGCCGTTGCTAGGGTGGCTAAAAGAATAGGAAAAGTTTTTTGAACTGTCCCTTTCGGGCCCTCAGCAGCGACTAAAATGTCATCCATATAATGATACACAAGAAAATGCGGAAATTGGGATCTATAGGGTTGCAATGCTTTATCGACAAAAAATTGGCACATTGTGGGTGAGTTCAACATGCCTTGTGGGAGGACCTTCCACTGGTACCGAGCAGTAGGCTTTGAATTGTTAAGTTCCGGTACCGTAAATGCGAAAATAATTCTGTCCTTTTGTGCCAAAGGTATGGAAAAAAAACAATCCTTGAGGTCTATTACAATAAGGTCGTGTCCTTCCGGAATCAAGTTGGGGTTGGGAAGTCCACACTGCAAAGGTCCCATGGGCTGAAGGATGGTGTTGATAGCCCTAAGATCCTGTAGGAGGCGCCATTTGCCAGACTTCTTTTTGATGACAAATACCGGAGTATTGTATGGGCTGGTGGAGGTTTCGATATGGCCTTCAATTAACTGCTGTTGGACCAAGATATGTAAGGCGTCCAGTTTCTCTTTGGTGAGTGGCCATTGATCAACCCATACCGGCACAGAGGTTTTGAGAGAGAGAGAGAGAGACCCTAAAGGGTCCTGTAAAGCCATTAGGGAAGTTGAATAAAAGCGTGGAACTGTGAAAGCAAGTCACGGCCCCATAGGTTACAGTGCAAAGGCAAGATATAAGGCTTTAGATAAGCTGTAATATGAGAATGAGCAGTCACAGCAGAAAGCCAATGAGAGCTGACCTTAGCGGCCTGTGCTCCGCCTACTCCTTGCACCGAGGAGGCTTCAGCGATAGGCCAGGAGGAGGGCCATTCAGCGGAACGAATGACAGAGACGTCGGCGCCGGTGTCAATCAAGCCTTCGAAAGAGCGACCATTTAGTGTGACAAGGAGGGTGGGTTTAGAGGTTTGGACTGGTTGCTGCAAGGCAAACAATGATGGCATATCAGGAGAAGGGAGAAGTATGAGCGTGGCGACAATTGTTCCTTTATCTAAGGAAAAGCACCTATCTCCCACTCCTGCCAGAGCAATTTGTGTCAAATCTGACGAGTCATACAAATAGGGAGCAGCAACCATTCCCTCAAGCGTGAGCGAGGAGTTGGGAATAAGCAAAGCAGGGGTAAAAGGAGGGAGGGGTTTATGCAGCGTGACAACAAGAGGAAGGGAAAGGACAGCCCCCGGATCGTCATACAAAAGATCCTCTGCCAACTCCACAGGGAAGCTGGTGATGGGTAATTCAGCCTTTGTCGTATTCAGATTGCCACACAACGTATTGCGCCGGGGTCATAAGCATAGAAAAAAGCATTTTCCAATCATACAATAACATAACAGTGTTAGCAGTAACTAAAGAGTCTAAAACTCCCCTAGTAAAAGGAGAGTGCAAGCCGTAGGTGGTTACAGCATCTTTGATTTGTTTCAAAACCTTAAGTTCAATATTGTTATACAAATTTCCTCCCGCCGCCCCTAGGCCGATGGTCATGGGAAAGGCAGAGGGACTCTCCATTTCCAATGAGAGGGGGGAGGAGAGGAGTTCAGTGATGGCGCCTCCTAGGGGGTGGTGTTGAGGGGAGTCGGGGGTTGGAGCTGAAGGGGGAGGAGGAACGGCTGGGTATGGAGGGGGTGGTGGTGAGGCAGCATCGAGATGGGCGGCAAGAGGGGGTGGGGTTTTTGGGCCGGGAGGAGAAGGGCAAGTTTCCGGGGAAGACGGGGGAGGGTAAAGAGTGTTGATGGCCGCCATAACAGCCTTCCAGGCAGTCAGAATAGGCACGGGTGCTCGTGGGGTATCATGAAAATATTTTCCTATCCTTTCCCAAGTGGATGCTTTGAGCGACCCCTCTGAAGGATAGACAGGGCAGTGTCTCTCCATGTACAGTAGGAGTTGAGTCACCGAATTTTTTGAAATGGGAAAGATGGTCGTACCGTTAGCCTTTTGACAAGAGTTAGCCTTCTTCACTAAATCATAAAGTTCGTCCCTATGAACTGACGAAACTTTGGAGAGTGGGGAGCCCATTACTTACGATTGCAGAGCCTTTGCCAGGTGCGTAGTAACGAGAGTGAAGGCAGTGCACCTCTAGACAGAGATCACACTGTGAGACCGAAGGGATCCCGGACGAGCCCCCAGTTGTCGCGTCGCGCGACCAGTCCTTCGCCCTTCGGTCTATGGGATTCCCTGGGGGGGAATGAGCCAACGATTCCCTCGCAAGGGTGAGGTCGAAAAAACAACGGTAGGTACAGGATTCTTTTGTGGTGAGAGACGCCACATCTCAGGAGGTTGCTGGTACTGCCTCCTGGTGCCACGCCCCCACCTCCTTTTATTCAGCAGTTCTATCAGGGCGGGGGAGTGAGTACAAAGAGAATAGGGAAATACAAGTCATGCCCTTATAAGGGAATATACAGCATTCTGAGGCTACGTGAGAGACATGCAATCTAGCTGTGCAGTAATGGAGTCAGGTTCGTCACACTATAGGAACCCAGGAAAAGCACAAAATAAGATCAGACAGCTTTTGAAAGCCTTACCATTTTTACATACAAGTGTTTAGGTCTTGTGGCTGTGAAAATACAATCTGTGGTATGTTGACAATACCAGGAGATGAGGGACTCTTGTGTAGAAATGGGGTTTAAATGACTTGCAAAGCTCAGTATCAATAAAGGTAATAAATTTTGTACAATTTGCATAATACGTTTTGAAAGGAAGATGTAAATCTATAATATCCATGAAGGAAATTCCCTCTCATACTCCATACTTCAGTAAAATATGGCTGACACCTTTCTTCATTAGAACACAGTTGGAAGAGCACTTGTTTTCAAGTATGCCCATTGTCCTCTTCCCTTGAAAAAGGGGCAGCCTCTCCTTCACCATTTAGAGCAAAGGTAGTAAAGGTTTTATGACATGTATTAGAAAGAGTAGCATTGCCTTCTGCTTTTCAGCCTTTTAAATGATTTTTAGAGATGAAGGGATTTGAGGTTAAACATGCTACAGAAGTCAGGTATTCTCAAAAGTAAGTATTCCCACCCCCCTCAGGAGCCTTTCAGAGGCAGTGAAATAAGGCTACTATAATATAATAGGTTTTAGTAGGTCACCAGTTGATCTTATGTCATCCTGAGCCACCTTTAACCTTAAGAAGCTTTGTTCTTCTAGCATCCCTTCATGTTGCAGTATAATTAATCTCTCACAGCAGCAAGCCTATAAAACATGCTGCTGCAGGGGTTAGATTAACATCAGAAATGGGTCAGAGAAAACTCTTTCTCATTTGAGAGTCCTTGACTCAGCTTGTCTGCTGAAGTCATGGGAAGAGCTACCGTATTCTCCTTGCCTGTCCAGATAAGACCATTCTCTGGGATAGAATGACATTGCCTAACTCTCTTCATTCTTGATTTGAAATATTATGTGCATGGTACAGCTGCCACTTCCACAGTCTAATCCCATCCCATACCAATAATATTGATAAATACAAATATAGGAGGGTAATGAGGAGACTTCCTGGGCCAATTTCACACCTCCTAGATCAGTAGTCTTAATGATGCTTGTACTTCTTTCAAGAGGATACAGTGAATGAGCTTCACAAAAGTATATGCCTGTTTAATGAAAAGATACTGGGCATTAAGTGGAATAGCAGTTAAATCATTTTGCAAAAATTGTATAAAATATATATCCCATTGCCTTCTGCCTAGAAAACCTGAGGACATCGGTGTTGGTCTTTTGAGGAAGAGCAGAGCTTTCCTTTCCAAAGCCTTGCTCCTTGACATTATTTGTCCTGCATGGTAACTGGAAATGTGCACATAACATGTGTGGCTATATCCTTCATTCAGATAACTAAAACTAAATGCCTTTGCTTGTTTTCAGGTGTTCTTCCAGTACCTGTCTTTAAACTTGTGTGCCTCAAGGCCTACAATTTGTCCTTATGTTTTAAAAGTATAAATTTTAATTAAAAAAAAAAACTATTGTGCCTCTCAGCAATGCTGCTTAACATTTAATTAGTTTCATTATATACTAAGTATAAGCTATATGCTATCACTCTGGATGAGCCTCACATTAGTATAGTAAGGGCAATAACTTAAATTCTAGTTATGAAAATGAAATTGTTGAATACACACACATATGCACACACACACACATACAGATTGCAAATTGCAGACTCACAGACCCAATTAAAAGAAAAGTTATATCTCTTTACTACATCTTTTGTTCATTGTCCAATTTATCATCAGTTTGATCTAGTTTGAGCTTCAGGCAAATAACTTTTCTTGTAAACCTGATGAATCTAAAATAAATTAGATTTATAATACTGGAAATATATTTTCAAGGAATCATTTCATATATTTAAAATTAGTCTGGACAAATCAGTTTAGAATGTACTGTGCTTACCAAGCATATGCTGCCCTTCAGTCAGGTAAATTATGTCAATGTGCCTTCACCATTTCTAAACTGTATGAGTCATATCTACTCAAACCTTTATGTTTGAAAAAGCAGGAAATGGTTGGATAAGATAAGAGGATGGTCCTTATTTTGACTAGCAGTTGTTAAACTAAACCTACTACCTTCAGATTAATTGAATTATAGAATTAAGATCTATAAGATCTTAAATAATAACTATTATTTAAATCAGATGTATGATTGCGATTTTGTTAAGAATGATAAAGCAGCTGTCTTTGGAGAGGTCACCTGGTTTAAAATTAAAAGCAACCATTAAATGTCAACCATACTGATATATAGTATTCACTATATTTATACAATCAATTGCGCTAGTATGTTGTAATCAATTTAATTTGAAAAATTATTATCTAATAATAATTAAATAATTAACTAATAATTATCTTTGCAAGCAATTTATGAATACCCCTTTTGGAGGAGTAAGTGTTCTGTATTCCGAGAAAATTAGAGTTCATTCTACTTCAGTATAACAGCTGCTATTCCCATTTATATTTCTAGAGATCATGTATCTGATTGCATCCCAATAAAATGGAGATCTTTTGATTGAAGACCTCTTGTGTCTGAGAACTGTGTAAAAAGCTTATCTTCATTGTGGTCTTCAGAGGGAGCAAGTACCTTAATTCTACATTCTCACTGAAAGCTAAGTGGCCTCAGAGGCATGAAATACCTTTTCCAAAGTTTTCTATGGCCAATACTAGATAGAAATAACTTGCAATTAGTCAGCAATGTTATAATAAATTCTCACTTGAATTATTATAATTCTCTGCAGAATGGTCTGTCTTTGGAAGATGGTCACTTTAGTCGGCTATTGTAAAGGAATTTAGAGATAACATAGGGAAAGCTATGCAAGGGCTTTTAAAAGAAAGAATGAACCATTAAGGAGGGACTTGGAGAAGTGATTACACAGTCCAGAGATTGAAATAAGCATGAGGAAAAAAACCCTCAAAATAACCTTATTGTGATTTTGTTCTTTGTAAGATAGGACAGAGAGAAACTTAGACAGCCTTTCAAAATTTTGTTACTATACTGTACAAAAATGAAGTAGAATTCCCGAAATCCCTGCAGCAACAGCATCTTGATCTGACCTACTTCAAAGGGCTGACATCAATCTTGAAAGCCCCTCCAAATTTCTCTGTAATGGTATTTGCTAATATCATTTTGACAAGTCAGTGGTAGAGAGATATTGACTCTTACTCTATCTAGAAGATCATCTATATGGGGCATTCAATAGCTGTTGAATTTAGCAACTAAATTTCATTGCCTGTCTGCATACAACTAGATCTCACCATTTGATCTTGATGCCAACACAATAGAGGCACACCATTCAGGGTGAGATAGTTCAACATTTTATCCACTTCTTTTTCCAATATTTTCTGGAGCCTTTCTGGAATGTGATATGATCTCTGTCAATTTAGTTTGGTGTTTCTAGTGCTGATGACATAGTCCACTAATATGGTTGTTCCAGGCACATTAGTAAATGCAGTTTGGATGATTTGGGTCAGTTCTTTTAGATTTTTTTAGGTGGTGACAGTTTTTGATTGATCTGTACTGTTCTAGCCTTTATATATCTGATCCATTAGCTCTTGATTATCCTTACTCAGGTCAAGAAGGTGTAATGGTTGCCTATTCTAAAACACAATCAGACTCATGAGCAGGAATTCAAAGATAACTGATTTATTAAAGAATAGTGTGCAGGATCACAGAGAAAGCTGAGAATGATGAAAGCACGCCAAATTCAAACTAAAAACCCTCGGTGCAAATGAAATCCCTCCCCCCATAGAATCTTCTTGAGTTCACAATCCCAGGTGCTCCTAACGGTTTCTGATGGTCTGCAGGAAAAGGCCTTGAACAGATAACATAACCCGAACACATTCCATTGTACTGATTTCACATACAAGGTTTCACAGCAGCTCCCTCCCAAACAGAAACATGCATCAGTGCCATGGCATGTGAAACATTACAATGTATAAACTACATTGAAACAGTGAACATGACAGAAGGAGAGGGTTGTATTTTCTTGTATGCCACTTTCTTAAGAGGTTGGTGTTGCCAAGTATTTGGAAGTTTATAGGACCATTTTTTTTCCAATAGCGTATTTTGCATTCAGTGCTTGATAGTAACAGTAGCATTAGCTTTTCTACTGCCAGTTGTACCTTCCATGCATTTTTATTTTATCACTATTTCTGTGAGTCCTGTTCCAGGGCGGGTGTTCTTGTGCAATTTGGATTAGAGCCTGGAGTTTCTTTGTGTTAATACACATCCAACCAGATTTTTAGGGGATTCTATCTGGTTATTTCAATTTTCCTTCACTGCATCTAAGATTCACTTTGTCTGTCTTTGTTCAAAAGGCCTATATCCTGAAGATTGCATTACTTGTCTGTGCTCAAATAGAGGTACAGCAGCCAAGTGAGGTTCTGTCCTTTATCCTGCATATACTAACAAGTTCCAGAGAGACCAATTCATGTGCTCCATTAACCTATCTGCTTGCTAGTGATATATAGGCTTTCATACCCAAGATTTTATAAGAGTTTCAGGAAGACCAACTGAAAATTACTTCCCTGATTTGTCAAGATACAATGAGGCAGATTTATCCTACTGCGTATGTTTATTAATTCCTCTGCTATCTGTTTCACCATAGTGGTTCATAATGCAACTGCCTCGGGATATCAAATTTTGTAGTGGCAGGCCATTAAAATGTATCTACTTCCTTTAGATGTTTTGGGGAAAGGGCTGATTATGTCCATACCTGTAGCCACTTTTGAAAATGGTTCTGGCATAATAGCTACTCATACCATTGGGGCTTTATCATGTATCCCTTTTTTCCTGACTAACTGGCATACCCTGCATGCCTAACAATGCCTGCTGACATCTCTTCCATTTCCCAGCCAGTAGAATCTATCAGATATTCAGTAGAGATGTTTTTTCCCCTACCAAAGTATTCTGAAAAGGGATTGCTCTATACAGGCTAAGGACTACTGACTGTTCTATTCTCTATTCTCTTCTCCTGCACAGAAGCAACCATCAGTGCAATAAACAGTTGTCAAGATGCTAATTGTCAAGGATCATGTAATATTGATTCTAAAAGAGTTGCATTTGCTGCCTGTTTGTTTCTAGCCTGAATTCTGTGTTGACCTTCAAGCTGCTTATTGACTTGAGATAGGCATTGTGCAGATCAATAATGTCCATTTGAGCTGGGCAAATTTCTTTCCATTTATATTCCTATGGTTTAGCCAAACTTTCTAAGTTAACCCTATCCCCACAGCAGAATTCCAGGAGAACACTAGATGACACTGCTTGATTGTATTTTTCTGCTCTCTTAAATTCAACCTGGGGTGAAACTCCCAAATTTGTTTCTGGTGGGATTCTTTAAATACCTGTTTGAAACCTGGTTATTTGAAAAAGTCTTTTGATGCATTAGCCAGTCTGTGCTTTTAGATCTTAAGGAAGGGGAGGCCTGCCTTGTCTCGTTGTTAGAGGAAATAACTTAAATGGTGACACAAAATTGTACCATCCCTGTTATGAAGTCCAGAGAGATATGCGACTAGCCATAATGATGCCAAAACTATAAAACATGCATCATGATGACACTGTGCAAGCTCTGCCCTTTCATTCTCATTTTGTGACATCACATGCAAATATTTAAAGGGTGAAGTTTCCATTGTGATATTATGATGAACATAATAATATCTTGTAATCTGTGGACAACAATATCTTGTAATCTGTGGACAACTATGGGGGTGCCTCCAATTAGGAACTGCTTCCCCCAAAGTTCACCAATCACTATGTATCCATTTTATTAAGCATTCATGAATAGATAACAGAAGCAATAAAAACCTATTAGGATTTTTTTTTTAAATCATATACTGATTTTATTGATTTTTGCAACAGTTATTTACTCAGAGTTAGTACTGTTATTTTGCCAGATAGATTTCTTTATGGAGGAGGAGGAGGAGGAGGAGGGCCAATAATCAGAACTCAGCAATATCGGCAGATCTGATCACAATCATTCTTATCCTAACAGCTTTCTGCTGGAACAGTCTTCCCCAATCTGGGTGCTCTAGACTTCAACTTCCAGAATTCTTCAGCCAGTATTGACCATTGATGAAAACTGTGGAAGGCTAATCATATAAAAAGTACCAAAGTTGGGGAAGAGTATGTTAGAACATAAAGTGTCTATTATATGGGATAAAGTCATGCTTTTGTTACTGCTAATGTGGTTTGTTTATTGCATATGTCCCAAACAGTATGGAATTTCACAGTGAAAAAACAGCTCTTGTACTCGTGTCTGTATCTGTAGGTTTTTCTAGACTGAAATGCAACTACTTAAGAAAAGCTTTCTCTGACTTCATTGCCAGCAATGAATGAAAGTATCTCATGGCTGTTGTATTAAATAGACCTATGCAGCACTTTGGATTTGATTCCAAAAAGGTATTTCAGAACCCAGAGGAAAGGTATGAACATAATACCTGTCTGCAGGTCTTTAAAGTGACTGTACTTTTTTCTGGGATCATGGGGCTGCCACCTTTAGCTACCATTAAAATGTAACAATACATAAATTATTGGTAATAAAGTTGGAAATTGTACCAGGGTTTTGCAAGTACTCAGCAACACTGTGAGAGTAAGGTGAAGGAAGACAGGTGTTCATCAGAGAAGTGTTTTGCTAATTAGCATATCTCATCATTCACAGGTGTGATAGAATTTATATGCATATTAAGGAGCAAGTGACATCACACTTGAAAATTGCATAGAATTTAGGCTTAGTTAACAGTGAGTCCCTGGAGTTTTCTGCTGCATATTTACTGTCTATTCCAAAAAAAGATTCCTGCTGAATTTGGTGACAAACTGAGCTGGGAGCAGAGCCCTATTTCAATAAGGAAACATCACTCATGGTACTCTTTCATAAAATGAATTAGCTGTGCACAATTTCCTTGCTTTCCAAAGCGAACACTACAATCTTTCATTATTATCCTGAGAAACGAATCACAAAGGTCTTTATTCACAGATAGCTGAAATTGAATAATTATTTATACTCAAGGACTTCTCAGTGAAGAATCCAAAAGTTAAAGCTATACAGGCGATGCATCAGAAAAGAGGACAGCATGACAGATTCTCCAGCAAACTCACCATTTGCCAGGCAGCAAAATGTCAATTCTGGAAAATTGCCTGTCTCAGCTTGATTTTCACAATTGCTATCCAGAACTGATGAAGGGGATCAGCAAAGAACTGTACTAAGAGAAGATATGCCAGCTGGCCTACTATGCTCCTGATAAATATAAATTAGAACTAATATCTCTGAAAGCCATATGTTTACTTTCACTTTATGGATGCTTTTAAAAGGACCTGCCCAGGGACATCAATTGAAATGAGAATTAAGGATTGGAATCTAAGGAGGTAAACCTAAAGTCAGCTTCCTGGGTGCCATTAGATGCAGCATCACTGTCTCTACCAGTACAGTGTTAGCATGTTCTAGAGCCATAGCAATTTGCTTTCAGCATCTGCAACTGGATTGTGGGAAATAGGCAACAAGGGGGGAAAATGGGCAAAAATATCTTCTGCGTCTTCCACCTTGACTGCAGTAAACCATCAGGGTGTAGTAGGTGGTGGTAGCTCTACTAGGTTATCTCCACCTCCACCCCAGGATTGCTTCACCCAATTGAAGCCAGCTGTCACATTTTAGCCAAGCACATTATATGGCCTTATACGGCCTTATACTTAGAATATGCTTCAGTGTGTGACACAAACTCAGAAAATAGATTAACTGAATTCGCTGAACTATGAGAAAGTGTATTGTTGAAAATAGCCAGTTCTGTTATACAGTACTATTATTAAAGAAATGTACACTTCATCTATTAAAAGATGGTAAATATTTCATTGGAAGGCTCATTCATTCAGGGAATAATACCTTTTCTCTATTCCCCTGCCCCTACTTTAAAAAAAAAACAACAGAGGCAGCAACTAGTTCTCATCTTGGGTCCAAGCTGTTAAAATGAAATGGAAAGGGAATGTGACAGTGACAGTTAATTGCAATGATCCTTTGGAGGAGAAGTGCAGGAAGCAACAAACGGCAATATCCCTTGATCCAGAATGGTACTCACAGCTACACATAGGATGCATAGTAAGATGAGGCAAATTGTCAGTCTAAATCCTCAGTCTGTAAAGATACATCTCAAACTGGACCGTAACAGCTGAAAGGCAACGGTGTACCTACTCAACTTGCCCCCCAGTGCCTAACAGTAGAGGTTAGATTTCCCAGATCAGAATTAATTCTACACCAGAGCAGGATACTCAGCAGCCAAAACTCCTCTGGCCCATTCTCCTTCATCCTTCTTATTTGAACAGGGATGTGTCAACTGGGATCCACTTGAATCAGATCTGGAACATGAATCACAAATTTTCTCTTCGAACAATTTTGGGATTTATAATTAGGCTTGGAATATCAGTATAGGCAAACAGCCCAATAATTACCTGCCAATCAGACTGTACATAATTACTGTTCAAGAACAAATACGTGTTTATATGCTTGATTTCCCTTCAGTTCTCCTCCTCCTCCCCCTGATGTGGCAGTGTGTCATGTTCCCCATTGCAAGGCATAAGTGCATCACAACGGGGAACATGCACATCAGGAAAGAGGAAGGGATAACTATTGTCCCATCAACCACACACATAATCCCTTAAGCACACATAATCCAAAACCCATCAACGCATAACAGAAGAGCAACTCAAACAGGACATGGAAACCATCAACGGATCGGGGGAATTCCCACCCATTACCCCGGGGGACGCACCTGCACCAGACGGAGGCAAGGAAACAACGAGAAGACATCAGAGATAGCCCGGAAAGCCCATCAGAGAGCAATACCGGCGCTAAGCACCATCCGGACCTGGCTTTGGGACAATGGGGGGTGGAGGAGAGCAATGTCCACCACTAAAGTATAAACGGGGCACCCTGCCACCACACCCCCATTCCCATCTTTTTTCTCCGTATGCATTCTACCTCAATAAACTCGGAAATCCTTAGACCCTCTAAGTGAGTCCATGTCTTATTTGAGGTAAGGGCTACCCTGACACAGTGGCAGTGATGCTGGCAAATGGCAATGTGAATTACTGGCAGAACAAGGAATCATGGGGTGGAGGTGGGATTGGGAAGAGACAGTGACTTCCCAATTAAGGGGGAGACTAAAACTGGACAAAAATACAGGAAGGAAGGGGGATTCTCAATAAGTAAAATTTTAAAGTAATTTCACCCATTCTAATACTAGCAGAACATCCATCCATCCATCCAATTTGTATAGCTGCAAAATAGCTGTGACTCTGGTTGGCTCACAACAATTAAAAAACAACAACAGAAACAATAAAAATATAAATAAACACAACAGCAGACAACTTAAAACATGTCTCATGATTGAGTACAAATAGAAACAGAATATCAAGGTATTATGAGCAATTTAATTATGCCCATTATTTGAAAATTTTCTCAACAGCATTAGTATTTGTGATGTGGTGAGATTTAGGGTAGAGAACCAGTTTGGTGGTGTGGTTAAGGCATCAGGTGGGAGACCATGAGTTCTATTCCCTCTTTAGACACAAAGCCAGCTGGGTGACCTTGGGCCGGTCACTCTCTCTCAGCCCTGGGAAGGAGGCAGTAGCAAACCACTTCTGAAATCTTGCAGGATTTGTCCATGCAGTCGCCATGAGTCAACACTGACTTGAAGGCACCACCAACAAAAAAGATTTAGGGTGGATAATATATAAAGCCAGAAGATACATCTTGCTTTGAGTTAAGTACAATGTTTCAGGTTAAATACACAGTACTACTTTGTGTATTATTATGTTTAAGATGTTTTAGTGTATTTGGAAGTGTTTCTCAAGTGTTTTATATACATAGAAAGGTAAGATAGTATAGTATTTTGCCTTTCTATGTATATAAAACACTTAAGACAAACATTTGACTAACTGATGCTAAATAACTGTTCCAACTTACATACATATTTGACTTAAGGGTGGACTTAGGAATGGAACTTGTTCTTAAACTAGGGACCTGCTGTACTTTTAGCTGACACCATAATGATAATGAAACAGACTAATTCAATTGTTATAGTATTAAAATTTAATGGGGATCTGCGTGACATCAGAATATTGTTTGGGATGCCATAAAAATGCAATAGCTTATGTGTTTTTTTAAATTATTTCTTATTGCATATATACTGAAGTTGATTCCAGAGGCTGAGTGTGAAATTTCTTGATCACCAGACGATAAAGAATTTATCTAGTCCTATATCAGGTGGCAGGTCTTAGCTGATCTTGGCTGATCCCAGAAGTTAAGCAGGGTCACAAAAGAGTTAGTACTGGATGCAAGATCACCAGGAAATCCCAAGGCTGTAGACTAGATTAAAAAAAAAAAAAAAGTCTAATGAAGACCATAGCAGGCTACAACTTCATTTTTCCCAGGAAAATTGCAAGAAACTTAGCTCTATTTCAGGGTGTCCTTACCTGAATACCTTATTTTAATATTTAGCACTAGTATGAAAACAGTTAAACAGTTTAAATGATATAGCAATTTCTAATATTTTAGAAGACCAAAGGTCCAGCATTGGGATACTTTTTTCCTTCCATTTCTGACCTATAGACATTCTTGCTGCTGCCACATATATTTAATCATATCTTTATTCTTAAAATTTTAAATTTATTCTTTAAACATGATAAAATAGAGACTTCTGATGTTACTAGAACTGGTGAAACTCATATCTTATTTATTTCCCTAAAGATTGCCCTCCAAAACTATTCAATGTTCCCACCAAACATGCCAATATTGCTAGAAGGGGTGGAACATATCAGTGATATATTAATTGCAATTAATTTTCCATAATTCATCCAGAAACACATCTGAATGGTTACTGCTTCCACAAATAATTCTATTTTTAATCTTCAATATTTTTGTCAATATCCCATTCCTATAATTGTTTTAAACTCTTGTTTGCATTGCCAAGGCCTTTAATTGTTGTTGTTGTTTATTCATTTAGTCGCTTCTGACTCTTCGTGACTTCATGGACCAGCCCACGCCAGAGCTTCCTGTTGGTCGTCAACACCCCCAGCTCCCCCAGGGACGAGTCCGTCACCTCTAGAATATCATCCATCCACCTTGCCCTTGGTTGGCCCCTCTTCCTTTTGCCCTCCACTCTCCCTAGCATCAGCATCTTCTCCAGGGTGTCCTGTCTTCTCATGATGTGGCCAAAGTATTTCAGTTTTGCCTTTAATATCATTCCCTCAAGTGAGCAGTCTGGCTTAATTTCCTGGAGGATGGACTGGTTTGATCTTCTGGCAGTCCAAGGCACTCTCAGAATTTTCCTCCAACACCACAGTTCCAAAGCATCAATCTTCCTTCTCTCAGCCTTCCTTATGGTCCAGTTCTCACATCCATATGTTACTACTGGGATTACCATTGCTTTAACTATGCGGACCTTTGTTGTCAGTGTGATGTCTCTGCTCTTAACTATTTTATTGAGATTTGTCATTGCTCTTCTCCCAAGGATTAAGCGTCTTCTGATTTCCTGACTGCAGTCAGCATCTGCAGTAATCTTCGCACCTAGAAATACAAAGTCTTTCACTGCTTCTACATTTTCTCCCTCTATTTGCCAGTTATCAATCAAGCTGGTTGCCATAATCTTGGTTTTTTTGAGGTTTAGCTGCAAGCCAGCTTTTGCACTTTCTTCTTTCACATTCATCATAAGGCTCCTCAGTTCCTCTTTGCTTTCAGCCATCAAAGTGGTATCATCTGCATATCTGAGATTGTTAATGTTTCTTCCAGCAATTTTAACTCCAGCCCTGGATTCCTCAAGGCCAGCACGTCGCATGATGTGTTCTGCGTACAAGTTGAATAGGTAGGGTGAGAGGATACAGTCCTGCCGTACTCCTTTCCCAATCTTAAACCAGTCCGTTGTTCTGTGGTCAGTTCTTACTGTTGCTACTTGGTCATTATACAGATTCTTCAGGAGGCAGACAAGATGACTTGGTATCCCCATACCACTAAGAACTTGCCACAGTTTGTTATGGTCCACACAGTCAAAGGCTTTAGAATAGTCAATAAAACAGAAATAGATGTTTTTCTGAAACTCCCTGGCTTATTCCATTATCCAGCGGATATTGGCAATTTGGTCCCTAGTTCCTCTGCCTTTTCTAAACCCAGCTTGTACATCTGGCAATTCTCGCTCCATGAACTGCTGAAGTCTACCTTGCAGGATCTTGAGCATTACCTTACTGGCATGTGAAATGAGTGCCACTGTTCGATAGTTTGAACATTCTTTAGTGTTTCCCTTTTTTGGTATGTGTAATGATTGCCTATCCCAACAGACTCAGTCTCACCAGCGGTTTCTGAATAAAAACTGATTTATTGAAAGAATAGTATGCATATACGAAGAAAGCTGAGAATAGGCAAAAGCGCGCCAAATACAAACTAAAAACCCTCACCTCTAACCCGATCCCGCCCCTTACCCCAGCATCGCAACCACCCCCTCCCAAGTGTTGGCAAACGTCACACATCGGCCTGGGAAAGCAACCTTGAATACATGTCATAACCCAAACACACATTCCTTCAGAGCAGCACAGAGATAACAGCCTGGCAGGGCTGAAATTCCCCACCCCGCGGATGATAGACATGGATCAGAAACATGACATGCAAAACATTACGATGTATGCAAACCATTGGAACGATGAACATGACATACCGCCCCCCTTAAAGAAACTAAATTAAGGAGCAGGCTTATCAGGATAAGCAGCATGGAAATGGGTAACCAGAATAGGGGAGTGAACATCGTGGGCAGCAACCCACTCAGGATGAGGGAAATGTTTCCAGCGAACAAGGTATTGTAAAACAGAACGACATCATCGGGAATCAAGGATTTCTCTGACTTCAAAGTGTTGCTGACCATCAATCATGATAGGTGCAGGAGGGGAAGGTTGTGGATGCCAGCTGGTTGATTCGTTGAAAGGCTTAAGCAGGCTGCAATGAAACACAGGGTGCAAACGTTTAAGATTTTTAGGCAAATCTAATTTAAAAGTAACAGGATTAATTTGAGCAACAATAGAAAAAGGACCAATAAATTTAGGTGCCAACTTTTTGGAAGGCTGTGTGGATTTGATGAATTTGGTGGAAAGATAGACTTTATCACCGACTCGAAAAGATGGTAGGGATGACCGCTTAGAATCAGCATGACATTTATAAGTGGCTTGGGCATCTGTAAGTGCTTGTTGCATTTTCGGCCAGGAGTCTCCCAGGCGTGCTGCCCAATCAGCAGGTGAAGAGGGAGGGGATGTTGGTTGAGGCAGCTCCGGGATCGTAACAAAGTCACGGCCAAAAACTGTATGGAAAGGCACTTGGCCAGTGCTTTGATGAACGGCATTGTTGTACGCAACTTCTGCAAAAGGTAGAAGGTCAACCCAATTATCTTGTTGATAATTAACAAAAGCACGCAAATACTGTTCAAGTGTAGAATTAACTGCTTCCGTATTTCCGTCAGTCTCCGGATGCGACGCCGTAGACAATGCCTGTTTAGTGCCCAGTAATTTCATAAATTCCCTCCAAAATCGGGACGTGAATTGTGTGCCCCTGTCAGTCACCAAATGGGAGGGGCATCTGTGAATTTTGTACATGTGTACAATGAAGAGGCGGGCCAGCTGCTGCGCAGATGGGATGGAGGTACATGGGATGAAATGGGCTTGCTTAGAGAAAAAATCTTTTACCACCCAAATTACAGTTTTTCTCTGGCTAGGAGGAAAATCAACGATGAAGTCCATAGAAATTTCCTCCCAGGGGCGGGAGGGATTAGCCACAGGTTGCAACAAGCCCTGGGGCTTTCCCACTTTTCGTTTAGAAGCAGCACATACTGGGCAGGAACTAATATAGTCTTTAATGTTGCGCCTGAGCGTTGGCCACCAAAACTGGCATCTAACCAAATGAAGGGTTTTCAAAAACCCAAAATGCCCAGCCAATTTGTCATCATGGGATCATGACAGGATGGTTTTGCGTAAAGCCTCAGGCACATAGAGACGATCATGTTTCCATGCAAAACCCTGTTTAAAAGTAACATCATTGAGGTTTGCTTGCAACCAAGTGTCAGATTTCAGTTCAGAAAGAAACTGTTGTTGCAAGTCTGAGGGAACAGGCAAGCGCTTTGTGCAAGGTGAAATTGAAGTGTCTGTTTGCTGCGCACGAGTTTGGCTGCGAGTCACAGCTACCAGACTCATTTGGGGCTCTGTCCAGAGAGTTCCCACTATGTCGGGCACAGCAGTGGCATCCTGAGGCTGGCACGATAGTGCATCAGCCAGAAAGTTTTTTTTCCCTGGAATAAATTTTAGTTTAAAGTCAAAACGACTAAAGAATTGAGCCCATCTAATTTGCTTTGGGTTGAGTTCACGAGACGCAGTCAGTGCTTCAAGGTTTTTATGATCAGTCCAAACCTCGAAAGGGTGGGCAGCCCCCTCCAATAAGTGACGCCAGCTTTCCAAAGCAGTTTTAACAGCAAAAGCCTCTCTTTCCCAAACGTGCCACCTCCTTTCTGTCTCTGAGAATTTACGGGAGAGGTAGGCACATGGCTTTAACCGTCCGAACTTGTCCTTTTGTAATAACAGAGCTCCAATAGGGAAATCAGAAGCGTCCACCTGCACTACAAATGGTTTGTCAGGATCAGGATGCTGTAGAATAGGTTCAGACGTAAACAGTTGTTTAAGGGTTTCAAAAGCCATTTGGCATGCGGGTGTCCATTTTAGTAGCGCTCCCGGATTTTTCTCCCTCCATGTATCCCCCAAACCTTTTGTTTTGAGTAACTCAGTGAGGGGTAGCGCTATTTCCACGAACCCCTGGATGAACGGCCGATAGAAATTTGCGACTCCAAGGAGACTTTGTAGCTGCCTACGCGTGCGTGGTGGCTCCCATGCCAAAATGGCTTCAATTTTAGTGGGATCCATTTCAATTCCTTTATCTGAAATTCTATAGCCCAAATAATCAATTTGCGATTTATGAAATGCACATTTAGACAGTTTAGCATACAATTCCGCATTTCTCGGTTTGCTCAGTACTTGTCTGACTAGGTTACCATGCTCTTCCATAGTTTCGGTATATATTAAAACATCATCCAAATACACCAACACCCCTTTAAATAGGTGGTCATGCAAGACCTCATTGATCAGTTGCATAAAAACTCCTGGCGCTCCCGCCAATCCAAATGGTAGCACTTTATATTGAAAAGCACCCAAAGGACAATTAAAAGCAGTTTTCCATTCATCCCCCTCCTGTATGCGAATATGGAAATACACCTCCCTCAAGTCCAACTTAGAGAATATTTTTCCCTTTGCCAGATGTGTTAGCATATCTTTTATTAGGGGCAAAGGATATTTATTTAATATCGATACTGCATTGAGCCCCCGGAAATCTGTACACAGTCTCAAAGTGCCATCTTTCTTTGGTCGAAACAGTACAGGTGCGCCCACCGGAGAGCTGGCTGGTTCAATAAAACATCTAGCTAGATTTTTGTCAATGAACTCTCGTAGTGTTGCCAGCTCCTTCTGGGTCATAGAATAAATTTTGGGACTAGGGAATTTCATATTAGGAACAAATTCTATGGCACAGTCAGTTTTGCGATGAGGCGGCAGCCGGTCCGCCTCCTTTTCACCAAACACATCTGCAAAGTCCTGGTATTGCTCCGGCAGCCCTTCCAGCAGCTTGAGGACCTGCAGAGAAGTTGTTGCTGCCCGTCCCACCTCGCTGTCGTCTAGATGGTCCTTATCAGGGGCTTTATAAAATCCATCTGCGAACGTCACTGTTCTATGCACCCAGTTTATAAGGGGATTTTGCTGTACAAACCAGGGCATCCCTAAGATGACCAAAGGTCCCCCTACCGGTGCCACAATAAATGGTAATTTTTCCCAATGGCTGCCCATTTGCAATGCAACCATCCCTGTAGAGTGGGTAACTGGTTTCCCCCCTGCCGTGGTCCCATCCAACTGGGTAAAGATCATCGGCCACTTTAAAGGAAACGTGGGTAACTCCAACGCAGTTACCACGTCAGGGTGCATCAAGGACTGTGAACACCCCAAACCGATCATGGCCCACAATTCTATAGTTCTGGTGCTGGACCCCAACTTCACTTTAACGGTCAGGGTAGGGAAATTCCCACTCACTGAAACATGGTTGTGCCCATCTTCTTCTTCTTCCACCTGCCCCACGGCGCCCTTCAAAGCAAGTGGCTGGCGTTTTCCGCCGGCTCCTCAATCTCCGGTCCCCTCTCTTCTCCAAAGAAGGGGATGCCTTCAAGCTCTGCCTCAGCCAGTGCGGCTTTCATCTTCCTTGGTAGGGATGGCGACTTCCTGGCTGGTTTAGCTGGGTGATCCTCGGTTCTTCTTTTTGGGCACACCGCCGCTCGGTGTCCTTCCTTCCTGCAGCGCAGACATTGCCCCTTGGCAAAGCGACGTTCCCTCTCCTCCTCCCATGAACGCTGGCTGGGTCATCCTGAAGAGATTGGGGCGCGGGTGCTTTTGATTGTTTTGCCTTGTTTTACTGCCTTGCGATGCACGAAGGTTTCCAGAGCGTTTTCAGCACTGCCTGCTAGTTGAGTCCACCCATACAAAGTCTTTGGGTCATCACGCCCCAGAGCCCACCGAAGGACCTCAGTTTCCAACCCATCTTTAAACATCTCCACTAGGGTAGACTGGGACCAATCCTCAACTTTTCCGGCCAGTGCTTTGAATTCTAACGCATAATCTGCCACTGAAAGTGACCCTTGGGCAAGATTCTTCAGAGCCCATTTCGCTCTTTCTTGTGCCAAAGGGTCTTCAAAGTGTTGTTTTAGTGCCCACAGGAACTCCTCGAAGTCTTCTAACTCTGGGGCCTCTGCTTGGCACAGCTGGACATACCAGTCCGCCGCCCTCCCCTTTAGCTTATTTGCAATGGCATTGATTTTCCCCCTTTCGGAGCGAAAGCTCTACTCCCAGTCTTCCATATAGCTATTAGCATTGGTAAGGAAGAAAGACAGCTTCGTAGGGTCGCCATCAAACTTCACCAAAAAAGGGGGTGGGGGTCTCGCCGCCTCCAGAGGTTTGGATTTTTCAGTAAAGTCTAGGGTTCTCCTCCCTTTCGCTGACTGTCGGAACCCGGCTCTACTTCTTCTCCACAGAGATGGGGGTGGTGACTCAGGGTTGGCACTCTGGTCCCTAGCGTCTCTTCGTCTTCCCTCAGCAGACCCCGACTTTCTACGGCTTTCCTTTAGCATAACCGCTAAGGATTCCAGTTTCTCCTCTAAAGCCTTCATACGCGCGGGGGTGACCGATTCTTCGGGCGCACCGGTTACCACTACCACTGTGGGTGACAATGGAGGTCCTGGTTTCCGGACCTCTTGTGCCTCCCCTACAGCGGAGTCCGCATCCCCAGTTCTATAGTCGGCCCCTGAAGTGCCCGTCGTTTCCGACGTTACCAGCTGCTCACCAGTTTGTAGACCCAGCTGTTCTCGGTGCGCTGCCCTCTCTGCGTGGGAGCTCCGGGCCACCTTCGCTGCCGTGGTGTCCGGCTCCTCTTCAATCCACTCGGCTTCTTGCAGTAAAGACATCGCTAGCGCTCCCTGTCACAGGTAACCTGGTTAGGGGCTAGCAGGTTAAGTTTTTGATGATTCTCAGCTTTAGGTAATGATTGCCTATCCCAACAGACTCAGTCTCACCAGCGGTTTCTGAATAAAAACTGATTTATTGAAAGAATAGTATGCATATACGAAGAAAGCTGAGAATAGGCAAAAGCGCGCCAAATACAAACTAAAAACCCTCGCCTCTAACCCGATCCCACCCCTTACCCCAGCATCGCAACCACCCCTTCCCAAGTGTTGGCAAACGTCACACATCGGCCTGGGAAAGCAACCTTGAATACATGTCATAACCCAAACACACATTCCTTCAGAGCAGCACAGAGATAACAGCCTGGCAGGGCTGAAATTCCCCACCCCGCGGATGATAGACACGGATCAGAAACATGACATGCAAAACATTACGATGTATGCAAACCATTGGAACGATGAACATGACAGTATGGGGATATAAGTTGATTTTTTCCAATCTGATGGCCATTCTTGTGTTTTCCAAATTTGCTGGCATATAGCATGCATTACCTTGACAGCATCATCTTGCAAGATTTTGAACAGTTCAGCTGGGATGCCGTCGTCTCCTGCTGCCTTGTTATTAGCAACGCTTCTTAAGGCCCACTCAACCTCACTCTTCAGGATGTCTGGCTCTAGCTCACTGACCACACCGTCAAACCTATGCCCGATATTGTTATCCTTCCTATACAGGTCTTCCATATATTCTTGCCACCTTTTCTTGATCTCTTCTTCTTCTGTTAGGTCCTTGCCATCTTTGTTTTTGATCATACCCATTTTGGCCTGGAATTTACCTCCGATGTTTCCAATTTTCTGGAAGAGGTCTCTTGTCCTTCCTATTCTATTGTCTTCTTCCACTTCCGTGCATTGCCTGTTTAAAAATAATTCCTTGTCTCTTCTGGCTAACCTCTGGAATTTTGCATTTAATTGGGCATATCTCCCCCTATCACTGTTGCCTTTTGCTTTCCTTCTTTCTTGGGCTACTTCTAGTGTCTCAGCAGACAGCCATTTTGCCTTCTTGGTTTTCTCTTTCTTTGGGATGTATTTTGTTGCCGCCTCTTGAACAATGTTGCGGACTTCTGTCCATAGTTCTTCCGGGACCCTATCTACTAAGTCCAGTCCCTTAAATCTATTCTTCACCTCCACTGCATATTCCTTAGGAATATTAGTGAGCTCATATCTAGCTGATCTGTGGGTCTTCCCTAATCTCTTGAGTCTGATCCTAAATTGTGCGATAAGAAGTTCGTGATCGGAACTACAGTCAGCTCCAGGTCTTGTTTTTACTGACTGTATACATGTCCGCCACCTTTGGCTACAAAGGATGTAGTCAATCTGGTTTCGGTGTTGTCCATCTGGTGAAGTCCATGTATAAAGCCGTCTCTTAGGTTGCTGGAAGAGTGTGTTTGTTATGCACATTGAGTTGTCTTGGCAAAATTCTATCAGCCTATGTCCTGCTTCATTTTGTTCACCCAGGCCATGCTTACCTGTAATTCCAGGTGTCATTTGACTGCCCACCTTAGCATTCCAGTCTCCCATAACAAAAATAACATCTCTTTTAGGTGTGTTGTCCAGTAGGTGCTGCAGATCCTCATAGAACTGCTCTACTTCAGCTTCTTCAGCATCTGTGGTTGGGGCGTATATTTGGATCACTGTGATGTTAGATGGCTTGCCCTGAATTCGAATTGAGATCATCCTATCATTTTTTGGCTTGTATCCAAGCACTGCTTTAGCCACTTTACTATTAATGATGAAGGCTACTCCATTTCTTCTGTGGTCCTCTTGTCCACAGTAGTAGATCTGGTGGTCATTTGATGTGAAGTGGCCCATTCCAGTCCATTTCAGTTCACTGATGCCCAGAATGTCTATCTTTAATCTTGACATCTCACCAATAACCACATCCAATTTGCCCTGGCTCATAGATCTTACATTCCAGGTTCCAATGGTGTGTTGATCCTTAGAACATCGGATTTGCCATTTACCACCAGCACCGTCGGCCGCTAGCCATTCTTTCGGCTTTGAGCTAGCTGCGTCATCACGTCTGGGGCTAGTTGAGCTCATCCTCTGTTCCTCCCCAGTAGCATTTTGACCATCTTCCGACCTGGGGGTCTCATCTTCCGATGGTATACCGACATATCTCTGGTTGTACTGATCCATTTAGTTTTCATGGCAAGAATACAGGGGTGGGTTGCCATAACCTTCCCCAGGGGTCGCATTTAGTCTGACCTCTCTGTCATGACCTTCCCGTCTTGGGTGGCCCTTCACGGTTTAGCTCATGGCATCACTGAGGTGCTCAAGCTCCAGCACCACGACAAGGTAACGATCCTTTGCTGAAGAAGGCCTTTAATTAGATACCATAATTTTTTAACACTATCTCTTTAAGACTTTCCTCTGATTCAAAAATTATTTCAAAATTGGTAAGGGAGGGAAACATTCCCTAAGGCCAAAATGGAAAGTTCCGTACAAGTTAGGAGATCCATTCCACTGATGGAAGCCTAGCTATGAATGTTGAGCTGTTTGTCCAAAAGCAAAGAAACAAACAAAGAAAACATAATGTTGGACTACTCTGGAAAAACAGCATGAATCAGACTGATGCTATTTCTATATTCCAAATACCCCCTCTTATTTTATATATATAATACCTACATGTGTCTCTGTATGTCTGTGTGTAATGAGAGAATTTTAAAAAAAAATCAAATAAAAAAACTTGACCAATCCATCATTCTCTTTTCACAGCAACCAATGGAATAATTGTGGGAGGCTCAAAAGCAGAAAATGAGTGTGAGAGCAACAGGCAAAACTCATGATGATTAAGCATTTCTTTGTATATACAAACACATAAGTATTGGTATCTTTCTGTTCCTGGAGAAATCTCAGATTTCTTCTCTTCAGAAGTACATCCAGAGGCACATCTGGTGGGATCTCAATTATTGTATCTTCAAATTTCAAAGGGATTTCACTCCTTTTTGATCCCAGCATTGCCTCTTTTGTCTTGAGGTATGTGAATTTTACAAGTAGGTCCTATGGCAGTTTGAACAAGGCTATATTCAGTGGGCAGATTCCACTTGGAACTGTGGAGAAGGACCATATAAAGTTTATAGCTAATCACTAGCAACTTGATCTGGGCCAGGGAGACTACTGGCAACCAGTGTTGTTCCCACAAATTATTCTGTTAAACAGGTTAGTCTCAGTTAGTGAGCAGGCAGTTAAATTCTATGCTAGCTGCAGCTTCCAGGTTGTCTTCAAGGGTATCCTCACGTACCGCAAATTGCAGTAGTCTGAATCTGAGATAATAAAGGCAGGAATCACTGTTTTCAGTGCCTCTTGGTCCAGGAAAGAGTAAAACTGGCAAACTAACTGAAGCTAGCCAAAGAATTTCCTGACCCTGGCCTCCACCTGCTGCTCTGTTTCTGAGTACAGGAGAGCCCCCCAATTGCCTACCTGCTCTTTCAGGTTCAATGCCACCCTCTCAAGAGCAATAAATGAAACTGCCATTGATCCAGAGGTTTGCATACCAAGGGCGACTCATCTTACTGGGTTTCAGACTAAGTCGGTTCCATCCCCTCCAGTCTCTCACAGCCTCTAAATAATCATTCAAGACTACCACTGCATCTCCTGCTTGGCCTGAGATAGAGATATAAGGCTGGTTGTCATCAGCATGTTGAAGATACACAACCCTTAATTGATAGATTTCCTCCCAAGAAGCTTCATGTGGATGGTAAATAGTATGGGAGAAAAGGTCAAGCTCTGGTGCATCTTGCGTTGAATTGCCCAAGGGTTTGACCTGACCACAATAGCACCAATTGGAAGATCCACCACTGGAAAACAATGCCTTCAAACCCCAATCTTCAGAAGCACCCCAATAAGTAGCATAGACAATGGCAGAGGAGGGACTTCATATCAGTTAGAATTGAAAAAAAGTATTCACAGTTTCAAACATCATATTTTCCATTCTTCTTAGGCTGAAGAGGCAGAGGCAACTGTTACCTCAGAACAACTATGGTTTTTCATTTGTTGTTTTGAGCGTCTGAAGATTAAGAACTCTAAAGTAAAAGCTTCATAATTTTCCACTTGTCCAGATCTATCATACAAAGGTATCAAAGTAATGTATATCATATCAGAGTGATAAGTAGCTCGTTTTTATTTTTAAAGGTAAGCTGAAAAGTAGCATGCTCATGTCAAATCTCCTCAGAAAAATATTATGGTAATATATACCCTTCGTTCAAGAAAATATGACGTAGATGAATACACACACATACATACACACACACAAAAACACACACTCCAGGACACCCAGCTGAGAAGAAAATATCTTTTTTAACTTCAGCACTGTAGCTTCTATTATACTGCAGATTCTACTTTCAGGCAATGAAGTGGAACATGCTGACATTATACAGGAAAATGTCCCAGTAAAAGATGACAACTGTTACTTGTTTTGCTTCTCTTTCTAGTTATTGTAGCTGGATTTTATGTCCTGTTTTCTGTATCGAAATTCTTTCTATGTGACTTTTCAAGTAGAGAAGCCTGATGATCCACATCTCTGCAGCACTTAGTTCTTGGCAAAAACTTTGAATTGAATTCAATTTTTTTTTTAATCTCATTTTAAAATTGAAATTAAATAATCACTCTCTTTTTGCTCATATTTCCATTACTGCTGTGTTCTGCCCCTTACCAAAGTAGTAGTCAATGGTAGCCACCTTGAGCTGTTCAAGGTGAGGATCCAGTAGGCGTATGTGAGGATTTTGACATAGAATGGGGTAACTCAGAGGAGCTTTTAACTCAGAGTGAAGAATGTCTCATTTGCACTATCTCTGCTGCCAAATCTACAGAACTCCATTTCAGTTCAAGACCTCAGCCAAGTACCTGAGGTACCACATATCAAAACTTGGAGTTGGAGGGGGGTGGAGTTAATTTTAAATAGTTCCTCTTGGATTTGGTTGGTGGGAGGGAGAAGATGGGGGAAGGGAAATATTGGATTTGAATAAGCACAAGTCCATCCTCAAATCACAATTACCCTTGCAATTACTGTGCAAAATAATAGCCTTGGGATCAGATGTAAGTTCACCAGAGAAAGGTAACTGTTTATATAATTGCTGGTGGTGTAGTATCTATTTTGTTAGAAGCCAAATTGGCTTCTAATAAGTAATTATAAATAATGTGTATGCCTTCTTTCTCTCTTTTGCCCTTGCAAACAGTATCCACCTGTCCCAGTTTGGCTCTGCTGATAGAGGTGTATGTATATCTGTGGGTCCATAGTGACTGAGGATCAATGAGATGGGTTTGCAGTCAAATTGTGCTGGCAGAACAGTTTTTGGGAATGCTGCAGACATCTGAACAAGCAGTTGCTAAGGTCAGACAGTATAATGTGAAAATTTCTGCACTGCTTTCTTTGAAATTTGGTGTGCATCATCCCATTATATGAATCTGTCTTTCCAGGAAGTTTTGTATCTTTCTGATAAAAAAGTTTTTTTTTTAAGTTATGGGCACTTTAATAAACCAGACAGTAAAGCAGTGTAACTTGAAACTCCTGTATCAGTTTCTGGGAAATGTTACAGGCTTCATTCTCTCTTAATAGCCTAACAGCCTCTCTAATAGCCACAAATTCCATTTTATTGTGATAAAAAATAATAATTAAAAAACCCCAAGTAGCATCATTACTGTGTTATATCTTCCCTTGTTAGATAATGCAGAGTTACAGTTTTCCACAGTAATGCTCCAGAATCATGGATCAAAATAAAATATGCCAAATTACTTCTGAAGATCCAGCTATGAAGCAGGCCTGAGGGTTTTGCATTGACCTAGTTTTTAAGCATGATGCAAGAATCATATAATTTTATACTGTTTAAGAGCATTATCCTACTTAGTTTGTCTGTGTTTACATTCTGCCTTTTAATTAGTTTGTTATATAGTTGTGACCTCATTTTTTTCATTAATATTGTTTGCAATTAAGTGGAACTGTCCAATTCTTTTATCAATTATACAAAGCAAGTCTTACCTTGGCTCATTTCTATTTTGTATGATGCTCATTTGTTTATATCAGTAAGTCAGTCATTTAGGTCTTCATAAACTGGCTCAAGACCCTTAGATATGTGAGCAGAAAAATTTTTATGTATGTATTTGTAGAGGCACTTTCCAAATGAAAAAAAAATCGTGAAGGGGGGAATATACGGATACATAACAATTAAAATGCTTTATTTTAACTCATGGTATCCTTAGGACTTTATACAATACAGCTTTCATTCTTACTCCTTTTTTATTCTTTCCAGCCCAACAGAATGTTGAAAAGGAATTATGTAAAGCCTCTTCAGACTTTGACTGCCTGTCAATCAGTAGGATATCCATCCAAAAACAAAAGGACCAAATTTGGTGGTGGTAGGGGGGAGAAACTGCCAAGTAAAAAATCAAATTTGAAAATGGGTGGCATTTAAGTAGAAAAGGTATCCAGAAAAATCATCATCTTGAGCATCCCTAATGGAAGAGGCAAAGGGCAACAACTCAGAATGCTGCTCCATTCTTAAACCTGGCCCCTCTCTCTCCTCCTGATCACATGATCCAGAAGAAAGCATATGCATCCCACCCTATCCTGTGTTTCCCAGCACACAAACACACAAAGTCACAAAATGAGGGGAAATCCAAAACAGACAGAGTGAAAGGAGATATAACCATTACACAGAAGAAAATGCAAATGTTTTCCATAGTCACTGCTGGTAAAGGAGTCGCAAAGATTTTCTAAAGTCATATGTTGCATGCTTTCTCTATCTTGTTTGACATTAACCGATCTATAGAGAGATATCTGACATCTCATCTAAAAAGTATTGTCTATTGATCAGATAGATAGTAATAGATATTATATAGTGATAAAAGGCATACCAATAACAATATATGTGAGAATTTGATTGTAAACTTCTTGATATCTTGTAAAATATTGACACTAAGATAAAGCCAGTTTTATTGAGTTGGATTTAGATTTAGTCTTGGTTTGGTCCATTAAAACCATTATAATTTAAGTTAATCTGATTTAAATCCTATTAATGTTATTGGATCAAATTTAAGTAAGACTAAGTTTGGATCTAACCCTTTATATATGACATTATTTTGGCTTATTTACTGTTATTTTGCTTTAAAATAACATATTTTGAAATAACTATCAGCTCATCATCCTCTTTACATACCACAGCCTACCTTTGGCAATGTGAACTTCTATTCAAAGACTCATCAGAGCATCTGCTGTTGTTTCAGGTTCTTATACTTGGCAAAGGCATCCTGTCAATTCCTATTACTAGTTGAGAATGGTAGATTTTACTTTACACTTTCAGGCTTCTACTAGTTTCAATTAGCTAATAAGAAATAAGAAACTTCAGAATTCACTATCAGTTTAGCTTTATTACTGTCCAACGCCACTGAAATCCTGGCAAACATTCAGATACCTATTTGTATGGAGATTGGTTTCAGTATCAGCAGTTAATGCTGCAAAACATATATGTAAAATAGTTGGTCATAGATATAACTGGTTCATTACCTGTAAAACATTGCATTATCAAATAATCTCATTTAAATACTAATACTTTCATTTGCTTTTTGTGGCATCTGGGCCTCTTAGGTAAAGGTAAAGGTTTCCCTCGACGTAAAGTCCAGTCGTGTCCGACTCTAGGGGGCGGTGCTCATCTCCGTTTCTAAGCCTTGGAGCCGGCGTTGTCATAGACACTTCCGGGTCATGTGGCCAGCATGACTCGGAATGCCGTTACCTTCCCGCCGAAGCGGTACCTATTGATCTACTCACATTTGCATGTTTTCGAACTGCTAGGTGAGCAGGAGCTGGGACGAGCAATGGGAGCTCACCCCGCTGCGCGGTTTCGAACCGCCGACCTTCCGATCGGCAGCTCAGCGGTTTAACCCGCAGCGCCACCGCGTCCCACTGGGCCTCTTACAACATTATTATTTGTATGAACTGTTATTCAGAGGATTTACTTCTGGAAATCACCAAACCATCCTCCAGAACAGGACTGTCCTGGGAGAAGGGAATATTTCAGACTTTGCTGAAATATTCCATTCTCAAATCTGAGTTTTAACCATCCCTATTAAACATTGTGGATTTGGGGAACATGGGGATTAGCTAAAAGAATTATTATACCACACAAAAAGAAGAAATCTACACCTGATTTGCAGCAACAAATAGTGATGGGTGGTTTGTCAGCATTTGAATTAGTCTTTTTCACAACAGGGCCAGGAGAAGGCTTCTGAACAATATGATCTAAATTTTGAAGTTATTCTATTTGTAACATAATCTCTAGGCCTCCCCCCCTTTTTTTTTTATTGCTTATCACTTTTGAGTTTATGCTAATCCTTTAATGTCTGTATTTGTACTTTTCTTATGCTGATTAGTTTAACATAATAAAATATTCTCAGTACTTCAGAATTTATGCTCTTCTCATGAGGAAGAAAATATTAGACAAAGGAAGAGTTTGCTTAATACAGATAAGTTCTTGAAGGGCTCTCTACCTTCATTATTATCATAATTTACACTGCATATTATAGTGATGAACTTCTAATGCAACATACTAATAAATATATGGGTACTGGTATAAATACCTTGACTAATGAAATAGTATGAAAAAATGCTAGTGCAAATTTTCACAAAAAACAGCACTGGCTGAGTGTACAATCCTACTCTGTTCTTTGAGCAGACTAGAAGAAAGAAGCTTATCTTATTCTAGTGCATGTCCTGGGAAGAAGTGTGACCAACCAAACCTTGGTCCTTAGCTTCAGAGGGCCAATTTCTCATATCCTAATCCTAGAGAGTCATTCAATATAACTCATTATTGGCTGACAGTATAGATATGCATGTCTCCTAGAGTTAATTGGATTAAAGATTAAGGAGTGCAGCTTTAATCAAATAAACAACATGTTTAGTTTGGTTTTGATTGTGTTTATGGTAGCCAGTGTGGAATACTGGTTTAGATGTTGGACTAGGTTTGGGATGATTCAGAATCAAGTCTACTCTTAGCTATGACAATTCAGTGATGATTTGGGACTAGTAGCTCTCTCTTAGACCAGCCTATTTCACAGGACTGCTATTGGGATAAATGAAAGATGGTTCCCATATAACCCATCTTGAACTCCTGAAAAATAAAGCTAACTTAACAAATATAAAAATAAATAAAATGTTGAACATTTGAAATGTACTCTACAACTGTGATTACAACAACTACAAAGGTATCCTTTTCTCATAATTTTTGCAAACTATTCTTTAATCTGTGGTTACACAATACTAAATCTTACTATGAAACTAACATTTTTGAAGGCACTAGAACTCTAATCATCATCCTTGATTCCAGGCCCAAACTTGCATGTCTTTGCTGGAGACATGTGCTCTTTCCAATTTGTGTTTGATCTCTCTCAACACTGAAATTCAATGCAGTTATGCAGTATCATTGCTCCTCACCCAGAAGGAAGAATTCTCTCTTATTTTAGATTATTTTTACTACCCATGCCCTTAGTATTTGTCTTGAACCTACATGGTTCTTGTCAGGCTCTGCCTGCTACCCAGTAAAAACACAGACACTAGCGTAGGCTTAGTTTCTGGATTTATTTGAGTAACAGTATGCATGCCCTTTAAGAAAGCTGAGAGTGAGTGGAGCGCGCCGGAACGGGATTTAAATAGCCGGCGCCGGTCAGCGCTCCACCCCTCCTTACTCCAGGTGCGCCCCGAGCCCCGCCGGTTCCGTCGTCGGTAGGTGAGGGGTCGTGGAGCCCCTCCTGTGCTCCGGGCGTTTCCTTGATTGCTTCCCTGGCCGGTGATGGTTCATTGCCGGGCGATCAGGTTCGTAATCTCTTTGACAGCTCAGGCGCGCCTCTTGGTCTGGTTTTGTCAATTGCTTTCTTTGCAACATTGTATCTTTCTCTTCTGTGCCGCTGGCTAGAGTTGATACTTTGTTGCCAGCACCTGTTGCTCTCTTTTGTCACCTAGTTGCCTTTTCCCTTAATCCGCCAGGGACCCAATTCCCTGCGTTGTCATGCAATATGAAAAATATTGCTGACAGATAGTTTTCCTTATCTAGTTTGTTTCCATATTCCTTGTGTTCACAAAATTTACCAAATTCTTTGAAAACACTCATGGAAAAAATTAAGAGTTAGAGGCCAAGAACACTGCTGATTTTAACCAGACTCACTGGTGCCAATAATGTTCTCTTTTGAAATTAATATTTTCCTTATGAAAAACCCTATCAATGTATCATTCACAATATTGTGTAGAATGTATTCAGTTTGTTTTGCTGCTCCTCTTGGACTGTTTATTCCAGTAATGTCAAATAGTAAGAACTTTCCTGATTCAGACTTATGATCTGTTTGCTCAGTGGATGGCTGGGATATCTGCTGCTCATCAACAAACCAAGTGTCTGAGAATAATTTTGGGCTATTTTAATGGAATGAAAAAATGAGGCTTTGTTCTGAAAAGCAAGTAAATGTATTCCTTTGGGCTAATCTAAGGTACCTAAGTGGCATAATGCTGCACTTCCAAATAATACTTATTTTCAGGGCTGCAACTAGGGGGGCAAGTGGGGCATGTGCCCCAGGTGCCTCAATGGGGGGGTGCCAAAATGGGCACGGAATCCATGTTTGCCCCGGGTGACACAGACCCTAGTTGCAGGCCTGCTTATTTTGCTTTTAAGACCTGGTTAGATTTAACCATGCATGCAAGTAGTCAGGATTAATCCTTAAGCCAGCTCCCATGTTTAACAAAATTTACCCCTCAGCACACCAAAGTTAAAAACCTGAACTGGCACCAGTGAGGAGAAAAACTATATGCATTGACAAGGGCTTGAGGTTTTTTCCAATTACAAGACTGGAAAAACATTTAGCTTTCCCCTGCCCCAGCATAGTTATTCCAGGCAAGATCTGAGTACCATACATTTACAGTTCAGTGAATAAAATCAAGCAGTGAAACGCAAGATGAACAACTTATATATTGCTTGGTTTCTTTATGCTTCCATTAGTGGATAGATATATGATGTTAGCAAATCATTTCTTTCTGTAAATGAATAGCTCAGGTCATAAATTGGACAGCAGGACTGATATGATAGATGTTGAACTATTAACATAGAACCAAGGCCCAAATCTCTATGCAGCAAGGCATGGATCTTGGGCTGTCATTTTGCTCTGCCTAAATTAACCATGAGTATTTGTGATTAAAAGCTAAGATTTAAAGTGGGGGGGGGGAATAGGAGGAAATTGGTCAGTAGGGTTGTATGTACAGTATATCTGTGGCATAAAAATAATGTGTGTACATGCATATTTGTTAGTACTGAATATTTCTGATTTGTATTTTTAGAAGCATAGAAATTTGCTTCTATGGTTTATGGTTAATTAGATTGAGAAATGGAATTGAAGGTGAACTGAATGAAATTGTGTAATATTTCATCATGATTTGGAGTTAGTCATGCACTCTGACTCCAGCTGTATTTGTCAGAGAGTATTTGTCACAGATTAAGAAACCTATGGTTCTTAATATGTGGGATCCCAAACGTATTGAGCTGGAGTAATGATGGGTGCCATGCAGTTGTGTTATGGAAAGGATGAAATTGATGAGGTGAGAACCAGTGATTCTCAGACTAGACAGAATGGTTATGTAAACATGGAGTAGATGTCTCAGACTCTTAAGGCTGGGTAAACAATAGCCAAAAATCTATTGACTTAAAAGGTGGGAGGAAAAGACCTGGGACTCACATACATACATACAGTACATACATTTATCACTTGATTCCTTTGTTCTGCAGTATTTATTATTTATTTATCAATTTTTATGCCACTTGACTTCCAAGATTCAGTAGGCAGATCTGTGTGTTTATAATCCCTTTTCTGTCTGTAATAAATAACGTATCTATCTCTGTCAAGTCTGTGAAGCTTCCGCTATTACTGAATGTGGGACTGAATTCTGGATAGTCAATGTCTACTGCCATGCTTAATATGAAGTCTGACAGTGTGTTTGAGAGACAGTATGCCTTCCCACCATCCACCCATGGCTCTTGCACACTACCATTTGTAACATAACACATCTGAGCAGTTTTACTGCTTCTACCACATTTAAGAATTGGGGCTCTAGCACTACTTCTGTATCTTTCAGGTTTCTTTCAGATTTTTTTAATTGTGTATGCTTCAATCTTTTTCTTATCATTTTCATTTTTTTTCCTACCCCCAAAATCCACTGAGAAACAAACTGAATATTTGCACAGTGTCGTAGATTAATCACACTAGGAGCTGTCTCTCTAGAAATACCCTCAAGCTGAACTTCTTGACATTCTGCTCAGTGTCAATGCTCTAAGTTAAAGCTATGGAGAAAATAAATTTTAATCTGGAACACAACTTAGATGGGACAAAAATTAATCTTGGTCCAGACTATCTAATGAAGCTCCCTGCCCAGTATTCCTAAGAAATGTATAAGAACTACTAATGCTAGACCTTTTTATTACATAGCATGACATGCTGAACAGCTATGCTACATGTCCTGCAATATAGTTTCTTTTTTTTCCCCAAAGAGAAAATGCAGACCAATTAGAGATGTATTGTATCAAGAATTACATTTGGAAGGAGAAATAGAAGACAGGAGAAGTTGTCCTAATTAGCAATTACTGTCTTTATCAGATGATTTTTGCATTTCACAAGTGTAGATTAATGTTAGTGCCACCTCTAATATCTATGCACCCAGCAACACAAAAATGCTAATTTAAAATAGTGCAGTTTTAGGTTGCTTAATTATAACCATTTCTTTAGTTTTATTTTCCAAAGATAGTGTAGGAAGAATAGAAATTAACAACATGATTCAAAGTTTAACTTAAAATGATCTTCCTTCTCAAAACTACATTTTCTATATTTGGGGAAAAGTCAGAGGAGCAGAAATTATCTTTTTCTAAAAAACATTGTCATTTTTTAGTTTGTCAATGGGTCATCTAGTGTACCTTTCTGCATTCCTTTTCACAATTACTGAGAGAATTTAGATTCCCTCCATTGGAAAGGAACAGCTTCCTGCACCGCTGTGCCCAAATTTATTCTTGTATGATTCTAAAAGTGGGTCCAAGGATAACTGAGTGAGCCTTATGTGATGTCAAAAAGGAATTAATTACTTAAGAGTCACACCTGCAAAAACATACTATCCCCCAGAAGAGACTGGATTTCAGGGGTATCAACAAGCCTGTTTTATCAGGCTCCCAAGACTTATTGATGTTTGTTTGTTTGTTTCCTGAGAACTCCACCAGGATGGTGATGGAGCACGCGCAGGTCTCCTGCACTATCAGGGCTCAGCTGCCCAAGTTCTTCTGAGCCTGGAGTGCCCATGTAATCCCCGTTTTCAGTATGGTTCTTCTGTTAAATGTGGGGGTTTCCTTTTCCTTTTCCTTTTCCTTTTCCTTCTCCTTCTCCTTCTCCTTCTCCTTCTCCTTCTCCTTCTCCTGTTGGTCTCAGCTGCAGCTGGGAGAGCAATATAAGTTCTTCAGAGGCAGACAGCAATAGCTGCTGCTTCTGTTTCTCTAACAGCCTATTTCTAATGCTGGCACCATCCAGGAGCGAGTTAGTTCATTAGGATTCAGGGACAATAGATTCAAACCAGGATGAAATGCCAAAAAGTATTTTATTGAATAAATATTAAGAAATTACAGAGAAAAGGGTACACCAGTTCACAACTCTTCAGCTTGCCAGAAACCCAGAAATGACAGTAGATGGAGAGGCACAAGAGGTATTAGAGCCAATAACATTAATTACTGGTTTGGTTTAATGCACTAAAATAGCGGATGAGAATGGTTCTCTGTTTTTTCTGGCCACCATTTTTTTAGAACTGCTGCCTGTTCTTTTTCATCCCCACATATATACAAGGTAACAGAAGACTGAGGGGAGACATGATAGCAGTCTTCCAGTACTTCCAATACTGCTGTCACAGGGAAGAGAGTGTCAATTTATTCTCCATAGAGAATATGCGATCGTAAGGCACTTGAGGGAGGGTCTTTGGCTAGCAATGATCTGTGAAACACTGGATGGACTTTCATGGATGCTGGCAGCTTTAAGCGATAAGCCACTGGATTTATCTGTTGTACCACAGTGAAAGGGCCCACAAACTTAGAGTCCAACTTCTTGGAGGGCCTGGTAGAGGTCAAAAACTTGGTAGAGAGCCACACTTTGTCTCCTACCGCAATCGCTGGCCCCTCTTGTCTGTGAGCATCTGCAGCTCTCTTGTAAGCACTCTTTGCCCTGTTCAGCTGCTCCTTTAACAACTCCTGTGCGGCTTGTTGCTCTTTAAGAAAATCAGCCGCAGCTGGAACAGCTCCCTGATGGGAAGAGGTGGGCAACACCCGAGGGTTAACCCCGTAGAGTGCTTGGAAAGGAGACATCTTGGTAGAGGACTGTACAGAATTATTATATGTAAATTCTGCCATGGGGAGTAGGGCTGGCCAATTGTCTTGCTGATAAGTGGTGTAACACCTGAGATACTGCTGTAACCATTGGTTAATTTTCTCAGCTTGCCCGTTACTAGCCGGATGATGTGATGATGATAGGTGGATCTGGACCCCTAATGACTGGAAAAGCGCCCTCCAGAACCTGGAAGTGAACTGAGAGCCTCTGTCACTCACCAAGTGATTTACCATGCCTCTATACCTAAAAACATGGTCCATGAACAACAATGCTGTGGTTTGCGCAGATGGGAGGCCCTTGCATGTAATAAAATGTGCCATTTTAGTGAAAAGGTCCACCACCAGTAGTATGGAAGTCAGCCCCTGGACCAGGGGTAAATCAGTGATGAAATCCATGGAGATTGTATCCCAAGGCTGACTGGGGGTGGGTAGGGGTTGCAAGAGTCCTGTGGGCTTCTCTGGGAGAGGCTTGGCTCGTCTACAGGTATGACAAGAAGCCACGTAGCCCTTTATGTCTGCAGTCATCTTAGGCCACCAGTAGTCTCTCAGAGCTCTATGGAGAGTTTTGAAAACACTTCCGTGGCCTGCCGTTTGGTGGTCATGGCAAAGTCTCAGTACTTCTTCCCTCAATGAGGGGGGAATGTATAATCGCCCACTATGCCAGAGGTTTCCTGCTTCTACATTAAAGGGGGAGGCAGTGTCTTGCGGGCCCCACTGGAGGTCATCCATCCTGGCCCTGGCATACGGGTCCTGTTGCTGCTGAGTTCTGACTCTTGTAAATAGGTCCTCTGCTTGTGCACCTGCTGCTAAGATCTCTGCTTGGTTCCCCCTCATAGACTGATGGAAGTTGTGAGGTTGTAATATAGTAGCCTGCACCTCCTGGTGAGTGGCGGGGGTTGCCTGGATGGATCAAGACAGGGCATCTGCCAAGCAGTTTTGCGCCCCGGGAACATAAGAAATAACAAAATTGAAATGGGAGAAAAACGCTCCATCTGATTTGGCGTGGAGTGAGAGATCTGGTGTTTTGTAGAAGCTGAAAATTCTTGTGATCAGTGCAAACTTTCACAGGAAAGGTTGCACCTTCCAGCCAGTGCCTCCACTCTTGGAATGCTGCTTTAATTGCCAGCAACTCCTTGTTAAAAACATCATAGTTTCTCTCTGCTGGTGAGAGCATGCGTGAAAAAAGGGCACACGGAAGCAATGTATTCTCGGTTTTGTTTGTATATTGCAATAACACTGCCCCAATGGCAATATCGGAAGCATCTGAGTGCAATATGAATTGCTTCGTGGGATCAGGGTGTCTCAACAGCGGCTGGGATGCAAAGAGTTGCTTAAATTCTTGGAAGGCTGCTTGCTCTCTCTCCCCCCAAATGAATTTTGATCCTTTCCTCAAAAGCTGTGTGAAGGGTCTAGCCCTGTCACTAAAGTTTTTTATGAACCGCCTATAGAAATTGGAAAATCCTAGAAATCTTTGTACCTCTTTAACGTTTCGGGGGGGTTGCCAAGAGAGAATTGCCTGGACCTTAGAAGGATCCATGGATATGCCTTCTGTTGATACCTTATAGCCCAGGAAATGTAATTCAGTTAAATCAAAGGCACACTTCTCTAGCTTGGTGAACAGCTTGTTCTCTCTCAGTCTTTGTAAGACATTACGTACATGGGTTACATGAATTGTAGCATCCTCAGAGAAAATTAATATGTCATCTAGATAAATGACCAGATACTTATCTAGTAAATCAGAGAAAATTTGATTCATAAATCGGGAAAATATGGCTCCTGCATTAGACAAGCCAAAGGGCAAAACAAAGTACTCAAATTTACCCAACCTGGTGTTGAAGGCAGTCAGATATTCATGCCCCTCTTTCATCTGGATCAGATTGTATGCATTCCTGAGATCCAACCTGGTAAAAATGCATGCTTTCTGTAAGCGATCCAGCAGATCAGATATTAGGGGCAGTGGATAACTTTCTTTGTTTGTGAGTTTATTTAAAAAACTGAAATGGTGGACCACTCTCATGGGTGTCTCCTGGTTTGCAGGTGCCAACGGGTCAGGCTTCTTTGGTACGAAGAAGGTAGGAGCGGTCGCTGGGGAAGTAGATAATCGGATGAACCCTTTTTGGAAATTAGAATCCAAGTAATCCTTTAAGGTGGCTAGTTCTTTGGGATACATGGGATATTGTTTCCTTGCTGGAATCCTGGCTCCTGGTATCAACTCAATGGTGCAATCACAGTCCCTATGGGGGGGGTAGTGCTATGGCCTCTTGTTCGCTGAAAACATCTGCGAAATCTGCATACTTGGCTGGCAACTGGACCCCCCCTGCTTCCGTGACTGTGTTGGTTGCTGGAGAGCAGAGAGTGGCTTGAATCTTGTGGTGCTGGCATTCCTTAGCTGGGAAGGAGATTGTTCCCATAGTCCAGTTCAGCAATGGGTTGTGGATCCTCAGCCAAGGCATGCCTAGGATTACAGGTACATTAAGCGATGCAGTAACATAAAGTTGGATCCACTCAGTGTGGTCTCCCATTGTCAGTTGCACTGGTTCTGTGAACCTTCTAATCGGCCCTGCCTTGAGGGGTGGGCCGTCAATGGTCTCCACTTCTATGGGACATGGCAATTCTATGGTCGGGATGCTGAAGTCTTGTACAGTCTGTACATCAATACAATTGGTGCACAAAGGCCCTCCTGGCCATGACTGCCACCTGCTCTTTGAGCAGGAGTCGTGAGTCCAGGAGAACCCCCAGATTATGCACTGAGTCTGTCTGGGGCAGTGCCACCCCATCCAGAACTAAAGATGACAGTTTCCTGGAAGATGAAGCCCCATCAACCCACAGCCACTCCATCTTACCAGGGTTCAGTTGAAGCCTGTTGTTCCCCATCCAGACTCCCACAGCCCCCAGGCACCAAGAAAGGGCTGTCACTGCATCACTTACCTCACCCAGGATAGAGATGTAAAATTGGGTATCATCAGCGTACTGATGATACCTCAACCCGTGGTGACGGATGATCTCACCCACTGGTTTCATGTAGATGTTAAACAAGAGAGGAGAGAGAACCGAACCCTGCGGCACCCCACAATGGAGGGGTTGAGGGTCTGATCTCTCCTCTCCTATCACCACCAACTGGGACCAGCCCTGGAGGAAGGAGGTGAACCAGCGCAGAACTACGCCACCCACCCCCAACTCCCTGAGCCGTCCCAAAAGGATACCATGGTCAAAGGTATCGAAAGCCGCTGAGAGGTCAAGGAGAGCAAGAATGGATGCACTGCCTCCCTCCCACTCCCGCCAGAGATCATCTATAAGTGCGACCAATGCAGTTTCTGTCCCATATCCTGGCCTGAAACCTGACTGAAAGGGGTCCAGATAATCCGTTTCCTCCAGGACCCTCTGGAGTTGTAATGACACCACCTTCTCAACCACCTTCCCTAAAACGGGGAGTTGGGAGACTGGACAAAAATTGTCCAGCGCAGTTGGGTCCGGAGATGGCTTCTTGAGGAGGGGGCGCACCAGTGCCTCCTTAAAGGCGACCAGGAACACCCCCTCACTCAAGGATGTATTTACCATCGCTTGGTGTGGAAATAAGGGTCTCCTCCCCCATTCACCCATTCTCCAGAATCAATCAACAGCCAGGCAATGGCTAGCCCTGCAGCGCATCAACTCATGCTCTCGGTGCTGCGGGAGTCTAGCCAGAGCTCCGCACACCTACCCTGTGCCCCCCTCAGCCTCTCTCATTGGTCGATGGGGAGCGCCCACCAATTCCTGTCCCCCACCGTCTCTCACACAGGGGGTAGACACTCTCTCACGCTCTCATGCACAAACACACAACTCTGCCCCCCCCCGAATCTCTCACCCTCGGAGGGGAGTACCGCACCCACACAGGAGGGACCCTCTTAACTGCCTGCCGTCTCTGGGAAGGTTAGGGGATGACTCACACCCACACCCTAGCCTCCCCCCAAAGTCTTCCACCAGGAGGCTGTGGTGCGGAATCCACTATCCTGGAGACCTTTGTTCCATCCGGGCCTGGCTATCCCATCCGGGTCTTGTCACTCTGCCAGTCTGCCACTCCACCAGCCACTGCCAGGGCCCAGCCTCGCTGCCCAGGACCAGGGCCCAAAAAAAGCCCCAGTCCCACCGCTCCTCACCACACGCCGCAGAGTCACCACGACCACCAAAGCCTGGCCCAGCTGTCCCATCCAGGGCTCGTCATTCTGCTGGCTCACCACTCCGCCAACCACTGCCAGGCCAGCCTTGCTGCCGAGGCCCAGGGGCCAGGGGCCAGAAAAACACCAGGCCAGCCGCTCCTCGCCGTAAGCCGCAATCATCGTGAGCCCCCCAAGCCTCGTTGCGGAGCCACCAAGCCTTGTCTGGAACCGCAGAGACGCTCGGGCCACACCTCCCCGCTGTCGAGGCTGTCGTGTCGCCCAGCTCAGGCCCGTTCAGCTCGCTGCAGGCTGCAGAGTCCACCGGGACCTCCCAAGGCCCGCCGAAGCCCACCGGGACCTCCCGGCACCCGACACAGCCCCCCGCTCACCGCCAGTCCAGGTATTGAAGTCCAGGCTGGGAAGACCAATGAATCTAAGCCCAGGCTATTTAAATTAAGCCCAGATGATTCTTGTCCACCTCAGCCCCATCAGTAGCAAGGCAGGGGGTTGGTCAAATGGACCAAAAGAGCCGAAAGCCCCTGAAATTCCACAGCGCTAAGAGGGAAGGAGCAGGAGCAGCAGCGGCAGCGTCTCCTCCCAGCCGCCATCGTTTGCTATTAGTACTATTTAATCATTTGGGGATGGTACAAGTAAGAGGAAAAGCCCATCGTTCTCATGCACAAGATGAGATTCCAGAACCACCTGACTGTCTGATGACAGAAATAGAAATTACTATATGACTTTGGACTAATATCTCAAGGCAACTTCAATTTACAACTTGGAATGCTATTGATACTTAACTCTCTCCATTACTTTTTTTTAACTTTGGTGTGATTATGCCCATTCTTTTTTAAAAACAATAACAAGCACACATACAATTGAAGAAGACATGAAAAACTGATTTAAAATTTTCTAGAGAATGTGCCCTCTTTCAAAGCTTCACTTCTTAAGCATGTTAACGCTCAGATATGAAAACACAATGCAGCCATTTATATAATAAACAAAAATCAGAGAACAATAGTTGAATAAATAATCTTGCAACACTCACAGATCCCTGTGAGACTGTTTCCTTCAGGCTTTCTTCTTCCTCTTCCTTTAGAAACAGAAGAGCACCCCAAACAGAAAGCATGTTTTCTACTTCAGGTTTTCTTATCTACATAAAACACCAAGTCCCTCTGCTCATTACATATTTATTCTTCTTGGCAATGTTTATATTTAGTAACTCAAGGCCATTTAGCAGAAATTTCCAAACTCCATGAGGGTTAATTGAAGCTGCTTAATGTAGACTCAAGACCAACAATGGGATTATTTTCCCCCAATTGCTGGAGGTAGTTTGAAAGTGCATTTTTGTTTTGTTTTGTTTAATAGTAATTTTATTAAAAATTACAATTAAAAAGATAAAAACTAACAGAAACTAAAAAAGAAAAGAAGAAAAAGAAAAAAGAAAGAAAAATAAGAGTATAGTGAAGAAAAAGAAAAGAAATATATAAAGAAATGTATTTCCTCTTCAGCACAAGTATAAATAATTTTAGTAACTTATCACCTTCTCTTAAAATACAACTAATTATCTCTTCTTCCCATATCTCACCTCTTATGTATAAACAAATCCTTAAAGCCTCGTCATTCCGTCCTGATCAGCAGAAGTCCATTAAGGGCTACCAGAGATAATAACACCTATTTTAACCTTGATCAAATAAACTATATTCCTTCCTTCTATTTTTAACAATCTTGATCTTTAGTCCCTTCAAATAATGTCCTAGAGCTTGACTTCATTTTTTTCTTTGTCCCTTCTCACAATTTTTTTCAAAGCTTTAACAAGCCTCTTTTGTAAATCCAATATAGAAAAGTTATCCAGATCACTCCCTTGGTTTGCTATTTGTATGTCCCTTTTAACTAGTAAGACATATTTTCATTTCATTTGTATGTCCAGTGTGGCATCTTTTTCCATATCATTCTTGTAGCCTATCATTTTAAAATCCACTTTCAGATCAGTCTTAATCTTGCCTGGTAAAACCTGTTCCTCTTCCATAACATCTTTTAAACACAGTCTATCCATAGAAGCAGATACTCTTAAAATTAACTTCTGGGTCCATTGTTCAAAAATATCCTTCAGTATGTCCAATGTTGAAATATTTTGCTCCATTCTGTATTAATAAGTCAAATTTAAGTGTTCTTCTCCTTTAATTGTTATATTTAGTTCCCTCTGGTTCCTTCTAGTATCCAACCTTCAGAGTCTCATCCTATCATGTTACTTTTTTAAGAGAATTCAAAACAAAAGCATTTTCCCATGGGGAGGATTCTTATAATTAATTCCAAAATCTTATTTCAAATCCATCTGGACCCTTAGTCCATTTGTAACTCTCCAGAATCAAAGTTCTAATCATCCTTTTTGCAAAAGAAAAAAAAAAAAAAGTCCTTAAACTTGTATTTAAAACTACTTTCTCTAAGGATGGAAGAAAACTCAGCTGGTGCTGTAAAACATGTCAATCCAAAGATTCCTAATAGCTGAAAAGCAGTTAACAAGCAATAGCCAAAGTGATTAGAAAAGGAAGTATGCAAACCAGTGTCTTTTTTGAAGGTGCCAACTGTGGTTTGCACAAAAAGATGGCTATTCCCTCATCTCCCAGAGTTCTAAACCCAATGGAAACAACTGTCTTGTGGTCTCCTCATGAGTAGCAACTGTCTGGAGCACTTGTGGGCAATCTCAAGTCCTCTCCTTGTCTGGAGAGAAATTACAAAGAGCTGGTCTACTTGCCATCTCTTCATTCCACTGCAGTTGTCAAGCTGTCTTCAGTTTGCCATTTCTTCCCTGGAAGTCCCTGAAAGTGCATTTTTTAACGTGGTATAAATGTTTTGTCTCTGGTGCAAGTTTTTCTATTGTTTTATGACCTGAAGCAATAGTGGGACAAAAGAATATCATGCATAGTCTATGGAGAGTTGAGCCTTTTTCAAACCACTGTCAATTCTCTTCAAAGCTATTTACCGTCTCCAGCTGTAAATATGTATTGCTGTCTGTAAAGCCTTGCCTCAGTTGAGCAAAATACAGTATGTACCACTTCTTCTTCCATCAATAAGCCTGTAAGGCAAATTCACATGATGGGGCCTTATTTTAAGTAGGCTATTAAACTCAGAGCTCAGAGTTCCTGAATGAATTATTAAGATCAGAATGCCCACAAACAAATTTATGATGAAGAAGCCATGTATTTTAACAATTAGTAACAGCTTTTACCTGGAAGTTCTTCTTTTTAAGTCTTTTCCTATACTTTGTTATATGTCAGTCAATGCAATGTATTATTTCTCTTAACTTCACACTCCAACACATAATCTGATAAAGCTTTAGGGCAATCACTTAAGTAAATCAACTGTCTGAAAATCAACTCTTTTTCATAGATCTCAAGATTTCATATTCAAAATCTTCAGTTAAGAAGCTGGATATGGTATTGAATCTGTTATAAATCTGGAAGAGAAACTTCAAAAGTTTCCCAAATTTCAAGGACTGAAGTGCATTTTGTAATAAGTTATATGTATGCACAGCTATTTTTGCTTTTTAACATTTACTTTTTCAGGCTGCTCATGTCACATTTTCATTACTTTATTAGAATTAAACTCTCATTAGGATTTTGGAGGTGTCATAATTCATTGACCAGATACGTTCTTTTGGCCAGTTCAAGGCTGCTTCTCCACACACATATGTATATAGTCTCCACTGCACTAAGGAATGGGCCCATCTATTTAATTGGAATGAATTTGTTTCAGGCTAATTGGGTTTTCTAGCAGTACTCTCCTGGCTCACACCATACTAATGGCATACTGTACAAGATGCTATGGAAGCTGAAGTCTTGAACCAGGCCTTTTTGCACTTAATCGCTGATACTTTACCACCTATGCCACCAGTCTTCATTCTCAGGACATTAGGCCAAAACAGCCCCTCCAGGCGTTCAGATAAACATTAGAAAGATTTCAAATTGGGTAGAAAATGGGAAATGCATGCTGGCCCTGACCCTTTTTCCTTCTCAACCTTCCCTACAAAAGCCAGACATGTGAAGGATGCTGCACATAGTTCTGCTTTAACAGAGAGATTACATATATTTATATGCTAATTCACATGCAGTTCAAGGTTTGAGAGCTGGTCTTCTCTTGAGATTCATATGTGGATTCTCCTTGCTCTTTTGTACTTTGCTTTAATAACTTCATGTCAAGCAATACCTTCACCCACTGAGGACATTAATTTCCTTTCCCCCTTCTCCAGAAATTCAATAAATAATACAAGCTTCTTGGGAGAAGTTGTGAGGAGGCTGAATAAGAAATGGGAGGTGGTTTAGACATAAATGATCCACAGATGGCAGAGTTTGTTACTGGCTTATATAAATACCAGTTCCTTCTCCCCACTCAATCCCACTGGTGAGAAAAGATTCCTTATCTCTTTGTTGCCTTTTTAGGCTATCTTTCTTCCATTTCTTCTTTTCCTTGCCATGACAACATTTGGGAGAACTGATTTCTACTCCACATCTCTCTCCCACCCCATGCATATGTCCTGTGCACCTACTCACTTTTGTATCCTTCTGGCTGTTTAGTTTTGTTTTTCCATTTTTTACTCCTTGGAAAAGAGCCCTTCCTATTTTTGAAGGTCCCTAGCCTTACTTCCTTTTCTGGCTTCGCTTTGTTTTACCACAGCACCTTATCTCTTCAACTGATCTCTGCTTATTTCCTGTATCAGGAGATTCCTATTTCCCCTTATTCTAAATTCTTATTACAGACCATGGCCCTTTTAATTTAAATTTTAATCTATGATACCCTCCTGGGAAGCTCCCACCAGTTTGCATCAAACCTTATTAATTGTTTCCAAATTATGTTGCAACCTTTGGGTTTCACATACCTCTTCGTCTTTTTTTTTTGGCAATGGAAAAGCATTCACCAAATTTACCTCCTGCCTACTGAATCTGACCTTTTTCATAGTTGCTGTCTGCACTTGCTTTGGTCCTTCGACATCCTCTGTCTGATCCCCTACCTGATTTTAAGAGAGCCAGTTTGGTGTAGCAGTTAAGGCATCAGGCTAGAAACAAGGAGACCATGAGTTCTAGTCCCGCCTTAGGCACAAAGCCAATTGGGTGACCTTGGGTCAGTCACTCTCTCTCAACCCACTTCTGAAAAACCTTGCCAAATAAACTGCAGGGACTTGTCCAGGCACTTGCCAGGAGTCAAAAACTGACTTGAAGGTGCATGTACACACACACAGACACACACACTGATCTTTAGCTAGTCTTTAAGCACATATAACAGCTCTAGGCCTTTGCTCTTTATATGCCTGATCTAGTGTCTACCTCCTGATATCAGATACTGTAGATATGGGTCTGCTGGAACACTTTGAACTACTTTGGGGGGCTTATTAATACAAAACAACAGACTAGAAATTTTTGTAAACAAATTAATTAAATACATCGAATTTGTCAGTCAAATCCAAGCAATGTGCTATTCTTTCAAGGCCTTTGTTCTTCCCCCTTTAGGGTGTATGTGGTTCATAATAAAAATAAGACAAAATAATTTATAAAGTAGATTGTACTTGAAAAAAAAAGTGCACCCAGAATCTCCTGTGGCTTAATTGCTTTACTGCTAGATTTATAACTGTCCTGAATAGTGTATATGCATACTAGAAGGGTTAGATAAAATTTTACATAAACAAATAAATAGAAGGGACTGGCTGATATAAAAATAAAATGGTCCCTTCAGCTCAATATAATAAAACAAAGTAAGTGAAAAGTGTTCTACCTTTTGAGACACAAGTCTCAAAACACCATTAAAAGCAGCTTAAACATAAGGTTTGCTAAATCATGGCAGAATACAGTTTTTGCAAAAATTTAATTTATTTTGCGTAGGAAAAAGGGAGAAAATTCCACAGTAATTATGATCTGCCAGTAAATGCAATATTAGTTCCAATTAATCTGTCTTAATAATGGTGGAAGGGGGAGTAGTTAAATAAGACTGTATACTATCCCTTCAAATTAAATATGAAAAATTAACAATTTAATGCCAGAAATTTAATTCTGAAGTCTGGCAATTTCTGAGCCTCACATTCATTTTTTTCAGTTTCAGATATTTATTGTGAACATTTTCAGGTTTTTATCTTTTTTTAATTGCAGCTAGACTTAACTGAAATTCTAGAATCAGAAATATCAGGAACAGTGCTTAATAACAGCTAAACAGTAAATAAATTCATCCTTGCATGGTTAACCACTTGCACGGTAAAAGCATGCTAGTTTAAGTGGAATATAAAGGGGTGCCAATATATTTCTCGTAACCCTTCAAAACTCTCAGAATTGGATTTTGACTTCTTAACCCTGTGAGGTAGATTAACTCAGTGGTGATTATTTGCTTGAGGTACTAACTCTGCAAATCAGCTGGATTCCATCAGTTAAGCTTGTAATTGTAGTTAGTGAATCCTTACACAACTTCTTATGTAGCTGAATGTTCTGCTTTTCACAGAACTTATGCACATATCCATTATTTATTTATTGCAACATCTTTGCACTCATAATTCAAGGCGGTTAATTACATTATGGATTAGATAGTCCACTCCCTTTTCTAGATCAAGGATGAACCAGCTATAGACTTATAAAAATCCAAATATACAGATATTTTGGTACATTAGAAGGTGAATCTGAAAGTGAATGCCGCGTTGCATAGTGAATTCATCCACTGAATGCTTATCCTGACCATATGAGTTCTCAAAGAAAGTTCTGAGAACAACTGACAGAGAAGTGCTGAGTATAAGAATTAGGTTTTGATTTTTTGATTTCATTTTTTTTTGTCTTGGAACTTCTGGAATCAACCAAAGCAGAAACGGATAGAGCTCTGTTCATTTTAACAAGAAATTAAGAATTAGCAAGAAATTATTTCCTGTCTAGAAGGAGCAATGGCTAACTGCTACCTGGATCAGAAATTGATACGCCTGCTTGAGGGGCTGTTCATTTTATGAAGCTGATGAATGGTGTTTGGTTCAGAGAATGAAGCCATTGTTCCTGCTCTTTTGATTTTTGCTGAAATCAAATATTTTTTTTTAAAACTTAGCTGCTGGCTAGCTCCACGTCCAGCATTTGATCATTGTGTCTCCCACTTTCATTACAGTCTGCCTCTTGTGAAGGTATGTCAGTAGTCTTGCTAAACATTTAACACCATAGCCATGCGAAAGCAGTCCAAGAAGCCATTCCTGGAAATCAGATTAAAATGGGGAAAATATTCTGCTTCACCCTTTGCTACATTCTGTTTGTAGATGGCCACTGAGGGCATAGGCGGTTGTAGAAAGGGCTTGTGATTTTTTTCCTTCCCGTCATTCAAACATTTCAGGGGCCTGGAATGGTACTGTGATCATTTCTAGCAATGTACCGAAGTTGTATCAGATGCTCAAGTAGTTTCCAGAGCAAATAACCTGGTAGAAACTACTGGGAATAGTATGATTAATGCCTACTTGTCAACATTATATTGCTGGAGACCTAAGGAACTACTTTCAATGTACCCAAAGTGTGCTTAGTAGGATTTCAAATAAAAAAAAATATGTTTATTAAATAACAGAAGCACACAAACATCTAACAATCTGCTTTTGAAAAATATTCTCAGTTTCAAAGCTAATTTGTTAGGAGACACTAAAGGTAGCCAATATTTGAGCATATTTTTTTTTCCATGACACAATTAAAATTAATTATTTCTTAGCATATCCAGAAAGCATTGTAGGTTTCCCATTAAAATAGAATAATATGCAATGGGAACTGTTTTAAGTATGAGCTCTTTGGAAGAATGGCACAGAAAGAGCAAACATAGAGCATAAAAACTAGCGTATTTTGGAAAGAGTTAACACAGTATAGGTAGGCAGGTGTCTAGGACTAATCCATCTAGCATATATCTTAGCAAGCTCAAATCTCAAAAGCATCCATGCATAGGAAGCTAGGAATCAGAAATATATGCCTTGCTAAGGATGTGTCCTCACCTCTTGGAAATGCATTCAGGTAGAAAATCCCAGATATGATTGAAAAGAAATGGATTTTCACATTTATGTATAGGTTTTTTTATTTTATTTTGCTTAAATTATTAAAAGTAATTGGAATTCCAGGTTCTAATAGTCCATGCAGAGCTGTAAAGTATTGATTTCCTGAGCCTTTAGGGCAGCTTCTTGAAAAGTAGATAAAAATGCCATCTAGAAATAAAGTCCTTTTTCTATTCTGTAGAATAGAAAAGCTCATATGTGCTTCAGGTAATCATCAGTGGAGGAAAATAAGCATTCAGTAAAATCATTTAACATTCTTGTTCATAAAAAGTAAAGTAATTAAAATACATGTACAGCTTCATCATGAAGGTCATTAGGAGGAGATGAGTCATATAAACTGAAACAATGACACTGATAGAAACTTTTCAATATCAGAAGGACTTACATTTCCAGAAATAATACTTGGATAGTTGACAAATCAGTGTACAATTTAGACAAGTCTGTCTAATTGCTGTTAATTAATTGCAGTTAGTTCAAACAGAGATCAATCCCTGTCTTCAAATTTTGTTTGCTATAATAACACCAGAGTATTTTTATTCCAGGGCATCACCCTTGCACACATTCCCATCCCTACTGAGTCCTCACCCCCTAGAAAATATACTTGTTTCTTCAACAGATTCATATCTGATAAGTTCAGAGCCACCACAAAAATATCAACCTTTGTCTAATTCCTTGCCCTGAAAGTCATGAGTATAGTCACAGTTTTCTGAGCATAATGGGAAGCTTAAAAAAAAAAATCGACATTCAGAGTTAAATCTTTCTATCTATCTGTGTGCAATAAAGAAGGACAGGTATAGTTAAAAATCATTTCCAATTTCATTCATCTAAACCAGGCTACAGTGAATTGAGAGCATAAAAGGCCATATTTCACCCTAGAAGTAGCTTGCAAAACAAAAGATTTTGGAAATATAGGACATCCTCAGTATAGGATCTCCAACGGAGGATGCAGCTGCAGCATCTCACACAGATGACCATCAAGCCTTGACCTGACTATCTCCGGTAAAGAGGTGTTGACTCATTACCAAGGCATTCTGTTTTAGTCTCAGTTCTTACAGTTGGTAAGAGCCAGCAATCTCCATTCATTGGTTTTCTTTCTGTCCTCTGCACCAAGATGTAGCGGGTCTAATTCAGCTTCTGTGTCATAGTACTTCAAATATTCCTACTCTACTTTTGTGTCCCTATTCTTTTCCAGCCTAATCTTGGTAGCTCTCAAATTGTTCTTTCTATGGCTTGCTTATAGATCCTACTTTGGATCACAGACCTGACAGAAATAAATGCTATAATTGTCAACATTCTCTGTTCTAAACTGCTGGATCAGATCACACCATAGTTTATTATGAAAACATCATTCCAAGGCCTTCTGCAGGGATCCTTCCATGTTCTGCTAAACATCTTTAAACCTAGGCTTCTAAGTAGAGCATAATTAAATTACAGAACTTTAAGGAGATAAGCATTCCTGATAAGTCAATGTGCTTATGTGCAATGTTATCTGAAGTGCTTTCTTTGAGGATCAAATAGTCACTTTATAACAGATGGCTTGGTCTTAGTTCTCTGATTTTAATTTTATGGGTCCTGATGCTGTTTTTGTATGTACAGTGGATCCTATTACTTCCTGCTGTATTAACTCTGTATTCATTCTGATTTCAGCTTGAGTAGTGAGTTTTCCCCACTTTCCTCTTTTGAAATCTATTTAATATAGTGACCTTCATTTGAATATGAAATTATGAAAAGCAATATTTATCTTCCCCCACTCTCCTGCTTGCAATAAAAATAACTTTGTCAAAAATCTATTTTCCTTATCAAGTGCAGAACATTTAACACTCCATTTTTAAAGCAAACAGAGGAAATCTGTTTCTCTCCCAACCTCCTTTTTTCCCAGCTGTAAAGCTTAAGCATATTGTGTTTATGACAGAACTCATTTATATGTAACTAAACCTCACAGACTGTGTTTCCTAGGCGGCAAAAAAAGAAAAAAACTTCATGAAGGAAGAATGGAATGGGGTGGAGTGGAGTGGATGTTGAATCTGTTTTCCTGCCTGTTACTGCGCCTCTTCAGAACGCACAGTTTGCTTTTGTTTCTGTGATGCTCCCATTGTGATAAACTCTCTGGAAGGTACTAAAATCTGGAAAAAAACTGAAAAGGGAAAGTTGCTAACTTTTTTTATTGTGAAAATTATTTTGGTAGTATGTAAAGAAGTGAGAAGAAATCCTTTAGAAAGAGTGTACAGGGTGAGGGTGGGGGAATACAGACAGAAGAAAGGTTTAAATTCTTCTTCCCAGTTCCTATTAGACTTTGTAAAAAAGTCTAACCTTTCATGGAGTTGTCTTGTAATTATGTTGTTTTTTCTTTTAGCCATAATGCTACATTTGATATAGCTACATTCCTTTGCCATTGCTTGAAAAGTTGGTAGAACAAGACTGGAATCCACAGTGTCTGGTCTTCCTGTTTACTCAGACACACATGAATGAAGGCACTCTGGAGGAATTCATGATAGGCACTAGACTTAGCCAGCCATGCGAAGATTCCTAAAGGTCTGATGAAATTGTGGTTCAGGTAGAAGCTGCTCCAGTTGTACATATCTTGCACTAATAAAACTGAGCTACATATAATCCTTGAGCCTAGGCATGCACTGTCCTTGTGCTGCTTCTTCCTTCCATCCTTCTTATCACACTGCAGTTCAGCAATGCCATGAACCCTAGTTTCCTGTTATGTGTGCCAGGGCTGGATCACAAAACCACTAAAAAACCAAGTGGGAAATGATTAGTTAACCCAGAAAGTCTTGATTTACGATATGTGAAGAATAGCAACCAAGTCTTATAGAGACTTGAACATATTTTGTGTTATTAAGATGAGATATGCATTTCAGGATTGAGCCACAGCAAAAGCATAATTTTGTACCTACATAGATGCTCTGGAAGCCTCTAGAGTCTGGTGGAGACTCATGCTGTGATCATCAACTTCCTATAGGCTTGGCAGAAGCTACATGGAACTTAAGATCTGTCAGAGTTGTGATCTAACCCTTTAGCAGAATGAAAAGCAATGGAAGGGAAGGCCTGAGCAATCTTAAGTGGCTTAGAAAGTTCTAAATATATACCCTGAATTTTATAGTTATAATATGCCTTCTTGTTATAAGCCTAGTTAGAAATTCTGTCTTAGAGGTGATTAATAGATTTTTTTTCCTCTCTCTCTTAAAAAGTCACTCTTCTTCATCCAACTACTCAGAGAGAGAGAGAAAATAAAACACCCTCCAATTTACACAGTGCATACAGAAGGGCTCACCAAATCCTGCTCTGTGACACAGCAGTTTGGAAGTTTGGCTACAGAATAAGAAGCAATGCCTCCAATATTATAGGTCACCAACAGATGATAGTACTGATGCGCTAGAGGCTCTGACGTGTTCTTTAGCATCTGTTCTTTCACTTCAGTTGGCAGGAAATTGCTGTGAAAAAATGTTATGTTACTATTGTTTCTGAAATGGAAGCCTGCCTGAGTACTCATCAGTGCACTTTAAGCAAGGCACTGTGATTGAATTTTTGACTACCAAAAGTGTCCTCCAATTGAATTTTACTGCCAAAAGCAGATTGTTTGTGGTAATGACAGTGTTGATATGAATACTGTATTGCTGGGCCAAAAAAAAATGTAAAAATGGTGAACTGGGAAAAGCTAATTTGTGTGATCAAGAAGGAAGTGGGTGACATGTGATAGCAGCCAACAAATTTCACATGAGAAAGTTAATTAAGGAAATTGTCAGATCACTCAAAAGGAAGTTGCTGTCAAGCTTGGCATTTCAGAGGAACATGTGGGTCACGTTATTCACACATTATGTGGGATGGGTTCTTTGAATCTTGATGACAGAGAAAAAAGCTTCAAGAGTAGAAATTTGCCAACAAAGAGTGAAGAATTTTCTTCACAAGCATTGTGAAGCTGATGAAAAGGGCTTATCGTTATGACCCATAAATGAAGTATTAGCCTATGAAATACAGTATCATCACAAAAGTTCAGTTATGGGGGAGAAATTCAAAACCCAGTCTTCAGCAGGAAAATTCACAGTTTTGGGGGGATACTGATGGTATTATTCACATGAATTTCCTTAAACCTGGCACCACTAACAATACAGAGAACCACACTGCAACAATCAAAACTTTGAAACAATAGTAGTTTGGAAGCACAAGGAGGAAATTTTGTTGCTGCCCAAGAAGCAATTTTGAAGTTGGATCTCACCATCTTACTCTATCTGCCATACGAATCCAGACTAAGCAGCATGCCACTTCTGTCTTCTCAGAATTGAAGGACTATCTTTGGGGGTATCTGTTTGACTCAAAGAGGTGCTAAGGACTGTCAGGACCTGACTAAAGAGAAAGTGTGGTGTTATTTCACAACAACTTTAAGAATCTTGTCCATCATTGGCAGAAATATGTAGCAAACTGTGGTAATTATGCAGAGAAGTAAATACAGGCAATAAAAGAGCTCATTTCAAAGATTATTTCCCTCTTTCATTTATTAAAATGTCTCTTTAGTTATGGAGGTAGAGGCATTACTTTACATTCAACCCATATGTACATCTGAAGCTGTGACAAAGCATTTTGGTTCCTGAGACTAAATGTTCAGATGCTACCCTTCTTTTTCACTAGACAGTCCTGATAGCAATCAGATCTCTATCAGATGATGGTGACTGACACACATGAAATAAAATATAACACAACTACAGAAAGCAGGTTGAATGAATCCTCTAGCATGCAACCCTGCAGGAAAAGGTGTGATCAAGGCTAAATGTATGCTAGAGTATCTTCCCATGAAGGATGTCATATAAAAAACATTTTAAAAAATATTTGTCTTATTCCAAAGCTGGGTAAAATTAGGGCAGAGAGGTAAATATTAAGGGCAATTAAGCAATCATGCAAAAAAAAATCTGAAACAACAGTTTGACTAACTTAATAACAACATGAATTCAACAAACTAAATATCCAAGTCCCAAATTGTTTCAAGCTTAAATGTAAACTCAGAACTTTGAAACTGATCTCAGAAACAAAGTTGGGAAGTAATGTCGCCAAACTCTGTGCAAGTTGGTGGCAGAAATTTGCACTATCAGAAAAAAATAATGTAATGTAGCATGGGAAGAGGGGGAAACCCTAAGGCCAAATGAAGCTTTCTGGTGGCCATGAGTGACCTCCAAAATTCTCTCCAGATTGCCATCATAGATTGCATTTTAGTAGCTGGACCTGGATTGCCATAGCACCAATTGTAGTAGCTGCTCTCCTAATCAACCCTGGAGAAAGACCTAGTCACCCACACCACATGCACATTAAGAAGTAGCACCCTTCCAGCTGTGAACCTCATCTGGTGGTGAGTTGCAGTAGCTGCAATCAACTCTATAATCTATTGATGCACACAGCCAAGATTCATCATCCAAGATTTATAATGTTTACACTGAAGGAAGTCTTATTTAGCAGAGATGTAGAAATTTCATTAGCCGCTTCTTTCTTCCAGTATAAAGCAAATAATAAAAGGAAGACAGTATTAAAGCCACTCTTCCAGAGTAAGAACTCACTTGTTACAGGATAAATTGGAAACAATTCATCTGTTATTCATAATAATACAAGACCAATCCATTGCTATCCTCAGTCTTCTCCAATTAGGGAGAAGTGAGTATCTGAATACTGGCGTCCATTGCTACTTTACATAAGTGCTTCAGGCTTTCTTGAAGTGGACTTTCCTCTTCGACTACTCATTATTATTGCTAATGCTGCATTGTTGCAAATTCTGCTCAGCAATCTGGGGGAAAGGAGATTCTATGGTATAATACCCAAGAAACACCAGGCTGCATAATATTGCAGAGTGTCTCAGAAACTTTCCGGCCTTGGCTGTCACTGATTTTGTTATCAGTCTTCTTTCTTGCCAGGCAATAGCAAAGAAACCAGAATATGCCACTTTGCAAAATTCACTTCCAAGAATGATTGAACCTGCCACTTTTGCATAGAAACCACACACTCTTGTAGAATGTATTTATCTGCTTGAACCAAATTAATACACCTTGTAGATTGCAAGGAATTTGGCAGAAACTGACAGAGCTTACAACTGTTTTTATTCTCCTTTAGTCTTGTTTAAGCTTGAAAAAAACAAAGGTACATTGGTGATACATTGTCAGGAAAATGTAATTCAAGCTGCTCCATAACAGCTGTTGATGCATTATTCATTATTCAAGAGTTCTAAATATTAATATCCAAATAATAATTATATGGAACATTCATATCATCTATCAAAGGTTCTGACATTGAGGGTGTTGTTGCATTGTTGCTTGAATTTTAGTAACTAAAGATTTGAACAAACACCTGTAACACCTGGACACCTGTAAGAAGTAAAGTGGAAGTAATTATAAGATGTTTTCACTTTAGCGACTCTAACATTTCATTCCACTAGAAAACCTGAGCTCAATATACAAGATATATAGCAAGAGAGAAATAGGAAACTGGACTGGTGGAAATCCTGTTTGTTTTACAGTACTATCCACATTGGTAAGGCAGAGTTCCAGTCCAGTGTTTTTAAATTGATTTTTAAAATATATTAAAATTGTATTATTTTTTACAAAAGTTGGTAACATGTTGGAATTTTCTATCCTTTTCCCGTAATTTAGGTTACTGTTAATGTAAATTGCCCAAGAATCTTTTATAAATGCAATCATGCTATCATTTTTTTTAATGTATGAATTTTCTCCAAGCATTATCTTGTTAAACCTAATTATTGTGTGCTTGTATCTGTCATGAGTAAGGATGGCGAGCAGGGGGCTCTCACCCAGACTGTCAAGCGCATGCGTAGCACTGAGGAACTGTTCAGCCATTCAAAGAGACACAGATCGGGACCGCCTTAACCCTTGGGGTTTATATGGCTGGGTTTTCCCACGCTTTCTCAGTTTGTTAGGATTCTTGTTAAGTACTACTAATAAATATTAGAGACCAAGTCCTCGCCTCAGTGTGTTTCCTGGTAATCAGGACAGTATCTTTCAGTAATGGATCTGTTTAGGCTTCTTTATATGTGGATTTTGATCAGGGAAAGGCTAATTCTAGCAGGCTGGTCTGGTCAGAGCAGTACACTCACAGCTGAGGGCTGAATTTATAACAAAATTCTTTGACATTACTAGAAATAAAACAGGTGCCACACCATTAATATGTGTAGGAATTATTTTGAGAAGTCCCTGGAGAACCCAACACAGATATGTTGGGGTCAGTTTCATGACATAAAATAGTCATATGTCCTGACTAAACCTTAAATAAACTTCCTTTTGGAAGAACTCCTTCTGAGAACTCCAGAGGTCTTTATCATGACCTCATCTCACACAGGTCAACAACTCAGCCTGACATTTTCAAAGGGCATCCAAAAACAAGGCTTGTAAGATTAGTAATGGCAATTTTTTCCTTGTCTTTTTACTAAGGAAAAAATTAAACAACCAGCTGTTTGCTCACAACTCAAATACATAGTAAGGCCTGGCAATTGTAGGTAAGAAATTGTAACTGAGACTAGGATCCTCACTCTTTTCTGTATTGCTGAAGACTCAATTACCATTTCACATCTATTCTCTCTCTAAAGGTAAAGGTTTCCCTTGACGTAAAGTCCAGTCGTGTCCGACTCTAGGGGGTGGTGCTCATCTCCGTTTCTAAGCCTTGGAGCCGGCGTTGTCATAGACACTTCCGGGTCATGTGGCCAGCATGACTCACGGAATGCCATTACCTTCCCGCCGAAGCAGTACCTATTGATCTACTCACATTTGCATGTTTTCGAACTGCTAGGTGAGCAGGAGCTGGGACGAGCAACGGGAGCTCACCCCGCCGCGCAGTTTCGAACCGCCGACCTTCCGAGCGACAGCTCAGCGGTTTAACCCGCAGCGCCACCGCGTCCCTCATTCTCTCTCTAGACAGACAAATAAGGAATAATTGAAGCCTTGATAGTTTTCTGCTGTTAATGCTTTCCTGCTGTTCCTACATTCAGCAAATACTAATCTAACCTAATTTAGGAAATATGGAGAGCTTTGCTGGACCAATTTATTTGCACACTGTTACATTGGGGGTATTTAACCTTCCTTGAATTGGGCCTGTTATATAGAAGCAAATGCCATTGAAATCAGTTGATTTCTAGGATATATATGGAATGTAATGGAAGAGCAACAGCTCAGTGATGAAGCACATGTTTTGCATGCAAAGTGACCCACACCCAATACTTGGGCACATCCACATTGGCTCTCTACATTGCTCCAGAATAGTTTCAATCTGTTGCTTGTTTTTCAAAAGCTGAACTGATTTATTTTGTGATGCAGCCAAAATCTCTCACACACACATGCACAAAGCTAACTTTCCATTTGTTCCACTGAAACTCTGCAGTGCTTGCAAACAATCTGTTTTCCCATTGATAAGAACTCTAACCTCACTCTAGCTCCCAGGCATCAGCTGATGTAGCATTTGCTTCCCAGCTCCTTATAGAAAAAATATGAACTGATGGATTGATGCAAGTCCTTACAGGGGGGAAGGCAGCTTGAGCCATCACAGCAATGTTCAAATTATATATTTCTTTTGCATATGGTTATACAAATGTAGATCATTCTCTTAATCCACTTTAAAATGCAGCAAGACCTGTACTGTCTGCAGATCCCTGTGATTGTTATTGTATACAATATCCTATGTGAAAGGAAGAAGGACAAGGGTTTTCTGTTTCTCACTTACTTTAATATACAGAGAACAAAGATGCTTATTTCCCATCCCATTCCCAACAAGTGATTGTCAGGTAGATGACACATAGTGGTGCTAGTAATTTCGAATATATCCCCTGCTTTCCTTCACTTGAGCCACTGCAGGAATATTTAGTTATTGGGAAAAGTCACTGGCTGCAAAATTGTCAGCCTATTACCCTTCAACGTCACAACTAGCAAGAGACTTTTAAATAAATAGTGTAATGATGGTTTGGCAACTTAACTGCTACCCTTTTATAACAACTGTTAAGATTCATTTTGCAAATTACTAGATTAATGTATATATGTCTAGATACTTGATTGGGGGACTAGTAATTTCTCTCTCTTTTTTTTCTTTTCTTTTTCTATGGAAGGCAATAAGGTGATTCTGTTGCTCTAAGACTTATAGTAGCTTGGAGTAAATGAGTTACTGAATAGTGGTTTTGCAGTCACCTACTGAGAAGCTGAAGGAAGATCATTGATTGGTTTATGGCAATCCTTACTTATTCTCTGTGGTTCATATTAGCAGGTTGAAGACATTTACAGATTGTCTTCAAAGTGGTGACTAAAAAATTAGGGAGTAGAAATAGTATGGTTTAGAAGTGTCTTAATATCTCCAGGTAGAGCTGAAAAAGATCCCTGTGTGACTCCTATAAGACTTGCTTCTGTTTACTGTGGATAACATTAAGCCAGAGGTACCAACAGTCTGACTCAGTAAAAGGTTATTAAAAGTATTGGTCTTGGTAAACAGCACTCTGTCTAAAAAACAGTTTTGAATTTAATTTAGTTGATAAGGGAGCCACACAGATCTCATGGGAATCTCATTCCAGAGAGCGAGCATTGAATAGAGAAGGCACACTCCTTGGATCCCAATAGATAGCACTGTTTAATTGAAGGAACCTGGAGTGAGTCAACCCTGTCAGTGTGTACCAGCTGGGCAGAAACTATGGGACATAGGTGGTCCCTCGAATAACCTAGCCCTATGCCGTGTAGGGCTTTAGAGTGATAGCAACTACCTTGAATTGCACTTGAAAGCATACTGGCAACCAGTGCAGCTTGCAAAGCAGAGATATCACATTGGCATACTGAGGCATGCACATCACTGCTGCATTCTGGACCAGTTGAGGCTTCTGAGGTTTTCAAAGGCAGCCCCATGTAGAGCACAATGCAGTAGTTGAGCTGTGAGGTGATTAGGGAAAGAGTGATTGTCTGAAGGGCCTCCTGATCCAGGAAGGGGCATAACTGGTACACCAGACGGAGCTGTGCAAAAACTCTTTTGGACACAGCTGCCATCTGATCTTCCAGCAGGAGCTGTGAGTCCAATAAAACCCCCAGATTGTGCACCACTCTTGAATGGGAAAATGCTACCCATCCAAGAATAGGTATGGAAGATCCCTGGATCCTAACATCCCCAGCTACATGACCTTGGTAGGATTGACTTAGAGACAATTCCTCCCCATCCAGGCCCATACAGCCTCCAGGCGCTGAGACAAGATCCCAATGGCCTCACTTGGCTAGCCTGGAGTCAAAAATATAATCGGTTATCATCAGCATATTTCTGATATTGAACCCCAAACCGGCAGATAACCTGACCTAGCTGTTTTATGTTAACAAGAGGGGAGAGTGTCAAAGCCTGTGACACTCCACATGGGAGTGGCATAGGGGACAATCTCTCCCTCACAACAATACCAGCTGGAACTACCATTTAGGAAGGAAGAGAACAGCTGTAAAATGGTGCCCCCAATTCCAAACACCTGCAGTTGGTTGAGAAGGATACTGTCCTGTCCCAGGGCTCACACACCAATGCACACAAAGGAGTACAGTTCAAAAGGCTTTACTCTGGTTGAGCAATTACAGCAGGGGCAAGCAGAGTGTGTATGCAGTTGCACACAAAGTCTCAAGCAGTTCTGAATCCTTTGGAAAATTTGCAGGCAAGTTCCTTGTAAGCAAAGTTCAAAGCAGCAGGCAAAAGTATCAGGGCACATCCTAGAGGTCATAACGTTGTTAGTAGGTCATCAGCCAGTATGGGACTAAAAGAACAGAGTTTTCACAAGCAAGAGTCCAGGGATCAACAGACAGAGTTTCTGGTAAATGGAGCAGATGTTCCCAATGATGGATTGCTTGCTAGTTGTGGCTCTAAAATAGAGTTCCACCCAATGCAAGCAACCACTGGTGGAAATGCCTTTGCCTCACAAGAAAGCATGCAGACCTCCTCTGTTCTGTCCTTTGCTCAGCCCTAAGCGCCTTAGGGCTGGTAGAAAGTCCTGGATCAGACTCCCTCATCTTCTTCTGCTTCCTGCTGCTCTCTGAGGTAGGCTGCTGTTCCACAGGGTCCTCTGAGGTGATCTCTGCTTCCTCAGACTCTGCAGAGTCAGAGCTGGCCCTGACATATACCTTGGACAATGGTATCAAAGGCTGCTGAGAGATCAAGGAGCATAAGGATGGATGCACCACCCCCATCCTGGCTCTGCCACAAGTCATCAACAAGCACAACCAAAGCTGTCTCAGTCCTTAATCCCAACCTGAAACCCTCCTGAAATCCATCTAGATAATCAGCTTCCTCCAGGGTTCTCTACAGTTGCAGTCCAACCACCTTCTCAACAACCTTCCTCCCCCCCCATCCAAAAAAGGAAGGTTGGAGACAAGACAATTGTCTAAAACCATTGACCAAAGCTGGCCTTGGGACACACCACCACCTCCAGGGGCAAAGACCTAATTCCTCTCTCAACAAGGCCAACATCATAGCATGAACCCAACTACAGGTCACCTCCCTGGCTTCCTTAACAACCCAGAAGGGTCTTGGGTCCAATAAACTTGAGGTGGCTGAATGGACAGTCAGAGAATCCAGGCCACTTCCTCAGGAGTCACCAACTTGAACTCAACCCAGTGCACACCACCAAACCAATCCCCACATACCTCATCTGGACCTGTCCAGTTGGAGTCCAACTCAGAGCAGATCTGAGAAACTTATTCACCAAATAGCCAGAATATTCTTCACGGCAGCCCAGTAGATGTTTATGTGGATCATCCCCTGGTCACCCTTAAAAGGGCTGCTGGACAGCTGTTGACAGATGCAGTAATGGCACAGGAATATTGACATTTCACTGACCTTATTGCCACAAGGAAATCCCAAACATTGACTCTTACTCATGTCCAGCCAGACTCACTTCAGAGCCGACAGTGTCAGTGAGGCCTGGAGGGACTGGATTTTTTTTCTGAGCTAGCTGTCCCTCTGCCGCCTCCCAAATGAGTTTCCTTTCCTCCATTCTATCCTCTTTCTCACTGCCTGACCTTTGGGCTGAAGCTAGTTAAACTATAACCTGAAGCCAGCAAGACTAGGATGCTTTCTATTTCTTCCCAAAATCTGTACTTTTGTTTACATACCCACCTATCTGAGAAGATCCCGGCAATTTTGCTTACAACTATAACCTTTTCCAACTTCCCTGCAAACCAATGAGATGTATTAGTTTTGGAACTAAGAAGTAATTACATGTTCAATAGTTTCTGGCAAGTCAATGGGCCAGCTAGTTTGACCTTCTCCTGCATCCAACATCTCACTAGATCACAGAATGCTTTCATTCCAATATGTGCCTCATTTAGTGTAGCTGAAAAGGAATTGTCTACACTGCAGTGGCTTTATAGATTCAGGGTCTAAAAGTGAATCTTCCTGACAGCCTAATGAAGCTGTCAAGAATCCCCCCTTTTTTTTCCCCTGCCTGCAATTGGACACCTGATGTGTACAGATTTCATTCTTGCTGCTTTTTCACAGCTTACTAATTCTGGAAATAAATAGGTCTGTTTCATAGTGTTGCTTGTCGGAGTGGGACTAGGGAAATTGAACATGGGTAGACATGGTCCCTGTAATGAAAATGTAGCAATCCATCCATGCAATAATCTTATTCAGGGAACTAACAGAAAGGTTGTTTACATCTGTGAAAGGGCATTTTGATCAAATGTCTGAGGACCAAGATCATATTTTGCATCTACTGTTTTATTTTCTCTAGATCTCTGTGAAGTGTCTTTTAGATGCTGTATATTTCTGAGATTATACTTCCCCCCGCCAACACGCTTTTTGAAAGTGAAAACTAGGAAATGAAAAGTGCCAAAGAAATACACCTCTGTTTCTATTTATAAAAATAAACGTCAAAGCTACATCTTGCTTTGGTATATGAAAATAATGCTCAGTACCTCATTGATTAAAATGAAAGCTTAACATCTGGATACAATTTTTTAAAATTGGCCAAAATCTTGGGAGATAACCAAAGACAATATTTTGTTTTTCTCACCCTGGATTATGCAAGATTTCAGACTGGAATATCAAACTGTCATGAGATTTGGTAATGTAATTAATTTATTTAAATGTTGGGGTCCATAGTCAAGATCTGTACAGTTATATGCACCATGGGGTCTGCAGATGTCCTGGAAGATTATGAAAAAGACTGGAGGAATTTCATTTTTTTTCCACTTATTTGAATCAGCCTTGAATGTGGCAGCTATTCAGAACACGTATCTAGATTATGCCACTATATGAATCTCTAGTACTATATTAGCTGGTTTTTATATGATTAAAATGCATTTTATTTACTTTATTTGTTGCACTTGCTTGATAAGTAATATATTGTAGACACCTCTGTTATTATCTTCTCCCTGCAAGATACTGAACAAGAGAGTTATCTCACAAGATGTTAAAGGTATAAGGATTAGGCCTGTTAATATAACGATTACATATATTACTTAATCAAGGGATCTACCCAATCCCATCCTAAGAGGACTCTGAGTTGTTTGTAAAAGTATCTTAGTATCACAAAGTAAATTGTTGTCTTTTTTATGTTTGGGGAAAATCAGTTTAGCAATTAATTTTATTTGCAAGCATTTGTGAAAAATTAAGTAGCATTGCAATTAACTGTGTGCCTCATTTGCAAATTACCTTCACCTAATAGGCATTTTCAGTTAACATTATTGTACAACAGGATTTTTCACTTTTGCAGACTTTTAGTGGTCTGAACTTTTAGAATATCAAGCTGTATCAGTTTAATTTTAAAAGCTATAAAGAAGGCATTTCAGCAGGCACAGTTTGTCATGTTGTGGTACTACAGTATATAGCAGTTCAGTGTTCATGCTGCTTTTTCTTGCTGGGAAATCCTCGTGAGGTCCAGCAGCCAGATGTGTAGACTATTTAGCCATGACAAGTCACACTGCCCCGGGTGCACCACGTGGAGGCTTTTCTACATTGCACCGAGTTGGGCTGAGAGAAAGTGACTGGCCCAAGGTCACCCAGCCAGCTTTCATGCCTAAGGCAGGACAAGAATTCACAGACACCTGGTTTCTAGCGAGCACCTTAACCACTAAACCAAACTGACCCTCGATAAATTGTTTTTAAAAAAAACCTACAGTATATCATAAGAAAATTATGCCTGATAAAAATACCTGTTCTTTATAGCCAGTTTGTATCAAGTCTGACAAGGAATCCAAAACATAGTGTCTCAGAGAATATAGTCTAACCTGACCAGATCCATAGGCTTCTGATCTTGCTGGCCGCATATGAGTTTTGTGGAATTAAATAGCAAGACTGGAGTTGGCTGAAGTGTAACAGGTAACCAGTTTCACAAGAGGCTTGGACCACAAGTTTTTTAAGAGATGATAGGATCACGTATAGAGTCCTTTCTAAAGGTAGAAAGGAATTCTGAAATAATGAAATAGTTCTTATTTTCCCTTCCTAGCTTCAAACCTAGTTTGAAGCATGTTTTAAACTGCAATGATATATCTCAGCATCAACCAGGTGACTTTATTTATTTCAGATATAGTCATTTTTACTGCACAGGTGACTAAGAAAGAACTTAACATGTGTGAATTTATGGTTTCATTCATTCATTCATTGGTTCAGAAACTGATTCTATGACATTGTTAAAAAAAAGCTGCACATGGTTCAACAATTATTTGGGAGAAGTGTTTTTTATTATTATTTTGGATGGGTGTGAGTGCAATGCCTCTCTTCTATTCATTAAAGCACCCCAACTGAGCTTGAAGAAAAGTTGTGGCTTTTTTAAAAGTGACATCAACTTTAATAAGTTGACTCCTTAAAGCTGCCACATCTTTTCTTCAGGCCCAAGCGAAAACCTTAAAAAGTCAGGCTTCCTTAATGACTATCAGGGAGATAGTACATTTGCACTTGTATGAAGTCTTCAGGACTTCTAAATCATTATCAAAGTAGGCACAGCTATAGAACGAAGCAAGGATACCAAATTTGCTTCCAAAACAGAAAAGGCATGAATTCTCACAGCAATCCTTAGAAATAATCATATCAAAGTTGCAACTTCCTAATTTTTTTAAAAAAAATTATTCTAAAAAAAATATTACTTCATATGCTGAGATATGCTTCTGCTGTATATTTGTCACAGGTAAATGTGCATGTATTAGTTATATAAACTGCAATTGTTGGCCACCCAAAGTAGCCTAGGAACTGCCAAAGGTGAGGACAGGTTGGTTAATGGTCTCCCTGGCAGAATTCCAAGAAAAAATAATCTCTCCAAACCTGCTATTTATATTTTATAAGAAGTCTCTATTAGTGCAACTTCAGAAAAGAGATTTCATACACCCCATCCTTAGCCCATTCCGTTATTTGGAACTACCAAATTATCTATTTGCTGTCATCTTGTGGTCATCCAATTTTTTGCAGCTACTTCAGATTATTCAATAATTGCTTTGCACTTAAAAAAAATTAAAGCACATTGACTTCCTGTGAGCACCATGGTGAGCTGACATCTTGCTGTCTAGCAAAACAGCTTTTGCGAGGGAAATCATGGCTGGATGCTGGTGTAATCTCTCTGGAACAAAGGAGAGATTGTTGAGATCATCCTCATGACTCTGGACAGCTGCTCCTTGTAAGTAGACCATGGAAACTGTCATTTTATGAGTGGAGTGACTGGGAGTCCAGTTTACATTGAGCTCACGCTTGCAAAGCAGGCTTTACAGACATTAAGCTCGACCAAGCCTTATATCTTAATCACATTTTTGGATTGGGTTTTTTGGGGGGAGGGGGGTTAATATTGGGGAAATTGGGACCCTTCAGACCAGCAAGGTTTTACTGTATTCATTGGGTGAGTCTATGCAATGGTGTAAATTTGATTTTAACAGCTTTGAAAATATATGACTTTTTTGGACTATGCAGCAAAAGGGTGCTTATTATATGGATTTTGGAAAGTTAATAACATATTAATGGGCCAGAGAGATTTGGAATTATAGTTCTGAATTAATTAGAAGATATTTTCTCATGGGGAGAATGGAGATTGCTTTGGTTTCTTTATGATAAGGAGACCTTGATGGTTGGACGCTAGAGGGAGCCAGAGGATAAAGAAAATGGAGCAGAAATCTATAGTGCAAACTTTTGAATATGTCTCAGCCAAGCTATTGGACAGAATGGATCAATTGCTTATGGACAAAGCAGGTTCTAATGAAGTTGTAAAACAAGACCAAGTTGCAATGGATGTTTATGAAATTAACTTGAAAGGGGATTTAACTGTAATACAAATGGATCTGATAGATGACTTATTCACTGAAGGAGATGAACAGATATCAAACCATGAAGCTGATTTGGATATTTTTTTTTTCTTCTGGATATACAAAAGAGCTCTGCTAAGGTTTGGAAGGACTTTTTTAGAAGTGACAAAAAAAGGGATGAATTTTACCTAATGGATATAGTAAAGAAATCTGTTAAAGTTCTGAAGGATTTTTGCCCTGATACACAGATAACCAGCAAACCACATCTGGAACTTTTTTTTGAAGGGGTTGAGGAATACTTTTAAAAACTCAGGGAAGGTTTATAAGGTTGGCTTCTTTGTCCAGGGCTAAAAGAGGAAAATAGTTATATCAGGTTGCCCTTACTGGACTTTTGCTGGCAAAGAATGATTAACGAAGCATTTGGTTTTTGTTTTTGGTTTTTTTTACCTAAAAGATGAGTTATGGGAAAAAGAGAAAATGTGTTTTATTTAGAGACGGTGATAAGCTACTAAAATTGTTTTTACCTGCTGGATGAAGGAGGAAGTCACTTTTCTTTTCTTTATCCTTCTCTTTTCCTTTTTCCTTTCTTTTTTCTTTTCTACACATGCACCTCTTTTTCCTTTTTTTTCTGTTTGATTTTTTGTAGTTTGTATCCACTTTTATTCGTTTCATTTATAATTTTTAATAAAATTATTTGAAAAAAATTAAAGCACATTAAATCCATTTATTCAATTCATGCATAGTATGAATTGAAAGATTGCTATTTTTTTAAAGTAGCCTTGCAGTCAGATTAGGATCTGTGGATACACTGATTTACCTGGTGTAGTGCTTTGTCTCAGCTAGGATTTTTCTTAAAATTGCCTCTTTTGATTAGGATAGGACAATATATTTAAATATGAGAAATGTTTCTAAGAACAGAAACCATAGTAGCCTTATAAAAATGTTTCAGCTGGTTCGGTCTGAAAATGCAGAGGGACTTCAGAAAGGTTCTTTGCATTTTTTTTCAAGGCCACAATCCTTAATATCATGCCTAACCTATATTAAATACCAGTCCACAGATACCAGTTTGCAAAGTTCTTTCAAAGACCTCTCCCCTCAGATCTGGATAAAGGAAAACAAAAGCTAAACTCTAATCAGCATTTGATAGAGATCAAAAGCTTTCCCCCAAATTTGCATGTCTTAAATGCAGACATCATTGCTGTAAATGGATGCAGATTTAAAGCCTCGTTGTCCCAGGAAAGGCAATTTTGAGGAGAGTTTGCTGATGAGGAGCTAAAAGCTAACTTCTTCCTGAATGCTATTCAATCTCCCTCATTTAAAAAAACAAAGGCTATTGACATCACTGGAGGCTATTTTAGTTACTAATCACTATAGAAGAGCTGAAAAGATGTGTGCAATATTAAACCCAAAGTGGCAAGGAAGCTTCAGAACCTACATGAGCTCCCTGACTGTACCTGTTAACTGTTCCTTAAATGAAAGGAATGATCCTTTCCTGGGCTTGCACAATAGCTGCGCAGGGTCTGGAAATGCACCTGAGTTAAAAAGGAGGTGGCACATAGGGCTGCAGTTCCATACACTGGTGGCATGTTTCCCCTGCTCAGAATCAAGAATTCATCCCCCAGCCCTGAGTTAAGTAATCCTGAACCACCACCACCCACCACCACCACCAACCCACCCTCAAAATCATTGTTTGATTCTTGAACCAGTCAAGATTAGAATTTCCTGTTATGGGTGAGAGACTCCTATGGTTTAGGCTTGGCTTTGCTTTTCAGATGCGTTGTTAGTTATTTTAGTTATATTCTCTACCCAGATAACTATAAAAATGCTTGTTTGCCTGCTGTAAGTAGGCATTCCCTTTTGAAATCATCACATTTGTGCATAGAACAGGATTAAGTGTTCAAATAGTGCATATGAAGAAATACTTTAAAGTAATGGGGAAATTACCTACCTAAGTTACCTATTAAAGTTTTAAAGGACTCACTCCAATCACAACAACCATGGTATGTGTGGTGTGGTTTTTATGGAGCACTTAGGATAAAGAAGGAAATCAGCCTAGAAAAACAAACATTTTTGCATAGTACAGTTATGTGTACATGGCTGGCTCCTAAACCAGGGTTAAATATTTAATATTTTTCAGACCTCCTAAGTAGTTTCTCTTTGCTGACTGTTTCTTTGCTTGTTCTGCTAGGAAGGAAAATAAGAGTCAGGAACAAGACTAGAACAGTCAAGATGAATTCCTCCATTCTTTCATAAGCTATTAGATGCTGTAGCATGGGAGAAAACTATTTATTTATTGCCTAATATTAGAACACACCATTTTGTTCACAGTATCTCCAATGTCCTTATTTCTTATAAAACAAAATAAAAATGCTACTAATGCCATTAAGGTAGTGTTCATAATTGATCCATCTACATACTATTCTAAGTAATATTTTTGTTGAGATTATTAGACAAAAATGAACATGCATTAGACTGTGCAAAGCTTTCAAATGTCTTGCAAAGCACACTGCTTGCATGAAGCATCTCTCTCCTGAACATTAAAGCAGTTGCATCTTCCAGAAGATTCAGCCCATCATAGTTTATGCACATAAAATAGCTCCTTTCAAGTACTCTGCACATCCCTAAAACCACACATGATCTTAGCCCAAAGGCTGGTAAGAGTAGACTAAAAGGAAATAAAGGAACATTACTTAATGGATTACAATCTGTAGTTGTGTTATCCCGCTACTGCTTGATGTGGTTATATGGTTCATTGCACCATGGGAAAATTTTGTTTAGTACCTACAGTATTTGTGCATTTTTATATCTCCTATGATTATATTGTTAATGTATGCACTTATACATAGTTGGATATGCTTATTCTTTTAATCGTGCTGGTCTTGACTGTAATAAACTTTAAGCAACTAATGCATAAATCCACAATATGTGTTGATTAATATATATTGCAATAATACTATAAGGTAAGCCTGGAAATTTATATCATAAACAGGACAATTACAAAAATATTGACCAAATTGCTTGAAAAAATCTCTTCCTTGTCTTTTCCATCCAAACACACATATACACACACACAGTCAATTCTCATAATTCGCAGTAGTTACATTGTATAAAGTCACCACAAACACTGAATTAGTGAACACTGAAACCTCAACTGGGAACGTGCATGTCAGGCAACTCAAATTTTTCACTATTCTCCATGTCTGTGGATTACTGTGAAAGCGCCGCAAGTATTGATTTTGTAGTTACAAATACATTTTAGCCAGTAGACGAATTTGCAAATACAGAATCCCGCAAATAAGGAAAATCAACTGTACTTACTGTACTTAAGCATTGTCAAACACATATCAGCAATTCAATGCTGCATATCCGGTATAGATTTTTTTTTCCTTCCAGCGTTGTATAACAATGTTTTTGTAATGATTGCCTATTCAAAATCACTATCAGACTCACACAAGGCTTTCATGGATATCTGATTTAACGATGAATAGTATGCAGGATCACAAGCAAAGCTGAGAATAGTAAAAGTGTGGGATTTCTCCCAGTAAAAACCAAGGCAGTGTCCAGTCCCTCCCCCCAGAGTCAGTACAATTCCCTTCCCTGCAGGTGCCCCTAACGGTTTCTGCCAGTCTTCAGGAAATGTCCTTGACCAGTCAAGACATTCTTCACTCCTTGCATCACAGCCTGGTACAAGGGAACAGGAGCAGCCCCCTCCCATACAGCAACCCGTGTCAGCACCAACAGGGCATGGGAACATGTTACGATGTTTTCCAGGAACATTGGAACAGGGACCGTGACAGTTTTCTTTTTGGGCCAAGTGTTTCCCAGCTAAGTGAAGACTCCACAATTCTTGATGTCCTGAGAGATTCCAAATACTGAGGTTGTGCTAAGGAGAATAGATAGATCTGTGGCAAACACTGATAAGAAATCATGTTGATAATCTGTGAATTTCATCCCAAACTGCAGCAGAAGTAGGACAGCCCCAAACCTAATGAGTTAATGTTCTGAACTGCTTCTCCAATAGAAGGCAGTTGTAATTGATCCTTACTAAATATTTTTGGAGGTTGAAACAATATTTGGGGGAATCTTAAAATAAAATAATCTAGTTCCACATTTTATAAAAGCAATCTTCTGTTGATTTAGAAGAACAGGACATTAAGGGCTCATTATTCCAGTTAGACACAACAAATAATTATCAGTTCCATATACATACTTCCAATTTCTTATAAAGTTACTTGACTAGCAGCTACACCTCCCCCCAAATAGATTGACCAGCTATCATATTTTAAGACTGAGTAACTCTTTGTAAGTAAAACAAGAAAGAAAACTATACCTGACACCATACTGTTTATTAAAACTGATCCTCAAAGAAACAAGGATTCTGATAGTAGTCAAGATTTCAGTGACATCAAATAGAACTTTCAAATTAAATCCAAAAAGTCTCTGAATTCTTAATTCCATATTCCAACCAGTAACTGAAACTAAAATAAATGTCCAATGATAGGCTTGAAAGTGTAAAAAGCAAAATCCACCCTTCCCAGTTGGCAATTTCAACATGTAGTAACAGTATCAAACAGTGCCTCTGGCAAAGAAAATTAATTAATTCAATTAATTAAAGTCAATTCATTTAAAGTCAAATTGACTTTTAATTAAAAGTCAATTAATTCATGATGGAATAAAAAGAAGAAGAAAGTGAAATCAAAACTTGGAGTTAATTTATCTTTAAAAATAAATCTAACTCATCAATCACATTTATCTTACACCAAATACTCAAAAGAATTCTAGGCATAGCATGTTTTGTGAACCATTGTAGTATATTAAGCTTGTTCTATGTTTGAGTTCACCCAATAATGGTTTATTTGAAAGACCGTGATTAATCAAACCATGGCTCAGCAGATAGTGTAAATCAAGTTACTATTGGCTTTTACACTGTCCATTATGTAAGCAAATGCTGTCTCTGCACAGAGAATCAGTAATGGAGACATTTGCTGCCTTTCCTCCATGAGGGGAGGGGAAATTCAGCTAATTCTCTGCACCAGCAAAAAAGAACGTTTAAAGATCCACTCTGAAATGTGGGAGCCCTAGTAGCAGGAGAACTGTCTACAGAACTGTATGAGATTCTCAACAGTCTCATTCTTATTTAGAGTATTTAACCTAATTGAATATTATGGGATTAAGATAATCCAACTCCATGCAAGGCTGAAGAGCTTTCAAAACTAAAGATGATTTTAATCCTCAGAATACCTAAAGGTCATTTTGAAAGTATTGTTACTGCAGGTGCGTAACCAAGCTTTTGGTTTTTTGATGACACCCTGCACAGACACTCTGAAAATCTTTCCAAAGCATATGCACGAAGTACTTAAATTAATCTTTCTTTTCAGGCAGCTGTATTTTAAAATAATAGATTTTATTAAATGCTCACTGGAACGCAAAATGGTCCCATGAAAGCCATACATTCTTCTATTATGTCAGAAATAAATATGTTATTGACTGTTCTTAGTTCATACTACATTAACTCTGATAGGAATGTTTTCATATTAAACGAAATGGTTCTCAAGGAGACATAGTTTATCATATGAGCAAGAATAGTTTTATGACATGGATGATCTATGGGAAGTCTTTGTCCATTTTCTCAGTGTGCAGTTCTTGGCATAGAAAGAACAATGTTCTAAAAAGAAAAATCACACAAAAATTCTTGTAAATCTATAGTGGGTAAGGGGCAGGAATGTCATGAATATTGGCATTTATCAGATTCCAGTCCAACTGTTATAATGTCTGCCTTTTTGGAAAACTGTTCCAGATTTGCATGATTGAGAGGAGCTGTAATCCCATTCCAAATGTTGTGCAAAATCCTAAATGGGGTTTCTGAAAATAATGGAATTAGGTATAATGAATATGATGTACCCAAACATCAAGGTCATTTTGATGTATAATAGGTTCCTCAGCCTTGATGTATCTTGAGCTATGAGTTACTTCAGTCAAATGTATTCAGCTTGTAATACCAAGATACCAATATTCTGCAACCCAGAATGCCCCTGACTGCCTACCAGGCAGGGATGGACAGCCAGTAGTCCCAGGGCAGGCCTGAGACTGTGTTTCCTGAACCTCTCCTTATTTATCTGTGCATGTACACAGTCCTTGGAGCCTCTCTGACCAGTATTATCAAAAAATGATGGCACACTTTCCTGTTATTTACAGGCAACAAAACATATAAAACTGTGCTACAGATCCTAAAATATATATCACATACTTAAAATAAACAAGGAAATCAAGATTCTTCTACAACCCAAGAAAATATCTGAAAATATTGTTCCCATTCAGGTGTAGGATTTATTTTTAAAAAACCTTTTAAGTATGTATGCCACCATTTATGGTGTCTTCAGAATGATATGAACCTACCCACAACTTGGTCATCCCAAACCAAATTAATCATGTGTAATCACCAAAAGAGTATCCATCCCTGTACTGTGGACTCATTTAACTTTCCCTTTTCACCACTTCCTGACTTTAAAAAACCCCAAATGATTATCAGGTATGTGGCAGCCCACAATGTATGATTGGCATGCTGTGTTTACCTTAGTGGATCACTAGTTGTTCAGGCCTGATCTAATCATGTCACACATAATTGTAAAACCAAAACGTGAGTTGTCACACATACAGAGGGGAATCAAGGTCACAGTTACCTAGGCTAACAGGGAGAGGTGCATCTTTTAATCTCAGTAATGATAAAAAGTGATTTAGAGCTCCTTACTGACTTGGTGACTTGTAGCAGGAGGAGGCACAAGAAGAAGAAAGTGCATCATTCTTGAGAAAGGCAGATTTGCAGCACTACAGCTTGTATATCTCAAAACTGCAGAATATTGTCTATTGTTTAAAAACTTGGACTGATTAGATTTTAAAATAATCGCAGATCTGGTAGTATCGCAGATCTGTCTGTCATTATAAATTCCCCTACAGCCCATCGTCATTATATCCAACTGCTAATTTTACTTTTATGTGTTTAATCATTTACTTTCATCCTCATTAATCATTTTACTTCTGATCTTTCTTTTGATAAATATAAGCAATTTTCTTCCCTTCTGGAGATGTAATTAGCGATGTTTGCAAAGGAGGCCTTGACAATGAGGAGCAATTGGTTCTGTGGCAGTAGACAGTGGGAACAAGTAGAACTGTCAAAGCAGTTGGAAGTCAGACCTGAGTGATATAGTCTATGTCATCAAATAAGATGTCAAAAATATGATAGCAGGTCCTGAACTGCAAATGGGTATAAGTTAAGTAAGGTTGCTAGAACATTATATTAAATTTAAATTACTGAACCAGATTAATGACATTCTGTACACAGCTACAGTACATGAACACTACCTCTCTTTCTGCACATGCCTTCTCAAAGTTCAATTTGTCTAAGAACTGACTCAGTTCCATTCAACGTAATTCCCAGACATTATATTTATTTAGAACATTTACATTTATACAATTGCATTTATCTCTTTTTAGTCTGACTTGTCCTTTCCTTACTGTCAAATTTAAAGGTGATCTGGCCACAGGTACTGAATAATTCCTATTCCAGTTTCCCAGACCTTTTTGGCCTGAAGGGCACATGTGAAATGTTGAGAATGTGTGATGAGAACTCTTGCAAAATAAGGGCTAGTGGGGCTTAACCATTCGTAAATTGGCTACCATGAGGGGATCTGACTGGATACAAAGCCTTGATTTATCAGACTGCTACATGACTCTTACCCTCCTTCTGCAGGAGGTGCTGCACCTACCCATTGTCCTTTTCTAGCCAGGTACCCACACTGTCAAATAAGGTACTGTATCTGCTATGAGTGTGGGGCTCATGTGGATAATGGGCCATTTTTGGAAGATTATGCCAGACCTGGCAGTCTGTTTTGTATCATGCCAGCTATCTATAATCATCTTCTTTAAAATATGCAGCAAGTGTAAGCCTAATTCATATCAAGACTCTGATGTATGTATGTATGTATGTATGTATGTAAATAAGATTGGTCCTGAACTTTTATCATAAATGTCCTTTCATCCGAGTCCTGATATGAATTAGGCCTACACTTGCTGCATATTTTAAAGAAGCCATTTACGCAAGTGCCAGTTGCTTGAACGGGCTCTTATTTAGCTTAATCCAGATTATGACAGATTCCAGCATCACAACAGAGGCCACATCATGACTCTGGCCCATCTTACTGTAATGGAATGTTATCGGTTCTCAAACTATATTGCTTCTCAATGGCCTTCAAGCAATGGTAGTCATTTCTGCTTTTTGTCTCTACACTTCTCCTGCTGATTCACTTCCAGCAGTCCACAAATAATAATGTTATCTCTCTCACTCTGTTTTTTTTCTCCCTTATTTGCTGCTTCCTTATATTTCACTGCCCCCAAAGCATTAAATTAATTAATTGCTCCCTGACTCACCTGTTTCATTGGTCCTCAATTTCACTAAGATATTCACTTTAAAAGATTGATTTTCACATTTTAGAATTTATATATAGAGATGAGCACAAACCCACTTACCTTCTCCATTCCGTCTGTGATACAATCTCTCTCAGTAAACTGGAGTCAAGCATTATGCTAAACCAAAATATGTTCTGAACCACCATTTTTTTAAGGTTTGCACAACACATTTTGTTTTGGATTTGGGTAGGACTTTTTTGCAGGGAGGGGTGGGATTTGGATTCATCTTGTGTAAATCCAAATACTGTGGTTTATAAACCTCAGGTTACAGTTTAGTATGCTGTATGAACCAAGCCAATAAATCAGAGAGCATGGCTTAGTATAATATGTGAGCCCTGCATTTTTTGCAGCTAAATCTCTCAGAAATACCAGAAAAAATCCTCACCTTAATACAAACATTAAAGCTATACAATGTGTTCTTCTGCTACTATCTAAGTGGTAAAGCTAAACTATGTAGCAGATTGGCTTTAGAAACTGAACAGCCATGGAACATTTAAGGCAGCTGTTAAATACATGCTTTGCATCACTGGCAAGCTCTGAAAATACTGCCATGTTAAGTCCTTAAGTACTTTCATGGCCAGTCTTATAACAATCCTGCACAGGCTTGCTTACAAACAATTACAAACTAGGTGGGATGAAGAATTTTGGCATACAGGCAAATCCTTTCTCCTCTAATGACCCTGTACACCTGGTTGTAATTTAGAACTTGATACACTTAATACAAAGATCTGAAAGAATGGTTCTGTATCCATTTTCTGTTCTTTAATCCCTAGAAGCAAGTTTAACAGACTCCCTTTTAGATCATGATGAAATCACAAAAATGGAATGACAGTCATGCTACAAAGTTGGTGGGCTTTAGGGACAAGGTTTGTACATGTGCCTATGTACCATAAACCTATTAAATTATATTGTAGGGATGGAAATGTGTCCCTTCAGCTGTTGCGAAACTAAAGCTACAGTCACCAACATCTGGACAGACAGATGTTATATCTATGAGAAGACAAATATCAGCACAGGACTACATTTACAAAAAAAAAAAACAGAGTTAAAACAATTGAAGTTAAATTCTACATGCAGATTTAATACCAACAGACTAGTTAACATCCTATGTTATATAAAACACATCAGTTGCCATTTCACATACTTTAGCTGGTACAGAATACAGCTGCCCATATACTACTGGGAATGCCCTGATATTGCCACATCACCATTGTTATAGGAGCTATATTGGCTGCCAGTTTGTTTTCAGGTACAATTTAAAGTGCTTCTAATAGCTTATTAAGTCCTACATGGCTCAGAATCTGTGTATCTGCAAAACTATCCACTCCAAGTAGAATCTGACTGCTGGAGGCATACCTGCAAAGAAAGCATACTAAGGGTTACCATCCCCAGCAAGGAATAGTGGGAGGGGACTCCCGCACTGGAATTCTCTGCCCATGTTCTGTGGTACCCAGTTTCCTCAGAAATAAGATCAGCATCCTTATCGTTAACATTTAGAAAGTTGCTTGCTTAGACAAGCATTTGAGGATTGGAAAGCTGTCTTTACCTCAGTCTGAAATATTGGAGGATGGCTGGCTTCATCAATTTCTTGTATGTACGTACGTATGTATGTATGTATGAGAGCTCCTCAGTGTTTACTCTTCACTAGCCTCTTTTGTTATTTATTGTTTTAAATAGTTTTAAATAGTTTTAAATGTTAGCCTATTTTATCTTACTGGCAAGCCTTTGTAAGCCTGAGGTGAGATAATCTACTTTTTATTATACCCTGCTGGCTGGCTTAGAACCAAAAGCAGGAGAGGTAGCATGATTCCTGGCAAGCATTCCAGGAGCTTTGAGGAACCGGTATTATCACCAGCTTGTAAACAATCCAAAATAGAAGACTTTTTTTACCTCTAATGATAAAAATGAAGCTCGTCAGTGGGATTCTGCTATCAGTGCAACAAACCATCATGAGTTTGCAGAGCCGGAGGATGGAGATGTATCTAGGTTTGTGTTGGAGAAGCAAACAGACGCTGAAGCCAGTCCTGGGGAGGGGCAATTAAAGAATCAGTATAGATCTTTTCCTAATAGGATGCTGGAATTGGAGGGAATTGACAAAGAAAATGGGAAAGAATTAAAGGAAAAGGAAGAGTTAGACGTGCCCGCCTTTGATCAGTCTCACTTTGACTTAATTGCTCACACAGTGAAGCGTATTTTTGTGAATATGAAAGAAATTGGATCTCATCTTTCCAGTCTTATCACTGAAATGAAGAAGCTTCATATTAACATTGCTCAAATATATCAGGATCACCAGGCTCCTTCTCCGCCATCTAAACAAAGATCCCAGCAGTTATTTCAAAATCCACTTTATCATCAGGAGAGTGAAGTACCCCGGAGAAATAGTAGCGAACCAGAGGTTTTGTTAGAGTGTAAAGGCAACATTCAATCTTTGGTTCTACAACCAACCGAAGTATGTTTAACAGTTTGCAGCTATAAAGGGAACATACCAAGCTGGAAATGTAAATCCCATCTTCATGACCTGGGACATATGTGAGCAGTGCTTATGGTTCATTAAGAGACTGGATTGTTTTGAGATAGACGGATCTTTTTGAATGGTTGCTTGCTTACTTTAGCCTTTGTAAGCCACTTAATCACTCATTTATTGTAAGTGCTTCTATGTCACTTCAATCAAATGAGTTTAAGCGACATAAAAGCACGTACAATAAATGAATAAGCAAATGTGCTAGCTAGCAAAGTATCCAGAAAGCATTTAAATAGCCAGATTCACACATGGAAGCTCGCTGGTTCTAATCCTCTACCTCTGCTCAGTCTGAACTGTGCGGAGAAACTAGATTCAAGTGCTTTCAGCAATTTACAGCAACTTCAATATTTATTGCCACTGAAAACAGTGCCATCATGAGAGGTCCTTTCAGATCCAGGATCTTTCCAAATTTTCTCTTTGTGATTTGCTATTTTAAGAAAGGGCTCTGGAAGAAACCATCCATCTGTTCATGGTGTAAACTGCCCAGGGGAAGAATATCACAAGGAAATAAGACAAGTTAATTCAGTCAGAAGAAGGCAAATGGCAAAAGACTTTTATACTGTTGCCAAGAAAACTCAGTGTGTTCATGTGAAGAGCTCAGTTTGTTATCACTTTTTTCTATGTGTTTTTAATTCAACCATACTACAATATTCATATTGGAAAATGTAAAACTTCTAAATGGGTACTGAAAAGTGAACTTCCGGGGGAGGTATGGTGAACTGAAGACATTTCCACACAAGTGGAGCCAACAACCACAGCAAAGACCAAAGAACCAGTGAGTAGACCAGTTTTTTGGAACACCTCTCCAGATAAGGAGAGGATAGATGATCTCCCACATGGGCTCTGGATGGCTTCTCCTTGTGAGGAGACTGCAAGACAGCGGTCTCCCATGAGTTTGAGCACCGTGAGACAAATGGATTAGCCACCTTGCTCGCAACCGCGGCAGTGACTTTTAAAGGACACTTAAGTTCGCAAACCTCACTTTCTAATCACTTTCACAAATTGTCTATTAAGCATCTTAAAACTATTAGAGACCTTTGAAATGACAGGTTTGAAAAGCTGCTGGGTGAATTTAGCTTCAACTCTGAATAAAAGAAAAATTGTTTACAAGTTTAAGAACTTAAAAATTTGAATTAAACAGCAAAAAGCTAAATAAGATTTTGATCTAAGAAAGCAATGAATGGATTAAGGGTCCAATTAAATTTGGAATATTTATTTGGAATTAACTATAAAAAATAAATAGCTTCTTGTGGGAACCAGAGTTATTTTGGCTATCTTGGTTCATAACAAAGATAACACCTTTATGATTTTAGAAAATGGACACTAGAGGGGACTAAATATTCTAAGTAGAAGAAAAAAAATACAAGCCAGTTTTTGGTGTTGGTTAACTGAGACTTAGGTAAAGGTAAAGGTTTCCCTTGACATTAAGTCCAGTTGTGTCCGACTCTAGGGGGCGGTGCTCATCTCCATTTCAAAGCCGAAGAGCCGGCGTTTGTCCGTAGACACTTCTGTGGTCATGTGGCTGGCATGACTACACAGAACGCCGTTACCTGCCCGCCGAAGCAGTGCCTATTAATCTACTCACATTTGCATGTTTCCAAACTGCTAGGTTGGCAGGAGCTGGGACTAGCAACGGGAGCTCACCCCGTCACGCGGATTCAAACCGCCGACCTTCCAATCGGCAAGCTCAGCAGCTCAGCGGTTTAACCCGCAGCGCCACCACATCCCCTAAACTGGGGCTTACATAATGACAAAAAATATAACTTTGGAAATATTAAAGGAGGTCTTTGAAGAATGGAGCCAGAAATTAGTAGCTGCAATACCAACAGTCAGTAATGATGTCTGATTCTATGGATAGATTATGCCCAAAAGACAGAGAAAGTACTGAAAGCAACTACAAATGACTGGCCAAGAGAATTATTTGGAAAAGGACACTTTATTGGATATACAAAAGAAACTGGCTGAAGTTCTAAAAATTAAAGGGGAAATACAAATGACAAATTAAGAGAATGACCTGGAAACTGTTTTCTTACTGGATCTACAAAAGAGGCTTGCTTTGAAGAAGTCTATGCAATAGGATAAAGAAGAATTGAAGAGAAATCAAATCCTATGACAATATTTGAATGAAGTGAAGATTAAGATTGTTAGAAGTAAAAAGAAGGAATATAAAGTTGGTTTATCAAGGTGAAAACATTTATTTGCAAAGTTATGACAACTCTTTATGGATTTTTTGCTGACCCCAGGATTGAAAAGTTGATGTTTTATGGATCTGCTTATAGATAAGGGAGAGGATACGGGATGAAGAGGTATCTGTAATCTTATAGGGGGTGAAGAGTTATTAAATTTGTCTATACTTGTTGTAATGAAGGTTGAAGTATATAATGAACTTTATATACTTTTCATTTTCTTTATCATATTCTTTACTCTTTTTTATTTTCTTTTTGCACTCATTATTCTTTCTTACTATTCTTTTTTTCTTTCTTGAAGCCTAGTTTGTATTAGTTTTTACTATGTAATCAAAATCCTTAACAAAATTTTATGCAAAACAAAAAGCAAAATATACATGTATTCAGAAGTAAGGCCTGTGGCATTCGGCATGGCTTTCCCCAGCTGAGTGCTCATAGAATTGCAGCTTAAAACAGATAGAATGCTCACAGAAGAAACGAAGAACTTGAGGCACAGTCCGAACCAGCATATTTCACCATGAGAAGACTTGTAACCATTTCAGGTTTTCAGGTTGCTCAACTATCAGAATTGCCCCCTGATGAAAGCAATGCACACATAAGGTTCTACCAAAAAAATTAAATTAGACAGATGGAAAAACTGGCTTAAATTATCTCCAGAGGATTCAACTCAAAGAAAGAAGATCAGTTGGGTTTATATCTCCCATGATATCTCACAATCACAAAAATCAGCTTTGACTTAAACAACCTTTTGATCTGTATACAAAGTCTGTAACATCAGTTCACCTAAGACATACCTGCAGCAGTCCCAAAGGATATAATGATTCCAACCCTGAAGGTTCTGAATTAGATTTCAATCAATTAGTTTCCATTGACCTGAAAAATGTTGGTTTTTATGTCAGCTTAAAGTCATGCCCCTAATATGCCAGCTCTTACTAAAAGCATCGTGCTGATATTAAGTACAGAGCAAGGACTCCACATTTTCCATTGGATTTAATAGCACCTAATTTTGTTTTAGACTGTTTATTTAAAAAGATTTTTTAATTAAAAACTTTATGGGGTCTCATAAAATACAAAGAAAACCTGCCATAAAATTACACACATCCAGAACAAAGCAAGTAATATTATTATAGTAAGAATCCTTGGCACGGATTAAAATTGCCGTTAGAAATCACAACATTTGATTGCCCTGCAAGTGAGTGTCCTTAAAGTCTCTAACTGAGGAGTCCCTTTGGGCTTTTTCAGGGAAAGAATTCACATCTGTCAAATAGAGTGAATTCATCATCTGTCTGATTACACCTTATCACCACAGGCAGGGCTGAGTATTTTTTCAGCAGTCCAGTAATTGGAAAATGAATAGCTGACAGCTGTGTTCACTAAAGCACACAGAACAACTAGCCAACTACCTTTTATTCAGTACATTGTGCCATCCCAGCCCAGGTGGGTAGTTTATGGGTCAGTGTGTTGTGCGAACCTAGAAAATTGGGTTGAATAAACTGTGGTTCATTTAATCATGGGAAAATATGTCATGCAAATCTGGCTTCTCATGAAATAAATGTTTAGTTCTCTGAAGGGGAAGGAGATATATGTTGTTTGAGCAGACATGGGATTAAACCAGCTGATTTAAAATGGCTTTTTAGTCCATGTAGATCTGTGAATGGAGAATTGAGATTGAGGACTCTATGCAGGATAACAACATATGCATTTAAACTATTGAAATGTATGTAAAAGTATCTATACACATAAATGAAATTACTGTGCCTGGTATAACTCCTGACGTAAGGATATTAGTCATATGATCTGGCAGCTTTATCACCCTTTCAGTAATCTTCAAGAGAAATTGCTCCCTACCTACTTCATTTTATTCCTAGAAGTCCTAGTCAAGAAGACTCAAAGTTGTATGTCAGCAACCTCCATAGGGTCACAGCTTACCTATACCCACTTTGCAAAAGCTAGAAAACTTATGCAAAAAAGTTGTTTCATTCCTGAAGTTTCATGGACATGGAATTGATGTATTGGTGCGTAATTCAGGAGAAAATCATGAAAATATATTGTTGCTTGAAGAACAAATGCTGGGTGAAGAATTAGGCTCTTCATTTATTTAAATTGAACACTCTTAATTTAAAAGCATCTTGACCTTTTTCATAAACAGATACTTTCACACCTTGCAATTTGCATAGTTTGCACTTGACAAATTTTTGCCCTAGGACTGGAAAAATCGCTGGTGCTGAGCCACTCTGGAGTCTATATTTGGCATGTGCCCAAGAATCATGAGTTATGTTTCCCTGTTTCAAGTATAATGATGACTGCTTAACTATGAACTGCTTAAGAATCTGCAATATTTCTCTTGCTGCACACTGATAATGAACTATAAATTGGATTATAAGGATTTGGGTACCGTATATCTAAAATACAATGGTTTTTGGTGACTCTCCATGCTTTGGTTGAAGCAGAGTATCTAATCACTTTTGATCAGTGCATTTCTTTTCAGGAAGAACCTGGTGACTCCTGAGATAAAAATAAAAGCATCGTGTTTAGCATCATGAAGCTCTGCTGCATTTAATTTTCCATTCCTTGTCCTTGCAGATGGCAATCCATATACCTGGTGGACTGGACGTGCCAATGAAAAGCACTACTACTGGGGTGGCTCTGGGCCAGGCATTCAGAAATGTGCCTGTGGTATTGAACGTAACTGTACTGATTCCAAATACAATTGCAACTGTGATGCTGATTCTAAACAAGAGTAAGTATAATGTTATGTGTTGTTAATAATTTAAATGTTTCACACAGTAGTGACATTCAACCTTATAAATAAAGCAAACTGATCAGAACAGTGCTAAGCTCAAGACAAGCACAACCAATAAGGACATTAAAATTAATTTCACCAGAAGGTCATTTTGGCCCCCAGCTTAGATGACTGCAAGATAAGTAGATGAAGAATGAAACTACCTCCTACTAATTAATATAGAAAAATTGAACTACTTTGCATGATCTTGAATATTAAAATAAGCAGTCAGTACTCTTTTAGCCTATTTACACAGTGATTATTTTGAAAGATACAGTACATTTCATTGTATTGGTCTATGTGAATATCTTTTAACTCTTGGTTTTCCCAAATATATCTTCCTTTCCCTAAGGAAAGCCAATTTTAATTAAAAAAAAAACCCTTTAATTTAGATACTGAACAACTAAAAAGATCAAAAGGAATTCTTTTTTTTTCTTTTTTTTCTTTTTTTGGCACATCAGCAATCTGAAACTAAGATTAATATTAAGTTACTATTTTGATTCTTAGTGATTATATAAATGTGTGATTATGGGTTTGAAAGTTTTAATAATGAGACATATTTGTCCTGACAGGCAGGAACCACGCCAAGACGAGGAATAGGTCTCTAGTGTTTTATTACTGCTACATTAGACAGAAAATCCTAACAAACTGAAGAAGCGTGGGAAACCCCAGACAGATAAACCCCAAAAGTCAAGGCGGGTCTGTTCTGTGTCTCTTTGAATGACAGCTCAAATTCTCTCTACTATGCATGCGTTTTCCCCCCTGGATAGGGGCCCCCTCCTCATCACCATCAGTGCTCATGACAATATTTCTTTATTTTATTAACATTTTTCTTTGTTGCATTTAGGCTATTGATATCTAGACTGATAATGGCTTGCTGACTGTTTGAATTAAAACTTTAATTCATTGCATTATTAATGGTTGCTGAACTGCAGAAGACACACAATACAACTGGGATAAATAGGTAATTAAGTATATGGATTTACAGAAAATGAGGATAAATTAAAGGGGCTTTCTTTCATATGACTTTTAGGTGATGGAAGAAGAATCAAAAGAGGTTTAAACAAGCCTAGAAAATGATAGGAAAAGGAGAGGTTCCAAAATAAATCAGCATGTGGATGATCAGTTTAAGAAGAGACAGACCGTGGGGGTTTAACCTTCTAAAATGATGCAAACAAGTTATGTAAGAGACATTTAAGTAGATGGTTATTGAAAGTCTATGAGGGATTTCTCATGTCTTCAGTCCAATCCCTGATCAAAGCACATCCAGTGCTTTTCAGTATCCAGTGACTTACTGCATTGAATATTGACCATATTAGCCATATTTGGATGACTGTCTTCCAGTGTTGGTATGATCTTAAAACCTTTTTGTCATGTATGCAGTCTCCCAGCTCCTAACTGAGTGTGAGCAAAGAAAACAGGAAGCCTTCATTAGCCATAGTTTGTTGCCTACCTAACTTTGAAAATTAAGACTAGTAGCCTACAGCAAGCCAAAATATTAAAGCCTGACTAGCTATTAATTTAACATCCTGGCTTGTTCTTAGAGCTGTGATTAGTTCCTGTTCTGACAAAACAAACTATGATTAGCTGACAACTTTTGGGTTTATTTGTTCAGACCATATAAGCAGGTTGCACATGTAGGCAAAATACTTGTTCATATTTTGACTTACTGGACTGAGATGTGATCATCCCAGCTGAATCATTATCATATTTATTAGGTATCAAAAAGCTATGATAATTTTAGAGGCAAGAAATAATTCACAATAGCCTATTGTGGTGATTAGACATGTACTATCTCTGATCTCTAACCACTGAGCAATATTATCTACTTTTATCTTGGTTATTATCCTAATCTTTGCATAGCAGCTTCTAATGTTAAAAAAAATGGAATATTTGGGCAGAATATGGTAGAACAGAAGAAGAAGAGAAAATATTTCAGTAATCCAAACGTATTTTTGAGAAGAAAAGCTTTAGTCAGCCCCCAGAACTTGTAGATGCATCTCCTTAAGAAGGACTCTTTAGTACCAGGTAGCCTGCAGCATCTGAGCAGATCAGAAAGATTACTACTCCCAATTCCTTGGCTATTTTTATATTCCTGCAGCTCACAAATCAAAGAAGGCCACCATGTTACAGCTATTTCTTTATCTTAAACCATTAAATTATATTCAGGTGTTCAGAAGAGAACATATTGAGGGGGACTAGAAAGGCAAACTCTGGTTAATCACCTCTCACCTCCCCGTATTGTTGGCAAAGGTCAGCAGGGAGGGTGTCATCATTTTCAGCTATGTGTAGTTACAACCTTCTCGGGGACATGGGGGTTTGATAGTGCACGTTCTATTGAGAATACCTGAAGAAGGGTTTAAGGTTCTTTAAATCACCAGAGATGCTTCCCTTTGATTCAAATATCAAAGCTTTTGACCTATTTCAATAGCTGTGCACCAAGCATAGCAGGAGGAAAAATATAGCACAGAAACCCTTTCCTGATATTATCTCTCTGTGCATGAGAGGGAGAATGAGGAGTCATTATTCCCTATTTCATAGTGGCCAGAAAAAAAAAATGTCCATGTCTAGTTTTTCATCTCAAAGGAGCAGGACTGGCAGCAGGCAAAGCAAAATTTACCCTAATGGCACCAGGAAGATAGACTTTGGTCCATGTGCCATATTTCCCTCAGAAAGAGTGCAGATAAATTGTTTTGAGGAAAGAAGAACCTTGCTTAAGGTCTTCTGAATTGGATAGGCCAATCCTGCTGGCTAAACAATTATGTCTGTAGGTTGAAACCCTCTCAGAAACATAGGTTTGTGTGTGTGTGTACATACATACACACACATACATACATGTACATACATACAGACACACATACACTCATTTGGTGAATTACAGCCCAGTTAATTTACCACAAGCCCTCTGGAAGTTGGGTAAAACTACCATTTGTTTATCAAGAACCAGCTGAATTAAATTTACTCATGACTTGTGAACTTGCTCGTTTTGGGAAGCATAGCCTCATCCAGAATGGGCTAACCATTTGGTCCTAAATCAGTCCTAAGTGGTGTTCTGATTCAATGAAATTTCAGTTGAAGCACATTTTTGAAGTGAAATGCTAAATCAAAGTCATACTCTTTTTTGGAACACCATCTTAGAGTGAGTGCCCCACTTTGATCCTGATGCTAAAATGGTCTTGATACTTCTGTGCATCTGCAGAGACCTCTTCCCATTGGATCCAAACAGTTGGGCAGCCAGACTTTCATTCATTCATCCATCCAATTTATATGGCCACCCAAATCACACATGAGACTCTTTTCCAAACTGAGGCATTGTTTCAAATCAAATTCACTGCATTGGTCCAGACTTAGACTATGCCCTCATTTGCACAAGCCCTACCAGTTTTATTGCCAGTCATAAACCTGGATTAAGCTTCATTTTGTTTCAAACAGTGTTCAAGAGACATGCAGTAATATTATAAATCTTGCTTCTCTAATCAAGTATTAAAGGACTACTTCAACAGGGAATTTAAATATTCTTAATCTATTCAGTCTGCCTGAGGCAAATAACAACTCTTAGAAAGAAGTCCTTTGTATATGTTTAACATTACTGAAACCACTGTGTACTATACTTTGAAGAAATAATTGCAGAACATAATTTACCACAGCATGAAAGCTCATTCTATTTCCATAACAGTATAATAAGTATAAAGAGAAATTATTAATGTGGTGTGTGACTCAGTTTAGGCTTCAAAATTGTGTGCATTGATTTCTTAAGAGACCACATCTCTTTGTGCATATAAGGACTCTTACGGCACAATGCATTTGTGTTTTCAACCCTTTCCCCATGGACGTAAGAACTGAAGATAGAAGATGAACTCACACATTGCACAAGTAAATTTCTTAGACAGTACAGAGCATTGAGGCCAGTTTCAGTTGTGATTTTACTACATCATCCATTGAAACTGAGAACTAAGCCTTCTATCTATAGGTGTCAATGGGGCTTTTGTATAGGAATGTATACGTGCTGTATTTATACAGAATTATATTCTCTATATCTATTATATGGATGGTGGAGCTTTGTTTTTTATTTTATTTTGTATTATTTAGGGAGAGAAATGTCAGACCAGTGTCATGAGTACTGATGGCGAGCGGTAGGGGGCCTCTATCCAGGGGGGAAAAGGCATGCGTAGTACTGAGGAATTAAGCAGCCATTCAAAGAGACACAGATCAGACCCACCTTAACTTTTGGGGTTTATCTGTCTGGGTTTTCCCACGCTTCTTCAGTTTGTTAGGATTTTCTGTCTTATGTAGCAGTAATAAACACTAGAGACCTACTCCTCGTCTCAGCGTGATTCCTGACTGTTAGGACAACCAGGGCCTTTTGTGGTTGGGGACCATGCATGTGTGAGTGTATTTGGTGAGGGGGTTGAATAAGTATTCTGCCTGGATATGTTTGTACTATGCATATACTTTTGCAGGATACATATTTTTGTGGGGTTTGAAGGGACAGATGTGAATTCTTGTATAGGTTCCATTTTTCCAAGAAATAGTTCCTTTCTTGGCTAACATTTCCTTTCATCTCTGTGGATTCTTAGGTCAGGCATAAGAACAAATCAGGAATAAGCCAGAATTCATAAACCAACTTTAAGCCAGATATTCAAACAAAGAAAAAGCAGGCAAAACAAATCCTTGCTAAATATTATGTACAAATCCGTCCATACTGTGCCATCGTGTATTACTTTGCACATGTTAAATTTGCTGCACTCCTATAGTCTATGCTTCTGTGTTGGATTTTGCCCATAAAATCATCTGTTTCTCTCTATGATAGTACCTTTCCCCATTTTTCCATTCAGTACACATGAAGATTAATAATATTAAAGTGATCCTCAATGCTCGATTGACTCCACAGTAGTTACTTAGGCATGCTTTACCAGCTTTGGAATGAAAGCCTACTTCATTTGTTCCCTAGTTCGTATATTTCCACCATGCAGAACATTACACTGTGAAGATGGCTGTATGACACACTGAATCTTAAACTTTAGAAGTTACTTTTGTTATGAAACAATTTGATGCGTCGTTAAACAATACAAACCTTTGAAATGAAGCAATGGAACACAAAATGATGAAGGTTTTTTTCATATTTAGTTTGAAATGTATCATTTAAGTAAGAACTATTCTTCCCCTCCTAATTTCAGGAATCCCTTTTTAGTCACAGATGCTTGGTTCTTTTCAATTTCAGTTTTGCAGTATTTAGCTAATACTGCTTACATGTTCGCTGGACAGCGAGCTGTAAAATCGCCAATTGTGATGCGAGTCAGTTATTCAGAAATCAAACTGCAGCACTGAACGTATTGAAGAATGAGGAAACCAAAGGCCTTGAAAATCAAGTTAACATCAAACAGTCACATGCTAAACCCATTCCTGTCTCATCCTATTCCTTTTTCTCCTTTGTCTGCCACTGCAACAGATGCATGGAACTCTTCTTTATATTTTGAATTAAAATGTAATGGCAAATGAAGAGGGACTCTACTCATATCTGTACACTCATCAAGAAAAGAGTCCAGATGTGAGTAGAGCCCCTACTTACTATTACATGATAACTTACATAGTCGAAAGAACCATTTCAGATCAAACTCCCACAGATGGATTTTGTAAGGATTGCCTACCCTAATAGACTCAGACTCACCAGCAGGAACTTAATGATATCTGATTTATTAAAGAATAGTATGCAAATACAGAGAAAGCTGAGAATGAGCAAAAGCGCGCCAAATACAACCTAAAAACCCTTGGCTGAAACATAATCCCTCCCCTCGCCCTGCCGATGCAAACTCCCCCCCCCCCCAGGTGCTGGTAACCGTTTCTGCTGATGTCCTGGGAAAGAAACCTTGAACACACGAGATAACCCAAACACATTCCAATCCAGCTGCTAACATATAACAATCCCACGAGATAGAATCCTCCTCCCCTCCCAGACGAAACATGCATCAGCCAAATGACATGCGAAATGTTACGATGTAGTGGTAACATTGGAACGGTGAAAATGACAGATTTCAAATAATCCTCAAAACACTGAAGGTGATTAATTGTTCTCACATTAATATTCAAGCCGATATGTGTTGAATAGAGAACAGATACTGAATAAGAATTCATGCATGAACTTGCTGCATTAATGAGAATTTAAGTTGTGGCAATGGGTCATGCAAATCAAGATCCAGTTCAGGACAATTTAAGTTTTAGTTACTAAAAGCTAACACATGTCAGAATATTTAAATGTTCAAGCTATCCCATGGAAGTGTCCTCTGCATACATCATTTAAAGAATAATATTTTTCATTTTTGTTTAGATGCAAAGACATGCATCTTTAATGGCAGTAATTAATTATGATAAATCTTATTATGTTCAGTGGGTTTTTTTCCTCAGGTAAATATGTATAGAATTGAAGTCTCTTTTTGTTTTTCATAATTTATATACCGGTGAGTGATTAAGGTTTAACACCCCTCTTCTAATGCAATTTCTTGGAAAGACTCTTTTTTTGTGGGGAGGTTGCTTTTGAGTCATTGTTGACTCCTGGCGACTGCCTGGACAAGTCCCTTTGTTTTCTTTGGCAAGGTTTTTCGGAAGTGGTTTGCCATTGCCTCCTTCCTAGGGCTGAGAGAGAGTGACTGGCCCAAGGGCACCCAGCTGGCTTTGTGCCTAAGGCAGGACTAGAACTCATGGTCTCCCAGTTTCCAGCGTGGTGCTGGGCCCACTTCTAAAATAATTTGGAAGTGCTTTGGGCCTCATGCAAAGACAGGATATCTCTGGTATTCATTAAGACAGCCTGATTTTTTAAAAAGTTTTGTACACAAGTCTGAAAAAAATGCCATGGCTTCAAGAGTTGCATTAGATTTTTTTTTGTAAGTGACTTTTTTTTCCTTACACAAAAGTCTGGAAAAAGTACAGTGTTTTCATGGTATACTCTTATAAAACAATTTGAGCTTTAATTGTTACATAAGTGTACACCACAAAACGCCTTACTTATATTGAACTATATTCAAATACTTTGGTAAGCCGTATTAAATTCACAGGAGCTTATTCTTAAAGTCAGGATATATCAATCGAAGCTTATCACAAATTGCATTATTTTATACAAAACAAAGCTACTCTGAAATCAATCAGGGTTCTTTCTCAACAGCCATGCACTGTGCATTTTCTTTGATCAGATATGGTCCTACAGTACTTTTTTTTTTAACTGAAAGAAAGTAAAAATTGTTTTAAATTTGATCACAAAGCATTTAGATACACAGCTGATATGTTTAACTGATTATGATTAAAGGCTGTAAAAATGCATTCAGAACTAGGTGATCATTCCTCCATTACTTCAAAGGAGCATAAATGGAAGCCTGCATTTCTTTTCTGCATTCACAGTTGACATCACTATTACATTCTTCTGCTATCTGTGTTAGAAAATCAACGAGAGTTTTATATCAAGATATATGTGTGTGAACTAGATCAAAACTTAAAACAGTTGGTTATTTAAATGCCCCAACAAGCGCAAGTGGAGTTGTTCCCTAATTCAAACATGACAAAGTGAGACTAAGCTAATGTCTGCTCCTGACATCCCTACAGAATTTGAACCTTAGGTTTCAGACTGTATACAGCTCATGGTGTGAAGGTAAACAACAGCAATTAGAAGCAATTAGAAATCATGGGAAATATGATGCTTATAGGCCCTGTTATCCCTGGCCACTTTGTCCATGTACCATCTGGAGACACAAGCTACTTTTCATAGCCTCCCTAGTTGCCTGAATTAATTCTGAAGCAAGGCAACAAGAAAGGGTTTTACTGAGCAAAAGATGCAGGGAGGTCATTAGGCCACATCAAGCTCTGAAATAAAAAATAAGAAGAAGAATTGCATATTTCCGAACAGATCTAATTAAAGAAAACAGTGAATTCTGAATATCCTTGAGATGTCATTTAATTAGTCTATTTTAATTAAACCTATAACAAAGAGAAGGAAAGGTCTTTAGAGAATAGTAATGTGTGGATTAAATTGCACCACCATTTTTTTCCAGTGCTATGAAAATGACTGTATTTGGCTTAACTGACTATTACTGTACTGGACATGGCTTATAAGGTAGACTATCAGATAGATCCTTTTGAATTCAGCAGCTATTTATCCTATACTTCAGAGGACAATAAGAAGAAATATTGCAGGATGGCATGTCAAACCCCCTCCACTGTAAAATATTAATGCACTCAAACATTAAGCAAATGTACAAGATTCAGAACCTTAGTGACCAATACTGATTTTAGTAATAATATACCGATTTTCTATTTTCCCAGAATAGGATTCATTTTATTTATAAAGCCTGAGTTAGTAAGTTGTAGGAGTCTGCAAAACAAGTGATAAAGTGTTAACAGGTGAATGAAGAGCATTTCATTTTCTAACAAGGGCATCTGCCTATTGAAAAGGTTACCTCAGCAACCTAAAAAAGTAGAAATCCGTAATTATAAGTATACAAAAAAGTATCTATTTTTTTCCTGTCTTTTAGAGCAGACTGATTTACATAATGAAAAAGATGCATACCCAATTACACATCTGTTAATTACCTTTCTGCTATGCTATCGCTTTAAATATGTTTACAAATTTTGGAGCGTTGAGTTGCCAATAATTATTGCTAATGAATGAGCATAAACATGTTCTAAAGATAGTTATTTAGTATTTATTTTTCTCCTAATGGCATCATCTTTGTCTAACTGAAACATTTAATTTAACGGCAATCACCAAAGCCTCCTTCTGCCCCAGTGGATGTACCAACATCATGTTTATAGCTCAATTTGTAGCTCACACTTCAAATAATCCTTTGAAAAAGGCACTGCTATAAGAAATGGCATCTTCTGAAACCCTTAAATAGCTTGGAACTTGAAATGGCTCTTTTCTTCCTATCAATTACAAAATAATTAAGAACTTCAACCAAATTGGGGCTGCCATACTTAACTGAGGAAAGACAAAGATGCTATTTCTAGCCTCTGTTTTCATGTAGTGACTGGAATAATGTACATTATAGCCCATGTAATACAAACAACCTACAGCCTGTCTAGGCTCATTTGAAAAATAATATGTGTGCTAAGAATTTTATTTTTAAAATAATCCTAAATGAGGCTAAAGTAATCTTGCCTTGTGACAGTAGCTAATAAAAACTGAGCTCTTGTTAATGTATATTAAAGAAAAAAATAATAAATCATTATTTCCTGTTAAAAATAATAGTAGTGTTTTACAAATTTAATGTACAGATTGTAATGTGTGTGTATGTATATTTTGATTATGTGCCATCAAGCTGATGTTGACTCTTAGTGATTACATAGACAGACCTTCTCCAGGATGATCTGTTCCCAATCTAGCCCTTCAAGTCTTCCAGTGATGTACCCATCACCACTGTAATTGAGTCCATCCACTTTCCTGCTGGTTATCCTCTTCTTTTCTTTCCTTCCATCTCTCTCAACGTTATAGACTTCCCCAGCAACTAGGTTTTTGCATAATGGATTCAAAATATGATAGTTTGAGCCTGGTCATTTCTGCCTCAAGTAAGAACTCTGGATCAATTTGTCATTTGTTTGTTTTCTTGCTATCCATGATATTCTCAGGAGTCTTCACTAACATCAACGTTCAAAATTGTCAATACTCTTTCTATCAGGACTTTGCTCCTTCAAAGTCCAACTTTCACTTCCATAGAGAATCACAGGCAAAAACATTTCCTGCATGATTCTGAAGTTTCAGATATAGACTTGTCATAGTCTGAATATCTTTTCCAAGACTTTCACTGCTACACTACCAAGTGCTACTTGTACAGTATATTTTCTGACTGCTGGTTCCTGTATGTTAATAGTTGATCTTAAAAAGCAGAAGTTATCTGCCACTTCAATATCTTCATTGTCAATTCTAAGATTGGTTGTTGTACCTGTTGTTATTAGCCTGGTCTTCATTAGATTTAATCTTATCCCAATTTTTTCACTGTGTTCCTTGAATTTCATTACTAGAACTTCCGGATCACTTACATTTTCATTATCAGCATAGTGTCATCAGCATAGCTGAAGTTGAAACGACTGAAAAACTGAGCCCAGTGAATTTGTTTAGGACTGAGACGCCGGGGGGTGCGGAGGGCTTCCAAATTCCTGTGATCGGTCCAAACCTCAAAAGGGCATTTAGCGCCTTCAAGGAGGTGACGCCAGGTTTCCAAAGCAGCTTTTACAGCAAACGCCTCCTTCTCCCAAACATGCCAATGGCGTTCAGTTTCAGAAAATTTCCTGGACAGATAAGCGCAGGGTTTTAAGTGATTTTCAGAATCCCTCTGTAACAATATAGCCCCAACTGAGGAGTCAGAAGCATCAACTTGGACCACAAAGGGGCGTTCAGGATCGGGGTGCTGTAAAATAGGCTCAGCAGTGAAGAGGGTTTTTAACTTCTTGAATGCTGCCTGGCATTCAGGCGTCCAATTCAGCACTGCCCCAGGGTTTTTTACTTTGCGTGTCTCCCCCAAACCCTTGGTACGGAGGAAATCAGTAAGGGGCAAACATCTCAGTGAACCCCTGGATAAATTGGTGATAGTAATTACTGAACCCTAGGAAACTTTGCAATTGCCTCCGGGTGTGGGGACATTCCCAACTTAAAATTGCCTGAATTTTTTCAGGGTCCATCTCAATGCCCTTGTCAGACACCCGATAGCCCAGATAGTCAAGTTGGGTCTTGTGAAATTCACATTTGGAAAGTTTGGCATAGAGTTTGGCATCTCTAAGCTTGCGTAACACCTGTTTGAGGAGGCGTTCGTGTTCCTCCTTGGTTTCAGTGTAAATGAGAACATCATCTAAGTAAACCAGGACCCCTTTAAACAAATGAGCATGTAAAACTTCATTAATCAACTGCATGAAGATTCCGGGTGCCCCTGCCAACCCAAAAGGGAGGACTTTGTACTGAAATGATCCTAGTGGGCAATTAAAAGCAGTTTTCCACTCATCCCCAGCTCTTATGTGAATGCAGAAATAGGCTTCACGAAGATCGAGCTTGGAGAAAATCTTGCCCTTAGACAAATGAGCTAGCATGTCCTTCATGAGAGGGAGAGGGTACTTGTTGACAATAGAGATGGAATTTGACCCTCGAAAGTCCGTACAGAGTCGAAGCGTGCCATCTTTCTTTTCCCGGAATAACACAGGGGCCCCAACTGGGGAATTAGCAGGTTCGATAAATCCCCTTGACAGATTTTTGTCAATGAAGTCCCATAATGCCTCAAGCTCCTTCTGAGTCATCAGATAAATGTTTGGCTTGGGCAATTGAGCATTGGGAACCAACTCTATTGCACAGTCAGTTTTCCGGTGTGGGGTAGCTGATCTGCTTCCATCTCTCCAAATATGTCTGCAAAGTCTTGGTATTGATCAGGCAAGCCTTCTAAATGTGCCAAGTTAGGGCGTGGCGTGGCGATCGCAGCCCTTCCAACCCCTGCATGTGCAACTATCTCCGCTGTAGGAGCTTGGTAAAATCCATCTTTAAAAGTCACAGTTCTGTGCTCCCAGTTTATATAGGGGCTTCGATAGGTCAACCAGGGGATCCCCAGGATTACCAAGGGGTTGCCAACAGGTCCCACCACGAATTTCAAAGTCTCACGGTGGCTGCCCATTTGCATTGTCACAGTTCCAGTGAAATCAGTTGCCGCCCCCCACCCCTGCCATTGAACCATCCAACTGTGCGAAGATCAAAGGCTGCTGGAGGGGAAAACTAGGCAGGTCCAAAGCAGCAACCAGATCAGGGTGAATTAAACACCTGGAACACCCAGAGTCAACTAAAGCCCATATCTCTGTAGTTTTTGTGCAGGAACCCACTTTCACTTTTACTGCTAAAGTGGGACAGTCAGCACTCACCATAGCATCTTTGCGCCCATCCTCCTCCACCTGCTTGCAGGCGCTCTTCATGGCAGGTGGCTGGCGTTTCCTGCCAGCTCCTTAGAGTCATCTTCAGCCTCTCCCGAGAAGTAGATTACTTCCTCAGCATCAGCTCAATCTCCACCCTTGGCTTTTGGGCAATCAGCTGCTCGATGGCCTTCCTTTCCGCATCAGAGACACTAACCCCTTGCATAGCGTCGATCTCTCTCCTCATCCCAGGCTCTATAGCTTGGCTGGGCAGCAGTCACAGCACTTCGGGGTCCCCTCAGGGTGGTGGGTGGTCTTTCAGATTTTCTAGTTTGCATGAAGGTTGCCTGCCAGACAGATCCAGTCGTACAATGACTCTGGGTTGTCTCTACACAATGCCCACCATAGGAAGTCCCAGTTGAGTCCCTCTTTAAACCGTTCTATTAGGGTTGACTGAGACCAGTCAGGGATTTTCCCAGCTAGAGCCTTAAACTCTAGGGCGTAATCAGCTACGGACATTTGGCCCTGGGTAAGATCCTTCAGCGCCTTCTTAGCTCTTGCCTTGGCCAGAGGATCCTCAAAATGCAGCTTTAATGCCCACATGAAATCATCAAAATAATCAAATGCAGGGGAGTCAGCATCACTTAATTGAACATACCAGTCAGCCGCTCGACCCTTCAACTTGGTAACAATGGCAGTTATCTTAGCCTCTTCGGAAGGGAAGTATGCTCCAAACTGCCTCATGTAACTTAGCATTAGTTAAAAAGAAAGATAATTTTGTTGGATCCCCATCAAACTTGACAGAAAAGTCTCTCACTCCCACTCTGGTTGGAGCGGAATCGGCAGCTACTTGAGTGGTGGGGCCCCAGGTTACAGTAGCTTTCCCTCTTCGGGGTGGGGACACTGGTGATCAAGCCCTGCGGGGTGGAGATTCATCCCGGAGCCGTCTCCGGCCCTGCTCCGCCGGTGGTCCGGATGGGGGGATGGTTGCGGGAAGCTGGGATCTCCTCCGCACCTCCCCTGCCCCTCCAATGACAAAGAGGTTTCTTAGCATGTACTCTATCGATTCTATTTTGGCCTCCATCACTCTTAGCCTTTCAGGGGTTTGAGAGTCCTCCCTCCCTCGCATGTTCAGCTGTCTCTCTGTTGACACCATAGTTGATTCTATGTCTGGGGTCAGCGGGAACCGATGCTTCCAGGATGCCCCCGACGTCCCTTGCTGGGGTTCCTCTACTTCATCCAAGGTGATCAACTCTGCGAGCAATTCGCTGGGTGCTGGTTGCTCTGGCTTTTCTCCATCGTTAGATTCCTCCACATCAGATCTGGAACTCGATCCATCCCAGGAGTCTGAAGGTTCTGGGGTGAGGTTCAGTTCTCCTCTCTTGACTGTCAACTCGGGCATCAAGCTAGCCATCTCCTCAAGTCCCCCGGTCGTGAGCTTGGACTCAGCCATTGTTAGCTATTTTCCCTCGCAAGAAACTGATCTTGGTAGGAGCTAACGGTACAACTTTGGAGATTCTCAGCTTTATGTAATGGTTGCCTATTCTAAAACACAATCAGACTCATGATCAGGAATTCAAAGATATCTGATTTATTAAAGAATAGTATGCAGGATCACAGAGAAAGCTGAGAATGATAAGAGCGTGCCAAATTCAAACTAAAAACCCTCGGTGCAAATGAAATCCCTCCCCCCGTAGAATCTTCTCAAGTTCACAAACCCAGGTGCTCCTAGCAGTTTCTGATGGTCTGTGGGAAAAGGCCTTGAACAGATAACATAACCCAAACACATTCCATTGTACTGATTTCACATACAGCGCTTGGTACAAGGTTTCACAGCAGCTCCCTCCCAAACAGAAACGTGTGTCAGCGCCATGGCATGTGAAACATTACGATGTATAAACTACATTGAATCAGTGAACATGACACCAGGTTCTTGAGGTTTCTTTCTCCAATTTTAAAACTATGATCATCCAGCCTCCTCAATATATATTCAGCACATACAGTAGGTTGAATAAATAAGGAGAGAGTATGCAACATCATCTCATTCTTTTGGCAACCTAGAATGAGTTCATTTAGCTATGTTCCATGTGGACTCTAACCTCCTATCCTGTTTTACAAGACAATGAGATGTCCTGGGATTTCCTTTTTCCTAAGGACATTTCACAGCTTGACATATTTGATACAGTCAAAGGCCTTTCTCTCCTTGCTTTCCATGGCTGTTTCCATCTTCAGAGTTTTTACGGATGTCATTTGTTTCTGTTGTCTTCTACTAGCTCTGTGAAATTCTTTGTTAAGTTCATTCCAGAGATCTTTGACTTTCTTAGCTTTGGCTTCTCTTCTCTTCTTGGCAGTTCCCAATGTTTATTCTAACATCCAGTTTGCTTTCTTTTGTTTCTTGGTCCTTGGCAGTCTCTTTTCACATTCAGCCTTAACAGCTTATTTGACTTCATTCCACAGTTCCTCTGGTTTCCTATCAGTGAGGTTCAGGACTTCAGAGTAATTCCTGATGTTCTTCTTGAAAATGGTAGATATATGCTCAAGATTTTATTAATCATTTTGTGGAAACTGGTTGGCTTTGTTTTTTTCACTTTAGCTTGACTTGGAACTTGCACATGAGCAATTCATGATCTGTTCTATATTCAGACCCTGGCCATGTCTTTTCTGATATAACTGAATTGTTCCGCCTTTTACTACCAATAGTATAATCACTTTGATTTCTATGAACTCCATCTAGTGATCTCCATGCACTTAGGCATCATTTTGGTTGTTTGAAGACTGCATAAGCATTGAAGAAATCATTGATTGATAGAAATTTAGAAGTTGTCCCCTGCTTCATTTCTGCTTCCTAGACCATACAATTCAGCTACATTTTTCTCCTTATCTAACTTGGGCATTCCAGTCTCCAATCACAAGCAGCACATCTTGCTTGCATGTTCTGCTGATTTCAAACTCAATAAAACTCACCAATCTCTTCTTCTGCATCGGTGGTTGGAGCATAACCTTGAAAATCATCACATTAAAGAGTGGTCCACAAAGTTGTCCCCAAAGATACTATTAAGTCATTGACTGCAATGTACCCAAGTACGGTCTCTGCTACGTCTTTCCTGACTATAAAGCAATGCCATTCCTTCTTTGTTTTTCATGTAGTAAGATGCTGATTCTAGGGAGAGTGGAAGGCAAAAGGAAGAGGGGCCGACCAAGGGCAAGATGGATAGATGATATTCTAGAGGTGATGGATTCGTCCCTGGGGGGCCTGGGGGTGTTGACCAACAGGACGCTCTGGTGTGGGCTGGTCCATGAAGTCACGAAGAGTCGGAAGTGACTGAATGAATAAACAACAACAAAAAGTAGTAAACCTTATTAGCTTCAGACTGAAAGTGTCCAGTTGCAGTACATTTCAATCTGCTGATGCATAAAATTCAGTGTGTAGTCAATTTACTTCATCTTTCTCTGTGTTGAGCTTTTTCCACATTCCGGTGTCTTATGTTCCAGGTTCACACTGTAATTCTGTCTTTTTAGCTTTGGATTTTCTTTTCCTGCGTGACAATATCAGAAACTATACTGTATATCCCAAAGGCTTTAACCTAAGCATGCCATAAACACCATTAGTAGTCCAAAAATATCCTTAGCTCTTCCTCAGCGGCACGCTCAACACCATCCACTCTGAGGAACCCATTATCTGACACTATATCATTAAACATTATTTATCCATGTAGTTTTGTTGATAAAATGAATTACCTTGGACTTCTCTTACACAGTATGAAATGATGCCTTTGCCATTGTCACCAAATTGATCATCTGCCTCCAAGATCTTCCTATATCTCTGCTGCCTAATATAAGTTTCTGCTAATCCTGCTGGGACTATTTATTGGCATACACTTTGGGTGTTCTTTGCTCATCACTCCTAGGAACACCTTAACACCACCAAACTGAGGCAGAGTACTTGAGGGGAATACATATACATATAAACTTGAGGGGGACATAGGCATAGACACTGAATGTTTTCTAATAATTTTGAGCTCAAATTCAAGATTGGATTGGCCATTTTGCATTTTCTAAGTGGGAGCAAATGGGGCATGTTATTTCATGCTGTTTAAAGTGTTCCAACATCCTTGGGTGCCTCAAAGCAATGATTAAATACATACATTTTTGCTGTTGTGTATTCATAGGCTATGCTGAAATGAATTCATTTATGTTGCTTCTTTCACGGTCTTAGGTATGTGGCTGTTTGTACAAGCAGATACAAATGTGTACTTTGTGTTGCTTCCATTGTTTGCTAGATCAACACTAAATTTTGTATTTAAAAAAATACTCTTGGTAAATTTTATTTAGGTTGGATATGAGGCTTTCAATATTAACTCCCCTTACTTTTGTGACCCTAGGAATTGTTTCAATTCCACTGTTCCATAACTCATCATACACAAAACATTCCAAATGTTTTCTAGGTGTAATAATAATGGTTCCTGACAGATGCTATAGATAAATAACTCTTTTCCTGGCCAGAAGTTTCAAAACTTCCACTGTTCCTCTTTACTGCTTGAAAAACCATGTGCTGCTAAGAAAATGGCCAACACTTTCTAAAGGAGTGTAATAAGTGTCTCTAGCAGGTTTATTATCTGGTAGAACCTATAGGTGCTATAACCAGTCAAAAATGTCTATACACGATTCATAGTTATAGGGCTGTAGGAATTGTTTAAATGGACTTTGTGAACACATTGCCTCTCTTTGAACAAATAAAGCAGCTACTTCTTTTGCAAGGCTCACACAGCTCCTTTGACAGCTGCTTCTAGCTTCTCCGTATGTGTGCCTCCACACACTGCAGTTAACTGCAAAAAAAAGCAAAAGACATAGCTACTTTAATAATTTAAAAAAGAGTTGCTTTGTTCACAGGATCATGTGTTACAGACTACTTATTTAAATGTTTTCCACAGCCCTACAGTTCTTGTATAATAGGTCCACAAAGAGAAGGTGTTGCAATTAACATAGAGGAACAAAATGGATCATCTGCTGTAGATATATATGGCAAAAGTGTGTGCATGTGTATGTGCACATGCAAATTATAGTTGGCCAATGGCCTAAATAATACAGAGGTTATAATTAAATCTTAATTGTATTAATATGGCATTCCAAGGTTACAGTTGGGCCACTGGAAAGAATCTACTTTGGATGATTATCTGAAAAGCACCCTTTACGCAGCATGAATATATTCAGGCAATGATAATCCATAATTGCATTTTGAAGCGAGGTCCTGAATATCTAGAAAAAAAAATACATTTTAATTCTGGTAAAGGAGGAGGAGGAGGAGGAGGAGGAGGAGGAGGAGGAGGAGGAGGAGGAGGAGGAGGAGGAGGAGGAGGAGGAGGAGGAGGAGGAGGAGGAGGAGGAGGAGGAGGAGGAGGAGGAGGAGGAGGAGGAGGAGAAGAAGAAGAAGAAGAAGAAGAAGAAGAAGAAGAAGAAGAAGAAGAAGAAGAAGAAGAAGAAGAAGAAGAAGAAGAAGAAGAAGAAGAAGAAGAAGAATCCAGGAAAATTATAGAGCAGCTAGGTAAATCTTATTTTCTTGCAAGTACTTCAGAAGAAAAACTTGGCATTGGAAGTGATTTTGTTCCCAGTAATTCTTTAAAATTTTTCTGTCCAGTGATATGAAAATATTCTGTGAATAAAGTTTACTTAAGTATGATTAAATCCAGAGAGGCTTCTCTGAGAGGCACTCCCTCAGCTGAATAAACTATTTACTAGTGGAAAAAACTTTGCTAGACCCATCTGAGAAAGCAAATTCTATGAATGTCTATGAATTTTTACTGTAAGTAAAGGTATCCTAGAAAGAATTAAATATGATTAATATATTATTATCTAAAGAGAGTGAAAGTAAGAAAATTATCATATATAAAAAATGTGGGCTGGCTTCTGATTATGGGAGTTATATTGTTCAGTTTATCTCCTAATTACCTCAATTAATAGCATCTCCACCTCAAGTGGCTTCTACAGAGCAGAAACAGTTTCTGTCACTAGCTACTGTTTTAAGCATTGCCCTTTCCAAGATCTCTAGTTATAAGACAGCCTGTCAGATTCAGTCTTCCTCTTTTCCCTTCTGCCTCTGATCTTCCTCTCACCTCCTTTTCTTTCAAGGCTCTTTTCTTCTCTGCAGTTCCAGCTGCCCCCACAAATCTCTTCCTAGTCTTTCAACCTCTGCCGGCAACAGCCTCTGGCCAATGAAACCTCAAAACTGTACTCCCTCTAGAGATGACAAACAATGGCATTTATTTTAGTCTCTGAGTTCTGCCCAATATACCCATTCAGTATTGCTCCTGCTAAAGAGATGTTATCCTTCTTAGCTACAGTAACTGAGTTCTGTTCACCATCAAGGCTTACTGTAAGGTCGCAATTTATATTTTGCTCCCTTTCAAAAGACAATGTTTAACCAGAAGCAGAGTGCAAATGAAGCCACAAGCTGGCATAACACTTACATTTGTGATTTTAAATGCAAATTTAGAAATACTTACTGTAATGTGAATAAAAAGAATCTACAGGTTACCACAGTGGAGCAAACTGACCAAATTACTTTTGACTTACTCAGTCTTGGTGGCCAAGATCAAGACCCCTGCTATCCAGTCTTATTTTAATTTGTTTTTAAATACAACTAAGACAATAGGAAAACACAAGATGCATCAAATAGAGTAATGTCTTCTGGCAACTTTTCAGATATGCTCCCTTGTAAAGTAGAATGCAAGATCACTGTTAAGTTTTAAATAGGTTTAAGGCTAACTGAATACACTTTTGCCTCGTGTTTCATTTCAGACTGAGATGTTTACATACACTTTAAAATATATACACTAATCTTTTATATCAAAGAATAAAAATAAATTATATCTTCATGTAATTTCAACATGAAAATAATTCATATGTGAAAATAACAGTAATACAAAATAATTAGGGTTTTTTTTAGTTTTTCAGTGGTTTATTTATACATTTTGCATAGAAAGCTAAAATTAACGCATTATTATACTATGTCAGCACTTGCTTTTTGGAAGATTATAACAGGCATCTCTGGCAGTGCAAGATTCTATTGATTCCCATTAGATCAGAATCCACTCATAGTTGACAAAATCCACCCAGCTTCCTTCTAAGCTACTTTTCTCTGGGATCTAGTCACCTTTTAATATGGGTCTACTTACTGTCCCTTTACTGAAGCTTCCTCTTTTGATGCCTAATCCTGTTCTTTAAGTTCATCTGTGCTTTTGCTGAGTTGTTAATAAATGGTTGCCCCAATTCTAAAAAGATACTTTGCTGCCAATTTGTGCCTTATAAGGTTGCAGTCTAGTAATCTGTTTTAGCAGACTCTGTCCCTCCAGACTGAATTCCAGATATGGGGTTTAAGGTATCCTTATTTTTTCCATTGGTAAAAAGGGACTGACCTTTTGGCTTTACCCTTATAATGCTGGTTGAGGGGAAGAAACAAGATGGTGACAGAACGTGCCACCTGAAAGAAATAACTGCTCTTTCTCCCCTGGCTCTTCTGGTTGGGTAGGTTATGCCTTATGGTAAATAAATCTTTAACCATGATTTTACAACCCTGTAAATGTCTATACTTCAGGGGAAGTAAAAATAATAAAAGCATTCAGAGATATTATCCTGTTTACTGTTTACTGTTTATTTCCCATTCCTTTATTGACTAGAATTATTTGTTTCCCATTTCTTTATTGACTAGAATGTATCACTTTGCAAATGTAAACATTTTTGAAGAGAAAGGCTATTTTCAGTTTAAAAAAAACTTTCAAAATATTTAAACAATGGGTATTATTATCTTGGTACTAAATACTTCATTTCTGATTATTTCTAAATATCTACAATGAAATCAGAATTCTGGACATGTTCTGTAATTAAATCAGTTTCATTTGTGGAATGTTAATACTTTAAGCACCCAGCATTCTGATTAGCTCTGACTCAACTGAAAGTCCCCCTGCTTGTATCAGTAGAGGTTTTTCCAATAAAAATACTCAGTGCCTGTTTTTTTAGAAAGTAGGATGGTACCTATAAATAAGCTGATGTGACAGAATAGACTTTGAGTATTCCAGTTTGATATTCTTCTGAGGAGAACAGTACTTGGCAATAAATTTTGGGATGCTATATGCCTTCTTACTATGAGTACAGTTCTTAGTAAGGATGACAGAGATGGCAGATAGACCAATTTTTGACCTCCTCGTAAGGCACAGTATTCTTACAAGATATCATACATGATTACAAAACACATGCAAACACATATTACAGCAAGGAGCAAATCCAAAAAACAGCATCAAGTACAACTAAATAAATGTTCAAGCTATGAAACAGTGGCCAAGGGATAAAATAAAAGGCCTGCAATAACACTTTCTGATCCATTTCTCCAGAAGAACTGAGTCTGGGTAAAATTATGCCAGGCTCTGAGCAATGGTCTAGAAGGTAATGGTATCAAAAGCTGTTTGTCCAGAAGGTAATGGTATCAAAGGCCAAGGAAAATAAACAGGGTTACTTACACCCGTCCTTGTTGAGTATAAATCATTCACCAAGTTTACGAAGGCAACTAAATCAAAATGGATTTAAATAATCAGTGTCATCTAAAATATAATAGAGCTGAGAGTTGAAATGCTTCCACCTGACTGAGACCCTGCTTAGAAACTGTGAATTGAGCAATAATTTCTCATAGCCAAGGAAATTAAGACTCAGCATCTTCAGTTGTGGTTTCACTACTGCCTTCTTCAGGACTATCAAAACTATCACATAACTGGTCAGTTTCACTAGCCAGAAGAAACAAGGATGGAAAGAGAAGATAATCCTGTAAGCAGCCTGTCACTATCTTCAGTCTGCATATGCTGGAAATTATCCGAAAGCAAAAGGACCAGATAGTACCCAACTTAAATCCTTCTCTGGTTCTCTGTCAAAACTGTGGTATCTAAGCCACAGATAAGAATAATATTAACAGAAAAATGTATAGCACATTTATTCCAATAGGTTTCCAAAAGTCTAGCCAAGTATACTGGCCTCTAGAAAAAACTCATTACCCAACATTATAAAGGTGTAATGTAGTAAAGAAATTAGTTTTTGCCACCATCACCAAGCAGTTCCAAAATTCTTCCTAACCTTTTCTCCATCTAGTTTTCATCTTGCCTTTTTGTTACTTGTAGACCCTCAGAAAATGACTGATCCTAATGTTCAGATCCTCATAATACCAGGAATACCAGAACTTCATGGTTTGGCCAAGGTCTTGAAAGAACAATTGTACTAATATCATGTCTTCTTCTGGAGAAGACAAGTACATGGGCGAGCTCTGAAAACACTTTTTTGGGGACATCAGAAAACTATACTGATCCATAACCTATCAATGACACACCATTAAAATCAGTATCACACTCCTGAAAGGATTAGAGACAACTTGAAGCCCAAATCAAATTTTTGGATCTATGGACGCATTAGAAGTTTTGAAAAAGTATTCTCTCTCAAAAAAAGGCTTCCATTAGAAGCATACTAATTCACAAAGTGATTACTCTGATGGGCATAGCCAATCACAAAATATTTTCAGAAAGCAAACTAGAGATGCTGAAACTCAGATTACTGGCCAAAATAACTTGTTAGCTAATTCATATTGCACAAAGCCATTCTGCCTAGACCAGTCCCATCTCCAAACTTACTTCTTCAATATAAATTTTATTAAAAGTTTTACAAAGAACATAAAAATTAACATAAACCACTAAAAATTAGAAGAAGGAAGGGAGGTTCCAATTCCTTTTGCAGAAAATATAAGTATAATTACAAAATTATCTCTTATTTTCTGATTACAAAAAAGGCTCACCTTTTTCTATTATCCAGGGGGGTTTTTTCTAATCGTCAAAACCACAAGTCATAAGTGTATTTTTTTCTCTTTCATAGAAAAAGTCTATAAGGGGTTTCCAGTCAGCCATAAACATATTGTTTTTTCTCTAATCAAAGAAGTTAATTTAGCCATCTCTGCAAGTTCCATCATCTTCACCAAACATTCCTCCGTTGTGGGTAGTATGGAACCCTTCCACTTTTGAGCATGCATTTATCATATATGAAGACAAAGCCATCTCCAAACTTCCTCATAATCCTATGTTCCTAATACTTGAAATTCACTTATTCCAGTCACTTCTTTTTCTCTTTCATTTGGAATCACTTGTCAAACATCTTCACCTTAATACCTCCACAAATCTACATGCCACCTCAACCCCAGGTTTTGTAGGGCATTTGTGTTTCACTATAAACAATCAAATAAGTCTTGAACCTGAGCATGGGCCCCCACAAAGGGGATGAGTAACTAAATATGCAACATGAAGTCCCAACACAAACCCTGTGACTTATGTGAAAAGCCAGGGTTTGTCTTGTGAAATCATGAAACACATTTCACTATTGTTTCATCATCTTGGTTTGAAGATGCCTTTGACCCTAGGTCTCAAAGTCGTTCCTGTGCCAACCAAGCTGCTTTACCTACTTCATTTGATTTTAATTGATTTTAATTTAATTTTCAAAATGAAGGGAAACCAGTACCAGCCTCAAATACAATCTGTTTCCAAGAATGTCTCCTACTGAGTCCTACTGAGTGCCAGCGCTTGCTTTGCCTTCTAGGAGATGACTGCTTTGTGATTGGCCATACCCACCTGTCAGCCCTTCAAGGTATACATTCAGGAAACAAGATACCACAAGAAATACTAGAACTCTACTTTACCTGATATAAGCTATAATAACAGAATCTTGAAATTCTGTCAGTTCCCCTTACCTCCATCTTATACCAAAGAGAATCAAGACAAAGCAACTTTAAGTTTCTTTCTCACACTGTATTATTTTCCCAGGCTGAGCTCATGTTTTGCTAACACTCTCTGCATATCTTCTCCAGGATCGTCTCTGAGTTAATCTACACCACTGCAGCACATCAGAAAAGATACTAAATACAAACAATGTTATTTATATTTGAAAATTATATTTAGAGTTTTGAAGGATATATTCATATTTAAAATGCGTAATACTCCCTCTCTCTCTCTCTCTCTCTCTCTCTCTCTCTCTATATATATATATATATATATATATATATATGCGCTGTATGTGTGTGTGTGTGTATTTGTTGTTGTTGTTGTTGTTAGTTGCCATCGAGTCATTTACGACTCATGACGGCCCTATGTATAACAGAATGAAATGCTGTTGGGTCTAGCACCATATGCCTGACTGTTCCAATGTTTGCATCCATTGTTATATGTATAGATAGATACAGATACAGATACAGATGATATACAGTATATTCCTATTTTCCTATATGAATTTGTACATTTCATACATATTTGTGTGCCTATACAGTATATCTTTGTACTTATGCATAAAGAAACACTTTTGGTTTCAGGGGGATTTCATTATTATTCTAAAGTACATTTTTTCTGTGATTAATTTGGGCTTACATTTTATTGTTTTACTGTATTGTGCTGCTTATCTGCTTATTTGATTTTATGGAATTTTAATGTGGCTTTGTGCTATTATATTTGTTGTTGGGTTTTTTGTGATTTATAAACCACTTTGGGAGAACTTGTTCTGAAAGATATTCTTGAGATAAATAATAAAGGAAAAATAAACAAATACACAGCAACTGAAAATAAAACAGTCCGGTACTTACATCCCCTGTTTTCAGACAACAGTTTAATGCTATTTTAAAAGCATACTAATTAAGCTTCTAATTACCCGCCTAATCACAGATGTTAGGCAACCATTCCAAAGAGACAACATTCTAAAACACAAAAGTTATTTTCTTAATTGCTTTAATTGTACTTCCTTTTTTAAAAAAAGAAAAATATGTTTTCTTTTGCATCACTTCAAATGAAACTGTTGATCAGTGGTGACCAAGCAAACAGTTAATGCTATGAAACATCCTGCAGCTTTTGTTATTGTCAGTTAATGAGATGGGCCCACAATCTCTGGAAGATTTTCAGAATAGCTGAGTATCTTAAAACACATTCCTGTGATAAATCCTTTTGCACATTTCCTATTTCTGTATTTTCCTCCTTCCACTCTCCCTTTTTTCTTCTTTCTGCAACCCCTCCCCCCAATAAACTAAGATAGATACTATGTGATAAATGAAGGTACGAGAGTTAAATCCAAAAAACAATGAGCAGAGCCTGTTGTACTATTCAGGCAATAAATCCCCAAATATAATTCAGCATGAGAGGAGCAATGAGCTCTCCCATGGCCAACTTGTATCCAGGGTATCACTAAAGGACTGGTCTTCACAGTTGCAAAATGATTCTTTGCTGGCCTCCACATGAAATGGACCTCTCTTCAGCAACGTCGCCAGCACAACTTAGAGAGGGGAATGGCTGATCACTGCTCCTGATGAGTTGAATTCTACACCAGAATATCTAATGTATTTCATTAGATTTCCAGCCTCAAAACTGTAACAATGTAACTGAACCATTCTGCCTGCTAGTTCTCCTGCCCAGAAGTATCTAAGGCAGTGTTTCTCACCTCAGCAACTTTAAGAGGTATGGGCTTCAACTCCCAGAATTCCCTAGCATGCTGGCTAGGGAATTCTGGGAGTTGGAGCCCATACCTCTTAAAGTTGCTGAGGTTGAGAAACACTGATCTAAGGGGAAGATTATCAGTTCCTGAAAAACAAAATCCTTGAGCCTGGTTGAATCCCCTAGAGTAGGGTGAAAGAATGGGACCTTATACTGGAGGGTGGACCTAGAGGATTGAAGACAGCAATAAAGTAATATTATATTTTTAACCACTTCCAGCCACCTGAAGGAAAAGGGCAATAAAATAATCATTATCATCAGGGCATTGTGCAGGTGAATGGAGAGAGACCTATAGGAACAATAACACATATCAGGGTTCCACAGTATTTCCATGATAAGTAACTCTAGATTAGCAACATTAAAAAAGACTCTTGGGAACCATCTGTATCTTCATGGAATTTATAGGAAAGGTTAACTGTGTTACAATAATATGGCTTCACTTTTTCTTAGGAATGACCCATTTCACTACACAACAACTCTATTAAGTAAGTTTGATTTTTTTTCCTTCCTTTTTGATTACACAGGAGAAAAGATGCTGGTCTTTTATCTTACAAAGACCATTTACCTGTCAGTCAAGTGGTGGTTGGAGATATTGGTCGGCCAGGCTCAGATGCCAAGTTAACTGTAGGCCCTCTGCGTTGCCATGGAGACCGTAAGTATACATGAAAGATTTCCTGATTTTATGCTGTGGTAAAATCTACTTCCATTTGGCTTCTTAAAAAAGCAGTCACTACATCCTAGGTGAGGGAATTGAAGGTATTAACATCTACCTATCACTCTTGCAGATGAGGGTGGATTGCAATAATTCAGTGAGATCTTGCAACATCTGGGAATTATATCATGACCAAGAATATCTGACTAAGAGAAGTTTTGGCTTGATAAAGCCCTTGAAGATATGTTTATAGATGATCTATAGCAAAAGATACCAATAATCTTTTTCAAAAATTTATCAAGAAATTATTTTATAGCGAATATATATGCTTGGTTTTGTTCTTAACTCTAGGCATTCATCTTTATTGCAGAGTATATTAGGTAACTTTGACTATTCAGCTAAGTATACAATGATATAAGCAGTAATACAAACAGCAGCAGAGCAACATCTAACATCTGTGATGCCGCTGAATGCTGCTGTTAATGCCATTAGCACTACTATTTATATTGCAACGAACTAACTTTATAGAGATATAAATAGCAATGTTATGGCTAAGTACATCATTCGAAACTTATATATAAAGTTAATATCAGTGCTGGTGAGAATCATGAAGGAATGGATTTTGATACTAAGAGAGGCTATATTATTTAGTTATCGTCCTCTCTTGGTCACGTGAGTGAGATTAGCAGAGTACCATCCTTTGCAGCATAGACTTGGAAGCATAAGACAAGGTTGGTTTAACCTTCTAGAAAACAATAATCCAGGATGCTTTTAGGCAAACTGGATTTTCCTGGTATTGCCCCTTTTATCCCTCTTAAAATAACAAACACACAGATTTGTGAAGAAGTAATATTTACTCACATAATCTAAGTTTCAAAACAGCAGTAAAGTCAAGGCAGATTTAAAGTACTAACTAAGTTACTAAAGTAGAATATCTAGGCCTAAAATGGAGTCAGAGCTGCAGAGCCTCAGACATACACGTGCTTTCAGATCGGATGCATGATGAAGAAGAAGGAAGTGACCACACAGAGTTCTCTCTAGACAACTACTCAGGAAATCTCCATGAGCCTCCGCCTCCTTTTATGTGCCTATCTAGCAAGACATGGATTGTTTGTTTTGACTGCAATAATATCCCACAACCCTCTTCTCAGGCAAACAAAAAACAAGTTCATGCAAATTTTAATTAAACCAACCAGAGTCCCATTTTGACTCGAAGGTTCTGAAAACTGTCTCTTGGTAGAGGCTTGGTGAGAATGTCTGCAGTCATCTCTTTGGTATGGCAATAAATCAAGTCCACAAGTCCATCCTGGATAGCCTCACACATGAAGTGGTACTTCACCCCAACATGCTTTGTTCTTGCGTGGAATTTCTCACTGTGACAACTTTAGGCAACTCTGGTTGTTCTCCATGACACGAACAGGCTTCTTGCACACTAACTCAAAGTCTTCAGTCAGTTGGTCAAACCAGGCTATTTCTCTGCAAGCTTCTGTAGCTGCAATGTATTCGGACTCTGTAGAAGACAAAGCTATACAATTTTGTTTATAACTGTCTCAAGAAATGGGACCATGTGCAAGCATGAAGACATAACCACCTGTGGATTTATAGTCTTTTGCATCCCCAGCCCAATCAGCTACTGTGTAACCTACCAGTTCAAGATCACTGTCAGCTGGCAACTTTAATTTACAGTTTGCAGTACTTCTTATTTATCTGACAACTCTCTTAACAGCTGTCCAGTCACATTCAGTGGGAGCATTCACTTTTCTGCTCAGAATCCCCGCTGCATTCGCTATGTCTGGCCTACACATTATGGTTAGGTACAAAAGTTTCCCTATTGCTGACCTGTATTTGTTGTTGTCAGGTAAAAGCTCTGATTCCTCTTGATCCTTTAGAAAATCAGTAGCCATAGGTGCGGCAACTGGGTGCGCTTCTTGCATCTGCAGGCTCTCAATCAATTCAGTGACCTTCTGCTTTTGGCTCAGAAGAAAAGAACCATCCTCTCCTCTTTCTACCTGAACTCCTAGATAATAATGCACTTCTCCTAGTTCCTTGACTTCCACATCTTTGCTTAGATGCTCCACTATTTGGGAGTAGTTTCTGTCATTTACAGTTGCAATTATCAGGTCATCGACAAATGCCAGAATGTAAGAAAATTGTCCATTATTGCATTTGGTCTATAAACACTTGTCTGCATGGCCTTGCTTATACCCCAGCTGTGTTAGCATGGTGTGTAGCTTTTCATTCCCTGCCCTAGCAGCTTGTTTTAGTCTATAAAGCCCCTTCTGGAGTCTGCATACTAAATGGGCTTGATTTGGTTTGATAAAAACTTTGGGTTGTTTCATATAAATCTCCTCTGAGATTTTGCCATATAAGAATGCAGTTTTTATGTCTATGTGCCTCACTTGCATTTGCTTTGAAGCTGCTATGCTTAAAAGCGTTCTGATGGTGGTGTATCTGACTACTGGAGCAAAAGTGGCATCATAGTTTTTTCCATACTGTTGACTGAATCCCTGTGCTACAAGCCTTGCTTTGTAGCTCTGTACTTTCCCTTCTGCATCCTGTTTGACTTTAAAGACCCGCTTACTTCCAATAGCCTTTTTCCCTGGAGGCAACTGGGTAAGAGTCCAGGTCTTGTTCTGGTGCAGTGCATTCATTTCCTCCTGTGCAGTATCCTTCCAGAGACGTGCTTCAGTGGCTGGCATCTTTTCTATTGCTTCCCAGTTGGGAGGCTCTAGGGGTTGCGTCAACCCTGCAAGGTAGGACAGTCATGGTGGTGGGACACCTCTGTTGGATCTCGATGAGCATCTGGTGTCCTGGTGTTTCATCAGCTTCCTCATCATCTTCCAATGCAGGCATCTCCACATCAGGCTGTTCCTCTTCATCTCTGGTGCTGCTGTTGGGAGTCTGGTCCTCTGAGTCTTCTTCCTGCTCATGCCCTGTAGATGTAGTCATGACTGCAGAAGGCAGATCTGGACAGTTACACATTTGTGGTGGAAACATGAGATCGTGTGTTTCTTTCTCTGATTGCTCAGAAAAATCTACAACACTTCCTCTTTTGTCAACTTTGCTGTGTTCATCAAAATAACTACGTGTTTTGAGCTGACTTGTCCCATTTCAAGATCCATAACTCTGTAGCCTTTTCCTTCAGTGGCATAGATGTCCTTTTGTGCTGTGGAGTCTAACTTGTGCCTATTTTCTTTGGGAATATAACCATAGGCAAGGCTTCCAAATACACGAATGTGTGGCAGATTGGGAATTCTCCCATGCCAAAGCTCAAAAGGTGTGCGTGTAGCTCCTTTGGTTGGCAATCTGTTTTGGAGATACACCGCAGTGGCAGCTGCATCTCCCCACATGCGCTGGGGTAGAGATGTATCTTTTAACATGCATCTTGTCATCTCTGTAGTGGATCTGAACTTTCTTTCTGCAATCGAGTTTTGCTGTGGTGTGTATGGAACACATTTCACATGTTCAATTCCTTCCTCTTCCAGGAGGGTTTCCATTTCATGTGAACAGTACTCACCCCCGTTGTCAGTCATGAAACTTGTTGCTTACCATGGCAAGATACTTCCTGAACATTTCTTGTGTTTGATTCTTTTCTTTGAGAAAATAACACAATACAATATCTTGAAAAATCATCGAGAAATATTAAAATGTACTTATTTTTTCCAACTAAGGGAACATTCAGTGGACTGCACACATCACTGTAAACCATATCAAGCACTCTGGTACTTCTCTGTTGAGTACACAATGGAAAAGAAGGTTTGACATTTTTCTTTGTGATACACACTTTGTTGTTGTTGGTAAAGTGTTTAGTGCTACCTTTATTCCTCTTGCAAGCTTCTTGCACTGCAAATCCATTATGGCATTGATGTCTCTGCGTCCAACTCTCCTGTGCCAAAGTTGTGGGTCCGTCTCATCCTTCTGGTCTGAGCATGCCACCTTAGCCAATTGGGGTTCTGAAAGATTAATCTCATATATACCATGTATTAGACTTGCTTCAGCATACAATCTCACATCTTTAGACACCTGGCACACATCATTTTCAAATAATATACGGAAAGCTTTTCTGGCCACTAGAGACACTAAGCATATTGCAGTTTAGTTCTGGAGTATACAACAACCGCTGCATGGGATTCTCTTTTATCTCACAACCTATTTTGCACTTCAGGACTCCTGACCCTTCGCCATGTGCCTTTATGATTTTTCCATCTGCAATTTGAATACTGCTACCTCGTGATGGGTCAATACTTTTAATGTCCTCAAGGAAGTCCTTGTCATGAGTGAAATGACTAGAGGCTCCAGAATCTATAATCCATTTGTTTGGCGTCACAATTGTTGACAGTTAAACTCTTTTCTTGTAAGAGAATACTTCCCTCATTTTTCCCTTTTCTTTTGTTTGGCTGCTTATATGTAGGGAATTTTTGTGACTTTGGAGCTTTGCAAGCTTTAGCTATATATCCTTCCTTATTACAATTGAAGCACATGATTTTCTTTGGTGTGGCTTTGGCCTTCGCTTGGAATTTAGACATATAGTTTGAATCATTGGCCTTTGCATTTCTGGTTGGAGATTCTTGTCTCCTTTCCACACACTCTTCTCTCAGATGGGCAATCACTTTTCTTAAAGTTAAGTCTGTCTTCCCATCCATAAGAGTCACAAAAGTCTCAAACTTAGGTCCTAGTGATCCCAGGAAATAACAAACTTTCTGTTCTTCCTGCATTGGGTATTCTGTGAGTTCTAGTTTTTCAATAATTGTCAAGAATTCAGTCACATGACTGTTACAGTCTGTTTTGGATACAAGTTTCAACTTAAATAAGTCTCTTACCCACGCATGGTGAGAGCGTTTACTTGCAAATCCATATGACAATTCCAAATTCTCAAGGATCTGGGCTGCAGTATTACCCTTCTTAACATGGACCATCTGTACATCCAAAATGCTGTTCAGAATTATAGCCACTGCTAACTTATTCTGCTTCTCCCATGTCTTGACTGAAGCTTTAGCTTCTTCAGTAGTGCCAGTAGGCTTTTCCTTTTCGATACAATTCAAGATTTCCTTAAGATCAAATATAGCCTCTAGGCACTTTTTCCATTGGATAAAATTGTTCTCTGTGAGTCTGGGTAGCTTGAGGCTTCCCTCATCAATGTGATTCTGATTGGCCATCTCAGAAATCAAAATCTGAAAAATGTGCAAAATTCAAAAATTTAAATTTAAATCTCCAATGAAAATTTTAAGATCTTCTCTGCCTAGCTACTGCTCTGTGAGGGAAAGGTAGGGGTTAATTCCTTTCACAATGGAGACAATGGAAGTCACCATGTGCTCACCAGGAAATACAAAAAAAATGTCAGCTTTGAATCTTTCTTCTCTTTTAAGAAAATCCAGTGACATCCACTAAAATATTTCAAATTTTGTCTCTGCTGGGCCCGTAACCCTTTGAAGGAATGGATTTTGATACTAAGAGAGGCTATATTATTTAGTTATCGTCCTCTCTTGGTCACATGAGTGAGATTAGCAGAGTACCATCCTTTGCAGCATAGACTTGGAAGCATAAGACAAGGTTGGTTTAACCTTCTAGAAAACAATAATCCAGGATGCTTTTAGGCAAACTGGATTTTCCTGGTATTGCCCCTTTTATCCCTCTTAAAATAACAAACACACAGATTTGTGAAGAATTAAAAGTAATATTTACTCACATAATCTAGATTTCAAAACAGCAGTTGCAGTAGTAAAATCAAGGCAGATTTAAAGTACTAACTAAGTTACTAAAGTAGAATATCTAGGCCTAAAATGGAGTCTGAGCTGCAGAGCTCAGACATACATGTGCTTTCAGATCAGATGCATGGTGAAGAAGAAGGAAGTGACCTCACAGAATTCTCTCTAGACAATTACTCAGGAAATCTCTGTGAGCTTCCGCCTCCTTTTATGTGCCTATCTAGCAAGACATGAATTGTTTGTTTTGACTGCAATAATGTCCCACAAATCATCCATTTTAACAAAGGTTGAAGTCATTTTGCAAATCAAAACTGCCTTCTTTAGTATGTGTTTGAGCTTGAAGCCCAAACAAAGAGGTGTAGATCTTCCATTTTCTGAGTTTTTAGTTTAAGTTTATCTATCTACTATATACAAATGAAATACAAAGCAAAGCTCACCTCACCTTTCCCTGGAAATGGATTTCCTACTTTTGCCAATATTCCTAGGTTTAAAATATGTGCTCAGTAGCATCAAGAACTTCAGTCCCTTATGCCACTACTTCTCATCCTAAATTGAATATTCCTCATGTGCACCTCACATACACATATACTCATATTTCAATATATTTCATCTCGTATTGTTTTAAATTTTGATGACCGCCTTGCTGCTGCCTACTTTGTATGGTGTCTTTATTTTATATTTTATTGGATATATTTTTAACATGAATTGCATTATTTATTTTCTCTGTGTGCCTCTGTGTTTACTGTTAACCACCCAATGAGCTACAGCTATTGGACAGTTTAAAAATTCCAATAAATAAATAAATAAATCTTGAGGTGTGTTATGATGTCACCGCAATGCATCAGTCGTTGCCCTCAAAAGCTATTGGGTGCTTACTAACCCATTAACAAGATATACTGTTGCCCTACAATATGCAGACTACAGCACACGATCTCATGAATAGACCCTGGACTATGGTTGAACATTGTAGCTTGAAGCCAAAACACAATGCTGACCCCAAGGTCCAATATGTTCTAGCATACTGACGTTGTTGGTGCATAACTTGTCAATGAAAAACAGCAGCGCTAAATAATTTATCATTTTGACATCTCTATGTCCTTGACGCTTTTAATATAATAAAATTATTATAGCTTGTTCTTATAATAAAAAAATAATAATTGCTGTTACTATCATTTTTACTTGTAGTAGTATTCATGGTAGAAACATTTATGTTTCAGTCATACTATTTTATGACCCTGACAAAACCAACCCAAAAGTGGTTTGACTGGCAATATCACTTAAATGTTTTGACATAACATTCATTATTCAGATCTGCATTGTGCTATTGAGCATGACTATTCTGTATATTTTTGCCTCAAGCCTTTTATATCCTCAGCCAAATTTAGAATGTGTGCCTTAGAAAATGATTTTTCCACCTCATCCTCTGTCCTTTGCTATAAAAGCAATAGCCTTGCTTTATATCATCATTTTTCCATACTGTGTTTTATATTCACATATTATTTGTCTGAAGGAATTATACTGGAGGGAAAATGAAATCAAAACTGATAATTAACTTCAAAACAATTATTAAATAGATTTCACGTGCTTTAGTTCTTTAGTGTTGGGGTATAAATTAATATCTTTTTATTTTAAAATCATCAGCAATATGTTTTCAATTAAAATAAATCCTTATGTGATAATTTTCTTAACATTTTAAAATTGAACAATGTTCATTTCTTTAATGTTTCTGGACCTTTAAGAATCCTTCTGTTTTACATGGAAAATATTCCCTCGATTATTTCTAACGTTTCTGTTTTATTTGGGGGCAGGCAGGGGGTAGGGGATTGAGTTCCTTTTCCATCTTCCTAGCTAGCAATGTGGGAAAGTTTTCCACAGATAATATTAGTCTTCCAATTGTTGAGCATTTATTGTTGTATGCCTGTTAAGTTCATCTTTATCTGTTAACACCTAATATCTAATAGATAGCCAAAGCAGGTAGTCATTCTTATGGCCCAAGTCAAAGATCTACAAATTTTGCAATGTGTCATTAGTTTCCAATTTGGATATATGGAAAAGAAGAAAGCAAAGATAGTTTTACATTATCTTGGAGCTCAGGAACCAGACTCACAAATGATATTATCTTGGTTAGAGAATATCCTGTCCATGTAGGAATCCAGCATGTGCAAAAGCCAAAAAGAAAAGTATGTTAGTTAATAGTTCTCTACAGAACCCATCATTGTTAATAAAGTCTATAAATGGATAAAAATAGCACCCTTGAAGCATCAGTTCCATGGTGTTGCATGTACTTCTGTATATTATCCCAAACCTGCTGCTAGCAGTGGCTCTGATAGGTTGTGCCATATGTACAATGCAAATGTCCTTTTTACATTAATCTTTTTCTTTTTTGAGTGTGAAATATGAATCCAATATACCAAAGAAACACCACTAGACCCAAGCTGCTATGTAAAATGAGAATTGCAATTTCTTATCAGAGTTTCACATTCAAAAATTTATTGTCCTTATTTGAAGATTAGGAGTACATTCTTTTATTTTCTTTTTTGTTTGTTTGTTTTTGCTACTTTATGTAATGTTCTCAAACATGTCATTCAGCTTTGCTCAGTGCTGAATTGGGAAGGCAATACAGGGTCATTTTTTATTCTTTCACTGAGCTCACCATGGGAGGATTGTAAAAAGTGTGTCCATTTTTACATACTGTTCTAGAAATTGGTCTTGTTCGAATAGTAAAATCAGTTCACAAGTTCATATGTTGCTTTTATTAGGATATTTTTTTATTAGTTCAGATTGGAAATACTAATTCTGTGACAGAAAAAAAATTCCATAGCTGTAGTTTTTAATTGATTTGCTCTTATATGTCAAATTCAGTCAGTCATTTTATTTCTGTCATTGACCAGCAAAACAAAACAAAAGGGTCACAGTTGATTAAAGTACAACAAGCTATCAAATCATATAACAATACAAGTAAAATTGTAAGTTAAAGTTTAACAATTTGAGGTGTAAAAATTAATATAGTAAAGTATGATACAGTTTATCTAGGGCAACTAAATAATTGTTTAAAATAATAGAATAGTAAAAATACCAGTTTGAAATATATAGAACCATTACATTACTAAAAGCTATGGGAAAGTTGTAATTAATATTATTACTGCATCTAGAAAAAATGTAGTGATGTAATGTATAAGGAAGAATAATACATAAAATTATGGTTTCAGAACTAAAAGTTATAGTCCAATTATAGTGAGTATTTATCTATATTTTTTCAATTCAATTCAAATCTTTATTACAGTCATAGACCAACATAACAAGAAAGAAGATGTTCAACATCACAACAACATAATACAGTAGTGTGCCAATTTAGTGGGAAGTAGTATTACAAGGAGAGTAATATTTCTCACCCTGCCATTGCTGTTCTTCCTTAGTAAGCATGCATAAACCCCGAGGCTCATCCTTTATTTTTAAATTTTGGGGCAGGGATATGTCAACTTGAATAATACTTATTTATTTGTGTAGGAATATTTGTCCTGCTCAAAATAACCCATTACATAGGTATTATATTATATGAGGGGGAAAATAGTTATAGAACATTGCCAAGTACTTCATAATTAGTGACATGATACATTTATCAGTTCTAGATAATTTTTAAACCGGAAAGCATGCTTATAATAAGATACTCATGTAGTCTAATGGTTGAGCACTTACAGTAGTCATTCAAAGCAAAGTGTATTGCCCTTAATCAGATATTATTGGAGGGCTAATTTTGGTTACTTACTATGTGATTGTATGAACTACTTCTTAGGAGTCACCTCTGCAGTTCAGAAGTCATTCCACACAATTACAGTATAACAAACTTTCTCTTGGAATAGACTATGTTTGCAGCCTCTTTTTTTATTCACAGAAAACATTTCTGTTGACGTTTCACCTAAATGGTGTAATTCAGCCAAAGTTACATTCTTAACGTTCCATAGATTTCTGGGAAAGGGAGCTCTCTGTTCTCCTAGAAACAATAAAGATGCTTTAAAAAATAATTTTGCCTGCCCATTAAGTATACAAAACAGTGCAGTCAGTTGCAAACAAAGCATGATATGGAGTGCATATAAAACCATGTTCCTCCTCCCCATTTGAGAGAGACTTGAAAAAACCTGAACTCTCCTGGCACACTTGGGTTTAAGTACAGAGCTTATTCAAAGGTATCGTTACGTTCAGCATGCTGTTCATCCTGAGGTAATCATTGAGGCATGAGTTTTGCCACACTGCTTATCTGATGGAGAAAAACAGCTAACAATCTCACCTGAAACTTTTCCTCATATAGCAACTTCTTGCAAAACCCGTAGATCAGCAGCCTCTTCCATTGCTGGGTGCCTTCACACAAATCTACACAGTACTATGGATGACAAACTAAAACTACAAATAGTTTTTAGGAATGGCTGATTTCTCCTGAAAAATTAGCATTCTTGCTTGAAAGAGAAATACAGAAGAAAGCCACCACCACCCTGGTCAAAGGCTTATGTGTCTGGCACATGCAAGAGCGTCTTCTCCCTTGCTTCTCCCAACGATGCACTCCCTCATCTGTTGCATTTGTCTGTGAAGGCTGGAGCTGGCAAGGCAGGAAGTAAGATTTTCCATGAATGCTCTTGGGTGTGAATTTGCACTTCTAGAGAGAGATATACTGAGTATACTGTAACTCTGATACTGGCCCTCAGCATTTAGAAAATCTGTAAAATTAAATCTATAAAGACAGTTTTTACATGTTAATGGAACTGACACTAGCAGTATTTAATCTTTTCCATCACGTTTTTTTAATGTCTTGCTTACTTGCCAGAGCAACCCCCCCCCCAAAAAAAAACCCCTAATAAATAGCCAAAATGTAATGAGAATTCCTGTTTGAAGTGGCATGAGATTTCAAGTAAGGACAATGAAACCTTACAAGGTTTGTTATCTTGTGACTCTTAGAGCATTTTAAAAATAATGATTTTTTAAAAGTTAATTTTGGGGGCCTGTAGATGACATTGGAGGATCTTATGTGCTATGGCACTATAGGTGCCACTTTGCCCACACACAGCAGAGACTTTAGTGGATCCATCCACTTTTTCAGATACTTGGAGTATAGTCCTAAAAAAAGAATATTATCTGTTCACACACTGCTATTGTTGAAGGTCAGGGGAGTGGTAGAATGATATGAGGGGCAATAAGATTGTTCATGAGTGATGCAGGCATTCTTGCATTTAAAGGCCAATTTAGGTCAGATTACCCTGCAAAACTGAAATGATCCCTCACTGGTTTGGGGATATTAATATTTCTAATGTCAGATTTGTGTCCTTTCTCTATTTTGCATAGATATTGGTCATTCTTTCCAGTGTATAGTGTAGTGGGGCCTTGCTGATAAATGATTGCATTTACCATGTTGGAAAATAAGCATTTCCAACATGCACATTCTCCTGATCCTGTAGAAATATAAGATTCTGTAATATTGTAACTAGAGTAGATATAGGGCAAAATTAACATCTGTGAGATTTTATTCCAGTGTCCATATCACTGTTGTGTGATATCTCGTTAGCAGATTAGCAGCTAAATAAGGCGGCAGTCCCCACTAAGGTCAGTGAAAGGTAAGTGTCATTGTCCGAGAACGGTTGTAGTTCACAGATGGTATGTTCAAATAGGGTTAGCTAGATTATAGGTATAATGTATGTGTCCCAAAAATGCCTGGTGGTGTTTTGGGAAGTTGGAGGGAAGTGAGGTTTGTTAAAACTCTTTCAATAATATATTTCAGTAGCAAGCTGTTCTCTATAATCAGTTTAGAATTTTATCTATCCTTCTATCTCCCAGCTAGACCATCAACATACACAAAGGAGGTTCAGGAGATTTATACTGGCAGAAAATAAATTCTGATTAATTATAGCACTGAAAAGATTTACGCAGATTGATTTTGGCAGAGCTTTCATGACCCATGCTGTATTAAGCTTTCCTTAGATACAAAAAAAAGGTACAGGCTCCATCAAATTCAGTTCCACTACTAGTGACTACATGGACACAACCATGTGGGGAGAAGGAGCTTGACAACAATATGGCTTGCCATTGCCACCTTCTGGCTTGCAATGAGCAGAATGATGCTTTGCCTAAGGCAGTGCTGTGCATAAAGCATTGATTTTTTTTTTTTAAATCATCTGACTTTCTAAGGCCTCTCAAGATGTTTCTTGGCATGAGTATGCATACACAGAAGACATATCTGTTGTGGCTGCTACCAAAGCGATCAGAATGCAAACCAAGATTGTAGTCCTTGTTAGTCATTTGGATACGGTATATTAAATTTGGGTCACTTTGTTCTTCAAATATTTTTCTTTTCTTAGAGTTTCAGAAGAAAAAGAATAACCTGGCAAGTCATCCTACTAAAACTTTCTAAATAAATAAAAAATCCAGTCTATTGTAGTAATTTCATGTCAGTTAAAATGGCCTTATCTAAACCTATTTTATTTCAATATATCTCCTACCTTTTATTATGCAATAGGATTTATTGGGATTTACTACTTTTGTTTGATACATGATACTAAGAGGAAGCAACAATAAGAGAAGAATAACAAAAAGTTCTATGGGTGGGTTATGTTTCCTATGCTAAACATTATCTTCTATACAAAATATTCTGACTTTCCATTGTTTCACTTTTACATAGCATCTAATCTGAAACCATGACTGGTATGTATATCCATATTTTAATATAAAGGATTCCACTGATAAAGAATAAAAACCCCTTAACCACAGCAAAGTTGCATCATGATCTTGGGTATAAACCAAAGTATTAGCCAGCAAACCCCCTCTACCTTCTATAGTTGGAATAGCTGTAAGGAATTATCATCATCATCATCATCCATCTAATACTATTCCAAAAGCCAGTCTGATGTGGTGGTTAAGGCATCAAGCTAGAAACCAAGAGACCATTAGTTCTAGTCTCACCTTAGGCACAAAGCCAGCTGGGTGACTTGGGCCAGTCACTTTCTCTCAGCTTTCTCTAGGAAGGAGGCAGTGGCAAACCACTTCTGAAAAAGACAACTGCAGGGACTTGTCCAGGCAGTCTCCAAGAATCAGACACATTTGAATGGATTAAAAAAAAATACTATTCCATCTTAGTCCAATGTCCTTAGAGATCAATAGATTAAAGATAGAATAGATGAAGAGTTACATATATTTTTCATTTTCAGTGATTACCATGCCACAAATATGTAGCTTTTAAGCAGAACATTGCCTCTTAAGTTACTTGCAACTTACATAAGTGACTTTTGGATCCCGGTTTGCAAAAGAGGAAAATGATAACCTTTTGGAGTCACATTTTCACCTCTTGCGGATATGGTCAGTAGTTACATAATTTCTATTATTATTTGCTAACATGGAGGCTCTGTAACCCTGAAAGATGTACCAAAATGATATATGATTGTTGTCATCCAGGAACCACCACTATTAGTTTATGAACATATTATGCAAATTACAAGGCTTAGACAAGACATTGGAGCTAGACTGGGTATAATAGACAGAGGTATAGCTGTTCTGAAAGATGAAGTAGGAAATGGATGGTCTGAAGCTTCCAGATTATTTAAATCATTAATCACCTAACTTTAGGGTCTCCAAGTATATAAAAACACAATTTAATTAATCCAAATATTACTGGAAGTTCCCAGATGTACTGTCCCAAAATGTAGCACATATATCTACCAGTAGCAGGAACATTAGGTTCAGAAAGAAAATGAAGATGAACCCCAAGTGATAAACATGATGAGGTGATTTCATTAAAATGTGCATGTACTGTAGTGTTTTTATGATCTTGAAAAGATTATGTCTCTTACTGCACAATTCTATATGCATTGACTCTGAAATAAATCCATATAACTAGATAAAATACTGCTGCTTTAATTACAATTTTAATTCATCCTTGTGTTCTAAATTGAGGAACCACAAATCATAAAGCATATTTTTAAAGTTTGGTGCTTAACATACTGTTGCCTTCTTGCTTTGCTTGTCTTGTTTTTCAAGGAGAAGAGTTGTCCATTCAGTCTTGCACTAAGAAATAAATAACTGAAAGAAAGAGGAAGAAAATACTGTGGAGTACTTTAAGAGGTGCAGTTTCACTGAAGGGAGATTTCTGCTGTTGTCAACCGTAGAATTAGATTTCAAGGTGGAACTGCACTTTTTATAAACTCCATCTTATTTTGATAATATATGATCCATGGTTGCTGTCACAGAAAAATGGAATAGAATGTTCTAGTGCCCTTGTATTTTCTGAATGAACAGCACTCTTCTATGCCAGCTATCAGTGCAGCATGCAGAACCTAAGTCGATGCCTCTTTGATTGGATTTAACCACAGTTAGCTTGATATAAATATTCTTGATAATTTCTTAATAATTGCTTTCAGCCCGTTCTATTAAAGTGAATTTCTGAAGAAAAACTGGAGTGGTAAATCTATTTACCTGCCTTCTTTCTTTTAATGATCAGATTGGTATTTTCAGTGCCTTATCTATCTTACAGTTGTTTTGGTGGTTTGTTGCAAAAAGCCATACATTTAATTTTGCCTTATTCTGTAGAAATCAGTCTTCAGCCAGCTTCCAAAATAAAAACCCATATCTCCTGAAATTCTCTGATATGGGCATAGAAGGTTATTTAGCTACTTAGCTGTTTATGACTATCTGTCTATCTATCTGTTCAGTAGTGTCCGACTCTCAGTCACTTTGTGGATCAATGCTCTCCATGCCTTTCTATCTCTTACAGCTTCCTTTAATTCCATCGTAGTCATTCCAGTGTCCCTTCTGATGGTGTCAAGCCAGTGAGTCCTAGGGGGGGGGCCTTCTTCTTTTACCACTGACCAATCCCAACATAATTGTCTTTTCGAGTGAGCCAGCTCACGTAACATGACCAAAGTATGACAGTTTTTGTTTGGTGATTTTGGCTTCCAGGGATATTTTTGGTTTGACTCTGTCTAGGACTTCCTTGCTGGTAATCTTCGCTGTCCATGAGATGCATAGTAGTCGTCTCCAGCACCACAGTTCAAATGCATCTATCTTTCTCCTATCTGCCTTCCTCAAAGTCCAAGTTTCATAATCATACGTAGCTATTGGAAATATGATCATATTAATCAGTCTGCATTTGGTTGGGAGGCTGATATCTTTATTCTTCCAGATGTTATTTATACTGGTCATTGCTGTTCTTCCAAGCACTATACGTCTTCTGATCTCCAGGCCACAGTCACCCTTTTGATCAATTTTAGAGCCACGGAAGTTAAACTCCTTTACTGCTTCAATTACCTTGTTGTTGATCTTAACACTGACTTGCACGTTCTCTGACATTGTCATTATCTTTGTTTTCTTGGTTTTAAGGCACAATCCAAGTTTTTCACTTTCATCTTTGACTATTAGGATTAGCTGTTCTAAATCTTCTTTACTTTCCACCAGCGGTGTTGTATCATCTGCATAACGAAGGTTGTTGATGTTCCTACTGCCAATTTTTACCCCAATATTAGATTCTTCCAAATGTGCCTTTCTCATAACCACTTCTGTGTACATGTTGAATAATGAAGGTGATAGAATACAACCCTGACGAGTGCCTTTTCCAATTTTGAACCATTCTGTGTCCCCGTATGCTGTCCTTACTGTTGCTTCTTGATCAGAGGTCAGAGATTGTATCAGTTGGATGAGGTGTGATGATATTCCCATTTCTTTCAAGCAGTTCCAGACTATATCCTCTACTAAACATGGAAAATTTCCTGTGGTCTCCTACCTTAATGCAAGTGCTATGAAATAAGCATGACCACCAAATAATTCATAGTGTATAGGTCTACCTTCTATCCTATATTATAAATTGTATAATATCCATAGAAACACTGCAGCTGAGGTTCTTCTGGGGTGACCCCATGTCAGATTCACAGAGGTTTGTAGCATCAACAACTGTTCTTACAAGCAATGCAGGCACCTCAGTATAATATAGGCAATCAGTTCTGTACCATTGTAATGATTGCCTATTCTAGAACACCATCAGACTCATGAGCAGGATCACAAAGATATCTGATTTATTAAAGAATAGTATGCAGGATCACAAAGAAAGCTGAGAATGAAAAAAGCACGCCAAATGCAAACTAAAAACCCTTGGTACAAATGAAATCCCTCCCCCTGTAGAATCTTCCCAAGCTCACAATCCCAGGTGCTCCTAACGGCTTCTGATGGTCCACGGGAAAAGTCCTTGAGCAGAGCACATAACCCAAACACATTCCATTGAAATGAACATAGATACAGAGCTTGGCACAAGGTTTCACAGCAGCTCCCTCCCAAACAGAAACGCGCATCAGCGCCATGGCATGTGAAAGATTATGATGTACAGTGCACATTGAAACAGTGAACATGACATACTGCCCCCCAAAAGAAAGAAAACACTAAGCAGCAGGTTTCAAAGGGTAAGCCAAGTGGAAACGGTTAACTAAATCAGGAGCATTAACGTGGTGAGCAGGCACCCATTCAGTATGAGGAAAGTGTTTCCAGCGGATCAGATACTGGAGGGTGCCTCGAAGCCTGCGAGAATCAATGACCTCCTTGACTTCAAAGTGCTGTTGGCCATCAATCATGATCGGAGCAGGAGGAGGAGGTTGGGGATGCCAGCGGGAAGAGTGGTGGACAGGCTTGAGCAGGCTGCAATGGAAAACAGGGTGCAAGTGTTTCAAATTGTGAGGCAGGTCCAACTTAACAGTAACTGGATTGATAAGACCAACAATAGGGAAAGGACCAATGAACTTGGGAGCAAGTTTTTTAGAGGGTTGTGGGGACTTGATGAATTTGGTAGATAGATATACTTGATCCCCAATTTTGAAATCATGTTGCAAAGAACGACATTTATCGGCTTGAAACTTGTAAGCAGCCTGGGCATCAGCCAAAGCCTGTTCAATCACCGGCCAGGAATCAGCAAGCTTAACAGCCCAGTCAGAGGCAGAACAGGATTGGGGAGGGGGTTGTGGCAGCTCAGGGATGGGAACAAAGTTGTGACCAGAAACCACACAAAAAGGGGTTTGCCTGGTACTCTGATGGACAGCATTGTTGTAAGCCACTTTAGCAAAAGGCAGCAAGTCCACCCAATTGTCCTGATGGTAGTTAATATATGCTCTAACGAATTGTTCAAGGGCAGAGTTCAAAATCTCAGTAGATCCGTCAGTCTCAGGATGAGACAACATGGACAGAGCCTGTTTGGTGCCAATCAATTTTAAAAATGATTTCCAAAACTGGGAAGTAAACTGTGTCCTGCAGTCGCTGACCAAATGGGAGAGGCTACCATGGAGATGGTAGATGTGGATGAGAAATAGGCGTGCCAATTGCAGAGCTGATGGGATGGATGCACATGGAATGAAATGGGCTTGTTTGGAGAAAAAATCTTTTACAACCCAAATGACAGTTTTCTTCTGACTGGGAGGTAGTTCCACAATAAAATCCATAGAAATCTCATCTCAGGGACAGGATGGGCTGGCCACTGGCTGTAGAAGCCCCTGTGGTTTTCCTCCTTTTCGCTTTGACATGGCACAAACAGAACAGGAAGCAACATAGTCTTTTACATCATGCCTTAAGGTAGGCCACCAAAATTGACGGCGAACCAAATGCAAGGTTTTGACAAAACCAAAGTGTCCAGCAAGTTTATCATCATGGGAATGCTGCAAAACATCAGCTCTTAAAGTTTCAGGCACATAAAGGCGGTGTTCCACCCACGCCAGACCGTTTTCAAAAGAAACATTGTCTCTATTAGCTAGCAACCAAGTGTCAGATTTCACTGCCTGGAGAAAGTCCTTCTGTAACTGACAAGGAACTTGCACTTTCCGCTTCCCAGACGGGGCTGGGGGCGGGGTTGCCTGAGCACGGGTCTGGCTCCGGGTGACAGCAACCAAGCCCAGTTGTGGTTCAGTGAGAACAATCCCAACTATATCTGCCACGTGGTCAAGGTCCTGAGGTAAACATGACAAAGCATCGGCCAGAAAGTTTTTCTTTCCCGGAATAAATTTTAACTGGAAGTTAAAGCGACTGAAAAATTGAGCCCAGTGAATTTGTTTAGGACTGAGATGCCGGGGGGTGCGGAGGGCTTCCAAATTCCTGTGATCAGTCCAAACCTCGAAAGGGCATTTAGCGCCTTCCAGGAGGTGACACCAGGCTTCCAAAGCGGCTTTTACAGCAAAAGCCTCTTCTTCCCAAACATGCCACTGGCGTTCAGTTTCAGAAAACTTTCTGGACAAATAAGCGCAGGGTTTCAAGTGATTTTCAGAATCTCTCTGTAACAATATAGCCCCAACTGAGGAGTCAGAAGCATCAACTAGGACCACAAAGGGGCGTTCAGGATCGGGGTGCTGTAAAATAGGCTCAGCAGTGAAGAGGGTTTTTAACTTCTTGAATGCTGCCTGGCATTCAGGTGTCCAATTCAGCACCGCCCCAGGGTTTTTTACTTTGCGTGTCCCCCCCAAACCCTTGGTACGGAGTAAATCAGTAAGGGGCAAAGCAATCTCAGCAAACCCCTGGATAAATTGGTGATAGTAATTACTGAACCCTAGGAAACTCTGCAATTGCCTCCAGGTGCGGGGACGTTCCCAACTTAAAACCGCCTGAATTTTTTCAGGGTCCATTTCAATGCCCTTGACAGACACCCTATAGCCTAGATAGTCAAGTTGGGTCTTGTGAAACTCACATTTGAAAAGCTTGGCATAAAGCTTGGCATCTCTAAGCTTGTTTAACATCTGTTTGAGGAGGTGTTTGTGTTCCTCCTCGGTTTCAGTGTAAATGAGAATATCGTCTAAATAAAGCAGGACCCCTTTAAACAAATGATCATGTAATACTTCATTAATCAATGGCATGAAGACTCCGGGCACCCCTGCCAACCCAAAAGGGAGGACTTTGTACTGAAATGAACCCAGTGGACAATTAAAAGCGGTTTTCCACTCATCTCCAGCTCGTATGCGGATGCGGAAATAGACTTCATGAAGATCGAGCTTGGAGAAAATCTTGCCCTTAGACAAGTGAGCTAACATGTCCTTCATGAGCGGCAGAGGGTACTTGTTGCAAATTGAGACAGAATTTAACCCCCGATAGTCCATACAGAGTCGAAGCGTGCCATCTTTCTTTTCCCAGAATAGCACAGGGGCCTCAACTGGGGAATTAGCAGGTTCAATAAACCCCCTTGACAGATTTTTGTCAATAAAGTCCCGTAATGCCTCAAGCCCCTTCTGAGTCATTGGATAAATTTTCGGCTTGGGCAATTGAGCGTTGGGAACCAACTCTATTGCACAGTCAGTTTTCCAATGGGGGGGTAGCTGATCTGCTTCCATTTCCCCAAAGACATCTGCAAAGTCTTGGTATTGATTGGGCAAGCCTTCTAAACATGCCAAACTAGGGTGCAGCACAGCAATTGCAGCCCTTCCAACCCCCGCACTTGAAACTCTCTCTGTGGTAGGGGCTTGGTAAAACCCATCCTTAAAAGTCAGAGTTCTGTGTTCCCAATTTATATGTGGGCTTCGATAGGTCAACCAGGGAATCCCCAGAATTACCAAGGGGTTGCCAACAGGTGCCACTACAAATTTTAAAGTCTCACGGTGGCTGCCCATTTGCATTGCAACAGTTCCAGTGAAATGGGTTACCGCCCCCCCCCCCGCTGTTGAACCATCCAACTGTGTGAAGATCAAAGGCTGCTGGAGGGGGAAGCTAGGCAGGTCCAAAGCAGCAACCAGATCAGGGTGAATCAGACACCTGGAACACCCAGAGTCAACTAAAGCCCAGACCTCCGTAGTCTTTGTGCGGGAGCCCAATTTCACTTTTACTGCTAAAGTGGGACAGTCAGCACTCACCATAGCATCCTCGTACCCATCCTCCCCCACCTGCCCGCAGGCGCTCTTCATGGCAGGTGGCTGGCATTTCCCGCTGGCTCCTTAGAGTCATCTTCAGCCTCTCCCGAGAAGTATAATACTTCCTCAGCGTCAGCTGCCCCCTTGGCCGCTGTCATCCGCCATGAGGGGGGCGGCGATTTGGCCGGCAGCTTGCCCACTCAATCTCCACCCTTGGCTTTTGGGCAATCAGCTGCTCAATGCCCTTCCTTTCCTCATCGGAGACACTGACCCCTCACATAGCGTCGATCTCTCTCCTCTTCCCAGGCTCTATAGCCTGGCCGGGCAGCAGTTGTGGCACTTCGGGGGGCCCTCATGGTGGCTGGTGGTTTTTCAGGTCGTCTGGTTTGCATGAAGGTATGCTGGGCATGCTCAGCCTTGCTGGCCAGACAGATCCAGTCGTACAATGACTCTGGGTCATCTCTATACAACGCCCACCACAGGACATCCCGGTTGAGTCCCTCTTTAAACCATTCTATTAAGGTTGACTCACACCAGTCAGGGATTTTCCCTGCTAAAGCCTTAAACTCCAGGGCATAATCAGCTACAGACAGCTGGCCCTGGGTAAGATCCTTCAGCGCCTTCTTAGCTCTTGCCCTGGCCAGAGGATCCTCAAAATGCAGCTTTAACACCCCCATAAAGTCCTCATAATGCTCAAGTTCAGGGGAGTCAGCCTCACTTAATTGAACATACCAGTCAGCCGCTCGACCCTTCAACTTGGTGGCAATAGCAGTTATCTTAGCCTCTTTGGAAGGGAAGTATGCTCCAAACTGCCTCATGTAACTTTTGGCATTGGTTAGAAAGAAAGATAACTTGGTTGGATCCCCATCAAACTTAACAGAGAAGTCTTTCACCCCCACTCCTGTTGGAGCAGAACCGGCAGCTGTTTGAGTGGTAGTTGTCGCTCTTTGGGGTGGAGATTCATCCCGGAGCCGTCTCTGGCCCTGCTCTGCTGGCGGTCTGGGTGGGAGGATGGGGGATGGTTGCGTGAAGCTGGGACCTCCGTCGTGCCTCCCCTGCCCCCCCCCCAATGATAGAGACAGGTTTCTTAGCATGTACTCCATCGATTCTATTTTGGCCTCCACCCCTCTTAACCTTTCAGAGGTTTGAGATTCCTCCCTCCCTCGCGTATTAGGCTGTCTCTCCATTGACACCGTGGTAAATTCTACGTCTGGGGTCAGCGGGAACCGATGCAATTCTCCCATTGCATTCCAGGTGATCAACTCTGTGGGCGATTCGCTAGGTGCCGGTTGCTCTGGTTCTCCCCCATCGTTAGATTCCTCCACCTCAGGGCTGGAACTTGAATCTGAAGGTTCGGGGGGGGGACTCAGTTCTCCACTCCTGACTGTCGATGCGGGCATCAAGCTAGCTGGCTCCTCAAGTCCCCCGGTCGTGAGCTGGGACTCGGCCATCGTTAACTATTTTCTCTCACAAGAAACTAATCTTGGTAGGAGCTAATGGTACAACTTTGGTGATTCTCAGCTTTATGTAATGATTGCCTATTCTAGAACACCATCAGACTCATGAGCAGGATCACAAAGATATCTGATTTATTAAAGAATAGTAAGCAGGATCACAAAGAAAGCTGAGAATGAAAAAAGTGCACCAAATGCAAACTAAAAACCCTTGGTATAAATGAAATCCCTCCCCCAGTAAAATCTTCCCAAGCTCACAATCCCAGGTGCTCCTAAGGGCTTCTGATGGTCCACGGGAAAAGTCCTTGAGCAGAGCACATAACCCAAACACATTCCATTGAAATGAACATAGATACAGAGCTTGGCACAAGGTTTCACAACAGCTCCCTCCCAAACAGAAACGCACGTCAGCACCATGGCATGTGAAATGTTACGATGTACAGTGCACATTGAAACAGTGAACATGACAACCATGCCCTGATGTTAATAATTGAGCAGGAGAGGAGAAAGAAGATGGACAAGGTCAGCTGTCTAGTGTTTTCTATAAAATCTCAGTGCAGAAGGGAAAAGAAGAGAAACAAGAAAAGAAGAGAACTGGGTATGAAAAACAGACACATTGTCAAAAAAAACTCTGTTCAAGTTTTGGTAATGACACAGCCTGCTTAAGAGGATTAACTGTAAGATAGTGTTTCTCAGACTTTGTCACCCATGCACCCTTTTGCTAAACATAACAGTCTTACATCTCCTTCAGACCTATCTTCTTCACTAAAGTTAACTTGATGCCTTATGCAAGTCTGTGATATGGATTTGTGGGGGGGTGGGGGGGTGATTTCTCCCCTGTCATGGCCAGATCACTTTCTGGGTACCCTGCAGTTCTCTGGCACCATCTCCTATTGCAGGGAGGCTGGACCTATTAAATTGGTCCACCCCAGGCAACTAATGGATCCAATGGAGTTCCATTAGTGAACCCAGTTGGATCCATTGAATTGTGAACTGTTCTTTCAGCCTAGCCTAACATTCCAAATCAGGCTGAACCTTAATCCCTGAGTCCAGATTCCTGTTACTAACAGTACTTCCAACTCACCTGTACTTAATTTCAGCTTATTTTGTCTCATCCAGCCCATTTATCATATTTAGGTAGCATCAGGGAATTCTCATGTTTCCTTAAAACTGAATAGTAAAGAGCAATAAAGTTCTCTCACCAATTTCTACATGCATTTCAAAATGATTTCATGTAGAGGTTGAACATTACAGGAAACAAGGTGGATCCTTTTGGTACATCATAGACCATTGGCCAAGGTGTTGAACAGTAGTCCTCCAGCAGTACCTTCTGAGCATGATTGTCATGAGTACTGATGGTGAGCAGGAGGGGGGCCCTATCCAGGGGGGAAAACACATGCTTAGTACTGAGGAGTTAAGCAGCCATTCAAAGAGACACAGATCAGACCCGCCTTAACTTTTGGGGTTTATCTGTCTGGGTTTTTCCCACGCTTCTTCAGTTTGTTAGGATTTTCTGTCTAATGTAGCAGTAATAAAACACTAGAGACCTATTCCTTGTCTCAGCGTGGTTTCTGGCTGTTAGGACAATGATTTCCAGGAAGGATCCTATTCAGAGTTGACCAAAATCACATCATGTCCTAGCTGAATGTCAGTTTAAATGGGTCTAGATAATCAATATCCCAATTTATCTGGAGCTGTAAGATCACCACACTTTTCATAATCTTTCACAGAAATGGAATAATTGAAGCTAACCTAGAATTAAATATATCTCCCAAATCAAGGAAGATAACACTTTGTGTTGGCTTTTCATAGAGAGATTCGGGAGAGGGACTTCATTTGACAAACTACTGGCATTATTACCCAAAAAATTAGGCAGTTAAAGAGCAAAAGAGGAAGAATGAATTCCATAGCAAATGAACACCTTTATTTACTTGTAAGTATATTGGGATGATAGAGTCATAGAGTTGGAAGGGGGCATTTCCACCTTCCTATTTAATGCAGAAATTCAGATTAAAGCATCCCTGACAGATTTTTTTTTAGCCTTCATTCAACATATTCAGTGAAAGGGAACCCATCTTCTCTCAAGGTATGTGTCCCACTGTCAAACTGCTAATAGTATGAAGAAGTCCACCCCCAGCAGTTCAGCTGGACTCTTCCTTTCTTACAGAGGGTAGTACTGCACTCTAAAATGAAAGAGCAGGTTTTGACCTCCTGTATGACAACCTTTCAGGTATATGATCAGGGCTATCATTTTGTCCCTCAGTCTTCTTAAAGCTAAACATTCCCAATTGCTTCCATTGCTCTTAATATACATAGTTTCAAATGCCATTATCATCTTCATTGTCCTTCTGTGAACCCATTTTAAATTATCTGAATTGTTCTTAAAGTTGCTATTCAGAACTGGAGATAATATTTGAGATTGGTTCTGACCAGTATAAAACAAAGAGGAACTATTACTTCCTATGCCTTTGAAACTATGCTTCTGTGGATGCAACTTAAAATTCTTTGTCAAATACTTTGCTGAATCCAAGCTTTATTATGATTAGAGCAGTTACCTGGATGAGGTAAAGTTAATCTGGCAAGACTTGGTCTTGACAAAACTGTGCTGACTTGGTAATTACTACATTGTTTTCAAGTTGCATACAGATTGACATTTTAATTATCTGCATTCTTACGAGTCTTATACTATATGAGATCTAAGTACTTTGGATCTTCCTTTTTCCCCATGTTAAGTTCAATATTTTCCCTGTTTCAATCATCTGGCACTTAACCTGTGCTTCAAGATTTCTCAAAGATAATTCACTACTGTTCATGATCATCAGAAAATTCATTCAGTACTCTGTGATGGAATTCATCTGACTCTGGAGATATTTCCTGAGCAAGTATCCCTCATTCTCAAACTTCAATCTTGTTCCTTCATTCTTCTTTTCACAGCTGCTTATTGGCACTCATATTCTTTTGCTGGAGAAGGCTGAGATAAAAAGAAACTGTCTTCCTCCTTTAAGACTGGTCAGTTATTTATAAAGCTTGCCTATATGGGCAAACTCCTGGCTATACCTAATATTCACCAAGACAAATGCAAATAGTTCTGCCTTTTATCCATTAGTATTGTGTTGTTTCATTAAGCAGGTGGTAGAGCTGGTATACTGCTGCTTTTCATTTTTATTGCTCTTAGAATTTTCACCAGATGCAGTTTAGTTTCACCTTTAGCTTTCATAAAGTGCTTTATACAGTTCCAGGCCAACCATCTGTTACTTTTGTGTATAAAATAGGGGGGAAAAACCCCTAAGTCTTGTGTTTTTGCAAAGAAGGAGGGAGGCAACCCACTGCCTGTGCATGGCATTCAGCTCTCAGTACACTGTTTGCAGTTCCTTCAGTACTCCAGGGGCACAATATTGGACTTCAGTAACAAAATGGCCAGTTTGGGGTGAGATAATTTATGTCTAGGTTTGTTTCAAAAATGAGTTTAAAAAACAACCAAAAAATTGTAGGTGCATTTTTGCAGCAATAGTTTAACACTGTTATCCTATGAAAACTTTACATCGAAGATTACCAAACATGGAAGGATAAGTTTGGGTGAATCATTGTAATTTGTGAAATATATCTAATTGTCAATATTTTATTTTATTTATTTATTAATTTTTGCCACCACCCATCTCCCCCCAAAGGGGGGACTCTGGGTGGTTTACAACAAGAATAAAAACATTTAAATGTTCTTATCATACACCTTTTATGCTACACAGATAGTGAATGATCACATATTAACTTCTGTTTGCAAATGTATTTAAATGAAAAATGTGCAAACAAAAGCCCCTGATATTGCAATGCCATGTTTGAATAAACATAATGTCTTCCATAAATTTGTTTACAGATTTGTTAAATAACAGCACCAAAATTCCTTGAATTTAGCATCGCATTAATTCACACCTTGAGAGCCAGCGTGGTGTAGTGATTAAGGCACCAGGCTAGAAACCAGGAGACTGTGAGTTCTAGTCCTATATTAGGCATGAAGCCAGCTGAGTGACCTTGGGCCAATCACTTTCTCTCAGCCCTAGGAAGAAGGCAATGGCAAACCACTTCTGAAAAACCTGCCAAGAAAACTGTAGGGACTTGTCCAGGCAGTCTCTGAGAATCGGACACAATTGAACATATAAAAAATTTAATAATAATTCACACCTTAGAAGGGGATTGTATTCATGGTTCTTTGAGGCACCAAGCAACACCTGCCATTGAGAACAGGAGTAAATAACACAATTTCTCCAAGAGCAACATTCTGTGATTTCTACTGACAGCTTGAATATACTGTGTCCTGCAGTGCTATCTATTGATATCCTTTATATGTTTTATGGCCCAGGATGATAAATGTACTCCAGGGATTTCTTGCTCTATAGAGAATACTTATTCTCCACATTAATTCAGATAAGCACCTAGTGGCAGCTGGTGACTTTTTAAAGATGGTGTTGAATCTGTTCTCAAGAAACGACATGATCAATATTTGTCAGGAAAAATGGTATGGAAAACACTAAGTCTTTCCTGCTATCTCACGCTCACAGTCATCCAGATTTTTGCAGCCCAGATCTGATAGCTTAAATTGGTAGTTGTATGCCTTCATACACTAAGAGTTATGGAACTTTTATATAGGAAAGAATATATTTAGATAGGTGCTAAATGACATGGAATATATTTTCCATGTCATTACTTTATAAAAGCTATTTATTAGTGTACTTGTCATACTTTAAAAAAAAACTCATTTAGAAATTAAACAATACTGGCATTCATTCATTAATACATTTGAAGCATTGCCACATTCCTTGACAAAAGGCTAAAATAACAAACACATCCAAACTTTTAAACATTAGGTAACTCCTAATTCTTGTTCCATGCTGAGAGCAGAAACACTTGTCAGCTGTGGAAATAATTTTAGCAGAATAAGAGAGCTGTAATTCACACTGCAATAATACTTTCAGTAATGGTGAATGAGACGTATATTCAACTCATCTCTCTCCTCCATATGTTCTCTATATTTATTCAGGATATTATTGCAACTATAAAATCTATGATAGCAGAGGCCTGTCGAAATAGGTAGGCTAAATATAAAAAGTCAAGGAATGTAATTCTACATTAATTTACTTTAATAAAATTTAAGCACATTAAAGTGTGTCTGATTACAAGCAAAGTAACCTAACGTATTTACTAGGATAGACATCTATAGGCTTCTATTTAACAAGTTTACATTGCAATTCACAGTATATTTAAACTTGAGCTGGAGAATGTTTATATATTGACCAAATCCTATCCATGTCTACTTAGAAACAATTATCTTTGGCATTCTGTTGTCAGTGTGCACTGTTGCAAGACAGATTTCTATGTACCACTTTGCTTACCAAGAACAACTGACAGCAGTTCAAACATTTAACTCTGGTTGATTTTTTAATGATATATTTTAATAGATCTTACACACATAAAAGAGAATCTTGTTTCATTCTTATCCAGCCCAACCCACCTCACAGAGTTGTTGTTGTGGGGAAAATAAGCGGCAGGAGTATTTGGCATGTTTGTCACCTTCAGTTGACCAAATATAAACAGGCAGGATAAAAATATAATAATAATAACAATAACAACAATAACAATAAATAACAACACCAACAGCAACTACAAAGGTAGACACTGACCTCCTCTTCATGTCCCTCTAACTGCAGCACCAAGATGCCTTAACTATTCTTCAAGTACATGTCTTTGTGTCACTGCCTTCATTTCATCTGAAGCCCACTCTCTTTCATTCTTCTAGGTTAAAAGTTGTGTTTTCACTTTTCTCCTGACAAACCTCTTCCTGTGGATATGGTCCATAAAGTTTCATCAAGCTGTGGATGGCATGTTCGAGGACTGGGATATGCTCAGCTCCTTTTGCCCACTGTATGGTGATGCAGGCAGGCATCTTATCTAATCATTTAGCACTGCCCTCCATGACCATTTTGGCTTGTGCCATAAGATAGACCAGACACCTCTCACCTTATCTGCCCAAATAATGCCTGACCAGCACATTCTGAATCTAACTGTTGTTAGGTTCTTATAAACGCCAGTTTACCACTCTTTTGAATGAGTGGCAGACTAGTCCTTTAAAAAACAGGATGAGCACATAATACAGATTCCTCCAGATCCTTTCTAATGATGTTCTAATCATTTGCACCTGACCTGGTGTACCTATTCTAATTTTAGGTATTGGAGGTAGTGATAAGTGTAGGGTGTGCTTACTTTTTCCACATGAGAAATTTACATTTGTGTTTATTTAAATTATCCAGTGGGCTACAAGATGTAAATGGTGCATGCTATATGTTATATTATATCCCCTTTATTTATTGTTGAAATGAAAATCAAATAGCTGTATGTTAAAGTATGTTGAAAAATCAAACATTTAAATGGGGTGTACTAACTTTTTCATATGACAGCATGTATTCATTTATGCTACTTGTATGCCACCAAAACAATACAAAACTCATAGCTGTTTACAAAAATATTAACAAAAATATTTTAAAACAGTATGCAGATTTTTGCCAGTGAAATTTACCAGATCTCCCTCACATCACATTGTCTGATCCTTCTTACTTTACATCATATCACCCTCCACCTGTCAGCCAGTTTTTGGCTTATTTTAAAACACGTTTGTTTAATTCTGTTCCAAATAGTGCTGTCCTGGAATAACCCTTTTCCAGAACAGCTTTATTCTGAAATAGTCCTAAACCTATGTCCGAAAATGCTTAGTCCTATTTGAACATACCTATACAAAAAAAAAAAAAAGAGCAAGTTTTGACAAATGGCTTAATCTGTCAAAACCTGCCTCATCCCAACCCCAAATACATTGTGGATGTATCTCGCAAAGGCTGATGATATATGGTGGGAAAGCAAATGAAGATGAGGAAGTCCATCAATTGTTATCTTTAACCTGTCCTGCATTAAAACTGTAATGATAATACTACTCTCTGACCTCATTATTCAGGCAGAATAGGGCTCAACAATAAAGGCAGTGCTGGTATACTTTTCTGCTTCCTCAAGGACAGGAGAACAAAACTTCAGTGTGCCTTTGAGGAACAGCTGATTGTCTGCATTTTCAAACATGGTTCAACAACTAATGCAATGGTTTTTAGTACTGAACTGAGTGCAAGATTACTTTGGTTGCTGCCTTTGAAACTCTGTTTACTGTCATAAAGGACATGATCCATAGATGAATAGAGCTCATTTCTTCTAAATTTAAAACAAATGAAATTAGGCAGGTAACTATAAAGCCTTCAACCCTATGAGCTCAACCCCTACTATATTTGTTCTTCTCTCAGATATTTAATTATTTCTTTAATTTTTTAAAATGGGTTTAAGTGCCTGCATTTATATATTTCGTAATAGATTTCCTGTGCTATTTATTGGTGTATTTCATTGTTTCATAATTTTCTCTCTGGCTATTTGCAGTAACTTTGTGATCTTTCCAGAGAACTTCAGCAATTGTCCACATTAAATGTAAAATGGATAAATGCACATGCTTGTATCATTTTCAGAGGTAGCAGAATAGATTTTACATACTTTTAAGGTTGCCCTATATTCTGACAGTGACCACTTCCTTCTCCCTGGATTGTTCTCTCTGCCTAATGAGGCCAAGAGACAAGACTGGAAAAATTAAGACATAAATGCTCCTATAAGGCACACTCAAACTAGAAGAATTGGGAAGCTCATGGCATCAAAGTTTTTCCCATATACAATGCATCTCAAGCATTGGATAGCTGACATGAAAGACATCAATAAAATGCTAGATGTACAGTATATCAGCAAATAATTGTTCTTACATAGGCATTTCTGGTCCCCAGTCCCCTTTACTGTAGCTTCTACAGTAAATGCCATTTGGCAAGCTCCTTGTTTAGCATCCTTATTTATATATATAGGTCAGCTGGTACAACTGTTGAATGAGTAGAGTTGCTCCATAACAATTCCTAGCTTTAAAAAGGTGACAAGCCTAAACCCACCTAATTTCTGAACTAATTACTAAACATAGTTGGTGAACTATGTGCCAGGCACTTATATTACAAACTTCTTGACTGAGTGATGGAAAAGAAGATCCTAGCAGGGAACAAGCCAAGTTTAGACCAGTGCTCTTAACCTCTCAACCTTTGATCAGTGCATCATTCTGCTGAAAAATACTTTATCCAGTTGCAAGGATCTGTCTGTGCTGCCTTCATCAATTCAAAGTCAGCATTTGGCACAATTCCAAGAGAAAGTGTGTAGAGGAAATTAGCAGCCATCTTTATTGATTTTCACCTGCTCTGATTTTATCATGTTACTTCATGAGAATACCAAAATGCAAGTAGAATTCAATGTTGCCAGCACGCTCACTAATCCCATTCTTATCACAATAGATGTCAAACAAGTTGTATTCTTGCTCTTCTGTTATTCCATTTTTATTTTAAAAGTATTGTACAAGCTATATTGAGTAGTGAGTTTCATTCCCCAGCATTAACACAGAGAACCATCCCTATATTGTTATATGTCATTGCTACCACTATTATTTCTTTACCCTAGCCTTTGGAGAAGCCTCCAAGCATTAATCATTTTCTGCCATTGAAGAAAACTTACAATTAACTATGCAAAACCAAAGTCCTATTTACAAAACGATTCTCTATTTGCCAACATAAATGTCAAATTAATGGCACTCAAATAGAATATGCTAAGTGCTTCATATATTTAGATATCACATTCCATTCATCTTCTACATGGAAACAGCACAAAGTTTCATGCTGAACACAGAGGCTGCAGTGTGATCATTAGATATGTAAGCTATAAAGGCAACAAATTTGTCCCAGCAGCAGTTCAACTGTTCACAGCTAAAATGTTTTCACTTTTGTTTTATGGTGCACAATACTGCCCTCACAAAGACATAAAATCTTTAAAGGTAGTTCAGTCCAGATTTATGTGGATCATTATCCATGCCCTTTGGTTTATCCCTAACATTCTTCTGAGACTTGAACTAAGATCTCCTTCCATAGCCAGCTGCATAAGAATATATTGCTTAAGTTGTTGGCTGAAACTCAAATTTGGAAAGGATTCATTGGCCCAACTCATTCTCATAAATAAATTTAATTATTCATGGAAAAAGATCATAACTACTGATTTTTCTTTCTGCTGCCTCTGAGCTTGAGCACTAACAATGATGGGTCTGAAGAGAGCAATTTCTGAAATTAAAGCATCCTTGATCTTAGTGTACAAGTTGACAGATCTAAAATTTTAGATTATGCCCCAGGGAATTTCAGTCATAACCTCTTCAGTATTCCAAACTACCTTTTAAAAATACATTCTCCTTCAAACAGAAAGGAGTTTATGCTAGCAAGGTTCAATGCCCTACTCACAAAGCTGTGGGCAGCTTAATAACATCTCAGTTCAGACAGTTTATTTATTTTATTTATTTATCATATTTTTATCACCGCCCATCTCCCACATACGGGGGACTCTGGGCAGTTCACAATGAAAGAGTTTAAAATTCAATAAAATCATAAATAATATCCTTAATCCATAAATATCAATATCAATAAATAAATATAAAATGTAATGAGATCCAAGTAATGGCAGATCTAATACCACCCAAAAGGAAACAAGACCAGCCTCGGCAGGACTAGGGAGCCAACCAACCCCAAGAGTGGCTCTTCCTCTCCTCATTCCAGGCATGGTGACAAAGCCAGGTCTTCAATTGTTTCCTGAAGTCCAAAAGAGAGGAGGCTAGCCTCATTTCCGGGGGAAGGATGTTCCAAAGGGACTAAAGTTCCAGTTACTAAAGATGTTCAGATATAACCACTAAAACAATAGTTCACATCCTGTTGCACTGCCCATGTACCAGGACTGGCAATCTGTATTGCTGTGTCCACTCCTCATTCAAGGCTGGACCAAGCCCAACTCTATACAGTTTCTACTAATAGACATTCCCACTGAAAACTCCAAGAAAGTTGCTATCTTCTGTTCTATTACAACTGTCATTAGAAGCCAGTGAGCTTAAATTTGCTCCACTCCGGAATGGCCAGCCAGCCAACTGCACAAACAAAATATTTCTCCCAAGGAGTAGCTTAAGATAAATGTCATTCTTCTCGCTAAAGGAATACTACACAAAGAATTTGAGCCACTAATACTGACATTCCATTATTCCTTTTCTTCACAATTATATCAGTAAAGTGAAAAATGTCTCTGAACCAAAGAAACATTTAAAGCTTAAAAAACTTGTTTTGCTTATCAATATTCAGCAGAACAGGATGTTATGAGCAAGTCAACATGGAACTGCCAATGCATGACACTGAGTGGAAGTGTTTTAAAGTGAGTGCTTACAATTCCACTTGAGTTTCATGCCTATGAACAGACAAAATAAATAGATGCATATCAGTTTGTGCCAAACAAAATGCCAAGTGCAACATTTGTGTTGTTCCTTTTTCACAGGGTTAGAACTACACTATTCTTTCAGTTTTAACAGCATGAACTCTTTTTACAGAATGACCAGCAACTTCAGTCTTCACTAGTTTAGCAATCATTATTTTTCTCAGTGTTCATTCACATTCCAAATGCCAAAACAATGTGGCAGTTAAGGGTCATGGCTTTAACAGATGCATTTTTAGGCCACGTGAATATAGTGTGGTATCTTGTGCTAGGGATGGTTCCAGCTTCACCAGTACTTTGAAGCTGAGTGGCTCTCACTGGCAGAATGAAGAACCAAAATTCCAGAATGTCTATACAACTAGCACTATTGTCATCCTGAAACTGCCATGTCACAAACTTGCAAATTACCTTTTTACAAACAATCCTACTACAGGCTGTCATGAAACTGAACTAATTCTGAGTGGGGTATTTAAAATGTAATTGCTAGTTTAATGTCATCAGGGTGGGTATGATTCCTTGTGACTCTTTGGACAAATGCCCTCCACCTCGACCTATTCCTAGTGATAATCTTCAGCCATTTCAAGGATATTCCACTGATATCCCTGACCCAAGCTACCCATCTTCTTCATTGTCTTCCCCTTCTATTTCCTTCAATCTTGCCAAGCATAGTAGCTTTTTTCGAACCATCATCTGCTTGCATCATTTGATTCAAAAAACAAAAACATAGCCTTTAAAATCCTGACCTATCTTTATTCAGGAAGACAGGTCCTCTGACAGACTGGAAGTGGTATTCAAGAAGATATAGTGAAATGTATTTATAAATATGTGTCCTCCCCCACCCCCATTTGAACTTTTATTATAAAATAAATCTCTGCAGCACTGTAGATATGTCCTGGCAGAAAGAAGGTGAAAAGTGCCTAAGTATTGATTCAGCATGAAGTTTTTTATTTCCATCTATTCCATCTTCCACTACAGACAACAGGTTATCAAACATTACTAACTGGTTTACGTAGGACCATGACAAAACTTTTATTTGCCATGGAATATGAGAATAGGTATGAATTGTTGCTGATCCACAAAACATAATGTGGAATGAACAACCTTTTTCCTTTTAATTAGAGTGAAGAGGTCAGAAGAACTGTGAAAGTTTTTCAAAATGAAATTTTACTCATTCATAGTATTTTGATGTAAACGGAAATCTCAAAGCAATATTCAGTATGCACATTTATCTTTGAGATTGTTATGAGAAGTGATATCAGTTGATTAAATAAACAAGCTTAACGAGGCTATCTTCTGCATAGACACATATAGGATAGTGCTCTAACTATTATCTTCTATGCATGTGCACATACATTTAGATTCTATTCATCCTTGGAATTAATTAGTTGAATCAATGATTGAATATGCAAAGAGTTGTCCAGACTAATAATGCAACATTTCCCCAGTATGATTTACATACTCTGAAAGCTATGATTTTCCTTGTTAACTTAGAACAAAATAATAGAAATCCATATAACTCATGGCATTTTTCTCAATTTACTTTTAAACACTTTATCTTTCTTTACACCTAGAAGAAATCTTCCTACATTTATAATCTAATAATGCATAATAACATTTAATTGTTCACATAATATAAATTGTAATATTTATTGAAATGAATATGTTTACAGTGAACATGGATTAAATTACAGATAACGTGGTTGGCTGTGAATAGAATGGACTAGAGAGACCGACTCAGTCATAAAGCTTACTGATTGATCTTGGGGCAGTCTGTATTGTTCAACCTCAGTTACACTTATTGGATAAAGAAATATATAAAACCCCTTAAACAAACTCTGATAATGATTATTAATTGGTTGACTGACTGACTGACTTATTTTTCCCATAATTCATATCTATTATGTACTCTGTGTGTTCTTGTGTGGAATAGCTAGCTGAACGTGTTATTCATGTTGCATCCTAAAACATATGTATTATGTAATTGGAAGAATAAAACCAATTTATTTATTACTGCTAGATTACTTTCAGCAACTGATCAAGAGGTGAGTGGATAGGAACAACTTTTGCAGCAGAACCATTATGGGATAAAGACCTTCCCTTATTAGCACTGATGGGATGCATAATCCTCAACTGCTCAGAAAACAGGAAAGAAGGGAAAAGTCAATAATCCTGCTAGTATTATAAATAGTCTAAAGGGCAGGCAACAGGTAGGGCATTCCAACAGATCAAGTCTGGACAAGATTTCAGTGGCCAGACTAAGCTGTATCACAGCAAACATAGGGCCCTGCTGCTGTTGCAGGACCATAAATGGTTGTCTTGATACCATGGCTCGCATAAATGTTGTGCGGGTGATTTCAAGATCTTTACTGACAATGGAGGTCTGGTCATCATCCCTAAAAACTGCTTTTTAAATGTATAAACTCAAAAAAGAGGAGCTGCATTCATTTCTTGCATGGCATTGTTTCTATTCAAGTCAAGAATCAGTCCCATTTAGTCCAATTTAGAATTCAATATTTATTCACTCCCAAGAGCAACTGATTTGGGGGGTGTTCCATTTTGTCTGTCTGCCTCTTTCTTTCTACTTTCTCTCAGACTTTCAGGCCTTTTGATTACCTCTTTGCCACTTATCTCACCTGTCATTTAAGAATAAAGGAACCACTATATACTTGTCTTGCAGGTCTAAAATTTTATTTGTGGAGATAAATCCTTTGCTGTGGGTGAAATTATTCAGAAAGATTATGTCATCTTGATACTGCCATGCCAAGCTAGGAACAGCTTTATGAGTTAATAAAAAGTAAAATTGAGCTGGGAAGCAAAGATTCCAGACCATGCTCAAAGACCTATCTACAATTCATTGCAATAATCTAAACAAGAATTTCCCAAGGCACAGACTTCAAACAAGTCTCCCTGTCCAAGATAATAAAAATGAGGTATGTCTCAAGTAACAAAGGTGGTTATATAAACACCTCTCAAGCTATTATCTTGAGAGTGCAGCCACTCCCAAAACAGGTTCATTGTGCTCATCTGGCCAGTCCACTAATACAAGACTGGGCAATCATGTTTTACCAAAGGCTGCACCATTTTGCAAGTTAATTTATATGGGAATTCATATCCACGGGGTATGAGGATTAAAAAAAGTTTCGGCTATGTTAGAGTTATAAGTCAGTTGGCTACTCATTCTCTCTCTCTCTCTCTCTCTCTCTCTCTCTCTCTCTCTCTCTCTCTCTCTCTCTCTCTCTCTGACATATTTTCGCTTTCATATTCTTTCTGTTACCCTCCTCTACCTATTTTTCTCTGTTCTTACCCCATCCTCTTGCTGCAAACTATTCTATTGCCAGAAGTCTGAATTATTTGTTTTCTGAAGACTTTTGAAATAAATTGAGAGACCCATGAAATCAAGCCAAGAGTCATATCTGGCCTTAGGACTATAGACTGTTCGCTCTTGTACAAACAAAGCTTTCATCTTGTCTGGACTGTGCCCAGGAGAATTATGCAAAGGATAACTATTTTGTTATATACAGTTTTATGCACAATTTTATTTAAGTTCTTCTTTTTCTCAGAACAGAGCAGAGGATTTTTCATATCAGAGGAAAATATTTGAGACCATTACCTAAATTTTATTGAGAAAATGTCCAGCCGAGATTTATATTTTACTTGTCCTATAACTTTCAGCATTTTATAAAGCTTGAAAACTGAATGTGTTCTAGTTCTTCTTGACAGCTTGGAGTCATTTCTTGGTTATCAGTTTTTGTTCTAATGGACACATTTAGAACTCTCAAACTGATCCCTCCCATAGATTTCTCTTTCAAACATTATTGCCTCTTGTGATTTTCCCTTGTCCTACCTCCTGTAAAATGTTCCCATTATCCATTCACTCAGATGAACATGTTTATTTGAAATCCATAATTCAATACATTTAGGTAAATATATCTAATGCATGTATATAACGAGAAATGTGCCGGTAGGGATGAATACATACATTGTTCTATATATAAACTAGATAGTCAAGCAAATGCTAAACATGGAGTTGTACTGGTGTTTCACCACAGTTCTGATCTGCATATTAATTCAAAAAGCACGAATGGGCTCAGTTAACTTTAAACAAAAACAAAAATGGCATTTTCTTCCACGCCTAAAGGTTGAAATTCTCCTATTCTCAACATTATACTGGGAAGGATTTAAAGGCTTTTTCTATCTGCTTTTAATAATAAATTCTTAGCTGGATTTGCAAAATCCTCTTTTCAGTCTTGAGGAATGAGATTCTATAATGCTATGGAATATCTTCATGAAGTATTATTAAAGTTAGGATGTTTTACTTAACTTAAAGCAAGGTAGTGTTTTTGTGTCACATTCTACACAGACCATCCACTATGCCCGCATTTTTAGCTGGCTTGTAAAATCAGCCCTGAGATATCTTAAGGAAAACACTGAAGGAATTTTTCAAGAAATAACAAGCAGTAACATAATTTCTACTTTCCAGTGAACATGCAGCTTCACTGGGTTGGTGCATACTCTGAGTTAATGACATGTTTGCCAATCAAGCTCCTGCTTGATATCCCACAATTTTCACTGAAAAAAGTTAAGTTGTACTACATTTTCTATATTATGCTGGAGCTATATTCTACTATTTGCATTTTGCCTTCTCTGCTTTTTCTGAAACTTTTATTCTCATTGCCTTTTCCTCCTCCTTGATATCTTTAGTTTAAAAAATAAAGTTATATGTATCTAATTTTTATTGCTTTTACTAAGTTTTCATTTTTCTGTAACTTTAGCTTGTTCCTCCATTTACATGTTTTTGTTTCTTTCCCAACCCCAACCCCATCTTTTTTCTTTCTACATTTTAATTTGTGGTCTTTCTTTGTGTTATAGCTAAACAGTGGTTCACAATTAAGATGACAGATTAAGATCACGCATTAACTACATGTATTAGGTTCACTAGGGCATAGGAGCATGCTGATCCATCAAGATAGAATCATTAGATAAACTCTGAGCAAGTGCCTCCCAATCTCAAGGCTGGGAAAAGAATGATCCAAAGTCCATTGCTTTAAAAGAAAAGAAAAGATTTAAGTTTTAAATCTTGGAGCTGATAACTTATATGTCACTTGATTTATATGTAGGCTGACCATATTTCCTTGAGACAAAAACGGGACATTGGGAGGCCAGCTCGTGGCTGCTGGTGTTGAGCTTGAAGGCTCCCATGCTGGCATCAGAGAAGGGGTTGATGTCCAGTCCCACCTCACACTCCATCACATCACCTGTGGGGTGGTGGTGAAAGGAGCAGAAGGTCATCACACCGATGGCCGGGTACTGTGGTCCAGCATCCAGGAACATTTTCTCCCTCTTTGCAGGCAGCTGCGGCAGCAACTGCCAAATGAAAGTGATTTATTGGGGGCAGGGAGGGCAGGGGAGAAAAGAAGGAAGCAGCAGGAGAAATGGGAAGGAAGAGCCGCTGCCACCACCAATCCAAGCAGCTTTGCTGTGCCTTTCTCTTGCCAAAGTCTGTGAGATGATCAGCCACTAAAGCAACCACATCAGGAACTCCCCCTTCAGCATCCATGCACCAAAAACACACACACACAAAAAGGAGAGGGTGGGCGAAGGGGTCGGGTGCGGGGGGAGAAGGCTGGGTGGAGTGCTGAGGAAGCAATTGAGAAGCTGCAAAAATAAAAGAAGAGTAAAAAAAGACCTCAGCGTGCACACAGGCAAAACCGATTGTGCCTCCCCCCTCCTGCCTCTCGGACTGCACCTTTCCAAAGGGGGATGCCAAAGGGGGAGTTCCTGTTTTTAAAAAACGTTTTTTTAAAAAACAGGACAAAATTGACATTTATATTAAAATGACGGGATGGTCAGGAAATGTGAAAAAAATGGCACTGTCCCGTTTAAAACAGTACATACGGTCAGCCTATTTGTTTGTTCTGCATTAGTGTATCTTTGGTGTAGGTATGACTTCTTTCTTGCCTAGCAGTATCAAGTCATACGAAGCACCTGCTATTATCTAGTTACTGAATGCTGGACTGATTTTCTCAAGAGTAGAGATTTATAGCCATGCTTGGCCTGAGGTCAGGCATTTGTACTAAGCAAGAACAGACTGAAGTCTAGATTGATAGACAATTCCATGAACATCTCTTTAGTAATCTTGCTTTGGCCTTTTTTATGATTGGTATAAGTAAATTAGCAGGCCCTTTGAGAGTAGAGGTTCCCAATTCATGATGCTTTTAGCCATACTGGATCATGGACAGAGATGAAAAAGAAGAAGGAGAAGGAGAAGGGAGAAACAGTAGCCTGCAAATATAGAGACACATTTCATAAGGATTTGAGAGTTTACTAAAGAGATGCAATCTAACAGAGAAGCTGCATAGTGAAAATTGTAGCAACATCTTAATACTCTTATGCATGGACAATTCCAAATTATCCATATTTATACCCCTGCAGACAGCAAGCATTCTATTAGATCACAATTCAGCTCTGTGTAGTACACATATCAAAAAGAGTAGCCTTTCCTAAAAGATGACTGGGGCAGAAAACCATCTTGGTTTTCTAAAAAATGTCCTATAAAATGGTGTGCATTTTTGAACTTCCATAACATGGACTGAAAGTTTCACTTCTGAAAGAGAAATTAGAACAAGTTATTTTGTTGATTCATTCCTTGGCACCCACTTTGCTATAGCTCTTTGCTTTCAATTATGTATAATTAATATGATTTAGATTGCAATCTTATACAATTTACCCAAGAACAAGTTTAATTTCAGTATGATTTCACATATAGATTACCTTTAAAATTACATAAATTATACTCAGTGTTCTACTGGATCATCATTAAAAAGAATCACAAGCTCTGATGAACAAGTTGACATAGAAGAATGTAAGCAAATGGAATATCTCCAATATATTTTGTATGAACATGTTTTTTATCTGAAGCCAATCAGTGGCCTGCTAGAACCACTGAAATGGAGCAGAGCTTAACACAGGTGAGAAGCTGCACACAGAAAAAGAATATTATCTAAAATAGCTTCAATGAGCATGTCAGAGAAACACAGGTTATTGATCTTACAAATTCAGCCCTCCCAAGCATAGAGAATCACATGCTTAGACAGAGTATGTTCAAAAGTAAAAAGAATCTTACTGACTTTATTCTTTGGTCCAGTTACATTCATCTTTGGTGGAAAATGAAGTTCCTTGGTTCTTCTGTTCTTTACCTATACTTGATGATCTCTCAGCCCTACAGCTGCTAAGAGCTGCCTGTAGAATAGGGGCAGAATTCTTCATCAAGGCCCAAGCACATGGCCCTGATGAAGAGAGCAGCATCCATGCTGCCTGCTCAGTCAGTGGAAGGAGGAGGAAGAGAGAGAGAAGAAGTGGGAGTGGTAACAAACAGCTTCCTCAATAGCACAGAGAGTTTCCATCCTAGAGCAACCATCCATATGCTAATGAGGCATGCTGGATTTGCCAGAACTTCCAACATTATCAGCACAATAACCAATATTATGATACATGCAAAAGAGGACTTCAAATTTTCATATACACACAGTATAACAAAGACAGCTTTCTCTTTTAGGAAGTGCTGATTTCGTGAATTTCTACAATCTACCACCCCAATGACCCTTTAAATGGTTATGATGAACTCAGCACTGTAATTGTGTGGGCAGTTTCCAAATTCTAGCAGTGTTCATTAATGGCAGTTATAAACTTCCCTTAAGAAACCATAGAGAAGCTTTAATAAAGAATTTCTAATTAGTCTTGTAGGCATATACTGTGTAAAACTAGCAACATTTTTGTTTTGTTCTCTTTTTTGCAGATAGTTGATTGTGCTATTTCTAATACCAATCTGTCTTGTTACTGACACAACTTGATTTAGCATCTTGCTGAGATGTGGTGAGTTTTAAAGTAAGATAAGTAAAAAAAATTAAATGGCTAGTCTAATGCTGTTCATTGCATAAGACCACAATCCTATATTCACATAGGCAGGACCAAACCCCATAGGCTTTAATGGGATTTACTTCAGCATAGACATCATTGTTATTAATGCACCGCACTTATATCCTGACTTTTCTCAGAGAACCCAACTTGGTTTATAGAGTCTTCCCTAAATTTATCCCCCCAATATCCCTATGAGGTTGACTGGGATGAGGAAATACATTTGTCCAAAGACACCCAATCAGCTCTGCGGCCAATCTGGATCTAACAACTTAACCCTACAGTACACTGGCTCTTTACTAAGGTTTTGCAAAGCGTTAAAAGGGACTCAAACCATCTTTAAACTGTGATCCAAATCCTCAAAAAGGTTCAGTGCAGCTTTTTTGTTTTACCTGCAGCCCAGTGAAATAATTATCTTTGTATGTACACACACATAGCTGGGAAAGCTATGAAGTAGCCATTCCAAATATTCCAGAGATGTAATTTCCTTAGTGCTTTGCACCCTTTCAAATGCTTTGTGCGGTCATCTTTCTACACTGATGTATAAAAGTTTTTCAGTAAATCTATTGTGGTTGGCAGTAGCCCTTTACTGATTAGTAAAGGCAGTTTAGAGACAATCTGGTTTACTTTTAGCCAGTACACCACACTGGTGTAAAGTATCTGTGTGTTGGTATTCTGAGGACTATTATAAGAGATTTCTACAAATGTTTGTTAAGTATTCAGGCACACTGGAGCCACACTGAGCACTGCCTGCTGTAATTGCAAACGCCTTTGTTAATGGACTATCGTCCCATGTCAGCAAACAATTGAAAGCTTCTTTGTTAAGGCAGGGACCAAAATCAATAGCAGAAGTGTTAGCAGTGGCTGACCACTTTACGTGACAGTCTCAGAATGCCTTTTTATCTCAGCAAGCTAAAGGCAAAAGTGGAACTGTGGTAGCGCATAATTTTGCTGAAAGGGATATGTAGAGTTCCTTTTTTTCTTTCATATTCTAAGCCCAGCTACACTTCCATGAGAAATTTAATTACATTGTTAGATAGAAAAAATGCTAATTTAGTTTTGAAACAATGACTTAGAATATGAAAGAAAAATGCATTCCCCGTGGGATCATGGGTTACTGAAGGACTGAGGGGAAAGAAGAAAAAGGAAAATAGGCTTATGCTTGTTTTATGCATAGATTTTCAAACATCTTAGAATATGAAAAAGAAAATGCATTTCATGTGGGACTGTGGATTGCTGAAGACTGGTGGGGTGAGGAGATTCTTGCTTTGTGCCCAAGCAAACCTGCATTTTTTCTTTTTCACATTTTTGGTTCTAGCCAGAAGGGATATGTCTCCTCTTCCAGGATATTGTTGCAAAAGAGTGTGAAGGGTATTTTTTTTCTTGTTTTGTCTCTTTCTGCCCGCAAATCTCATTTATAGTTTTGCAAGCCCCCCTTTTAAAGTTACTTGCTTTAATGCTTGTTTTGAAATAAGTTTGGCAGTTCTCAATACCTCCTTGAGTCATCTAGTTCATTTCTTTCTCCCCACACCCCACTTGTTTTATTCTGTGGTCTTTTTCTTAAAGGTAACATGCTAAAAACCAGCAAGTGGGCGGGGTGTCTCTTGTCTTGTGTTTTTGTACTATGGCATACAATATATGTAAATCATTTCATTAGTGGAAGAATGCCTGCTTTTGTGCTTCCTGCATGCAATGGCTGTCAGCAAAACCCATCAGCCAGACAGCAGACTCTTACCATTCAGCTACATGGTCAGCTACATATTTCAGGACTAGGAGGGAAACCTTGTCTCTTGTTGGGCAATTTCTACCCACTACTACCATTAACAACATCCGGTGTAGTATTTTTAATTAAAATGGTCTCCCCCTTTCTGATAACAATTGTTAACAAATAATTGATTTAGAATGTGAACATTAAAATAGAACTTCCCTTCTTTCACCCTCACCTATTTTGTTCTGTTTGTTTTATTTCTGTTCAAGCATGTGATTAGGGTTATTTGGCCAAATGCTGTGGGAGATGTATTTGCTACAGTTGTGTCATTGCAGCAATACCTTTACAAGACAGGAGGATGAATAGCAAATGAGATGCTCAGCACAGATAAGAAAAGGTGAATGGCAAGCCAAATTTGATGTTGTTTATCCACAGTGACACTATTTGGCACTGCCCTCTGCCCCACTAGCTGACTCACCACCAGCGGCCTTTGATATTGTTCTTTAGGTTCTTTCTGCTGTTTGATGCATAGCTGCTGGTGGAAAATGACAGAGGTTTGAACTGTATTGGCACTAGCCTCTGTAGGGATGCTCAAGAATTTTGTGAGGTCTGCATTGTAAACGGAACCACATGATATATACTTCCCAAATAAATGTGTAGTTGAACTGCATTTCTCTTTCATATTTCATACTGATATTTCATACATCTCTGAATTTTGTGGTACACATGAAAAAGAGCATCTAGGTTTACAGGTAGTCCTCGACTTACGGCCACAATTGGGACCAGAATTTCTGTCACTAAGCAATGTCATAAAGCGCAACATCACTTGACTGCATTGCTTAGCAACCACAATCCTGGCACTGCTCATTGCCATTATTAAGTAAATTCCACTGCTAATTAGCCAAGGACCTACCCCAACCCAAGCCATTCCAGGCTTGATCCCTCCCAGCCTCAAGCCTCAGTAAAGTAAGGGACTGCCTCCAACTCCCCCCACCTGCCTATCTCCCTCCATCTCTGCCATTTTGGCTGCCCTGTGCCCTGCCTTGTGGGATGGCAAGCAGCTCCAGAACCACACAGCTCTGGAGCTGCTTGCCACGCTGTGGCTCAGGGGCTTCTTGGTGTGCCACAGCTCTGGAAGCCTCAGCTGCCTCAGCCCAATCCCAGCCACAGTCACCCTCACTACCCTGCACTCCGAGACCCCTGCCTCCCTGCGCTCCACCACCCCAGATGACCTTTGCCTCTTCTTGCTCCCACTGCTGACGAGGCGGGCCCAGCCTGGCCCTTCAAACCAAGAAGTCCCTTTGGGCCATGCTGCTGGGCCAGGCTGGGGCCAGGATTTGCACTGCACTGCAGCTCAGGGCTACTGCTTGCAGCCCCTGAGGTGCAGCACACCAAAAAGCCCCTTTGTGCTGCGCTGCTGGGCCAGGCTGAGCTTTGTGCTGGCTGTGGCTCAAGGAAGCCAAGCCCCAGCCTGGCCCAGCAGCGCTGCACAAAGGGGCTTCTTGGCATGCCATGGAAGCCCAGTCCCAGGCTGGCTGAGCGGTATGGTGCAAAGCTGCAGCCACTCTAGCCCAGTTCCAGCCACATTTGCCCTTGCCACCCTACACTCCAAGGCCCCTGCCACTCTCTGCTCCACCACCCCAGCTGATCTTCACCATCTTCTTGCTCCTGCTGCTGGCCTGGCCCTTTGTGAGGCAGCTGCTAGCCACATGAGGCCATCTTCCCCAGGTCTTGTGAGGAAACCGCCATGTGCAACCTGGGGAAGAAAGTGTGGCCAGGCTGGGCACACCTCATCAGCAGCAGGAGCAAGAAGGTGATGAACATCAGCTGGGTCAGCAGAGAGCAGGGGGGCAGGGGACCAAAAGGGCACAGATGGGGGGAAAATATGTTGGTAGGGAAATTGAAATACCCCTGGGGTCATAAGTGCAGGTGGGCTCCCAAGTGCCTGAATTTTGATCAGATGACCCTGGGGGCATTGCAACAGCTGTAACTTCCAGTCAGAAGTCCCTTCATTCAGTGCCGCCGTAACTTCAAATGGTAACTGGACGAATAGCTGTACCTGTAAATTGTTAAGAAATGTGTACTTTGATATAAATAAATTTCGAAATTTATACTTTGGACATACTAGACATATGTTGGCTTTTCTATTGTCTCTTTTGAATGGTATGTAAATGTTGCTTACCTCTATGTGTCTGTTGTTGGCTGCTTTGTCTGAGTGTTCCTGGAATTCCTGGAAGCCTGGTACTCAGACAAAGCAGCCATCAACAGACCCATAGAGCTAAACAACATTTGCATACCATTCAAAAGAGACAATAGAAAAGCCAAAAGACTAGGACACTCCCTTGCCAGCAATCAACACCCAGATATGCCAAAATCAACACTAGGATTAACACCAGATGAACCATCAAACAGCACAATACACTCTAATCAAGGAACTATTAACTGAGGCAATCAACCAAGCAGCAAACAACAGCCCAATCAAGGAACTCCCAAGGAGAGAACAACACCCCTACCAACACAAGCAGGGCAAGCCACTGTATATGAACAGAGAGCAAGGCCCACTCCCTCTTCACTCTGAAGATGTTGCCTAGTCTGGCAATGAAACATCTGCAAGAAAACAACAAGGCTCAGAGAACACCAAAGACTCCACTTATAACTCTATCCTCAGTTTACTTCAGGCATCTCACAAGGAGTTCAATTGCACAGACATTCTAATTTTTAGATAGTTGTCTTTTTCCAGTGGTCTCAAGATAATATTTATGGCTTTCCCTCACAGCAACCAACTTATATAGGTCAGATAGAAAAGACATAACTGCCCAAGTTTAAAAAGTATTGACCAAATAGGATTTAATACTGGATATGTATATTCATAATTCAGCATTCTATTAACTGCATCGTTGCTAGACTTCTATGCTGTAGTGAAAAGTGCTGAATCTTTACTATGAAAATCCTTGTTTTTCAATTTAAAACGAATGTCCATTTGTTTATTTTGAATACAAAACAATGAAATACTATAGGAAATATACAGCTCCAGAAGTATTGTCTGAGCAGAACTAATAACATTTTAATAATTTATTCTAGCAAATTAGTAAAGCTTTCAAATTTAACAAATTTATGTGATAGTCTGCCTTTTTTTTTCTAATATGAAAATACTCAGATGGAGCCTGGATACTTTGTTTTAATGGAATTCTATTTTGCACTAAGTATTTGCATAATAACAATTCTTTGTGAGATATTTCAAATAACTAGATCAGGGGTCCCCAAACTCTTCAGCTCATCAACCCCTTCAATTTCAATGTGCTTTGACCCCCAAACATGTAATATGTAAAAATAATTTAATAAATAGTACTTTAATTAATACTACAAATAACAACAACAACAACGGATAGTCCCATTGTCCCTTGGGAGTCAATATTGACCACTTTGAGGAACCCTGGACTAGATGAAACCTTCAGCTGATTGAACATACATAACCTTCATAATTGGAGATTTGGTCATAGATTCTTATTTAACGGGTAAATATTACTTCATGAACTTCAAAATGTATTACTACCGATGCAGAAAAAGAAAAGTTTTCATAATTACTGTGTAATTATGATTTATACTGTATAAACCATGCAAATTGAGCAATATAAGATTACAGAAAGATTACCTAGATTTAGCAGTTACCAATAATAAGTACAATCATCTATCTTTGAGTGCTGTCATTTTGAAATACTTTCATGAATGTGAACAAATTGACAAGGAACTGTATTTTTCTTACAACTGACAGAGTAATCTCTTCTGTCAGGAGCAGGGGGGATAAAAGTTAGAAACTCAAGTATAAAGTTCCTAAAGGTTATAAAACAGACTTTTTGAGAAATACAGCCAATATTATTTCCATCTGTTCCACCCTCTCCTTTACGTTGTCAGGAATATTTTCCACATTTAAATCATCAATGAGCTAGAGAAAAGCTGTGTAATAGGGGTGTTATTGTTTTCCTCAGAGCTGGGCAATTCACCAAAGTCTTGAAGGTTACAATTTTAATTCTGCTCCATCACAGTGTAGGTCCCAGCCCTGCTATTTGATTTATGCAAGCAGATTTCCACTGGATATGAAGTAATCATGGTTTGGAAGTGGAGAACGTTTAACCCTTTCCACATTCTTTTTCATGTAGATGGCATCTAAAAAATCTCATGCTAAATAGTACTGAGAAAAGTCTGTCAGTTAGAAACCTGCCTCTGTTAGTGGTGGATGAAGCCACTTTCAAAATTCCAACTAAATCCACCATTCACTCAAAAGTTGGGGACTGCTGTCTTAGGCAGTAATAAGATCAGGGGGAAAACATCTAAAAAGAATACAATTATGATGTTTAAAAGAAAGAATTCAATATGGGATATGCTTTTCCATGTGTCCCATCATTATGCCTATTTCAGTATTTGACTTGCAGTAAGACCAGCAACTTTCCAACAACACAGTCCTGTAAAAATGATTTGCTCCCTTTTGAATATTATGAACCTTTGCTGAAGGTTCTGCTGAATGCTGTCAGGGGTTCACATGGGTCCTACTGGTATGTAAAAAGAGTTGGACTGAACAAATCAGAACCAAGTTAGTGTTGTTTCATTTATTACATAAGCAAATTCATCCAACATGTGAAGTGCCATTATAAAAAAAAATCAACCCCTAATTTAGTTTATTCAATTAAAGGGATAAGGAAGTGTGCAAGTTTCCTCATTAAACAACTGTGGCCTCCAATATCATTCAGTAGCAAAGATATGAAAAAATTCAAAAGTGAGTACTTATTTTTAGACCTGTATATCTTGTTAACGTATTACCTTTAGAGATACGTTCAAACAAGCAGATACATCTTGATTTTAGGCACTCCATTATTATATTTCAAATGATTAGGGTCTGCATGAACTGGTAACATTAAGAAGTACTGTACTGAGAAAATGGGAATTTCTGAGCAGTTCATATGTATAAATCACCATTCAATAATTCAGAATAGCATGAGTAAGCCTGTGTGTCACCTTAAGAAAGTCCAAGAACATTGATTTGTCTAATATTTCAGAGTCCAAATGCAACAGAACTGTGATTTCCCATAGGTAAAGTAATATTCTTATCTTATGAACCATAGTTTTATCCCTAGTTTAACTGTTATAGTCTTATACATCTGACCTGGAAAGCTGTTTTCCAAACAGCTTATCACATAACAGAACAAGCAAACACAAATTGCTACATGAGAATGGACCTTAAGAACAGTAGCAGAACGTAGTCAGATTTTATCATACATTTGTTAATAACTGCCTTATTCTGTTGAAATTCATTGCATTTGCATCTCGTCGATATTCCCTGAAATAAAACCTCATGACAAGTGTCCATAGCCATACACAAATAATGTTGAAATCATCAAACCAATTAATAAAACATATGCTTCTGCTGCTTGTGTAGCTCAGGTTTTAGAGAAGGATCACATCATGATGGAGAAAGGAGACAGGTATGTTGGTCCTTTTAGATTTTATGGGTCAGAAGCAGTAAGATCCTGCCTGTGGCTGCTCTTCCATTAATGTTGGGTATTTATGCAGTAATGGTGAGATGAGGCTAGTATGAATGTCTCTGTAGTACAGGTACTGGAGAAGCACATACTCTGTTGTTTCTCTGTGTCCAGAGTCACAGGGGCATTGTCTCTCCAGCTAAGGAATCTTCCTGTATTGGCCTTCGAGGACAGCTGAGGGGAGGGCATGACATTGTGCCAGAGTAAAGGCCCTTCTGTGTTTAGGTACTTCAGGTTTAGTTAGGTATGCCATATGAGAGGCAGGGCACCTGTTGGATACATTGGCAATAAAGTTTGGGGTCCTGGCTAGATCCAGTTGATGCTCTGTGTCTGCTACACACCATTTAATAAATGCTTTGGCCTGAACATATCCCATGCTGAGGAGAAGACCTGGAGAGAAGCCCAAGGATGAGATTTTAGTTGCCACTGCCTGTTTCCATGTGGATAGAAAATCACCAGTCATAGTTAATGGGGCAAGGCCAAGGGGGAAAAAAGTCTGAGCCAATAGATGAGTATGGTCACTCTAGCTTCCACTTCCATGAAGCCTGTCTCTAGTCGCAGGATAGCATTAGAGATACAGTTAGAGGCTTGAAGAGCTGATCTTAAAAATTTGGATTGTACAAGTTCCAATGGTGCAAAAGTGGAGAAGGGACCCAGCTGAGCACCATAGAGAAGTTGTGTTATCGACTTGGCTTCAAATAATTTGAGAGCTGCAGGTATTTAGTGGCCACCTCTTGTCTTAAGGGATTTAAGGATGGCAGATGAGCTCCTCTGTGCATTTTCAGCAACATAGCCCCTGGGGGCTTTCCTACTGCTGACAAAATGGACTACTCCCATGTGTTTGAAACAGGACGCTTGCACAATCTTGTGGCCATCTATGCTCCAGGCATGGCTTTTGGGCCTTTTGGCAAATGCCATATTTTTAGTTTTCTGATAATTGAGTTGTAGCAGGACTTCCTTGCAGTACTATGCTAGTGCTCTCAGTACTCTTTTAAGGTGAATAGGTGTTCTTGAAAGTATTGCTGCATCCTCTGCATAGAGTAGAACAGCGATGTGTCCCCCAGCAAGTTTTGGGGAGAGAAGGTTCATGTTGTGGAGATAGCCCACCATGGAGTTGATGTAGAAAATGAGTAAGAGTGGGGCCAATATACAGCCTTGCTTGGTACCTTTCTCAGTTCAATGGCACTGGTGAGATGGCCCTGGGGGTTACATCTCACTTTGAGTGAGGTCCCTTCATGTAGCATATGTATTAAATGAAGTAGGTGTCAGTCAATCAGGGAAGCCTCCAGCTTCTCACACCATTTAGCTGAGGATATGAACTAAACTCAAATGCTGCTTTGAAGTCTATGAAAGTGGCATAGAGGGAGGTTGTGTTGTGGAAGGAGTATTTTTCAATGGAGGATTGGCCTTCCCTAAAGCCGGCTTGCTCCTCTGCAGGTATGTTTTCTTGTTCCAGCCAGTTCAGAAATTTTAATTGTAGATGTCTTGCACAGAGTTTGCTGATTGTGTTGAGGAAGCTAATCAGTCTATTATTAACAGGATCATCCTTTTTTTCTTCTTTATATATAGGAACAATGATCACAAGCCCCCAATCCTTGGAGACTCAACCATAGGTGTCAGTGCAGGTGAGGCCAGAGTGGGGGCCCAGAAATCCAGGTTGTTTTTAATGGCCTCTGGTGGGGATTAGGTCTTCTCCCTCCCCAGTTTTAGTTGGGTATTGTTACTTTTTCATATTTTATTTTGGAGTAAATACAGCCTTCTTAATGCAACTTTTGTCAATAACAGTGAATTTTAACAAGATTTAAAATTTTAATGAGCAAGCATATTCCAGCATGGTTTATGAATAAATCACCCTATAATGGTTAAGAATTTGAAATTTACACTATTTACTTGAAATAGCAAAAAAGAACTACTTTCAGCCTTCACTTAGAAATTTTCAAAAAATGTCTTGTAGAAATTTTGAGAAAAAAAATTCAATATGTGCTTCTAATAAGATTCATGGGAACCTATGGTTGTGCCCTCAAGACTTGGTCTATTTATGTTTTCAGAAAATAAATGAATATAACTCAAAGCTCTATTTCTAAGCTTTGCAGAGCAAATGTGGATGCCTTGAATTCTAAATTGCTTGTCTGCCAGAGTTCTAAACATAAATGCATACTGAGAAAATTTAATCTGTCAATACAGCCACAATAAATCTTGTTGTGCTATTGTTTACTATCAAGAAATATGGTGGCTAAGTGCTGAACAAATGCTCCTTACGAACTCTTGGCTTTCATTCTGAAACAGTTTTATGAGAGAAAAAAAATTAAAAGACACAATAGTCCTCATGATTCTTGTAATCTGAAACCAAAATAATTCATTTGTTAAATAATGTAATGGGCAACAGCTACAACACAGCAATATTAAAGGGGGTTGGGATGGGAGCAAAATGAAGCTGTAGATCTTTCACTTTACCAATCATTTCATTTTCATGCCAGCCATGATGAAGATAAGACATCTCTTTGTTATTTTAAGTCCCCACAAGAGGAAAATCAGATATATCAGCTGTATAATCAGAAAACCTTTGGGTGAATAGAGGGACTTTAGATTCAGTGGTTTCAAAATCAACTCTATTAGTTTGCTCCCCCAAAGAATCACATTTCCAGATATGTAACCAGTGACACTGATGATAAATCTATGCCTTTCAAGTCTTCTGTGAATATAATCTGCCTGTAGGGCGGATAATCTTTCTTCCAATGGGCTGGGATCTCTGCCCCATTTTAGCCCACTTGCAGTAGCCTTCCACTGAGGTTTGGATAACCCTGCCTGTGTCGTTCCTAGTTTATAAACCTACCTCTGAACAGAAGCTGAATTTTTGCAGAGAGATTAAACTGATTGGAGCTTGACCTTATAACTTTGAAACCTCTAGATGAAAGTAATTTTTTAGATGAAACAGGAAATCTGAATAAAAGTATTTGGTGGGCTGTGGCATACAAGGAGTCCTCTGTTGTGTAGTTTTCCCTAACATGATCAATTTCCAGAAGTTTGGCAAACAGCTGTTTGGTGAAGTGCTAGAAGTAGGATCATGTTTGGGAAAGTATGCCTTCATTTGCTGCCTTTTCCAGGTCACAGTAACAATGGTAAAGTTATGGGGAATTTGCAGATGGATGGTATGAGACCACACACAAAGTCCCTAAACCCATAAATTGTAGATTATCCACATTTGATATGCAACAAAATATCCTATATACTATGAACAGGAAATGGCTGTTATGAGCAAGAGAAATCTACAATTATACATTAAATAAAATTAGTGCTATTTCTGTGAAAGCAAGTACCGGCTATAGATAATCTTCCAGAATAATCTTCACCTAAGGGCGCTGCGGGTTAAACCGCTGAGCTGCCGATCGGAAGGTCGGCGGTTCGAAACCGCATGGCGGGGTGAGCTCCCGTTGCTCGTCCCAGCTCCTGCTCACCTAGCAGTTCGAAAACATGCAAATGTGAGTAGATCAATAGGTACCGCTTCGGCGGGAAGGTAACGGCGTTCCGAGTCGTCATGCTGGCCACATGACCCGGAAGTGTCTATGACAACGCCGGCTCCATGGCTTAGAAACGGAGATGAGCACCGCCCCCTAGAGTCGGATTCGACTGGACTTTACGTCAAGGGAAACCTTTACCTTTACCTTTAAGGAATGAAAATAGTAAACAGGAGGATCAAAATCCTTAGCCTTTCAACACAGTCAGCTAGGATGAAAGATTTTGTTAAATTCAAATCCAGTCCTGAAAAAAGAATCAATTATACTGATTTGCAAAGTTTGATGAACAAGTTACATAGAATATATTTTTTCTCTGTGATTCTATCTGGGACTAAATCATAGATTGCTGGCAACTAGTTATATCATATTTCTAAAGTTATATGTTGGCTCTAAAGTCAACATTTGTTTTGATATTTGTACTAATAATGCAAACATTTACATGTCTGTGACTAATGTTAAATGATTTATGGATGTTCAAATTGGTCCTTCACTCAGAAAAATTGATGGATGTATGCATCATTCCCTTTACATGTTTATATCCTCTAAGCTCTTAGGACTGTGTTATATGAAACAAAATTAACTATACTTCTATAGAAAATCCTATAATCATCTGTGTAATCAAAAGCAGTCGTGTCTAATTTTGCCACATTCATTTGTGGTAGGAAGCCCGTCATTTCTAATGTGTCATGAATTGGGTTGAAAAAAAATCATGAATTCCACATCTGAATTCATATAATGTGAGTTCAGCCATGGCATTTATTACATTTTCAATGCAAGCTTATTCACACTTGCATCTATACATTCCTAAAATGTATATGCATTCAAACATTGTGACTGATCCCATATATGTGGTGTTTGATCTAAGATGGTTTCACAGACATACAAATCACTATGCTGTTCAGTACTATGGAAACTGACCCAAACTTTGAAGTCAGTATGACAGTGACTATGTGAACAGAATGTGTGGATCCTGATATTTTTTCAAAAACATCTTTTTTTATTTCAGTCTAAACTAGTCATACACCAGACTAAAGATATTTTTCTTCTTTGCTGATGATTTGTATATACGTGTGTTTCAAAGCCATAGCAAGAATTTTGAAGAAAAAGTGGCTAAAAATAAAGTATAGGTATGCCATTTTGATTACCTATTATTAAGCTCTGGTTGTTTTATGTTTCTTCTTTATATCTGTTATGAAAACTCCCTGGATCTTGACTGAGTACAAACCAGAGCCCATTGGTTTATCTTTGGCTTCTACTGATAACTTGTGCAAAGCACTTGCACTCAGACCATGGTGTCTGTTCTATCAAAAGAATGTTCATTTATATAAAAGCTTAGTACCAGTTATGTGAATATAGCTCTTCTTTTGATACACAGGCACATACAAGCTGTTCCTAGTTACATGCAATTTGGTTTTGAATTACATTGTCAGCTGTTGATTTGTCCACAAAAAGATTGAATGTTTATTTTGTAATCCTAAAGATTTTTTTTTCTTGCTGCCAGGTTTGCAGCCACTTGGAGTAGGATGATTATTTTGCTTCTCGTTGTTAGCATTTCAAGATGGCAGAAGTGAAGATCATAGTAATCTTTAAAGTGCTTCTAATGGTTTATTGAATGAGAATGGTGGTGTTATGGAAGTGCCTTGAGCCTTCTTTTTATCCCCAAGAAGGAATAGGCAAAGCACTTTTGCCCCATGGTCACTTTGCATGGGAATAAATTTCTTAGCCCCTATATCTTCTGGATGATTTCAGGAGTTAGAGTTTTGAGTCACATAACTCAACTTTGAATTTTACTGGGTCCTCAGAAGAAACATCAGTTGTCTTGCTAGGATACAAAGATGAACATTGCCTGCCGGCTTGCCAGCAGTATGTTCAGGCAATTCATTTCCACATGACATTCAACATACCAGTAGTGGTGAGCAGCCTCTTTGCTCACTAAATCATACATTATTGAAAAGCTAGTCATCCAACTGTCTACAGCAGGAAGCCTTATTCTGTACATGAATGCTTTCATGTAAACTGGAAGCCTGCACAATCAGGTTTCCAGGTCACACATAAGGACTCCCTGCTGCAGAAAGTCATTCTGTATTCATGGAGCCTGGCTCTTAAGTAAGACTTCCAATGCAGTGTGACGTTGGGAGATCTGCTCCGTGAATTCAACATGGGAATCTCTTGTCTGAACAAAGTTAACACCTGAATATCCTAGAAATTCATCTAAGAAGCTTTTATATTCTTTCTTCCTGAATCCTGAACACCAAATCATTTCTCATGAATGTTTATCAAACTTAATATGCTAACATTAATCAAACTTACTAAAAAGGAACACGCTTTCACCTCAAAATAACCAATATATTTTTAAAAGCCTATATGGACAAACAAAACATGTTCATATGCATATGAAGTGTAAATAGAAAACATTTACATTTAAAATTATTTTTTGCTGGCTAACTGACTTTAGGCACATTTGCTTTAAATCTTATATCTTACTGCCCTCTGGTGGAATTTTGCTGATACTGAAAATATAGCTCTTAGTAACTGGAAAGCATTTCTCTGATGGCTTAGTTCACGCAGCATAGCAAAACTTTTGAAGAAGTTAATTAAAACAAATTGAAATCACTTCAGCTCAGCAGGTATCATTTCCTGAAGACAATTCAGTTAAAGTCTCTCAAAATCTACCTTGATTTATTTTTCTTCTTTTTTCTTTCTCACCCTTCATTTTTTGAATTTTTAAGTTTTAATCTATACTTTGTAACTGGGGCAGGAAAGTTAAATTAATATGATCTTTAAATATGTATGTATGTATGTATGTATAAGATAGTTAAACATTTCAGGAACAACTTTAATTAGATCATCTTTCCATTTAAAATCTTTAAATTATACTATTGCCTGGTCTTGTTCATGGAACTGGGGATGTAGGAGGGGGAGACATCTATCTGTAATTCTTCTCTGCATTCCCTCTACTTCTTCTGTTTTTTTTCACAAAAGATGTTTGAAGAAAAAATGAGATAGCTTAAAAGTGCATTTTAACTGGAGGCACTTTAGGTATCTCCAGTCATTGTACACTTACTTAATTTTTTAAAAAAATGAAAAATAAAACAAAAGAATCATTTCTTGTCTAGAAAATGTCCTTAGGCTAGCAAACCTTTACATTTCTGAAGCTGTGAAAAAGCAACTTTTCCAAAAACTTCTTTTTGTACAATCTGAGCACTGATAACCTCAGGTTAAAGAACTGGGAACTCAGAGGATCACCTTCTCAATGGTGGCCCCTATGCTATGGAATATGCCAAGTGTGTAGCAGGGTCTGGGGAGATGCTGGGGAGAGTACTTACCCAGTTATCTGGGAACAGTTTGATCCTGTTGGGCCTGAGGAAGTGGACAGGATCCTCCAGACTGTAAATGCCACCACTTGCCAACTAGATCCCTGTCCCTCCTGGCTGGTGAAGGCAGCTTGGGAGGTGGCAGGTGGGTGGATCCAGGAGATAGTAAATTCTTCTTTGGGGGGGGGAGTGTTCCCAGCTGCCTTTAAAGAGGCGCTGGTGCACCCCCTCCTCAAGAAACCATCACTGGTCCCTACTGTACTGGACAATTTTTCTCTAGTCTCCCACCTCCCCTTTTTAGGGAAGGTGGTTGAGAAAGTAGTGGTGTTGCAGTTCCAGAGGATCCTGGATGAAACGGATTATCTGGACCCTTTTCAGTCAGGTCAACAGCTTTGGTCACACTTTTGGATGACCTCTGGTGGGACAGGATGGAGTCAGTGCCTCCATCCTGGCTGTCCTTGACCTCTCAGCGGCTTTCAATACCATCAACCATGGTATCCTTTTGGGTCAGCTCAGGGAGTTGGGGGTGGGTGGCATAATGTTGCACTGGTTCACCTCCTTCCTCCAGGGCTGGTCCCAATCGGTGTTGATAGGGAGCCAGAGATCCAGCTCGCAGCTCCTCCTTTGTTGGGGTGCTGCAGGACTCAGTACTCTCTCCACTTCTTTTTAACATCTACTTGAAACCGCTGGGTGAGATCATCCGTCGCAATGGGATGAGGTATCATCAATATGCTGATGATACCCAATTATACATCTCCATCCTGGGTGACTTAAGTGATACTGTGACCACCCTCCCTCAGTGCCTGGGGGCTGTAGGGATCTGGATGGGGAACAACAGGCTTCAGCTGATCCCTGGTAAGATGGAGTGGCTGTGAATTGGGGGCTCCCGGGTATCAGGGAATCTTCCATCTTTGGCTCTAGATGGGGTTGCACTGCCCCAGACAGTTCTGGTGCAGTCCCTGGGGGTTCTCCTGGACTCACAGCTCCTGCTCGAATAGCAGATGACAGTCGTGGCCAGGGGAGGCTTTGTTGTGCCTCATGTTGAGCACCAGTTATGCCCTTTCCTGGATCAGGAGTCCCTCCAGTCAGTCAGTCATGCCCTAGTCAACTCCTGTATAGACTATTGCAGTGTGCTCTACATGGGGCTACCCTTGAAGAGTATCTGAAAGCTACAGCTGGTGCAGAATGTGGCCGCACAAGCAGTCTTGGGAGCCCCAAGGAGGATGCATATAACACTGTTGCTGCGTGAGATGCATCGGGTGCCTGTTTGCTTCCAGGTCCAATTCAAGGTGTTGGTTATCACCTTTAAAGCCCTACATGGCATGGGGCCTTGCTACCTGAGGAACCACCTCACCCCATTACATCGACCTGGTCAAGCAGAGAGGGCATGTTATGGATCCTGTCCATGAGAGATTGTCAATTGGCAGGTCCAGGAGGAGGGCCTTCTCTGCCATGGTACCTGTCCTAACAGTCAGGAACCACACTGAGACAAGGAATAAGTCTCTAGTGTTTTATTACTGCTACATTAGACAGAAAATCCTAACAAACTGAAGAAGCATGAGAAAACCCATACAGATAAACCCCAAAAGTCAAGGCGGATCTGTTCTGTGTCTCTTTGAATGACTGCTCAACTCCTCACTACTACGCATGCGTTTTCCCCCCTGGATAGGGGCCCCCTCCTGCTCACCATCAGTGCTCATGACAGTACCTGCCCTTTGGAACAAGTTACCTCCAGAGGTAAGGCAGGGCCCCACTCTCCTGGATTTCCAGAAGGGGGTTAAGACCTGGTTGTGCCACCTTGCTTGGGGCGGGAGGGGGGATAGCCAACCTTGGGGGTGGTTGGCACCTTGATGGGGCCAATGATAACATTGTTATTTGCCATCTTGAATTTTATATTTTATATTTTGCACTTTATATTATACACACACAAACACACAGAGACACACACACACACACACACACATACACATACATACATATATACATACATAGTTTTACTTTAACAAGATGTTATTATTCTATTTTTAACTGTTTGTAAACTGCCCAGAGTTTACCATTACAAGATGGGTGGTAAAGAAATATGACAAATAAATAAATAAATATCTTGCCCACTGAGGTAAAAGGAGCTTTCATTTTGCTTGCAATTCACCATCTTAGTCTGATGGTCTCTCAGAGCAGACAGTGGACCTGGGTCACAAATGTAATTTTACTGAATGTATCATGCTCTGTGTTTATTTTGTAAACCACCTTAGGTGACAAGAAGTATGGCAGTAGAGAAATACTCTAATGAATAATTAAAATAAATATTATGCTTCTCTCATTAACTATAGTGGTGGATTCCAATAAACTGCAGAGTGCCTAGGCTGGGAAAAGCTCTCATAGAATTTCCTAGCAGTTATCCCAGTCAGACGCCTGACTTTATACGGATAAGGGGGGAAGGGGTGGGGGGAGGGGGAGGAGTTTTGGAGCCATTCAATATGTATTAGGGAAACACAAGCATCTTAAATTGATACTGGAAGCTAACAGATAACCACATGGTTTCTTAAATCATAATTTAATCCTTTAAATTTGATGTAAGAATCTGACAATCAACTTTCTAAAACAGATAAATATCTTCAGGAAGGCAGAGCTTCAACTTCTCTCTACCGTGCTAAATAATGAGAGATGGGTATAAATTACACATTATCTAAATCCCTTCAAATGGACTGATAGAACTGTGAAAAGCATAAGATTATTTACCACTAATACAAACACAAGAAATGATAACTTAAGCAATTTCCACCTATGTAATTAAAAAGCAGTTCTTAAATTGAACCAGACATAAACAATTTTATGTACAAAGCAGATGGTGAGAAGTATACAAGGAACGTACAAACAAGTTGAGATGTTTAATTTAGTCACATTTCCTTACATTAATGATCCCATAAACTAATATGGGGTAGAGTATAAACAAGGCAGAAATTGCTTTGACTAATACAGTATATTTATTTTTAAGTTAAGTTCAGGATATGACTGGGAAAAGCAGGGAATGGTTTTGTCTATTCATACTATTATATTTTACGGACTATAGGAGGAGTTCCTTGGAAACCAAGTTTGAATTAAGTCCCCACATATTGCCAATCAATAAAATAAAGAGGAGAAAAAATATGTTCATTTAAGTAGCATATTGGCAATTGGCTATCCTTTCCCACCACTTACTGTATGTATTTACTCAACCCATAGAAACGAATCCCTATAGCTGAGTTTGAAGCTGTCATATATTAAAGTACGTTTAGAATCATAGAATGTAACGCTGAAAGGGACATTGGCTATCTGGTCCAGACCCATGCCCAGTGCAGGAATTAACTACTATAGGATCTCTGGCAGATGACATCCAGAGGTCTACCATCTTCTGCCAAGGTGCTCTGTTTCATTGCTGAAAGGTTTTGTTAGGAATTGAAAGCCTCAGATTGATGTCAGACATTCAGGATAGGCCAGGTCAGAAATGGACTCTACAAGAAATGCTGGAATACTTTATTGATACAGGTTATAATGACAGAATCTTGAAAGCCTGACAACATTTCCCCTTCCATCCCTCTTATACAAAGAAAGTCAAGGAGGAGCAATCTTAAGTTACTTCCTCACACTACCTTGTCTTCTCAGGCTTAATTCATGTTTCACTAATGGTTTTTGCATTCCTTCTTCAAGGTCAACTCTGCAGTCCTCTACAGGAAAATATCCCATTCTGGAGGCAATATGTTTCAGTTCCAATTTCCCCTCAGGCCACACTGATCCAACCAAGTGAGAAGTGGTCCAGAAACTTTCCAGAAGTAACTCATATCAGACAGGACACAGTTCATGGTGCTCCAGATGTGGTCTAGCACTGAACACCCCAAACCAGTTCCTGTTCTGGATGATTCATTTCCAGAAAGCCTATGAGCTATTCCTGGAATGATGGGTCATCATGATCCAGAAGAAAACTGGAACATTCCTGAATAGAACATTTTTTACATCCTTACAATAATTTCTGAGTTTCCATTTTGTTGGCCTACTCTTCCTATCCCTGTGTCCTTTCTTTTTGTCTCTTTTGTAAAGCATTGTGGAATCTGTAGTCTATAAGAAATCTACAAGCAAGTACACTATTTGAGAAGGAGAAGAGAAGGCATGCTGACTAGCCTAAATGAATGCATTCTTCTCTTCCTGTTCATACATAGGACTAGACAACCCATGACCTGTTGGTCTTCCTTTCAGAGATATTTCCTTACCTAAACAGCGAAACAGAATGACCACAGGCAGATTGCTATTATTTTGGTTTGAAAATTAAAGAAGAAAACATCAGTTTATTAAAGAAGAAGGATGCGTAGCAAGTGAAATATAGATGCTTTTCATTTAACAAAGGATGCTTTTGATGACATTTCTGGTTGATCTGCCATCCTTTAAGAATACTCTAATGTTTTCACTTCTTTTTCTTTAACTTAAAGCAACATACAGCTGACTATGCTGGAATACAGGTTTATCCAGATAAATCAGCTCATTCTCCATGGTTTGTCCTTGCACTTTATATATAGTGAGAGCAAAGCATGACTGTATTGGGAACTGGGTCTGCTGAAGAGGGACATCTTCAACTTCTGATAAATTGAGCATAATTCTTGGAATCATGACACATCATTTTTGAACACACCAATGTTTATCTTTGCTACAATGACATTCTTGTGGAGTTCTTCCACAATCATCCACGTTCCATTGCAAAGCCTTGGGAGATCCAAATTCCTCTTTAAAATGATGGGAGATCCTATCTTCAATTCTAGTTTATGTGGTGGCAATCCAGAGAGTTCAAGTGAATCAAGGAATTCTGTTGGAGTGGCATTAGCTCCTTCACTGATGGCACTGAAGGAACAATATTCTTTCATGATTCCAGGGAAGCATCGTTCCATAGTTCTTGCTGGCAGAAACATATCTTCAGGTAATTCCATTTCATCATTTTCATTTTTCTGAATCTTGTCTTCTCCAACATCCAGTAAGAACTTAGAATATCTTCCTTCTCCCTCACTTAATCACATGTTTGTCTTCAATTGATATTTGGCAAAGCTTCTCCATAAGCAGGATTTTTTGATGCATGAATTCTCTATCAGCATCATTTCCTCTTGATGACCCCCATCTCTTTTCACATGACATAATTATGCTGACAATATATTTATTTTTATTTATTTTTATTTTTATTTTTTTGCCACAATGCTGTATGGTGCCATCATCACCTCAGAAGAGTTTTGAATCCCTGTTGACTTGTGGGAAGCTGTCAAGGAGCATTTGAAATGAGGATCAAGTGACTGCAGCTGACCATGGCAGCAAAGTGGTGCTAAAGCCACAGCAGTGCAGCAGCACTGACCACCTCAGAAGAGTTTAGAATTCCTGCTAGCTTCCCCATTGACTTTGCTTATGGGAAGCTTGCAGGGAGAAAGTCAGCAGGGAAGCCAGCAGGAAGTTGCAAGGCCAAGGCCAGCAGGCAGGTAAGGGGCTGTTGCCAGGTGGGGGAGGGAGTGAGGGGGTACAAGAGAGGTGCAGGGAGGGTTGGGAAGGGTGCAGAAGGGTGCGAAGGGGTACTCAAGAGGTGCAGCAAGAGTCAAGGAGGGTGTGCAAGGATGCGTGAGTGGCTGCCACAGTGCAAGCAAAGAGCAACTGGGAGAGAGCATGTGGGTGGGAAAGACTTACCCAAGCAACTTGTGACCTTCCCTGCCAGCTTCCCCATTGACTTTCTCCCTGCATGCTTCCCACAAGCAAAGTCTTTGCTTGTGGGAAGCTGGCAGGGAATGCCAATAATCATAGTTGAGTTTACACTTCCTGCTGGCTTCCCCATTGACTTGTGGTAAGCTGTCAGGGAGCGTTGGAAATGAAGATCACATGACCATGGCTGAGCACGGCAGCACAGCAGTGCTGAAGTAGCAACAGCGCAGTGGCACTGAAGTGGCAACAACTTTGCCAACTTTAATTCCAATGGGAGTAATTGGTCCCAGCATTCTGTAAGTTAGTCCATTTTAGGTACCTTGCTTCAAAAATTGTTCCCTATGATGCATGGTTTCACCCAGTTGAAGGTTACAAACAGACAGAAGAGTTTTAGTAGTATATAGATGAGGTGTTTTATAGGCTTACTACTTTGTAGAATATTCCCAAAGGATTATCTTTTTTTCAGGCATATAGTTTTCATGCTGTATTAGATAGTCCTGACTACTTATCTTGCTTGCCTTGGAACCAATTTCCTTACTGGATACAGGAATCAGTTTAATTCCAGAAGACAACCCATTTCCAGGAATCTCATCTTCTCTGACTTCTCCCTAGAATTTGGATTCCACATGCAAAAGGCATTCTTTTCCAATTTTATCTCATGCTCTTATAAAAGTGCTAGTTCTGGTCTTCAGGTTTGCAGGATTGAAGGAGAAGATATCAGTTTTCATGGATTAGAGATGCTCATGTTTATGACTTGACTAGGTACCACAGTCAAGTTTAGGTTCATAGTCTACTTTCTCAGATCGTCCTTTATGAAAACCAGTGGTGTTCATGATTAACATTCTGCATTTTCTGTACAGAGATTGGGGGGAGGTGTGTTTAAAACCAATCATGGACCACAAGATTCATCTGTTTTGTCATTTGGTTTCCAAAAATTGCAATTCAGAAAATCCTTGGCATGAAGACAACAACATTCCCAAACTACTATCTCCAACATCATTCTTAAGATTTAAGGTGTTATACCTTTTGATTTGAAAATGTTTCTTCTCCCCTCTGTAGAGGTCAAAAATTAGAATAGATTTAAATAAAATAAATTAGATATACATTGCCTATGTTAGATGGAAACTCCATTTGACCAAAATAACTGAAAGATATTGATAGATTTTAATTGTTTATTATTGTCTGATGGAGCTGGAGTTGAGCTTGATTGCATTTTCAAGGCAAAATCAATCCAGAGTTTAAGATATAAAGATGAAATGTTTGTTCCCCTGCCTTTACCTATATTAAACTAATAACATTACAACGATGTTTTCTTAAGCAAACCATTGTCCATCTGTTATTTACTCAGATTAGTAGTGGCTATTCAAAGCTTTTAATTAAAACAGTGAATGACTGAATTAGGGACATAATGCATGCCCAGCATTAGCATCTGCTTTGCTTTTGTTTTTTCCCATCATTCCTATCCCTTTTAGGTTTTGCATACAGGGTTGCTTTTTCTTCACTACCATTTATTCTATTTATTTTATCCACTGCTGCATTCCAGTAGATTGCCCCAAATCCAGTAGTTTCCCCCAAAACACATCCTGTGTCAATCCAAAACGTAATTTGTGTATAGATATGTTTTTTTTATTTTTGGATGCATATCTAAAAAAAAAAACCCTGGGACTTCCAGTGGGGACATGGCAGACTGAAGAACTGTGCCTGCAGGCTCTGCGGGCAGAACTGACAACGTGGCACTTTTTTCGGGCTCAGGCAGGTTTTCCTGGAGCCCAGGAGTGTTTTTCTGGAAAAAGGATCTATGAGGGACAAGTTACATAGCATATAATTATATGTATGTGCAACAACATCTGTTCCATTTCTTGCTTTCTCTCCCTCTCTCTCTTTGTGTTTAAATACCAGTTTCTTCTGCTAAGCCTTTAGTTCTTACTCTCCACTACCATGAATGCTGAGTCTGTTTGCTTATATTTGTGCTTCGTGATTCCTGCCTCTTCATCTTGTTTCACATCTACCTTTTTTTCCCCTCTCCACCCACACCACACCCCTAATTTTACATGTAAGCTCTTCAGTTTAGGGAGGGGTCTTTGGTAATATTACTGGATAAAACATCATGAATATAGATAGTTTAACTTGAATAAGTTAAAATATTTTCTTTATACATGGAAACAGCAGCATGCATTCCTATGAATAAAAGTAACATATGAATTAGATAAAAGTTATTAATAGAAACCCCACTACTCTGTAGAGTTATCCAACAAGCACTAATGACAGTTATGTAAAATCAAAGAATCCCAGCTTTGAGCACCCTATTTTACTTGCATAGTTCCTATTAAACTGTCATTGAACAGCTTGTGGTGAAGAAAAGCATGTGAGAATAGTATGGTAGATTATAGGCTCCATCTGCAGTTTGTAACAGCTGGCACTTTTGGTGGCATTTTTGCCCCACTATCATAATGAAGGGAATTGACAGTGTTTAATAGACATGGGGAATTACAGATACAGACGTAGTGTACCTTAGCAAAATCTCTCACAATATTCTGAATAAAATGGTAAAAGATGAGCTAGATGTTAGGTGGACTCACAGTGGGCTGAATGACTTCCCCCAAAGAGTGTTAGTTAATGGCTTCACTACATCTTGATGGGAAATACCATATGAAATGCCATAGGGCTCTGTCCCAGGCCCTGTATTATTCAACATTTTTATCAATGCTTGGAAGAAGGAGTGAGGGGATGTTTATCAGGTTTGGAATTACATAAAGTTGGGAGGGATCGTTGATACTTTAGAGGAGAAAGAGAAGATTCAAAAAGATCTAAACAAGTTTGAGCATTAGGCTAAAATGAATTAGTTTGAATTTAACAGGGATAAAATTCTGTACTAGGGTAATGTCAAGCCGCACAAAAACTGGCTAAGATCAAGGAAGCAAGAATTATACAGACTTCAGTGAATTATCTTTAATGCTAAGTGCATAAATACAGAATCCTGGAAACTGCAAATGGAATTTCTAGGCCTCATTTATAGTGAGTTCCTTTAAAGCTAAGACTCTTTCAATTATTTACAATGCTTCTTTCCAAGTTTCTTGCAACTTAAGCTTTTATAAGATAAGCTACCAATGGGTTTCCCATTTAGCTCTTAACTAATCTCATCTCCTTTCCATTATTTTCTCAGTCTAACCACAATCTCTCATGGGTTGGAAAAGTGAAAGGCACAAGTATAGAATGTGGGAAACCTGGCTTGGTAGCAGTACATGTGAAAGGAATCTGGGTGGTCTTTGTCAAACATAAGTTAAAATGAGCCATCAGTGTGATGCAACTGCTACAGAGACAAAAGCTATTACAGGGTGCATTAATAGGAGCACAGAGTCCACCATGGAGTTATTGTTCCACTGTATGCTGCTTAATCAGACTCCACTTGGAACTCACCACAGTTCCAGAAGGACAGTGACGAACTGAAGTGAGGTCAGAGGTTGACTATCAAGATGGTATGGAGTCTGGGAAGCAAATACTCTTAAGGACTGTTAAAAGTTCTGGCATATTTAGCCTAAGAAAAGACAACTGAAGATACACCCAAGTACATGAAAGGCTGTCAGATAGAAAAGAGAATAAAGTTATTTTCTATTGTCCCAAAGGGCAGGACCAAAAACAATTGGATAAGACTGCAAGGAAGTAGGTTCAGAAGAGACATCATAAAGAACTGTACAAGCTGTCAGCCAGTTGAACAGCTGTTACAAATTCCTCCATTTATATTCAGGGTTTCACACACACCATTCCTTGAGATTTCAGAACCGAAAGTCTTGGATAACAATTGAATCAAATTATCTATTCAGTCGTATCCGACCCTTGGCGATTCCATAAGCCAGCTCTCTCCATGTTGATAGAGCTGGACAACAATAGTAGTTCTCTTTCTGTGAAGGTTAGTTACTTTCCTAGGACAATCTTATCTCTGCATATAGTTCTCCCATTCTTTTTCGAACTCCCCACTCAGGCACATGTGCAGGTCACCTCCCTTGTGATCTACCTAAGAGGCATACCTCCCTACCTGCTGAGGCATAGTAGCACACAGTTCTAGTCAGTGGAGGAGGGCTGATGGTTTGGGATGGGATTGAGTTTATTAGGGAATTCATTCACACACTTTCAAGTGAAAGACACACTTATTTCAGGATCTTACACAATAATTGCAGTGCTCCGGAGAAAGGACACAGTGTGCATAAAGTCTCTATAAGCCTACAGAGCTTTTATTGGATATAGTTTGCTTAAGCACTGCATGCACTCATGAACATACACTCAGATACTTATCTCTTCCCCGACTATGAATTGGTCAGGGTGTTTTGGTTCATCTCACCTGTGGAGCACAGCTTGGATCATTCCCCAACTTTGCCCTCCTGGAATGAGTCCAGTCGAAATTCCTCAGGCAGTGTTTGTGCTGTGTCTTTAATGCGCCCTTACATCTTGAATCAGCTATGATGAAGGTAGAGGCCAGAGACTGGCTCTTAACTATCTACTGTTTGAAATTTGTTCTTTTTCCCTTTCCACCCACCCTCACCCTAATGCTGTCAGATGACTATCAGTTTTACTGCATAACTTCCCTTGCAAGCATATTACAGATATATGGTCTTTTTCCACAAGAAGTATTAAAAAGAGGCTATGATCAGACAGTGTCACTTATTAATATATTATGGATGTAGAATGCCAGAGTGATCCAAGCAGAGCTCCTAAACTGCCAGTGGAGCAGCACATAAGGGATCTTCTAAAACCTCCCTCATACCTCACAGAATTAGTTTACTCAGGGCATAGAAGAATCTTTACCCTGGCAAGATGGAGTGCCCATCCTTTGGTGGTACTAGAGGGACAATATTTTTTTTTTAAAAAACCCTTCCAGAACAGTTGTACCCCTGTGAGGATGGGGAGGTAGAAACAACTGAGCATGTGCTACTTACTTGTCAATATTATAGTCATTTCAAAGTATTTATATTACACCACTGTTAGTGCACTTCCAGGTTGTCCCAGGCATTTGTACATAACCTTTCCTATTGTCTGACAAGAGCTCTACCATAACATATAATATAGCAAAATGTTCTGTGGCAGCATGTAAGACCAAGATGTTGGTTCCTCCAAAAATATCACCGATAACTTTTTTGCCCCTTAGACAGGGTTTTTATCTGTATTCAGGATTAGTTTCCCTATTATAAATTCTTATAGCTTTGAATTTTTTATTATTTTAGTTTTTAGTGCCTATCGTGGCAGCTCTGACCTGTAACTTCATAACCTGATTGGTTATGTACATTTCCCCCACTTCATCATACGATTTTTCTACTTTTTATATTGCATTATTCTATGTTGGGCTTTGGCTGCAATAATGTTTAGGTTTCAAGTTTCTTTTGGGATATTGAGAGAGACGAGGATGCCAAAATCCAGTGGTAACCTGTATGGATAGTGAAGTCTCTCAGAATGGAGTTCCTTACAGCTTACCTTTTAATCCCTTGCCAGCAGTATCCGTCAAATGTTCCTTTCCACATCACCTCAACCCTTCTTTGACTGTTACGTGACTGCTGCCAGCAGCTGTCACTCCATGCCTACTTTGACCTTGGTGGATAGTGTCCTTGTGACCTGCAGCATGACAGTTCTCATCTTGGCAGCTGGTTCCCAGACACAGTCAGGTGGTCTTCTTGTTTTTCACCTTCGTCTGCACATCTGCATTTTTCCTCAGGTTCAAATTCCATTCCTCAATCTCTTCCAATATTTTATTTTTGTAACACAGACTATGACATGAAGTGTGGGTTCTACTTTGCTGAAGATCTTTAAATGTACGATGGGTAGTTGTCTGTCAGAGATCTCTAGCGGATCCTGTACTGTGCAAGAGTTGGGCTAGATGTCTAAGATCCCTTCCATCTCTATGATTCTATGAAAAACTATCTATATATGCATAAATCAGTGGTCTGATTTTAATGATCCTTCGTTTTCATCCCAGTAATTACTTTTCTTTCATCCCCCCACTCCCACAATTCCTTCTTAAAATTCATGTATGCCTAGTAAATACTGGAAAATGTTAAATAGAATGAAGGAAATGGCTGAGTCATATCAGACTTTAAAATCTTCTAAGAATTTTTTAAGTTCTGGAAAACTTTGTGTTCTGGAAAGTCATTATGATCCCAGTTCTGGGAAGTCATTATGATCCCATCAAATACTGTTTTCTGTTTTAAATTTATATTACTAAAAATGTCATGGTCTAAGTAAATGTGGCACACGTTTCTATGGTCCCTGCAACAGCTGTATTTTGAATCTGCCATTTTAAAGAGGTAAAAACATGGAAACCATAGAATAAGCTGCCAAACCAGTTGAATCCTGTTTTAAAGGACATAAGCAATCCTCCAAATTCTAGCCCCTTAGTCCCAAGCCATGGAAATGGCAAATCTTGTCCTACTGACATGTGAAGCATGATATTCCCACTTGCTTAATTGGTCCACACATGTTCTATGCCACTTAATCCCTCCCACACATTAATGCACCTCCACTTCACCAAAATGTTGTCAGAATGTGATGTTGCCAGAAAGCTCCTTTTAAAAAATTAGATTATCTATTATATCTATTTCTCTGTGTGTCAAAAGCTGTATTGAGGGGCTCATCTCATGTCTGAACATGAGTCATCATGTTTATCAGTCATGGCCTGAACATGCCAGAGTAACTGTTTTGCTGCCATCATTTTGCCTAACAATGTAGTCTTTCTTTCATCCCTAGCCTCGAGATGAGGCAGCTTAAAGTCATTCTTGGCTGTTCCATTTTTAAAACAGTGTTTCTCCCCATATCCCAGCACAAATTTTGCTACTGATAACATCTGGCAAGCTTCATTGACAATATGCTTGCTGAGATCTACCTAATTCCTACTGGCCACTTTAAGCTGTTGCAGGTGCACCTTGTCTCTCCTGTTGCTGGAAAATGCCCTTCATGTCCACTTGGTTTGGGTTTACAGGAGAGGCAGGACAGTGCCCCACCTGTGATTTCAAAAGTGCTTGTCAGGTCTTACATAGATGTCTTATAACCACGGGTTTAGCTGTTCTTGAGAAACAACCAGGCCCTGATGCCCAGAAGGTTTTCAGTCAGGGATGACACCCAGTTTCTGCCAGCTCTGTGTTGTGGACTGTGAAGAGTAAGGAAGATGACCCTGACATAAATATGCAAGAGCCGTTACCTAGGCAAAGGGGACTGAAATGTTCAAGTCCTGGGAAATAAGGTAATATTCAGAAGCAGCTCCGATTCTGCTTCCCCAATTCACTTGGGTAAAAGAAGGAGGGGAGGTATAGTGCAATCAGACTTGCAAGATTTAGTTATTACAGGCAATCTCAATAAAATGTAGCTCTTGTCTTCCTGGGGAGTTGATTTTCTGATTTGGTCTACCTCATGGGGCTGACATGGATACTGTTACTGTTAGGAGCATTACATGTTTTTCATTGGTTTTTGCCAGCAAGAATGTTTGGCAATGCCATAATTTTATTGTTTTTATTACTGGGGGGAAGGGAGATGGGTCTGTCAACTCCATTCTGTCTACCCCATTCTGGCTTTGATACCATGGTGATGCCATTATTATATGTGAGCCAATCACAATTGCAGTCCACTGGTTACTTCCTGATGCTACCAGCCACAAGGTCAGAACTGGCCTCCTTTGTTGCTTATTTATTTATTTATTGCTTACCTTTATATGGCCGCTCATCTCACACAAGGCAACTCTGGGTGGCATACAACAATACAACAACACAACAATACCATATCCATGAAACATTAGTTGATGATGGAGCTACTCATTATCAATCACTCCCTTCCACTTTACCCCACACTTCTCTTCCATACCTGTGATATGTTAACTTGTATAACTGGGCATGCGTTTAGCACTCTTTCAGAAGAGCTCTACACACGTTCAGAAGTAACCTAACTAATAGGTCACAGGTGGATCTCTGTGCTTGCAACCTGTTTGTCAGGTAACTTGACAGGTGATTAAATATTGTGAGGTTTCAGCCAGCCTCTGACTCAGAAAACAAAACTCTTTCTGAGTCAGAAGGGGAAACAGAAACTTACCAGGCAGAAACCAGGAAAGCAAAACCCAGAAATGACTCAGCAGCACAGGAGAAGTTGCAGATGCTGATTGGCCAGTCTTTGGAGGAGGATTTGAATCCTCCAATCAGTGCACGAAGGAGAAGGCAGCCTGATTGGCTGCAGAAGGGAATAGGAGCACAAAGGATCGGCATAAAAGGCAGACACATGAAGAGCAAACTGCTGGAGACAACTGATCCTTCGAGCTCACAGCCCCTGTGGAAGAGTCCTTACCAGCATTGGAAACCCCATCTGTAGCTAGAGGGGAATCAGCGCCTGCATTTCCTACTGAAGAGGATCTGTATCCTGCAACTGCTGCCACAGAGGATCTTCTCCCTGCTGAATCCAGCAACCTCAGCCTTGTGTCCAGCTTCAGACCTCACTGCCACCATTCTGCAGGTCCAGGCGTGCTTCCAGCCTTACTTCAAGCTTCCAGCCTTGTCCAGAAACTTCAGTCCAGTTTCATCGTAGTCTATGCCCCCAGCCTTGCCCATGATCTTCAGTCCAGTCTAGCTGTGTTTCAGTTGCTCAACGTTGTTCAGGAACTTTAGACCTATCTTGTTGTGATCTGGATTCTCAACCTTGTCTAGAACCTGTAGTCCAGTTCAGTCGTGTTTCAAGCCATCCACCTAGTCAAGAACCTCCAGTCCAGCCTAGTCATGTGCCAAGCTTCCAGCAGAGCCCAGAGTCTTCAGCTAAGTCCAGTCTTGTTTCGAGTTATCAGCCTTGTTCTGTCTCTTCAGCCCAGTGTACCCAGTCCTGCGTCTAGAGCCAAGGCTTGCCCAGCGGTTCCAGTTCAGTCTCACCTAGCTTCCAGGTGCCAGCCTAGTTCGGGTGGTGTTCCAAATTGCGGACAATTATCTCCAGTTCCAGTTGTGCCATGTGCCCTAGCTTCTTCCAGTTCCACAGCTCCGGTCAGTGAACCCTGCTTAGCTGTTTTGCTACAGTCTCCTCCTGCGACTTTGCCGGTCCTCCTGTTGTTGCCCATGTGGTCTTGATCAGAACCAGCTTATCTCTTGACCACAAGGACTTATTATAAATAGTTGCTGTAATAAAGAGTAGTTTTGATAATAAACCTGTCTGGCCGCCTCATAGTCTGAACAGGACAAATATGCCATCTCAAGCACCTGCCTACACTTCTCAAACCTGCACGAAGGTACATTACAGAGAGTGGTGGGTCATTGTTTTTTCACAACCAGGTAATTATTGTTGGGAAGGAAAATAAACCCCAAGGGAATCCAGCACATTCTTTAATTTGTCCTGCATTAAATCAGTAAAAATAAGACCACTGCTGTTCTGATTCCTATAGCAGAATAGGGATCAGCAATGAGGGTAGCACAATTTATGTTGGCATACTTTTCTGCCAGCTCGAGGAGTGGAGGATAGCACTTTTGTGCAGCTATCTTTACTCTTTACCTTTACCTATCTAGTTTTCCCCATAACCTATAATTAGCTTGACCTTTGGATACTTTCCATCTAAACTCATCATTAATGATGGAGATACATATAGCATAATTTGAAGCAAGTATATAATCAAGAGCCATTTGTTACTTGGGGAAAAGATAAAATCACCCATCATCTTTCCCATGAAAATCCAGCCTAACTTTTTCTGGGTTTCAAAACTCAAATATATACTTTTCAGAGAAATTAGGCTATTTAATATGATAACTATATTATTTGCATGCTCTTACAATGCATTTGTTTCTTCTTCTTCTTCTTCTTAGTATTATTTTTGTTTCATTCATGGATATTAAAATCTATGAAGTTACTCTTTTCATATAAAAAATCATCTTTATGGAGGTTGAAATCCACACCAATTGAATAATTCTTGGTGGAGACATGGGGTTTCAGTGTATCCCCCACCCTTCAGAAAATAACTTGTTGCAATATTTTTCTTCCTTGCAGTCGCCTGCCTCCTAATTCTTCTCCTCTGCGTCATTCCTTCTTCCAAAGTCTTCTTTCTCAGTAGTCTCTGATTAAAGGTCTAAAGATAGTTGAAGTATTACCACATTAGGTGGGCAGGGGCAACTTTATCTCGTAACTAAGTAAACTAAGCTTTCTTCACTTTCACTGAGATAAGTTAAGAATAGCTAGAGACCTAGTGCTTTTCCAAACTTATTTCTTCTGTGTGCTTGGTTAGACCTGATATTCATTTATGCTCTTTGTATATTATGCCTCCAGCTATATGTATGTTGTTTGGCTTTTTTAGTTCAGTTTGTAAACTTTAGGGGTTTCTTGCACTTCTGCCTATAAACCCTCCAAACATCAGTTATACTGTGTTTGTTAGACTTCAAGATTTCATAGAAATATTTTTTGCTTTCATCTCACTACAGTTTATCTAAAAAAAATAGTTGCGCTGGGAATTTTTGCTTTAACTTAATTGTAATGAAATTCATAAAGCCTCATCACAAAAGGATGTAATGTTGGCCTTCAGGAATTCCATTAATCTCTTCACATGTTTGTTTCAGGTATGATTTAGCCAAGGGAAGCTTCCAGTAGCTTGGCAGCTGAGCAATATGCACCCTTGTTAATCAAGAGTAAGCAGAATTTTCTAGTAAATAGTAAATTTTCTATCATGAACAGCAACAGTGAAGATCATGAAATTATAGGCAACTGTGACCTGCAACAATCTATCAATGGAAAGAATCAAATTATGAATAATTTTTTAAATTAAAAATTATTATTATTCCCTTTCATATAGAAGACAAATACTGTAGCTTGTCTGGCCTAGAGGTTAAGGCTCTGGCCTAGAAACCAGGAGACTATGAGTTCTAGTCCTGCCTTAGGCATGAAAGCCGGCTGGGTGACCTTGGGCAAGTCATTCTCTCTCAGCCCAACTCACCTCACAGGGTTTTGTTGTGGGGAAAATAGGAGGAGGAAGGAGTATTGGGTATGTTCGCTGCCTTGAATTATTTAGAAAAATAATAAGGACGGGATAGAAAATAAATAAATATAAATAAATAAATAAATAAATAACCTTAGCTTTCTGGCCCTTTTTAAAAAGTATTGTTTATTTCTTCTAATTTTAAGTAGCACATAACTCAAAAGAAATATGTTTTCCTGTACTTCACAGAAAATTATTGGAATGCTGCATTATTTGTTACTCGATCTTCGTATCTCCACTTCTCCACCTTCCAAGGGGAGACGAGTGCTGACATTTCTTTCTATTTCAAAACGTCTGCCCCTGATGGAGTGTTCCTTGAGAATCGGGGGAATTCAGACTTCATCAGACTTGAGCTAAAATGTAAGTATATCAACAGCATGAATGGGAGTGTCAGATGAAGATAAGGTAAGATAAGGTGTTAAACTTTTACTATCACACTCTATGAACTTGCCAATGATTCAGAAGAAAATGTGTCTGCATATCCTGCCTTAATCTAGAATGTTTTATGCTTAATTTAACGGTTTTAATCCAGCCAGCTCAGAAGTAGGTCTACCTAGATAGGTATGCTCAGTAACAGTGCCACATTCCTTTGATTTTAAAACATTCTTTTTACAATTATATGCTATCTTTCTTCCCAACATTTAAGGAGACAGGCATGATTCTCATCCCTCACAATCACCCTACACAATAATTCAGATTAACAGATGATAAACCATCCATGTGAAACTCAGGGCTGGGTGGCAATTGGGAGGAACCTGCACATCCTAACAGCTAGTTTAATATGCTCTACTCTAGCCCACTTGGGGACACAAAGGTATGCTGGCATATCTTGATCTCTTCTGCCAACTGATCTCTCTTCTGCCTTGGTAATGAGGTCAGTGAGTAACATTTAAAGTGACAGCTTTAATGTAGGACAAATTTTAAAAAAAGCAATTGGGGCTATTTCCTGCCAGTGGGGAAAACATCTACCAATCAATTTCCCTAACATGGGGTGGGAATGGGGACAAGGGGATAGGTTTTGGCAGCTACCTAAATCCGGGTGTTTAGTCATTTGTCAGAACTTGATCTGAAATGAGTGGGAGCTTTCTGCCTCTCCTGCTTTATTGGGAAGCCCCCACACAATCTGCAAACCAGGCACTGAGACCCCCACCCCACAAATTATCCACAGATTTTCTCTCACAGGATTCCCTCACTTGCTGCCTTGCTCTGCCATACAAGCTTGCTTTGTCTGGCTTGTCTGTCTTGTCCTCTCATGTGCACTCTCTCTCTTTCTTGCGCATCCTCTTACTCTCTCTTATTCTATCACTTTGCAAAGGGGGCTACTGACAGGCTTCTGTGAGTAGACTCCCTCCTTCTCCCAACCCTGTTCTTGTAGTTCATAATCTCTGCTGTTCCTGTTGACAGAACAGCAGTCAAAAGCTGCAGTGCCAGCCAGGTTGCAAAGGGAAACAAATAAGGGAGGATTTCTGTGACTCCAGGTTCATGTGCATAGCCTACAATCGGCTAACATTTTGATGGAATCATTTAACCAATGAGAAGAGAAGGGATAATTTACACAGGGAGCTGCCATTTCTCTGAGGATTCAACCTCACAAGCAATTGCCAGGACTGGAAGGTGCGGGTGTGTACACTGCAGGCAAAAACAACCAATAGGAGTTAGACAGATCCCAGCCTCTGAATGCATCATTACCACAGCCACTGCCAAAGTGCCAGAAGATGGCCATACAGTAATGTGTGTGTCAAGAGAAAATGGAAAACAGTAATTTAACATTAGAACAGTTGAGTGCAATGTTAGCCAGGGAACGAGATGAATGGTAAGTCCTTAAAGAACTATTAGCAAGGCATCTTTGAAGGATAGTTAGGGGTCAGGTCTATGAACCCCAAGTCTCCCTGATTCCAATAATAACTATTATACATATACTGACATAAAAGAATGTTAGAACAGAAGATGCATTCTTGCCTGACATCTCCATGTCTTATAGCAAAATTAAATTATTTATCAAATTAATTTGCTAAAACAGGCCTGATTCAGAAGCTTTTATAGAGGTCAAGGCATACTATGTGACTTGCAGATTGGCTTCCAAGGGCATGGTAATTTGTCCTCCTGCAGTTCCTTCCTTCCTTCAGATATTAGGCAGGGGGCCCAAAGACATTGTGCTAATATGTGGATCAAACAATTAAAGACTTTAAAGTGCATAAAGTAATATTTGTCACAAGGCTGAAATTCTGTCTTATATATAAACAATACATCTCTAAAAGGTAGTCATAACACTAGTGATGTAAATTACAGTCCATTGGTCTGTTGGTTAATAAGCCCTCAGCTTTTATCATGTTAAATATTGACCAAATTCAGTTAAATTCTACACATACAATTGGGACCTTCATATATTTCAAATGAAACCATATATTTTATTTCCTGAGTGAAGAAAAAAAAGTATTGTAATGTGAAACCAACCTGCTTTACAGAATAGCTAATGAGGTATGCTGTTATGGAGAACCCATTAATAAAGTACAGTAAAGAGGAGGGCTAAAACATTTGGTTGTCCCATTCATCAAACAATACTTCTTTCTTCTTGTCACCTTTCAAGGATCAGCTTGCAAAGATGGAGAATCATGTCAGGCAACATTTTTACATAACTTAATACATTTATGTTATAATTACTTTTACAGCTGCTGGTCATTTCACACATCAAGGCAAACTTTAAAAAATGTTTCCAGAAACTAGATTCACTAAAAATTTTCCATCCACTTGCTGAGTGATACAGTGGTTAAGGCCTGGACTAAGAATGGGGAGGTCCAGGCCTTCCTTCAGCACAGAAGTGGCTGCGTGACTTTGAGCCAGTCAGTCTCTCTCAGTCCTAAACTGGGAAGTCAAAAAACCTAAGAACAAGGGAGGCAATTTTAGGATAATATTTCTTTGGAAAGTTCTTCAAAGTTTAACAGAAGATCTTGGCTATATTCTAGCATATCAAAAAGAAATTCTAGGTTTCATTAAATGTAATTTTAGGTAAAGTCCCTGTTCAAGAAATCCTAATAGAATTTATTTTCAGTTCAAAAATAGTTTACAATTTATCTTATTTTTATTGAGGAAGTAGTTTGGCTTCTTCCATTTTTGTCTGTTTTATGCATGTCTATACATGCCTGTTTTTCATTCAATGATTGTAACTTTCTGTCAGCCTTACCAGGTAGACCAGATAGGAAACATGACCAGATCAGCTAATTCCACTTTATTATAAGGTTATATTAACAGAATCATGCAAGTCTGAAAGTACAATTCTCCCATCTCCTTTACCGCAGAGAAATTAGGGAGGGTCTCTTCTGAGCCTCTTATCCTGGCCAGTATCCAGCTGCAGCCTATGCTGTCTCTTATCTGATCATTCCCTAGCAGCATCTTTGGGCCCAGTCTCCCAAGGTCATTCGCACATACCATTACACTTTCATTTGAAATGCCAAACATCTACAAATGCCCTGTGTGTTTTATGGAGATATGTAAGTTCTTTGGTATATTTCAAAGCAGGGTAAAGAATTCAGAACGCTTATCTGGATTGATTTTTAGGCTTGTATGATTCCATTTTTCTTTAATGATTTGGGTTAAGATTTACTAGATTACTTTTAAGGTTTGTTTGATTTTTAAAATTTATAAGGTGTAATAATTATTGCCTGGTATTAGGTTCAATAGGGTTAGTGTTGTTATAGTATTATTAATTATAAAAGTAGATAATTTATGTTTTTATAGTCTGATTTTTATTATAGTGGACAGAAATATATAGAATAGTGATAGGAAGGAAATAATTAAATAAATGTTTTGTGCGGGGGGGGAGTTGATTTGGAGATTTATACATTTCTTTTCTTTTCTTTTTTCAATATAAGGGGAAGGAGCAATTGTATTTAGTGATTTTTATAAAGTGCTAATGGAATGGTTTATAGAAATAATGTGATCTTGGTCTGATATAGAGTAAGAGATTGATCATGGAAATTGCTGTATATTCCTGGTGTTGAAAGTCAGAAGTCATTTCTTTATGTAATCTTCAAAATATTTTCTTCTTGTGCTTCACACTTTTTTAGATTTTTTTAGTTTTTTTTTTCTTTTTGTAGTTTTTTGCTTTTCCCATTGGTGGGTAGGGGAGGTGATATAGAAAGCTAAAATCACTGAAGCAGAAAACCACTTTGTAGTCCAGCATGATGAGTTAACTCATTTGGTGGATAGAAATGAAGCTGAGACCCTCCAAAGCTTTTTGGAAGTTTGAATCTTAGCATACCATTTCTACCTTTATTTAAGTATATTTCTTTCACTGAAGGTTCCCCTGGGGGCTAGAAGCTAGAATCAGCAAAGTCATCCATACCCTAAAGCAAAGGAAGTAGATAAAGTTGGAACCAGATATGTGTGTTGCATGAAGATATCTCTTGACCTTCACATTTTTAACTGCCTAGTCCAGCAGCAAATCCAGTTTTGAAGGAAATAGATGATTTAAAGCATATTTCTTTTTCTTTGTATGTCATTCATTCATTTGAAATATTTCTATTTTTAAGGCCAGAAAACCTCCCAAGGGTAATATCAAATTGTTGATATTATTAACAACAAAAAACAACAGTTAAAGCATGCTCTAGAATACTAAAATCAATCCAAGTTCCAACTTAAAAACCTGAGTAGAGCAATAACATTCACTCACTGTGATGTTTGCTAGCTCCTGAACCCAGATAGCAAGGCCACCATGAAAAGACTTTTTTTTCTTTTTTGTTATTTTAAACAACCAAACAGTTCTAAGGGAGAGAGTGGTCTATAAGCCATAAGTAAAATTGATCTTCTGGTGGAATGCCATGAAAAGAACCTGGAATCTTTGAGGGGGGCACTTGGGCTGTTAGAGAAAAGCTCTATGCACATTGTGGGGATATGTACTGTAACTGCTCTGGTTTAATTTGAACTGAGATAAGGGTTAAAGAATGTTTATCTGATTTGTTTTAAGGATTTGGTTGAAGCTATTTGCTTTTAAAGATTTGGATTTACTGTTTTGAATTGTCTCTGGTTTTGATGTTTATTAAGATTAAAATTATTAAAACGTATTAGGATTAAAGAATGTTTACTGGTTTGGTTTAAGGAGTTGATTGATGTTATTCACTTTTAAAGATATGGAATTACTGTTTTGAATTGTCTTTGTTTTTTGGGTTTATTAAGATAGGGATTATTAAAATTTTTGTATTATTAAGTATAATAGCAGCCAATTTATGTCCTTTTTAATTTGATTCTTATTATAGTAGACAGAAATGCATAGAATAGTGGTAGGAAGGGAATAATTAAATATGTGTTATCTTTTGGAGGAGAGAAAGATGTTTAGGAGGTTTATATGAACTTTTTTTTCTTCATTTTAATATAAGGGGGAGGAATAACTGTACTTAGTGATTTTTATTATGTGTTAAATTGGAATGACTTACAGAAATAATGTGGTGTTTTGGTTTAATATAGAGTAAGAGATTGATTATGGAAATTTTTGTATATCCTTGCTGTTAAAAGTCAGAAGCCACATCTTTTTTGTAAATTTGAACATCTTTTTCCTTGTGTTTCTGCACCTTCTTAGGTTTTTTTCTTTGTAGGTTTTTTTCTGTAGTTTTTATTCTTCTCTTGAAACTTAAAGAAAATTTACTATTAAAAAAAGTAAGCATACAAGTCTTGTCTTGCAAAAGGATAATGCTAGGAACAGTATTTTCCATGCAACAGAAATTTAAAAAATTCTAATCAGTTTATATGACTGGAATTGATAAGCCTCCAGAATATGTTTGGTAATGCTTCTATATGAGCACACACATTTTGATCTGGTCTTCCTTTTACTGTTTGTGCACTCTGTAATTCCTTTACTGCATATATAGAGTTTATAAAAACTGAATGTATTTATTAGGTAAGTTTGGTTCTGAAGCCATCCAAATACTTTATGGTATGGCCTTCCAAAATGGATCCTCAATATCAGTTCTCCTTTTGATATTTTTTTAAAGCAACTTCATTGCATGGCATTTTGGGATTTTATAAATGTCTGAACAAATCTTTGGCAAGTAATCCTTAGCTTGGATGTGAGTTCCTTAATATGAGTTTTATAATGCCATTCACCATTTCTGAAGGCTCAAAATCAACTGAATAATAGCATTTTCCAATCCAGCTCCCTGACAGTGAAGGATATCTATAATTGTAACATGCTTGAAAAGGGCTTTTCCTTGTCCTTAAAAAAACAAAACAAAACAAAATTCATCACATCTCTGTACAGGCTGTTCTTGCATCAAATACTTCGTACTAATGGAAAATGGTTTTCACAAATGTAGCTCAGTGACACAGATTTTTTAAAAAGATAAAAGGGGAAATGGAACCAAATGGTTTTCTGAATGAAATAGCAGGAACCCAGGAATGGAAATAGATTATTTATCCATTCTTAATTTAGTCCATGAAGGTCTCTGACTTGTCTAAAAAAGCTGAGCCTGAAAGTAAATAGTGCCAGCTGTGTGTACTTCCATAATCTTACTCATACACACACCCAGGACAATAGAAATAATGGACAACTTGCTGCCTGAAAATCTACCACCTGTAACTAAAGGTTTTAGATTTTTTTTTCCAGAACTGTATTCTATGTAAATAAATAAACAAATTCTGCTTGCTCTGGCAAGCTGGCAGCAACCAAAAGGATATTATGCACAAACTCAACTAGTACCTAAATGCCAGAAAACTCAGAAAAAATAAGAGAAGGAAATGTCTATACAATTAAATGCAAGATGAAATGAAGTTTTAGAATATATATAAAAGGGGATTAAGGAGCAAGCAGCTAGGAAATAAGATATCAGAGTTTGTGCTTCAACTGTTCTGATGGAAAAATAAAAATATCAGCCTGCCTTATAGGGTCCTATAAAAATTGTTGTTACAATGTACATAAAACGCACTGTAGTATTCAAAAACACTTCAATAAATATTTCATAAGGTGTTACTTTAGACCTACAGTACTCTGAACTATTGTAGTTTTAAGTTAACAGGTAATATAAAATGCAAATGAATTACTCAAAGAAATATCAAGATTTAGATTGAAATACTATGCCCAACTTATTCAGGGAAAAGACTCTCTGAATGTATAGAATTGTGATGAATGACATCCTGGTTTAACATAGTAGGGAATATTGACCTGCACATTCCTGAGTCCTTATACTATTCCATTGCCAATGGATTTCAGTTGCTTAACTCTCTTTTATCTACTTCTTCTTTCATCTTTGATCTGTGATATCCCAATGATGAATTTAAAGGTTCAGGTTATACCATGCAATACCATAAAATTAGCCTTGGGCTTCTCTTCCTTCCTCACTTCTCCTCTCTTCCTCACTTTTGAATTGCGTGATGTCCTACTGCACAAATTTGGTGGACTAGGTATGTTTCTCTTTCATTAATTCAACCTTGCTCGTTTCTGGGGGCATCAGACAGTGGCCGGTGCACTGTGGAGCATGATAGATGGAAAGGAAGAAGACACCATTAAGCCCTATGACAGTTGTAGCTCTTAGAATATAAATGCACAAAGACAGGGAATGGCTCCGTTTCATCTGTCCATTGTTCTGTAACACAGATTGTATAACATGGATAACAAATAATACTTCACAGGAGTGTTATGAAGAGTAAAAAACAGAAGGGATTTCACAATGAGCAACATGGCAGAAGAGAAGGACCCTGCATCGTGTTAAAAGAGCTCTCTGTTTAATATTTAAAGACAAAACATCTGAGCTTAATACTGAGATATTTAATCTGAAAAAAACACTGGGGGAAAAAAAATCAAACCAGAACCACACTTCAGGAATGCTATTTGGAACACAGTGCACCTTAGAATGCCAAACACAAATGAAACTCACTGTTTTAAAAAACCAAACAAATAAGAGCACTTATTCAAAGCAATAGATGATGTACTTCACAGGAGCAGGGGGAATTTTTTGTTTTGAAATCTTTATTAATTTATTTAATAAACATAAAATTACATACAAACAATAATATCTTACAATACAAAAAAGAAAAGAAGAGAGAAGAAAAGGAAAAAAGAGAAGAGGAGAGAGGAAAAAAGGAAAAAAAGAAATATATATATATATATATATGTAAATAAAAATAAAAAAGGAGGGGACAAGATGAAAAATAAATAAATAAATAAATAGAAAGATTAGGGTTTCCAACTTTCTAGACGGTACAGCTTAGTATCCTAGCATGTTATTTTTTTTCCTTAATTCTCTAAATTGTCTTCCTTAATTCTAATAAGAGATTAAACAATTAAAGTAATTTGCTATTTACATATTATATATTCATATTAACTTTTTGAGTCCATTCCACATATTTGAAAAAAGGTGTCCAGTCCTTTTGAAAATCTTCCATATTTTTATCATTTAGTTGGTCTGTTAGTTTTGCCATTTGCGCCAAATTTAGGGATTTAAGTATCCATTCCTCCACAGATGGGATTAATTCTTCTTTCCACTTTGCAGCGTAGAGAATTTGGGCCGAAGTAATCAAATACAGTAGAAGTTTTCCACAGTTTTTTTTCAAATCTTTGTTCATAAAGCCCAATAAATAGAGTTCCGGTACTTTATCAATATTAACTGCCAGCATTTTACAAATTATATTATGTATAGATGACCAAAATTTTTTCACTTTTTTACAGGTCCACCACATATGATATAAAGTTCCAATTTCTTTTTTACATTTCCAACAGACATTTGACGTATTTCAAAACATTTTCAATAATTTTTCAGGGGTGGTATACCACATGTACATCATTTTATAAAAAAATTCTTAAATTATAATTTGATGTAAATTTTAATCCCTTAGTCCACATTCTTTCCCAAACATCATATTCAATATTGTATCCAAAATTTTTCTCCCATTTATTCATACATTGCTTAATTTGTACATTTAGTATTCTCATTTGTAATAACATTTTATATATGTTAGAGATCATGTGGTCATTATTAGCATAGATTTGTTCATCCCACCAAGATAGTTTTTTTGTAAATTTGTAACTTTTAGCATCTATTTTAAATTGTTCTTTTAATTGAATATATGTAAACCAATGACACAAATATCCTTCATTCTCCAATTCTTCTCTTGTTTTCATTGTAAATTTAGTCCCTTCAAATTTTATTAAATCCGAATATTTTAGCCACTTATAGTTTCCTATTGTTTCTCGTCTTACAAAAGCTTCTTGTGGGGAAATCCATAGTGGTATTGTCGATGTTAGAGTAGATTTATATTTTTCCCAAATTTTAAGAATAGACAATCTAATACAATGATTGTTAAATGTTTTATTTACTTTCAATTTGTTATACCATAAGAAACTGTGCCATCCAAATTTTAAATCATGCCCTTCTAAATTTAGTAATTTATGATCTTGTAGGGTGATCCATTCTTTTAACCATAATAAACCACATGCCTCATAATATAGCCTGAAATCGGGAAGACCCAAGCCTCCTCTTTCCTTGTCTTCTTGTAGTAATTTGAATTTAATTCTTGGTCTTTTCCCTTGCCAAATAAATTTTAAAAGATATTTTTTGCCATAATTTAAAAGTTTTATCAGTTATAAATATTGGAATAGTTTGAAATAAAAATAGCATCTTCGACAGAATATTCATCTCAATTGCAGAGATTCATCCCATAAGTGATAAATTTAATTTTTCCCACCTCGATAAATCTTGTTTGATTTCCTTCCATACTTTAACATAATTATTTTGGAATAAATCACTAGTATTGGTTGAAATCTCTATCCCTAGAGATCTAACTTTTTTGACACTATTACATCCTGATTTAATTTCTAATACATTCTGATTATTTTGTGGCATATTTAAATTTATCATCTTCGTTTTTTGATTATTTATTTTAAAACCGGCTAATTCTCCCTATTCTTGTAGTGTCTTTAACAAGTAATCAATTGATATTAACGGGTTTAGCAAAGTAATAACTAAATCATCCGCAAAGGCTCTTAATTTATATGTTTCTTGTTTAATCTTTATCCCTTCAATTCAATGGTCCTTTCTAATAGCTTCTGTTAGAACCTCCAGTACCAATATAAATAATAAAGGAGATAGCGGACAGCCTTGCCTTGTTCCTTTTTCTATTTGACATTCTTGTGTTATCTCTTCATTGATCACAATTCTGGCTTTTTGAAATATATAAATTGATTTTATTGCTTTTATAAATATATCGCCAAAATCCATCAATTCTAAAGTCTTAAACATAAATTTCCAATTTAGATTGTCAAAAGCTTTTTCAGCATCTAAAAAAAACATAATCTGTTTTTCATTATGAAATTGAGCATACTGTATTATATTTAAGACTGTCCTTATATTGTTTTTTATGTTTCTTTGGGATAAAAAACCATTTTGGTCATAATGAATTATTTCTTGAAGAATTGTTTTTAGTCTTTCAGTTAAAATTAAAGTAAATATTTTATAGTCATTGTTTAATAACGAAATAGGTCTATAATTTTGGCATAATGACAGGTCTTGTTTTTCTTTTGGGATTAGTATAGTATTTGCCTCTGACCAAGATTTTGGTATAGGATTTCCTAACAGAATCGCATTCAATAAATCTTTGAGTGGTAACAAAATTTGATCTTGAAAACATTTATAATAACCTGCTGAAAATCCATCTGGACCTGGAACTTTGCCTATTTTCAATTTTCTAATTGCCTCTATAATTTCCTGGGTTGTGATGGGATTATTAATTAATACTTTTTGGTCTTTAGTTAATTTCTTTAAATTTTGTTTTAATAAATAGTTCTCAATTTTATCAATTGAAATTTCTTGTTTCTTATATAAATTTGTAAAGAAATTATGAAATGCCTTTTTAATTTTTTCATTGTCAACTAATTCTTTCCCATTTTCTCAAATTTTAGTAATAATTTTTTTCCTTTTCTTTTCTTAATTTGTATGCTAGCTATTTTCCAGCTTTATTAGCATATTCAAAATTTCTTTGTTTAATATATCTCAATTTTCTTTCAATTTCATCTGTTGTAAGTATTTTTAATTGCTGCTGTAAAATTTTTATTTGATGGTTTATACCTTCATCTGATGGTCTTATTTGAAGGTTTTTTCTTTTATCTTAATTTGGTCAAGAACTGTTTGAATTTTTTGTTGTGTTTTCCTCTTTAGGCAACTATTTAAATACATAAAATATCCTCTCATATATGCCTTGCTAGTATCCCATACTGTCCCAATACTCACTTCATTATTTAGATTCCATTCAAAGAATTCTTTCAATTTCTTTTGGCAATCTTCTACGAGTTCTTTATTTCTCAACAAAGTTTCATTTAATCTCCACCTATAGCTTTTTGGGTGGAGTTTTATAGCCAATTGAACTGGATTATGGTCTGAGAAGGATCGAGGAAGAATTGATACATTTAAAATTTTATTTGCCAAATTTTTAGATACCCATATCATATTGATCCTGGAGAACGATTTGAATCTGTCTGAATAAAATGTATAATCTCTAGCCGTACCATTTTTATATCTCCAGGCATCTACAATAGCCGAATTTTCTGACATATCAAAAAAAGATTGGGGCAATTTTCCTTGATTTTTTTTAATTTGTTGTTCAGATTTTCTATCAATAATTGGTAAGGTAACTCTGTTCCAATCTCCCATCATAATCCAATTGTTATAAGATAATTCAGAAAGTTCATGTAATAAATTTTGATAAAATTTATTCTGATTATCATTAGGGGCATATACTCCAACCAGTATTGCTTTGGAGTTTTGTAATTCTAATTCTGTTATTAAATATCTCCCATTTTTATCAACACTTATTAATTTAGGATTTAGATGGGGTTTTACATATATTGCAATTCCATTTATTTCTTTTTCATTTGCTGCTATAAATTCATTTCCTAATTTGTTATTTACCAGATATTTACTATCTTTTTTCACAATATGAGTTTCTTGAAGACATATTATATCTTGTTTTAATTTGTATAAATAATGAAATACTTTTTTCCTTTTAGCTGGGGTGTTGGCTCCATTTATATTCCAGGAAAGGCATTTTAATTCATTCATTTGAAAGGAGTATTGCAAATTCTTTAGAACTTGAAGCTGGTTCCTCTGCACTTTGTTCCTCTGTATTTAAACATTTCACTTTACTTTCTTTACTTTTTGGCCTTTCCCTCCTATCTGTTTCTGGTTCTAAATCTTTCTTATATTTTCTGAGAAATTCCTGAGCCTTAAAAATGGTATTTAATTTATGTCTTTGTTGTTGGAATGTGACATTCACTCCTTCCAGTACTTCCCACCTAAAGGGGATTTTATTTCTTTTAAGGACTTCAGTAAGAAAGAAATAATCTCTTCTTTTTTTTAATATTCTCAGTGGTATGTCTTTCAGTATCATAATCTCCTCTCCCTCAATATTATTTTTTTTCCCCCAGGAGGCCTGTATTATCAAATCTTTGGTCTTCTTCCTCACAAATTCAATTATTATATCTCTTGGTTTCCGATTAATTTTTGCATATTTCAAATTAACTCTGAATATTTTTTCTATATCTTCTTCTAGCCTTTCTTCCTCCCATTCAATTAAACTTGCAAGCATTTGAACCACTATTTCTCTTATTTCTGCCTCTCTTTTTTTCAGGTACAATGTTCTTTTTCTTTTAATTCTAACACAGTTAATCGATCTAATTCTATATCATTCTCTACTTCTAATTTCTCCACTCTTTCTCTTACCTCTTGAATGTCTGCTTTTATTCTTTTGTCCATAGTCTCTAACTTATGATCTAACCTTTTTTCAAAGCCATCTATTTTCTCCTCTAATAGTTGCGATAAATTTTGAGTAATATTTTGAATTGTTTTTTGCGTAAAGTCTTCAAACATAGCTTTCAACCATTCTCCTTCCCCGGTTTCTGAGCCTCTCCTGTTCTGTCTCCTTGTGTTCATTTTGTCCTTATAAAAATCTTTATTTACCTATCTTAATCACTACACCTAATGTTATATTTATCTATATAAAGCAGTGTATAATATTTATATTCCAACATACAGAGCATACAATTCAAGGTAAACTTATAAACATCTGCAATATAATCCAATATGGTGTTAGAAATTAATTAATTAATTCAGTTCCTTTTAAGTGAGGACTGGCAGTAAAGTTTTTTGGTTTCCAAAGTATAGAAAAGTTTTTTTTTTCCCTCCGCTTAGAAAGTTTCTTCTTTTTCACTTTTGTAGTCAAAAGTTGTTGTTTCTTTTACTAGAGATGAAGGGGGCTGCAGAATTGCCTAGATAGCTAGGCTACTCACGTGGGTTCTACCGATGTACCTCCAGGCTTCCTGGCTGCTTTGTTGTTGCAGCGAAAGTGAAGTATTGAAATAGAAAGCAAAGCTTTCACCTGCCACTCTGAAGCCGCTGGAGTCTTTCATCGGCAGCGCTCCTTTTCTCGCGCGGCCTACGAGGTCTGCCCATCTCTCTCCAACTCCGCAGAACTCTCAACCTCCGCGTGGTAGATATCAATTTTTCCGAGCTGTTACAAGCCTCGACCAGCCGCCATACTCCTTCACCGGAAACCCCCCAACAGGAGCAGGGGGAATTTCATACCCAAAAGATTAAAACAGGAAGGATATGTCTTTATCCTGAGAGGTTTTGCAATGGTTTTTGTTGAATTTCGCTTTTTATTTATTATTTATTTATACTTCATATTTAGTCACCACCCATCTCACTTATGCTTTACATCAAAAAGTAAAGTATATTTATGCTTAGGAGAAGCCAATTGCATTCTTATATTGATTCTTAGGAGGCACAATTCATGATTTTTCCCAGTATTTTTAATTATTTATTTTTAATGACTTAATTATTACTCATTAAAAAAAATACACCTCAACGAGTAAAAATTGAACTATCATCAAGATCCCAACATGAAGCTCTGTTGAAATGTGTTGCAATAATTGTGTCTGGTTTGTTAAAATGTGTTCATGGACTTGTTTATTGGTCTAGTGCAAGAGTAGGCAATCCAGAGTTTGCTTTTAGAACCCCCTCAAAGTGAGATAAAACAATATTAACAGGCCTTTTTTCTGGCTTTTGGAGAGTTTTAAGGTACAAAATAGCTGTGAAGCTGAAGACCTGAAGGCTAAAGATCAGAATAAAAATGATTTAGGAAACAAATGCATTTTATATAATTGTGAACTGCATAAGAAGCTCTGATAATATGAAAAAGCAATGTGATATTTTAAACTATAAAATAGTAGTATAAGTATAAAAATAGTCTTTTTCAATTTGTATCATAAAAAAAAAAGGAAGGAAGATTACCATATATGAAATAGTTACACAAAATGAATAAAAATAAGAGTATACTTTATGGAGCATTCCTTTTCCTTTTTAAATTTTTAATAAATATTATTGCATAATATACAAACTTTAAAAATGCAAGAGAGAGACAGAAATTCCTGCTAACTCGTTATTAACATGCCTTAGCAATTTAGATCCTATATTTTCCAGCATAGTGGCCTCTTTGCTCTTCATTAGCTTGGTGCCCATCACAGAAAGTCCCATCATACATTTATGACTACTAACATATTACTTAATTAATGTGTAAGATGATTCCATGCTATTAAAACCTTATCTCTATATTTTAACTGGGAATTAAGGCAAAAGTGGATGCAACTGGGCACACTCACATTCAAACCCACGTGGTGGTGGTAAGAGTAGCAATGTGTTGATTCTTCTCCACTTATTGTACTTGAAGATTCCAGCCAGGCAACTCTATTCAGAGTTACCAAGATTCTTTTAGGGAAGGATAGGTGGATGACCTGGATGATATTGCAGTTTTCCATGTGGATAAAATCACATGCAGCTGCTTTGCTTTTGATGTGGGTTGGACAGGTGGACACAGTAGTATCTTGTAATACTGTCTTTAGAGCTTGTGGAACCTGAGGAAGTAGAGACAGTTCACAGGCAAGGGTTGATGCATGCTTTCCTGCCTTCTTCAGATGGCAGATTGTGTGTGGCTAGGAGATGGTAAATGCTTCTCTAAGGAAGGGCATTATACTACATTCTTTGAAAGAGGCCCTGGTGCACCTTGTCTTGAAGATGCCATCTCTTGAAGCAAGTCATATTTCATAATTTTTGACTTGCTTCCAGCCTTCCCTCTCTGGAAAAGTTGTTGACAAGGTAGCAGGTTATCAGCATCTGTCAGCTCTTTGAGGTAGGCCAAGACAAGAAATAGGCACAGCAGAGCTTCCAAGAATGCACTTTATTATTGTAGAGTAGAATAACAGGATCTTGAAAGCCTATCAAGTTTCTTTCTGCCCCATCATATATCATACAAAATCAAGATTGGATTTCTTTATCAAGATTTCCTTTTTCTCAGGACTGATCAATCTTTCCAGAAAATCCCCCCTTTACAGCTCGCTCATTCCTTTCCCATTCCAAAGGTCAGGTCTACATTCCTTCACAGCCATAGAGCTATTATCTAGATATGCATCAGTCAGGCTTCATACCATGGGATCATGGGATGGAAACAAAACTGGTTGCTCAGGTCAATTATCTTCATCAAGACCTTGATGGCAGGAACATGTTCCTCTTGGTTCTTTTAGACTTCTCAGCAGTGTTCAGTGTCATCAAACATGGTATCCTTCTGGACCACCTGGGCCACCTGCAAAGGATGGGAGGTACTATGTTACAGTGATTCCATTCTTACCTTAGTGGACAGTTCCAGTCAGTAGCCATGGGCATTTTTGTGCTTGACCCTTGGTTGTTCAAGGCTCTCCATTATGTTATTAAACAACTAGAGGAAATAACTAGGATAGGTCATCCATCAACTTGGAGGTGACATCAGTACAATGTTAAACATCACTGCCCAGGTCTACCCTGAGATACTGTAGAAATCATGAACTGGATAAACAAGCTCAGAATGAATCCTACCAACACGGAGTTGCTGTTTGTGCACAAACAGCTGGGTGTTCTGCAATATTAGTCTTAGTAATTACCCTTGATGTGATTGCCCTCACCCAAAAGAGGTGGTATGTTAATTGGGGTCCTTCTGGACAGCAGGAACTGAAGCAGCAATGGAAGCTGTAGCCAGGGGTTTCCGCAGCCTTGCTTGGTGCATCAGTTGTGGCCCTATTAGAACAAGGATGCCCTGATCACTACTTGGTTGGACTATTATAATGCACTCTATAGGGGACTACCTACAGTATGCAGGGGGTTACCTACGCAGGGGCAACCTGCAGCTGGCACAAAATTTATTAGTTCATTTGATCAATTTATTAGCCTCATCCATTTCTGAAGCAACTCTAGAGGCATTCAAAAATAAAATAATAGTTTAAAACAAGCTTAATATAGCCAATAATAAGCAAATAAAACCCACCCACATTGGGAAACAATAATACAGACAACATACAAAAGCAGAGTCACAAATTACCCTGTCCCAGGGCCTCTTGAAAAAGACAGGTGTTCATGGCTTTCCTAAAGAACCACAAGATCAGGGCCATATGGACTTCAGGGAAAGTGATTTTCTAAAGAATAGGGGTGGCCACAAAGAAGGCACATCTCTGGGGTCCTGTAAGGTATCAGTGCTACTCTCATGAGACCCAGAACATGCCAACTCTATCAGATCTTATTGGATGAGCAGAAACAATCAGAGAGGAATCCAGTAGTCTCCAAGTCATGTGGTGGCCAAACAGTTGTGGGACAGTAGAGTAACACCAATATAGAAGTTGCTGTCTTGACTGCCAGGCCAAATTCAAGGTGCTGGTTATCATCTCTGGAGCCCAATAAGGCATAGCACTGGTATATATCAGAAACCACCTTTTCAAATGTGACTGCCAGTGCAGTCTGAACATACAGGAAGTGCCTGCTGAGGTTACCTCAAAGGTCTGTAAAGTGTAGGCCAAGAGACAGGCCTTCGCAGCAATGGCCCTGTGCTTTGGAATGCACTTGTTGTGAGCACTGATGGTGAGCAGGAGGGGGCCCTATCCAGGGGGGAAAACGCATGCATAGTAGAGAGAATTTGAGCTGTCATTCAAAGAGACACAGAAAAGACCTGCCTTGACTTTTGGGGATTATCTGTATGGGTTTTCTCACGATTCTTCAGTATGGTAGGATTTTCTGTCTAATGTAGCAGTAATAAAACACTGGAGACTTATTCGGCATGGTTCCTGCTTGTCAGGACAGCACTTCCCCTGGAGTACACTTAACTCTACGTTCTAGTATTCTGTTTAATAATCCCTTTAAATTGGAATGACTGAAGGCAATTTTTATTAACTGAATCCATTGTTATATGGATATTGTGATCTATTGATTTTCTTTTGTTGTATATATTCAGAATCTATACTGTAAATAAATAAAAATAAACACAATTGCAAATAGAGATTTTTTTTAAAAAAATCACAAATTCAGTGGGATCTTTATAAAATGATACTTCTCTAACTTTCTGTCATCAGCTGCTACAGATGTATCTTTCTCATTTAATGTTGGAAATGGCCCAGTAGAGATTATTGTGAAGTCACCCCGTTCGCTCATTGATGATCAGTGGCATCGGGTAACTGCAGAACGCAATGTCAAAGAGGCCAGCCTGCAAGTAGACCAGCTCCCCAAAGAGGTCCGGAAGGCTCCCACTGAAGGCCACACTCGACTAGAACTCTATAGCCAGCTCTATGTTGGTAAGTAGAAGTTGTATGTTGAACTGAAAATGCAGTGCCTCTTCTATATGCCTGTGGCCACTCCAGATCCTGTGCATACTGCGCCAGAGGTCTTCTTCACATTTATTTACTTATTTAAACAGACTCCCAGGTCTGTTCAAACCAGCAAAATAACATTTGATGCCAGGCTGCAGTTTTCCTAGGCAGGACATTTAGGCAAGTCACAATAGATGAAAAGATTATTTTTGCCCGACTCCCTTCAGACAGAATAGAAGGACTCAAAGACAAGTTTGCCATTGTAATTTTAGTTTTTAGGCTAGCTCATGCAGCAGAAGGTGTTTCTTTCAAAATACAAGACCCAGGTCATTTTGAATGCAGGTACTAGCATTTTGGTTTTTTGCTTGAAAAATATTATGATAGCCTGTGCAATTTAAGAAATGTAAAATGCAATCAAATAACGAATTACAATTAACAACTTACCCCACTCTTATGCACAGCATAAGTCTAATCCAGATTCTGCCACATAACAGTGTCCAAAATGTATCTGTCTCACGTCAGCCAAAATAAAATACTTTGTGCCATGGCTGCCATTTGGGTGTTTAGTTAAAATATATATATTAGTAAGCACCCTTCAAACTACAAATCTAATTTAAGGTATGCCTAGTTAATCCTTTGGTGACCAGGGACCCCACTTAATCTTTTTAGTGGCCCAGAATCCACAGTAGGTAAAGCAATGATGCAATTTGGACATGGCCATATCATGTGCAAGGATGGGCCCATTTTTGGGGCGTTCTTTTTCCCCTGGTTTTATAAGGGAGGATTTGGAGTTTTCTTTGTTATTAAACAGTGTAAAGTCTATCATGTGGCATCACAGTTTACTCCACTTTTTATGTGATTCCTGCCACTGACAAACCTCTGATTTTCAGCAAAAATTACCAGAGAGGTTTCCAAGACCACACAGAGGGGACACTTAGAGAATGCATTCCTTTTTTAGGGAGATGCAGAAGAAATCATTTAATACCAGATGAAGGAAAAGCAGACAGTTCACTGAAAGCACTAATAATGAAACTAAAACTTAAATATTTTGGACACATAACATGGAAGCAAATCATTGAAGAAGACCTTGATGCTTGCAAAAATTGAAGGCAACCAAAAAAGACTCTAACAGAAGACAAGCCTGGCTAGATACCACCACTGTTGACAGAAGCATAAGCACACAAGATCTCAGTTACTGACAGAATCCTGGCAAACTGATGTCCATCAAGTCATGAAGACTTGGAAGCAACTGAACAACAAACCACCATTCCAAAAATTATCATAATCCTCTGAAGCAAATCACTAATCCACTGAGGAAGATGAGTCCTAGGCACAGATTCAGTACTTTCAGAACGTCATTTAAATTTGAACAAAGGGAGGAGTAGAGTTTAGTATCAACAGAATAGCTGTCTTGTATAATTCTGTATAATATGATTCAGCAGTCTTTTGTATGTTGATAGAATCAACAATTCAAATGCCAGAAGGTTGTATCCCAGCACCTTCAGTAATGTCAAATGCCTACTAAGCCTACAGATTTGAAAATGCTAGTACTTCCTCAGTCACCTGTTACATTTGCTCATTATATCTAAATGACTTTGGGTATAGCCTAAAAGAGAAAGGTCTGCTTCAGTACCGTACAAGTCACAACTTTACACTTAATCGAAAGGTTGTTGTATAAGATCATTTTTTAGCTGTTAGAGATTTGTGGAAGAAAAAAAAATAAAGAACAAATCATCCTGATGAATAATGACTATACAATTGAGGAAGCTATACCACCATTTCAGCTCTATTGATGATCTGGTACCTGCCAAGGTGGTGAAGGCTGTATACATCATTTTAATATATTTTATTGCTCCACTTCCATTAACATGGGAGAAAATGAGTTTCCTGTCTTACTCTTTTCATCATTTCACACAGTGCTGATTTTATCCCTCAAAATTTGACATACCTGCATTCAGGAAATCCACTTATATGGCTGGTCAATTTTTCTTTCTTTCTTTCTTTCTTTCTTTCTTTCTTTCTTTCTTTCTTTCTTTCTTTTTTGTATAATTTTATTAAAGATTTTTTAAAAGAAGATAAAAACTAATGCAAACTAATATAAAGTGAGAAAAAGACAAAAAGAGGAAAGAAATCAAAGAGAAAACTACAAGTGCAAGAAAGGGGGAAAAGCTAAAAGAAAAATAGAAAAGAAAGAAAAAAGATACAAAGAAGTAGCTTCTGATCTTTAAGCAATTATAAGTACAGTTATAAATTTACCTCTTACTCAATGGTTACAACATAACTCTCTTTTTTCTATAATCTATTCTGTCTAATCATCAAAACCATAATTCTTAAGTTCATTTTTTTTCTGTTTCACTCAAAAAGTCTATAAGAGGTTTCCAGTCAGAAATAAACATAGATATTGTCTTTTCTCTGATCAAAGAAATCAATTTAGCCATCTCAGCAAGTTCCATCATCTTTACCAACCATTCCTCCATTGTGGGTAGTGCTGAATCTTTCCATCTTTGTGCATACAATAATCTCACTGCAGTTATCATGTATAAAAACAAAGTTCCATGACTTTTTTTCCAACTGTTCGTACATCAATCCCAAAAGAAAAGCCTCTAGTTTCAATTGTATATTAATCTTTAAAATCCTCTGAATCAGTGTATGTATTTGAATCCAGGTGGCTGGTCAATTTTTCCATTTGGTGCTAGGATAACACACTGGCCCTGGTAATGGTGTGCAAAGGTACTGCTTGGATATCACTGAAAGCTGTGTTATACTGAAACAGACCATTGTCTGGCAACAGCTCTTCAGATCTCAGAGTGGTCTTTCCCTAGCATTGCTGTACTCTGTAGTGTACAGCCTGGAGTGAACCTGGACACTTCCACGTGGAAAGAAATGTTATGAATGAGACCCAATGCCTCTCATCTATGCAGAACCTGACTCATTTGGTTTTCATGTATATTTGGCTGCTAAGAGGTGATGGGAAGCGTATCACATTCATTTGAAGTATCCTTTTTTAAGGACTGAGTGAACACCATAAAGTTTGAAAGCATATGATATTTACAGATACAGGCACTTTGGGAATCAAATCTCATTTTCAAGAGGTCAGTAAAACTGTACAAGATACTAGTAAGAACAATAAAAAGACTTTTCTGCTGCTTATATTTGTTGCTAGGTGGAGATTATTTTAGGGTTTATCCCGTAATCTGTCAAAATATTAAGGAAGTCTTAGAATACTTGTTTAGCAATAAGTGAAAAGTCCTTGCGGCATGTCTGACGAAGAGGAGAGGTCCATTGATTCTGGTGGAACCAAATCTGATTTGGCCTACAAGGACTGATTAAGTTAGCATATTCTGAAAGTAAATTAAAAAAAATAAACATTGGAAAAAAATAAACATATTAAACATGTTACTCTTTCTTTCACTTCTGCATATCTCTTAATGTCTGTGTGTTGGATTATCTTTTTCCAATTTTTGTTCCATAAAGATTTTAAGGTTTATGTCTGTGTTTCTAGTTAATTGTAGAAAATAGTAGTACATTATTATTGTGTTGTCATCATCAGATCATTATTAGATCATCATCATGTAATAATTATTGACAGCAATCTGGGATCATGGTGACTTGGGTTATCATTTCTAACTGTGGTAACAATGGCACGCAAAGAATCAGTAGCAGCTGTTGGAGGAATAAATTTAGATATGTTTCCACTAATGATGCTTAATGATAATGCATTTGCAGATGAACTGAACATCTCTTTTGTCTGCTTCTTCCTTTTGCAAATTATTAATTGCAACTGTTATTTTTAATATAGCTGTATTTAATTGACTTCTCTCCTGTCTATTTCTTTGTTCTGAACTTGCGTACCTTAAGGCCTAAAGGTTGCCCAGACACTGTTTAGCAAGAGAGTAAATTTTTCTCTCTGAGGTTAATGTGCTCACCCATGCTGTCCCATGTTTGCATCTTTAGAAGGGCTGGTCTGAAGAGGACAAATCTCAATTCTCTCACCCCAAAATTTAATGGAATCTCAGTTAGGCTTATTGGAATAGATATCCTTCTGTGCATATCCTGATATCTTTGGGATGGCAATAGGGAATGAACAACATTCCACTTACAAGGCTTTATTTGGTTTCTGGATTTCAGGTGAATCTATTCTTCATTTTCCAGAAGTGATAATTTTGTGTTCATTCTGTTCATTTTTCATTCAGCATTTTATATTCTTCAGGTGCTGCAGGTGAACAGATAGGATTTTTGGGCTGCATTCGCTCTTTAAGAATGAATGGATTGACTCTGGATTTAGAAGAGAGAGCAAAAGTCACCCCAGATGTGAAACCTGGTTGTTCTGGTCATTGCACAAGCTATGGGGTACATTGCAAAAATGGTGGCAAATGTGTTGAAAAATACAATGGATACTCATGTGACTGTTCCCAGACAGCATACGATGGTCCTTTCTGCAGAAAAGGTAAACATCTCACATTGTTAATCTAGACGTACCTACTCAGAAGTAAATGGAGCTGAAGTATGCTTATTCCTGAGTCACTGAATAATGCACCATTTCCAAGAGTAATGCAGAAATGTTACTGTTTTCCTTCTATTAAATGTAAAATTCTTCAACACTTTGAAGCAAATCACACTCATAACTTTTCTTAATCAGTGTATAGGAAATATGGCATTGTCATTATCTGCAGAGTCACCTTTTTTTTTAATTCATAAATTTACATGGAGGGATACAGTACATGGAAGATATATATTTAATCCTGTCCCCATGAAAACACAGATGGTAGGTAGGTAGGTAGATGATAGACAGATGATACATTTAACAAACAGAAAATTTAGCATTTGAAGGAAAAATCTAGTCAGACCTCTTATTTTGTATTTTGAGAAGGTTTCTCTTTTCTGAAAGGGAAAACTTAGTTGAGGAAGTGGAAGTTGTAGTAATATTGGGGAAAAGTGACCATGAACATTGTAATTCTTGGTTTTAAGGGAAGTTAAAACCAAACATAATCAAACATGTATATTGGACTTCAGTAAGGTGGATTGTAATAAATTCACCTTAATAAATAGGATCTGGGAAAGAATAATGGGAAAAGGGGTCGAGATATATCAAAGTTCCTAAAGTTCCTAAACACAATTGCAAACAAGTCCAATGAGGAAAAGAAAGAATGGAACACAACAAAAGAAGTCAATGTGGCTGCAGAAAAAGTTTAGTAAAGATCTGGAAACAAATGCCAGATAACAGAGAGACAGTGCCAGATGACTGGAAAAGCAAATGTTCTACCTACCTTCAAAACAGGGGAAGGAGCATCAAGCAAACTATTGCTGGCCAATACCTGTGGGCAGACCAGAAAGAGGTTGATCTATGAATACATTGATATGAAAACAAAGTAGTAATTTCCAGAAGCATAACAAGAATAAATCATGCCAGACTAATCTTTTCTAACGTTTGCTTCAGTAACTTCCTTGTGGGAATGCTGTAGACATAATATACCTTAATTTCAGCAAAGCATTTGACCAAATACCCCATGACAAGTTGATTAGCAAAATAAAGTGTGGACTGGCTGGCAAGAAAGGAAAACACATTTGAGGAGGATCTACTTAAAATGCCAGCATGCCATTCTTCTTCCTTGCCTCTGACACCTGAGGACACCACCTCTGTCATCTGACATCCCATATTACTGAAATCTCCATATTTGGGGGGTGGGGTCCAACTACCTTTTCTTCTCTTCCTTGACACTGGGGTCTGTCTACTGCTGCCTCCTCTGCCTGAGATCCATGTCACAAAAATGGGCTTTCTAAGAACAGAGATCTCGGTGAATATAAGCTTCCCTATCAGTAGCCTAATGTCAGGGCCAGCCTCGCTTCGCAATAAGACACAGACTCACTTAATGGGTATTAAGGATTTCTGGTTTATTGGAATGATAGCTGACAGAACGAAAAACGGGAACAGGGTAGGTAGAGTGGGGGTGCCCCTTTTATACCCTCCTGTATTGCCCCGGGCTTCCCCACCCCTCAATGCCTTGATCCCTCTTGATGGGACCCTTGATGGCTGCCTGGGCATTTTCCCCGGTGTCTTCTTTGTCTCCCTGCGATGGTTGTGTCCTCCGGGGCACCATGTGCATCTTATCTTCATTCCTCCGACATCTCTCTTTTCAGTTGCTTATGGGTCCATGGGTGTGGGTGCCTTTGGGTGCTTGTGTTAATCCCTGGTTTGATTATCTCCTTCCCCTTTTCCTTAATGATCATGATCCACGTTGTGAGGCTCTTTGTGCCTTGCAACGAGGTCATGACATGCTGCCCCCCCCAAAGATGTTCTTATGGTGCTGGTTTCTCCGGGTATGCCTCATGGAACTGTCTTGTTAGTTGTCTAGCCATGACGTGTCGTGCCTGGACCCACTCTGGGTGTGAGAAATGTTTCCATTTCACAAGGTATTGTAGTGTTCCTCTTTGCTTTCTTGAGTCCAGTATTTCTTTTACTTCAAAATGTTGTTGGTTGTCTATCATTATGGGTGGGGGTGGAGGTTCTTCCGTATGCCATTTGGATGTGCTCGTTGGCTTCAGTAGTGCACAGTGAAACACTGGGTGGACCCGTCTCAAATTGTAAGGCAGTTCCAGTTTGAAAGTAACTGGGTTGATTACCTGTATGATTTTAAAAGGTCCAATGAATTTCGGTGCCAATTTCTTCGAGGGTTGCGAGGTCTTTATGAACTTAGTGGAGAGGTAGACCCTATCTCCCACTTTGTAGTTCGGTGCCTCCGCCCTGTGGTTGTCCGCATATTTTTTGTACGTTGTTTGTGCGTCTGCTAGAGCCGTTTGGATGATTGGCCAGGTTGTTGCCAGCTGTGCTGCCCAATCGTCTGGTGAGTAGGGCAGGGTTTCAGGTTGCGGCAATTCTGGTATCGGTACAAAGTCCCTTCCGTAGACCACCTTAAATGGGGTGTGGCCAGTGCTCTGGTGTACTGCGTTATTATAGGCCGCCTCTGCAAAAGGTAGTAGGTCTACCCAGTTGTCCTGTTGATAATTTATGAATGCCCTCAGAAACTGTTCAAGTGTTGAGTTTAGGATCTCTGTGGATCCGTCCGTGTGTGGATGCCACGCAGTGGACAGTGCTTGCTTGGTTCCGATTAGTTTTAAAAATTCCCGCCAAAACTTTGATGTGAATTGTGTTCCTCTGTCGGTCACCAACCTGTAGGGGGCGCCGTGGATCCTGTATATGTGTGTTAGGAACAAACGTGCCAGCTGTTGTGCGGAGGGGATAGTTGCGCACGGGATGAAGTGTGCCTGTTTCGAGAAATAGTCTTTTACCACCCATATCACAGTTTTTCTTTGGCTGGGTGGGAGGTCCACAATGAAATCCATGGAAATTTCTTCCCATGGGCAGGAGGGGCTGGCTACTGGCTGTAGCAGCCCGTGGGGTTTCCCTCCTTTCCGTTTGGTGGTGGCACATATGGGGCAGTTGGCCACGTAGTCTTTTACGTCCTTTCTGAGGTTTGGCCACCAAAATTGCCTCCTCGTTAGGTGGAGGGTTTTTACAAACCCAAAATGCCCTGCAGATTTGTCATCGTGCGCTCTATGTAAGATCTCCCCCTGCAGTGATTCGGGCACGTACAAGGCTTTCTCTTTCCAGGCAATGTTGTCTTTGAAAGATACATGTTGTCGATTATTTTGCAACCATGTATCTTGCTGTAGTGCTTGTGTGAGTCTTTGTTGCCAGTTCGGTGAAATTGAGCGCCGGCTCCGATCGCTCCCTGCTGTTCGTGCTGGCGTGCGCTGATTCCTTGTCTGGCTACGCGTGACAGCTGGGCAGCTGAGCTGTTTCTCGGTCCATACTGTCCCCACAATGTCGGAGGCTTGCGTGTCGTCCTGTGGTCGTCGGGAAAGGGCGTCTGCCAAAAAGTTTTTCTTGCCCGGTATGAATTTCAGCGTGAAATTGAACCGGCTGAAAAACTGAGCCCATCGCACCTGCTTCGGGCTGAGCCGTTTTGGCGTGCTGAGTGCCTCCAGGTTCTTGTGGTCCGTCCAGACCTCGAAGGGGCAGGAGGCCCCCTCCAGCAGGTGCCGCCATGTTTCCAAGGCTGTCTTTACTGCAAACGCCTCCTTTTCCCATACGTGCCATCTCCGCTCCGTTTCGGAGAATTGGCGGGAAAGGTAGGCGCAGGGCTTTAGGTGGTTGTCGGAGTCCTTTTGAAGCAGGATGGCTCCGATGGAAAAGTCGGAGGCATCTGCCTGCACCACAACCGGCTTGGTGGGGTCGGGGTGTTGTAGCACTGGCTCAGCTGTGAAGAGGGTTTTCAGTCTCTCGAACGCCGTTTGACAGTCAGCTGTCCAATTCAGTAGCGCCCCCGGGTTTCTCGATTTGCGCGTGTCCCCCAAGCCCTTAGTCTTTAGCAGGTTAGTTAGGGGCAAAATAGTCTCTGCCAGCCTGGGCGTGAACCCCCTGTAGAAATTAGTGAATCCAAGGAGGCTTTGCAGTTGTCTCCTCGTGCATGGGCGTTCCCACGACAGGATGGCTTGGACCTTGCTGGGGTCCATTTCGATCCCTTTAGCTGAAATCCTATACCCTAGGTAGTCAATTTGTTTTTTATGAAACTCGCACTTGGAGAGCTTAACGAACAGCTCTGCCTTGCAAAGTTTCTTGAGCACTTCTTTTACCAAGCGTTCGTGCTCACGTTCTGTTTCTGTGTAGATCAATACATCATCGAGGTAAACCAAAACCCCCTTAAAAAGGTGGTCACGCAGGACCTCATTAATTAACTGCATGAATACCCCCGGTGCTCCTGCCAGTCCGAAAGGGAGTACTTTATATTGAAACGCCCCCAATGGGCAGTTGAAAGCAGTCTTCCACTCATCCCCCTCCCGTATCCGTATGCGGTAGTAGGCTTCCCTTATGTCCAGTTTGGAGAATACCTTACCCTTTACCAGGTGGGACAAAATGTCCTTTATTAAGGGTAAGGGGTAATTCTTTGAAATGCTTGCTGCGTTTAATCCGCGGTAGTCTGTACAGAGCTGCAATGACCCGTCCTTTTTCTCGCGAAAGAGGACTGGCGCTCCCACTGGAGAGTTTGCTGGCTCGATAAAACCTCTCGCCAAGTTTTTACCTATGAAGTCCCTTAATGCTGCTAGCTCTCGCTGGGTCATAGCATATATTTTTGGTTTGGGTAGGGGTACCCCCGGGACCAGTTCAATGGTGCAGTCCGTCTTTCTGTGGGGGGGGGAGTTTGTCCGCCTCTTTCTCGCCGAAAACGTCAGCGAAATCCCCGTATTTGGTTGGCAGTCCCTCTGGCAGTGCTGTCTCTCTGTGTTCCGCAGTCGTCGTTGCCCCCCCCATGGCTGCTCGGGGAACCCTGTTCCCTGAAGGTGCTTGGTAACGCCCATCAGCAAACTTAATCTCTCTGGTTCTCCAGTTGATGACTGGGTTTTGCTGCACGAGCCATGGGATCCCCAGTATGAGTCGGGGTTGCCCCACCGGTGCCACGATGAAAGCCAATTTTTCCTCGTGGCTGCCAAGCCGTAGCGCAGTTTCTCCGGTGTATTGGGTGACCGGGCCCCCTCCTGCTGCAGATCCATCGAGCTGCGAGAACACCAGGTGGTGCTGAAGTGGATAGCAGCGGAGGTTGAGTGCGGCTGCCAGGTCAGGGTGCATCAGGCTTTTGGAGCAACCCGAATCAATGAGTGCCCAGACCTTTTCGGTTTTATTTCGATGGGTGAGGGTAACGCGGACGTAGAGGGTGGGGCATTCCTCACTCACCCCTTTGTCGTAGCGCCTGTCAGTGTCCTCCACCTGTCCTTTGGCGCCCCTTAGGCCAGGTGGTTGTCGTTTCCCATCGGCTCATCGTGGTTGCTTTCCTCCTCCTCTGAACTGTAGGGGGCGTGTCTGCATCAGTACTCCCCCTTCGCCGCTGGTCGCTTTCTTGGCGCTGGGGTTGGTGCTGTTTGTGCCCTCCTCGGGCTCTCTCTGGGTGTCGTTTTGGGGCATGCGGCTGCTTTGTGATCTTCCCTGCCGCACGTGAAGCATTGCCCTTTTGCGAAGCATCTGTCCCGTTCCTCCTTCCAGGGTTGGGGTCTCGCCCTCACCTGCCTTGCGCTGGTGCGTGGGGGTCTTGCTGTCTCCATCTGCTGCATTTCCCTCCTTGCGTGGAGGAACGTGTCGTGAGCGTTCTCCGCTTCTGCTGCCAGCTGGATCCAACCCGTGAGGGAGCTGGGGTTGTCGCGGCCGAGTGCCCACCGGAGGACGTTTAAGTTGAGTCCGTGTTTGAACTTCTCAATCAGTGTCGATTGAGACCAAGTGTCCACTTTTCCGGCTAGGGCTTGGAACTCCATGGCATACTCTGCCACGGAGCGCGGGCTTTGTCTGAGTGTCTCTAGCACCCTTTTCACCTTTTCTTGCTCCAGGGGGTCCCTGAAGTGCCGTTCCAGTGCCTGCAGGAATTCTGTGCTGTCCTGCAGCGCCCGGGCGCCTGATTGGCACAATTGGACGTACCAATCGGCGGCCTGCCCTTTTAGTTTTATGGCCAGGGCATTGATTTTGCCCCATTCAGTTCTGAAGCAGGGACCCCATTCTTCGAGGTAGTACCTCGCGTTAGTCAAGAAAAAGGAGAGTTTAGAGGGGTCCCCGTCAAACTTTATGCCAAAGTCCTTGGCAGGTGTCCTGATCTGGCTCCTGGCGCCCTCTACGTCGTGCCTCGGGCTCTGCAGGAGCTGCTGCGGGTCGGGTTGTCTCCAGTTCTCTTGCGGCATTGGTGCCTCTCTCTCGGTCTCCTTGCAAGGTCGTCATCCCGTCGCTTGGGGGGGAGGGCGGGGTGTCCTCCCTCAGTCAGGCTCCTGGATCCAGGCTCCACCGTTGCCGTCGCCGCCCGCCGGGTCGTCCCTCCGCCTCTCAGCCTGGTGCGTCTCCCGTCGTGGAGTGCGTTCCTGGGACCGGGCGCCGCCGCCGCCGAGGTTGTCCCGCCGTCTCACATCCGGGCGCGCCTCCGATCGGTGGGTGGCCTCCTGGGGTCAGGTTCCGCCGTGGTCACCGCCGTCCGCTGGGTCTCTGCCCCGTCTCTCGTCCCAGTGCACCTCCGATCGTCGGGTGGGCTCCTTGGGCCGGGTTCCGCCATCACCGCTGCCCCGCTCGCCCCGCCGCCGCTCATCCGGGGGTGCCTCTGCGCCGCCTCCGCTGCGGAGTCCCTGCGCCGCCGTCAGCTGTTGGAGCATCAGCCGCACCGCCTGCATCCCTTCCTCCAGCGCATCGAGCCTCTCCGCCGTCCCCGGCTTCCCGCCGAGGTGTTCGCCGCTCCGCTCACCCTCGCCATTGGCCGTGGTGGAGGACGGATCGTCCCTCATTCCCTCCGTGGTGCCAGGCACGCCCTCGCCTTCGGGCGCCCAGGGTGGCGGTTCGTCTCGCGCTTCCTCCGGGGTTGCCTGCATGCCTGGAGAGGGTCCCCTCATCTCGCCCCCAGTGCCTTGCGGGCTCCGGGGCGCCGGGGTGGGTCCCTCCCCCACCGTTTCCCCCCAGCTGGGTCCCATACTTACCGGGGCGTTGCATCGCCCGGACCTCAGCTGCATCCCGCCCTGCGAGAGCGGGGTTTCATCGCTGGGTGCCGAAGGGTTGCGCCTCCTCGGTTCCTGGTTCTCCATGCCTGGCTGGGTCCCTCACAAGCTTGTTGGATAGGTACGAGGTGGAAAAAAAAATTTTGGGGGTTCCCATTTTTATGTCAGGGCCAGCCTCGCTTCGCAATAAGACACAGACTCACTTAATGGGTATTAAGGATTTCTGGTTTATTGGAATGATAGCTGACAGAACGAAAAACGGGAACGGGGTAGGTAGAGTGGGGGTGCCCCTTTTATACCCTCCTGTATTGCCCCGGGCTTCCCCACCCCTCAATGCCTCGATCCCTCTTGATGGGACCCTTGATGGCTGCCTGGGCGTTTTCCCCGGTGTCTTCTTTGTCTCCCTGCGACGGTTGTGTCCTCCGGGGCACCATGTGCATCTTATCTTCATTCCTCCGACGTCTCTCTTTTCAGTTGCTTATGGGTCCATGGGTGTGGGTGCCTTTGGGTGCTTGTGTTAATCCCTGGTTTGATTATCTCCTTCCCCTTTTCCTTAATGATCATGATCCACGTTGTGAGGCTCTTTGTGCCTTGCAACGAGGTCATGACACCTAAGCTACTACAAAACTAGAGGGTGACTGGGGACCAAGAACTTGGTGAACCCATGCAGAAGAATTAGCTGCCTTGAGCACCCTCTGATTAGAAAGGCTGAATACAGACTTAATAAATAATAATAAATGGTCTCTTGTTGCCAAGTTTCCACACTTTAAGTCTCTTGTTTATTGTTTGGTACTTAATTGGTATGGGTCTTAAATAAAGAAGCCTATATCATTTGAGTTTACACACATTTGTTTGTCTGATTGATTGATTGATTGATTGATTGATTGATTGATTGATCAGGCTGTAGTAAACACTCTAAATTTAACTAAATTTGAATTTTTAATTTAAATTGCAAACAAAAGACGAAGTTCACAAAATGTAGATTAATATTAGCAATAAATATTATGAGTTCTAACATTAAAAGCCTGGCAAAAGAGATGCATTTTTACAATGAGTGGACAACCTCTGCAGCTCTGGAGGGAGTATAGTTCATAGCCGGGGAGCGAGACAAAAGAAGGCCCCCTCCCACATGCCGGATAAGTGGGGGCAGCTTCAGAAGAGCCTCCCTCTCCTGCAGATCTTAACAAGTTGGGAGTGCAAGTTGGTGCTTTAGATAGAGAGGTTGAAATTAAGAGGACTTCAGGTACATTCAGTTGGTTTCAATTAGCTTCTGTCCTTCATTTAAAAAAAGAAAAAAGAAAGAATAAAGAACATTAGTCTACTTCAGAGATTTCTTTCCATGGTGGGCCAAGGCAAAACATCCAAGCAAAGAATAGCAGTGAAGAGGAGAAAGTAAAAGAGAATGAGCCTTTCCCTTCTGAATTGCCCTCATAGCAAATTTGGGTGAACTGAAAATAAAGCAGTGGGATAAATGTCAAATGATCTGGCTCTGTAAAATAAGTCATATTTGAAGACTGTACTATGTGCACTCATTTTCAGATTTCTGCTATAGCGGATTGTTGGCTTCAGTATCCACAGCAAAACAAGCTATTTGTTTTAGTTGTGGCTTGTAAGAGTTATTATGCTGTCACCTAAAATTGAGTTACGAAAGATGCATTTCCAACAGCTGAAGCAGCAATATTCTGAATGAGTTTTTAAGAAAAATGCACTGACGGATTATACGTTCAGAGAAATAGTATGTGCGTTTTAAAATACCACTCTTACTATAAAGCAAAATGTCTCATTTTGGAGAGACTGGCTGCCACTCACTAAATTTAGATTGAGGTTTAAGTGTGAAAAATGCTGCATTCACATTAAATATTTCACCATAAAGTCAATTGTAGAATAAAATATAAAACGGGGTGGTGGTGGTGTTATAAACTTTTAATTTAACACCTAGACATAAACTTTTGGATTGCAATATGATTATTGAAAGTTTTGGATAATAAATCATCAGGATCCCATTTTAACTGGACTTTCCCAATTGTACAGATATGTATCAGCATATTGTAAATGTGCATATACTTTAATCTAGCTAGAATTTAAAAAATAGGAAGGGAAGGGAGTATGCTGGTCCATGCTTTGATTTGCTCTGAAGGAAAGAGGGAAAAGGATATGAAGGGAAAATGTAGCAGCGTGTTATTAATAAGGTCCTGATCGTCTAAGCATATGTTCTATAAACAACAGTTGTTGGATATATTGTTTTTTTTAACCTGAACATGACAAGCAATTTTAAAAACATTGTATGTGCAAATAAACATCACACAAAGGTAGTTTGCCACAAACTATCTTCTCGCAGTTAGCAATCCTCCATTTATATATTTCTATCCCTCCACATGAATGACTATTGATAGAGATAAATCATAATAGAGGTAAATCATAATAGAGCAAATGTATGCTCTTTCTTGTCCACCCCCAATCCTGGCAACAAAAAAGCAATTTTGCCACCATTATGTGATTTGCTACTCTGTGACAGTAGCATATTGTAGCTGGTTATGGCACGGCTTTCGCATACAAAGAGCGATAATTGCCCCGGCCTCTTCCTACGTTATGCAGTGACATCAGCCAGTTGTCCACAGTACAGCAAGACTGTCTGCAATGGGCAGCTGAAATCCTGCACTATCAAATTATATATAGGTAGGAGAACATCTCTCTATGACCAGCTGGAGGAAAAAGGGAAACATCCTAAGAAAACACTTGGAACATCAGAGCAGCAGCTTCAGCAAGCATGACTGCTTTTGGCAATCTGTACTCCTTATGACTACAGTTAAATTTAATTATCAGCAGAAGGACTGGCAAAGAAGGTATTTAGTGATACAAAAAGTACTAGAGCCTGATTTGTAAACCAGGCTATGTTCAGATAAGGCTCTAAACGTTCAGAGCCTAACCTATTGGGGAACAGATTCCTGTCTAGCTAGCTGCTCTCTTCAACCTCATTTGTTCTACATCATATTCACATTAATTATGTGTACAACAGGTCCAACATTTATAGGTTCATGGTGTGTACTTATTGACTCACATAAAATGTAGGCATTGGTAGCATGGTTTGGGGACTTCTGGTGGGGCTCAGGCAGGCTTCCTTGGAGCCCAGAAGTGTTCTCCAGATTAAGAGAGCCCCAGGAATCACCCCATGTGTTCTCCAGACAGCTGGTCACAGTCAGAAGACCACAAAATGGTGTTTCGCAATCAACTGGTAAGCAATCAGCTGGGAGGTGGGACTGTCATCTTCTTCCCAACCCACTCTGAAGCCAAAAATGGACCTTAAAGCTGTCCACTCCATTTCTATAGCACTAAGGGTTTTTTTTGTTTGTTTGAATTTTACCAAAGAGAGGCTTTCTATAACAAAGAAATGTGGAATCTCTTGGTGACTCTCATTTTTTTGCAAATTATTAACTTGGTAATTGGCTTTTTATATATAATTTGTTAAATTAAAATTTAAAGAATTTTGTTTTTGTTTTTGCTTTTTGCTTTTTTATTAAAGTGATTTTTGAGGAATATAAAACTTTCTCTTCTTTGTTGAATCTGCAGATTGGAGTTCTGATCTATTTGCTTTTACTTTCCCATGGGAATGCTGTTTGTTATTACAAAAGACTGTAGAGTGTTCAGTTACAGCATTAATGGTTTTACCTTCCTGAGGCACTAGAGGGTGCCATAATCTACCTTACTGTTAAGAAATATGGAGGAAATTAATTTGATATTTAAAGATCTCTACAATGCTGTTATTCAAGTCTTGGAACATTTCCCAGAATTTGTGGAGTCTAAATTGTCACAAGGATTGAGAGAAATTGATAAGGCTGAAAACCACCTTAAGAGTAAAGTGGTTTCTCCAAAGAAAAAGATGAGAATTGGTGACTCACGTTTAAGGAGTTAAGGAAAATTGAGTTGTCAAAAGTTGAAGATAGGAAAATTGTGTTGCCACCACACCATGATCAAGAAATAAAATTAAATTCTAGAGGCTGGAAGATTTTGGACGAATATTTGGGTTTCTTAAAGCAGGCTATAGGATTTGAAATTGACAAGAAGAAAGCTCTGTACATAATACTGAGATATATAAATGCCTTGGTTCAGGTTGAAGTGGGATAATTGTCTAAATGTGTTTATCAGGATGGTTTCTTCAAGGTTTGGATAAATGTTTATGCTGTTTTGACATTCTCACATTTTTGGTAAATGCTTAGGTTACTGTTTAAATGTGGTTATCAGTATGGTTTTTTAAGGGTTTAGATAAATGTTTATGCTGTTTGGATGATTCTTATATTTCTGGTTAATGTTAGCTTAGTTGGCAGATAGAAGTGAATTATAGTGAAGAAGGGTAGTGTTTGTTACTCTATTAGGTTCCAAATTATGCTTGAAGAGGTTTTATATGTTTTTCTTTAATTGGGAGGGTAATATTATTTTTGAAGGGAATGTAATAATGAGAATCTTAATGCTGTATAGAAATAATGTTTACTATAATATGAATTGGAGTAAGAGATTGATACTGATTTACGTATATCTTTGTTGTAGAAAGTCGGAAGTCACTTTGTAGTAGTTTGTTTTGTGTTTTTTCGCACCTTTTTAGTTCTGTTTCTTTTTCTTTGTATGCTTCTTTGTTTCAATCTTTTCAGTTTTATGTTTATCTTGAAAATGTGTTAATAAAGTTCTTTAAAAAAAAAAAGATAGCATGGTTTGGACATACACCTTTTAGATGCTCATGTCCAGAAAGCTCTACCCCTTGTAAACGTTATATCTGATGCATGGGCTTCCAGCATGTTCAGAGAATGGATGGTGTATCCAGGGATCTTGATTGATCCTGGGGTTAGAGTTTTGCTTTAGCATAAAACAAAGCCAGGCCTCTTTTAACCCTGGAGGGTTAAAAATCCATTGTGGTTTGTTTTTTTAAAAAAATCCCAAGTTAAAGAAGAGACAGACTCCCAGTCACTTTGATGGGAAGCCATCAAAGTTGGTCACTCTGCTTCCTTTGGGTATCTGTGATCATATGCTGCCAGCATAGAGGCCAATCCTGTCCTGCAAACAGAGCCAAAGATGGTCTTAGTAGATTGCCTCCCACAGCAATAGGCTCTGTGTATTCAGAAAGTCCCATTCAGACTGATTGTAGGGCAAGAACGTTGTTCTCAGGAAACACGTTGTTGTTCTGTCATGCACAGTACTGTAGTGCCTTGTGATTTGGATGTATTTTGGGAAAGAGTAAAAAGGAATGATATGAAAACTCTAAGTAAATAAATGTTGCTGACATTGGGGACCACTTCAGATTGGTTTCCAACTAACTAAAGCTTATCAGAATTACATGCCACACAGTGCGGGAATATTTTTATTGATGAAATCCATGCTTGGAATTCCTCATGGATAGTGGCTGTGAAATTGCACTGCTCCCCGTCTTAGGAGGGCCAGATCCAACTTACGAGTGACACTTCGGGAGCCTAAAAGTTGCAATAACTATAACAAGGACAGAGCTGCCAAATGGAATTTGATATCACATTCTACTAGAGGCTCTTTTTTTAACACATGGAAAGTGGTATAATCAGCTGCAATTGTTCTTTTGCTGATCTGAGAAATCATTATGAATAAGTGCTGAAATGAGACTGCAGACCAGAAATTGCATTCTGTCCTCGTTCTGCCCTTAGTTACGTATGTTTTCCTTCCATTATAGCAGCAGTCCAGCAACAGTTAATGACTTTCTGAGGGCTACGTAGTTTTGTCTTCATTTTTGCACTGTTAGTGGCTTTCTGCCCAAGCAGGGGATGAACAGCATAGCTTGAAATTAATGTGCTTCTTTTTACACAAAAGGGGACTGTCTCAAAGGACAAGAGCAGGAAATCATGCTTCTCCATCTTAATTAATGTCTTGAGTCTGAAAGAAGAGGGAGGACATGGCTCTTGATTAGAAGGGCACCAGATGCATTTTTATTCCAGCAAGCTTTCATTTAGTTCCATTCTTAACATTTATGCACTTGACGCCTCTTAAATTTTTCAGCTTCTTCTTGTGAGTTTAATTATTTTTGTTCTGAATTCTGATTGCATGTCTTCTTCTCTACAGTAAGGACTAAAAGGAATATAACTGAATTGGTTACCAATTAAATGTCTTTGAATGGCATTATTAGGTTATTCTGAGAAGGAAGTGGAGGTGAACATGCTAGGTTCCTATTTTCTCCTTCAAAATAGTCTTCTGAGAGTCCCATGGGCAAAGGTACCCTTTTTAAGATACTCTGGTTCCTTTTGAATTTGTTTATCTGTATTTATTTATTGCTTATTATGCCATTCTGCCTTCATAAAATTCAGGATTTCATTAAAAAGCCCTCCAATCAACTCTAGGAGATAAGGCAGAGGGAGAAAAAATGGCTCAAATCACCTGTGTGCTTTGTAAATCAATCATGGTACTAAAACTATGCTGTGCATAGGAAGCAGGAAACATCCTTTGGATTTGGGCAAAATAATTTTCCAATGGATTATGGCCATTGTGAATGTGTCTTAATTAAATATCCAGTACAATAGTAAATGATTTCACTGGGATCAGATTTATGTACGGTACTTCTGTACAAGTTTCTGCTTTCTGAGTGGTTTCATACATTATACAAAAACAGCAATGTTTTATCAACTCCTTTTGGCTATTATGCAGAATAGAAAATGTAATGGAGACATTGACAAGGACACAGAATTGCTGCATGTCTGCTTGAGTCACCACCGGAAGGTTCAAATCCTTCAAAATATATATAGGAAAGATAGGCAAATTTACAACAAGACTATAAGCAGCTAGCAAGACTGAGAGCACCATCAGTTTAAAGATGACCTTTACAGTTCAATTAAAACAATTGCTAATAAAATTAATATAACAGCAATACATGTGAGGTTAGTGGAACAGGTTACTCATAATACTGCCATTTGGAATTCAGTATTCCAAATTCTCAAGTACCTGAATTGCCCAGTTGTGACCATTGTCCCCCCTCATTGACCAGGTTACATTAAAGTCACCTCTCCACATTGCTCAACATGCAATGATTAACTTAATTTCATGTATTCGGTTTAGGCACCATCCAAACTGACTCTAGGTGATATACAATGAAACCAAACAAGATACAAAGAGTACAATATAATAACAAAAGGAAAAAGGAGAAAAAAGAGAACAAGAACAGATGGCAAGTCCAACAAACAGCATTCATCCACTGAAACATATCCAACAGGGGCCCCAACCATCCCACTCCAAAGTCTGGGAGACCATCAAGAAGACCAGTTACTGATTTTTCTAAAGTTTAAGCCATAACCAATACTGATTCTTGATTGCATCTCCCCAGGCTAAGGATCACAACATATTTTGAGAACTGGTTTAGTCTATTGTCAGGAGTCAAGTAACTTTATGATAACTATGTTCATATCAATTTTTTAAAGTAGATTGAGAATTATTATATTGACGGTTAACAGGCAGAATTTAGAAAAGGCTATTCTATAGTAAATCACTGTAATATACTGGCACATTTAGCAGATAAGTACTCAGCCTCACCAGTAAGAAACAATGTGTTTCTTAGAGGATTTCAAATCTTGATAGCTGAGGACCAAGTTAAGTGCCACTTGTTTTGATAGTTACTTTATCAAACAAATCAGCTATATTCTGAATCTTCTGTACCAAGAATAAATTATGTTTGAGGGATTACAGCTCAGCCTCTTATGCTCTGCTATCCAAACTCAGACTCAGTCACAGCAATCAGTTATAATCCTATAACGCTGATAGAGTTAGAACCAGATGCTATGATCTGGATAGCAGGGAGAATGAGGAAGGACAAACAATAAACAGCAGATAGCAGTGTTGAATAATACTGCTTCATTCTGCCAATATTTAAATAACACCCAATCCTGCATGTAAACTAAAGCACATATTTCAAAGGAAAGCCTTAGCTGGGATCAGTTTTCTAAGTGGGTATAAATTCATTGCATATTAAGCACCCAATTGGTAAATGGATGTCTGCCTTTGCCCTGTTCTGTTACTTGGAACAGACCTATTTTCCAACTGGAATTTAACAGATTGGTTGAAATATGCCTTATACAGACTCAAATTACAAACTGGATTTTATAAATATGCTTCTAATGTTTCACAGACCTTTTCTTTACCTAATGGTTTACTCAGATTTCCTGTGTTTAAGATTTTTGCAGTGTTGGTTCTATAGTATGAGGACACCATGCATATCAGCATAGAAATATATTTCATTTGCTACAAGAAGCTGATCTCATTTTTAAAATCTTCATTTCTCTTAAGCTTTTAACTTGAAAAGGGAGCAGTGTGTCTAGTTACTGGTTCCTATGACAGTCAGATGCTGTAGCTGTTGACAGTGTAGGTGTTTCTGAAGATTGGATTGCAACTGAAAACCAACAACTATTACACTATATATGTACATTATGAAGAATACTGAGTTATATTAAAAAAACAGTAGTCTAAATTATCTCACCCCAAAAACTGGCTCAATTTAATCCATTCTAATTATCAGTACAGCCCACAATTCAGGAGAAACTGAGTGTGCCTGCAACTAATTTGTATTTAGTTTATGCAATACTTGAAATGGAAAAAATGCAACTAAACTGTAAAGATTATACAAAGTTATTGCTGGGGAAAGTGATTGCAGCTTTCCGTCCCTATATGGAGAGATAAATGTTTAATTCCCATTGAAATCAATAGAATTTTATTTTGCCTGGATTATTTCCTTAATATCTTCCCTCTACTTTGATCCAGAAGGATTCTGTAGCTGATGGGTATAATGAACAACAATTAAGCTATTAATCACTGAATTTGTTGAAAACATCCAGTGCATTCAGTTAACAATGCAACTGAACAGTGTAACCAAAAGGAAGCAAAATATATCTTGGCAGCAAACCAAATTCTTAAAAAACTTCACAGATCAGGTTTTCTTTGCTTCCATCTAGTGGGTGTCTGCATTTCTGCAGCTCAGGGTTAGTAACCCCAATTAAAAACTCATATTTTCAACTGTTGAGATCGCTGGAAACACAGTGGTTGATCCCTCATTACTAAAAAAAAAAAAATTACATGACATTCTGAGGCCGCTCAGAAGCCTCAAGAGCTGCTGCAGTTATTCCAGCCCAACCTCAAAAGTAAATGTGGCAGGAAGTGGCTCATAAAGGCTTTTCCCTGTCATCAGTTTGCGTAAAGAGGGTGCAGCCTAGGATGATCATAAGAGTTCCTTGGGAGAAGAGAGAGAGATTCTAGAGTATGGATTTTTTTCCAACAATGAGCTATTGTTAATTTCAGAGGATGCCTTTATTAGAGTTTTTACTATATAAAGTGATTACATTATTAATGTATTACATAACTTCAAGATAGATAATCAACTAAATATTTTTGGTAACCCTAACTAAGGCCTCCAAAGAGGGGAAAGAAAATTCATATCCTTATTCCGAATTCCTTTACACAAACTATAGATATTGAATGTTGGCCTTTAAGAAAACGCCTGGGCTTGGAAACAATCGATAACAAGCCAGTGATCTGAGAAGTTTGATGTTGTGGGCAGAATAGCATTGAAACATAAAGTGGGGTCAGGCTTGGCTCATGTTTGACAGAACCCATGTGTAAGTTGGAGATTTTAATCTTCAATCAAAGGTGGCCAAATTGGATATTGCAAGGAAGAAAGAAGTAAAATGGAATTGCTTTCTGTTTTAGTATTTTAGACAGGTTTTATTTTTCTGCTGTAGAATGACAGCTATAAATTCACCACAGAGAGTTTTGAAAAGAAAGTTGTTTTATGGGACTTCACCAGAGACACTTCTAACAGATTAATACGTTTTTTTTCTGAAATGGGATACTGGCAAAGCATAAAAACATTGCTAGAATCCTGAAGCAGTCTCCTTAAAATGTGTATACCATGCCTTGTATATTTTCTTTACTCAGCATTTACCTTCACACTTTTAACAACCTTGCTAATATATAGTAAAATGCTTTCAATGCTTGAAACGCAGAGGAGGGTAGCCTTTGTGAGGCCAACAGGACCAGTTAGAAGGCTATCAGGCCTGGGCTCAGACTCAAAGCAAGGCCTCAACTGTAGGTACTTGCCTATTATTTAACTTTAAAATATTAAAATTATGTCTCATTATTTTGGGTGGAAATACCTTTTTTTCCTCAAGTGCCTGCAATTTTCATTCATATTTTGGCCAGAAGCCAAAAGCCTGGAAGAAGCCCAGGTCTTCTAGGATCTCTGAGAGGGACTGAAGGCCACAGCTAAATTTTGTGTATTAGCATTATGTAGCTATTGGTGAACAAATTTAAAAACAAACAAATTGAAAGCCATTGGGGAAGTGTGAACATTATATCCCTAGCTTCATAAAACATGGAGATGCTTATTTGCTTAAACAAAATGGGGAACTTTATTTAAATGTTTAAATGTAACCAAGAGATTAAGTGTAATGATTGCCTATCCCAAACACTCAGACTCACAAGAGGTTACTTAAATGAAATCTGATTTATTAGGGAAATTATGACAGTTACAGAGAAAGCTGAGAATGACTAAAAGCACGCCAAATACAAACTAAAAACCCTCGGCTCCAAACGTGATCCCTCCCCACTACCAGCCATAGCAACCACCCCCCTCCCAGGTGCTGGTAACCATTTTCTACACATCCTGGGAAAGCAACCTTGAATACATGAGATAACCCAAATACATTCCAACCCAGCAGCAAACAGATAAGAACTCCCCGAAGCGGAATCTTCCTCCCTTCTGAGATCAAACACGTATCAGGCTAATGACATGCGAAACGTTACGATGTACCAAGCACATTGAAATGGTGAACATGACATACTGCCCCCCTAAAAAAAACTAAGGACCCAGTTTGGAGGGGTAAGCAGTATGGAATCGAGTAACAAGTACAGGGGAAGCCACATCGTGAGCGACCACCCACTCAGGGTGAGGGAAGTGTTTCCAGCGAACTAGGTACTGCAGTGTGTTGCGAAGCCGGCAAGAGTCAAGAATTTCTTTTACTTCAAAGTGTTGTTGCTCGTCAATCATAATGGGAGGAGGCGGCGGAGGTTGATCATGCCAGCGGTCAGAGCGAGTAAGGGGTTTGAGCAAACTGCAATGAAAGACAGGGTGTAAGCGTTTCAAGTTATGTGGCAAATCAAGTTTAAAAGTCACAGGGTTGATTTATGCGACAATAGGAAATGGACCCACAAACTTAGGAGCTAATTTTTTCGAAGGTTGAGAGGACTTGATGAACTTAGTAGACAGATATACCATGTCACCCACTTGAAACGCAGGGTGAGGGGCACGCTTTTTATCAGCGTGCTGTTTGTAAGCAGACTGGGCATCCGCTAGTGCCTGCTGGATGACCGGCCAAGAGTCCGCCAGCTGTGTTGCCCATTCGGACGGCGAGGCAGGCGGGATGGACGGCTGTGGCAAGTCAGGGATAGGGACAAACTCCCTGCCATGTACGGTGCGAAAAGGGGTTTGACCGGTGCTTTGATGAACAGCGTTGTTGTAGGCAACCTCAGCAAAGGGAAGGAGGTCAACCCAATCGTCCTGTTGATAATTCACGAAAGCACGGAGATATTGCTCCAGTGTTGAATTTAGCGCCTCTGTGGCCCCGTCAGTCTCAGGATGCCACGCCGTGGACAATGCCTGTTTAGTGCCCAAAAGCTTTAAGAATGCCCGCCAAAATTGAGAGGTGAATTGTGTGCCCCTGTCTGAAATCAAGTGGGAGGGACATCCGTGTAACCGGTACACATGTACAAGGAATAGGCGGGCCAATTGTCGTGCTGAAAGAATGGAGACACATGGGATAAAATGCGCTTGCTTGGAGAAATAGTCTTTTATGACCCAAATCACAGTTTTTCGTTGGCTAGGAGGCAATTCCACTATAAAATCCATGGACACCTCCTCCCAGGGGCAAGCGGGACTGGCCACTGGTTGCAACAAGCCTTGAGGCTTTCCCACTTTACATTTAGACATAGCACACACAGAACAAGACGCCACATAATCTTTCACATCTTTGCTCAATGTGGGCCACCAAAACTATCAGCGGACGAGGTGCAATGTTTTTACAAAACCAAAATGCCCAGCAAGCTTATCATCGTGCGAACGGAGTAAAACCTCCTTTCACAAGCTGTCAGGGACATAGAGACGGTTGGATTTCCAAGCGAATCCCCGATCAAAAGTAACATTGTCTCTATTGGCTAGCAACCAAGTGTCCGTTTTCTGCTCCTTTAGAAACTTTTGTTGCAATTGAGACGAAACGGACAAGGTGCCTTGCAGCGCGGAATCACTGCCGGCTGGCTGCTGCGCACGGGCTTGGCTGCGGGTCACAGCAGGCATTCCTAGTTGTGGCTGTGTCCACAGCGTGCTGACCACCTCTGGCGCTGCGCTGGAGTCCTGGGGTTGCCGGGACAGCGCGTCTGCTAAAAAGTTCTTTTTCCCTGGGATAAACTTCAGTTTGAAGTTGAAGCGGTTAAAGAACTGAGCCCAGCAAACTTGTTTAGGGCTCAGCTTGCGAGGGGTACTAAGGGTTTCCAAGTTCTTATGGTCAGTCCACACCTCAAATGGGTGATTAGCCCCTTCCAACAAATGGCGCCAAGAGTCCAAAGCTGCTTTAACTGCAAAAGCCTCCTTTTCCCACACATGCCAACATCTCTCTGTCTCAGAGAATTTGCGGGACAGGTAGGCACATGGTTTTAAGCACCCTGCCCCATTGGCTTGCAACAACAGAGCTCCAATAGAATAATCAGAGGCATCCACCTGAACAACAAAAGGCTTGGAGGGGTCAGGATGTTGTAAAATAGGTTCCTGTGTAAAAGACTCCTTCAGCTTGTCGAACGCTGCCTGACAAGCCAGAGTCCATCTAAGCAGAGCGCCTGGGTTTTTTACCCGCTGGGTTTCTCCCACCCCCTTTGTCCGAAGCAAATCAGTCAGGGGCAAGGTTATTTCAGCGAACCCCTTTATGAATAACCTGTAGTAATTGCTGAACCCAAGGAAACTTTGAAGTTGCCTACGGGTGCAGGGTCTTTCCCATTCTAAGATAGCCTGGATTTTAGCAGGATCCATTTCGATGCCTTTATCTGAGATCCGGTACCCCAGATAATCAATTTGTGCTTGATGGAAGGCACATTTTGACAGTTTGGCATACAACTCAGCTTTCCTTAGTTTGCGAAGCACCTGCTTAACCAAATGTACATGTTCTTCCAGAGTTTCAGTATAAATCAATACATCATCTAAGTAGACCAATACCCCTTTAAACAGATGTTCATGTAGTACTTCATTGATCAATTGCATAAACACCTCAGGAGCCCCAGCCAAACCAAAGGGTAAAACCTTATATTGAAAAGCTCCCAACGGGCAATTGAATGCCGTTTTCCATTCATCCCCCTCCCGGATCCTCACACGGTAATAGGCTTCCCTTAAACCCAGTTTTGAGAAAATTTTCCCCTTTGCCAGATGTGATAACATATCTTTTATCAAAGGCAGGGGATATTTATTTGATATTGAGACTGCATTGAGCCCACGGAAATCAGTACAGAGTCTTAATGTCCCATCTTTCTTCGGGCGGAAAAGGACCGGTGCCCCCACTGGCAAGCTAGCTGGTTCAATGAACCCTCTTGCCAAGTTTTTGTCCACAAACTCCCTTAACAAAGTTAGTTCCTTCTGAGTCATTGAGTAAATCTTTGGCTTAGGCAATTGGGTGTTAGGCACCAGCTCAATGGCACAATCAGTTTTCCGATGGGGAGGCAGTTGATCCGCTTCTTTCTCCCCAAACACATCAGCAAAGACCTGATACTCCTCCGGTAGACCTTCAAGAGGAGGGGTTGGGTACTGCGGAGTCGCAGCTGCCGCTACCCCCACCACCTCCTCTGGGGCTTCAGTTCCCTCTGGTGCTTGGTAAAATCCGTCCCTAAAGGTTACAGTTCGATAGACCCAATTTATCTGAGGATTCTGCTGGACCAACCATGGGACACCCAAAACCACCAAAGGACCCCCCACCAGAGCCACTACAAATGACAACCCTTCCCGGTGGCTACCCATCTGCAAGGCTACCAAACCGGTAAAATGCGTGACCAGTTTGCCCCCGGCCATGGACCCGTCCAATTGGGTGAAAGCAATGGGTCGTTGCAATGGAAAGGTGGGTAACTCCAAGGCAGCTACCACGTCGGGATGCATTAAGCACCGTGAGCACCCAGAATCGATCATCGCCCACACTTCTATCGTCTTTGAACGGGATCCCAATTTTATTTTCACAGTGAGAATGCGATAGTTGCCACTCACCGATACCGGCTCGCGCCCCTCTTCTACCACCTGCCCTGCAGCACCCTTTAGAGCAGGTGGCTGGCATTTCCTGCCGGCTGTAGCAATTCTGGTTCACCCTCATCCCCATAGAACGGCACGCTTTCCAGCTCGATGTCGGCCACAGCTGCTTTCATTTTCCTTGGTAGAGAAGGGGACTTCGCAGTCGATTTCCCCTGCCGGTCCTCACCCTTCACCCTCGGGCACGCCGCCGCATGGTGCCCCTCCTTGCCACAGCGCAGGCACTGCCCCTTCGCGTAACGCCGCTCCTTCTCCACTTCCCAGGAACGTTGTCCAGATTGGCCAAAGGAGCCCGAGGGGTGGGTGGGCTTGCCATCTCACCCTGATTTTGTTGCTCGTCTCTGCGCAAACACCTTGTGGGCATGCTCAGCCTTTCCAGCGAGCTGGATCCACCCGTACAAACTGTCAGGGTCATCTCGCCCCAGCGACCAGCGCAGCACTTCGGTGTTTAAACCATCTTTGAACAGCTCTATGACAGTTGCCTGCAACCAATCTTCCACCTTCCCTGCTAGCGCTTTAAATTCCAGCGTGTAGTCAGCCACAGTTCTCGATCCCTGCTTGAGTTCTTTCAAGGCACGCTTCGCCCGCTCCTTCGCTAGTAGATCCTCGAAATGATGCTGTAGAGCCCAGAGGAATTCGTCGAATTTCTCCAGTTCAGGGGCTTCCGACTGGCACATCTGTACATACCAGTCCACTGCCCGCCCCTTAAGCTTGGTGGCAATGGTGATGATTTTCGCTTTTTCCAATCGAAAAAGCGACCCCCACTCTTCCATGTACGCCTTGGCATTCGTCAGGAAGAATGAGAGTTTTGTCGGGTCTCCGTCGAACTTGACAGAGAAGTCCCTCAATCCTCCGCCCGACGGGCTGCGTCCCCCCACTGGCGGGTCAGCTGCTCTGACAGGTCCCGTCCGCCTCCGCCCAGGGACGGACGGTGACGCTAGTTCCACCCTGGGAGCCAGATCCCCCTCTTTTGGGCGAGCTCCCCTTCTCCGTTCTGGGGACTGTGCCTGGGAGGAAGGGGTGGAATGCCGCTGGCTTGACCCCTCCCGTACCTCTTTCAGCAAACTCAGGTCCATGCTCATTTTCTGCAGAATGAGCTCCAGAGAGTCCATCTTCGACTCTAGCACCTGGATTCGGTCTGGAGTGGGGGAGTCCCCCCTCGGCAGCACCTGTACCACCGTTGGCGACAGCGGGTATCTCTGCCTCCAGGACGAGCCCCTCGCCTCCAAGAAGTCCCCCCGACTGTCGTCCCAGGTGACCAGCTCGCCCGGGGTCGTGACCGTGGTCTCTGGTGCAGTCTTCATGCCTGTAGCTTCGCCTTCAGACCCCGAGCTCGCCTCCTTTTGAATCGCTGAGAGTTCTCCCAGGGGGGCTCTGTCGGGGTGCATCATGGTAGAATCGGGCTCTCCCTCACTCGACCCCTCACTCTCCACGAGTAGCACATCTGGATCGGTCATCGCCAGCACTCTCCCTCACAGGATCGGACAAACTTGTCCTTTCCTGGATAGGGGCCAGCGGGGTTTGAAGTTTTGGATTCTCAGCTTTATGTAATGGTTGCCTATCCCAAACACTCAGACTCACAAGAGGTTACTTAAATGAAATCTGATTTATTAGGGAAATTATGACAGTTACAGAGAAAGCTGAGAATGACTAAAAGCGTGCCAAATACAAACTAAAAACCCTCGGCTCCAAATGTAATCCCTCCCCCCTACCGGCCATAGCAACCACCCCCCTCCCAGGTGCTGGTAACCGTTTTCTACACATCCTGGGAAAGCAACCTTGAATACATGAGATAACCCAAATACATTCCAACCCAGCAGCCAACAGATAAGAACTCCCCGAAGAGGAATCTTCCTCCCTTCTGAGATCAAACACGTATCAGGCTAATGACATGCGAAACGTTACGATGTACCAAGCACATTGAAACGGTGAACATGACATTAAGCCACGATGTAATCTGCAGGTAAAATGGTTTGTGATGGGAGGGAAGAGAAAAATACCAATCCATGGCAGTGTAATGTATGAAGCTGTGAATCACACTTGCCTGTATCTCTAAAAGCAATGCCTATATCATACGCTCATCCAAATATGCCATTCTATTTTAATATTCTCTGTTTCTCCTTCCACCAGATGTTGGAGCCTTTTTTGAAGAGGGGATGTGGCTCCGGTATAATTTTTCATCTGTAGGAAACAATGTGAAGGATTCAGGGAGCAGAACTCTCTTGAGCTCCAAAGAATCAGAGAACTCTGTACAAGATCTGAGTCTCAATAAAGAAGAGATCAGTTTTAGCTTCAGCACTAGCAAAGCTCCTTGTATCCTGCTGTACATCAGTTCTTATTCTCAGGACTACATGGCAGTGCTGGTGAATCCATCTGGTAAGTAATTTGCCCTTCTTTTTTCCTGCACATATTGCATCTCTATTGTACAACAAAATGTTTGATGGTACTAAAAAGTGATTTTTGAGAACATGTTTTGTATACAGGACAGAAGCACCCAATAGGGACCCCTAGTTGCCTATTGTTCCCTGCTGAATTCCCACACCCTGGTTTTGTGGAATATAAAATATCCCTTGGATTTCAACTTACTGTAACAATCAGCAGGTGACAGGACAATGCCAGTCTTGCCTGATATCAGAAGCTAAGAAGCATTGGCCCTGCTTAATATTCAGATGGGAGACAACCTTGGAATTCCAAGACTAGAATTTAGAAAAAATCTAGAATTTTTAGAACACATGAACAAATTTTTAGAACATGTGGGCAAACCACTTCTATAAGGCAGCCAAAAAAATAAAACCTGCATGGATGCAGTTATCAGCAGTTGAGCATGCTTGAGGTTAACTTTACATAATATTCTATAATGGTGAAGGGTGTGAAAATGTAGAAGTAGGATTTTTAATGGAATAATCTAAGAATGAAATAAAAACTACTCAATTATTTAATACTTCATTTTGTAGGAAATTTACAGGTTCGATACAAACTTGGAGGTGCTAAAGAGCCATACAACATCAATGTAGATCACAGGAATGTGTCAAATGGACAGCCACACAGTGTGAATATCACACGGGTGGGAAAGGACATAGTTCTCCAGGTAAATGCATAGCAATGACTTTTATGGGGGATGGGGCTGAATACAGCATCACTGCTACATATTAAATATCCTGAGAAAATGCAAATTAACAGATAAAATGCAGACAAAAGGTGGGGAAACCATAAGCGATCTATGAATGAAATATATATATGAAACATTTATTCCATTTTTGAAACAGATGATAAAGAATATTGATCAATGAATTATTGTTACTTGTTTCCTATCATTTTTTTTCACACAAGAGTTCTCCTCTGTTATGTTTATAATTGCATCACAGTACAACTGAATATCAAAGAAGAAATGAAGTTTGTGGGTTTATTTATTCTACAGGCCTTGGAGAAGCCTGATTTTTAATTAAAATTTTAATTTTTTAACATTATATGCCATAATCATTTTTAAAAAGCCTTAATATTTAACACCGAGAACTGTGAGGAGCTTCTGAGCACTTGTTTTATTTTGCTTTATTTTATATGGAACTAGCCCCTCTCCAGCCTCTTTCCTCTTTTCTGAAAGGTAAATGTGATCATCCTTACCGTGCCCCATGTCAGATTTTATTTAAAAGAAATATGATATTTATTACTCATTTGTTAGGTTTAAATCCCACCTTTCCTACAAGAATATGACTATTAGGCAGAATCATAATGTGCAGAGACACTGCCATGTCTGCAATAGTACTGAATTTAGAGTGGTACTAAATTTACTACTTTTTATAGTAATAGCATATATTTAGAAATTCCTCCCAAAGGAGTTTCTAAGTCTCAAGTATTACATATTCATTGTGTTCTTAAATATTTTCAATTACAGATTTTTCCTGGATCCTGTCTCTTTTGAGAAAATATAATTAAAATCTCAAACTATAATTGAATATTTTTATTTACTTATTAACCATTTTATACCACTCTGAAGACTCCTAATAGTGTACAATAAAATGTCTTATTATTGGTGGCCATTAAATTCCATTGCTCTGCAAATAACAAACCCATATCATGTTTTTGTTATTGTTAGTTATGCTCTTAGGTCTATTAGAAAAAGCTATACCAAGAATGGGAGCAGTGCAAATCTTCCCCTTCTATTGGTTTACTGCTTCATGGCCACTAGATGGCAGCATATCATAACCTTTAGAAAGACTCCTGCCTGCAAAACAAAAACTTCTGCATTTCCAGGCCAATCAATCACACTCTTTGAGTGCTGCATTTTCCCAGAACTGTTGAGTCTGGCAGCCATTTCATATGGAGACACCATTATTTTTTCTCCTGAACTTGTGAGCCTGTGAGATCTATGATGTGCGTATTAATCCTCCATATATACTGACTACTAGTGTCTGTGTTTCATGGAAATTACTATTTCCTTCCACATTCCTGTAATGGTGGGAAATAATATATACCTACTTAAGCACAGTGATATTCCTGTAACTCCAGTAGAGAGACTTGCTTGTGGTATCGCCCCAGTACACCATAATAAACCATCTCTGATGGTCTGTAACAAAGATAACCTTTATCTTTTTTTTTAATGATCTTGACCATCTGATCACTTTTTTTTACCAGATTAATTTCTACTATAATAGTATACTGCATATCATGTCATAGAATCAGAATCAGTTCCCAAATGCTCTGTACTTTTAATATTGTATTTTGAAGTTTTGTAGCCAAGGTATGTATTTGCCATTAATTTTCTTCTTTGTTTGAGGCATTTGCCATTTGTAGCACTTGGCCAAGAACGTCTGAATACTATCATATAAAACAGCTAACTAACTAACTAAAAGTGTCAATGTAAGCACTGAAAGGTTGCATAGAAATGTACCTCATTTATGCTATATATAGCTCATAATTAACATGGAATTTTGGCAGCTCTTCTACTTGATCATTACTACTTGTAACAGCATGCCAAAATTTATTGGGCTGTGAAATTTACATCCTTGTGGGGTGTTTTTGATTTTTTTAACAAAGAAATCCAAATGTGTTTCTGTTCAAAACAAAAATTGAAGCTGAATGCTCAGGAATGCTCTCTTTTTTCTCTTACTCTCATTTCAGTCTTAGCAAATTTTGGTATCAAAATTTACCATTTGGATCTGCATCAAATCTGAATAGGCTTCTTTTGCAATCTGGTTACTTCTACCAGAAATGGTGGAAAATTAAATGCCTCTCATTTCTAAATTTGCCATTTCAGTTTCTAACTCAATGGATATTAGAAATTATTGTGGATCTTACAGAAGGAGAGCTGTGTTAGTGTATGATGGCAGCTCATGAAAGCTATGCTTTTTAATAACATTTATTAGTCAGAAAAGGTGGTATCAGCTTCCTGGGGTTTTTTTTTGGATTTATGTGACCATGTGAATTTGAGGTGGTGTGGAACTGAATGTGACACCATATTCTGAAGGCTCCTTTTCAAAAGAATGCCCTGACCTTGATTCCCTAGGGTGCTGCCTGTGGTACACTGCTTATCAGGGATGAAACAAGAATATCTGAAAGCAGAGCAATGTAATATCCAGGAAGATCTGATTCAGTAACTTTGTTAGCCTGCAATCTTCAAAGTTTGACATCCTTGTTTTCATGTTTCTCCAGCTGGACCTTTATCCCCCAGCAAGCTATACCTTACCAGGATCATCAAGCCTTCAGTTCAGCTCACTGAAGTCACTCTTTCTAGGAAAAGTAATAGGTAAAAACGCATTTCAGAAATTGCTTATTTATGTGTATATGGATGTTAGCATTAATCAGTAGGTTATTCAACTAACCTTTTTATATACTCCTTTTTTTTTAAACTGTAAGTCATCCAGAATTTAAACTCCCAATTGCTCTGTGTGTGTGTGTGTGTGTGTGTGTGTGTGTGTGTGTGTCAATTGCTTCTTTGATATGAGTCCCATATATGATCAGATAGAAAAATCAATTATTTCAGTTTTTCTTATAGTGATTTGTCTTACATCCTTCATATCTTCAAAAGGCCTGCTTCAGACTTAGACTTAATCGTTTGGCAAACCAATCATATTACTGAGCCAGAGACAATGAACCACCCCATTATTTTCAGAACCCTGCTGCAGGACAGGAGGAAAAAAAAAAGCCATTAATTTTGCTCCATCCTTTATTGGTGGGGTGGGGAGTGGGACAACTATCTTTTTCCATTGCAAATCTATTGAAGCAGGGGCTGGAAAGCATTTGTCCAACCATGTGTAGAATGCCTGTGTGGGTTTAGGAGAAATTTTATGGAAATATAAAGCTGGCAAGAAACAACAGCCCCATTTCTTTCCACCGGCTGTTTCCTATACCCTTTTCCCCAGAATGTGTCCAGGTCTTCTGGCTTGAAATTGCAAATCAGTGGTGGTGGTGGTGACTTTTGCCAAGTTTGATTTTGTATAAGTTTGTACAACAAAAACATCAAAAGAAAAATGTAAATTATTTGAAATGCATTTCATGGATGCACTTCATATTCTTCATTAAATTAAGTGAAAGCAGAGATATCTAAATTATCTCTGTAACCTTTTTGAAATATGATTGGTAAAGCACTCTCATCTGTTTAAGAAAATCATGGGTCAAATGCAAGTATAATATTTATCACAATTCTAATACCAGTAAATGATAACTTGGGAGAGCTGTACTTAGGTTTTCTTACTCCTTAGTTTTTGTTAAAATGCAGCTATGAAGTTCCTGAATTGGTATCTAATTCTGGCAGTGAGTTGAAATGCCAGTGAGTGGCATGAGGACAAGGTTGAATGTATGTCTCAAGAGTCAGGCAAAGTTGCTTTCTCCAGAAATGCTCCACAAAACACAAGAACTTTAGGAACCCAAGCATACTCATGAGAAAACATGAGGCTAAGATGATAGTTGCAAAAAAAAAAAAAACACACCACAGAAAACAAAAGAGATTGGATGTACCAATGCTAATTCCTGAAAAAGAGGTCTCAGATGCTAGATAAGTAAGTAGATGCTCTACTGGAATGTTGAAAAACTGTATAGTCCTTTGGTGTTGTCAATTAATGTGTCACAAAATAGTTGGCATCGGGAGAGGGGTAAGAATGTCTGATGCCATTGCTTAGGGCCTTCAGGGTCCAAGGCACATTCAGCTGCACTCAATGGAGTCTAGATCCTGGCACATCATTCTATCTTGTTTGAGTACACTAACTTCCAGCCAGAGAATAACATTAGACACTGCACTACATCTACACTGTAGATGTGAAACTAATCTGTACCGCAATTAGGGTCAAAGCAGTTACCATCAAATTCAACCAATGATAATAGCATCACTTGTTTCCAGCTTCTGAAGGGCTGCTATTGAAGCTATTCCTATCGATCCCAGTCATTACAAATCTGATTGCAATACAGATTTGTTTCACATCTATAGTGTAGATGTGGTACAGTATATAATGTCATTCTCCTGCTGGAAACTAGTGTACAGTACTCAAATTGACACAATGATGTGACTCAATACTCTGAATTGTTGGGTACAAACAGTCTTCTACCCTACTAGTCTGGTCCTTTGATCTCTGATAAGTTATCAGCAAATGCAAAAGCTCCATCTTATATAAGCTGAATAATTGTGGCTACTCTCTGGAAGCCATGCTAGCCTTATGATCAAGCCAAAGCCAAGATATGGCAGAAATAATAGATATAAAAAGCCAGGAAGCACAATCCTATGTGCCAGTCAAGGTCTATCTGGATGCTCACCCTTTTTCCTTACTCTGGCCAGATACTTAAAGGCAGGTTGAAATACCCAAATATAGGCAGGCTATGACATTAGCATGATTTAACGTTTTGCTTACAGCTGTAGGAGGTATTTAAAAAAATCCTCTTATTGATCGGCTTTCCCCATGCAGAACTGGACATGTTGAAACCACTGCTCATTTTCTTCTGTATTGTCCTTTTATTCTAGATATTTGTGCACGTTATTTGTCCCCAGTCTGATTGTGTGATCAGCCTTTGTCAGCATTTGGAGAATGCCTTGCCCTCTGGGCAATGGCGAGGCTGCTGTGAGTCACCTGCCTTGCCTGCCAGCAGTAGTAGCTTTATTTATTTATTTAACTTATATGCCCACCCAGTCCACCATTGTGACTCTGGCAGTTTTATAAAGTGGACCATACAAATAAGCATTAAGAAAGTGCAATATATATAGTGACCTGTGTCAGAGGATTCTAGTGCTTTTTTTTTCTGTCTCTTGAATGCTGTCACTGCCTACTTATCAGAATGAAGGTTAAAAATCAGTGTTGGATGCTGAGATCAATATAGAGTGATAGATGGAATTAACTGAGAGGACTTTATTTGTCAGGACACACTTCAGATCTAATCACAGTGCTGTAGTATTCTTCATCATATTGTTCAATGATCAGCCTTGTATATAGTATTTAATAGCATTTGTATAATTAAAGATTCAATAATAATGTAAATGAAAGTCTGCCTTTTTAAGGATGACTGCTAGTTAGCACTTCAGCCAAGACCACTTCACTTGCTTGCCAAATTGGGCACCAACTGCTGAATATTTATTTTCTCAAAATAAATGTATTAGCATTTAAGCCTCCAATTAACATGTTTAAGACATGACCTTGGTTTGGTACAAGAATAATAAAGTTATGCCCTTGAAATTCAGTCTGATTTTCACTACATGAATTTCTTCAGAAATTACTTAGCAGAGCATCCAATCAAAACAAAGTAACATTTTCCTTCTTATTAAGAGACTCCCAGCAACTCAAATCAACCAAGTGCCCAATTATTTCTAGACTGATTCCACATATTTTATCACTGCACGTCAATGAGAATTTCTCTGTCTATGGAGTAAGAAAAGTGAATAAAAGTATATAACGCCATGTTTTAATTCAAGAGAACTCCACTGGTGCTTCAACAAAACAAGTCATTGGAAAGGATTAAGGCACCAATGAATTGAGTAGGAGTTGTCAAAAATATATCCTGCTCTTGTTCCCAGCAGATATAATTTTTAAGAACTTCTAATACACATCTTAGTTATAAATGTTCCCATCAATTCTTCATTTACTTTGCCAGAGCTCATCTAGAGTCTGGAGGTTAGGTAGAGGGTCATCTTGGTTGAGTGCTCATAAGACATTACATTCATTTAGAAGTTAACAAATTCAGAGTGTGGAGCTGCTTAAAGGATCAGATGTAAAAAGATGTAAAAAAAGAATAAAACATGCAGATAAAACATATTCCATTAGCTGAGCTGTGTCTGGGGATATAAGAAAGGAGAGTGGGTTCCTATAATCTCCATTTTCCTCCATTTTCCAAGCTTTCCCAGGCCTCCTCCACCTTATTGGGCTTCTGAAGGGCTGTAAAGACCTGGTTCTTAAGGAAGGCATTTGAGGATATGGATGTTTAGCCTATCATTGCAAGATGGCATTATCATGATTTGTGGAATGAGCTTTATTCACTTTTTAAAAAAACTAACCTTATGGTATCCTGTAAGCTACTTAGATCCTATGGGAAATTAGCAGGATTGAAGCCCAAATAAATAAAGAAACTTCACAAAGGGAATCCTAAAGCATTCCTAGACTGAGAACTGGAAAACAAATTCATGTTTTAAGGCTTGTCTAGCCCTCACTTAAGAAGGCTTATCATTTTTTCTATTTTACTGCATCCTTGTTCATGCCTACTGGATCTTTCTGAACATTAAAAAGAAGTCTGTGTGTGTGTGTGTTTGTGTGTGTGTTTGTGTGTGTGTAGTGAGATTGCTGTGTTAGTCTATGGTGGCAAAAAAATAGGAATCAGAAAAGTCTGCTACCAGACTCCTGATTTTCTCTTTCTCTCTCTTCTTATGTGATTTTGAGGCCAGGTTAGTCAGAGCATGTAAGAACACATGTAACAACTCATTAGAATTAAGAATAGCAGATTGGTCCTGGAACAATCTGTGCTGTGTAAAAGTTGTGATAATTCATAATTGACTTATAGCACTGTGTGAAATGTGGTTTTCCTGGGGGGAAAAATCCATACCGTCTCATAGTAATTTCCTATCTTCTTTCAGCCAAATGCTTTTTTCCAATTATCTCAGTCCTATCACAGAAATTAATTCTACATCTAAATTAATGTTGTGTATGAGGTGCTAGAAATGAGATGATAGTTTTTCATAAGAGAAGAATTAATCAACCAGCAGTATTTTGTAACTGATAAAATATTGGACTTAGAAGTTCAAATCCTGAACTGTTGTTAAGGATTCTTAACTGAATGACTTTGGGCCAGACATCCTCTCTTAGACCACTTAACTCACAGGGCTGTTGTGGGAAAAGCACTATGCATGCTGCCTTGAACCCTCGGAGAAAAGATGAGCAACAATCAGTTCTAAAACAGAAACTATTTTTAATGGTTTGTTATCTCAGGTGAAATCATTTTTGAAGATCTGGGAATTATTGATGCCTCGTCATATCCTCTTCAATCCATCTACCTGGCATTCAAAACAAAATGAATTCTACTCCTAGTTAGATATATTAATGGTTTAGAATATTCCAAGCTGAAATATTAAATAACTGATAATTATTTAATTGATTCATTTCATGCAGTAGATGTTTGATAATACAACATACAGGAGGCCATTGGGTTAAGAGTGACCTCAGGTTAAAACTAAACTAACATAACAGCCAACCCCCATGCCAGAAAGTCCATTATTTCATAGATATCTCGGTGAAATCCAAATGCTACAGATATACCCAAGAAGAAAATATGCAAATTTTATAATAGAAACAACTTTTCCTGTTCATTTCAGTCCAAAAATGTGGCAATAATATGACAAGTTTTTCCATATAAGCTAATGTTCTGATTTCTGAGTTTCATATTCAATAGCAAAATGACCGCAAGGTAATTAAACATTATCTCAAATGTTGTTGCTGTTATTGTCTTAACCTTACTTTAAGATCATAGGAATCTTATTTCACATTATTTAAAGAAACCCTTCACTGATTTACCAGAAGAGTGTTATGATTGAAGTTAGGACATTTAAGCTTTTGATGCCAGAGGTCACATAAATAATTAATCTCGTCAGTTTCCTATAGAGGTGGATCATTGTCTTAGGAGCCACAGTTAACTCATTCCAGTCTCCACCACTGTGGAACTTCGGAAGGAGAATGAAGTAGACCAATATACAGAGCAGTCCCAAGAGGGGCTGGGAAAGAGCTACCCAGCAGGTCTGCCATCTCATCCCCGGCCCTGCTGGCATTTTCAATCCTCTTCCCCTATGGCAGCAACAGGGAAGTCATTTAGTCATTACCCCTTTTGGGGGAGAGAGAAACAGTTTGATAGCCAGCAGATCTAAATCTGGACCTTCCTGCCTAACCATAGAATGCTTCAGTTTGGTCTGTACTGACTGCTGTCATGAGCTGAACTGCTGGCAGCCACTGTCCTTATGCCCAGGGATGCTTCTGTCTCCCCATACAAACTGGCAGAGAGCCTCTATGCTTCACTCTTACCATCTCTGGCTATCAGCCTTAAGATTGGGTTCTTAGATTACAAGCATAATAGCAACCTAACAAATGAAAAATAAAAGCATCCTTAAAGAAAAAATTATATATATACAGTATATCTCCCTCTCAGATATAAGAATGCAGTTTCTCCCCTCTTTCAAGGGGAGAAAGTATCCAAGGTCTGTTGTTAACTATGTTGCCAGGGAGATAGAAATGGAGACCACTGAAGGGGTCATTAGAGCTTGTAAATAGGAATATTGATTGATGAATCTGTCAGCTAGTAATTTGCAAAGCAGTAGCTCAGCAGGTGTATACAACATATGTGAAAATTGCTGTTATTTTTATATTCTTACTTTTAGTTGTTAATGTTCTACTTGAGTGAGCTTATTTAATTCATTACATTTGTATCCTGACTTTCCTCCAAGCATTTAAGATTGTGGACCTGAGTTTCTAAGAACCAGAAGGTGACTGGTAGCCCTTTGTCAGATTAACACATTTTATTAAGAGGCATAAGCCTTCAAATAATAAATATGTGTTAATCTGAATCTGAAAAGGTACTCTCAGACTCTTTCTTACCATAGATTAACACAGAATGACATGACTCTCCTCATATCCTGAGTTTCTAAAGAAATCTCCCACCTTTGGGGTTGTCCTGTGTCTTAGCATGCCATGGTAGCAGCTTTGTGTATCTCCAGGGCATATTTTTGGTTGTTCTCTTACCTGTACAATCATCACAAGATCATAGGATGTTAGTTCCCAGTACCTGTATGTACAGCAATTGAAAGAATCCTTTTGCAAAGTGTTCTGGTGGAAGTGAAGCTCCTCTTCAAAGCATTAAAGCAGGTACCTGCTTTGTAAGGCTGGCATGGTTGCCTTGAAGACTGTTCCCAGTTGTCTACATGTGTGTATGTGTGCCTACATGCACAGCCCCTTCATTTCACTGGTGATTTCATCAGAAGCATGGTCTGTACATGGACAACTACTTCCAGACAGCCAGAGGCAGACTACGAAGCACCCACACACACACCGGCCTTACAAAGGATGTAGTTGCTGTAACACTTAGAGAGGGAACCTTCCTTACACTCACATACTTTATGATGAAATAATGTTTCCAGATGCCTTGCATAGCCCTAGTTCATGATATAAATTAGGGACCTGAAATCTTGTTCAAAATCTGTAGCAGGCTTTTTAATGCCAGATCATAAATTTATTGAAAGCAAAAAATAACTATTAAAATATTCCATGTAACTTTTTAAAAAATTGTGATGTTTCTGATAATAATTGGGCGAGCTATATGAGGCTATTCTCCTGCTTCACTCTGAAGCTATTCCCTACTGTTTCTGCTTTTAGAAAAGGAGGTTAGGTCTTCCTGTTGAGGTGAACTTTAGAGTTGTACTAGTAATAATGTTGGTTATTTTAAAAAAAACATTTTCTTAAAATGCCTATATTTTATTTTAGCTACTAACTGCCTTGAGTAATATATAATTTGAAGCAATAAATGTAATAATCTGTAACAGAAACCCCTATCTACTATCAAGATGACAGTTCATTATGAATGCTAATAAAGTGGAGTAATGTCTCAAAATCTGATCTCACGTGGAATCAAACTCTATTATCCATAGTCATTTAGTTTGAGTGGAGATTACCCTTACCATATAGATTGCCCCAGATAATAGAACTGGGTCAAGTATTTCATGTGAAACTCTTACCTCAAGTAATAATATCCTTCCTAATATTTCCTTCACAAAGTGGAGCTAGGTTCCGAACTTGTCTCTTTAATTTAATTTAATTATTCTTTTTCTCAGATCCCATTCAAAACATCTAACCAGGCTGTCCCTTTTTCATGTCACCCTCCACTTACATTCAATACTCTAACAACAGGTGTATAGGGTTTTTTTTGAGCATATTGCTTAGTAAACTCACCAACCAGCTAAAAGTACAGTGCTATTTGGATATGTTTATTATTATCAGCAAGTTTTTAAAGAAACTTACAAATAAACTAAACTCATAATAACAAAAATAAATATTATTATCTTAAACATTCCTTTATTGCTCCATATATTCAGTAGTTGGGGAACAATGTGTTAAAATATATACTTGAACTAATTATCTGCCACTTTCCAGTTTTTAAATAGCACTTGTGGGGGGAGATCAAGTTAGGACCATGGTTTTAACTGCATTGAGGCTATTTGATTCACATATAAGTGGACTGTATTCTGAATGTTGGAGAGCCAGTCTGGTGCAGTGGTTAAGGCATCAGGCTAGAAACCAGGAAACCATGTGAGTTCTAGTCCTGCCTTGAGCACAAAGCCAGCTGGGTGACCCTGGGCCAGTCATTCTCTCTCAGCCCTAGGAAGGAGGCGACGGCAAGCCACTTTTGAAAAACCTTGCCAAGAAAACTGCAGGGACTTGTCCAGGCAATCCCCAAGAATCGGACATGATTAAACGGATTAAAAAAAAAATCTGAATGTTAGCTATTTAATAATGGAAGATTATTCTACCTTTTATATAAGAGGTGCTTTTCACTTTCCTTTTCTTTTTTCTTTTTTTCTTTTTTGGTGGTATTTCATCACAAGCACACATCTTTTGGCCATACTTGTTGGGATTTATGAAATTCTGTATAAGAAAAAAACAGTTCAGGCAAAGTAAAAGACATGGACTGGATTTTTGTCCTCAAATATAGTGCATGTATGCATTCATTCTTTTAAATTCTTTAGTTGTGTATTTATATAAGAAATGAAGCCTAACTGATAACTCAGTGATGACATTCCAATTTTTCTGCAATCAAAAACAACACATTCAATATTGGAGTCCAATATTACAGAGAAGGCATTGCAACAGGGGTAATCTTGTGTACTTAATAAATCCCCTGTTCCCACAGCAAAGAGCATTGGCTGAACACAAAACATTTCTGATTCATTTCTACTTCCTGTGCTTATTTCTTCTGGAATAATGCACTCAGCACTTATTTTAACAGAAAGAGTATATTGATTCTACTGGTTAACAAGAACTCAGAAAGGGATACCTGTCTTCTAATGCCTTTTTTGTACCTTTGAGTCCATTTTTGACTCCTGGAGACTGCCTGGACTAGTCCCTTGCAATTTTCTTGGCAAGATTTTTCAGAAGTGGTTTGCCATTGCCTCCTTCTAGGGCTGAGAGAGAGGGACTGGCCCAAGGTCACCCAGCTGGTTTTTGTGCCTAAGGCAGAATTAAAACTCATGGTCTCCCAGTTTCTAGCCTGATGCCTCAACCACTACACCAAACTGGCTCTCTTGTTTTTAGCCACTCAAAATTAATCACTTCAGAAATATAGGAAAAATATCAATTTCCACAATGCTTCTAAGTCAGCTTTCCCAACCTGATGTCCTCCAGATGTGTTGGACTAAAACAATGAAATATTGGACTCAGATATTGGAATTGTTGCTTTTGATTGTAACGAAATCTTCTAATCTGAAATGAAATGTCATGAATAAAATATCAGCTAGTTATCACTTCCATGTAAATGTTAAGATTTTTAAAAATGCATACATGTGTAGCTGTATTTAAGGAGCAAAAATCCAGTCCATGTTTTTCACATTTCCTGCACAGTTTTTTTTTTTCTTATACTGAATTTCTACTAAAAGAAATAATATCCCAATTGCTTAAAAAATCCAGCCCAGATTTGCCATCAGCTCTTCACCTGCATTTCTCTGTACTCGATATGTGTATGTGTTTGTGAGTGTGTGTATGGCTTACTATTGGCTGCAGTCATTCAGCAGGATATTCCTCCTGCCAACAAAAGAAGAGGCTTATATATAAAGGTTCTCCAAGTCAGGCTCTTGGCTATCTCCACATGAAAGAAGTGATTACCGAAGGGAGCAGCAGTGAGGGGAGGAAAGAAAACCAGGTAAGGGTATAGGAAAATATTCTCGGCTCTTCTTGGTGTATGAGCTCTTTCTTGCTCTCTTCCAATCCTAAACTGTCCATGCATTCAGTTAGAAAAGGCTTTCTTGATCTATAAACTCTATTTTATGTGCAAATCTCATTTAGGTTGATATTTCACTTTAGCAAAAGTGATTTTGTTTTCTTTTTTTCTGGACACTAGAGTGTACCTTGCAGCTGGAATTTCTGTTTTAACAGGACATAGGAATAAAATTCCAAAAAGGATGCAATGTGAGCCTCCTAAAGCAAAATGACAGGCTCTCTGAACCTTGGAGACTTAACACATGAATTGTTCCATGAGCTTTCATAGAAATGAATCAGCTGAGATCAGTCTTCGGTTTAAACAAAGCTGAATCATGTATACATTAGCTGACTTAGTATTTATTAAATCCTTAAGATGCATAATGTAGAACTCGATCCTAATTTGCTCAGAACATGGAACATTTATTCAGGTGATGAAACATGCCAACAGGAACAAAAGGAATGTAGCTGCCACAAATGTGATCCTCTCCCACCTGTAAGGTTTCTACAGAATATGGGTGTGTAATGAGGTGATAAAATAATTAATATGTATGCTAGTTTTGTTTCAGTTACAAGACATTAATAGCTTTCAGATGCAATTTTTTGGGATAGTCATTCCAATGAAGGCTTAAAACATTTGACTGACACATATAACAGAAGATCAAGAGAAATAGACAAAGACAGTCTATTAAGAAAATAACTAGCTAAGACATCACATCTTATATGTTTTCTGAGTATATACATCTTAAATGTTCACAAATTACATGCCAGCTTTTTAAAAACTGCAGCCTTAGTGTGGAAAACCAAAAACAATTGACCCCAGTACCGATAAAAACGGATAATCTTATGCTATAAGCATTTTTACAGTATATCCATCCACTGTGCACTAAGAACCCTTGAGGCTTAAACTAGTCTAAACTTCAATTCAGTAATGTAGTTAATTGCCATAAAATGTGATTAAGGTTACTACTTCAGTGGTCTTAAAATAGATGAGGCAGTGACATGCTAGATGGAGTTTCCCTATTAGAGGCAGGGAAGCTAAATTGCTGAATGCTTGAGCAAACAATAGAACATGGCAGTGATTCTTCCCTATGCTTGTTAGCTTTCCAGTGGTATCTGGCCAGCAGTTGTTGTAAATATAGTTCTGAACTGGTTGGATTCATAGAGCTTGGTTTCACTACCATTATACACCCAAATGATCCCAAACCTACTGTACCTTTTTCCTGCTTTGTCCTTATAGGCCTCAGTTCTCAATGCTATCATCATGGTAGTGTAATCTCTTGTCAGAGGAACTGCAAACATGCTGGAGGACTAGGGACCTATCTGTACAGTACCTTCTAGGGAAGGGAAAGGTTCCATTGATTTTCCCTCTATTCCAGGAAGAAATACAGTGTTAGAGAATGACCATGGTGGGCAAATATGGTGGAACAAAACCCAAAATTTTCATTCTCTGAGGCGATTAAGAACCACATTTTGTTCTGAATATTAGCATGTGCCACTGTCAGATTGCAACCAAGGGCTCCGGGGTGTCTCTAAAGCAAACACAGGGTTTTCCTCATGTGTGATCTGATCCAGTCAGGCAGTTACTTGTGTTCTTAAGACCAAATTGGTATTATGTCCTTCCAGGACTTTTCTCTCATACTATAACATACCATAGAGTATGTATAAGTTAAAACATGCATTTAAATCTTAACACGTAGAACATACTCATCAAAGTACAGAGCATAAGAAAAGAGGAAAGAGGACAAATCAATTTGATATTTTACTCATAAGGAGAAGAACCATTTTCTCTGGGTTTAATCTGACAAAAAAGATATTATATTGCTAGCTATTCACAGTGAACATTCACTTACCTTTTTTTGCTGTTCCTTGTTTTTGCCTCATTTGAATTAGACAAGCATCAATCATTTTGGTAGCCAATAATGTAGGATTTTGTAAACTCTGTGGATTCAATTTACAGTCCTTTCAGGGAACCAAATTAAATGGCACAGTTAACCAAATTAAATGGCAGAGTTTGCATGACACTTTCTTTGTGTCTATAGTCTTCCCATCCCCAAGATCTTTAGACTATTTAATGTTGCTACCCTATGAGCACCAATAACCAAATAAGTTGCCAACCTAGTTCCCACAGCAGCCTGTGCTGCTGCTTCATTTCACCAGTTTTTCTGGTGGAAGTGTCTTTTTTGCATGCGCACACATGATGATTGTGCTTTGTATGACAGATTCAAAGGAAGATTTTGTTGAAGGATCTGCAGAGACCTAATATTTGCCAGTCATAATATTCACATGACATTTAAGTTATCTGCCATAAGAAACAAGCATATGGGAAAAGTAACTATATTCCATACTATAAATGGCATTGATAGTCAATTTCTTACATATTTTCAAAGAAATCAGTAAAACTCTAATCATAAGTTCTTCTCTCTGGTATTCTCAGAGTGGGTGAGATATGAATGTCTTTCAAGGTGTTATGTTGCTGTTATAAATTTTGCCTGTTTCCTATGATATGACTATTTTTTCAACATTTTCTGAAGATCTAAAAAAAATACTGAGGAAGGATTGTGATGTCACCCACATAACTGTTAGGGAACTTTATGATGATGGGGTTGGGTTTTCATAAGAAAGAGTGGAGAACAGTGAAATATGAAATTCTCAGGCCTTATCTGAGAATTATTACTTGTGATATTTAGTCTTTATTAAAATTTCAACATTTTCACAAATGTGAGTTAGTGTTTGGCACTCTCTAAATGTGAGTCAGTCATCCAGAGATGACTGAAGTGCTAAATATGTTACATTTTCAGTAATTCCTTCCAAAAATATAGAATTGTAAGCTGTTCTGAGCAATTGTTTAAAGGCCATGGTAGAAAACACAAATAAATACCTTCGAATTATGAGACCTACTACAAATTAAAAATTGAGGTGAAAAATTACCTATAACTTCTAATTAATCTCCTTTACGTCTTTATATTAACTACTGTATATCTGTATCCGTTTATGAATAGAAAAAGGCTTGTGATTTTACAGCCAGGATAGAAGAATACAGTACACTATTTGCCATCACTCTCCTGCCCCATCCCTCTCCTGTTTCTATGCTCTTTGCATCAGATTTGCACTCCTGAGTAACACTGCTTCGGTTTCTTTCTTCCCGCATCCTCAACACTCATCCAGTGCTGTTACTTTCAATCTTTTGATGCTAGATTTCTTCTAACATCTTTCTCTTTCTCCACATTCCACCCAAGTTCAGTTAGTTTTCCAGGAAAGGTGAGTCCTATATCATCCTGAAAGTTTGCATGCTTAATTCAACTCTTAGCTCAGTCATTTTATTGGCAAAAATTATAAGCCAACATTACGTCCATAATTCAGGGAGCACTCGTTCACTCTTGTACCATTTGAGCTTTGTAGCACTCAGAGCCAATAATGGGTAACATTTTCTATATAATTGTCCAAATAAATTCATTTACTGATCCTCAGATGGCACAGGACACATTTTTCTCTTATTTCTTTTTCACTGACTGATGTCTTGTGACTATGGCCGCAGTGGAGCTCTGCACATTTCATTGAAGAGGCACAATAGACTTCACTATGGAGTTGGCTAGTTTAATCTACTGGGCAAGGAACCAAGGAACTAAAAGATAGCTGTGAATGCAAAATGTGTATCTAATATGAAGCAATCGACTTAGAAACTAGAACATCAGAGACAGATTTATGGCTGCAGTCTTATCATTAACATACAGTATATATTTCCAGTGCATGTCTACTATGCACATGTATTTGGGAAATTTCTGGAAACATAAAATGTTACTAGGGCAAATAAAAGTGATTGAAAGTATTTTTTTTCCTTCAAAAGTTTCTAAGCTGATTAAGCTACTGATTAACCCACCCACATTGTTCTCCTTCTCATACCTGATAATTTAAGCAACATAAATCAAGAGGAACGCCTTTTTAAATCTGTGGCAAGGTAGATTCATGATCCTAGATATCCCAGAATTAGACTATCACTAATTTAACTGACATGGCTTCATCTATAGTCTCAGCTCTGTAGCTGTAATTTTATGAGAGTAGAAAAAAATGTAAATTCTTTGAGAGTAGAAAAAATGCCTTTATGTAACTAAAATTTCTGTTACACACCAGCCTTATTTATTCATTACATATTTATTAGAGATTTCATTATACCCTATTTAATTGGAATCCTGATTCAGCAATTCAGAACTAACTTTTATCTTAGAATGGTTTAACTTCAAGTCAGTTGGAAGTTTAAGTTATGATTTGGAAATCTATAGTCCCTAAATGCTGTTGATACTGAATATCCATGAATATTCTGTATATTTTCCTGTCTGGCCTAATGAAAGGTGAAAGATCCCCTGTGCAAGCATCCAGTCATGTCTGACCCTTTGAAGGGATACCGCTTTCGTGATGTTTTCTTGGCAGACTATAGCAGGGTGGTTTGCCATTGCCTTCCCCAATCGTCACCTTCCCCAGGGTACTCATTTTACCGACCTCGGAAGGAGGAAGGCTGAGTTGACCTGAGCCAGTTACCCGAGAATCCAGCTTCTGCTGGGATCAAACTCGGGTCATGGGGAGAGTTTCGGTTGCAATACTGCCACCTACCACTCTGTGCCACATGAGGTTGGCTGTCTGGCCTAATAGGTACCACTTAATGGGGAGATGCAGCATGCTGAATGTCAGACAACTAGAGGTGCTGAGTTTTTTTTTTCCATTTGTCCACTAATTTTAAAAGGGAACTGCTGATAAAGTGTTTATCCCTTGATAAATTTGGATGAAATTTGAGGGCAAAATAACTCCCTCTGGGCCAGTTTTCATTTAGGGACAGCTGATGTATGTATCTCTCAATGTTTGAAAGGATACTTGTTACAAAAATGACATAGCGTAGCCTTATCTAAGAAAAACATGTCAGAGGGATTGTTAGGTTTGAGCCTGCTTCTGACTCTGAAAATGAAATTTATCCGGAGTCAGAAGGGGAAAACGAAACTTTACAGGAAGGACTTGAAGAATCAAAACCAAGAAGTGACTCAGCAGAGCAGGAGAAATCGCAGACGCTGATTGGGCAAATCTCCGGAGGGAGATTTGAAACCTCCAATCAGTGCTCGAGAGAGGAGAGCAGAGAAGCACGTGAAACAGAAAGAAGCCCGACTGGCTGCTAAAGGACAAGGGTGTGAAAAGGAGCGAATAAAAAGGCAGGTGTGCCAAGAGCAAGCCGCTGGAGACAACTGATCCTTCAAGCTCACAGCACCTGAGGAAGAGTCCTTACCAGTGTTAGAAGCCTTGCCTGTAGCCAGAGTGGAACCAGCGCCAGCACCTTCTGCCATCGCAGACCAGCTTCCTGCACAAGTCACTCCAGTCGAGCCTCTCCTTGCCATCCCTGCTGAGCACAGCCTCTCATCCAGCTCCAGGCCTTGCCGCGTCGTTCCAGCATGATCCGGGTGTGCCTCCAGATCTCAGCCTTGCCTGGATGCTTTGGTCCAGTCCAGCCTTGCCTCCAGATCTCAGCCTTGCTTAGATGCTCCAGTCCAGTCCAGCCTTGTCTCCAGATTCAAGCCTTGCTTAGATGCTCCGGTCCAGTCCAGCCTTGTATCCAGATCTGAGCCTTGCCTAGACGCTCTAGTCCAGTCCAGCCTTGCCTCCAGAGCCAAGCCTTGCCTAGATGCTCCAGTCCAGTCCAGCCTTGTCTCCAGATCCGAGCCTTGCCTAGATGTTCCAGCCCAGTCCAGCCTTGCCTTCCAAGCTGAGCCTCGCCTAGACACTCCAGTCCAGTCCAGCCTTGTCTCCAGATCTGAGCCTTGCCAAAAGGTTCCAGCCCAGTCCAGTCTTGTCTCCAGATCTGAGCCTTGCCAAAAGGTTCCAGCCCAGTCCAGTCTTGTCTCCAGATCCAAGTCTTGCCTAGATGCTCCAGCCAAGTCCAGTCTTGTCTCCAGAACCATGCCTTGCCTAGATACCTCAGCCCAGTCTTGTCTAGCCTCTGTGTATCAGCCTGATCCAGCCTGCGTTCCAGGGCACAAATCTGAGTGTTCAGCCTCTCCTTTGCCACACACTCTAGCTTCTTCCAGTCTTGCAGCTTCAATCAGAGGATTGGTCAAGTTCTGCCTCGCTGTCTTGCCATGGTCTGACCCTGCAGTGTTGTCTGAGTGTCCCTTGCCACCTGGGTGGACTTGATTGTTTATACAGTCTAATCTATTGCAAGAACTTTCACTTTTGTAAATAGTTAATTCAATAAAGAATTTTATTAGTAATTCTGCCTGGCCATCTCATAGTCTGAACAGGACAGGGATAGCAGTGGTTCTTAAGGAAAGGTAATGTTAAAACTTGGAGGTGGGGACATAATGCTTTCTTTCCTTCTTTTCTCTTCTGTTTTGGGGGAAGGAAAGACAGGGCCTATGAAAAGAGCATACATCGCAGATATGTCCCTAGTAAAAAAAAAACTGCAAGAACAGATGCAGAAGCTAGAAAATGATGAATAAGACTCAGTTCAGAGAGGATGGTAGGGAGGGTGTGCTGGTGGGTGATAGATATAACAGAACAAGTAGCAGCAAAGGAAGGAGGACTGTATTTTCTGAACATGAAATGCTACAGTCTCTTTAAAGTTTTAATTTTGTGCTCCTATAAGGGAGGGAGGAGAGAGAGAGAAAAGAAGGACAGAATACTAGACCTGTCTTGTGGTATCTTATTTCAACAGCCCTCCCTAAAACAATGCAGTTAGAGGTACCAGGTAACATCATTCACTGTGAGTAGAAACTTGAGCTGTCACTCATAAAATTCCTCTCCAACTTGATGTTTTCCTTAGCTGAAATGCAGAGGCAGAAATGTATCAGTTTCTGCGAGTGCACAATAAATGTGTCCCTGTCAATTCTGAGGACACTAATGATGCTTTGAAAGGGTTCAGATTTGAATTCAATTCATTTTGGTGAAGCATCATTTCAGTTTGGATAGCTATAGAACCTGTTCAAATTAGCCATTTGGTTTTCAACTGGGATTCAGACTAATCTTAAGTACACCTCTAAATATATTCCTGTGCCCTCCTCCTATAAATCATTTTATCTTCTCAACCATCTTATAATGGAGTGTTTGGTGACTGCTCAACCTAAATGACCCTTTGAGCTTCATGGATTAGGGTAGATTTACAATGAAGTCTCATTGTCCAATAGCAATTAAAACAGCATGTAAGTCCAGTAAATTAAAATAAATACAGTTGAAACTCTCTCCATTATACCACAATATTTATGTACAATATTCCTTTTCTGAAAGTAATAATTACAGCCTCCTTACACAATGATAACATTAGTGTTTGGTTGCACTTGGAAGTGATCTGTAGCATTATGCTATTTAGGAAGATACTTTGTGAAAACAAACAAGGGAACAAGGCTTCATTTTGCATGGCTAACTTGTTCCTCCTACTGGCTCAAGAAGCAAATAGTGGTTCATAATTGAATAGGGCACTTAACTGATACAGTTCATCATAAGTTATTTAGAGATCATTTTGTTTATTACAAACAGCCTAAGTGTACTTGAGATAATTTGTAATTGATACCTTGTAACTGCCCAGCAAATGGGTACTTATTATTATTGGAAATAAATGTGACAAGCTATATAAATAGGAACAAAACAATATAAATTGAGTGATAAGAGCCTGCGTCAAACGTTTGGCCCATTTACTATGTGTTCCTACAGGCAGAGATATGATGAGCAGGTGATTTCTGAATTAGTGTAATCTTCATAAGAATAACAAGGGGCAGGTGGCATTTGCAAGGGAAAATGTTTCCCTTCTCCTGCTGGTTTTACTTTAGAATGCCTGTGGTGTCATTCTATACATCAGCTTGTAAAGAATCTCTGTGATTTCTGTAACCATACATGGAAGATACTCAATCAGAGGTTTGTGCTATATCCCAAGTAGATTTGCAAATGCAACACAGATGTTCAGTGTAATATTATATCTTACCTTTATAAAAAGTAAATAAAGATTTAAAGATTTATTTATTAATTTTCAAAAAGTTACACGATGTGTTTGTTCTTTTGGCTCATGGAAGAGGCCAGCACATTCACCCCTGAACTGAATTTTCTTTCTGGCCAAAAAGAGAGAGAAAAGCTCCATATGGGTGTTCTCATTTTAGTGGAGGATTTGAGCCTAGTCTGCTTTCTGGCAGAGAAGGTCATCCCACAGGACAGATCTTCAGCTGTAATTCACATTACTCACTATCCAATCTACTGTCTGGCACTATTTTCCAATGTATCATTTCCCCCCTCCCCTGCTTTTAAGGTGGTTTGTCAAAAATCACAGCTTCTGTTTGCTGTTGGGTAAAATGTATTTTGAACCCATAATTTAATTCCTAGGATGAGTGAGTTCTGTTGCAAGGAGGGGACAAAATGGGGAAACTGCACCTCCTTTGATACTATGGAGGATACACTGAGGCTGGACAGAAAGATGTAAGGATGCAAAGAGTTTGATCAAATCCAGCAACGAGTTAATTGCTTAATTATATAAGGATGAAAGAATTAGTGGCCCAGAAAATGTTTGTTTCTAAAAGAATTTCAAATAGTACACGCACACAATGATTACTAAATTTTCAAGATTCAGCTGTGATTTAAGTCCACACTTGATAGCTCAGGGGTGAGCATCATAAGGTCCTAGGGCAGCATGCAGACTTCTTTTCTGTGGCACAATTTTTGTACTGTTTTGAGGTAAGAAGCTGAGAATATACCACAATTTTTCACTACAGCAGTCTTACAGAAATTTAAAAATACCCCCTGTAACATCTTGCCTCCATTCACTTTGTATCGTAGCTCCAAACCCAGTGACCCCAACCATCAAAAGGGGATCCCTCCCTCCCAATATCTGTAAGACAGTTTCCACCATTTCTGACTTCCTTGTCTTGATTTGATATGTGCCTCCTTGTCATGTACTGAACATGTACACAAACCAATATTGTGGTTTACTCTTTTATCATTCATTTACTGAGTAGTGATTACCTTTCAGAACAAAATACACCACTACCATAGTATCTCACATGTAGATAGGGCTCCAGTATCCAGAGGCCCTCAGAGCCAACTTTACTCATAGTCACTAAAAATTAGTGGGATAATTTTTGTGCTTAACACAGTTTTAAAAAAGCATGAGCAGGAGACCCAAATACTTGCTTTTCTAGCTTGTAAATGAAATTGTATAGTCCCAGATGAAATCTTGACTGTTGCTTTCCAGATAAATCCTGCCAGAACATTCAACCACAATCCTTAGCATATTTTACTCTAAAGGTAAATCCACACTTCCTGAATAACAGTGGGCTTTGCTTCTGAGTAACAGATTGCATGAAACAAGAGTTCACTCATTGCTCCCTGAGAAGACAACCTCTTAAAGAGGTACCCACACAGCTCCCCTCAATTCCATGGATTCATGTTGCTTTTCCTCATGACATTGTGCAATTATGTCTTCTTTATAACTCAAAAACAGTGGTATTAGAATTTGAACTGCATTACTTTAACCAATGGAGTATTATACTTTTAATGCACTGCTGTGTGAATAGATGTAATGCTCTGTCTGCATGTAGACAAAGTACATAGAGATTAAGTTAATTATTTATTTATTAATTAAATTTATATCACCACCCATCTCCCCCAGTGCGGGACTCTGGGCGGTTTACAATAAATAGCTTTAGAACATAGCCAGATAAAAATTACATTAAAATATACATAAAAGCAAACATGAAATCCAAGTGGAGATGGATCACTAAGTTGTCTTCCAGATAACTAAATATGAATGTGATATTCACTAAGAAAGCATATAAAGGTCTGGGAATCTGAGTGGCTGCAGAGTCTTTAGGCAGAATACTTTTTTAACCTGAGACTTGAACTGTAATACAAAGGATTGAAGTTTAGAATTCTGCCCCCTCTTTGTAATATATAAACTAGCTCTTAGATAGAGGCTAAGGAGCTGCTTTTTCTAGATTCCTTTTTAATAAAATGACAAGGTGACACATCATACATAACAGTGGCTGTATGAATTGTAGACAGAGCTGCAAAACATATGAAGATTTGTTTCTTTTTTGCTTAGATCAACCTAGTTGTGGCTAAGGGTAATAGGAGTTGAACCAACAAATCTGGAGGGCCCACAACTGGCCACCCTGCCTTCAGTCATGATGGATTGTTCTTCTTATATGCCTTAAGGATTATGAGAACTCCTGAAATTCTGTGTGTGTCCACAAGGCCATATTTGTTTTAAAACACTAATAAAACTCCATGGAGAAGTCTATGCTACAGCTTCTTCTAACAAGAGCACTGACCCGTCAGAAATTGGATTAAGGTTGGCCTTGGGAAAAATTCTAGCATGGGCTTCTTACAGTGAGAAAGGAATGGCAGCTCCAGCATATTAAGAAGCTAGCCAAAAATTTTCCTCAGCATATTAAGGGTTCTGTCAGATGCAAATTGGGTTTCAGACATTTTTCACACAAGCTTTCCTCCAGTTACCAGTTTCTTCTTGCTTTCATCAGTCATGGCTATCTAAATAGAGTTTTAGAGCCTTTGTTTCTGAAGAATTCTTACTGAGCTTTGGGCAATCGGTTGATAACATGCCTCATGGTTGATAATCATGCCTACTTGTGGCCTCTGTGGATCACTGAAGGTAGATTGTTAAATTTGAGAACCCAGAAGGCTGTTTTCTCCTCTTTGCCTTCATCCTGTTAATTTGAGTAAAGATGAAAAAGAATTGAAAATAAAATCCCACAGAAGATGCGGTGACCATAAAAAGATACCCTTACTTTTACTTTTACTTTAGATGAGAGTATCTCTTTCCCACCCAGTTCTCCTTCTAGAACCCGTACTGTTTCATTGTGTGACAGAATGAGGAAATGTCTTTTTGATTATTGCTACTCAGCTCTGTGTCTGTGGAAATATTAAGCACATGGCAGTGTGTCATGCGGAACAGGGGCATGTTAGGCTGTGATATTGATGATACCTCATTCCATGGCAACAGATGATCTCACCCAGGGGTTTCATGTAGACGTTAAAAAGGAGCGGAGAGAGCACTGAACCCTGCGGCACCCCACAAAGGAGGGGCCGCAGGCCGGATCTCTCACTCCCTATCACCACCGATTGGGACCAGCCCTGGAAAACTATGCCACCAACCCCCAACTCCCTGAAAGTATTTAATTATTTGCACTGATATATCTATTTGCCTGGCAGGTAAATAATGCTAGTCAAAGAGCTCAATTTCTATTTAATTCATTCTCTTCACACTGTTCATAACTAGGATGGGGGAAACTGGGGTTCAAATATTCTTTCAGTTCATTAGATGACCTTGGGTAGGACACCAACCCTCAGGCAAATTGGGTAAGTCAGTCATATGCTCCACTTTCAGTTTAGAGGAAAAGCAAGCTATAAATGAAAGGCACTGCAAGCTGGAAAAAAAACATGTTTTATAAAAGGCATTTAACTTTTGTAAAAGCTCTCGCACTAACGAGTTGCCTAAGATGTCTCATAAAAATATAAGCATTTGGGTGGCCAGAGTAGAGGAAATGTACAAATATGTTTAACAACACCCCTTTATTTATAATAAGTGGTTTCAGGAGGAGCAATGGAAAGCAGAAGCATTATACATGCAGAAGCACTAAAGCCTTTTTTTATAGTCAAAATTGTGCCACTTTTCCTTGCAGTGCCTCTCTTACTCCCATGTGCAGGATGCAACAAAGTGTGGTTGTCACGTATGCATCCAGTTTTATATTTATACTCAAAAGTTCTGAGAAAATAATTATTATTGATCAGGTCTGTGCTAGTCGCAGCATGTGAGGAACGTGGGTTCAGATATCCCAATAGTAAGAAATCTCTCTGGAACCAGTTAGGTCTCAGTAGAGTATTTCATTTATTGAAAGATACAGTACCATTGCCCTCTGCATCTAAAGACCCAAGTAATTGTATTTCCCCTTGTCCTCTTCTTTTATCAGACCCAATTCCCCACCTTTGTTTGAAATTGAATATTTACAACTGCCTTCGGTTTTACAACATGGGCTTCAGCAACATTCTTCACTGCCCATTGGCAGGTAACACTTTGGCCACAGCATTCCGGTGTCAACTTGCTGAGTCTGTGAAGTTTCTAATTCTTGCTGGCTCTGTGATGTTTCCCGCTCTCACATCAATCAAGTCTCCCCCCTCCTTCCTTTACAACCCATGACAGAGGAAAAGGCCCAGAAGGGGGTTTTATGACTTCTGGGGCCAAACCTCTGACACAGCACTAGGTAAACTTCCTGATCTTGCAAAGCTAAGCAAGGTTGACATGATTAGTACTTGGATGAGAGACCACCAGAACTGTAAATTAGGCTAGGAGGTTGAAAAAACATCCTGGAATAAATCTATGGCAAACCATTTTTATACTGTTGCCAAGAAAATTACATGAGGGTATCCTTGATGTCACTAGGAGTCAACCTTAGATTGAAGGAGACTTTAAAATACATATGAAGAACTGCCAGTTACTGTATGTATTACATCCAGTGCATAAGGAAGGCTAAGACACTGTGCCATAGTGCCAAGCACTTTTTATTTGTTTATCAATCTATTAATACATTATATTTTAAATCCACACATTAACTGGAATTCTGTGCACATTTATTGGGATTCTGTATGCTTTGACTGACTTGTAAAAGGACTTTTCCACATGTCACCTTTATCTAAATGTTAGAATTTGGTATCTGCAGAAATCAATTGCAGTAGATTTAAAAAAAACTCTTTCAGGCATGGATTTGTTTTATATATGATGTTTATATGTTGCAAGGCAATGTATTTGAATACTCTTAACAAGTTATGAAATTGACACAATGATGATGTTGCAATCTTATAGCAAGATTTATGGAGGATGGCTCTAGCAAGGCAACTTGCCCATGATAAACTATAACATAGAACTTCTTATTAGAGTTATCATACTTGTTTTGGTCAGGAAAAAAAAGGATGATTCAAATTGTACTTATGAGCCACATAAGAATACCTGTCTGGTTGCTGCTAGAAACAAAGCCCATTTATTCTTCTTTCTCCCTCTGAAACTGATCAAAGGATTTGCTATTCAGAAGTGCTATTGGCTAGTAAAGTCTATAATACTGGTCTCACCAAAACATTTCATGCACCTTAGGTTTGAACTGTAAAATTTCTTTCCCCGGATTATGTCTCCTATGACATCTGATGCTTTATCATTCATAAATCAAGTCTGATAGCATTTCTTTTCATATGTAGCATTGTTGCTGTAATGGACAGCTAGCTACTCTGCTGTCTGTGGAAATGCTACATTACTGTACAGTTACAACAAAGTTACAAGCATAACTCAGTTTAACTCGGATCTTTTTCTAAGGATCCTGGCAAGCAATCAGATCTGCTTAGATGCGTGTAATGGCCACTTCCAGGAAAGCATTTATGAAAACTTTTCCTCTCTTGCATCCCCCCCATAGAAAGAAGATTCATGCAAAGTCATTATCTCTTTGAAATTTCCCCATATTCTCCTAGTATTACTCTATGTGTATGTTAGAATGATGGAAGCAATCTGCACAGATGTAGGTACTCTTAGCAGCCCCCATGAAAACCATGTTTGTTTGTTTAAGGAAGAGTAAGGAGTAGTGCTATAATTGGGCAGGTAAGCCCATCACAGCTCAGTACACATTTAGTGTCTCCTTTGTGATGGGCATAATTTTAATCACCTAAAGGTAAAGGTAAAGGTTTCCCTTGACGTAAAGTCCAGTCGTGTCCGACTCTAGGGGGCGGTGCTCATCTCCGTTTCAAAGCCTTGGAGCCGGCGTTGTCCATAGGACACTTCCGGGTCATGTGGCCAGCATGACTCACGGAACGCCGTTACCTTCCCGCCGAAGTGGTACCAATTAATCTACTCACATTTGCATGTTTTCGAACTGCTTGGTGTGCAGAAGCTGGGACGAGCAACGGGAGCTCACCCCGCCGCGCGGTTTCGAACCGCCGACCTTCCGATCGACAGCTCAGCGGTTTAACCCGCAGCGCCACCGCGTTTAATCACCTACTTATTTATTAACTTCATTGTTCTTCCAAGTTACCCTGAAACACCGTTCCAGCTGCTAATTATGATAATGTGCCATTTCTGTATGTAATAGTGTTATGATACATGCATTCTGATTAATTTATGCTGGTAAGTAATGTCATATATTTTGTAGCAAAAATATTCTTTTAATGTTTTTAAATAGCATTTATAGTATTAGATGAATAGAGACTTAGACTGGTAAGTGGTATCATGCTAACTTAAAAAAACCAAAATATTTAAATATATATTCTCTATTCATCACCATTAACCACCTTGCTTTTAAAGCATGACTGGAAAAGGGTTTTCCCAGTCATATAAATAAATATGGTTCTATCATAGCATACTGTTATAACACTGTCATTTATATGTTAATTTCCTATCATTCCAATATGCTGTTTCTTTTTTAAAAATGCTGGAAAGATGTTTGGGAGTTACTTAAAATATCATTTATTTTAAAAAACCTGAAACATGCCTGCTACACTGTTGTATCTCAGTGCCATCAAAATAAACCAGCCTGATTGCACACAAACTTTATCATGATGAGTTTCCATTTTATTTATACACAGTCAAGGAGAAAATGAAGTTGGTCTCAACATATTTTCCTCCTTTGTATGGTTTTAAGTCTCTGTTGTTGTTGTTATTGTGACATTCATTCTTCCTGCTAAAAAGCTCCAGGGAGTGCATAGCAAGTCAAATCTGAAACAATAATAAAGTCCCCAAGAATAAAACAATAAAGCCATTTTAGACATTTAAACAGCTATAAATCACTTTAAAATATTTTTAAAAGAAACATGTTCACTTCCAAAATCCAAGAGAATCTTGTTCTAGGATTGCTATTCATACTTGGGAAGTGAAGCAGGAGATTGCTTGCATGCCCTTTGAATTGAATCCAGAAAACAAATGGCAAATACTAATGTTTTTCTATTTAGTTTTCCTGCTCTTTTCTGTTTAATTTTAACATGACCTATGCTACCTCTAAGAATATTCTACTACTTGTATGTATGTGCCTTCAAGTCAGTGTTGACTTCAGGCAACTGCCTGGACTAGTCCCTGCAGTTTTCTTGGCAAGGGTTCAGCAGTGGTCTCCATTGCCTTCTTCCTTGTCACTCCTTCCTAGTCACTCTGAGAGAAGGTGACTGGCCCAAGGTGACCCAGCTGGCTTCGTGTCTAAGGCAGGACTAGAACTCGGTCTCCCGGTTTCTAGCCTGGTGCCTTAACCACTACATCAAAGTGGCTCTCTATTTTACTATTTCCCACTCTTGCCATTAACTATTAACTATTATAGATAGTTACAGTCATTCTAGATGCCTCTGTATTGCCATGATTGGCATTGGTATTCAAAAGTTCCCAAGTTTTCTAAGCTGTAATGAACTGCCAAAAGCATCTTAGGAAATCTTTTGTATGAACAGCTGGATCTAAATGAGATATATGCACCTTCAACTCTTTTTCCTCCCTTCCTTCTTTATCCTTTTTATCTACTGCCTCCAGTTCAAAGAGACTGAAGGTGGTGTACAGATACTAGGAATAAAAAGCAATACTATAATAAAACAACAATAAAATAGTAATAATGACATAATAATGAAGAGCTACCTTGGTAGAGAGCACAATGTCTATCTGTCACTGCTCCTATCTGACCAGAACCCTGACATATCTTTCCAGGTTGCCCAATTTTGTGTTTTCCTATGTTGTATCTGCCCTACCTACAGTTGAAGTTCAGCTCAAAGTTTGGTGATTGCCACTGCAGTTTGTGCTACAGTTACTATAATAATATAGTTTATGTAATTTTATTGCATTTTTAAAAGTTTTATTAATAATCACAGGTCTGTGTATTTTATTGTTGTGCTTTCTGGCCCAAAGGCCATAATAAATGTTTGGTTTGATTTGATTTGATGTAATAATGACAAAGCAAATATTTGCACAGTGTCCCCACAAGCAATCCCCAGAACCAAGATGTTTACCAGCTTCCCCAAGGCCATGAGAGTGAGGACCGTCCTCTCTTCAGGAGGCAGACTGCCTCAGGGGAAAGCCTGTCAATGGGTCCTTTCTTGTCACACTCATGATAGGGGGGAGGACCCTGAACAGCCCTCTCTACCAGTCTGGATCAATTGGGCAGAATCTTGTCAGGACTGTAACAGGATGGGCACGATAGCGAATGTTAAGTTGTTAGATTTCCGCCGGCTCAGGAACTGATGGATAGTACTTTAATTCAACTATGAAGAAGAGCCTTTGGACTGTGTTTTTTGTCTTTTGTTTTAATTATTTATTCTGATGGATTGTTTTTCCTCTCTTTGAATGTTTGCTATTTTAAATGAGGAAATCCCATTAGCACATTCATCACTGGATGTAAATGAGAAAAAGACATCAGCTCTAGCTGTTTTGCCCAATTCTCTAATTGTCATCTCTCTCCCTTGCTTTGGCATGATAAAGATTGGAATTGCCACTGCCTAATGATGCTTCAGGGGCCTGAGCAAGCCAGTGAATGTAGCTCATTGCATATTTTAAATCTTCTATGCATGATCAGTCATTGTAGGAGAAGCAGTCCCATCACCTGACTTGCTTAAAGAGTGAGGTTGTCCTTCTTAAGTATCCGTTTTCCAGACATTTTAAAAATAAGAACGAAGCAAGAGGTTTTGGATATTTTTTTTTATATAATTTACAACTGTCCTTGAGGAATGAGTACTACAAACACAGAAGAAAATTACATTCTAAATATGTGAGGGAAATAGGAAAATGCCTTTCCTGCCCTAAATGCATGTGTTTTTTTAGCTATGGAGAGTATTTGAATGGCAGGAATTGGGGGACAGTCACTTTTATGAATTTCAGCACATTTGGAGACAGTGTTGGTGCCAATTGATTAGTATTTAAAGTATTTTGCCTATACTTCCCCTTACTTGTTTTCGTGGTTTTAATCATTATTTTTATGTTTTGAATTGATTTTGTCTGCTAGAGGATAAACCTATCTGCATTTTAATAGATATATGCTATTTTTAAAAAATGGCAGGCAGGCAGGCAGGCTATCTAAAGAAAAGCAAGATTGAAGAATGATTCATTCTTGGGCTTATGTGTAAGGTAAATTCCAAGAGATAAAAGTGTCTGTTTTGATTGCATTCACAAACATTATCTGTTGCAAAAACCTAACACCAGTGAAGCTTCTTTGCTAGGCAAATCGTTACAAACCCATTTCTGTCTTTTTTTTTTTTCCTTTTAGAACTCGGAAAGATTGATCAAGAGATCCATAAATACAACACTCCAGGATTTTCTGGCTGCCTGTCACGTGTGCAGTTCAACCAGATTACTCCACTCAAGGCAGCCTTGAGACAGACCAACATCTCCTCTCACATCTACACACAAGGAGAACTTGTAGAATCGAACTGCGGGGCAAATCCCCAGACCATCCAACCAATGTCTTCTGCAACAGACCATTGGCATCCAGATTCAGGTATAGTAAGAATGAAATGCTAACAGAAACATCCAATATTTTGAAGATCTAGGACTATTTAGGGACGCGGTGGCGCTGCAGGTTAAACTGCTGAACTGTCGATCGGAAGGTCGGCGGTTCGAAACCGCGCGGCGGGGTGAGCTCCTGTTGTTAATCCCAGCTCCTCCTCACCTAGCAGTTCGAAAACATGCAAATGTGAGTAGATCAATAGGTACCGCTTCGGCGAGAAGGTAACGGCGTTCCGTGTCGTCATGCTGGCCACATGACCCGGAAGTGTCCTGTGGACAACCCCGGCTCCAAGGCTTAGAAATGGAGATGAGCACCGCCCCCTAGAGTCGGACTCGACTGGACTTTACGTCAAGGGAAACCTTTACCTTTACTAGGACTACTTATAAAAATATGAGGTTTTCCTCCCTCTTTTTCTTGTCTGCCTCCCCCATTCTCTCTCTCTCAAACACACACAGAGCTTTTGTAACTATCACATGTACTCTTCCATGGCTACTGAAAATTATTACTGTACTTATTTTTCAGAATCTAAATCTGAGTGCTAAGCAGTGAGACTTTTAACTATTGGTCATCCGATAAGCATTTTATTTATTTTAGTTTTGTCAAAGGGATGAAGGCTAGCTGAGAAAATGTACACCAGACTTTTGCCTCAGCATGTGCATGTGTTAAATTCTAGCAAGGATGTAGGTGACATTTCTACTTCCTATGAAATCCATTATTAAAATAAGGCCAAATTGGATATTATAGGGGCACTTTGGAATTCACAGCCCTTTATTTTACATGTGAAGTGAAGAGTGGGAGGGTGCTTTTTATGGACATTTTAGAGCTGAGAACATTTTGGAGTTGCTTTCCACATACAGCAGAGCTTTGGTCCAGAAAGTATGTCTGTTTCCTTGACAGGGATTGGGAACAGATATTTGCTGAGGTAACACTTAACTTGGCCTTTAAAGTGCTGATTCTATGTCCACATTGTTACTTTGCTGAACTGACAGATTGTTACCCAAAGGTATTATCTTGTGTGCTAGCAATTACTCATTTCATAACTGATAATTTTGCTCTGTTATCACAGTGACTTTTCCCACTGACGATAGAACAACAGGACTGCTCAAAACTCTATTCCCCTCAAGTTTCTTCAGAACCCAATTACTTTATAACTTTATCTAGAAGACACTTAAATGCAGCCTTTTTATTGCAAAAACTGGGAACAAGGCCGATGGTTTCCAGTTGCTTCTAAAATATTTGGTTTTGCTTTCGAATTGAATTATTTAATGTAAATCTTGGGGGTAGGTTTGTGTGTATATGTTCGCATGTCAACAGTTGTATGTGGATTGGTTGACTATTTAATGGTTCCAAAAGTACTGGTATAACCCCAAACTATAAAAATCTCGAAGACACACAATTGGAAAAAGCAAAGTTTGTCCTTCCCTTAACCCCTACTTTTGTCATAAGGATTTATTATAAGGATCTGTTAGATACACTGCATCAGACAAACAGAAATAAGAAAAAGAAAGCCTGCTAATTATAAAGGAAACAAAATGATCTAATATTATCTTCCAAATAAATTACAACATAATCAGTCATTATTCAAATAAATTCATAGTGACTAACTTCATAAAAAAATTAATAACAGTTTCAGTGCCTAATTTACTTACTCCCGGTCATCACATTTCAGGTGCTTTTTAAAAAGTACCATAGTAATTTTAATTTCTTTATTCATAAATTAATAATGGATCTTTTAAACTGCAAAACAGAGACATAGAAAGAGGCTTCATGGCCAATTTGTATTGTTTATGCCTAGCTACAGAATTATTTTCCTTGGAGTTCAATCCTGGGGAAAAAAACCATTTGGACTGAACACAAAATGAAGGCAATTATACATTGGCTCACTGTTGTAAAACGGATGTAACATTAATCTTTTAGACAGGAAAATAAGATCTTTCCTTATACCAGGTCAAGCCATCTCCAGCACCATCTACTTGAAAAAGGATTAGCCTTTCTATGTGTTCCTTTTAAGCTGGAAATAGCAGTTGAACCATTGTGGAGTATCTTTAGGATGGATGGACATGAACTGATTGATACTTAATCCAACAAAGCTTGAGGTGCCATGGGAAGTGTGACAACCCAGAAGGCTGCTGCATCTCCAAAGGAATATAGTCTGCCACCTCTCCTGAGTTTTTAAACTCAACCTGAAAACACAAGAATCCAGGCTGTAAGGTTGCATTTGTTGAGAAAAAGAGGACCCTTTTTCAGAGCATGCCACTTCTCTTATTAAGAACCAGGAAAATGGGCATGCCCAGAGGTTTGCACTGCACTCTCCCTGTAAGATTGTGTGTGGGTTAGGAATCCATTTGGACAAGTCATTAACTGGAGAAGCTCAGATGGTTAGTCTCTGAGATGGCTTTTTATGTCCTATCTTAGAGTGAAGAACCACGCTGAGACGGTATCTCAGTCTCTAGTGTTTAATGAACTACTCCAGTAGACAGAAAATCCTGCCAAACTGGAAGACCATAGGAAACCCACACAGATAAACCCAAAATTCAAGGCAGGTCTGCTCTGAGTTTCTTTGAAGGAAGGTTCAAAGCCTCTAAACTACACATGTGTTTTTCCCCCTGGATAGGGGCCCCCTCCTGCTCATCATCAGTACTCATGACATTTTATCAACTTAGCCAGTCAACAGCTGTTGTCAATCTGCACTGATCTTACATCAAGGACCTCCCTGGGTCTTGTCCAGGCTGGATTACTGCCCTCTGTGTAGAACTGCCTTTAAAGCAGTTCTTCCAGCCCGTGCAGAATATGAGAGTACTCTAGTGACTTTACTGCGTCAACTGCATAGTTGCCAGAGCACTTCCAGGTCCAAGCCAGAATGCTGGATTTGACCATTCACTACTTGAAACACTGTCTTCATTCATATCAACCTGCCTGCACCTTGTATCTCAAACAGAAGCCCTTGTGTCTTGCTTTTCTTTGAGAGTTGTTAAACTAATTAACCACCAGGGAGAAGGCTTATTTCACAGTGGGCCCACTCCTAAGGAATTGTCAGGACCCACCAAGCCCTGAAACCTGATTCTTCATTCAGGCTTTTCTCTGTTTTATTGCTCCATTCTGCTGTTCGATTTTATTGCTCTGAAACTGTAGCTGATTTTATTAATGTTGGGTGTGTTTTAATTACCGAGTCTTTTGCTTAATTTATGTATCCTTTATTAAGTGTATAGTTCCCTTAATAGAGCTGCAAGTCCTTTTCCCTTAGGACCAGGGAGGGGGTACTAAACATTTGCTGCAAATATAAAAACAATTTAAACACAGCAATGAATGAAAGTGGTTGTATTTACATTACAAAAGAAATGAATGTACAAATATACAAAGAATTCAACATACATATAAGAGTTCAATTTCCTAAGGGAAAAGGATATTTATAACATTTCAGGGAAACTTAGTTTTAAAGCCCAGAGCTGATTCTGCATTGGGGCCTATTCTGTAGTCATTGCTATGGCTTGTAGAGTCATTCTAGTCCTCTTTCTCTTTTGACCTGGGTGGGATTCTGACTTCTTCCTTTTAACGGTTTTCCTTTTCTTGATTTCCTTCCACTTCCTCTCTTTACTTAATCCTGTCTTCAAAGAGAAGATTGATGTTCTCTTCATCAACCTTCTCTCTCATCTCTTTAACATTGTTTCTTGTCCACCCTCCCCCCCTTTTTCCCCATTCTGACCCACTCAGCCAATCTGGCTATATTAATATTATTATTTATTCCATGGAATTTATTATGTGGGCTGTCTTTGGAATTTTTTTCCTAAAAGGTGACCTAAAAATATAGTAAATAAATAAAACTTATATGGGCTAAGTGGATGCTCTGTAATACAGTTATAATCCTTTTCCATAATAGCTAGAACTGCAATCAATGTAGAATTTGTTTACTTAATCCCACCTACCCATAAAGGGAATATATGGACCCTCACTTCTGGCAGCAAACTGCTTTGGCCAGCACTGGAAGGTGTGATATATAACAAAGGGCACGATGAAGTCCCCTATTAATAAGAGAACTATAAACAGGGAGACCGTAGAAGATCCAGTGCTTTGCAGAGGCCACTCAGGAGTGGCACATCATTCTTCTTTCTTATTGTCAGGAGCATCACAAACCCAATTATGTACTATTGTGACTGATCTGTTCCTGAAAACTCATTTCTGAGCTTTATCAATTCAGTTTACTGGTTGGAAAAAAAATGGGTACACTGTATTGCCTAGTACAGCAATTCTCAGAATTGAAGTACACAGATACTGAATTATGAATTACTTTCTTTCTGCATTTCCTGAAGTGTGTGAAAAAGTGGCATCTAAGCCAATATTGCGAGCTCCATATATTTGTGTCTCCACATGCTTTTCCCACTTTCCTTTGTATGTCCGTCTTTCTTTTTTCCTATCTTTTCTCATTCAGATGGTGAAATGCTCATTACTGAGAAGCAATCTGCCATAATTCCTAGAATATGCTTCCTTTCAACTGTTTATTTTTCAACCTCTCTTTATGGTTTTGTAGGTCTCTTTTATATTTCTTTATAAAATCTTTCTCTTTCTATATCTTGCTTACAATAGTTTTGCATGCTTCTTTCATTAGGATTTCTGTATGAATTATTCAACTGAGTCTTGCAATGACTTGTGTTTTAAATTACCTGTTGGTGGCCAAGGCTAACCATCTATTATCCATGCTTGTGTTTGAGCAGCCTTGGACACCTTGAATCACCAAATTCTTTGTGCCATTGGCACAACAGTTGTCTTTTCAGACTTAGATTTCAGGTTGCATATTTTCTGTTGATTGGAATGGTCTTATTGCTTGTTTTTTTTTCTGTTACATATTGGTGTTCTTCAAGATTCATTCATCTCCTTTTATTTACCTTTGAGTTCTGGTGAATTCTCCATGTTCATTAATAAGCTCATTGAGAAAACAGGGGGCAAAAACTGTTGTTTCCATCTTAAGAATGTCCATCAGATCCAGTGATTCTTGGCCTATGAGACCACAAACAATTGACTCATGCCCTAGATTACTGTAGTAGTTTGTTGGATGGGTTTCTTACCTCGACTCTGCTTTCTTATTCAGGTCCAAGCTGGTGCATTTTTTCCATCATTTTTTTTTCCAAATTTCTCTTTTGATGTGGTCTCACAGCAGTGGTTTCCAAACCTAGTCAGGTAATCTATTTAGACTTCTTGTGAACCCACAGGGCTGTAAATCTCAAACTCCTTTTTCAGATACCATATAGTGTAGAGGTGTGGTGACTAGAGAATTCAGCCATTCCTTCTGCCCCGGCTTAACCATTTAGATGACTTAATCAAGCTTTATTTTAAAAGAAAAAAAAAGATAAAATGTGTGTGGGGGGGAGATAACCCATGTTTTAAGTTTAAATATTAAAATTCAAACATTCAGTTTGGAAAAATATAAAGTACAGAGCAGCCCAGATTATGATATATACCTACCTGCAAATTAGTAAAAAATAAAAATCCAAAGAAATAAAATAGTGCTTTGGCAGACCACAGGATGGTGGTAGCCTGCCACAAATGGCAGCCTCTCTTCCCAAATTCTCCATAAAGTGATCAGAAAGGTTTCAAATTATGACAGCTGACAAGAAGAAAATTCAAAATCACAAGAAGATTCTAAATAAAATGTTCTATCTTCATGTGCATAGCCTGAAAAATAAATAAAAGCTGATAATACATCCAATTCTACAACTTACACAAAAAAATAAACTGTCTGGGCACTACACAGAAAGCAGAAATCAAAAACCTAGTACAAATTCCAGGCTAGATGAAATAGCAGGTTGCTGAAGCAAACTTCCTATGTCTCAGCTTCCTGGACCTTTCCAACATCCTGGAGTTTTCATTCTTTATTCAGAGGTTGCTCGGGAGATGTGAGACCTTATTCTTTTCCAGCCTCACTCTACAAACTTCTGCTGAGTTCTCAAGGACCAACATTTTCTCTCTCCAGAAGAAGGAAGGACTGGGGTAATCTGAGTCTGTACAGGGCCAAGAGCAATGTCTCACTCATGGGAATGTAGATGGTGCAGGGATGTGGATTATGTGATTTATCCTATGATCTGGCAAGCAGGCTACATGCATAAGAGTCACATAAAAGCATTTTCTTCATGTTCCCTAGTAATTCTACACAAATAATCCTCTGGGTCCATTACTGATTACAGTATATCTTTGTGCTTAAGTGTGGTAAATACTCACTTTATAGCTCCTTGGAGCCCCACAGTGCCTTTCATATTCCCCATTAATTACCAAGGGAACTGGCGTTTCTTTCTGGTAACAGGTAGAATATAAGCGTTGCTCATAAACCTTTCATGGAGGCAATAACTTAGGCAAGCATAGCCAACAAAGCAGTCATCTTCTCTGAGGTCACTTAAGGGAACTGGGAGGCTATAACTGCCAAAGCTGTTAATAAAAAAGGGAATTACAAGCAAACAGTGCAATATAAATTGCTCTCGAAACTTTGATAGGGAAGGTTAGGCATGTATGATCTAGTGACTAAGGCAGAAGTATGGCAAATGTACAGGGAGCTAGTCCATTTAGAGATATTCCCTTGGTCCCTATGGTCCAATAACAATAAGGTGGTGGTGGTGGTGGTGGTGATGCTTTCCCTGTTTTTTCTGTTAAAAAGGTAAAGGCTCCCTCGAATCAAGCTTAACTTCTCATAACTTCATGTACATGTCCATATAGTATTCTTAGCAATAATATGAAGTTTGCCATTGTTTTCTTCCAGGCTGGTTGTTTTGACTTCCCAGACTAGCCTACTGCCCAGATATTACCTGGTGGTTTTCTGTCCAAGTATTAATCAGGTCTGATCTTGCTTAGCTGTCCAAGGTCAGCAAAATTCTGTTGGTGCTGTCATCTGCTATGACAGTCTTTTGTTAACAGAGGTGTCAAGGAGAACATGCAAATAGTTTACTATTCAGTTGCTTGTTGAGAAGTAACTCATTTCCTGCTTTCTATGGATTGGGTGGTTATGCATAGTTCACTTAAAAACTGCAAGCAATCCCTTTATTCAGTTTGTGCCAACAGCAGCATCTGAGATATATGTTGTCAGGACAATTGGGTGTCTTTCCATTATTAAGCTTGTATTTATAGTGGCTTCCATCTGAGTACAGTTTTTCTTTTGTCATGCACAGTAAGCAAGGGACAGAGGGAGGTGTTAGCAGTCCTGCAGAGAAGAGGGGCTATTAGCGTATCATTTGTTAAATTAACAAGCCTTAATATTTATTTACACTTCTTTTGAAAAACAATCTGAATATTTTCTTGCATTGTTCAATTTAAAATTTATGGCAGCAGACTTTGTAATCTGATGCGCAGAGCAGAAATAAATTCCCTATTCATCTATCACATATTTTGTAATCTCTTTTGGGAATAACAACACTAAGTACTGGAAACTCACTGCACTGTAATGCACCTGTTTTCTTTTGCTTGCTTGTTTTTTGTTTGTTTGTTTTTTTGGTTTGGTGTTTTTTTTTTTCAGATCTGAGAAAAAGGGAATTGTAGCCAGTGATATCTTTGGGGGCATTTCATTAGGGATGCATTATTTTTTATTAGAATTAGTATGTCATTTTGCTGAAAATATCTGTTTTGCAAAACTATTATTTAGTAGCATGCAGAATATATTCCACAGTTATAAAGCTGTACAGTATGTGAAAAGATATGTAGGCCGTATCCATACAAGAGAAAGGCCACTCTGAGACTGGTACCCCACTTGCTTTTCCATATGAGGCTGTGGGACTTCCAACTGCCTTGCAAAGCTGAGCTGATTAACTCAGCTGTTGATCTGTTTGGTTCCTGTTCTGAACTGCAAAGACTGGTTTCTTCCGGAATTCATGGCAGGGCAACCTGCAATTGTCATGACCTTCAGGGCTTAGGGCCTGGTTATCTAAAGTAGCATCTGCCTGTTGTAGTTTCTGCCAGGGCCATATAATCAGGCAAGGTTGACATGCTCCATTAAGCAATATCACCTGATGGGATGCAGGAAGCATGCCTTCTCTGTCACAGAACCTGCCCTCTGGTACATCCCCTGAGGTTCATCTGGCCCTCACCACGGACATATTTTTAAAAACTTGGCTGTTCCCCCTGCACTTGGGCTAGAGTGAGTGAGGGTCCTGTGTATTTTATTGTTTTAGAATGGTTGTTTTTCCATCCAGATGCTTGGGTTTTTAAACTGTACTTTAGGACCGATTCAATTGCACACAGCTTAGAGTTGTTATAAATTAGGGTGGCAAATAAAATAAAATAATAAAATATGTTCTGCCTTGTCCCATCCCACTTCCAAGATTGCCACCCCTCCAGAAGCCAAAGTGCCACATGGCCCTGCCTTGTTCCCTGTAGCTTTCCTAGCCGAAAGGAGGAGAGGCTTTGCTGCTACCCTGACATGGCCAACTGGAGAGCAGAAACACTCATGGGCACAAGAAGGGAAAAGTGGGGGTAGTTGCTGGGCACTGTACCACCATGTAGAAATTATTGTTATGGCTTGGAAATGAAAGATGCAGCCTTGTGGAAGGGGGCTTAATTTTCACTACGAAAAACATCCCCATCTTGCAAAAGAAGTTGAACGCTCTTTTTTCTGTAATTCATTGCTTTTGTTTGTTTGCTGGATACTTATTCTTTAGCTGAGATTGTTTCATTGAAATTAAAATTAATCAAGTTTATTTCAGTTAAATAACAGGAGTTTGATGTTACTTTTTAAATAGGAAGTTATAAATGCATTGGCATTTATATTTGGAAGCATTGCAAAAATGTAAGCTTTTAAAAGTCTAATCAAGCTGTGGTATCAAGAAGGCTATCATAGTCCAGTATCTTCAGCCAGCAGCTAGTAGTGATGGGAATGGGTGGGGTGAAAATAAAGAGACACCTAGAGAGGTGGGGATGGTACTTTGATGACAGCCATCAGACTATTACAAAACGGACTTAGGCCAGCAGCAGCTCCATGGATATTCTAGTGAACCCTTGATCTTGAGTAGGGATGGGTGAAAAAATCCATTCCAGTTCTGCAATTTTTCTCAACATAAATCTGTTCTGAATCAATTTCTGTAATGCATTATGAATTGTAACAATTAATTATAAACATGTGCATACGAAGTCCCTATGCATTTCCTTTCCTGTATGATTTTGTATGTAATTTCCCTCATTATTATCTGCACGCACTTTTGCAGTAATATATAATTGGCCATACTTTACTACAAAATATACATGTTGTGTACATATTTGTTGAATACCTATCCATCCTTCCACCCACACATGTACAGATTTGCACTTCAGAATTATATTTCAAAATTCTGGAAAGTGAAAAATTTGGTGCATGGTTCTAATTTCAGTGTAGGCTTAAAACATATTAACAAGATATATTTTTAAAGAATTGAATGGAACAACTTTTTTCACTGTACCTTAATCCTTCTTGGCTCGCTGCTGATGGTGACTCAAAGAATGCGTGCACTAAATTTGCACATGCTAATTGTATGTATAAATGCAAATTTAGATGTAATTGCAATGCAATCTTTTAGACATCTCTTCTAAAATAAGCCCTATTAAATTTAATTGGGCATGTTCCCAGATGAATGGATATAGAATTGCAACTTTTCATAATTATGAAGTACTTTTCAACAAAACAGTAAATTGTCAGAATGATGTGTCAGCCTGATAAAAAACTTCAAGCCTTGCCTTGCCTTGCCTTGCCTTGCCTTGCCTTGCCTTGCCTTGCCTTGCCTTGCCTTGCCTTGCCTTTTTTTTCTTTAAATCTCACTTGGATGCCTTGTTATTTAAATAGATCTATTCTCTGTTTAGGCTATATGACGACCATATGCCACCCTGATAAGTTGCTGTTCTGAGATCTTTGGAAGAAAGGCAGAAGACAAATGTACTAATAATAATGATTAAAAAACTATACGAGACAGGGAAAGAAAATATTAAAGCAACCAATGAGCAGTGACAGTCAAGCCATTAGTCAAGAAGCTGTTGTAATCAGGATGGCAGTTGGAAAAGTTAATGAACTTGGCAGCCAAAGCATAATATGCTAGTCTGGAAGGCAGATTCTTACTGCTGAACAAAGAATAGAGGGAATAATAACTATTGGTTCTTCCCTCCCACAATACTAAATATGTGGTTCCAAATGAGCTGATCTTAACTGCAACAAGCTTTGGTGAGGAGCTTAATAGAGTGTCATGTTCTGCTACTGACCTCAGACAAAAGATTGATCAAGTATGAGTGTAATATCAATCAAATGGAGCAAAAGAGACAAGCATCAATAATCAAGGAGGAGATAATGGAAAGATGAAGAATGATTCACAAGTATTCTATTTTTGTTTCACTCTGAACAGCCTGTGCTAATGGTTTTGCTTTATTGAAACAGCTGTATTTAATCCTCCATTTATCTCATTCTGTTATATTATGCTGGCTAGAGTTCTAGTTTCCAAAACCCTAAATCAAATCCTCTTGCTCCACTTTCCCTCTTGTGACTTTACTAAAGTAATGTCCTATCTATGCTACTGAGAAAAGTATAGGTGTAACACCATATATTCCTAGATTATTTGTAACATGTAGACTTGGGGGCTAGGAAATGAAGAACCTGTAAGTTTCCAGGCTATTCTTTAACTATTATTTGGTTTTCAGATATGCTTACTAAGTTCTGATATGGTAACATGTTTACCTACAGTTTCTTTTTGTATGGACTAGAAATGCATTTTCTAATAAGAAATAGGTCCACCACATTTCCATGTTAGGATATACATTTTTATTGCATATGAACAATACATACCCTTCACTCTTTTCTCTTTGAAGTAAGCAATAAGTATGAATCTCTGTTTTGAGGTTCTCATCAGCTACATCCAACCACAATTTTCTCAGTGGTCTTCTTCTCAACCCATTCACTTTTCCTTCAAATATTTGTTTTGTAAGTCAATCTTCAGTCATTTTCTCTATATGACCAAAACACTTCAAAGTACTTCTTTCGTGCTGCTCATTTCTGTCTTCAGTCCACATTCATTAATCACCCATCGATTCTTGATCCTATTTCTTATTGTTTTGTCACACACACTTCTTAAGCAGCCTATTCTTAATGCATTCATGTTTTTCTTTACACATCTAGCACTCATTTCCATATAACAAATAGGCAGAAGCACCCTCTTATACATAAACATTTTTGCTCTTTTCAGTAAACATGTTGCTTGCAACAGATCACACAACACCAACTATCTTTTTCTGGGTATAGCTTTATGTAACAGAATATGAATTCAAAGAAAAATAAAAGTAATAGAGCAATTCATGGAAGAATCGCTGGAGACTGGTGCTTATTAGTTTTTTTAAAGAAAATTTATATTAGGTAATTATATTCAGCTGAAAGGCCTAAATACCTCTTCTAACTGTATTTTAAGTGAAACAATGAAAGGCCACATAATCTGCTAGACTACATGGAGCCTCTCACAGTATTACTCCATTACCAGTGGTGGGGAAGAGAGAGAGAGAAAGAGAGAGAAAATGAGAATAAGAATGATGATCAGAATAAGGAGAAGGATGTGTCTTAAAATTTCTCAGTCTATTTTCCATTTTCAATCAATCATTCTGCCAAGGTTCACAAATTCATCTGCTTACTCTATTTTTTTTTCCATTTATCTATTTTTTATTTTTGCAATTGTTCCATCCATTTTCCCTGTCCGACATAATGATCTTATTCTTTGATATTTTCAGATCCATACTCCTTGTTGCATTATGCAATCTATTTTAATTGCAAATTTTGAATAGAAAATTATATAATCGGGTTACCAGAGCAAAGGGGAAAAGGAAGAAGAGAGAGAGGACAGGAAACAAAGTATTAAAATATAAAGGAGGTTGATGAGGCCTTTAAACATCATGGAGAAAGAGGTAAATTTATTAAATTCTTCAAAATGGTAGAGCTGCAATACTTCTTCCCCAAGAAAGGAGGAACATATAACTGGTTGTTGCAGCACACTCAGTCCCAATAAAAGGGGAGGGAGAAGACTAAAAATCATCTATCATAACCCACATGTAAGGGTTTTCTTCTTGCTGAATATAAATTCAGGCAGGCAGGCAGGCAGGCAATGAGTCCCCAATCCAACAGTCTCAGAGGGCAAGCTACTTGTCATGGTGGGCAAAGTTTTTGGGGCACAAAATGGCAGTTGGAGGAGGTTCATAGAGTATTCTGGTTTACATGCTTTCCTATCTCTTACATTCCTAGCTACTTGTTTTGCAAGCTAGAAGTGTAACGAACAGGAAAGTTTACCTGGGGAAAAATTGTACCCATATCACTTGGCACTATGTGAGTCTATAAGAAATGTCCAAGTGTTTCAAAGCCTTTTGGTCAGTTCAGATCTTGATAGGGTGTTCTGCCCCTTCAAGAAGACAATGCCATGTGCTGAAAGGTTTCCTTGATGGCCTTGATGGCTTTGTTTTTTTAAAAAAATCAGCTGGGAGAAGTTGCTGGAAGTGAATGCCAATGAAGAGAGTTGCCTTCAAACTCTGGATTCCAAAAGTACTGCTCCCACGGCAAAATCAGAACTATCAGGAAGAGGCATATGAGATCTGAATGATGAGCAAGAGCTGAGCAGTGAATGCTTGTTTGAATTGAAGGAAGGCTTATTGAGTGTCAGAATCTCCTTGGTAAGGAGAGCCACTGGTGTCATTAGTGTAGCAAGATTAGGAATAATTTTATGATAAAAATTGGAAAAGCTCAGATAACTGTGCAGGTCCTGATTGTACCAGGAGTAGCAAGATAGGAGAAAGCTCCTGCTGTGGCGTGGGAATTTGATACCCTGGAGACTGTGAGTCCCCCATGCCAGGGATTCAAAGATTGGATTGGATTCAAATATGGATTATTGATTTGAAGCCAATCCATTTCCAAATCTTTTGGAAAATGAAGGCTAAATAAAATTGCAGGGACTTTTATCACAGAGGGTGAGTGGTAGAGGTTCAGTGTACTCTGTGATGGGTAAAAGAGCCAGCTATCAAGAGTCTTATTCTAACAGGGAGTTGGATAAACTAAATGGGTAGAGTATATTTATATGCAATGAATGTTCCAGTAAAATTGCCTGTGGCAGCAAAGTCTTCTAGGGTTTGCACGTGTATTCCTGAATTTGTAAATTAACAGGAACAGCTTAATGTCAGTGTGTAGCTCCACATAATGTTTAAAAAAGCAATTTCAACAGATCCAGTGAGAATTTAGAGTGTAACTGATAAGCTATCCTTAAATCCCTAAGGTATTTTTAGGATTCAGTGGTTATTATATACAATTTGTAATACACACAAACACACACACACACACCTCCATCATTTGGCCTTTAACAGCTCAGGCAAAAGGTTTTATTTCTGCAAAATAGAAACTTGCTCTATCGTGTCTAAAATGCTCAGAGTTTCAGAATCCTTTGAAGGCAGAGAGACTGATGGATGTGAACAATCTTTCCATAACCTTATTTATAATTTAGCTCATACTCCTGTTCTTGTTTCTTGTTTTTGCTAACAATACAAAATAAGTTTACCATAGTAATGCTAGATTGAATACCTTGGTGCTGTTGTATATTAAAAAAAAACTAAGAATTACATTTGCAGGTTGGAAATTATCTGAATGAAGATAGCTTGATCATCAGTTAGAATTCTTATTACTAATGTGGGTTGTGATGGACAAGTTCTATTATGAATCAAGTGTACAGATATAATTCACTTATTTGCATTTTAACCACTGCAAAACTAAATGATACATGACATAAATAGCTTGCTGCTTTGGCTCATATGAGACTTCAGAGTCAGTCAGGCAAGAGTAATAGAGATGCTGACATAACATCTCAACAAACTTAGAGTATGGTGGATAGGACAGAAATGTGGCCAAACAGCAAATGGAGCATTGACAGTATATGCCAATCTGTAAATTTTGGCAACAATTTTTTTCTGAAATAATTACTCAAGTATATAGAATTGTTACTACTCTTGAGCTTTGTAACATATCTGAACCAAGAATGGCTGCAAAAAAGCATAACAAAATGATATTTTGAAAGCTAAGAAAAATCAGACTTTATGCCATTCTGTAAAATCTAGAGAACCTGATATAAGACTAGATTTAATTAATTTCATTAATTTCTTCATAGGATCACTGAAACCTCTCTTCAAAGAAAAAGTTTCAGTTAGCCTTATCTCTACAATATCATCCCTGGGTTTTGTTGTTTTGAACATTAGCATTTTCATTGCTTTTGTTAAACCCAATCGTTTTTATTTATTGTTGTATAAAAAGTGTTTTATAGGTATAATAAATGTTTAGTCCTCCACCCAAAGAATAATAAAGGAACCAAAGAAGACAATAAAATAAAGAGGAAATATGTTTTCTAAGTAAGAAATACAATTGTTATGGGAAATAAATATATTTATCTGTCAAGAGGCATAATTTGCAAGAAAACCTGATGGAATGTTTTGGGGCTTCTCCTTTTGTGCTTATGTCAACATCTTTATATGGAATATGAATTTTATGAATTCTCCTAGTATGGAAGCCACGTGCATTTGTCAGTCCCCAGTGTTGTTAACAATGTTTGCCTCCCTGTATGGAAATTGTTGGAGGGAAAAATTCACTTTATATGCAATACATTTGCTGCCTAAAGAGCCCAAAGGAGTTCCTGCTCTACTCTTATTAGGCCAACAGTTTAAAAAGTCTCACTATGCTGTATAGGCACCAATTCTCCTGCTGTTACAGGTGGCAGGGTTGCTCTGGCCAATTGGTGACAAAGGCGAGGCGAGAGAGGAGGAAGGAGGCACCTTCTCCCAAGCAAAAATTCAAGAGAAAGAGCAGAGAAGAGACAAGTGCTATCCCAGGCTTCCTCTCCCATCTCCCATGTGCCATGTGGTCTTCATCTCCTGCCAAGGACAATCCTGGCATGAAAGGAACCATTGTCATCCATTCTAAACACTTTCTTGCAGCCATTTTAATCCTCCATCATCCCAATCCCAAAAATTTCTAGATGCTTGGCAACCTTTCAGTATATTTTTCTTGCCTTCTACTCCTTCAGTCACTTTCTAGTTGGATCCTTTTTGCCTAAGAAGTCATACCCTGTCAATTCATCACTGGGGGCCATTTGTGTATCTATGGGAATATTGGCCAAAGAGCCACTTTCCACTAGGTCAATATTCCAGTTACTGAACCACAGAAATAAAGAAAAGGAACAGATGTGCTAGTGAGATTCTGTTTTTCTGGTAGTCAGAGCAGAAATGGACATGTCTGAATAGGAGGGCACAGGCCACAGCAGGCCAATCAGAAGGCAGCAGGTTGCCAATCCTCCAGAAGCTGCTTTTCCAGGCCACATAGGAAGCCTTGTTTCTGATGAGAAAGCACCACCCTCAGCCATGTCACCTTGATCATCATCAGTATCACATCCAAGCCCCTTACCCAAAACAAAAAGAACAAGGATTGCTAAAAACTAAGTAGGACATACTACATTGCACCAAAGCTGATGAAGAAACCTCAGCCCTGCAACAAGGTTTTAACCTGGGCAAATCTACTGTGTGCAATGTAATGAAGAATACTAATAAAATTCATAGTATTCTAATAAAAATCTGCCTCTTTGTCTCCTATGATAAACACACACATTAGAAATCTAGCTATAGAAAAGTTCAAGAAACTGCTTTACTGTGCATAGAACACTAGACAAGGAAGAAAATGTTTACATAACATAGTGCTTAAGAATAAAGCTCTAAGCAGGTACGAGCACATTGGTCAATGTATTTGGGTTACAGAAACTGACACCAAACCCAGGGCCGCAACTAGGGGGGGCAACCGGGGCATGTGCCCCAGGCGCCACATTGGTGAGGTGCCAAAATGAGTGCTGGGGGGCACCAAAATGGGCGCGGAATCCATGTTTGCCCTGGGTGACACGGACCCTAGTTGCAGCCCTGACCAAGCCCCCCAACTCCATTTTTTCTACTGGTTCAGGGTCTTGCTTTGTACAAATTTGCTTTATGCAGGGTTTTCAGGGAATGTAACCCTAGCATAAAGCAAGGGAAGTGTGTACTTTCCAAAGACTCATATATAGGTAATTCATGATTCCTTTATCCATATTTCTTTTAGTTAGAAATGTCTGCCACTGTGCTTGCTATTAACCTATGGTCTTCCTTAAAACCAGTAATAACTTGGCAAAGACCAGGAATAACTGGCAAGCCACATAGAAGTAGCGGGAGGGGGGGGCTACTGCCCAGTAAGTTTGTGGCAAAATTGAGATTCTTCATTTGGGAATTTTCTGTGTGTTGGCTGAGTCATTATGGTCCTCTGGCATCTAATGCCATATTGAAAGTTTGTAGCGCACTTTATTTCAGATTTTTATTTCTTATGCTTCTAACACTGATACATTACAATATTAATTTGTATTGTAACTGATTTAAATGTCTTAATTTTAATTCTGACATAGATTGATAAAAGCTTTGAAAAAAATACCAATACCTTATAACTTAAATGTTATGCTTCACTTTACATCAGGTGCTGATCTTCCTTACAATGGTCAAGTAATAGGAAGTGGTGTTAACAGGAATTCAGCAATTATTGGAGGTAAGGTAGCAGTATATTTCTCTTTTGGGATGAGGCTTACCAATTTCTGAACTGGCAAATACAGTACATTCAGTTAGTTTAATATAAGTTTTGATACAAGTAGTAGTAACCTAAGGCTGATCAATTTAATTTGGAACCTTTTATCACCTCTTTGGGTGATCAAAACATGCAAACATTCTTCTCATAATATTCAAGTATGGTCTAGTGATTAAAATGCTGGGCTAGGATTATGAAGATCCAGATTTAAATCCGTCATCAACCATGTAAGTTCACTTGTTGACTTTTGGCCAGTCACTATCAGCTCAGTCTCATCTACCTTGCTGCTGGGGAGACTCCCCACATGTAAGCTGTTTTGAGTTCCTGAAGGACATTCCTTGTGCTTAAACTGAGAGATAAAAAATTAAATAGTATCATAATGAACCCATTTTGATTACTAAGTAAAACAGATAAGAAGAGAACGTGTACCCTTGTTCCCCAAAAGAATGTAGTGCCACTTACGGATTATCTTCATGGTCAGTTTTTGATACCTTGTCTCACGTTGGAATCTTTCTGCAAAGTATGTTCAGCAATAAACCAGTTTTAACCAATAATCAATTCTCAGATTCAATAAAATCCTTTATCATTTGTTGCATTGAACAAATTTATCTTCAAGCTTAAGCAGAGGATGAGAGAAGAGAAAATAGGTCAAGAGCCAGAGGTTGTTTCCATTAGGGATGTGTAAAACTAACTTGGGAACAAAACAGTCGAGAAAATTATTTGTCTGTCCAAACAAGGAAAAGTCAGCAACTGAAATCAATTAAAGAAAAAATGGAGTACTTAAGAAGAAGGAACGTTGATAAAATGTATTGCCGTGCTTTTATCTAATGTCCAGTTTGTAGTTCCAAGTTAAGAATAATATAATCTAGTTTAGGATGGGAATTGTATCCTATTCTTCCATCTGTGTGGTGGTTATTTAATGTCTCTCCATTAAGTTCCACCCCTTGATAGTATCCATTTTCCCATATAAAAAGTTCCTGGTAGAGTAGCTTCTTATAATAGTAGTAGTGCAGACGTACAGACACAACCTTCCTATCTCACCAGAGTTTTCTCTGTCTACTTTCTGAGATCACAGTCTAGTTCATTAATCACCACATTATCTCTCTTTCTCTCTCTCCCCTCACACATACACAGATATACACATGCATGCATGCAACTTCAAGTGCATGGATGATATTACCATCACAACTTCAAGAGGCCTTTCAGGATGAGGCAAGGTGACCATGGAGACTTGCCTGTATAAGAGATAGCAAAGTGGTTGCATTGATTAAATACAATCTCCATTGCTACCTTTCCCATAATGCCTCATTCTGAACAAGAACCATTCAGAACAAGGTATTGGGCTATTGATTTCCTGCTGTGGTGGCTGCTGGTGGGACTTTCCAGTGCCTCAGTATGACAAACTTCAGAGCCAGCTGATGGGCAGTCAGCAGCATGAGCAGACAAAGTCATTGTTTGCAGCCTAATCCATAATCTCTCCTAGTGTGCAGGAAGGTGGCTGATATAACTCATATCAGAATATTAATATTGCACTTAACCTTACATAAGTCTTTGTGTGTGAAAGAATTAAGTTATTAAATATACATATGAACCACAAATCCATACAAATTTTGTCTAGTTGCCGGTTGAAGTAGATTAATTTATTAATAGAATCAGCATTGGTGAGATTTTTCTTGCTAAATAGGAATGATTTCATAAGACAGCCTGACAATATAAATAGTTTAGCAATACCAAATTTAGCAAAAATGTTTGAAAAACAAGTGCATGTTTGTCTAATTACATGATCTCATTGAATGAAGTTTTCTCCCCCCCCCCCTTATTTTTAATTTGTTAAACTCTCACATCTCTCTTAGGTATCATTGCTGTTGTGATCTTCACCATTCTCTGCACCCTGGTGTTCCTCATTCGATACATGTTCCGCCACAAGGGAACCTACCACACCAATGAAGCCAAGGGGTCAGAATCTGCTGAGAGCGCAGATGCCGCTATTATGAACAATGACCCCAATTTTACAGAAACCATTGATGAGAGCAAAAAAGAGTGGCTTATCTGAAATGAAACGGGAGGAGGAAACAGCAGGGATTGGGGCAGGATTGGGGAACATTTTTTTCAACAAGAAGAGAGCTCTCTTAAGGACTCTTGAGCACATCTAGTTTTAAAAAGGAGGAGAACAGCACAACTCAAGGAGCAAGTGACAGACAGACATTGAGACTGCAAACCCAACATACAGAAAATACTGGTTTATCATGAATTGCCCCTTTTTGTATACATCTAAACCAAGAAAATAATCCAAGCGGTTCAGTAATTTAAGTTCATCACTGATTCATACTTGTCAGTAATTATTGGTGTCTTTATCTGTGGTTAGAGGTGTTTAAAAATACCTGTCACTACAGGGGCCACTTTTCTATTTTTTTTAATCCCTTTAGAATGTAAATATCTCTCTCCAAACAACAGGATATCTGCCTCTAAAGCCTAGGAACATTCTTCTCTAGCCTTTTAGCATAATGTTCTAAAAAGGATGTGATAATAGCTGGATCACACTCACATTGTCATTTGACTTGATTTGAACATTCAGCTTAAAGGTATCAGACTGCAGGACTGGTTTTAAATGGCTTTAGAGTCATTCCCCCTCTCTGGCAAATTCTCAGAATTCTCTGTAATAGTCTGAAAAGGCCAGGAATCCCCAAGGGTATCTTCTTTTATTGGTGTAGACATGTTAGTCACCTCTGTTGTTTGAGAGGAGCCCATATCAGTCTTGCTCCAGTTTCTTGGAATGAGAATACAGGGGTTTCACAGAGTGGTTTCCTCCGACAGAATCTCCAACATTACTGAATTGAAAATCTCACAGGAAACAGCCACATTTCAGTGGCTGTCAATCTGTTGGAGGAGCTCTCACAGAATTCTTCTCTTCGGGAGAAGCCATAACTATGAAACTAGCTTAAAAACCCATTTGTAATGAATACTTCCTCAGAGAGCAAGAAATCCAGGCCATAAAACATGCCTGAGATAAAACCAGATTTGCCTGTTTTTAATAGCCCATCAATCTGTTAGCACTTTGAAATCTCTGTCTGATTTGGGCACATGATAATATTGTGAAGTTTTTAATCAATAATGTAAAAATGTTGTTATTTTCATTCTTGTTATTGTCAGAGAGGCACACCTTAATGCACAGGAAGCCTTATTTATTTTCTTGCTGTAGCTCTATTACAACTATTCTGACCTGAGGTCACCATGTGACATTTGTTCCACTTGTGACATAACTGATTTATGCTGTAGGTATGTAGACACATACTAGGGAATTAGAACCAGATTTACATGTTCATTTACAATGGACTCTTATATATTTAGAACCTTGTAGACAATATTACCATTTAGCAAACACATTTAATACACAAAACATGCTTTTTTTCCTCTTGAAATCTCCTCTGAAACCTTGTCTTGAAATAGATTTGTGAAACTGTCTTCTCTTTAGCTGAAAGGTAAAAATGAAAAGACTAATCCTGTGCACAGAGAAAGCTCAGAATTACACATTCCAAAATGTGACCTCTCTTTATAGGCAGGTTTGCCAAATCTATCTTACTTTAATGCAGTTTGAGTATAGATAAGCCCATAAATAAGGCTTCAGGGATGAGAGTCACATAGCTGAATTGAAATGCACACATCCCTAACCAATTCTTACAGGTCAGATGCATCTATGTTTTAGCAGATATAGTTATGTGAAAGAGTTGACCCAGATCTAATATTATGGTATGATCTTTCTTATGAATTGAATCTGCACTGGACCAGTTTGGCTCGTCAAAATCTGACAGAGGAGATTACTTCTACACAACAAATTTTAATCAATTCCTAATTGATTTAATCATCAAAAGGTTCCCCCTCAAATAAAGAATTGTAGTTCATTGCCTTTGGTCTTATCACTGAACTGCAACTTCTTGAGTTTCTTGGTGGTTTCATAGCTATTAAACAAGTATGAATCTGGTTAAATGTGATGACAGATTTTTTTTTTAATTTCCCATTGTTGATCAAGAAGGTCCTTCACTAGCAAAGCCTTTGTAGATGTACATTGCACCCAGTGAAGATAATACAATTGTATAGTCTCTTGCTTATCATGTATTTTAAAAAATGAATTGTGATAAGGTTCATGCATATGATGGCTGTGGATCCATGTAATACATCTGCTCACTATTTTGGTATGCATAGCTTTGAAACATTTCTATATCAATTTCTTGAGAAAGATTGGTAATCCAAAAGAACTGTAGTCCAGCATACTAAAGAATCCTATTCTCTTTTAGCTGAGTCTTCAGTTTTTTCTGGGATGTAAAGGAGATGGGGGTGAAATTACTTCCATATTTCAACAATCTTGCAAACTGGAGGGGTTAGAAATGTTATATGAGCCTGTAGGTCTGTCTACCTGTCTGCCTCCTTCCATCCAGTGAATGAGGGATGTTCCCCAATTTTAGAAAGCCATCAGTGCCTTTGTGAGAGTAGCAGCCATTATGTCAACTCCCTTCATTCTTTTAGCATTCCACCAACCAGCATGCCTCCCACAAAGCAAAGACTACCACGTTAAGAATGGATGTGAAGAACAATCAGCAGATATGTTTCATGAAATTTTTACATTTTAATGGATGTTTAATGATTGGTGTTTAATGACTTTTCTGATATTTCTTTTCTATTTTTCTGAGACTTTTTAAAGTCTTTATCATGTGGAGGTTTATTTCTTTGTTATATTAACTCTTTATCAAGTATTCCTCTTCAACAAAAGAAGGCTAATGAAGTTATTGCCATGTGTTATAATAACCCTCAGTTCATAAGGTCACCATATCAATACAAAAACCCTTCTCATATAGAGCCACAGTAATGAAACTTCATATAAGGCATGCAGCATAAAAAGAAAGGTCTTAAGGGTGATGATGATGATGATGATGATGGTACTAATGGTGATAGCTATAATTGCATAGTGGATACACCAGATGGAGATCAGTTTGTCTAAACACTTCTTTTATCGGAGACTATCAACATCTGGAGGGCAAATTTCAGCAGCAATAACAAAATTACCAAAAGTCTGATTTGGGAATTGTGGTCCAACAGCATGTCAAACATTCCCATCCCTGAGCTAGAATAAACATGTTAAATTCCACATTGCTGCAATTTCTAAATTCTTATTTGGGCAATAATTTTAATATTTGATATTGAAGTAAAAGGAGAATCACTGTTGTGGTGATGTGGCCAACTCTTCCCTTCCATGGTTTATGCTAATGTTCCAACAATAAGTTACATATCTAATTCCCTACACAACAAGCAAGTGTCCAAATTATGTAACTAGAACCATCCCATATATACAACCAAAGGTTACAGATAGCATTATTGCTGTGATCAGAGTTTTCCCACTATTCACCCATACATGGTATTTTCATAGGGCTTCTAGCTCTAAGCTACAAAATGTTCATATATAGATATTAGAAACTGATAATTGTACTACTAAGTTACTAAAAAGCCTTTTTGATGAACTTCAGGTACTGAATAGAGTGTCAAACTTGGAATGGGAAAATCTAAGACCTACTGTTATACTGTTACCCATGAAGCTCATTGGGTAACTTTGGGTTTAGTTAATGTTCCTGTCAGGACAAAAAGCAGTTAACAGCTGCTGGTGCCATATTTCAGTGCAACAGTGGATCAGAGAGGTTCCAATGATGTCTCTGTGGATGACATCATTTCTGATGCACCTGACCTGCTGTGCTCTACCATAGCACCTGGGTGGGTGCTGGTAGCTATAGAGAATTATCTATCATCAACTTACATTCTTGCCTATTCATTGGCACCATTCCCACCTTTAACAATATGATACATATGATGTGGTAGACAACCCATTAATGTGATCTTTTAAGACACACGGTGTGTCTTCTGCACATGTTTATCTTTAGAAAATTCCAGCTGCTTCCGGTATGGATATCACACATTTAGGTGACTAATTTTATTTTGTTTAAGTAGGCACAGTGAGGTGATGAGTAGATTGAAACAAATTCCTCCATTTCTGTAAAGCAATCCATATTGGTTTAGCTATGAATAGGAGATTGACCCAGCTCTGATGGGTTTCCTATCCTTCATTTTAATTGTGTATCTCAAAAGGGACAGCTGTAATTATATAATCATAATGAAGAATTTCTTTTTAATAAACTCTCAAGAGTTAAAAAGCTGAACATTATGCATATTAAAGTTGGCAGTAGTTACCTTTAGGTAGGAAGAAATAGGAATTGGTAGATATATATGATACAGTTTGATGACATGGTGATAAGCCTCACTGAAGTTAATGGACTTTATTGCCAACTTTGATATACCTGGTCAGGCAATTAGTCATCTATTTTCACTGATACCCATTATTACTTTTGCCCCACATTTCATGACTTGTAGGTCATGACATTGTAGCCATGGCCATTGAAGATTAATGGCAATTAACATCCATTGAAATTATTGAAATTTGCAAGTGAAATAAGATAAACAGTCTAACAGCACAATCCTGGATCTGTCTGTTCAAGTGAACTGAATAAAGCTGACTTCCAGGATGGCAGTTTTGGAATAGCAAATTTGAGTACACATTGTCTAGCCTGAGAAAGAATACCTTGAACTATGATTTTCAGCATTTTTAGGAGGTCATTATTGATTTATTCAGTAATTTAGACAATAGTGAGTTGAAGGGAGCATCTATTAATAGCTGAGTTTCTTCATGGTGGATATTCCTAAACAGCCTACCCAAAATAAGTTACAGCCATCCATGCTGCCCTATTCCATAATAACTGCATGATGCCTGCTTCACATACCTGAAAGAGCACTTCTATCTACGTCCCAAGCATTACTAAGCTAGATTGTGATTCATGTTTATCCATTTCTGTGCACATTTTTTAAAACTTGGACAAACATTACAGAGTAAGAGGAAGATTTCTATTTGTGATTGCAAAATATGCTTGGGTAACATCCACACATCACCTATCAAAGCCTGGTAGAAGCCAGGGATAGCCATAGTGATCCCTATCAGCATTGATCTGCTGAAGAGACATGGCTGGACTGCTGATTTCAATGGAACAGGAACAAAAAAAGATGGAGCCAAACAGTGAATTAAGACACGTCTGTGGCACTGTGGGAATCATTGACGTTATGGCAACAAATGTTTTTGGCAGATTATGTCCTAAAAAAGGTATGAACTGTCCCAGCCCTCCTCCTAGTCAGCCATATGTCTTTTCCTCCACTCTTTTTCACTTCTGATTATAAACTCTTTTATGGCACTGGCTCCACTACATATATTGCTGGAAGACTCTACTTCTGCACCAGAGAACAGGAGGACACAATTAGAAAAACTGAAATAACCTAGAACTGAAGCTTCCAAGCTGGTTACTTAAGCAAATAAATGTAACCCAAGACAGGTCAACTGAAGCAAATACAACAGAGCAGTGGACATATTGAGATTCACTATAGTTCTGGTTAAAGTAAAGTAATTACTCCTAAATTTGCATCTGTGCTTGTAACTTCGCATGTGTACATTTTGTGAATATTTTAGCTTTCTTGTGGTGGGTGGGGAGGGGGAAGGATTCCTAACTGACCATCCTTCTATATCATCACAAAACCCTGAGTTCCTTAAGAGAAGGAATGCCTGTTAGATCAGTAGGTTTGTAACACATCCTACCTCCTCTTTGAGGAGAAAGGGAAAGAGGAAAAAAACAGGCAATTAACAAAACTAGGAGTGATAATCACACAGACATGATGATCTCTCTCTTAGTAAAACTTGGTACGGTCAGATATCGGGCATATCTATAGTGATGACTTCATGTAATCAATCACTTCTTTGAACTGACTATGGCAATAGGGAAAAAATGCATTGTATTAATACTTTTGTTCCAACTCAGCAAAGTGAGGATGTTCTGGCAAATGGGCTTTTGTGTGCCATTAACCTTTTCATGTCAAGCGGAAAGCAAGTATCTTGAGCGCCTGGTGCTGGATCTCAGCACCCACTCTGCGTTCACCTCCTGAGAAGATCAGTGCAGTCAGACACTTATCTGTTCATTTGAAAGTTCAAGAGTTACATTATCATCTGCTGAGTATACAGTATTGCCAAGTATGCCTCATAAACAAAAGTGAAAGTAGTTCTGTGGACAGAGTGGGAGGCCTTTGGACACCTCAACCAAGAAGTACACTAGGTGACACTGGGCAAATCACTAATAACCCAGACCTGCTGGAGCACCAAATAAGATAATCCCCAGGTACCCTATTCTAACCTCTCACAAATCACAGGTGGGAATGATCATGATCATGAAAATGGGGAATTGGAGTTTCATTTATTAAGAAATGAGAGAAAAGCTTTAGATGTTGAGTTTCTTTAGGTACAAAACTTAGTGAAAAATGGTCAACTCCCACTGAATATTATACGCAAAAAAAAAAAAAAAGGTTCCAAGAAAGGTGGTAATGCATGCCAAACCACTTCACTTCATTCAAAAGTACAGAGAGACTTTACTAGTTCTTTTGTAATGGAAATATTCGGGGCAGGGGGTTGGTAGAGAAGGAAGACTGCTAATATGCTGGCTTCCATTTTATTGATAAATGTATAGATATTTTTATGGAAATGTTTGTAAGTGGCCTTTGCATTGTCCTGTACTAGCTTCTTATTTTGCACAGTGACTAAATCATAGTTATTTAGAAGCTACAAAACAGCTGCAGTTGTAGACCAGACCACCGTTTCTAGGCTACAAAGGACATATTCCCTATGAGAAGGCAGACTGGGTCATCCACAAGCAAATTACATGTCCTGGATTTTTTTTTTTTTTTGTCTCAGCCTTTTCCTTTTTAAGTTAGTGCCTGCCTCTTAAACTGACTACATTTCTGAGGAATCCAGAAATAGGATAAGCCCTATGGCTAGTGCAGAAGTAACATCACAAGTCCAGGGTTCAAATGTAGGATCATTACAGAAGCCTTCTCAGGCATTCATTCTGCACATGTGAGGGATAAAAGTGGGGTCCTTTGCAAATTTTCCATAGTCAACTGGGATTTTGTAAGGCTAGACTGCTTTTAATCCTTGCTTAGCAAGACTAAATATTTGCATATGGCTATATTTGTTAAGCAGGGAATTATTGGGGGGGAGGGGGTTAAATGAGCAGCACTCTACACTTGAAATGAGTATTTTTCAAAAGGTTTCCATTTCACTGGCCTTTTTTTTTCCTACATTCTTCTAGCCTTTTGGTCTTCTCCTTTGTCCAACATTTTCAGAACAATGGTGGCATTTCCAGAATTCCCTTCCTATCATCTGCCAGCTATAACATGGACTGCATCTTAATCAGATGATATATATGTTGGGGTAGATTTGGATCAGTTGTGCTTTGAGCCTCTTAATTCTGATGACCTATGATGAGAATGATGGGCATAATTAACACAATAGCTTAATTATCCAGGGATGTTTCAGCTACAATTGCTTATTCAAGCATACTGTTTGGGAGAACCTGCCATGAAGAACTTATAAAGAATTGAGAACTGATAAAGAATTGAAAGGAAATTAACTCAGGACCTGACAGATTAAAAAAATTAACTATCCAAATCCCACATTTTCAGCAATATTCAATAAAATTGGCCCAAAGAAAGATTGAGCTTTTCCAAACCAGGAAGTTATGCAAATACTAAAAAAAGAGAGAGAGATTAGTATTGAAGATTAAAAATCAGTATTTGATTTCTGCTGTCTATATTTGATTCGAAATCTGTTATTCTAAAATTAATTGTTTTGGGAAAGGAGTAGAGTCTTCAACCTGAACTATTATTATGCATTACAAATGACACCAGAGATCTTTGAGGAGGTGGTTTTTGCTGTTAAAGGTCTCCTCTAAGAGGCACAAGACATCACATGTGGCTAAGCATATATAGAAGGGAAAAGCTGTGAATCAGCTTAGATGTCTGTATACTACTATTACATCTGATTAATGATTTTAAGTAAAATGAAATCTCAGATGAGGCCTCAAGATATCATTTTTTTCTCAGCATTCTCTACTTTTATATTGTTTGTCGATCTCATAGATTTGTCTGAGGCTTTAAACTCAGCACATTCAATTAATGGGGAATGTGCAAGCAGGACGTTGAACATCGCCACAATCTATTAGGGAAAGAAGATCTGATTGGTTCACTTCTTTTCTTTAAGAGAATAAATTCATGTTGTGTAAAGGTTATGCCTTGCCCTCTTTACCTATCACAAGGGTTCTCTACAGGGAAGTGGGAACAGAATGTGGCCTCTTTATACAACCAGGTTCAAGTATACTGTGTGTCTGGGATTCCTCCAATTCTAGGCATGTCCTCTATAGAATGAATGGCCATGTTTGTTCTGTTATGCTGTAATAATCATGCCGACTGCAGTACGCAAGAATGATAAGAAAAAAGTCTCTTTTAGGAGAATGGTTTGTAAATTTCTAAAGAGTGTAACTCTGTAAGGCCTTATCTGATACATGTAAAAGTACATTAAAGGAGCCTTGTCAGATTGAGTATATTTTGTGGTGTTGTTTTATCCTTCCCTAAAAAGAAAGTTAAACTTGTAAAATAACAAAGAGCTTTTTGTTGTTGTCGATATAGATAATAATGGTGGTGTTCAACTTTTCATATCTAAAGTCCATCCAATCACTCTGTCAAAGAACTTCTGTCCAATCATGATAGAAACAAAAAAAAACTTACTTTCTCCCCAAAAAGACATTTTTAGGTTTACTGGCATTCTGGTTTTATAATTAACATTTACACATTTTGAAGGCCTAACCTTTCAACATATCTTAAGCCCCACTTAGAATACATCTGCATCCTAAGAACCACTGATTGTAAGAGTCACAAATGGGTCGTTCATGGTGGCCAGGTTGCCACTATTTTACACTCAAAGCAATTTAAATAATAACAACAACAGGAGTAATAACAGGAGTAAGTTGGGCTTGCCACAAATTTTGCAATGTAGTGCTCACCTGTAGTGTTTCAGTCAATCTGTTGTGTCTTCTTTCCATTCAATTGCCACTTCTACCCTATGTGCATTCACCATGCACCCATAAACTATACTCCAGCATTCTGTGATGGCTGAACATATAGTTCCCCCCCACACTCCTAGTTTAACTCCCCACCCCCGCAAATCTTGGAATTGCAGATGGAACCTTTTGGCTAAAAAATGAATAAGGTTATTCCCAATCTTTTAGGCAAAATGGCAGTCAAGGAAATTAACCAGAAAAATATAATTCATAATTAAAGAAAAAAGAAAAATAATGGAGTTTGCTACTAACATACATTGCACATCATAATGGAACACTATTATATCTAATTCTGTAATAGAAATCTTTTTTATAACATTTATGTCTGTAGTTATCTGAGGAACTATCTGAAAAGTTGAAACATACTAGATTTACACACAAAACCTTTTCATTATACCCAAAACATGGAATGGCCATCCCCAAATAGCTACTCTGGTTCTTCACCATCTAAGGCACCAATTTCCTGTTCCAGCCCTTGTTTCAGTAACCTCCAGTGAGGCACCCAGGTGCAACACTGTGCTTACAGATATCCTCTTGGCACCCACAAAGTTCTCCATCCACCTGACTGACTATATTATGTAACAATTTTAAAAGGGAACCTGGCATGCTGCAAGGCATAGCACCAGCCCTCCAGCATTATCTTTAATTTCAATAATGCCTCTGGCCCCAAATGGGCCTCATAAGGATGCTGGGTGGTTGCATCACACATTGAGACCCCATGGGCATCTGCAGCCACAGGCACTGGCTTCAAAATGGTGTATGTGGCTGGGCGATCAAAGCCTCACATCTTTTTAACTGCATTGCAGACATTTAAAGAGGAAAGGGGCTTAAATCTCCTGGTCATACCCACCATTTTGAAGCTAATGCTATGGCTGTAGATGCTCCTTCCTAAGCCCCTGCTTTTTCCATTAGGGCATTTAATCGATTTAGCATTTCCTAGCCCAGATATTTAAGTCTTTCTTTCCACAGGTAACTTCTGTGATTGGCAATATCAGTTAGACTGTCTCTCCCACCAGACAAATTAAAATGAAATGGGGCTGCCACCCATTTAATCTTCTGCACTTCACCTTGGCCCTTTTCAGCCTGGGTGTCTCACAGATAATATTGACTTCACTTTTCAGAATTCCAAGTCAGCACAGTGATTCGTTCAGTTCTGAAAATCCATGCATCTGAGGTGTTCATATCAGGGAAAGCTATTTTCACATCAGCAAGGGCACATCAGCCTTGGATGCTGATGGAGGAGAGGTATAATGTTCCTTACACAGGATGTTTCTCTATCTCTTTCAGCATCTCAGTTTAATCAGTAGAGTGGGTTTTTCTTCATTGCCCCTCTCTTATCTCATTGGGCACACAAAGCTCCTACCTCCACTCTTTAGTCAGTGTGGGCTGGTCCAAAAGTTAAATTAAAGATGACAGGATACAGCCCTGCCTTACTCCTCTTTGATAAGACTACAGTATGTCAAGAGGTGCCAATCTGCATATTTTGCTGCTTGAATTGAGGTAACTCCTCCCCGCCCCCAGGAGCTGTAAGAAGGAAGCAGCCTCCTCTGCTCGTGAAGTTACTGGGGAAATGAATAATCTATGCAAGACCAGATGATGTGCTTCCACAGTTGTAAATCTACGCCTTTTTTTCTTTTTGCAACATTTAAGAATGACAATATTGTACTTGCTATGATTTTGATTATACTGCTGATGTCCTTGATAGTGCTTTATTTCATTAGCCGCTGTTGGTAAGGAATGGGGAAATACATGCATTTTTGCTCTACTCAATTCTCCCAGGAAAGTAACCAGAAAAATACATGACACTGCTGCTACTTACAATGGTCATAAAATGTAGAGAGAGCCTAAGTATGGAACACTAAACAATGTGTTTACAGTATTTTGGCTCCTGCAATTTCAAAAATAATCCACGAGATGGAGTTCATGCCCTATAATTGCTACTTTTTAGATTTTTTTTTTCTTCATTGAATGTATCAGTACATGAAACAATCACATTCAAAATTGTGCATGCAGAAAATGCTATAAAATTGAGGATTAAAACCAGGATTAAATCTGAAGCAAAAATTAATGAGGTTTGATTGGTTTGCAGTCAGCTTCTGATCTTCTTTACATCAATTAGAAATAAATTTACCATCTGTCCTCCCTCTTTAAGGTTACATCATAATTCCCTTCTGCCATCTCTGCAAATTCTGTCTTCTTCACCAACAATTCCTCCGTTGTGGGTATTTCAGAATCTTTCCAACTCTGTGCATATAATAGTGTCGCTGCAGTTACCATATAGAAAAACGATCTTCCATGAGTCTTTTCTAGTTGACTAAGAAAGAAATAAGTCCCAGAAAGAAAAATTCTGATTTCAACTGTATGTTAATCTTTAAAATGTTTTGTATCACTATATGTATTTGGACCCAGAATTTTCTAACTTTTTTACAAGTCCACAATGGGTGATAAAATTACCCTTTATGTTTTCCATATTTCCAACATAAATTTGAAGTACCTTTATACATCCTAGATAATTTTTATGGTGTCATATACCAATGATACATCATTTTGTAGAAGTTCTTTTAAGTTATAACGTAATGCAAATTTCAGTCCTTTCGACCACATCTTCTCCTACTGGTCCATCTGTATATTATAACTGAAATCCTTGGCCCATTTTATCATACACTCTTTAACTTGTTCTTCTTCCATTTCAAATTTCAATAAAAGCTTATATATTTTAGCAATCACACGTTCACCATTTCTATATAAGGCAGTCTCAAATTCCATCTTCCAGTTGTCTTTTTGTCTAAGTTAAACCTTTCTCTTAATTGTATATACAAGAACCATTGAAAACTAAATCCTTCTGGAGTTAATTGTTCTCTTGATTTCATTTTAAGTTCACCTTGTTCCTGAATTAACATATCTTGGTATGTTAACCATTTCTCTTTACCTGCTGTTTCTGCTTGAGAAAACGCTTCCTATGTTGCAATTAACAACAGCATCTTCCCTCACAGCCTGGGCTTCTATTTGTTCCATACTCTCAATATGGCATTCCTAACATAATTATTTTTAAAATCCACAGTAACTTTAACTTTATCATACCATAAAAAGCCATGCCACCCAAACCTCAAATCGTGATCTTCTAATGAGAACATCCTTTCATTTCTCAAGAGCAATCAAACTAAACAGCCCACTTAAAAATACAATTTAAAATCAGGCAATCCCAATCTTCCTTGTTCCTTTGCATCTTGGAGAATTTTAAATTTAACTCTTGTTTTTTTCCCTTGCCATATGAACCTAGAAATGTATTTTTTGCCATTGCTTAAATGGTGCATCAGTTGTCAATACAAACATTGTCTGAAACAAAAAACATCATTCTAGGCAATACATTCACCTTTACCACAGAAATTCTTCCCATCAGTGAGAGCTGTAATTTTTCCCATCTTAACATCTCCTTAATTTCATGCCATGTCTTAACATAATTATTTTGAAATAACATACAATTCATATTAGTCATAGTAATACTCAATTATTTTACTTTTTTTTCCAACCTTAAAACCAGTTTTTTCCATCAGTTCTATTTGATCTTCCTTTTTCATATTTTTTGTTAACATCTTCATCTTTTGACTATTGATTTTAAAACCAGCTCGTGCACCAAAATCCTGTAATTTTCCCATTAATCTATTTTTCTAGGGGAGTTTCGAAACTTACAACCAAATCGTCAGCAAAGGCCCTTAGTTTATAAGTTTCTCTTTTCACCTCCACTCCAGCAATTATCTCATCCTGTCTTATATCTCTATTCAAAACTTCAAGAGTTAGAATGAATGATAACGGTGATAACATGCATCCTTGTCTTGTCCATTTTTGTATTACAAGGTTTAGTTAATTCTCCATTAACAATTATCTGTGCCTTTTGTGAGGTATAAATTGATTTCACCAATTAATAAAATTCTCTCCAAAGTCCGTTATCTTCCAAAATTTTGAACAAAAAAGTCCAGTTTGAGTTGTCAAATGTCTTTTCTGTGTCAAGAAAGATCAATGCTTGTTTGCATTGTTTGTTTTTCATTATGTTGTTATAAGTACTCCACAATATCAAGTACATTCCTAATATTATCTCTTAACTGTCTTTTAGGTAAAAAAATAGCATTTCTCTTTTTTCCTGGAGGGTGGTCCTTCTGTGATGTCACATCTAAGGAGTTCATTTTCTAATGGCTCATGCAGAAAGTTGAGTTAATGTGCTTCTTTCCATCACAAAAGTATACCAGCACAATTTGCTCTGTCTCCATACCCTGTCTGTATTCTGCTATGGTAACCAGTCAAGTGAGTGGACCTGTCCAAACAGTTTACTACAGAGCAAGTTATGAAGTTATAATGCAGCGTTTTGATTTCCCTGCCAGGAGGAAAAGCATCCACCAACTGCTTTAAAATATACATATTCTTCTAGTGGTCTTGGTGCAACCAATATATGCTGTCTATGACCGTAATAAAGATTTGATTTGAACTGATTTGATTTGATGCAATCAATATAGTAGAAATGCCCTGATAGGTGTTTGTAGGCTTTTGTTTATACACAGGTCTGACATACAGCTGTCCTGATCTACTGCTTAGGAAGGTTCTGGTCTACCTGCTATCACTACAGTATTACCAAGATCACTAGAAAAAATGGTAGACCAGGACCTCGCTATAGCAACCAGCATGTCAGGAGCATTTGTTTCTATATAGGTTTGATGGGCAGGTTGCTTTGGAGAGGTCCTGATCTACTGCTTTCCATAGAGATCTATGTGCTGCCACTTTCCTCATGATGTCAGCCACATAGTAACTGGAGAGGAAGGGAATGTGCAAGAGCAGCCAACACCAGGCAATAGGAGCTGGACAGGTTTTATCTCCTGACCACATCATCATGATCGTTGCCAAAAGAAGACATATTGTGCATATAGCATGGCTGGTATCAGGAAAAAGTGAAAAACAGCCTCTTTTGGGGGAGATGGGCTGTAACAAAATTTGAATAATAAATAAATATCTGATAAATAAGTGGCTGACCTCAGCTATGGGCTGGGAATGAGAGGACAGTTAGTTAAAATAGTTAAAGAAGCATCTTCCAGGAAAAGTTAGGGGGACATGAGGATATGCCTTCTCAGTCAATTATATTCCCTGCCTCCACACAGAAAATACACTTATATTCAGAGCTCATTTGACACCCAGATAGATATCAAAGGTTTTCTGTTAGAGTTATTACAGACAAATATTTAGATTATATTTGTGGGAAGGAAGCCTTTCTCTTATTCTTTTTCTGTGGTGGGAAGTCCCTTCTCCACCATGCTGAAATGGGGGAGGAACTTTCAGATGGATTGGAAGGATCAAACATAGCAAAACAAATGTCCCAACAGTAACAATAGGTAGAACAATGAATGAGCTACAGCAACATAGTTTGGATAACAGCATAAACCAGTCACCTAAAATGAGAAAAAAATGTTCTCCATCCAGCTTCCTTTGTTGAACAAGCTTCAACATCACCTAGGTTCCATTTCTAGGATTAATTAGTATTAGTGGAACAAACCTGATGGATAAGAAAGATGGAACTGGGCACTCGGTTCCTTTAATATTTGACAGATAAAAACATCTTCTAAATCTTTTTTCACACAAGATTCTCATTTCTGCTTTTTGCAATCATTCTACTTTTATTCTCTTTTCTTTCACATTTTCCCCTTTTTTCATGTCCACTTTTTTCCAACAAGCTACTTTTGACACTACCAATTGTCTGACACACATTCAAAACCTCTCTTCATCCTTATATCAGTCACTCATTCTCTCAATTTTTCATCATAAGTCATACTTTTAAATTCATCTCTTTTGCAAGAATAGAGTTAGAGCTTAAACCATGCATTTGAAACAGATTTTACTTGCCAAACTTATAAAAAGTTGATACAGACAGCTTCAGCCAACACCCAGAGGTTTACAATGGAATCATATAAAAATGACCTAATAAACCAACAGTGTAATACTGTGCTATAAAACTATATAAACCATGTCACCACTCTAATAATTCATAAAACTTCATGCTCCAAGTGTCCTTCACAAGAGCTTCATCTTCAGAGCCTCTCCAAACAATACTATGATAGATATAACCCAAACTCTGAGATGGAGCTGTTCAAAAGGTGGGGGCCATGACAGAAAAACATTGTCTTTGCCCCCCACTTCTCCTGTAGGGCACCCTAAGCATTTCCATTTGGCACAACTATACCGGGTGAGTCAATTCCACCTGGAAAGGACAATCCTGAGGATACCAAGCAGCCAAGCCTTGCACTTAGGAATCATTTATATGGTTGTAGTGGCTATCATCTACCACTATGCAGACTACTGCTAGTTCCTGATGTTGGAATTATCAGGGGTCAACTCAGCATTGTCTCATAAGCATAAGGGGGTCTTTCTAGTAAACGCATCTCTAGCATGCTTGTGGGATGTCACATAGGTCACCTGATTTCCACTTCCTCATTCTCCTTGGATTTGGGGATTAACAATCTCCATTACCTTTTGGGCACACCTGCAAGCAGGAGATGCTGCAGAATGCAGCTCTGGTCCTTTCATCTCGCTTGCATGCAGACTTTCTATTTCCATAGAAAGTGTCTACAAAGAACCAGTGATGAGTAAGTGCTTTCTACTATGAAGCTAATTGTATCCAGATCTACTGAATAAATGTAAGCTACCTTTTTTGTCTCTTTATCTAACTACTGTGTGAAGACTGAATTATTTTCTGAAGGTAATTAAGCTTAATGTGCAAGTTTTGGTTCAGCTTCTACTTTGCAGGATTGTTGTTAGCTGCTTGGAGTTCTTTTATTAACCTTTAAAAACTCCATCACCTGAGAGGTTTCAAATGCAGCTCTCATTGCAGTAGTGCATTTGGGTGGTGACAAAAGTATAAATCACTTTTGCCAGAACCATCTACTCCAAATAGCACTGCAATTGGAATACTAGCAAAAGCCGGCTAATCAAAGTCCCCCAGGCCATGATCTCCACCTGAGCATTCAGCTGTTGCTACAAATCCAGGAAAATTCCCAAGTTGTGGATTTGCTCCTTCAAGAGACATGAACCCCATCTGGAATTAAGCCACCATTTAATTCCAGCAATCACTGTTTTTACTCACTTTTGGGTCTGTGAATGGCCAAACTTCTTCTTCTGTGTTCCCCAGTATCAGTCCATCCATTCATGTCATCCAAGATAATAATATTTTCTTCTGGATAACATTAATTCAGAACGTTGCATTACTTTTTCCGGAACTTATTTCAGATTCTTCCATTATCACCATTATCACTGTTCACTGGAGCATAAAATGTACCTATAAGCAACCTATGAATTCATCCTTTCATACATGTTCAGAACAATCTTGATTATTCCAATTCATTCTTTCTGATATACAGTATATTTTTGCCCTTCCATTCATAATTAAGCCTGAAACATCACTTCTTTGCACAATATGGGACTATATCACTTTTATTATTTATTATTATGTAATAATCTTTATTATTCAGATCTGTCATCTCCTACCCATTTTACAGACATCTATATCCTCCCTCCCTCCCTCCCTTCCAGTATACTTCTGTTATATTTCAAATTGCAAAATTCTATATACCATGATCATCAAAAGACGGGCCCATGAATATTGACCTCTACTACCCATAATGGCTTTGGTCAACTGAATTTTTTACATTACACTTTAAGATAAACAAAAAGTAGATTAGGTTACCAGCCTACGTCATACCCATGCCATATACTGCGATCCCTGCTAATGGTAAGAACACAATATTAGTCAGTTTAGACACATTCTGTATGGCATGCCACAACCAGAGCCAAAGGCAGTCAGTTTTACTCAGGGCATGCTCACACTATCAGCTAGGACCTTTAATGCAAACACTCTGTGTAAGGCACCATAGTGTTGCCACATCTCATCAGCTAAAGGGGTACATGCAAACTCCCCTGAACAGTTAAAAGATCTGTTCTAGCACTCCTAGTACATAATTAATATCATTAAACACTGATAATGAATTTCAAATCTGGTTACAAATCAATATGTATCAAATGTTTGTCTTTTTTTCCCATGCAAAATTAACTAATTGTTAACTCTTGCATTGCTACCTCCAGATGAGTGCTTAATACTCTTCTAGAAAATAATTCTCATTTTTTGAAAGTATATCTGAACTGGTAAGCAGATGCTGCAGCAGTAGAATCACCGACAACAATGCCATTACTAGATTATGCATAAAAGAATATTGGAGTAGGTGGGACAATAGAAGTGAAAGGCTGAAACTTTGAGAGTAAAAATAAAGATAAATTACAAAACATTTGCAGTCTCACAATTCTTTCTGATTACTATAGAAATGTAATTGTCAAGCTACCTTAATAGCAGACAATAGAAACTGTTTAGTCTCCTCATCAAATACAGCACATGATCGAGTAATAACACTTCTTGTTGGAAATAAGAATGGGGCGGAATGTTTCCAACAAGGTTTTGATAAGATGCACTGAATCATCTTCAGATGTCTCAGCTTTTTAACTCTCAAAGTGATTGAAAGGAACTAAATAATTTGAGTGTTAGGCATTCAAACAGGGACAAAGGCTTCTAACACAGAGACATCATGTCTGCATCTGTCAGTCTTGCAAGTACAGATAAGTACAGATAGTACAGATAAGAAGCACACCCAGGAGTACTAGCTCTATCTTTATTGTAAGGTTATTAACAGAATCTTGCAAGTCTGAAAGTAGATCTGTCCCCTCTTGCCTTTATAGTCCAAGACACTAGGGAGGGTCCATTCTGAGACACACGTTATGCCCCCATTCCTTCTGCAGGCTCAGCTGGCTCTTATCTGACTGTTGCCTAGTCTGCAGCTTTTCCTCCTGTCTCTCAAGGTCATTCCCACATACCATTACAGTATCATACCCAACAAATGTTTTGATAATGGCCACCATTAATAAGATTCTTCCCTCAAACTACACTGATTACAATTCCCCTTTCTCCTTAGCCATGTGTGTTTTCCAGCCTCATTACTATGGCAGAATGGGCCAAAAGCAGTTTATGTTGTTATAGTCTTCTGCCAATTCAAGGACAAGAGCAGAGCATATTAACACGGCCATGAGGAAGAGCCATATATGAACTCCAAAAATACAGATGATCATTGTACAGGAGCAAAGAGACACTGAAAACTCTTTGCTGCTGTCTAGTGGTGGTCTGGATTTTTCCAGTCTAGATATGGCATATCTAGTAGATGATCAGTTTCTACATGGCTTGTTGTTTAATAACATCTGTTCACCTTTATTGGTTCACTTTGCTCCTTCCTTTTAGCTTGCTTCACTCATTTACTCACCCAGATTCCTGTACCCATTCTAGGTACGGAGATATACTGTATAGTGTAGGGTCATACACAATACATGTGACACTGATACATGTGGCAATACTGTAGAAATCAGCCCTGCTTTGAGGATACAGTGTAAGTTGAAGCTGGCAAAAGGGTAGAAAACAGGGAGATAAAACATTACTGAGGTACTAGTAAAGCAGGATGATGAATACACACATGAATTCATTCCTCTATGATCAATACAGGAATGTTGATATACATACTTTCAGATAAAGATTAAACAATTAAGTACTGTATTGTTATAGGAATGTTTTCAGCTGATGGTTGCAACCAAAAGTATTATGAAGTTTTTTGGGAGGTTTCTAGCTTAGGTTTAACAATATAGGTAGGATTATTTTAGAAACCATGAGATATTATGGTACAGTAAGTGAATGTGAAAGAGCTGGGGAAAAAAATCCAAGCATACTCACAACAAAAGGATTATTCTGTAGTTATGCCTGTATAAATATCTTTAGTCTTTGCACAATGTTAGTTCCCTAAATGTGAGAAATACTTTTCCTTACCCTGTTATTTATTAATTTGGAGCTGCTTCATCCATTTAAAAAATGTTGTATTGATTTCTGTATTTTATTATTCTCTGTACATTTGCAATTATTACTTCTTTATCAGGGCAGACCTTAACCTATAACAAATTAGATTGACCCTGTTTTTATCTTATTCTTTTGTACAGCAATAGCTGGTTTTTATATACCTTGGTTGGTTCAGACATATTTGACTTCTCTATGTTCACTGCTGAACAAGTAATGACTAAATTAATCTCAGTGACAAATGCTATCTTTAAGACCATTTAAGGCAGAGTGAGACCAAGATCACAAGGGGTCCATCAGCTAGAAGGCTAAAGTTGGCTGCATTCTCCATACCCAACACCAAATACATCTTTATACACTTTAAAATGACCTATTTTATGGACAAGACAAATTTTTAAAATACTTTATATTACAATGGAAGTTTTCAGTGCTATCTTGGCAGCAAAATAACAATACTTTGCATTTTATATAAAAATAAATTAAAAATAAAAAATTCATATATCACTTCATTTTTTATGGAACATAATACTCCAGCATAGGAAACATAAATACAAATAGATGCACTATCAAACAAACACCTACACATTAGTCAAGGAAAGACAAACTGATTTAGTGAATCAGCTGTAATAACTAATCTGGACAGAAGACAAAGATAACCATGCAGTCGGACTGGCATAAGACACTACATGGCCAAACTACGGCAACAGATATTGCTCTATGTGCCTCACTGGATGATCTTCTGCTGGGCATTACCATCTAGGCTAACATGCCCATCAACTTACTGTGAGGAGGAAAAGGGACCCTTTATACCTGGGGGGAAAATGGAATATAAATATAATAAAGCTTAAAAAGAGTAAGAAATTGATGTATGTATGCTTTTACGTATGTATATTTGTTCCAATGTACAGACCACTGTAATCTCAAAGGACTGCCAATTGTTTACAAGATAACATACACAACAAACATTATACAATAAAAATTCACAAATAAAAAGTGTACAAATCAAATTTTTTAAAAAAGAATAACATTAAGTAACAATGGCAAATTGTAACACATTTAAGATAGAACCATGACCCCAAATATGCTCCAGTAAAGCTCAGTTTTGAACTGCTTCCAGAAGGAAATTGGGTTGGAGCCAGCTAGATGTTCACTGGGAGGCTGTTCCAAAGGACCAGTGCGACTACTGAAAAGCAGCACTACTGAACTCCTGCCCACCTCACATCCCTAAAGTGAGGAACCACTAGTAGCTTCTCCCATGTAGATCAAGTTGGCTGAGCAAGACATTTACTGTTTCTCCATCAGAATTCACTCTTTTCCAGCGCTTTAAATTCCCACAGCACTGGTATAATGAGCTCCCACCAGCAATGCTGATAAGCATATGACTCACTGCACTCTTAGCCAACTGCAGTCTCCAGGTGGTCTCCAAAGGTAAACCCCAGGTAGAGCACATTACAGTAATGGGTAGTGATAAGGGCATGATTCACCATAGCAAGGTCCTCCCATTCCAGGTAGGACACCAGATGGACAAAGGGCCCCCAGGCTGCCACCTCTATCTGTTGTTCTAGAAGGAGCAAAATTTACATCTGTTATCTCTCATCTGGATCCTCATAGCCTCTAGGCACCAAAACAAATCTTCAATGGCATCATCAGTCTGGCCATTGCCAGCAGTTTGGTAGCAATATAAAGATGGATATATTGGTGATACCGAACGCCAAACTGCTGGATGTCTTTTCCCAGTAGCTTCATGTAACTATTAAATAAAAGGGGGGAGAGGATCAACCCCTGCAGCACCACATAAAGATGTAGCCCCCAAGCTAATCTCTACTGCCCCACCACCCCAGAACCAGCTAACACAGCCAACTGGAATCAATTTACAGAACATTTCACTGATAAAGTCACAAATTCACTGAAGTCTTGACTCCACGTGAGCAAGGTCCAGGATGATATACCAGGGCATTTTCTTGCTTGCTTACCTGGGGTCTCTTTTGGCCTGTAAGTCCCAATGAAGTGGATAAGGTGCTTTCTAGAATGTTGTTACCACTGCAGACCAGATCCTTATCCCTCCTGGCTCTTGCATGCAGCTGGAGGGACCCTGCCCATGTGGAGCCAACTGTTAAGCAAATCTATGACTTTGCCAGTGAAATGTGTTGATTGATCATAGTGGCCAGACAGGAGCTCTTGATGTTGGTTCTTCCCTAAAAAGGAATTAGCTACTTGAAATACAGCCACTGGGCAACAACCTGCTGAAGCAATAAGTCAGGTGAGGTAACAGTGCTTCTCTTTTAATTCATACTAAAAATCCGTAATATGAAAAAATACATTTACTCACGTCTCCTTTGCTGCCCTCTTTTACCATCTTTTGCAAATCACAATCAACAACAAAACAAAACGCTATGCATGTCTATTCTGAAATGAATACAATTGAATTCAATATGGCTTACTTTCAGATAACAGTATATTATACTGAAATCTTACAACATAATCACATGTTTAGTTAGAACTAAAGTTCAGTAAGAATTATGTTCAGTAAAGCGTGGAGCAGCTGTACACACTATTTTATTCTATCAGCATGTCACTGCCTCAGTTATGGAACATTTGATGCATGCTCCAACTTATCCTGATGCTGCTTTCCTGCAAAATTCCATTCCCTTACCCTCAGGCAATCATAAGATTCATGTGAAGTCACATGCAATATATTCAAAAACTGCAGGATTATCAAGTTTCATTTATGATAATCTAGCATAGGAAGGTTACCGACAAAAATACGTCAAATCATTTTATGCTGGGTAGTTCTCTATTGGCATTGTAAAACCAATTAGAAGGATTACAGTTGGGTTGGGTTATAGCATTATCATGTGCAACCAACTGAACAGAAGGCAACTAGCCGAATGAATGAATGACGGGAACACTCTGATTTCCCTCTTTCTACTAAGAGAGATCTTTGAGCCATTGCTTGATTCTTTCTGTGCAAGATAGGTAGAGAAAAGAACAATGACTACTGTATAAATTTCAACCAGTCTTTCTTCCTTCCTGCACATCTCCCACCATTAATTTCTGTCCCTAATCTCTCAAAGGTGCTTGAAATTGACTTGCAGAGCACCAACAGGGATCATCCTACACCAATTAGCATTCACTTCCCCTCCATCTGACCACTAGGGAGCTCAATGTCATCCCATCAGTGCCCCATTGCCTGATCTACTATTACTTGTAGAGTAATAAAAATCCTCTCATCCCACTCTATAGATACACAAAAAAAGAATAAAATAAAATAATGTTAGCAATTCCTTCATATTCTAAGTACATATATTTTTGTGTAGTCTACTGAAGGATGCAAAAAAGAATCTGAAATATTGCCCTGAGGGAAAACTTTGCAAGGAAAGTTAACTGCAGATACATGTAAATTTCCAAAGGCATCTCTGTTGCCTTTGTTGTATTGTGAAGGTAAAGGGCAAGTATGTCAGCAGTTTTGCAATGGACACTTTTCCCAACAGTTCTGACCAAGATGGCAAGTTGCTACTACAGCTGTATTGGGTGGGTTGAGAGTGGGAGGGGGAGAGATAAGTGGTAACCAATGCATACAGTAAGAGAGAAACACAGGAGCAGGTCACTTAAACTGTATGGAATTGGTGCAGGGCTAGGGGATCAAGTGACAGAAATGGCTGCCTTAAGCTAAATATGAAGCTAGGTGGTGGTGTATTAAGAGTTCCTATGGGGGAAAACAGTTTGCAAAGTGATTAAAAAAATGAAACAGTTATACCCTGGACAGCTACAAGCATCTTGTCCATGCGTCAGATCTCAGACATTGAAAGTGATCCCACATGTCTGGCCCAGATGGTGCATTGCATTAAAAGCAGTGTGCAAATTAGCATAAAGGTGAACAATTGTATCCTCAGGTTTGCAAATCTGTCACAACAAACTAACAGTATAACAGTATAATTTCAATTTCTCAAGGGAGGAGAAGGGATGGACTGCAGTCAAAAGAATCCTTCATGTAGCAGGTGACATCACAAAAAAATAGGAATGGAAATTGGATCATTTTTAGAAGAACATATTCAACCATCTGAATATAACCTGAATTATTTCAGCTTCTCTGAATGTGTGGGGGGTTTTTTCCCCCAAATTGTGCTCACATTTTGGCTGTGACATTGAGATCAACCTCCTCCATAATCGATGACTGTGTTTAGTTTGCCCCGTGCCTGACCCTGAGAATGATTTCTGATGTACAGGGTGTTATGGGAATGGCTGTACCTATCAGCTTTGCCAATCCTGGCAGGAACCAACAATCCTGTTGTTGTTAGTTTCCTTTTGCCCCACCAGCATGTATCCTGCACCCTATGTCCTGACTAAGCAAAGACCACGCCAAGACAAGGAGAAAGTCTCTAGTGTTTTATTTACTGCTATTGTAGCCAGAAAATCCTACCAAACTGAAGATGCGTGGGAAAACCCAGACAGATAAACCCCAAAAGTCTCTAAACTACGCATGCGTTTTCCCCCCTGGATAGGGGCCTCCTCCTGCTCAGCATCTGTACTCATGACACCCTACTTATAGGAATCTGATGATGCTGGTTGTCTCCACAGCCCAGCCCAGCCCAGCCCAGCCCAGATCAGATTGGGGGCTTGGCCTGGGGGTATGACACATACCTATTGTCCCCAAAGTTTACATTCATGCTATTGACCAGTTATAGCTGCATTTAAATAAGTTACTTAGTCTTGAAGATGCCACACCTTTTAATTAAAAGGAAACTCTTCCTGTGACCCAAGTTCGATCCCAGCGGAAGCTGGATTCTCGGGTAGCCGGCTCAGGTCGACTCAGCCTTCCATCCTTCCGAGGTCGGTAAAATGAGCACCCAGCTTGCTGGGGAAGGTGACGACTGGGGAAGGCAATGGCAAACCACCCCGCTATAGTCTGCCAAGAAAACATCGCAAAAGTGGCGTCCCCCCAAAGGGTCAGATATGACTCGGTGCTTGCACAGGGGACCTTTCACCTTCACATGTACTTTTTAATTATGTTCTCTACCAAGAGAGTAAAAAACAAAAAAAAAACCCTAACCAAGATTAATAAAAAGGTACTTTTTCTGCTCAATAGTCTCCTGTACATTTCTATGATTACCACAGTTCTCAGACTGTCAGTTATGGATAAGACTTCATTGCCTAAACAATAAAAGGTGGGAGCAAACTCTTTACTCACAAAATGATTGTGGACTGGAGTGCATCTACATTCATTCTGCATTCCAAAAGGGCTAGTCTTGACCCCTGAAAATTGGGGATCTGGATTAGCTACTACACTTGAAGTGATGGGCTGGGTATTACAACTCTTTTCTACTGATTGCATTAATATTCTCTCTCTCTTCTGGGAACTCAAGGCAGTGTACATGGTGTTCTCCATTCCTTGATTATATCCCCACAATAATAAACCCACGAAAGAAGTTAGGTTTAGGGAAAATAATTGGACCAAAGTCACCCAATGAGCTCTGTGGTCATTTGGGAATCTCAGTCTTGCTAATCCAACATCTTATTTACTACACTTAGCAATGGTTAATCCAAACCAATTTATGTTTAAAACTCTGCAAATATTATAAGGCAGGAACAGAGCAAACATTCCAGTTGCCTGATCTACTATATATTTTTCTAGCCCTCTAAGATCCATATAAATGTTGTTTTTTAAGAATCTTATATAAAAACATGCTACTGCTATGAAATTTCTCCCTGGGAGAAATTCCTATGGGGCATCTGTAATTACATGTTTGCTCTGAGGATGGTCCTTATTTTCTTAAAAATAAGAGAGGATGCTTCACTGAGAAGTGTAAGCTCTGGTGGACCTCAGCCCAGACTAGCCCAGGGACTGACACTGGCCCTTGCTCCATTACCTGGAGCATTCCTGGATAGCCATACTACAGGATGTTGCATTTACTGATGTGTGTCCCCAAAGCATTGAGTTTGGGAACTAATAATTAAAAATACCGGCACATTGCACCTTACAAGGAAAGTTGAAGTCAGAGAATTGTGCTTTGTTTCCCTTTTCGCGATTTTGGACAGGCTATGCTTTAGTTTAGCGGACTTGGTTTACCGTCTCAGCTACGGGAAAGCTCTAATTAGATGGTGGGCTTCATCGTTTGTTTGAAACTGGGTGGCTTCTTATTGCGCTTTAAGCCGGTTTTAATTATCGCTGGGAGCACAGAGCGCGCATATAAATGGGCAAAAGGCGTTTAAGTAACAAGATGTAATGCGTGCGCACTTCTCTCGCGGTCCGTCCGGAAGAATGAATCTGTCCAGGTACGGGGCAAATTCCCCTTTTCCTTGCTCTCCTGCTCAGTCATGGCAACGGGCGGGGCACAGGTAACGGCTGAGTGGACGCGGGGCGGGGCGCAAAAAAAGCACTCTGAAGAAGGGCCGCGTTCCTGCCCTCTTTCTCTCGCGCTCGAGGAGAGATTAAGCCGACCGATCCGAGACAACGAGGGGCGGATGACGCTTGTTCTACGGCGGCGGATCCGGAAGGGGCGGGCTAGCGAGGGTGGATGGACGACGCTGCCGGGGCCTGCCTGGGTGACTGACTGACTCTGCGGGACGCGCGATGTGGGGGGTGAGCGGGGGCGAGAGGGGCGGGAAACCCCTGTCCTGTCCGGGGAGGGAGGGGACGAAGACGGGCCGGAGAGCCAAAAGGTCACGAGGAGCCGTGAAGGAAGGACGGACGTAGCAGGCCCGGCCCCGGGTTGTGGCGCAGCGAGGCCGAGCCGGGTCAAGTGAGGCTGAGCGTGCTGTTGGCGGAGGGGTGGGGGGATGCTTCGGGTACCACTGAATCGGCGGACGAGGGAGGAGGGAGGGGACCCTGCGAACGCCTGGCTTTTTCGCTGCGGCCGCCTCTCCGGCTCTTCTATTGTAGGCCGCTCGCGAAGGCCGGCGGCACAATGTGGCGGCGACGTCTTTGCCAGGAGCCGGCAATTAGCCTTCCGCCCGCTTTTCTAGGGCATTACGAAGCTCCAAGAGGCTTCGGATCTAATGTGAACCAGTTCAGCAGCGTGGCCTCTTCCTTTTCTCCCGCCCGGCCCAGATCCTGGAACCCTCTTCCGCGCGCCGACTACCGCGTTCTTTCTTTGTTTATGCAACGTTTTTTCACTTCCACCTCGCTCAGCTCCTGCTCAGTTATTGTCCGGGGCACCCGCTGAGCTTTCACCTTCAGCTTTTCAGTTGCCGTTGGCCTGGTGTGTTCCGCGTTTCGAACGTGCGCCTACCTGTCCCCCTCCCGCCGCAAATCTCATACTGTCGTGCTTTGCTTGATGCTGGGGTCTTACCTCTTCCGGTTTCGGCATGGAAGAGATTGGTGTTGCAGTGGATATCTGCGTTGTTCAAGTAGGCAAAAATCTGAAGTTTGCCGCCAGTTTTAATGTGTGTTTATTCTGATTTACTCTGGTGACAATTGTCACTGCTTTGATTTTTTTTTTCAGCCATTCAGGATTAGATAGTGGAGGGCCGAGGGATGTAAACTCGTGTCTGGAATGTAGGCAGTTGCTTTACCTCGGCACCAGATCCATATTCCAGTAGACAACCACTTTTAACAAGCTGCTTCATCCCTTCATTGCTACCTGTTTGGTTTTTAACTGTTCTCCCTTCATGTGGTCATTCAGTCTTCTTTAAGTTTTCTGTTTCACTTTTGGCCACCATGGGATTCATTTCCTTATTTCTGGAGCTATTCCTGAATCTAATTTCAAATAGCATTTTACTTTAGATAAAAGTAAAGTATGACAGTTCTAGTTTTTAATTAGACTTCTAACCAACAAAGCTTTTCCTAAACATACTATTACGAAAGTCTATCTTTTGAAGTGCAGTTGAATTTCATCAGATGAAAATTGTGCTCTGTATATGTTTCTCTATCTGTCTAGGTAGCATAGAAAAGTAGCACAGTAAATTAATGATTATGAATGTGCTCTTAGTGGTTTTTGTGTTATGCGAAACCTATAGTGCAGTTATTTCCTGCATCTCTGGGAATTTGAATGGAAGGTATTTTCTATAGATTGAGAAACTTTTTTTCTCACAAAAATGTATGCATCATAGAATGTTTGTATTTGGCTACTTACTTATGCCTGGACAGGAATAAAATAAACAATTGTGGTTTGGTGATTGGTTCTTAGATAAGGGAACTGAGAAAACCAGGATTCAAATCCTCATTTACCCATGATCAGTTGCTGTCTCTTAAGCTAATATTTTTTGCTGCATTTATTCTTTTGCCTCAGGTTTTGGTTTCAGGGATATGACAATTCTAGTTTAGATAAGATAAGAATATTTTAACTTACCAGGGTAATTTTTAATTGGAGAGATAGTGAAGCACATTGTAGGTAGTGCTTACTGAGTTTGCTGTAAGTGGATTTTGGAAAAATCGGAAATTCTTCAATACGAGATGAGAATTTCAAAAAGTGCATGTATGGTAAAGCAGGGGTTGTCAGGCTTTGTGTTTCTGTAACTGCCTAAAGTGACTAATTAATTTGTGTAGACCCTCAACCCATGAATAAAATGAGTGGTTTTATTGAGGATAAGATTATAAGAAATATACAACTTTTAGTAATTAGATTTTCATGTATACATCACAAGGATCCTCAGACTTTACTGGTTTGTGAGTGGAAAGTAGGATTCAGCCCTAGAGTTTTGCTCTATGATTCCCCCCCCTCCCCAAGAGTTGCTTACAATCCCAGGGGTGGGGGTGTCTGAGTCCACAGTTTGAGAACCCCTGTGATAAAGCATTTGCTATATCTGTACTGGTGCTGCATGAATTCATAAACATATAAGTTGGCATAAATATTAAAGAACTTGGAAAGTTTCTTTTCTTATAATGAATCCATTTGTTGTATATGTCTTTTTTTGCACTTTTGAGGTTTGTATGTCCTCATTTTCTTTCCCTTTTCCCGAAGTAAGAAATGCTGCATCAATGACATTTCCTAATTCAAAACAAGTTTGCCTCTCACCTCTGTTAAAACTATGACTTTAACTTGATAAAAAAATATTGCTCATTAAATCTTAGGACAAGCAGGCTGATCTGTGGAAGAGGAAAATCATATCCTCTCTCCAAATGTAGAAATATTTATAGTGAACTATATTGTTAATATACAATATAATGTAATCAACTTTAAAAAACATTAATTGCCTGTAATTTATATTAAACCCCTTTTAAATTAGCTGATGCATAATTTAGCTTAAAGGGTTTGGTTTCATTTAGAAATAGTATAATTCCATTATGTATGGCATTTGACATAACTTTAATGAAATTTAGAATTCTTATTCTCGTTATAGTCTTCATTCAGACATTTTCTGTACAGCAGTAGAAAGTATAATTCAGGTACCTTTCCTTTTCTATCATGACTTTAAGAAATTAAAATCTAAGACAATACACTGTCTGTGGACATTGTACTTAATGCAAAACAGTTAATCCTTTCTCAGAATACAAGGGAGGGCTTCAAGCAAGTGAAAGAATTCAAAACACTCTTCCCATCGTAGGGCCATTAGCACTTCTTGTCCAATATCAATTCAGAGCAAGGTTAAACTTATGTTTATTGATATCCTATTGAATTACAAGACAGAATTCCAGGTGTCTACCTGCTCTGCTTCCCATTATTAACACAAGCACAAAACCATAAATGGATATTAATGTCAAGCATGCTGTCTAAGCTGATTTTTTCCTTGCTTCATACATAAGAATTGTAAGAGAGGAATTACAGTTAGAACGCGAGAATAGCTGTACTTGATCAGGCCAAGAACCATCATAGTCCAACATTCTGTATCTGGCAGTATAGCTGAGCTGTTCAGTAACAATGGGTTAAACAAAAAAGACCTTTAAATCAAGAACACTGTGCTTTTCCTGATATTCTTAGATCTTTCATATGTTGAACATGATAGCCCTTTGGACCGCTTGAGGGAGCTCTGGGTTGGAGGCACTACTTAAGATGGTTCCGCTCTTTCCTATGTGGGTGATACTGGAAAGTACCATTGAATGTTATCTTGGAGGAATAATCATGTAAACCTCCAACTTGTTTACATGTTATCCACTGGGAAGGACTATATATAGATTCAGTTAGAGAGGGCCACTACCAATATGTTGATGCTATCTGGCATTGGTGACATGTGCTGGTTACCTCAGGTTTGGATTTTTGCAATGAACTGTTTGTGGGATTGTCCAAAAATTGTAGTTGAACCAGAATGCAGCAGTACTGATAATGCCTTTTGAAGCTGCCATATCATTCCCATGTTGAAATTAGCTACACTAATTACCAGTTGGCTTCTAAGTCCAATTCAGGTTTTGCAAAGCCTAAATCCAAGTTAGTTGTAGGATAGTGTTCTTTGCTTCATCTCTTTATAGGTCATAGCATGGAGGTGTTTAACATTGGCAGTCCTAATTTTTCTGTAAAAGTTTAGGAAGGGACTGAAATCTATTTTTTAATCAAGGGTTTTTTAGTGCTTATTCTATGGTGTAAAAATTTATATTCTTATAAGCTGCCCAGAAACATTTGGGATTAGTTGACATATAAAGCAGTTCAGCTTTTGTTATAAGCAAGCGTTCTATTTACTAAACAAAATTAGCACAATTAATATGATTTCTGAGTCTCTACATTTTTAAATGATTGTTGTGAACCATAAAATAGCATACTGAAATACTCTGCAAGTTGGAAATAAGCAGTCTGTGTGTCTTCATATTATTTATAGAAGAATACGAAAGTCATTTGATATTTTAGTGTTGTAGGATGTGGCTTGTTTTGACCACTGTGTTGCTCTTGTAATAGGCTTGGGCATAGGAAGCCAAGGCTTACCATCCCACATGTATAGATTTTATTTGATGGCCTTGTGCACATAGCAGTGTATGAAACTAGCCTAATGTGTAGGTTTATGAAGTTAAAATGCTCCTTTCAGCTTCTTTCACAGAAGGATAAGTTGTGATGTGTTTCATAAAGCTGCATTTCAGTCTGTTGGCAACCTGGAAGCCTCACCTTATCTGCCTTGAGTCTCAAAAAGTTGGTGGAATAACAGCATAAATATATATGGCTATGTAGTAAAATACATGCATATTTGATCAGAAGAGTTTGGAGGGAGGATGCAGGATTGGTGCTCACAAATGTGATGTTTTTGTAGGAAAATCCTTACACATTCAGAACCTCAGTCCCTGTGAATTAAATGACATTTATTAATAAATGGGATTGCAGCCTATAGGGACTTTAAATAGTAAAAAGGTTTTAAGTTGACTGGTTGTGTGTATACTGGACCCAATCCAGGGAGAGTTCATTGTATTTGTCTCAGACTTTTCAAGGGACCTACATGTAATTCATACTTTCTGCCCGGGGTTGCTATTTACAATTTAGTCTTGTACGTTACTGCTTTAAAGCCATGACTTCATTGCATCTTGCTTCAGAAGTAGTAGCATGAAAGAAGATACACCATTTGTATGTTAATATGATATGTCTTAACTTCAAACATGCAGTTGACTAATTTAAGTATCCTCTCTTAGTAAACAAGATAGAAATTAAGATACGTAAATGCTTTTGAAATTTGTGCTAAAAGATAATCATCAGAATTATCAGTCTGCCTAGCTACAGTGGTGCTTAAAAGAACCCTTTTGAATTTTCACTATTTCTGCATAAATATGACCTAAAATGTGATCTGTTTACACAAGTCCTAAAACTAGATAAAGAGAACCCGATTAAAAAATGAGACCAAAACATTATACTTGTCATTTACAGGTAGTCCTCACTTAATGACCCTAATTGGGACTGGAATTTCCATTGTCAAGTGAAGTACTTAGGCAAAACATCACATGACCGCACCACTTAGTGATGGCAATTCCGGTTGTGGTCATTAGGGCAGGACCGTGCCATTGTTAGGACTGCATGCTTCTTCTACCCTGCTGTGCTCACCTCTGCTTCAACTCCCCCCACCCATCTGTTTCCCCCATCTCTGCCCATTTGGCCACCCTGCACTCTGCTGCCCTGCACTCCACCACCCCTGCTGCCTGTGCCACTCCTACCTGGCCTTTGCCATCTTCCTGCTGCTGCTGCTGCGATGCACCTGGCCTGCCCCTTTGCAAAGCAGCCTTGGGAAAGCCTTGCGCAGCCAGCAGCTGCCTGACGAAGGGCCAGACCAGGTGTGCCTCATCAACAGCAGGAGGAAGAAGATGGCGGCAGGGGTGCAGGGCAGAGTGCAGGATGGCAGGAACCACAGAGGGCAGGGCAGCCAAAACTTCATAGATGGGGGAGATAGGCAGGTGGGGGGAGTTGAAGCACACCCTGGGATTGTATATGTGGGTGGGCTGCTAAGCATCTGAATTTTGATCATGTGACCATGGGGGCGCTGCAATGGCAGTAACTTCAAAAGCTGGTTGTAAATTCATTGTGCTGTTATAACTTTGAACAATTGCCAAACAAATGGACATTAAGCAAGGACTACCTGTATTAAGGAAAATGATCAGAAGCTACATATTTTTGTGTGGCAAAAGTATGTGATCCTTTGCTTTCAGTAACTGGTGTTTCCCCCTTGGGCAGCAATAACTGCATCTAAACATTTATAATAACCGTTGATCAGTCCTGCACATCAGCTTGGATGAATTGTAGCCCATTCCTCCTTACAGAACAGTGTCAACTCAGGGATGTTGGTGGGCTTCCTCTCATGAACTGCCCCTTCAGGTCCTTCCACAACATTTCTCTAGGATTAAGGTCAGGACTTTGATTTGGCCATTCCAAAATATTAACTTTTCTTCTGCTTTAACCATTATTTGGTTGTACAACTTAATGTTTCTTTCAGTAGCTTTCTGACTTATCCAAGTTGTCTTGCACAGACTGTAGATGGGCAGCAACATTCTTTTTGGAGTGTAGTAGCTTTCTTACTGCAACCCTGCCATGTACACCATTGTTGTTCAGTGTTCTCCTGACGGTGGCCTCACGAACAGTGACATTTGCCAATGCAAGAAGGCCGTTAGTTCCTATCCGTAGGATAGGATAGGATAGGATAGGATACTTTATTGGCCAAGTATGATTAGACATACAAAGAATTTGACTTTGGTGGAAGAGCTCTCAATATATTTACATAACATCAAAAATAAACAATAGTAAAGTAATGTTATTTACTAAAACTATACAATCAAGAAAGAAAAAAAATTGAAGGAAATAATACTGCAGCTATTAACTAATACTCATATTTAAAGGGAGAATTAAGGGACAGTATACTACATCTGTTGTCTAACATATGTTCACATTTAACAGAGCATTACCGGTCACATCTTAGCAGTCATGTCTTACCATCCATTGTCAATCATTATATCATGCTACATTAATTAGGAGTTCAACAGAGCAATGGCATGAGGAAAAAACCTGTTTCAATGTCTAGATGTTTTGACATATGCTACTCTGTACTCTGTTACCCTGGGCTTGAGACCTCCTGGAGTATTATACTCCTTGCTCTTGGTGCGATCTTGGTTGGTTGCTGTCCCCAGAGAGGATAATAGTGGTGTTGAATTGCCTTTATTTGTACACAATCTGCCTGACAGTGGACTAGTAATATCCAAACTCTTTGGAAATAGTTTTGTGACTTTTCCAGCCTGGTGAGCATCAACTGTTTTTCAGAGATCCTCAGAAATCTGCTTTGTTCAAGTCATCATACAGTTCCACATACTTGTGTTGTGAAGATCAGGCTTTAATACTAAATATTCAGAATTCTGTTCTTTAAATAAGGCAGGACCTCTTACACTCACACCTGATTATCATCCCATTGGCTGAAACACCTGATTCTAATTTCCCCTTCAATTGAACTGATAATTCTAGAGGTTCACATACTTTTGCTATACACAAAAATGTAGCTTTGGATCATTTTCTTCAATAAATAAATGAACAAGTATAATGTTTTTGACTAATTTTTTAAATTGGGTTCTCTTTATCTAGTTTTAGGACTTGTGTGGAGAACAGATCATGTTTATGCAGAAATATTGAAAATTCAAAAGGGTTCACAAACTTTCAAGCACCATTGTATAATAAGTATAAATTTTCTGACCTATGGTATTTCCATGCCCAGTTTAACAAATCATGTCCAAGTCTCTCCATTGCATTAAGACTGGGATTCAGCACAAAACCCAGCTGCTGTTCATTTACATGCCATGGATTTGCAATTCCTGCTATTTTCTTTATTATCATTTGCAGTCTCATCTATTTTGTTCACTTCTGTAGCAGATGTTTTAAATAGCAATTTGATTATTTATCTATGAAGTACTCATGTTTTCTTGGGGCTCTACAAAAAGTAAAAAGCACCACAGTTCCAACCTGCAGGCCTAAAGCCTAAAAATATAAAAGCAATGGGAAAAACATTAAAACAACAAATTTAGGCACTGATTCTTTGAATAATACAGTTATTCTTTGCAATGGAATATTCATTGAAAGAGGCAGTCCTGAAAAAAGGCTCCAGTGGCAACTAACCTAATAGAGAGGCAATACTGTCTAATGTCACATTTTCCTGTAAACATAAAATGTAATTGGAAAATGATTTAAAAGATCCATGTTCAGCTCAGTCACTGACTATGAACCCATTTATGGTTTCATAAATTTGGTTGGATTTTAGACAATAAGTTGAAGTATGTAGTAAGGATAAGTAAAGCATGAATGAGGAACTTAATGGTTTTGATAAATTAAAGTAACCTTAACGGCAAAAGCAGTTTTATGCAGCTGTTATGCAAATTAATGAAATCATGGACATGAGTGCAGTTTTTCATTTGGCCATAAGATAATTTTGTGCTCCTCTTAAGCAGCATGTTTACATGGAAACAATTTTGACCATACCCACAGGTTATCTGCAGGTTACCCACAGGTTACAGGTAGTCTTCACTTTAGTAGTAGTAGTATAACTTTACTGATTAGTCAGTTGACCGTATCAAAACACAGGTTACAGGTAGTCTTCACTTAACAATGGTAATTGAGCCCAGAATTTCCATCGCTAAGCCATGGGGTTGTAAAGCGAGATGGCATAATTTAGTGATGGCAATCCTAGCAATTCCCCTTGCCATCGTTAAGTGAATTTTACCTGCCTTTAGCCTGAGTACCCACCCCAATTCAAGCCATTCTGGGCTTGGTTCCTCCCAGCCTGGAACACTGCCTTCAGCTAACCCTGCCTATCTCACCCCCATCTCTGCCCTTTTGGAAGCCGTGCAGCACAAGGCGTCCCATCCTGTCCCACCTGCGTGGTGCGAGGCCACCAATAGCAAGCTCCAGCCTCCCCAGCCTGCATTCCTTCACCCAGCTGCCTCTTCTCCCAGTTCTCCGCAGCTACCTTTGCCTTTTTCACTCAGCCACCTCAGGCAAAGCAAAAACACCTGGCTGCCTTTTTGAGTCCTTTTCAGAGCCAACTTCTTGATCCTTTCTTCCATGTGGCTCCCTTCAGAATGCTATCTTCTCACCACTGCTGATAGTGTTCTGAAGGGAGCCATGTCAAAGAAACAGTTGAGAAGCTGGGTCTGAAAAGGACTCAAAAGGGCAGGCAGCTGCTTCTGCTTCACCCGTGGCAGCTGAGGGAAAAAGGCAAAAGTAGGTGTGGGGAACTGGGAGAGGAGGCAACTGGGTGAAGAAATGCAGGCTGGGGAGGCTGGAGCTTGCTATTGGCCTCGTGCCTGCACAAATGGGACAGGACAGGAAGGGACACCTTGCACTGTGCGGGTGGGCTTCCCGCCCCCAGGGCAGGTTGCAGGGCTTCCAAAAGGGCAGAAATGGTGGGGGGGAGATAGGTGGGTGGGGGGAGTTGAAGTACCCCCACAGTTGTAAATGTGGGCAGGCTGCCAAGCTCCTGAATTTTGATCAAGTGGCTGCAGGGGTGCTGCAACTCATAATTTTGGGCACAGGTTGTAAGGCCATTTTTTCAGTGCCATCGTAATTTCAGTAATTGCTGAACGAATGGTCGTTAAGTGAAGACTACCTGTACTCTTTGTTGGCTAGAATTGCTGCTTGAGAGTTTATATGTACATGACGTAGGAAAACTGACAGTTGGACTTAGAGTCGGTGTCATAATGTTTGGTGTGTCACCCCAGTATCTATCTAAATGTAGTATCTTTAGTTTCAGAATCTTTTTATTCTTAAGCATCCTTTAAAAATATCTATTATACATTTTAAGTGTGTGCCTTGTGCACTTATCTCTGGAGTAGTTGAGTTGCCAATGCTTATTACAGAGAGAATAAGTCCTATATTCAGAGATTTTCCATGAGATCTCAACAAGCTATGGACACCCCTTTGTCAAATTGTGATAGCAAATAATGGACTGATGAAGCAGTTGTCCCTATTCCAAACAATGGAGCAACAGGACTTGATCCCCTAAAAATGTACTGTGGCTAAAGGGGCTGCTCTGCAGGTAGTATACAGGATGAGGCTTCTGAAGGCATGGATGATGCTAGTAGTCTTATGTGGGCACAGAAAAAAGGGTTTTTGTCTGTTGAAGGTGAGTGAGAATCATCTATGGAACCTCCCAAAACATCCACCTATCCTGTGTCAGAGCTTGATAGTATGTCCTTCCAGGCCACTATGTGCCTGGTAATAATTGAATGGAAGCATCTGCTGAGCACCATTCTTCTGGGTTTGGAGACTGAGATTATGTTGGTCTTAATTCACCACCAGAACTATCAGTTGATGTACTGGATGTAGGTGATACAAAAGTAAGAAGCAGGAAGGTTAAGAGAGAAACCAAGTAGCCAAGGGATAAATTCCAGATTATTTTCCTGCATTATGGTAATTGTGATAGATTGTTTTTCCATTCCCATATGGCTCTGCAAGCAGCAAGTTTTTGTTGCTACAATGAAATATTTAGTACAAGAGTTAAATCGCACTCGGCAATACATGTGACTTGTGAGACAGGAAGAAATTTAATCCTGCCTTCTAACTAGAAGAGGTGGAGTTAATCATTTCCTCTTAGGTCCTTCTTCCAATGATGAGAAAATAAATTAATAATAAATCTGACTACCATTTGCATGCTTAAATATATTTTTTAAATATCTGAGAGTCTGAAGTCTGTCATTTATACAGTAGTTGTTTCTCTTACGTGATTATAACTTACTAATTATACTCTGAAGCTGAATTATGATTGCGTTCTGAAGATTGATTCTTCTAGTTTTTTATATTCAGTCTGAACAAATTTGGATAGATTTACCTAATAATTAGCCATACTTAATTATTTCTTTGGAGAACATGCTTTTGTAAAATATGTGTTTTTACCCAGATCAATGTATTTACATTGTTTACATTACATCTATTAACATCTTTGCTAAACTTAAAGCAACGTTATTAATGTAATTTTGGAGGAGAGAGACTCTTAAACTTATATCTGATTATCATCTCAGTGATTGGAACATGCAATTTACCCCCTTAATATTAGCAGAAGGTTTGACATACTTTTTCTGTTAAAGACAGAAATATTGGCTCAATAAAGACACAATGCATCACACTGTTTTGTCAGTTGTTTGTTTATCCAGATTCTTTTTATCTATTAATACACCTTGGATGTTCTTATCACATTGTAGATCACACTACTGCAGGATTATGGATAGTTCTGAAAGATACACAAACACTTTTATCACTGTATCAAATATTACTTTATAAATGTTTGCTTTATTTTACTGAAAGATTTGTGTTTGGGCTTTTTGTGTGTAAATAAACTATATGTTTAGCTAAAAACATAAAAATTAGATTTGCCACACTATTTAATCTCTCAATTTGACAAAGATCTTGGTAATATTCCAGTGGTTAATGGTGGTCTCAAGGCTTTATATAGAAGCAGACTAAAAATTCAGTGATGGTAGTTTACAGTAAAAATAATATGCTTTTAATACATGTTTGTATAAACGAAGCATGATTTGGACTTACAAAAATGCATTTAGCATCTACAGTGGGCTAATATGTCTATAAGTCTTATGTAATGTGTATGTTATCTGAATGTATAAGATAGGGTGTGCTTATATAATTTGAATACATTTTTATTGAACATATTCTGGATAAAATTTAAGCTAAACTTTGTACAAGTAGTCTCTATAAATTTTGTTGATCCATTTATGGGTTTTATGTAACAGTTAAATATGGAATTTTCAGTAAATGCTTGGGAGCATTATGGTTCTATAACAAAACTTTGCAGAGTGCAGCAACCATAAATGTTCCAGACAATTACCTGCACCCTTTTTTAGGATGTTCCATTCTTTTCTTCTTAGTTTCCCAACCTTACTTAACAGATAGTGAAAATCATATGCCAACTGAGCACATTTAGCTCTAGCATGAACATAGCCCAGTGAACAGAGTAGAAAATGATCACTTGCTCAATTAGCTGCAAATTGTAAATATTCCCAGATTACTAAAGAAGATGGCATTAGCAAGCAGGAAGGAAATCTCTTTCGAACACCCCATGAAATGATATTCAGGACACTTTGTTATATAAATAGATTTGGGATGTTTGTAATACCAACTAGGAACACTTCTAGACATTTATTCTCTGCTCTTTTACTTTCTTGCCTTTACAAATTAGCCATAAATTAACAGGCTATTATGAAAATTTTTAGTACTGATGGTAGCCAGGACCAAAATCTTATCCTGTTACTTATGGTTAAATCTATGTTGATTACTTACCTCTGTTGCTTGGAATAAGCCAATATACTGTTAACCTGGTTAGTTAGATGTTATGAATTATACATCATTGTTGAACCCTTAAATTGTAATCCACAAATGCTTTCAAATCAGATACATGAAAATGGCATGAAGCCAGCTAACTCACTGCTGTGGATTCACATACTAACGCTATAGGATGCTCTATTACAAAATGGTTTGCAGCGTTTCAGATATAAATGGCCTATTCAAAGGGCATTTTGAAGCATACCTGTATGTGCATGCAGAATCCATCTGCAATTCCTTAAACCAAATGAGTCACACATTTCCTGGAAAGGATGCAACTGACTTGTCAACAAGCAGTGTGTGAGCAACTCCACAGAATTTGAAGAACCTTTTTGCCTTTGGATTTGAAAGGCTACACAGCCCTAATATTATATAAAACAATTACAGTTTTATCTGATCGCTACATTTATTCTTTTTGCATTATATTGCATTCTGACCTACCTGCTAACAGTGACAGCTTGAGAAAGAAGGTTATATTATTTTAAAATACTACAATTTCTTTGGTTTTTTTTTTACTGTAATTTAGTAACATGACTCTTTGTAGTGCTGTAACAAAACAGTCAAACCTTGATTTAACAGACCCTCATTTAATAGACTTTGGAGGCAGTGGAACAAATTTGCATTCACTCCCCCCCCCCCCAAAAGTACTGGACAAGTCATTTCTCCATCAGCATTTTATTTAGTTTTTAAATGCTCATGTGGCCTTGCTCACTGTCCTGATGGGAGAAAGACATATGAACTCCATCCCTCTACCTGCCTTCATCATCTTCAAAGCAGAGGAGTGAGAGAGGAGATTCCAAGCCAAATGGTCCCTTTGCATGTCCTATGTGTGCGCTCTTCACCTCTTCTGTACCACTTTTGAAATGTTACTTCTTGTTCTTTGCTAGTTACCACCAGGACCCTTGGATGCTGCTTTTAGCTCCTTTACTCTCTATCTTCCCCATCTCCCTCACAAGCCATTGAACAGCATTGCACTTCTCATCCAACTTGGCACATGTTGTTTGGGTTTCCTCTCTGTGAGTTCACCAGTGTCTGCTGGAGACACCTTTTTCTCTCATCTCCTTTCATGTGTCTCTTGCCAGAAAGAAGTACTATCTTCCCCCCTCCCCCCAGTTTGTATGTGTGTGTGTAATACCTTCAGATTTGTTTTTAACAGACACCCATTCCCCCAAATAGTGTGTTACTAAGGAAACGTTTTGTAAGGGTCTCATGACTGATTCACATATGATGTTACAGTTTTACAACTCTTTTTTTTTAGCTATTACTAAATTTAAGTATGCAATTGAATAAATATTCCCGTTTTCTTTTTCTCCTCCCCTACAGAGTTTATTGTGAGACAATAACAGCCTTCATATGAAAAAAGCATTTTCTTCTGAGTGACTGTGATAGAATTTGTAATGTTGATTTATTTCTGCCTCTGATGGAGGATTAACTAGATTTCTTGCTGCTACACTGGAAGACTTCACAGGAAATTCAAAATGTCATCAAATAGGAGTCAGAACCCTCATGGACTTAAACAAATTGGTCTTGACCAGATATGGGATGACCTAAGAGCTGGCATTCAACAAGTTTATACAAGGCAAAGCATGGCAAAGTCCAGATATATGGAACTCTACACGTATCCTAACAAGTATTCCTAAATAAGTGGCTTTTAATGGTTGTGTCATCATATTCTTACTCTGTTCTATAATTGAAGCAATGGCAGCTTTGGGATATTAACTTCTCAAAAATGTGTTATTACAGTCTGATTTTAAATGCATGAAATCCACAATTTATATTATAAGTACAAAAAAAAGTAAAGATGATTGATCTTACTTGAACCATTTGGTTCAGTGGTTGAGCAATATATTTAAATGTGAGACTCGTAAAATTAGACATACTAATTCTCTTTAATATTTTCAAATTGTAATTAAGTATAAAGTTTCTTCCTGAATTATTTGTTGTCACATTTTAATGTGTATAATTACTGGCTCTCAATATTAATGTTCAACTGCAACTTTGTAAATAAGCAACCCAAATATTTTGCTTCAGCTATATTATCACCATCGTGTTTGCAGTCTTCCATTGGTGGTCAGGACATCTCCAGGAAGCTGCCATTGCACACTTTCTACAATATGTTGTAGTGATGAATAGGGGTTCATGTTGGTGTAAGGAACTCCAGTGCATGTTTTCTATAAGAGGGGCCAGTCAAGTTCTTGTGAGGGAAATTCTGCGAAGATACTGTTTGCAGCTACATAGGCAGAGGTGAGCTGTAACAACCTTGGTTGGAGTAATGAGAGTGGTATGCTTTTCCAGAGAATTTGCAGTCCACTTTTGCCTCCCATTGCAAAACACTTGAAAATTTGACCAGAGGCTTGGAGTGAGGGTAGGAGTAAGTATAAAATGTATTATCCTTGAAACCTGAAGCTTCCCTTTGAAAGATTACATTGGAGAGACTGTGGCCTATCTGATGGTGCTAAGCTACAGTCCTCAGAATCACTCGCCTTTTGCCAGACTAGTGGGGGCTGTTTGGAATTGCAATTCAGCAATTTATAACACAAATGCTAAAACTGAGTTTATGTCAACCCTTTGAGGTAGTCCAGACAAGAAGCACAAACCATGAGTACCAACACTAACTTTATTGTAAGCTTACTGTAACAGTCTTGCAAGTCTGAAAGTATTTCTCCCCCGTTTACTTTTACTTTCCAGGAAACTAGGGAGGGTCCTTTCTGAGATGCTTCCCATGCCCCTTTTCTTTCTTTCTGCACTGAGATAACTTTTGCATGATGGTTGTTCTGTGGCTCTTCCTCCTGTCTCCCAAGGTCATTCCCACATACCATTACAGTTTATAAGGCTGGCTGGCTAAAGTGGGAGGCTCTTTGTAGGCCTCCAACTGTTTGTATATGTAGAAATTAGAGTTGTATTTGCTTAGATGTTGGACTCTTCTAAAGTGGTTGAGAAGCAATAGATGCACCCACAATCAGGCTGCAGATAAATTAGGTTTCCTGGTAGTTAGGAAGCATCCACTACTTGTGGCTCTTTAACTTGGAGAGCTTCTTTGTTGGTCGGGGTGCTGATTCTGTTGATAAATATGTGAGGGTCTGGGAAGGTAATGCTTGGATGCCCCAGAGCAAATGCCATCAGTTTCAGATAGCATTTTCTTTGGGGACTGGCTAAAGGAGGGGTGCAAATAATATGTATCAGGGACTGCAGGCAGCATCCATTTTATGACTTCTAAAGATCCCCCCACCCCACCCCACCCCACCCCACCCCACCCCACCCTACCCTGGAAGAGAGAGTAGAACCAAAAAGCTCTAAGCTCTTAAACCTTAGAGCTACTAAGGCATCTATTTTATACCCTTATTCTAGAAACTGCTCCCCCAAACAGATTGCTGCATGTCAGCTTCTCTATAGTGAGTGCACTGTTTGTGTCCATTGCCATTTTCAGGCTGTATGCATTAAAGTGGCTACTTCTTATGTATTGGGAGATGTAGATAAAGTCAGGGTGGGGATCAGCATTCAGCAGTTTCAGATTCAAGGACCTTAAAAATCAACCATGTTGGTTTGGGAAAGTCTAAAATTCAGAGTCCATAGCTTGGTGGGTACTTTTATATCTTTAGTAGAGTATTCCAGTTCTCTTTTGGATGTATGGAGCAAGCTATCCTTAAGGTAGAACATCATTGAGATAATTAGTGCCGGTTTGCACACCCAAAGCTGGTTCTCACACAAACTTGCTTCTACTCTGCTTGGACAAGCCAGCGATAAAGTCATAATTTTCTACAGTTAAATGTTTATGAGAATGGTAGTCTTGACAATAAAACCCAACTTTCCAAACTTTGCAAAATTGAGCAAGCTTATCCTTCCCATAAAAAGCATGGTTTTGAATTTGGTTATTTTTTTTTAAGTTGAAAGGTTCAACTTTATTTTTTAAATTTGATGTACAAATTAAAATGTAATTATTAAAAATAAGTGGAATAATTATTTCTTGCCTAATCCTAACCTGGTGAAATCTTTAGTCATATGTAAATTAAACTTTCTTCATATTTTAGTTTTGGAACAGAAATTATCTTTATTTGATTTGTATTGTACATGTGCAAAAATTTATATAAACTGTTTTTCATCTTTGTTTTATGCATTTCTACTTAGAGATAACTTCTACTGAGTTCAGGAAGCTTACTTCAAGTTTATAATTACAGGCTTAGAGGAATATGATACATATGACTAAAGATTTCACCAGGTTAGGATTAGGCGAGAAATAATTATTCCACTTATTTTTAATAATTACATTTTAATTTGTATGTCAAATAAAATAAAGTTGAACCTTTCAATTTAAATAAAATAACCAAATTCAAAACCATGTTTTTTAATGGGAAGGATAAGCTTGCTCAATTTTGCAAAGTTTGGAAAGTTGGGTTTTATTGTCAAGACTACCATTCTCATAAACATTTAACTGTAGAAAATTATGACTTTATCACTGGCTTTTCCAAGCAGAGTAGAAGCAAGTTTGAGTGAGAACCAGCTTTGGGTGTGCAAACCGGCACTGATTATCTCAATGAAGTTCTACCTTAAGGATAGCTTGCTCCATACATCCAAAAGAGAACTGGAATACTCTGCTAAGTGCCTCGTGTGACGCAGAGTGCTAGGCGGCAGTATTACAACCGAAACTCTCCCCAGGACCCAAGTTCGATCCCAGCGGAAGCTGGATTCTCTCTTGGGTAGCCGGCTCAGGTCGACTCAGCCTTCCATCCTTTCGAGATTGGTAAAAAGAGCACCCAGCTTGCTGGGGAAGGTGACGACTGGGGAAGGCAATGGCAAACCACCCCGCTCTATAGTCTGCCAAGAAAACGTTGCGAAAGTGACGTTCCCCCAAAGGGTCAGACATGACTTGGTGCTTGCATAGGGGACCTTTCACACAACATATTATCTAGATTTATATATTCATTTATTTGTGCCTTTGACTCAGTCCTGACCTCTGGCAAGTTTACGTAGCTTTCTAGGCAACATTTTCAGAAATGACTTGCCATTGCATTCTTCCTATGGCTGAGAGAAAGTGACTGGTGCAAAGCCCCCCATCTAGCTTCTCTATCTAAGCTAGGACTAGAATAGCTTTCCCCACTTCTTGTCTAACACTTTAACTACTAGATCAGACTGGCTCTCAGTCCCTAATTAATGCTATATTTAGGTTGGTTGCATATTGTCTCAGAGATGAAGCTCACTGAATGGCACTTTTTCACACAAATCCTCGATTGTTATAAAATGGAACATTTTATATAACTCCTGATTTCTGGCTTGGCCGCAGTTTATTTCATTACAGAATTGCCCATTCAGTGCTGGGCCTTTTGTATATTATTTTGAATCAACTGTGACTTAGGTAGAAGTAGAACAGATGGCAGAAGACTGTAAACATCAGTTGCACAAGTACATTGAACAAAAAGAAAGAGAACACTATTCTAATAGATTACACTGAAATATATGCTATAGTTCTTGTCATTTATAAATTTTAAATTATTTTAGAAAGTGATCATTATTTTCTTGTTTCACATTGGGATAGCTTCCAAGATTTTTTCTTCCCACCTAGTTTGTATTTGGATGGGCTGGAACTTCAGTGAAACTTCAAAATGGTAAAAATTGAAGAAGGAAGAAAGCAGCAGCTAGTGTTCAAAATCAGCAATGTTCTTTTAAGCTGGTGTTGTCCTGATCATGGCCACAATTCAAAAATTCATGCAGCCAATTCACTAGCTGAAGATAAGATGCTTGTTGACTGGCTTTCTTTAGCCATAGAGGAAAACTACATGGCTGTAAACTTTGCTGGAAAGTTCTCTTATCCATGTTTCCCTTTGGTATTTATACCATGCAGGGTGGTTACATAAGTAGTACTAAAAAGCAAACCAGTCCTGTATCCTAGCAGTACTTATGTGCCAGAAGTGGGTAACCTGAAGCCCTATGAATGTCTAACCTACTGCCTCCCCAAATGTTGAGTGCCCATACATTCTCTATGCCCTGATACCAATCAAAGAGAATATTTGTAGCTCAGGGTTGAACTATGGAGTCCTTGGTGCTCTCTGAGCCTTGTTGTTTTCTTGAAGACGTTTCATGGCCAGACTAGGCAACATCTTCAGCACAGTGCTGAAGATGTTGCCTAGTCTGGCCATGAAACGTCCGCAAGAAAACAACAAGGCTCAGAGAGCACCAAGGACTCCACAGTCTATGCCCTGAATTTGCATTGGCTCCTGTATTTCTTTTTCTGCTCCTTCAGTAAACATGGGTGGGCAGGCAAGCTTGTAGCCAGACAGAATATAAGAATGTCCCCTGACAGACAAATATAAAATCTGTTGAGAACAGCCTATTTGTCATTGAATGCTAGGAATATCTTGATTTTTAAAAAATCTGCAACATGCTTTAAAGACATGTAGACATCTCTGGACATTTAAGCAGCTTGTTGGTCTCTAGAACAAGATTGCAAAGATCTATTCAATCACCCAAAGTTTTCTCTGCTATAATAGAAAATGGTAAATATGTATGATTTCTTATATTGTTTTCCCTATAAAAGAAAATAAATTGGATATATTTCTCCATCATGTTCTGTTAGCTTTTGTTACTTGTATATTATATAGAGATCTTGCTCATTGGTAGTCATACAAAGAGTAGAACTAGAAAGTTCTACAATTGCAAGGCAGAAACATCCTTGGCAGATACTAATTCTGTTAGTTTCCCATAAAATGATGAGCTTTTTTCCAGTATCATCTGTCCAACACTGTTAAGAAACATCTCAAATAACCAGTCTAAATTGGCTGTACTGTAACTTGTGAATCAGGAATTCCAGGTTAATGCCTCTGTTATGAACTTGCATCCGAGTCATTATTTATCCTCACCATTTGCTTTAGAGGGATAAGAGTACTGACAATAACGTTTACAAGGGATATTGTAACAATTATAGAAATCATTTGTTGAATCCAAAGCAGCTCATTGAAAATCAGTGGGACATAAAATAGTAATGGCTGATTCGTTGGTCTAATTTCAGTGATTTAGTAGTGGGGATGTATGCATTAGGAAAGTATGCATTATTCATTTATTGCTTAATTGTAATATGTAGCATACGACATATTCCTTAACTCTTCTATCAGTCATGTTTATAACTACTGCACTAGTGTACATCAGTCTAATCAAGCACGAGGAGCTGGTGTACCCACTTCTAAATCTAAAAAAGGCCAAACACCTGGAGGAGCTCAGTTTGTTGGCTTGGAATTGTACAAACGACTCAAAGAATTTCTGAAGAATTACTTGACAAATCTCCTTAAGGTAAGACAATAACTATATCATCCAGAAAAACAAAAATGGATGTAACTCTGTAACTTCTGTTTTAAAATCAGCATAGATGATGATGATGATAATTAAACTTATATGCTGCCTGACTCCATAAAGGAGAAATCACAAGTTTGAGATTGTCAGAATATTTCTTTTATCCGTCTAATGCACTTCTGAAGTGCACTTCAGTAAAGTAGTCAAGGGAACAAGCAATCAAAATAACAAAACAGTCAGAAATACTGTTTAAACAAGTGATGTATAGTCCATTTTGCAAAGTCTTTGGAAGCTAGTGTAATACCAAATTTAATTCATATTTAACTGATGGTCCTAAATATCTTGAAGACGCTGTATCTGAAAGAGTGTCTCTCCTATAAAACATGTACATACAGGTAGTCCTCATGTAATGACTGCCCTGGACAGCAACCATTTGCAGTTACGGTGATGACAAAAAGGTAACTTTGCAACCAATGCCCACATTTTTTTTACCTTCACAGCATCTCTCAGTCAGGTGTTCAACATTACAGTTGTATGCATTGTCCTGTGCCTGACCCATTTTTTCCTCCCCCCCCACCCCAGCAGAGTGGAGAAATTGCCTAAACAAACTCTGTTTCTAAGATGCCTTTCTTTTCCCCAAAAGGTGCTAATCACAAGTTAACAAGGTTAGCTCTGTGACCTTAATTACTTAATTAGAATCCTCTGGCCAGCTTGTAGTTGCTGCCTGAAATTGACAAGACCCTAATCAGTTTCAGATGGAAGGCTTTTGTTTGCCTCCTAAGGGCTGACAAGTGCCCTAGGCAAACAGCTAGGCCTAGTGCATTCCTTTCAGTGTGTATTCCCCATTGTGTGCCTGCTTACTCTCTTGTAATCCCTTCCTCTCCAATGAATGTAGATACAATTCATCATCATCATTTTGCTTAACCACCAAGTTGCCAGACCCAACTGTGGTTGTTAAATGAGGACTACCTGTAATTCTCTTTGTTGAAAGACAAAGATACATGTACAGTATTTTAAAAAAAAGGGCGGGGAGGGAGAGCCCTTGAAACATGAAGCTCTGCTGTGAGGAAAATCAGGTTTGCTCCTTCCCCTACTGAGTTGTAGACAAGCAATAAAATAATCTGGTTAAGACTTATATTTCTTTACTTTTGTGTTATGTTATGATTTATTTTATTTTATTTTTTATTGTATATCACTTTGAGGGCTCCAGTGGGTTGAAAAGCTACTTACAAACTCTATCTATCTATCTATCTATCTTCCTACCTACCTACCTACCTACCTACCTACCTACCAGTCTATCTGCTTGAAATCAACAGAAAAGATGCATGGGATTACCAGCGGATAATAAGGCTACAGTTACACGTATTAATGTCCTACCATTTAAACAAATGACATAGTTAATAAACATTTTGCAAAGTACTGAGCATTGGAATAGAATGAGATGTGACTGCTAATGACGAAATTAACTGAAAAGATTAATAAATGTTACTGTTGAATTCTTAGAGACATATGTGTGAAAATACAAAAAATACAGACACCTCTTGTCCAAAGGAGTGTTACTGCTCTCAATGTGTTTTAAGTACCAGGGCTGTTCTTAAGGAGTAAAATAAAACATTTGTGTAATTTAACTTCAGAGTAATATTTTTCTCAATAGGCCAAAAGGAATATGTAAGTTCTGAAAGGTACAAACCCAGCTGAACTATTAAGTATAATGCACATATAATTTGAGCCTTTTATACAGTGGTGAGTAAAGATCAAAATTTTATTTGGAATGGTGATTTAACTCAGATTTAAAGTGTACTATTTTCTTTATGCTTTACTACAGTAATTCCAACTGATCAGCAAATTCTAGGTAAACAGCTCTTTATAGAGATAAGGCTTGCTGGGCTTTGGGAAGGCAGCAGCTTTCTGAAAAAGGTGGCTGCTGCTTCTTAAAACAACTGTAATTTAAAAAGTAATAAAAGACACCAGGCGTTCTTATTTTCACAATGTTAACTTACCCTGAAGATTAGGCATGAGCTTACAGTGGAACTTCATATGAAACCTATATCTATATGTAATCATTTTGTATATAAATATAGAAGAATTGGCAAAAGAAATCCAAGACTAAGATCATTGGCAATATTTGGCTTCTTCCTTTGTATGTCCCTGGTGCTTCAGGAAGATTGATGATTGTAAGTACATAAATAGCACCAGACTGTAGATTTAATGTGAAGAATGACTCACCTCTTGATAACATTTAGCATATTCATATTCATGTTTATTGGCAAATTTTTAAAATCCTTGATCATATAAATTGACAATAGGATAATGATGATGGGGGATTGGGGTGCTTCTCTGAATGTAGTACTGAAGCTTTCCTCATTTTTATTACTTAATGGTGGTAGAAGAGGTAGGCTTGGTGAGCAGAGTCCTGCTGCCTAACAACTCTTATTGTTCTGCACAGTTCTGTGCCAATTTAAGGGTTAGGCCATTTTATATAATACTGCCTCGTTCATTGGCTCTCAGGGTTAAATAGCTGTTTGCTGTATAGCTCTTTTGAGATATATAATTACATTATAATGTAGTGCTCTGTGCACTGACATACTAGTGTTTTGGACTCATGTTTCCTTTTTCCAGGCCTTATTTTGAGTTGGAAAAAAGAGAAGAAATATAAAGCTATGTCTCCTGTTTTAAACTAATCAAAATTCTCATTTTCTCCAAATGTGAATGATAGGATTATTCAACCTCAGACTCTGGATTATGTTGTATGCTTGAATTTAAACCATGCTATAAATTATTTCAAGCACTTCACTTTGAGAGACTTTGAAAGAATATGTTCTTGCTTTTTACATAACCATCTCCTTTTCATGGTTCCACCTTAGAGGGGAAGAGGGAATGTGCAAAGCCATCAGATTTCTTTTTGTTGTTTATTCGTTTAGCCGCTTCCGACTCGTCGTGACTTCATGGACCAGCCTACGCCAGAGCTTCCTGTCGGTCGTCAACACCCCCAGCTCCCCCAGTGATGAGTCCATCACCTCTAGAATATCATCCATCCATCTTGCCCTTGGTCGGCCCCTCTTCCATTTGCCCTCCACTCTCCCTAGCATCAGCATCTTCTCCAGGGTGTCCTGTCTTCTCATTATGTGGCCAAAGTATTTCAGTTTGGCCTTTAATATCATTCCCTCAAGTGAGCAGTCTGGCTTTATTTCCTGGAGGATGGACTGGTTTGATCTTCTTGCAGTCCAAGGCACTCTCAGAATTTTCCTCCAGCACCACAGTTCAAAAGCATCGATCTTCCTTCTCTCAGCCTTCCTTATGGTCCAGCTCTCGCAGCCATATGTTACTACGGGGAATACCATTGCTTTAACTATGTGGACCTTTGTTGTCAGTGTGATGTCTCTGCTCTTAACTATTTTATCGAGATTTGTCATTGCTCTTCTCCCAAGGATTAAGCGTCTTCTGATTTCCTGACTGCAGTCAGCATCTGCAGTAATCTTTGCACCTAGGAATACAAAGTCTTTCACTGCTTCTACATTTTCTCCCTCTATTTGCCAGTTATCAATCAAGCTGGTTGCCATAATCTTGGTTTTTTTTGAGGTTTAGCTGCAAGCCAGCTTTTGCACTTTCTTCTTTCACCTTCATCATAAGGCTCCTCAGTTCCTCTTCGCTTTCAGCCATCAAAGTGGTATCATCTGCATATCTGAGATTGTTAATGTTTCCTCCAGTGATTTTAACTCCAGCCTTGGATTCCTCAAGCCCAGCATGTCGCATGATGTGTTCTGCGTACAAGTTGAATAGGTAGAGTGAGAGTATACAGCCCTGCCGTACTCCTTTCCCAATCTTAAACCAGTCCATTGTTCCGTGGTCTGTTCTTACTGTTGCTACTTGGTCGTTATACAGATTCTTCAAGAGGCATACAAGATGACTTGGTATCCCCATACCACTAAGAACTTGCCACAATTTGTTATGGTCCACACAGTCAAAGGCTTTAGAATAGTCTATAAAACAGAAATAGATGTTTTTCTGAAACTCCCTGGCTTTTTCCATTATCCAGCGGATATTGGCAATTTGGTCCCTAGTTCCTCTGCCTTTTCTAAACCCAGCGTGTACATCTGGCAATTCTCGCTCCATGAATTGCTGAAGTCTACCTTGCAGGATCTTGAGCATTACCTTACTGGCATGTGAAATGAGTGCCACTGTTCGATTGTTTGAACATTCTTTAGTGTTTCCCTTTTTTGGTATGGGGATATAAGTTGATTTTTTCCAATCTGATGGCCATTCTTGTGTTTTCCAAATTTGCTGGCATATAGCATGCATTACCTTGACAGCATCATCTTGCAAGATTTTGAACGGTTCAGCTGGGATGCCGTCATCTCCTGCTGCCTTGTTATTAGCAACGCTTCTTAAGGCCCATTCAACCTCACTCTTCAGGATGTCTGGCTCTAGCTCACTGACCACACCATCAAAGCTATCCCCGATATTTTTATCCTTCCTATACAGGTCTTCTGTATATTCTTGCCACCTTTTCTTGATCTCTTCTTCTTCTGTTAGGTCCTTGCCATCTTTCTTTTTGATCATACCCATTTTTGCCTGGAATTTACCTCCAATGTTTCTAATTTTCTGGAAGAGGTCTCTTGTCCTTCCTATTCTATTGTCTTCTTCCACTTCTGTGCATTGCTTGTTTAAAAATAATTCCTTATCTCTTCTGGCTAACCTCTGGAATTTTGCATTTAATTGGGCATATCTCCCCCTATCACTGTTGCCTTTTGCTTTCCTTCTTTCTTGGGCTACTTCTAGTGTCTCAGCAGACAGCCACTTTGCCTTCTTGGTTTTCTCTTTCTTTGGGATGTATTTTGTTGCCGCCTCCTGAACAATGTTGCGAACTTCTGTCCATAGTTCTTCCGGGACCCTATCTACTAAGTCCAGTCCCTTAAATCTATTCTTCACCGCGACTGCATATTCCTTAGGGATATTAGTGAGCTCATATCTAGCTGATCTGTGGGTCTTCCCTAATCTCTTTAGTCTGATCCTAAATTGTGCAATAAGAAGTTCGTGGTCTGAACTACAGTCAGCTCCAGGTCTTGTTTTTAATGACTGCATAGATGTCTGCCACCTTTGGCTGCAAAGGATGTAGTCAATCAGATTTCGGTGTTGTTCATCTGGTGAAGTTGATGTATAAAGCCGTCTCTTAGGTTGTTGGAAGAGAGTGTTATGCAGAGTGAGTTGTCTTGGCAAAATTCTATCAGCCTATGTCCTGCTTCGTTTTGTTCTCCCAGGCCATGCGTACCTGTAATTCCAGGTGTCATTTGACTGCCCACCTTAGCATTCCAGTCTCCTGTGATGAAAATAACATCTCTTTAGGCGTGTCGTCCAGTAGGTGCTGCAGATCCTCATAGAACTGCTCTACTTCAGCTTCTTCAGCATCTGTGGTTGGGGCGTATATTTGGATCACTGTGACGTTAGATGGCTTGCCCTGAATTCGAATTGAGATCATTCTATCGTTTTTTGGATTGTATCCGAGCACTGCTTTAGCCACTTTACTATTAATTATGAAGGCTACTCCATTTCTTCTGTGGTCCTCTTGTCCACAGTAGTAGATCTGGTGGTCACTTGATGTGGCCCATTCCAGTCCATTTCAGTTCACTGATGCCCAAAATGTCTATCTTTAATCTTGACATCTCACCAATAACCACATCCAATTTGCCCTGGCTCATAGATCTTACGTTCCAGGTTCCAATGGTGTGTTGATCCTTAGAACATCGGATTCGCCGTTCACCACCAGCACCGTCGGCTGCTAGCCGTCCTTTCGGCTTTGAGCTAGCTGCGTCATCACGTCTGAGGCTAGTTGAACTCATCCTCTGTTCCTCCCCAGTAGCATTTTGACCATCTTCCGACCTGGGGGTCTCATCTTCCGATGGTATACCGATATATCTCTGGTTGTACTGATCCATTTAGTTTTCACGGCAAGAATACTGGGGTGGGTTACCATTACCTTCCCCAGGGTTCGCATTTAGTCTGACCTCTCTGTCATGACCTTCCCGTCTTGGGTGGCCGTTCACGGTTTAGCTCCTGGCATCATTGAGGTGCTCAAGCTCCAGCACCACGACAAGGTAACGATCCTTTGCTGAAGATCAGATTTCTACTGCTGGTATATTTAAATTAAAATACAGAATACTTTTGCCATTTTTGCTTAGATGGCAGTCTTTAAAATGTCATCTTCTGAAGTATGCTTCTTAGAACCGCTTTTTAATCCTGATTGATTGATTGATTATGTGCCCTCAATCATTTTCAACTAGCAACCACACAGATTTTCTGCAGAACAGTCTATCTCTTACCTGGTCTTTCATTTCTTCCAATGGTAGTTTAATCCAGAGATTGATTCACAATGTATATCAATTATTAGCTTGACCTCCACACCAAACATTTTCCCAAATCATGGTCAGTTGTCTCCCATTGGACCAGTTTTCCGCAAACTATGGTTCTAATATCCCAAGTCTTTAAAAAAAAAATAGTTAACAAATGTCATAAGACTTGGAATGTGAAATGTTATTTTTCCATCAATCTACCTTTTGATTCTGGAGGAACCCTTGAAATATTTTTCAGGCCTCGGGGAACCCCTGCACTTTCAGGCTCAAATATAGGCCACAAGTTACAAAATTACTATATTCGTTTCAAGTGTAGGCCTGTATATACGTATGCTTTAACAGTGTTCTTAAACTAAAAATAAAGAATGAAACTTACCTCTTTAATGTGAGGTTGCCAAATTTGAAATAATTTTTTAAAGAAATTGTGATCACCCAGGGAACCCCTAGTGACCTCTAGTGGAACCCTAGGGTTCAACGGAACCCTGGTTGAAAAATGTTATAGGTATTACTTTTAGGAACAGGGCAATGCTACATAGGAAAGTTGAAGAGTAAATTTTAAAATATCACTGGTGTGTTGTAGAAAGATTTCTTGGTCTCTTGTATGGAGGAAGATTTCAGCCAACATTACAAAAAGAAAAAACGAAGTCTACAAAACTGATTACAGAAGGGAAATATGGTTATATTCTTTATATGTCAAGTTGGTGGTATAATGTGCTTCTTCTTTGACACAAAGTAACTGACAGCTGACATAGGCCCATCCAGCAAGCTACTATACAAACAAATGATGGGTCAATTATGCTACTTTGCTCTTGAAGCGATGCACACACTGGAGAACAAATCCTGCTTGTATTTGGCATTAAGTTCCTTCTATTGGTGTATTGTCTCTTTCAGGATGGTGAAGACTTAATGGATGAGAGCGTGTTGAAATTCTACACTCAACAATGGGAGGATTATCGGTTTTCAAGCAAGGTGCTGAATGGGATTTGTGCCTACCTCAATCGACACTGGGTTCGTCGTGAATGTGATGAAGGCCGGAAGGGAATATATGAAATTTATTCAGTAAGTTTTCATAAAGGGCACTTAAGTTCAGTGGGAAAAATGGCAGTTTTGTTTTAAAGGGGGAATTAAAATATGTGTTTTTTCTTTTTTGATCCACTTGTCTTTTTACTTTCTCTTTAAGTTTTCCTTCTGCCTATGTGCAACCCAAAATAAACGCTTCTGCACATAGAGGTGTGTGAAAAGATCAGTTTTTCAGCTTTCTGTCCTTCACCAAATTATGAAAAAATTGCTTGACTTCTTACTCTCAGCAAGTATTTCTACACTGGCAGAATTTTTTAAAATTTGGATATCTTAATTGGTATTGTGTTGTGCAGTACATATACTGCTTTATCATCAAGCTCAGACTTCAGTGGGACCTGGCCCTCAAATGATACCATGAAGTGCTACCTCTCCCCTCCATGGTCCTAAAATGTTCCATGGCATACACATTGATCAGAACAGACCTGCTCGCATTAACACCGTTTGCCTAGTGATGTCCTTTTCCGCGTTACTTTATTATGATTATGAGCTACATTAGTGTGTGTTCGTGATTACTTAATTCTTAGTGTCAGGAATATGCAGGAATACACACATTTTAGCTAACCTGTCAGCCCAGAACTGTAGAAATGTCCTTGGTTCATGGTGAACCTATAAAACTCTATATTAGGTTACAGAACAGACCACAGATTTTCTCAGAAAGTATTTTTAAGCAGAGCAGACACCTTTGGCTTAAGAATCAAAGGCAACATATATCAACTGAATACCTTAGTTTCTGATCAAAGTGAAGCAAAGTCTGGTTGTAGTCATAAAAACAGATCAAGTTAAGAATTGAATGAAGCTAAACAATAACTTCTTTTATTATTGTATGCAGAACTGCTTTTTATTTAGTTTTAAGTGGAAAGAGTACATTTCTTCTGCCTCTCTATGCTAACACTTCACTCCCATTTCTCTTTTTGCATCATAGGGGATTGAAGAGCTGAGACTCTTGTCTTCTGCATTTTGTAATGGAATCACTCAGAAAGATGTTTCTGACATAATTAGGAGGCTGTGGAGAAATTTACTTTCTCAAAGTGTTGCTTTGCCACTTCCTTTCATTTTACACGTACAGTAGGCCTTGCAAATAATGTAGCTTTTGCAATATAGTTTTTTCATATTCACTTCCTGTAAAATCATTTCTTATTTCACAATTTTGCTTTAAGTTTTAAAGCAACTTTATTTGGAGATTTAATTTTTACAGCCTTGATAAAATGCAGTAATTAGTTGTTGCAGTTTGATGATCTTTCCATCTGTAATTAAAGAAGTGCCCCAGTGGTGGAGTCCTGCAACATTTTTTTTATCGGCATAATTCCTAGGAATTTGTTTTCTGATTCCTGGCCCCTGTAAATGTTTTTCATAGCCTGACTTACACTTTGTATTACACCCAGTATACGCCCTACATACTGCACAGAAACTCCTAATTTAGCAGAACTCATACTCTCATTTGACACTGACTGTATTCCAGTAATGGTATGATTATTTTCTCAAATATTATTTGGAAGAGAGAAAATAACACTTAAGAGTAATATCCTTGAATCTTAATGTTAAATTTTCTTAATATTAAATACTGTACTGAAGAGTAAACAATGCCATGACTGTCTACTTAAATTTGTCTAAGTTTTATATATAAAAACCCTAATTGAGTTTACACAAATGGGCCTGCATAAAAAAATTAAGGCTGAAGCTTGCCCTCCTATGTTCTGGTTCATATCAGCAGTATTCTCCTATAGAACAATGGTGAGATTCAGGACCTCTTAACTAGAGGCTTTCATGAACACTACCCTCTGTTTGCTAGTGTCCCATGACAGTGTGGTGGTAATCCATAATAGAAGCTAATGTGAAAAATATTTCTTGAAGGAAGGAAGGAATTTTTGAAAACTTGACAACATGCAATATTATAGATAACTATAAATGCAGGAATAAGCATTTTTGATATTTCCTCTTTTAAATCCTAGCTTGCACTGGTGACCTGGCGGGACTGCTTGTTCAGGCCACTAAATAAGCAGGTAATATTTCTATTGATGGATATATTGGCTTGTAATATTTATATTAATGTATCAAAATCAATATTAGGGACTATGACAAAGTGATTTAAAAAATTTATCCAAAAACCAGTCTACCTAGAAAAGTTATGTATAGAATAAGAATTAGTTTATTGTATCATTGTATTCCTGAGCTGTAACTTTTCATTAGATTCTAATTTAAAACTAAATTTGAGAATTTGGTGATTGGTAATGTGATAAAAATAGATTATTCTTCTGTGTATAATTGAGATAGTTAATTAGATTTCATTCTACATTTATTTCGGGGTGAGCTCCCGTTGCTCGTCCCAGCTTCTGCACACCAAGCAGTTCGAAAACATGCAAATGTGAGTAGATTAATTGGTACCGCTTCGGCGGGAAGGTAACGGCGTTCCGTGAGTCATGCTGGCCACATGACCCGGAAGTGTCCTATGGACAACGCCGGCTCCAAGGCTTTGAAACGGAGATGAGCACCGCCCCCTAGAGTCGGACACGACTGGACTTTACGTCAAGGGAAACCTTTACCTTTACCTTTTAATACTGTAATTATTCATAAATAATTTTAAATGTATTTTAAAAATGCATCTAAATAAAAAGTGTGGGAATAGAGAAATACTAGTAGCTGCTAAATAAATTAACCTAGACCAAAAATAGAAAGTCACGGAATCTAGAGCTGAAATAGTTAAAAGATCATACGGTTTAACCTGCGAGGGGCACATATCTGATAATATCTGTTGCCCTTGGGAGTACAGAATATACTTGTTAGTTTCTAGAAATCTGCTACAGTGTGGCATGCTACCTGGGCCCGGTTTGAATGGCTTGTCCCAGGCATCCGATGGAGCCACTTGGTTTACAGAGGGTGCTTGGAGAGTTTCCTGGCAATTTGGAGAGCAGTTCAGCTCAGACCCAAACCAGTCTCCAAAATAGTGAGGTACTAGGATCTTGAGAGGATCGCTCCTGAGCAGCATCTCTCTTTATACCAGTCCTGGTGACTCCTTGGTACTCTGAGGAGCTCCAGGAGATGACATGCCAGAAGAGATGTCCAGTACATTGTTGATGGAAGATGGGTGAATCTCACTGGACATGGGTATGAGCCTAAGTTTGGGCCAGCATCGTAAGTGTGCAAGGGAAACCTCTTTCCTTAATGCATTCATTGAATGCTGTACAACAACCTTTTTTTAAGTAATCCAGACCCTTTTAGATAAGGACAGGCTGCAAATACTGATACTCGGATACACTGAAATGTTAGCTGAGTACTTTTCAGCTAAAATCCCCCATTTACTCCGAGCTAGAACCTGGCTGGATAGTGTGAAGTGCCGAGGGTAACGTCCTGCAGTACTATCTGCAAGGGATTTGATCCTGTGGATCTTGAGGAAGTGGGCAGAATCTTTGGTGGAATGAGCTAGGCCAGGGATCAGTAATTTTTTTCTGTAAAGGGCCAGATGATAAATATTTAAGTTTTGTGGGCCGAGTATGGGCTGCATGGGAAGAGCTGCCACTGCTGTGCCATTGCCCCAGTCCTCTCATGCCTCAGCACAGTGGCTCACCTGGTGTGGGAACAGTGAAGCAGCAGCAGCCAGGTGAGGTTGGAGACTCTGGCAGTCCTGACATGTCTCTGTGGGCATGGCTGACAGGTCTCTAGGCCAAGGAAAATGGCAGCTATTGGACAGTGCTATTGGCCCACCAGCAAGGAGGCCACTCATAGGCTGCCACTCAGGATGCCCCACTGTTGGCTGTGCTTTCAACTTGGAAGCTTGGCTGAGGCTTGGCCTTGGGGGTCTGTCATCTGCCGACCTGTCCATTCTTAGCTTGCAGGTGGAAGGCCAGATTTGCCCTGTGGGCTGTAGTTTGGTGACCCCCAAGCTAGGCCATCTGTGGGCTAGATCCCTTCCCTATCTGGCTGTATGTACAGCTTGGAGGGAGTAGGAGGCTGGATCTGAACTATTGTGAATGCTTCATTGTGGGAGGGGGAATTTCTAATGTTTTTGAAGAGGGCATTGTGTACCTTCTCCATAAGGGGCCAATCTTGGCCCCAACTATTTTAAACTGCTAAGTCTCCAGCATTTCCCTTTTAAGTAGGCTGACCACACATCCCGTTTTGAACGGGACAGTCCCGGTTTTTTTTTTATATTTCCTGACTGTTTTAATATGTCAATTTTGTCCTGTTTTGTAAAAACGTTGGAGCCATTATTGGGAAAGGCAGGAAAAAATTGAAATTGAAAAGGAGGCTGACTTGGCAGTAGTTCTCAGTCCAGTGGGAACCTAGAGCAGAACCGCAGGAACAGCTGATCGGCGATGAGCAAGAGGAAGAGTCGCTGCTGCAAATCAGTGCAGTGGAAGACGGTCGGAAAAGTGTGCCCAGCAGAAAATAAGCCAATTGGCTCTCAGGCCAAAATGGTGGGAAGAAAATAAAAGGGCGCGCCAGAGAGGAACAGGTTGTCGGGGGCAACTGTTCACTAGACTCCTCCGTTGCTGTCCTCCCATCCCAGCTTGCCGCCTCCTTAGCCCTCCTGCAAGCTCTCTGCCCAACGCCACCCCTGTACCAGCCTCTCTGGACCCAACCATTGCTGCACCTCCCCCTCCTGCACCTTCCCAGCTTACTGTTGATAACTTTTTTTATCGTCTTTTTCATGAATACGGAATATTACATAAGTTAAACCCCATCCCGTTTTGCCATTCCAATGTCCCGTTTCTGTCTCAAGGAAATATGGTCAGCCTATTTTTAAGGAAGGTTGATGAGAAGTTAATGAGACAGCAGCTCGTTTCAGTCAGGGTTTAGACCTGGGCATGGGTTGAAAACTGCTACTCATTGTTGACCTGTTGTGAGGCTTAAACAGGAAGTCCAACTCCCCTAGTCTGGCTGAATTGTTTTGTATTCTTCTATAGCATTGACCATAGTGCCCTTCTGGACCCTTGCAAGGATTGGAGGTTGGCAGTACTATTTTACAGTAATTCTTCTCCTTCCTGAGCAGGTGGTTCTAGTTGATGCATATGGAGTAAAGAGACTAGTTAAGCCCTCAGGCACTGCAATTTGGAGTGCCAAAGGGCTCACTCTCTCCCTTATCCTTTTCATTATCTACTGTATGTGAAGCTACTAGGAAATCATTTGATGCTTTGGAGTACAGTATCATAAATATGTTGTTAATATCCAGTTGTATTTCGCCACCTTGTTTAACAAATCATATGGGTATAGTATTTAACAGCTAAACTTTAATTTTGAACCCCAGTAATTAAAAAAAACTGAAATGAAAAAAGCTAATCTCATAAGGAGTGGGATGTGTTAACCTGAGGTCTGTTGCAGTGCATTCCTGTCATAACAAGCCATAGTTAATCAAAACATTTAAATTGGCTCATTAATGTAACATTAATAGAGGCCTTAAAATCTGTATGGGATTTTGAATGGCATGTACTTCAAAAAATAGTTAGGGCAAGGACTAAAAGTAAATCTGATTTATTTACTTTAAATTTAAATAATCATTAAATAGAGCTCAAATGATTCTTCCCATGTATTTAATGTAAACTTATTACATTAATGTATTAATTTTATTCTATTTTATTAAATGTAATATTTTGCTGCAACTTTTGGGGAGGATCTAGAGATTACATCTAAAGGTTTTAGGAACTGCATGCATCTCAGGGACCTCAAGTATCCTGCTCTCCCATATAATATTTAGATGGTTAATTTGTTTGCCTAATTCATATTTTCAAAGGTAACAAATGCTGTATTGAAGCTGATTGAAAAAGAAAGAAATGGCGAAACCATCAATACAAGACTGATCAGTGGAGTTGTGCAGTCTTATGGTAAAATTAATATTAATGATTGGGGGATTTTGTCCATGCCATTGTTGTAAAGCTTAAAGCCTGGTTTGCATATGGTCCCCTCTTGGTTCTGTGTGAAGGAGTTTGAAATATGTAATATTTGTAACTTTTTCCCATATCTTCTAGGCCCATTTATAGCTTCCTAAGCCTGTTAAAAGTAGAAGCTGGGGGATGTTTCTACTTTGCTTTCCCTTTTCTGTGGATTCAGAAGCATTTTAAATTTTATTACTGTTTTAATACACAAAAAAGGGAAAAAAGAAAAGAAAACACATAAAAATAAAATAGAAAAAATAAAGGAACAATTAAAACATGCTATGTTACACTTGGGAAATTATTCCGCCAAATCTTTAAACACATGATTAAAGCTTGACTCTACTGTTTGCATTACGTCTCAAGAGCGCCACTTTATAAACAAAAACCAAATATATATCAATGATCAGTTAAAAGTTACACTGTTTTTCCAACAAAAATGATTAATATTTTTCTGCTGACCCCTATGATTGATAAAGCCATAACTCATATGCGGACGAGTTCCACGTTTTGGGTACGTAATCCAAAGTTAATTCATATCTTCAGACTGTATCGTTCTTTATAGCATCATGTTCTTATGATTATGGATATTGAACCAAAACAGAGCAATTGTGAGATAAGCTCATTTCATATGAGTAAGTGTCCCAACATCCATTTCATACTTAAGGCATAGGAAGGTTGATAGGCAGCCCTTTTTAAGTATTATGTGAGGTATCTAGTAAATGGGGGGAAATAGTTCACTAAATTAGTCTCAAGAGATCATACAACATACAATATTCATAAAATTTAGCCATTAATCTGTTAATATGGTATATTCCATGTCTTTATTCTATAGGTCTTGTATCATCCAAAACACATTCCAGTAGTTAATAATTCTGGAGTTCCAGGTACTGTTAATACAACTGGACAAGGTTGTGAAATCAAGAGATGTCTTAATTGAATGTACTACCATTTCACAAATTTTGACCATCTAAATTCTTCTTGCAATAGTTCAGATGGTTAAAAACCTGATGATCTAAACTATTATTAACTGTAGAGAGTAAGGAAGATGGCTTTGATGGAGATATGCAGGGACTGTTACTTGGGCAAAAGAGGCTGAAGCATTTTTTAAGTCCAGAACTACAAGAATATATTCAGAAAGGGTCATGTAGAAGCCTCCCTAATTCACTCAGACCTGCAAGGTTCTGTTACAGCCTTTCTGTGAAATTGATTTCCTGGGCTGACCTACCTAGTAGGATTTACGGTACCCCTGTTTGCCCATGACTTCCGAAAAAGGGGGATTGTCTGTGATTTTCAAGATGGGATTATCCTAGAGTATAGGTTTGTCAAGTGAATAAGGCTCAAAATTATCCTTCTGTTCCAACATCTTCTAAATGTCTTGAAAGTGTCTTGCAGCATTTAATTCAGGAAATATAATAGAGCTACTGTATAGCTGAAAATGGAGCCAAGCCATTGCTATGATGTCAGGCATGATGTGTATGTCACATAACAACTCACATATAATTTCTTTCCCCGTTGTGTCTTTTTTTTTTACTTAAGTCTTGTGTTCCATAGAGAAATTGAAATTAAAAATATATGCCAAATGATAAAGCTGAAAGGAAAATTAAGACTTCCATTATCATATAGTCGCCATAATTTAGGTTAAAAAAATTAGGGATTGGTTCTTATTAAAAAAAAACATTAAAATCTTATGTGTAACTAATGTAACTTAAAGTTAATTAGCATAGCACCTTGAAGTAAGTATCTCTCTTTTTAAATATACTTACGTTTACAGCATTTATCTTTTTCATAAACTCAGTGGGATTTTTGACAGCTTATTTGCATCAATTTTTACCTGACTTCTTTAAAAAATGATATATTTAATCCACAAGTGAATAAAAATTACTTAGTTAAGCTTTCCATTCCCAGGTAGCTAAGAGTACTCAAGCAACAATTGAAATATAAGTTGTTATAAATTGGAGTCTATGGGTAGTATACAAGACTTATTCTAATTAATTAAATAACCTGATAAATTAATAGTCTGTTGCCCAATACCAATATATTTAGTATTGAAAATACATAATTATCTATGGTATATCAGGGATGTATTATGTAAGATTTCCCTTCTAGCTGTCTGGTCTGGGAATAATTAATCAAAGGAATGAGACTTTTGTGAGCAGGAACAGTTTCCATCTTTTTACTATTTTGATAACCAGCACCCCTTTAATCAGTCTCAAAAGTAGCTCTAATGTGTAATAACTGTTTGTGTTCAGTGTCAGCCACCTGCACCTGAAATGTTCTCCATTTTATTAATGAACTGTATGATTCTGACTCAATTTAAAACAGCTTGATTCATTAAGTCAGAATCATATAGTTGGGGACCCTTAGTTTCATCCAGGAGGCTAGTAATCTACCATGTCGTTCAATTTGCTTACAGTATTTTAATTTGTGCAATTAAATGGATATTTTGTTTCAAGGACATAAAATAAATTAAGTTCTTCTTTAGTACCATAGTAACTTTATGTAATTCTTGGTACTGGTCATTTCACATAAATGCTGAAAGTTTTAAAAAATTTTCACAAATATTCTTGCTTAACTTTTTAATTTTTCCATAAATCATAAACAGTAATATGACCAAGTGTATATGTCTTAAACACATCCCAAATGACCAGTAAATATGCAGAATGTCTATTTATAAGAAAAAAACCTTCAACTTCTTGTTAAATTTGTTTTAATAAAGTTCTTTTTTTAAAAAAACGGAACTACGCTTTCTTGTAGTAATTGATACTATTTCTAGGCTTTGATCTGATATATCTGTAGTAATTACATTTTAAACCATTCAGCTAAGGATCCAAGTATCAAAAAGTAATCTAGTTGGGAACAACTCTGATGTGGAACTGGGAAAAAAACATTGTTGCAAAGTATTTAAAAATCGTCATAGCCATCAAATTAAATTCTGACATATAAGCTTGCCGCATTTTCCATGTATGAGAATTAGATATGGGTGTGGTAGTATTTGATCTATTAAAGAATCTAAAATCTTCAGAGCCAAAGTAAAACAAAAATAGAAATCTGTATAGTGTATCTGGGAAAACCTTAGTAGAACTATAATAATTAATAAATGCAGTATGTTTATTAAAACTATTAATCATCAATATTTTAAAAATCATTTTTAAGAATTTTTAAGTCAAAACTGCTGTATATTGATAATTCTATGATCTAGATGTGTCATTCTCCAGTAGAAGAATATTTCTTGTGAAAATGCAACTTTAGATTTTAAGTTGCATAATTTGTTAAGAATCTAAGGCCTCCAAAGTTAATAGAGATGTCATGATGGACTGAAATTAAAATAATATGCATGTTCAAACAGCGGTATTTCTATATAACAAGGAAAAGGGAAAATTGTTTGGGCTGACAAAATAAAACTTGAGGAAAAAAACTATAAAGGGAAAAAAAATTAAAAATGAGAGGAAAAAACCAAAAAAAGGGATGAAGAAAAACTAAGAGAACAAACTAAAAATCCACTAGGATTCTCACATAAAGTGTACTGAAATTACAGTGCGGGAACACTATCCCCAATTCAAGTCAGCCTATCCCCCTCTAAAAAGTAGAAAAAATTAAAAGGCTACTTACTATACCTTTAATTCAGATGATCCAACAGCAACTGGGTCATAATTTTTTTTTCATTCCAATATCCAGAAGTAAACAAGCAAACAAATGCTGGAAAAAGAACAAAAAAAACCCTTTTTTGTGTTCCTACAAAATGGGCTTGTTTTCTACATTTAATAAAACAGAACAGAAAAACAAAGAAAAAGAACAATGCAATAACATATATTGTATGTATTGTTTCTTAGGCATACATAGATATATATGTATAACTGTTTCAGTAAACAATGACCATGTTTCATTGAATTGTCCATTATCTATAGACAATGTAATCATAAATCATGAGTAACATCAACCCACTGGGTAACCAGGGCCATTAATTTGTTTTTCCAATGTTAAAGAACTAATCTCTTAGGAATAATGAGGGCACAGAGAATCCACTTTTGTTGTCCAGCTGTCAATTTCCATGTAATAGTTATGTAGCTCAAACGAATGTGTGCATCGAAATATTTAACTTTGTCTCAAAATCAGCTTAATGCTTCATCTCAGAACGTAATTTTAGGATATTATAGAAAATACTGTCTTACTTATTGGACCCCATTAGGTTTATATTGAAAAGGAATGAGTAAATCATCATGTTGGTGGAGATGCGACCAGTGTAACACTTCATTAAAACACATGTGAACCATCTGTGCAAGAAGATGTGAAAAAAATCACTTCCTTTGCTTTCCATTCAAGTATCCGCATTTTCCATGACAAACTAGGCTAGGTTTTTGAGCCAAATAGAAACAGAAATCCATGCAATAAGCAGTTTCAATTTCAACTTTATTCTTAGCCTTCAGTGATAAAATCTCATGTATAAATTTTTCCGTGAAAACTGGTGAACTGTGATCTTTCTCAGCAGTTTAAGTAATTATTTTTGTAATAAAGATCCTGTGTAGACAGATCACTTAATCCTGTACATTTTTGTTTACTTTCAAACATATATCACATCTTGTTTCATCTGAATCAATAACCAGACATTTCAGCTCAGCCAGTTTCTGAACTGAAGTATGCAGTTTCTGATTCTCCTTCCCTCAAGTAAGTGGGAAGAATTATGCTTTTTTCTGTCTTCTTGATTTCAGAAGCATGAAAAATTAAATGGACGATACAGCTGGCCAGTAATTTAGAAAAACATATTACTTATTTATCAATTTGTAAATACAGTAGTCAAAAGATAAAAAGAGGTAAATGAGAATTGAGGATCCTAACTGCCTACCTCTGATCTAAGGTTTGTGGGAAACAGTGAAGGCCAAATAATATTTTTCAAAGGTTTGAGTTGACCAGTTGTGCATTTCACATGTTTCTGTTATATATTCTCTTGTTAAATGATACCTGTGTAGATCTAGATCCTGTATAATGGGTAAAACTTAAATGATTTTGAAAGAATAGACTTGCTTCCAGGAAAAAAAAAAGATTTTAGAAAACTCCAAAGGTAACCCAAATTAAATTTACTTAATCTTAAGAATTCCTTTGATGAAGCACTCCTATTATGAATAAATCTCCTTGATCATGTCTGAAACTTATTTCTAAGTAGACATATATGGGGTTGGACTGCAGTTCTTGAAATAGTCACATTTAATTTTGGTTTCGGGATGAGAGACATTACTATCTTCTTGCAACCTCCTCTGCAATGGTTTGAATTTAACTTCTTTTTAAAAAAACAGATACAATTTTGCATGTTAAGAAAATATCTAAAAAGCCTTTATTAGAATTTATAGCCTGCATGTAAGTTCTCCTTTTCTATCCTATGTAAGTTTTGTTAAAGTGGAACACTTTTAAATGAGGTAATAATAAAATAGCGATTAAAATTTCATTATATGTGCTAAATGAAATCTGCTGTTTAGTCAAATTTACCTTGAGAAATAATTTTGTGGCTTTTTTTTTGTCTGTATGCTTTTAGTGGAGCTGGGACTGAATGAAGATGATACTTTTGCTAAGGGGCCTACATTGACTGTATATAAAGAGTCTTTTGAATCTCAGTTTCTTGCTGACACAGAAAGATTCTATACAAGAGAGAGCACTGAATTTTTGCAACAGAATCCAGTTACAGAATACATGAAAAAGGTACTATGGTTATACTGCAAGTTTCTGGATCTAAAAATAGCTGGTACTGTATTTGAAATAAGAATTTAAGGCAATTGTTTTGCCTGTAGATGCTGAACTGCAGGTAGGAACTAGCTTCAACTCCTACAAAACTAAAGATGAGTAGTGAGTATGAGTGTGTTTTCCTTGGCCTCATTTAACAAAAGCCATGGGATTTAGATACAATATTGAGGAATTAAAGAATTCTTTCTGTTCCTTTATTTATTAAACTTTACCAACAACAGAAGCCAAAGGAAAACCATCTGAAACACATTGCAGTTATTTCAAGAATGAAAAATAACAATCAGCAAACATGGAATCTTGAAATATTTGACATAGTTTTAAAATCTCAGAAATAAGTGTAAATCAGAAAATGCAAAAATAAATTAACAGATTAAATAATTGACAAATCCTCCCTAAAATGATGAATTTTATTCTGGATAAAAATGGTAAAACAAAATTACAGAGAAATGGCATAATTATTCTTCAAGTATTTATGGTATATGTTTTCATGTTTGTGTTTAAGTTTTAATGATTTATCCTCCAGATTATTTGTCATAATTCTAAATTCTAGTGATAGTATATGGCACTTATTTCACTCCTTAGATCCCCCCAAGGAGAAAAAAAAATGACGGGGGGGTGGATTTTCAGACATTTTAAAGGTGAAATGAATGCCCCAAGTCTGTGTAAGTCTGAAGCCACCCCTTTTACCTCTTAAAACCCCTCAATTCCCCCTTCCCCCCTGAAAAATTTCAACTGTGGAGGCTCTATGGGCTGCAAAATACACTCTTTCCACCCAACTGTAGTTATACACCTATTTTATATATTCTATGAAGAGCTAGCTTGAAACTGCAATTTGTGGCAGATGCTCCATGTAGCAGTTATAATTATTTATGGCATTTTTTTAAAACAAGAGTTACACTTTAAAATGATGTCACATTTGGAGTTTAGGGATTATATTTACATAAAATGTATTTATTTACAGGCAGAAGCTCGCCTTCTGGAGGAACAGCGCAGGGTTCAGGTGTACCTACATGAGAGCACACAAGATGAACTAGCACGGAAATGTGAACAAGTACTGATTGAAAAACACTTAGAGATCTTTCATACAGAATTTCAGAACCTATTGGATGCTGACAAAAATGAAGGTAAGCTTTCCCATGTTTAACTGATAGACAGTTACTTTTGATAAAATGTGAAGTCTAGGTTGAGCTTGTTTCCAGGTGACTTATATTCATGGCATGATATGGAAATGGTTTCTTATTATCATCTGCTCTTTTTTTAAAAAAATGTCCTAGTTTAATCTATAACTCTGGGATGTAATAGTGGCCTCCCATTCAATACTAACCAAGTGTGACCCTGAGTAGTTTTGTAGACTGCCATGATCAGTGATAAAATATACTTAATAAGTGATATAAAGTAATTAGTTGAATTTGTTCCATATGCCTATTTTGCTTAAGAGACACATTTAATTTCAGGCTAGAATAGAAACACATTTTGGATGCTACAGGCATAAACACTAGATTAGAAATATTTCTAAACAATTGCAATGCACAGAATTTTAACATAGACAAAAACATAGAACAGTCAAGTCCAACTTCTCTCCCTGCTCTGTATAGAAACCTCCACAATAACTCAATAAAATACATTAGACACGAACACTATACTGTTTTGTGTGCTGTTTGTTTAATGAGAATTTTTTAATCTATTAATAGAACTTAAATGACGGTATTGAAGGATTATGGATTATTCTAAAGGATTCACAAACTTTCTCTGACCATAGTACTTCATATCTTTTTTGATGAAGGGCCATTGATGTTTGGGGAAGAGTTTTCAAGCCAATTGTGGATTCATCTAATAGACATACCATCCAGCCGATAATCAGTTTGTTATACAGAATGTTGTAAGTTTGGCCCTGCCCCTTTTACTCCTTGACCTCCATGCCTTCACCTGGAGATTTAAAGGGGAGCTGTATTTGCATTTCCTTGAAAGGCACTATAGCTCTGAGTGTTTTGGGACTGTGTTTTATTTGCAGTCTGGATGATATAAAAAGACCTACTTCCAGCTGTGTATACAGTGGCAGGAAGACTTGGGGGTGAGATTTTGCACCCAATATAAAACCTTCTGTGTATTTAACTGAATGCCTGTGTAACTGCATTGTTTCAGGCTGCTCACAAATCAATCATTTTATGATTTTCCTTTGAGTTTTCCAACTTAATATCAGGATGTTGTTCAGTCGTTAAGTCGTGTCTGACTCTTCATGGACCATAGCACGCCAGGCCTTCCTGCCCTCCACTGTCTCCCGGAGTTTACTTAAATTCATGTTCATTGCATCAGTGATGCTCTCTAACCATCTCATCCTCTGCCGTCCCTTTCTCCTTTTGCCTTCAGTCTTTCCCAGAATTAGGGTCTTTTCCAGTGAGTCCTCTCTTTGCATTAGGTGGCCAAAGTATTTGAGCTTCAGCTTCAGTATCTGTCCTTCCAATGAACAGTCAGGGTTGATTTCCTTTAGGATTGACTGATTTGGCCTCCTTGCAGTCCAAGGGACTCTTAAGAGTGTTCTCCAGCGTCACAGTTTGAAAGCATCAATTCTTTGGCGCTCAGCCTTCCTTATAGTCCAGCTGTCATAGCCATACATCACTACTGGGAAAACCATAGCTTTGATTATATGGACCTTTGTTGGCAAGGTGAAGTCTCTGCTTTTTAATATGCTGTCTAGGTTTGTCATAGCTTTCCTCCCAAGGAGCAAGCACCTTTTAATTTCATGGCTGCAGTCACCGTCTGCGATGATCTTGGAGCCCAAGAAAATAAAATCTGTCACTGCTTCCATTTCTTCCCCTTCTATTTCCCAGGAAGTGATGGGACCAGATGCCATGATCTTAATGTTGAGTTTCAAGCCAGCTTTTGCAGTCTTCTCTTTCACCCTCATCAAGAGGCTCTTTAGTTCCTCTTCACTTTCTGCCATTAGGGTAATATCGTCTGCATATCTGAGGTTGTTGATATTTCTCCCAGCAATCTTATTTCCGGCTTGTGATTCATCCAGCCTGGCATTTCTCATGATGTACTCTGCATATACTGTAAGTTAAATAAGCAGGGTGACAATATACAGCCTTGTTGTACTCCTTTCCCAATTTTGAACCAATTGGTTGTTCCATGTCCGGTTCTAACTGTTGCTTCTTGACCCGCATACAGGTTTCTCAGGAGACAGGTAAGGTGGTCTGGTACTCCCATCTCTTTAAGAATTTGCCACAGTTTGTTCTGATCCACACAATCAAAGGCTTTAGCATAGTCAATGAAGCAGGTGTTTTTCTGGAACTCTCTTGCTTTTTCCATGATCTAGCAAATGTTGACAGTTTGATCTCTAGTTCCTCTGCCTCTTCGAAACCCGGCTTGTACTTCTGGTAGTTTGTTTGTTTATTTCTCTGTCATATTTTTATTACCACCCATCTCCCCCACTCGGGGGACCCTGGGCGGTTCACAATAAAACAGTATAAAATTCAGTAAAATCAAAATAATATCAATAAATATACATGTAAAATTTAATAAAATCCAAGTGATGGCAGATCTAATTCCACCTAAAGGGGACAGGACCTGTTCCGGCAGGACTAGGGAACCAACCAGCCCCAAGAGTGGCTCTTCCTCTCCCCACTCCAAGCATGGTGACAAAGCAGGTCTTCAGCTGTTTCCTGAAATCCAGAAGAGAGGAGGCCAACCTCACTTCCGGGGGAAGGATGTTCCAAAGTTCTCAGTTCACTTACTGCTGAAGCCTAGCTTGTAGGATTTTGAGCATAACCTTGCTAGCATGTGAAATGAGCGCAATTGTGCAGTAGTTTGAACATTCTTCGGCATTGCCCTTCTTTGGAATTGGAAAGTAAACTGACCTTTTCCAATCCTGTGGCCACTGTTGAGTTTTCCAAATTTGTTGGCATATTGAGTGCAGCACTTTAGCAGCATCATCTTTTAGGATTTTAAGTAGCTCAGCTGGAATACTGTCATCTGTGCTAACTTTGTTGTTAGTAATGCTTCCTAAGGCCTACTTGACTTCACTCTCTAAGATGTCCAGCTCAAAGTCAGTGACCACACCATCGTGGTTATCAGGGACATTTAAGATCTTTCTTGTATAGTTGTTCTGTATATTCTTGCCACCTCTTCTTAATTTCTTCTGCTTCTGTTAGGTTCCTGCCTTTTTTGTCCTTTATCATGCCCATCGTTGCACAAAACGTTGCCTTGTTATCTCCAATTTTCTTGAAGAGATCTCTAGTCTTCCCCATTCTATTGTTTTCCTTGATTTCTTTGCATTGTTCATTGAAGAATATCAGGATGACTCATATGTAAATAATGGATTCTCCTTTTTCTCCTTTGAGATCCTCTTTCATTCATCTGGTACTTTACCAGTTCAGTATGATTTTTAAAGGTAATCACCTGGATCAGACTGTCAGTCAGTAAGTTGCTTCAGAACTATGAAAATTGTTTATTCCTTTGTGGTTTTAAACAAAGTTATATTGTGAACTAATTTAGAGGAGCAGTTTCTCTCTTTAAAATATTCCTCTCTATTGGACTGTACATTAATTCCAGTTTTCTAGCCCAAAGCATGTTTTCAAGTTATGACTAGAATTGGTAAGCTACTAAAAACCTTGGTAATAAAAACTTTATCCCAAAGTACTGCTTATTACCAGTCTTTAAATTTTAAACCACAGTGTTCTCTGTACATCACACATAGTATCTTGTGCAAATTATCATTCTGAAGCCTCCCACCCACCCAAGGTTTATACAGTAGTCTGATAAATTCACCCAATTTTTCATGTATCAACATAGCAACAACTTTGTGAGGCATGTTCTATGTTAGGTTACATTCCTTCACCTTGCCTGAGCTTATTTATTTTTATTTTCTCTCTATCTTTCTAATCACTACTGATTTTTTCCTACTTTTGTTAGTGTTAGAGGCAGGAAAAACTTGGTGAAAAGGAATGGTGGAAGTTTGGAGATGTTGGCAAGGTTCAGGGAGAGGAAAGGGAAGAAGTTGGCTCAGCTGATGGGGAAGAGGTTTGGATAGTGTTGGAACTGGCAAAAATTGTGGAAATAGCACTGTTATTTGCTACAGCTGCAGAGAAAATAAGAGCAGCAGTATGCTGTTACCACCACAATGGTGAATGCAGGAAGTAGCACAGATGAAGGAGGAGGAGAGAGGGACTACTATTACAGGACAGTGGGAAACAAAGTAGACTGGATTGTGGGGCAGTGACTGATAATGTTTCAGGAGACAGTTATGTAAACAGCCACCTGCAAGCTTTTCCAGTATCTTTACCAGATTATAGTAAGGCAATTAAAAAGAAACTAAAAAAAGCTTTGTCCTAAAGTATTAGGGGATAAAGCCCTTCTCAATGGGAAATAATTCAGTTGCTGAAATTCTGGTAACCTGTCCTTTTAATCTCAATCTTGGTAAAGAAAACTTTTGGGAATCTGCCTTGCAAGGAATTATTTTTAGCTTGAGGCAGTTGCCAAAGAGACTGGCAGGCAGTGGGATCACAGTTATCATCAGTTCAGAAGGAGAAAAGACAAGAGGACTTAGAATCATAATGTGTGGATTGTAGCACCTTCTTGGAACAGCAGAGCAGCAAACCAGAATCAAAAGAGTACCTGCTCTTTTAAAGGGCTGGGTCAGGAGAGCCTGTGCACCACCTGGTGGGAGTAGCTTAGAGCTATATACTTAGCTAATTTGAAGGACGGCCTTCAGAAGGTGGTAGAAGAGATGCCACTCCTGGGTATTATAGTCCAGGGAAACTTGTAAAGGGAGAGGCCTGCAGGATCATTGGGGGTTTAGATAGTGGGGTAGATTGGGGTGGTGATGGCCTGAAGGCTCTGTGATGGGAGGTTGTGGGTTTGCCTTTACAGGGATGGCAGTGGATTGTTGGGAGCCTTCACCCCAAACTGGTATTGCTTAAGGCCAGGTCAATCTGTAGTAAGACCTTGCTTTTCCATGATCTAATTGTTTAGGAGAGAATGGGCTTGGCTTGTATTATTGAGACCTGGTTGAATGAGGGTGGAGGGGTTCCTTTTTCTGAGAGGTACCCAGCCAGATTTCAGGTGATGCACATTCTTAACTTGACTACTAAGGAAGAGGGGTGGCAGCCATGATCCAGGAAAACTTGATGATGGCAACACACCCCATTCTACAAATGGCTAATTGTAAAGTCCGTTAGATGAAGTTGGGTGCTGGGGATAAGCTAGGGATTCTTGTCAGTTGTACCACCTGCCCTGCTGCCTAGTAGCATCTCTACCAAATCTTGACATCATCTTTGGACTGGTGGTGGATTTCAACGTCCATATTCTGGCAAGGGGATCAGCTTGGACTTCATGTCCTGAAGGAATAGATCTTGTGACTTGGGGGTCCTCTTGAACTCACAGTTCGTGTGAACAGCAAATAGAGGCTGTGGCCAAGTGGCTTTTATCAATAGTAAGGGACTTGGACATTCACATAATTATTATCATGTAGTTGGGCTACTGCAGTGCACTCTCAGTGGGGCTCTGAAGACAACCCAGAAGCTGCAGCTGGTAAAAAAATGTATTGGCCAGTTTGCAAACAATTGAAACCCACTACTCAAGAATAATATCTCTTTTGAAATCCTTGCATTGGTTTCCAGTAAGCTTCTGGGCCCAATTCAAACTACTGGCTATTACCCATAAAGCACTGTATAAGTTGATATGATGCTTGGCATGAATATTGAAGAATCTATAATATTTTTAATGAATTATTAATTTTAAATTGGTTTTGTGGGTGTTGATGGTTTTAACAGTTTATTGTTACATTGTATACTGCACTGAGCCTTGCAAGAGAACAATATAAAACATATTTTTACATACATACTCACATACACATGCATACATAATTTGCTGATTGAACTATCCTTTTGGAATATGTTTTGGAGTCACTGTGTACTGCCACTATTGTCTGCCCCTCCTATTAGGTGGAGATCAAGTTCCCTTTGTTTTGGTCAAATTCTTTGAAGATCTAGTTTTTCAAATACCCCATATTTACTATTAACAGTATTGTGCCATATACAGACTGTTTTAGTACAGTTTCATAGTTGTTAAGCTTCTCATCTACAGCAGTAAAGAGAGCCAACAGCCAACTTGTTTGGGTGGTATTTGTGCTCTGTGTTTGCCCTGGCATTATGCTCTGAGATTAACAGATTGCATTTTTTAAAAAGTAATAAGTTGTGACTACAGACCCGAAGGCAAGAAACAAATTCCTTATGAAAGGTGTTACTTCCCCAAATTACAAAATAAAGCATATATTCAGGTCCATGTTCATGGGGAGGAGTGGTTGCCTCAGGAGGCAGAATAGTTTAATTCATTGGGTTCATAATTAATAATCAAGTCATATTGAGAATTTAAGATTTTAGTGGGTGTGGGCTTTGTAGCAACATTTTCAATCAGATCCAGTGGGTGGAAAATACAGCTTAGCCTATGGTATTTCTTCAGACCTCTCTTCTTTCCTTAGCTATAAATCCAGGCAAAATATCTTCATTCTGACACTATCCCCTGGAACAAATCACATTTCAATTCTTCCCCCAGATCATTTGGAAGACTCATTTTCCCCCCACTAGATATGTCCCAGCAATATTGTGACTTAGCCTTATTCCTTCCTCCTCATGCCTCTCTAGCAGTTTTCAAAGAAGTATTAAGATGCTTCCTCCACAACTGCTAAGACATAATTTCTGACTAATGGGTGTTGGCTCTCATCAAACAGGCTTACATTACATAATCCCATTTTCTCCCTCCTTTGTTTCAATGCCTTATGCCACTTCAGATGTATCTTTTAGCAGAGTTTGAAGGAGTGATTATGTCCTTATGCCAGACCAGTTCCCCGGCTTCTGTTTTTAAGAGTACTGAAGTTAGATGAAACAGTCTTTGATCTGAGTTATACAGACTTGTAGTATCCTGTGAAAGTTTTACATGGTGATAGTTTCCAACATTCAATCCTTCTTCCACTGAGGCAATTAATATGTGACTCTAGTCTCCAAAATGCTTATTTCATATTACCCTCATTTTCATTTTACTATACACTTCTTCCTGTTTCAGTATTAAGTGGTCATATTTGTCCTGGCTACAGTGCTCAGCATGTTCACCAAGTGCATGACAATTTTGTGTCAAGAAGCAAGGATTCTTTCTTTTATAAATAGGCTTTTTGTGGGATCCTAACTCTTTTACATGGCAGCACATAACCAACTTTGGCTGGTTTGAAAAACTAGGCAGACTCAGATTTGCTTAATATTTAAATGGGAGACCACCAAGAAATTCTGTAAGTTAGATGAAGATGTTGAGAAAGTATCAAAGTAGAAAGCAGTAGAGAACTACATCTTGCTGCCAAGAACACTATGTGGACAGGTCTATGAAGTCAGCAGGAGTTGAGATTGACCTCAAGGAGACTTTACCTTTTGAAAATTCTTTCCAGCTGAATGGAATGTTGAAAAGAAATTATGTATAAGACCACATTTTCCATTGGGGTAGAAACCAACAAAAGAAAAATTCTGTTTGAAAATGGTCTGGCTACAGCCACAGAGAAATATAATCTCCAGCGCATCTCTATGGGAGAGGCAATTGGGCAGCAGATAAGAATTTTGCCAGCTGCTTCATTCTAAGCCCCCTTTCTTCTTCCTTCCAGGTCATGTGACCTAGAGTACTATTTTAAGGCACTGGAAAGAATTCCAGAAGTAATGCTCTTTCTGCTTCCCCTACCTTTTTTTCCTGATTTATATTTATATTTTCCATTTATATTTGTCTGGAAAAAAAAACTATTGATCTTTAGTTGCCTATTTTTGTTTTTATAGAATATTATTTCATTTTTATACAACATCAAGGAAATCTAATACTTATAACTAAAAGGCTGAAAGAAGCCTTTTGGATTTCATTTATCTACTTATAGCTATGTTAGAAGGGTTTGAAACTTAGTTGTGTTTTGGTTCCCTAGCAAGATATATTGCAAATGCACAGCTGTTGTACTGTGAGTATCCATTAATTTATTACAAATTACTAATTGTAACCCACTAAGAGTTTACTGATTGCAGCCAGGTAATAGCAAATAAGAAATTACCTTGGTTTGTCAGTGTACATTTTCGTTAATTTGTCAGAATTTAAAGTCATGCTCTTGTGAAAACTATTAACACTGATTATTACTCTTCAAGTGCTTTATCATCAAACTGCAAGTCTTAAAACAAGTTTTATACCTTTATATTATCTCTTATTTTTATGTCATTATAGATTGTAAAATGTAATTTAATATTTAAATTAAGATTTTTAACCTGGCATTTTGTTCTCTGAGGCTGGGTGCATTGTTCAAGAATTAGAGTTCTTTGACTATTTTAATGTATTTTCAGATCTTGGTCTGTTTCTGACTAGTTCTTAGGTGAAGAACTGAGATGGTGACATAAAATTATTAATGCAAATTAAAATATATCTTGCTTCCTTTTTTTCCAGATTTGGGACGCATGTATAACCTTGTGTCCCGAATTCAGGATGGCCTTGGAGAACTGAAAAAACTTTTGGAAACTCACATTCATAATCAGGGTCTAGCTGCCATTGAAAAATGTGGAGAAGCTGCATTAAATGTGAGTATTGGATTGAGCACTTGTCTTAAATTCATATTGTATTCATTAACTGAATCTGAAGGAGTTTTCAACAAACTTCAAAAAGGATAGTCTTCTGTCAGACAGTCAAGCCTTGCTATGAAAAGTCTGTTTATGTGAACATATGAACAAGCATGTTCAAAATACTTCAGTAATTTTATGCTGTTTTTTGTGTGATTCAAGACATCCGCTTTCAAAAGAACCTGAAAGGAGCTTTCAACTGCATTCATTTGTAGAGGCAAGACAATAGTAATTGTTATAGGCTTTAGGGAATGGAATGCAAAATCACTGCATGTTCGCATTTGAAAAGTATATTCTTGATTGCTTCAAGAGCATACTTTATTTCAGCATTTAAGCTGATTTCTTTTTTCACTTTGAACCTTAAATGGAACATAATGGAAAATCTTAATATAAACTTAGCAATTTTATTGGAAAACTGTGGCACAGGACTGGGACTCTATTCCATGGTCTTTGCCAAACATATCAAGTACAAACCAGCCTTGTCTGATCATGGAAGCAATAATGCAATATTGGTACTTTCTGAATGGGTCCAGGCAGGCCACAATGAAGGAGTTGGAAAAGAAGGAGAACCCCTTGTTTAGAGATTACGCATATAAGTTTCCTTTAAAATTACTCCCTGTGACAGAGGTAATGAGTTCCAGTCATTTGGAAGTAGTTGTTCAAGCAGTAATAGCAGTAAATATAGTAATTGCAAGGGCTGGGGGAAAATGCTGAAATTAATAATGAACTGGTGATATTTCTAGGCACTATGTTTTAAGAACAGTTCAGAACAGATTGGAGCAGTTGTAGCAAAAATGATCAGGGGGCTGGAAATCACGTTCTACTAGGTGCAGTTGAGGGAACTGCATATAAGTAGTCCTTGGTTAACGATGGTAATTGGGACCAGAATTTCCATTGCTAAGCAATGCGATCATAAAGTGTGACATTACGTGACCGCATCACTTAGTGATGGCAGTCCTGGCAGTCCCTGTTGCTGTTGTTAAGCAAAGCTCTTAACTATATATTTGGAAATTGAATAAAATTCTTATTAAAAAAAAAAAAAAGGACCTCCTCACAACTTCCTGCTGGCTTCCAACAACCAAAGTCAGTGGGGAAGCTGGCAGGAAGTTGCAAGTCCCAGGTGGCTCGCAAGCAGGAAGGCAGGTAAGTGGCTGCTGCCGGGTGGGGGAGGGTGCGCAAGGGTCCGGCGCGGCACAAGCACAGCGAAGCTTGGGGTGGCTGCTGCAGGTCAGGGAAGGGTGTGTGAGGGTCTGGTGCAAGCGCAGCGAAGCTTGGGGTGGCTTCTGCGGGTCAGGGGAGAGAGTGTGAGGGTCTGGTGTGAGCCAGCGAGGCTTGGGGTGGCTGCTGCTGGGTGCGGGAGACTTACCAGGCAACTTGTGACCTTCCCTGCTGGCTTTCCCATTGACTTTGCTTGTGGGAAGCCTGCAGGGAAGGTTGCAAATGACTATCATGTGACTGTGGGGCGCTGCAACTGTCATATGCGCAAGCTCGTTGCCAAACTCCCATATTGCGATCATGTGACTGCAAGGGTGCTGGGGCATCCAGGAGGACTGGTCATAAGTACCACTCTTTCAGCACCATTGTAAATTTGAATGGTTGCTAACTGAGGACTACCTGTATATTACACTTGAGGAAAAAAAACAAAGTGGATATAATAGCATTTTTGTAGTACATTGAAGATTATCACACAAAAAAGGATCACAAGCTGTTCTTTATCATTGACAGACAGCATAAATAATAATGGTCTTAAGTTTCAAGAAGGCAGATTTGAATTGCCTTTAAGGGAAGAATTTCTAACACTTAAGCAGTTGGACAATGGAACCAATTATCTAGGGAGACAGTAGACTCCTTTGCTCAATGTGTTCAAGGGTGAACTGGAGAACATTCTCTGATTGCTTGAATTTGGATGGAGGTTGGCTCAAATGATTCCTTCTAACTCACATAAATACATGTACAAATACACCTATTCTGTGTGTTTGTGTTTACTAAATCAGTGGTTCTCAAACATTTTGGTCTCACAACCCCTTTACATTCTTAAAAATGATTGATGATTCCAAAGAGGTTTATGTGGGTTATATCTATCGCTATTACTGTATTAGAAATTAAAACAGACATTTTAAAATATGTATTTATTTGACTTTGCAGACCCTCTGAAAGGGTCTCAGGAACTCCCAGGGATCCTCAGACCACACTTTGAGAACTGCTGAAATAAATTATTAGAAAGAAATGGAAAAACTGATTTCATTTGTTTTGATATAATAAAATGGGCAAGATTTTATTGAAGCAGCATGTGTAAGAACAGGTTACCTTGCTTGTGATATAATCAGAAGTGTTTTGTTAAAAGAAATACACTAGTAGTGGGTTTGGGTAAAGGTAATGTGATAATCTAAAATGTTAAATGCAGTCAAGCCTTCCTTTTCAAGTCTTTTTAAATAGGTGAACATAAAAAAATTGCCCAAAAGCATGTAGTGGACAGAAGTTGGGAGAGTTTATCATTGCTTTCTTTTTAATTTTTAGGATCCAAAAATGTATGTACAAACAGTGTTGGACGTTCATAAGAAATACAATGCACTAGTCATGTCTGCTTTCAACAATGATGCAGGCTTTGTTGCAGCTCTAGACAAGGTAATATGTTTAAGTATTGTAATTATAACTAGCAAGTGACTGATTTTGAAAGCATCTGAACATTTCACTTATCTGTTTCACAGGCTTGTGGTCGCTTTATCAATAATAATGCAGTGACAAAAATGGCCCAATCATCTAGTAAGTCTCCGGAGTTGTTGGCACGGTATTGTGATTCTCTGCTAAAGAAAAGGTACATATTCTGGGAGAAGGTTGTATCCTCTAATTCCCTAGTTTGTTTCCCATACCACTGATATATCACACACATTTAAATGTTGCCTGTAGCTGAAAAATAAGTCTTTCAATAGGTATAATTAATTCTCAAAAGGTTGTGTTTCTACTGTCCTGTTTAATACATTCAGGGTAGAGGAAGCTTTTGTTGCCTATGGTTGTCTTTTTTTTTTTTTAAGTGGTCCTGGGTGCTGCAACTATTGTAAAATCCCATAGTCTAGGTTTTGAAGGGATTGCACTGGCTGCCAGCATGCTATGTAGCCAGGTTCAGTGTTCTTGTGTTGGTAAAAGGTTATATGGCATAGAATCTAAATCCTGATGTACTAGATTCTTACATATTTACTTCCCTAGCCATGGGCATTTATTTATTTATTTATTTTCTATCCTGCCTTTATTATTTTTACAAATAACTCAAGGCAGGGAACATACCTAATACTCCTTCCTCCTCCTATTTTCCCCACAACAACCACCCTGTGAGGTGGGTTGGGCTGAGAGAGAGTGACTGGCCCAAGGTCACCCAGCCCGCTTTCATGCCTAAGGCGGGACTAGAACTCTCAGTCTCCTGGTTTCTAGTCCATTGCCTTAACCACTAGACCAAACTGGCTCTCTTAAAGGCAATTCAAATTTGTCAGAGATTCTCTGTTCAGTAAATTGAGAAAGGATGTTTCACTACAGGCATTAATACTGAGAACTAGGAATTCTTGCCTAGTTCAGCGGCAATTGTTAGCTTTCAGTGCCAACAACTGAAAGCTTGTTCAACTAGGGGTTTTGTTGTATTATAGTGCTGTGTTTAGTGTGATAGTATTCTTATTGGCTTGAGCCGTATTCTGTTCAGGGATTATTTTTTAAATGAGAAACAGGTAAAATTGTATAAATAAATAATCCAATGGAATGTTATTTGCTGTTATGTGGATATAAGCCATTGTGAAATTGTAATAGAATTTTTTTATATTATTTCGTTTGGGCGCAATTTATTAAGAATCAAAGGAATGTGGTGACTGTTATCTGGTTTTAGATCAAGAGTAAGAAACCAGTTTGGCTGGTGACCACAGGTTCAATTTCTGAGATAATTTCCTTGCACAGAATAGTGCTATGGAGGGCTTGTTTATTCACAAAGTGTTTGTCATAGTGGATGTGATCAGTCACAAAACACCCCTTTACAGTACACATGGGTGAGGATGCTCCTCCATTTCTAGCAAACTGAAAGCTCTCTATCGCTCTGGTTTACCTTTTCTCTTTTTCTGGACAGGTAGGCATACCTTCAAACAAAGCATTGACTTGCACTGGTTTTATATTAAAATGCCTCTCTGGAGATCTAGAGGTTTTCTTGAGATGATACTGAAGGTTGACAGCTTGCTTTGGGCATCAGCATATTAGTTTCTTACTTTCTTTGAACAAAAAAACTAGTGACAGCCTTTTAGATATTAAGTTGCCTGCCCCTACTTTAAAATAATAGGGCAAGGCATATGTAGAATATTTTAAAAATCTTTTGTGGTATTTGGAATAGATAATACAAACTTTCATAGTATATAAGGAAAGTAGCAGAGGGAATTAAGGGTGTATGGAAAACTTTCACTGTGAAACACCAAACTCTGTGGTTTAGGTTACATTTTTTACCATTCGCATGAAGCCACTGGGGGAGGTCATCCATTGGCATGGGATGCAGTATCATCAGTAGGGCGAGGATTTCTATGACATGTCATATTTTTTCTGGAACCTTTATTTGAATTTATAAGTAAGTTAAAACATGTTTTAGAGTAATTTGGTGAGAATTAGATGCTTTTTATTTTGCCTGAAAAGTCATATTTTGACTTTTTTAAAAGGTGTTGTCATATTTCTGCTTAATTTTGTAACAAACATCATATTTTGGTCATATTTTGGTCATTGACAACCCTCCTGATAAGCCAGCAAGTTCGAGCCAGCAAAGAAAGTGAGAATTTGCCTGTTGTTTTTTTTCTTATTCGCTCCCCAACTCAGGGAGGTGTTGTGTGTGTGTGTGTATGAGAGAGAGACAGAGACAGAGAAAGAGAGAGGTGGGAACAAAGGCTTCTCCCCTGACCAGGCCGGAAAAAAAAGGTGAGATTATGCCTGTTTTTTCTTATTTGCTCCCCAGGGCTGTGTGTGTGTGTGTGTAAGAGAGGGAGAGCAACCTTTTTTAAAATGACTTCAGCAGGCAGAGGCTTCTCCCCTGACCAGGCCTGAAAAAGAGAGAATTTGCCTTTTTTTTTTTTTCTTTTTCTCATTTGCTCCCCAACTCAGGTGTGTCTGTGTTCGAGGTGGTGGAGTCACGTGAGAGCTGCAGTCTGATTTCAACATGCCTAAAAGTAGATGTTCAGCGAGTGTGAAATTATGGTGTCTTGTTCAAGAATTTGGGGAGCAGATTTTCAGTAGCGATGGTGATATTTTGTTTTGTGAATTGTGTGAAGTTAAGGTATTGGCCCAAAAGCGTTTTAATATTCAACAACATTGTGATGCTGCGAAACACAAGAGTTGTTTAGCAAGATTTACCTTCACTGAGAACAGGCAACGTCTCCTTTTCGAGAGAGCTGCTTCTTCAACTGCAGGTTCATCAAATACCCAGTCAGAATGTTGTAAGGATCTCTGTACAATGGTGGTTACTTCAGACATTCCCTTAAGGAAATTAGGTAGTGGTAGCCTCAGGCATTTCTGGGAGAAGTACACCAGTCACCCGATTCCAAATGAATCAACTGTAAGGAAAAATTACATCTCGGCCTGCTGTGAAGATGTGTTAGAAAAGAAAAGATCTGCTGTTGACAGCAATAAGATATGGGTTTCAATAGCTGAAATAAGTGTTGTAAATGGAAGATATGTAGCCAGTGTTACCTGAAATGTGACAAGCCTGGCGAAGTATTTCTTCTAACATGTGAAACTCTACAAAAAGTAAACAGTTCCACTATTGCTATGCTCTTTGACAATTCTATGAAACTACTCTGGCCGGATGGTGTAAAAAGGGAAATACTGTATCCTTCTCTTTGTAACAGATACCACTCCATACATGACTAAAGCAGCCAAGGGACTTAAGCTTCTTTATCCAAAAATGATCCATATCACATGCCTTGCACATAGTTTACACAGAGTGGCTGAAGAGATTCGAAGCAACTATCCTGATGTAGATAAGATAATTTCAAATGGGAAAAAAATGTTCATTAAAGTTCCACTTTGAGTACAAAAGTTCAAAGAAGTTGCTCCTACTTTGGCTCTCCCTCCCCAACCTGTTGTGACACGTTGGATGACTTGGCTGGATGTGGCTATGTATTATTTCACAAATTATGCTTCCTTGCAGCAGATAGTTAAAGAATTTGACTGTTGTGAATCTTCCTCCATCAAGATTGTGCAAGATTCCTTTTCTGAAACTTTGGCTGGAAACTTAGCATCTATAGGATCTAACTTCAGTGGGTTATCAAGAGCAATCACCCGCCTTGAAACTGTAGGAATGGAACTTAGTGATACACTGAACATTGTAAAACAAACTGAGAATGATTTAAAGCAATCAAAGGGGAAAGTGGCTGAAAAAATTAGTGATAAACTGCAAAGACTGCTGCAATCTAATCTTGGTCATTCAACACTTTGCAAAATAAGTAATGTTCTAAATGGACTCGAAGCAAAATTTGAAGACTTCGAGCCAGAATCTTCTCCAGATGAGTTTGCTTTTTTCAAATTTGTTCCTGTAACCTCTTGTGATGTTGAACAGAGTTTCTCCAGATAGAAGAACATACTGGTGGGCAACAGAAGGAGTTTTGAGTTTGATAACCTCAAGATGCACGTGGCCATCCAATGAAGTTCTGCTGTTAATGAAAACTAATCCAGGGGTGACCATTTTACTCTCAAAATGTTCATTTGATTCCTTCAATATTAGCACTTCTGCACTGGAAGTGAAGAGGAATAAACCTTTTAATTTGTGTGTGTGTGTGTGTGTGTGTAAGCACAGATTTTTAAAAATTGGGTGCTAATTTCAGAAAAATTGTAGTCATATTTTTGCTTTAATAGGTCATATTTAAATGGTTTTAAGGTCATAAATGCTTGCATATTTCTAACATTTTTAGGTCATAGAAATCCTTGCCTTAATCATCAGTATGCAAATGAGTATCTCTGATCCTATCTGACCAAGTGTAGTTTTCAAGGTTTTGTCCCAGTGTCTAGAGATCGTGGAGGTTTGGATGGGGAAGAACAGGCTTTGGCTCAACCCTTCCAAGACTGAGTTGGTGTGGATTTTGGGCTCCATGGTTCCTCATGATCCTATTATGATGGGATATAATATAATTTAATCCTGATTTTCATTCAATTGTTTTAGTTTGCTTTAGTGGTATGTGTTGTGGGTTTTTTTTGTATTTTTGTTTAATGATTTTGTACACTGCTGATCAGGTTGTTTGAATTGGGTGGCTATACAAATGTTCTAAATAAGTAAAATTAAATATGGATATAGAGTGAGTATGGTGGATGTGTAAGGTGGCACTGCAGGTTAAACCGCTGAGCTGCTGAGCTTGCCGATCGGAAGGTCGGCGGTTTGAATCCGCGTGACGGGGTGAGCTCCCGTTGCTAGTCCCAGCTCCTGCCAACCTAGCAGTTTGAAAACATGCGAATGTGAGTAGATTAATAGGTACCGCTTCGTCGGGCAGGTAATGGCGTTCCATGTAGTCATGCTGGCCACACGACCACGGAAGTGTCCACGGACAAACGCTGGGTCTTCGGCTTTGAAACGGAGATGAGCACCGCCTCCTAGAGTCAGACACGACTGGACTTAATGTCAAGGGAAACCTTTACCTTTACCTTTATGGTGGATGTGTAAAGGTGAAAATGAATGCCTTCTAAAGTATAACTTATTCTTCCAATTTGCTGCTCGTGGGCAAGCAGTCTAGAAGAGTAAGGTTAAAAAGATTCTGTATTTTCCTTTTGCTCTACAGTTTCTATAGATTTTTATGGAGATGCAAAATCAGTTTATGATTTTTTTTAATAGACGTGTAATATTTTTTTTGTCAAGTTTTTATTCCATATATAGATTGCACAGCCAAATGCAGCTTATTTGCTACTTATGTATAGAGGCTTTCTAAAAATGTATTTTAGATTGGGGATTTTTTTGGGGTGGGGGGAGATTTATACTACATCATGGGCTCAGCCTTTAATGACATTATAAGTTTCAAGGATCAGAAAAAAATCCTGCACTCAGATAACTGCAGGATATCCCAGTCTAGTCGTCTCTGGATAGCAAGTGGAGTGAGTAAAAAACAAAAACAATGTCAAGTCTTTTACCTGCCCTGGTCTTTAGAATAGTTTTTCATCATTTAACAAATTTAATGCTGATACGTGCACGCATGGGCACGCACACACAAACACACACGTTCCAGTAACCATGTTCTCTATACTCCAATTTTGTATTGGAAAATGAAGAAGAGTTACAAATAGTGAGCATGCTGAATTATAACAATATTAATGCACTTTTGACTGCAGCTCAAAGAATCCAGAGGAAGCTGAGCTTGAAGACACACTTAACCAAGTGGTACGTTTCATCTTTAATTTTTGGAAATTGATTCACAATAATAATTGAAGTTACACTAAATAGGCTAACTTTTTAATTCTGGAGGGTCTTTATAAACCATTTGCCATGACCCCTTCTTGTTTCTATAATTAAAGCACTTATTTATATGTAGTAGTTATGCATTGTTAGAAATCCACATTGCTCTCCACATTGTTTTTAATTGTTTAAAGCAAACAGTCTGTTTTTACATTGTTTCAAATACCTTTGGTATAAAAATAACTATCTTTTGCTGAGATGAAGTTGGATGTAAAAATCTTGAGTTCTGAAAATAAATACTAAAAATCCATGCTTTTCCTAGATGGTGGTCTTCAAATATATTGAAGACAAAGATGTGTTTCAAAAATTCTATGCCAAAATGCTGGCAAAGAGGCTGGTACACCAGAACAGCGCTAGTGATGATGCTGAAGCAAGTATGATCTCCAAACTGAAGGTGAGTTTCCTTTTATTTTTCTTTATTTTTCTTTTATTGCTCATATTTGCCAGAATCTCACTGTATAACGATGCTCATAAACTATATAAACATGTATGTATTGACTGAAAATGGCTGAAGAAATATAACTAAATGAATAATATGTCTTAAGATGCATTTTGCCATTTTTATTAATAGAATAGTTTTCCCATGTTTAGTCCATCTCCCAGGCCAAGGAATTGTTTGTCAAAATGGTTCACAGTTGCCCTAATAAACATTTATTTTCAAGCATTTCTAGGCTAAACTGTTTAAACTTGGTATATACAGTCTCAGTGTTGTTTGAAAGCTGGACAGTTTTGCACACTACAGAAATACAGTTATTTGTTCACATGAACAAACAAAATGGTTACTACAACAGAATTTGAGAGTCTGGGTTTTTGTTTGTTTTTTGTAAGTGGGGATTATTCAGAACAACAGCGTATGGCGCATGAATATTAGTCCATTTAGATCAGTTTGTGAATATAATCAGTTCTCAAAAATCTCTTAAGCAGAACCTTGCTGCTTGAGATCTTTTTCACTAAAATATTGAGCATTGATCCTAGAACCTTCTATTTACAAAGTGTGTGGTGTGGCCTCTCAAATATACAGAATTTACAAAGTGCGGATGTTTACTTGCTCATGAAAGTTACCCAAACAGAGGATAGACAACAACCATTCGATAGACTTTTTTTCTTTTTACTGACCACTTTAAATTACCACAAGTGATCAGACAATTTAAAATATTCATTTTATGGAACATTTGTTGTAATTTCTCCATAAAACTATTATTTTAAATAGCCTGATCACTTGTGGTAATTTAAAGTGGTCACTATATTATAAGGAATTACAGGCTGCAGCTCTAATTGATCTTTTATAACACAGTATAATCTGTTTAATTTACAGAGATCATTAAAATTATTTTCCACTTTAAAAAACAACCGTTTAGAACTTTAAAACGCAAAAAACAGTACAGACTAGTAACAATAAAAATTGCATTATTAAAAAACTTGTAACTGTGTTACTTTATCAATCATTGAAAAGAAATTGTAACACCATAGTAGAAAATAAATGATGAGTTTACATTGGCTTTTAGTGTGTAGACCAAAGCTGGAAAATTTTTGCACTCAGATGCGAAAAGTAATTAAATTGCCAGGGAATTCAGTTCATTTGTTTAGGTCACACTGAGTCTCTGACATAATTTTTTTATTATATTGGTTACATTGTATTAGAGGACTTGTAGACCAGATCTCTCTATAGCATGTACACTATTTTCTCTCAAAATGCACAACTTTATAATTGTTCTGTGCTTCATTACAGCAAGCTTGTGGCTTTGAGTACACATCCAAACTTCAAAGAATGTTCCAAGATATTGGTGTAAGCAAAGACTTGAATGAGCAGTTCAAAAAGCACCTATCCAATTCAGAGCCATTGGATTGTAAGCAAAGTTAAAATTTGTCTGTTTTACAACTTGTAGATAAATATACATTGTTTATAGTCTGGTGAAAGTGAACAATATAACAACGAAGGGATCTTCCTTTTCTATTGATTCCAAATCAGTGGAGTTTTGGACCTAATTATGTAAATAGGTTTAGGATTCTGTCTATCAGTAAGGTAACTCTCCAGAAACAGAATGAGAAGGGACCAAATTGGGTATGGCAGGAGAACCTGGCAAAAGAAATATTGTTAAAAATGGGCCAGATCTAGCAAGGATTTCAGGAGACCAGTTTATATAACAAGCAGTGAAAAGAGTCAAAAAGTACAGCAAACTTTTGTCTTATAAGGCAAGACTGCTTATAATTTAGAACTACTGGTAGAACTTCAGGTGATTTGCCTTGAAAATCACCTAAAGTATAAGAGTTTATACTCTTATAAAGTTGGCACTGTAAGAATTGCCAACTTCCATTTATAGAAACTCTTATCCATAATTATACTGCTGGGAGAAAGAAAGGGTCAGGGGATGGGGAGAGATTGGAACCCAAGAATGACATGTGTGCAGGACTGTTCTGGTACTCATGATAGAATTTTAGTTTAGAAGTCTATTAATTCTAAATGGTTTCATACCTGGTCTCCAGTTAGGAGATCTCAGTTCTCTACCAAATACAAATAAAAAAGGTAATGACTCCCTCGAGTCAAGCTCAACTCCTAGAAACTGTACAGACATACCTATTCAATTTTTTGGGGGGCAATTGTCCAGAAATGACAATTTCTGGTTATTTTGTTTTAAAAACGTCTCAGTTTTGCTAGTAGCTCTGGCATTCCCAGGTTTCTCCATGCAAGTACCAATGAGGGCTGACTTTACTTAGTTTAGCTTAGCTTACCTTAGCTTGGCAATCTGCAAGTGTAGCTGGGAGTTACCACCTGGCTGAATTAAAGACAAATAAGATCCTGCAAAGCTGGAATGTATTCAATTAAATCAAATATAGGATGCATTGGGCATGGAATTGTGCAGTTAATAATATTTGTTTTTAGTTGAATTGATTGGGTGACATCTGTAATTTAAAAATACTTCAGTTACTCTTGTGTTTGAAATAATTCCTATGTGATTTTCTCCAATATTTTTTCTTGCATCTCTGAAAACAAAGGAGTGTCCTTATTTTTTTTTTATTTTTACACAACAGAACATTTTTACCTAATCAATTGTTCATTTTATCTGTTTTGCTGGTCAATGACCAAAATAAAATGACTGACTTAATTGTTCATTTTTTTTATACCAGTAGACTTCAGCATACAAGTTCTAAGCTCCGGATCTTGGCCCTTTCAAATGTCTTGTGCATTTGCTCTCCCATCAGAGGTGAGACCATCTTAGTTTCTAAGCTTATAGATGCAGGATGATTGTAATATTCTTTGAAGGTTAATGGAAAAGTAGAATCTGGTTAAGCTATTAAATCTAGCAACGTCTTTTAAGTCTTCTTAAATTTATTTGGCTATTTTAATATGCTACACATATCCTCTTCTTATGTTTATGTGTATGGTTTAGTGAGTAATTAGTATGGTAAGCTCCATTTAGGTCCATCTTATCATACTAATGGTCTGTAAATTGTTCCTTTAAATGATGGGTGTATTAATTTTGTCAGTGGATGTCAGCATAACATATATGATATTCTTTTTTGAGAGAGAGGACCCTTTTTTTGCTAAGGTGGCATGAATATTTATTTTAAGTTTTAATCACTTTAAGCTTTAGTTTCATGAGTTTTATAGTTGCAACAGTTCTTCTGTTACAACTCTAAAACAAATTACATATTATTATTTTGATCCTATGTATATAAGCCATGTAAGCCCAGGAGTTTGGATTAGACAATAGAAAGGAGGTGCAGAAAGACATCTGAGAGCTATCACTCTTCTGGATTTTCTCTAACCAATATAGTTTTGGCTGCTCTGCAGATTAATGCTGCTGTTTTCCAATGGCAGATCAGTCCATAATAAGATAGCAGTCTCTTTGATGTAATAATAGCTGATTGTCCAACTAATTGGTTAAGGAGTTGATCTTACCCATCTCTTTCTGCCTGTACTGCTGTCATTTATAACAAATGTGTCTTTCACAACAGACCAGACATGTTGGTTACTGGTTTTGAGTTGAGTTGGGGAGATAGTTTGGGTATTCTCCTGGTGTACTTACCACTCTGTTTAAGCTGATTGTGTGGTCTCAAGCATAGTGCTGGTTATGACCTGTAAAACAATGTATGGATCAGTCCTAGAAGCTATAGAATCAACATCTCATAGAATCTGCTTGTACATGTGAACAGGCAATATGCTGAAGGTCTCCCTCCCATAAGAGGCTAGTGGGTTATGGGTCCAAAAATAAGCCTTCCCTGCAGTTGTCCTAGCCTTGTGGAACAGCTTTTCTTCCTCCCTATTAAGTTTCTGGAAGGTAGTCAAGGTGGTGGTCTTCTGCTGAACCTTTGGGAAATAAGGACAAGGTGGGGTGCAGTCTTTTTTCTGCTGGTTTTAGTTGTTGATTGTAATGGTTATTTATGGATCTGATTGTACTTTTGATATTGGATTTTATATAATAAAATCTGCCTATTGGGGTGGCCATCATCATCCTCCCAGCAGACAAAGGTCGCACCACCGTCATTATGGACAAATCACAGTATACACAAAAGGCCAAAGAATTACTTGAGGACAAAGAAACTTACACCCCAGTGAACACCAATCCCATTCAGAAACTCGATAACCAGGTAAAAAGAATTCTCAACAACCTCACCAAGAAAGGTCAAATTACACGAGAAGAACAGAGGCAGATGAAAAGCAGTGGACCTGTCCTCCCACACTTCTATGGACACCCCAAGATACACAAGCCTGGCATACCACTTTGGCCCATTGTATCATTACCAGGGACTCCCACATACAACATAGCTAAAGAGCTTACAAAGAAACTCAGACACCTCACAGAGGAGAGTGAACATTCTATCAACTCCCCACTACATTGCCTCCAGAAAATCAAAAACCTAAAAATAGAAGAAGATGAGATCATGGTGTCATTTGACGTTACAGTGCTTTTCACATCCATAGACCTGGCACTAGTGAAAGAATCCATGGCTGCAGTTCAACGCAACACACCTGACCTAGCCAAATACACCAAAATAGAAATACCCAGGATAATGGACCTGATCAACCTCTGCCTTATGACCTACTTTCAGTTTGATGGAGAAATATACCAACAGATCAAAGGAACACCCCTGGGATCACCTATTTCAGGACTTATAGCGGAGATTGTAATGCAGGTTCTGGAAAGGATAGCACTCCCACACATACAACCCAAAGTATGGATCCAGTATGTAGATGACACTTTCATCATAATACAAAAGAAACAACTGGAAAAAACCCACAAAACCATCAATAGCATCTTTAATGGAATAAAATTCACAAGGGAGGAAGAAAACAACAAAACACTACCATTCCTGGACATCCTCATCAGTAGAGGAAATGATGGCAAGTTAGAAACACAAGTCTACAGGAAAGCTACCCACACCAACCAAGTGCTCCATTACCAAAGTAACAATCCAACCTCCCACAAGAGAAGCTGTGTAAGAACATTATTCAGACGAGCACTTATACACTGCAGCAACCCAGAACACCAGAAAAAAGAAAAAGATCATCTGTACAGCATCTTCCAACAAAATGGATACCTGCTCAACTTTATCAAAAAGTGCCTCACCACCCAACCCACTACAACCCAACCAATGCAAACTTTGAAAAGGATAACACTGCCATACATCAGAAACCACCAACAGACTGTTACAACCACATGGCATCACCATAGCACATAAACCAACTAAAACTCTTCAAAACATATTAAGCGACCCAAAAGACCCAATAGCCCAAGAAGAAAAAACGAGTTATTTACAACATACAATGCAAAGACTGTAACAGCCACTATGTAGGACAGACAGGCAGAAGACCAGCAGAGCGCATCCACGAACACCGGCTAGCAGTCAGAAGACATGATGAGAACTCCTTAATCTCACAACACATGGACAGACTCAACCACACTTTTAACTGGGAAACTGTGAGCATCCTAAACAAAGCCAAATCCAAAAACGCCAGAGAATTCCTGGAAGCCTGGCACTCAGACAAAGCAGCCATCAACAGACACATAGAGGTAAACAACGTCTACATACTATTCAAAAGAGACAATAGGAAAGCCAAAAGACCAATACACTCCCTTGCCAGCAATCAACACCCAGATATGCAAAAATCAACACTAGGATTAACACCAGATGAACCATCAAACAGCACAATACACCCTAATCAAGGAACTAGTAACTCAGGCAATCAACCAAGCAGCAAACAACAGTCCAATCAAAGAACTCCCAAGGAGAGAACAACACCCCCACCAACACAAGCAGGGCAAGCCACAGTATATGAACTGAGAGCAAGGCCCACTCCCTCTGTGCACTGAAGATGTTGCCTAGTCTGGCAATGAAATGTCTGCAAGAAAACAACAAGGCTCAGAGAGCACCAAGGACTCCACTATTGGGGTGGTATATAAATCTGATAAACACTATAGCTTCCATGATAATCATGGGGCTGCTATAGAAGTAGGGAGCCTTTAAGGCTTTCTATTACTATTGCTAGGCATTTTGTGGATTTCAGTAATGCTTCTGGTTCTCAGGAAGGAGGGAGCACATTCCAAGGAGGAGGGCATGATAAAAGGAGACACAGTCCAGAGATGGAATGTGGGAAAACAAAGAGGGTCAGAATAGCCCTGTCCTAGAGCCTTCCCAGGTTATTTCCCCTTAGGTTAGGTTGAGTAGCTTTAGTCTGGCAAGATTTTGTCTATATCATATAAGCAAATAAAGAACTGAATTGGGTCTCTGAAGTTCTTGGGCTGGACCTGACATAATTTGAGGATAAAGCACTCACTTTCATGTTCAATTTAACATTATTATTCATATAGTTTGCTGATGACAGACTTCATGTCATCTGCGTCAAGAAATACTGTGCAATGCTGGACTCTGCTAGAACCAGTAATGAATTGTATGACTGTCAATGAATGAAAAATACTATGTCAGAAAGTGCTCTTTTCATGTCCAGGAATTAAGTATACAATCTGTTGTAGATAACACACACTCTCCTTAAAAGACTACGTACTCAACTGCATTTCTATATTGTGCTGTGTATGCAGTTGTTCTTGAAAATAATTCTGAAATATGAGTTTGCAATTTTTTTCAAGCATTTCTGTAGTGTTTCAATTTGGAAACAGTTCCATTCCAAGCTCAAAATGTTTCCAAAATGCCAACAGCCAATTCTCTATTGAAAACTGCTGCTTTGAAGCATGTTTCAGATTCAAAATGATTCAAAGTCAAAATGTTTATAACATCCAATTCATAAGCTTCTATTTGTATAGGAAGTAGGTGCCATAATTTTAACTGATACAACTGGTTGAGCCCATATTCTATCAGATCTCAAAAGAAAGACATTACAGTACTACCTATTTTCTTTTGAGCTCTATTCAGGATGCTGGTTCTTTCCTTTCAAGCCTTAAACAGTTTAAGACCCAAATATCTGAAGGAAACACAAGATTTCAGTTACGCAGAAAGTGCTCTTAATAGTCTTGTTCTCATTTTTCTAAAAAAAGCTTCCAAGTTCTCCCCAGGAGAAGAAATTGGCCAGAAATAATTAATTTCTTTTTATTCTCCCCCTTGATAGTACTGTATCACTGGATACATTCCCTACAGCTTTTGGAGGCCAAAATAATTTGTTTTAAAAGTGGGGACTCCTCAGGCTGGAAAAAGTCACCCGTCCTTCCTTTAGAAGCTTGATTGAAACAGATGCTTTAGTATCACAAGTTTAAAGCTTACTTTCCTAAGCATTTTAACTTGCTTTAACCTTAGATTATGCTAATACTTAATGTATCTAATTTGCTTTGTAATTTTCTTTTGTATTATATTTGTAGCATATATTAGTTTTTATGCTTCTTGTATTCTGCCCTGGCATCCATCGGAATAAAGGACTATTTCAAAATATTTTAAATAAATTAAAGGTATGAATCTTTGCAATAATGGGAAAATGTGCTTTTAGTCTGTCTTCATTAGCACAATTTTGTTGTTGTGGAAAGCATTTTATGCAAAAGTTGTGAACACGTGGAAGTTTGCAGAACAGCCATGAAATAGGCAAATGCAAACATACCTCTACCCTTCAGATTGTGGAGAAGTGATGGTAGTGTATTTCAATATTTTGAAATATTACATAGTTGCATTATGGTAGAGATCTCATTAAGCCTATCAAAAATATTTTCCCCAAACTATTTTTGTTTAATAGACTAGAGAGAACCTATCACTGTGGGCACTGTATCTCTGATCTCCTGTACTACTGATTACAGTACAGGAATATAAAATAATATATATAAAATAATATATATAAAATAATAATATAAAATAATTACAGTACAGTACAGGGATATAAAATAATACAGTCCTCTGGAGAATCCTCTTAAGTAAGCTTATTGCAAGGATTATCAGCTTTGCAAGAAAATGACCACATAGTTCCTACTCATTTTAATAAAGGTTGAACAGTAAGAACTACCCAGTTCCCTGTGAAGGCATTTTCTAATGGAATGTAAACTAACTTGACTTTAAAACTATATTGGTAGAATTTGTTTATTATTTAAAACATTTATATAGCCACCCATCTTGTACCAAACTCTGCACAGCTCATAACCAAGAGATAAAATAATGTCTGTTTACAATAAAAATATTAAAGCCAAAAAATTAAAATGCACTTAAGACTGGTAATGTGAATATGACATGAGTTGTTTTGATTGTTTTGAAATGCAGCTGGAGCGCAGTTATCAGAGATTTACTGCTTTCTATGCAAGCCGTCACAGTGGAAGAAAATTAACATGGTTATATCAGCTATCCAAAGGGGAACTAGTTACCAACTGCTTCAAAAACCGATACACACTACAGGTAAGGTACACCATGTTTTGGTAGAAAGGTGTACAAGTAGAAAGTTAAGAAATTTTTTCTTTTCTGGAACTATATCTTGCATATGGCAGTTATGTTCGAAATTCTCTTTCAAAAATCTTTTAGAAAAATGAGGAGAAGGGATAATGCATGGAACAAATGTTACAACTTTCATGCGTATACATTTCTATGCTACGTATTAATGTTCTAAAACTTCCATTTCTCCTCCCTCCGTGTATGTTGTTTGCCTTCTCTAATGTACTTCCATACTTGTCTAAACAAGCACACAAAATATACTATTAATAATATATACTATTATTAATTGAATATTAAATGCATAAATATGTCTGTTTAAATTTTTTAAATAAGCCACGTATAGATATAGTCCCTTGAACAGTCAGTTTATATGCATATATTTAGTACTTAATACTTATTGTAGATCTTCTCAGACTCTTGATTTTTGCTTTTTCTTGGTTGTCTGACTTGAAAGCATCCCTTGAGCATTAACTGCAGGATTTGTCTATTATTGTAAATTTGATCAATAGGTATTTTTCAGCTTGTACAAAATGGCAAATAATTGTTTGGTCCAAAAGATAAGTTTTTGTACTGTTCTGTTTGCTCTGTGTTTAAAGCGGATAAATTTCTTCATGTGAATTTGGATATTCATTCTAACAAAATGGTTGTTTCCTGCTTTTTTTAAGGCATCTACATTTCAGATGGCAATCCTGCTGCAGTATAACACAGAAGATGCCTACACGGTTCAGCAGCTGACAGACAGTACTCAGATAAAAATGGTAAATGTTCGTATCATGTTGCTGTAGCTTTAATTATTGAGGAGTCCGTTGTTGCACTTACTACATCTTATTCTTTATGTCTAGAATTGTAATGAGCACAAAATTTAACATTTTCAGTTTTAAATGTGAAAAAGGTTTTGAGCCTTTATGATTGAAGATTAGTTAAAAACATTAATTTTGACTAGCATCCAGTAATATCATCATAGATAAAGGACTGTGGGTGGATTTCCAGTGGCAGGAGTGGAATTTTAGTATCTTCCATAAATTCCTTGATTTTTCTCATATCAAGAAAAGCAAAAATTAAGTAATTGTAGCACAATTTCACTTCTCTTAATATTACATTTCACTTAATCTGCTTAGTTTTGTTTATATTTTATAAGACCATGCACAAACTGCATTTAAACAGGAAAAAAAACTTAAACTAAATACTCTGGTTGCATTTGTTCTTCCCTATCAGCTGCAGAGCTTATAACTATAGAATGAATTAGGTATGCCATTGATTAACTCATTTTCTTTACTTTTCTGATTTTTAGGATATTTTGGCACAAGTACTTCAGATTTTGTTAAAGTCAAAATTGTTGGTGAGTGCTTTTGTTTGGGGGGGGTGGAGAAATAATTTGTTAATAAGTTCTCACATTGCTTTTCTTGTTTTTTCATAGGTTTTGGAAGATGAAAATGCAAATGTTGATGAAGTGGAATTGAAGCCAGACACTTTAATAAAATTGTACCTTGGCTACAAAAAGTAAGAATGATAGTTGAATAAAAATACCTAGTCATAATTGTTTTTATTAGGATGGTAAATATTATCTGAAAAGGTCTATATTTATTAATGATTGTGAATGGACCCGTTTGCATTCCTGTCAGAGTACTGTTCCAGCCAAGACTCACAACTCTGTACCAGTTTTATTCACACTGCAAAGGAATATACCTTTTCTGTGTTGAAGATTGCAAGGCCATTGATTGTTTAGATAATACTAGTAGGTGGAATATATTATAAGACCTTGGGAATGGAACTTGTGTACAACCTCTTTGTTAACCAGAAGTAAAGACAGAAGAAATTATAGCGTAAATGGAAAAATTTGGAATACTGTTAAATGTCAACCTACATACTCAATATAGTTACTGCTGAGAGCCAAGAAGTGAAGCTTTTGGTTTCTCCATTCGTGGATTATGTGCTGAAGAAGTAAAAGTTTTTATCACCTCTATAAAAGTTGATTATAGAGGAAGGTGATCCCAAGCTTGGATCAGATTGTGAAGGATAAGGTCATTTTTATGACAAACGTCAAAATTATTAAAATGTGCACGTGCACGCGTTCACACAAACACACACACACACACACACACACAAACACAGGTAATCTATGGCTGTGAAAGCTTGGACACAAAGAAAGAAGATAGCTGCCTTTTAATTGAGGGTCCGGAGATAGGCTCTAAATTATTTATTTATTCAAATTTTGCTATCGCCCATCTCCCCCAAAAGGGGGACTGGGCGGTTTACAATAAAATCAATAAAATCAAGACTATAATAATAACAATTAACATCTGTAAAAACAATTATAGGTATAAAATGCAATAAATAAGTACAAAATCCAAGAAGTTAAAAATTCTGATCCAGTGGGAAGGGCTCTAAGGCGTGAGCCAACCCCATGGATGGTTGCCCACCTGCCTGCCCCATGCAAGGTTTTCAGGGCCCTCCTAAAGGTCAGAAGTGAAGGCGCCTGCCTCACTTCTGAGGGCAAGATGTTCCAAAGGGCAGGGGCAACTGCAGAGAAGGCCCATTTCCTGGACCCGGCCAGATGGAAGTCTCTTATCGATGGGGTCCGCAACATGCCCTCTCTGCCTGACCGGGTGGGGCGGGTCAATGTTATGGGGATGAGACGGTCCCTCAGGTAACCTGGCCCCATGCCATGTAGGGCTTTAAAAGTCAACCAACACCTTGAATTGGACCTGGAAGCAAACTGGCACCCAGTGCAGCTCATGCAGTAAAGGTGTTATATGTGCCGATCTAGAGGCACCAAAAATAACCCGCGCGGCTGCATTCTGGACCAGCTGAAGCTTCCAGATACTCTTCAAGAATAGCCCCATGTAGAGCACATTGCAGTAGTCAATATGAGAGATGACGAGGGCATGAGTGACTGTTTGGAGGGCCTCTCGCTCCAGGAACGGGCGTAACTGGCGAACAACCCAAAGGTGAGCAAAGGCCCTCCTGGCCACGACTGCCACCTGCTCTGTGAGCAGGAGTCGTGAGTCCAGAAGAACCCGCAGATTATGCACCGGGTCTGTCTGGGGCAGTGACACCCCATCCAGATGACAATTTCCCGGAAACCAAGGAGCCGTCAACCCACAGCCACTCGATCTTACCAGGGTTCAGCTGAAGCCTGTTGTTCCCCATCCAGGCCCCCACAGCACCCAGGCACTGAGACAGGGCAGTTACCGCATCACTTACCTCACCGGGGATGGAGATGTATAACTGGGTATCATGAGCATACTGATGATATCTCATCCCATGGTGACGGATGATCTCACCCAGTGGTTTCAAGTAGATGTTAAATAAGAGAGGAGAGAGAACTGAGCCCTGCGGCACCCCACAATGGAGGGGCCAAGGGTCAGATCTCTCGCTCCCAATCACCACCGATTGGGAACGGCCCTGGAGGAAGGAGGTGAACCAGCACAAAACTACGCAGCCCACCCCCAACTCCCTGAGCCGTCCCAAAAGGATACCATGGTCGATGGTATTGAAAGCCACTGAGAAGTCAAGAGCCAGGATGGATGCACTACCTCCATCCCGCTCCCGCCAGAGATCATCCATAAGTGTGACCAATGCCCTTTCTGTCCCATATCCTGGCCTAAAACATGACTGAAAGGGGTCCAGATAATCCATTTCATCCAGAAATGCCACCACCTTCCCAACCACCTTCCCTAAAATGGGGAGGTGGGAGACTGGACGAAAATTGTCCAGCACAGTTGGGTCCAGTGATGGCTTCTTGAGGAAGGGGTGCACCAGCGCCTCCTTAAAGGCAGCCGGAAACATCCCCTCTCCCAAGGATGTATTAACCATTTCATGGACCCAACCACATGTCACCTCCCAGGCTGCCTTCACCATCCAGGAGGGACGTGCATCTAAATGACAGGTGGTGGCATTCACAATCCGGAGGATCCTGTCCATTTCCTCAGGTCCGACAGGATCAAACTGTTCCCAGATAACTGGGCAAGAACGTTCCCTTTGCATCTCCACCGACCCTGCTTCATGCTTGGAGTCCAACTTGGAGCGAATCCGAGCAATTTTATCCTGCAGGTGCTCAGAAAACTCTTCCGCACGGCCCTGTAGGTGGACCACTGGGCCCATCTTCCCCAAAAGGGTACGTGTGATCTTAAACAGGGCCATGGGGCGGCATTCTGCGGATGCAATAAGAATGGAGAAATATTGGTGTTTCACCGCTCTTAACGCCACAAGGTAGGCCTTAACGGTGGCTCTAACCTGTGTTCGGTCGGATTGGGTCTTTGTCTTCCTCCAGCGGCGCTCTAGACGTCTCTTAAGCCTCTTCAAAACCCTCAACTCTTCCATAAACCATGAGGAATGTCGGGTTGGATGAGGCAAGAGAGGTCACATAGGCGTGATCCTGTCCAAGGCCCCGGCCACCTCCCTATTCCAGGTAGCAGCCAGGGCCTCCGCTGGACCGTGCAGCAGATCCTCAGGTATAACCCCCAGCTCCCTCTGGAACCTCACTGGGTCCATTAGTCGCCAGGGGCAGACCAGCCGAATAGGTCCTGCCTCCCTGCGGAGGGGGGCAGCATAGGAGAATCTCAGGGTCACCAGGGTGTGATCTGACCATGACAATGGGGACAGATGCAATTCTCCCCTCAGATTACATTGCCACTGCTCTGACAAGAAAACTAAGTCCAGAGTGAGGCCACTGTCTCGAGTCGGGTCCCGAATAATCTGGGAAAGGCCCATGGTTGCCATGAACTCCCGAGCTGCCTCCTAGGCCCGCCCCAGGGAAGGCAGATTGAAGTCCCCCAACACCATAAGCCTGAGGAACTCCACTGCCAACAAATTAGTGTCAAGGTCAACTCAAGAGCACCTCCCTAACATACATGAATGGAATAAAAGCCTTTTTTTAAAACAATTAGATGGCTTAATATCAAACTTGAATAGTTTGATATTAATATCAAACTTAAATAGACTTTTTGGAACTAACAACTGAAGGCAGTATCTTTAGGTTATTTAAGTGGTTATGATTATTGTGCGTGTGTGTAATTGGCATTATTAAAATAGTTTTTTGATTTACCAGTAACCATAAGCATTGCTACCAGTACACATGCTTGTTGGAATGTTTGCTTCAAATGAAATTGGTGGAATGAGTCTGGTCATGATAGAGACAGCACATACTGAATCTAAGCACAGACTGAATTTAAGAAAAGTAGAGTTAAAATACTAGGCTCTTTAAGACTCCATTGACTAGTATGTTTATCCTGTGTTTTTACCAGATGCTTAGGAAAGAGTGGGAGTTTAGACGGATAGGTCATAACCCAATTTTAAGATACTCTGTTTGCAAGTATTAACTTTAAGCCTCTTGGGAAATGAGAAGAGAAAAGGCATACCTATGGATTACTCAGTACAGCACTCAACAGTAAAAAAGATTCCTGCTTGTTTAGATTAATTATGCTGCCTTTCACAACATGTTTCACCATAATTTTTTTTCACTTTTTGTAGTTCTTCATTTGTGTCTTGTAAAGCTAATTATTTGCCTAACATTTTCTTGGCAGCAAAAAATTGCGAGTGAATATAAATGTGCCAATGAAGACTGAGCAGAAGCAGGAACAGGAAACAACGCACAAGAATATAGAGGAAGATAGGAAACTACTGATCCAGGTGCTCAGGAACTTTCGTGGATTTCTCTGTGGCTGGCAGTTTATGTAATAGTGCTGATAAGTAGAAACTTTTCCATGGTAGTAAATGTTACGTTAATTTTTATTGCTGGCAATGTGGTAAAGGTTCTTACAGGTTGAAATCCCCATTTCCTAGTCCTGTACTAAATGGCTCAGGTTTCTAAATATGCTCTATCCAGAGGATTGTTATTTTGGAAAGAATTTAATGCCAACTATCTTCCTGAAAATAAGCTAAATGTGCATATGCTTTTTGGATTATTGGTATGGCATGGTCTACTTAGGCTAGTTCTTGAGATCCTCTAGTTTTCCTCATCTATGCTGCCTGAGATCTGTTTCGTGTGAACTGGCCAAGAATACATACAGGTGGTCCTCACTTAACGACCACTCATTCAGTGACCGTTTGAACTTAAAATGGTGCTGAACAAGTGGTATGAATGACTGGTCCTTGTACTTAACAATGTTCGCGGCATTCCTGCAGTCACGTGATCGCCGTTTACAACCTTTTTGCTGGCTTTCCAGAAGCAAGGTCATTAGGGAAGCTGGCAGAAAGTTGTAAACAGCAACCATGTGATATTGTGCTTAATGATTTTGGGAGATTCACTTAATAATGGCAACCGGAAGTGCCAGAATTTCCATCGCTAAGCAGTGTGGTCATGTGATGTCATGCTTTATGACCGTGTCACTTAGCAGTGGAAATTCTGGTCCCAATTACCATTATTAAGGGAAGGCTACCTGTACATCTGAAGGGCTATGTTGATAGTATTCTCAGCATCCTGTGAATAAAGTTGTTCAGTTCCATTATGAGTTGGATTTCATCTGGGCAGGTCCAGCCAAGTTGGCTAGTGGGGTTTTACCTTAGGGGAGTTTGAGTCTATGAGTCTTGAGGAAGTGGACAGGGTTTGGAGGGCTGTCACTGTGGCCACCTGTCTGTTAGATTCATGTCCCTCTTGGTTGGCTAAAACTGCCCAGGAAATGACATGTGGGTGGCTCCAAGTGATAGTGAGTTCATCTTTGAGGGAGTTGTCCCATCTGTCTTAAAGAGGCAATGGTGCTTTCTTCCTCAAGAAGCCATTGCTTAGATAATTTTCAACTGGTCTCCAATCTTCTGTTTTGTGGAAAGGTTGTAGAGACTGTAGAGAAGGTGTTACAGCTTCAGAGCGTCCTGAAGGAAATAAATTATCTGGACAATTTTCAGTCAGATTTCAAGCCTAAGTACAGTGCAGGGATGGAATTGATCATGCTTGTGGACAACCTTTGGTGGGACCAGGAAACGGATGGTATAATCCTTGTCCTGCTTGATCTCTTGGTGGCAATTGATCATGATATCCTTCTGAACATTTTTCAGGGATTGGGGGTAGGGGACACTACGATGCAGTCGTTCTCCTCCTTTCTCTGAGGTCATTTCCAGCTGATGTTGGTGAGGGTGAGGTTGAGCCTGAGACTGTTTTGTAGGGTTTGACGCTCTTCCTGCTCTTATTTAATGAGGCCACTGGATGGGGTCATTGCTGGTATGGTGTCAGATATAATGATAATCAGTTGAATATTGTGACCCCTGACTGACCAAATGAAGCTGTCAAATTTCTCTCTTGGTGCTTAGAGGCTATTAAGATCTGGATGGAGAGGAAAAGGCACAGACAGTCCTAGAAGACTGAATGGTTGTGGATTCATGGGTCTTCAGTTTCTGGGGACCTTCCAAGTTTAGTTTTTGATGGAGTTACACTTCCCCAGATGGATTGGTGCATAATTTGGGAGTCCTCCTAGACTTACAACTCTTGCTTGAAGAGCAGGTGGCAGAGGTGGCCAGAAAGGCTTTTGCACAGATCCATCTTGAATTTACCATTTCCTGGACTGGGAGGCCCTACTTAAACATGCCTTAATTTCGTTGAACTGTTACAACAAGCTGTACATGGAATTGTTCTTGAGGACTACTCAGAAGGTATAGCTGTTCCACAATGTTATGGTGTAAGTGGTGAAAAGCACACCTTGAATCACCCAAGTAACACCTTTGCTCTCCGAGCTGCATCCTAGGTAGAATTCAAGGTCCTGTTATCATCTGTAAAGTATTTATGGCCTCAGGGCCTGGTTATCTGTAGGATCCCATCTCTCCAGTTACATCTGCCTATCCTATTAGATCATGCTCCAGCTCCAGTCATTCAAATTATCTTGTGGAATCTTGGAGATGTGCCTTCTCTGTGGCCACCATGCCCTGCAAGATTGTCTCTCTCCCCGAAAGGCCCATGTGGCCCTGACCATTATTGTTTAGGAAAGCCTTTAACTTGTGGTTCTTTCAGCAGGCCCTGGGGCTGGTCACTTTATGATCCTGCACCAATGTTTGGATTTTATTCCTTGCTTCTGAGGTTCCCTTCCCTGACATACATACATTGGTTTTTTTATTGTTATTACTGTCTTCTATTTGCTTTATTGGTTTAATATGTTGTGCATCATGTAGAGTTGTTTGGACAATTGAAGGGGCTTATAAATGGATGGATGGATGGATGGATGGATGGATGGATGGATGGATTGAACAAACCAACCAACCAAGGAGGATACTGTCTGTATACAATTATGTATGTTAACACTGAACTCTGCTAATATTCAGGTTCACAACAGCACTCTTCTTGAAGGATTCTTCTCCACCCCCTTTTTTATCCCTTCTTCCTTGGACAGTTATAGAACATGGAAAAAAAATCACAGTAGCATTTAATCCATTTTAAAATTTATTCGAGTTAATTTTTATTTCTCTGGCCCAAGGCAGCAGCAGCTAATTAATTTGACATTTGTGTTTAATTCATTTGCATGTGTATTCCGATCAAAGTTGTTTTTCTCTGCCCTTAAAGAACTGTTCACAGGGCAGAAAAATATCAGTTTTCCCCATTCCTTGGTTGGTATATATAAGTCAGAAAGAAACCATTATATCTGTGTGAGATGTATTTAAGTGCCTCAAGATTGCATGCTAGCATAGATTTTTGTTGTGAAATGGTCACCCAGTCAGGAGGACATACTTGCTATAGCATTCATCCATCTTTGAAATAACAGTTACCTCTGTACACCTTCAGTAGTCTTCAGCAGTATTTGTTGATTGAGGATGGGGCTGTAACTCTAAACCATTTTTTTTTCCTGCATGTTAGGCTGCTATTGTAAGGATTATGAAGATGAGAAAAGTCCTTAAACATCAGCAGTTGCTTGGAGAAGTGCTTACCCAGCTGTCATCAAGATTCAAACCACGAGTCCCAGTAATAAAGGTTTGTCTAAAGAACTATCTAGTGGTAGTTGGAAGGTAGAAGTCTTTCTTAGCTTGCCAAATGCTGATGTACTCATTTGCAACGAGACTGTTTTAACAGGAAAACTTCTCTTTTTGCATATAGGAAAATACGTGGTATCACAATAAATGGAACTATTCAGAGAAAGCCAGGAACTATTTGACCAGTTTCAATAAAAATGTTTAAACCTTACAGAATTGTAGTTACTGTTTTATAATCAAACTCGACAACTTTTAGTCCTTGTTTGTAGTTTAATTCCCCTTTTGGACCCACCCACCCCCCGTTCTTATTTAGGTGATAAAATTAGTCTTTTATTTTGGTAGGTGCAATATGTGCACTTTATGAATCTCTTGGTCTTAAGATTTTTGATACTAACAGGACTATGCAGTTGCCATTTCTTCCAGCCTCTCCCCGCTATAGCTCCCTGTGTCAATTTTTTCTTTATGTCAGGTTATGAAAAGTTTTGTTACGTTTCATGTGTCTTTAATAGTTAAATAATTGTTAAAGCTTGTTAGACACTTCCACTAAAATGAGTCACAGGGTGAAAGCGGTTGAAAACATGACCAGGTAATTGTTTTTCTTTCCATTTTCAGAAGTGCATTGATATTCTAATAGAGAAGGAATACTTGGAGCGTGTGGATGGTGAAAAGGACACCTACAGTTATTTGGCTTAACAGTTTTTAGCAGCTGTCTGTGTCACCCTTAAATAGTAACAAGTTTGAAAAGAATGGAACTTGTTGGTCTGCTGCCGTCTGGACCTCCATTTTTATAACTAAGACCGGGACTACCATCTGCCAGTCCTGGAATTACATCAGACCTGCTCAGGATTGATACATTTCAAGTTTGTAAATATGGACACCAATGCCATTTAATCTAATTTAAGAACAGAATGGAATCTGAAATCTTCTCCGCTGGAGGTTGCATGCTACTGCATTTAAATCAATACATTGGCTATACAAAGAAAAGCTGTTGCCCCAGGCAGCACTTATACATGTTGGCAGCACTTTGAGAGAATCTGATTTGGGCACATGTGTAATCTGCTATGAAAAATCATTTGTATAGTGTGTTTCATTTTTTAATGTGCGATAAATAAAAAATTTAAAATTTCTGTACAAGTTGCATTTGGTTTTATTGTTAAGTTACATGACTTTATCTTTCTTAAATGTAAATAAAAGGAACAATGATTACGAAAGCCAGAGGAACTGGGTACTGTTTTGCTTTCTGTATTATCTCTAGTACCACCAAGCAAAACTTTACAAAGCTCAAAACAGTCTTGATCCTTTTCCTTTGATATTAAGTTCAGTGGGAAAGAAAAATTAAGTGTTCAACCTGTAAGAACATTCAGCTACACTGATCTTTTATTGCTATATAGTATTGTTAGTGACAGGAAATCATGTGAGCCCATATTTAAAAACTAAAATTGTGGAAATACTGGTTCTAACACGGGCAATCTGCAGGCTGAAGTGATTATTCATTATGGGTTCTAGACTCATATAAGCATCCATATACATTTCCCATCCTATTCTGAGCATAATTTGTGCTGCCATTAATTACAGGAAATACAGCTGCTATATTTTTCTGTAGCATGTTGAAGAGTAGGGGGAGAACAACAGCCGTCATGGTGACTTCTAATATACACCTTTGAGCTCACGTGTTATATCCACAGATGACCTCATCATAGGTCACTGTAAAACTGCTACAATGATTTCTTGTACCATTAGATAAAGTAAAGAATCTGAGATGCATAAAGCTCATTACGACGAGTGACAATAAGTTTAATTTAACAATGTACTGCTCTTGTAAGAGAGCCAGTATGATATAGTGGTTAAGATGTTGAACTAGGAGCAGGCAAACCCAGGTTCTAGTTTTCCGCTAGGCACAGAAGCCAGCTAGATAACCTTAGATCAGTCACTCCCTCTCAGCCCAAATCAAGTGTCAGGCTCTGTGATAAGCCAGCTGACTGACAAACCCTCTTGTCACATCATGTGTTGATAAGCTTCACTGTAAAAAGCAGTGAGTATGCAACTAAGAGGGACAAACACTAAGAACAGCTTTTATGGTTAGTTGATCTTTATGGGATCAGTAAATAAAGTATTAAAATGTTCACAGGTATTTTTGATTCAAGATTTCTCATCTAAAAATATACTTTCAAATATTTTTACATCTATACATTCAGCCAAGCCATTGTTTAAAGATGGTAACAAACAACATGAATTCAAAGTTCAAGTATCCTTTATTCAAGGTTCAAAAAGTGTACCACACTGCATTATTGCAAAAGTTCAATGGTACAAAATATGTTGCAGCTGGTGAAAAGGCAATAAAAAGTTGATTTTTAAAATCTGTCACTATAAATTACAGGTACAGTACTTTGCATTCCAAATTGCATCAATTCAGTTTTTAAAAATAAAATTGCCCACAGTACTAGAAACTCCTGAAGATAAGGCAGCTGTTTTATAGGCGAGGTAGCTGGTATCAAGGGATTTCCATTTCTCTTTCAATGCCTACATACTTGAGGGCGTCAGCCTGACTGTATCTAGAACAAAAAGGAAAATCATTTGCATTTGTTTTTTAAAACAAAGTGCCCCAAGAATTCTGGTTTTTTAATATAATTTTACTCAAAACTTTAAAAGCAATAACTAATAAAAACTAAAATAGATCGAAGAAATAAGAGAAAAGAAATAAAAAGCTAAAAGTGCAAAAAGAAAGAAGTAGAAAAAAAAGATGAAGTAGCTTCCGATCTTTATAGCAGTTATAAGTACAATTATAGTTTAATCTCTCTAAGGTTACATCATGACTCTCTTCTTTCTATATTCTGTCTAATATCAGAACCATAAATCATAAGTTCATTTTTTATGCAAAAAGTCTGTAAGGGGTTTCCAGTCACTCCGAGAATTCTTCACAAAAAGGTACTGTAGAAATGAAATTAGTTATCCCTACATACAACAGTTATGAAGCTTACAATGTAATAATCCTGATTACACGTATTTTTTTGCAATTAGTTACTGATAATAGTAGCTAGTAAAAAATATTCTCATGACCCAAATACTGAAATGTATCGTTAACCCTACCTTAGGTTTTAGCATTATCCCTACCTGTAATCAAAAAACAGCTCTTCACCAGTCTGAATGGCTCTCTTAGCAAATATGCCTATCCTGTGATCTCCATTAACCATCATGACTGTAAAAGAAAATGAGAAGTTGAGGAAAGGCTTTCCAAATATCTTCTGCTTGAAGTATGTGAGAATGAGTTGCTCATTATACTCCTGCTGTATATTCACCTTTTGCATAGCAGTTGGGATTGACTGAATGGTTTGCAAATCTTATTTTGTTACCCTTCCGTGTTGCATCAACCACAAAATCTAAATAAAAACAATAGACAAATTCACAACTGACTGAAGTGTAGGAAATATAGTAATATTCTTAGAAAAATACTGTCTTACTCTGCAAGAAAACCTTTGCAGCTATCTGCCACCTGAATTATTATGCATTAATTACTGATTTGGCTTATAAACTTCCCCTGCATTATAACAACTCATGATATGTACGTATTTTATTTGTATCACATCACATATCTTCCATAATGTTTAAATGCTTCCTTTCAAACATTTTGGGTATTTTTGTCAATTAACATCCAGTTTTCATAAGGTGCCACCTTTGCTGATCACAGCACCTATAAAAGAATGCGTTTTTCACAAATGTGTATTAGGTCTTCAGTTCCTGATAAAATTGAACATTAATTTGTTACATCCACCAAGAACATTATTTTAAACATTTCAAACTTAAAATCTTAGCAATTCTGATGAGGTGGCTGGAAGCAGCATTAGCATTGTAACCAGTATTTGAGATAAGAAATGTGAATAAAATAGAGGAAGGTTAAGGACAACAATACACATACCGTTATTCAAATTGAATAGAAAACTGCACATGTATTTATCATAGACTTTCCCTCTTCTGTCTGCTTCATCCTGAGAAATAATCTGAAAATAATATTTAAAAGATGGCTCGGATAACATGCAGAACCTACGTTGTGCCACTCCTCCCCCACTTTCCACCTTTAAGTTTGCAAAACATCTGATTCAGCTACTTAGAAATTATTGCAAATACACTTTTCTCCTACTGTATTCCACTACAACCTATTGCAGGGCTTCTCAAACTCTGATACCACAACCTCCCTCAAAACAATAAATTATTTACTGCATCTCCTCTCATAAATAAAAACGACTGATTTAAATGGAATTAAGGTTGGGCAAAAAATAGTTACTGAGCTTCACTAACATGTTACATTTCCACAGATATCCCAGATACTCTACCACACACCACACCAAAGTCAACAAGAAACCATCTGCCAATCTCAATGCTTTAAATAGTGGATGGTTTTGACAAAGGGATAGAACTATGAGTTTGGCCATACCTCAAACCTTGCTCTTTGCATGCCCAACAAACTGTTGATAGTGCTTCTGATTTATCTGATCAATTTTAAGGCAAAAAAACACCCCCACAACCTCTTTAAATTGCTTGTGACCCTGGGAAGGTGGACCCAGTTTGAGAAGTGCTGACATTTGGTCTTGAGTGGCTTGGCCACCCGTTTTTAATCACCTTTCAGACACTGTATTTTTTTCCAATGCCTTACCTTAGGCAGATGGCATGGGTCTGTTATATACAGTACTAATTTTATCCTCAGTTTTCTATTGAAATATAAGGAAAGCATTCTTTATTTTATGTGCTATGAAGCACCTTTGAATTTTGAGAGCATATTGGGGCCACTCTCTTCCAAAGGTTGCCTTTAATATGGCAAGTTACAAACTGGCAAAGCTGTTCCTGCCTGCAGTCCTCCTCCATTGCAGTATGCTTCCCCTACAACCTCAACTTAAGTCTCCCCCCCACACCCCAGCCAGGAGGGTCTTCAAAATGGTGGTCTACAATTACCTCACCATTTTTATTTTTTTCAGTGCCAATGGGTACCAAAGGCTTTCTTGCAAATAATATGATATTCCACATTACACTTCACAGTGCCACCTTCTCATTTTAATTAAAATAAAAATTAACGATTGGAATTTCCACAGCAGGATATTGCATCTGTTTACAGTAATAGGGCCCAAGATATATAGTAAATGCATTACTGTCATACTATTTTCCCGCTTAGCAAGTAAATTAAGCAGTGTTTCTCTACATTTGGATGGGGGAGAGGAGTATTCTATTGGAAATGCTGCCGGAAGAATTTGGACTCCTATCCTCACTGATTTTCAGAAGGAAAGTTCCCATCTACCCAAATCAATTGAGCAATTAACTTGAAATGTGAGGGGGTGGGGTGGCGAATCCTACCAAAATCAATAGGAGTGGGAAGAGTCTTACCTTCTCTAACAATCTGGATATAAGGTTATGCAGAGAAAGGGGCTTCCAGTAATTTTTCTGCAGAAGGGGTTTTACTCAATGTCAATAAAATTATTTTTATTATCACTTGAATACTGAGGGGAGGGGAAAAAGAGGTATCTCCCTCTGCGTGTCTATTCCTGCTTCACTATTTGTGTCATCCTTGTGGACCTCAGTTTTTGTGTCTGGGAGAAAAACAACATAAATGCTCCCAAACTTTTGTTGCTGGTCTAATTCCTAAAACTACCAATTATAGCAACATCCTTCCAAATTACTACACCCATATCACTTTCACAGCTAGGGATGTTTAGCTTCTGTGTATTGGAAGGCAGCGTATTTTTTCATAAAATGTCATCCAACTCCCCTTCTCTCCATGTATGCAACACTCTTCGAACTCCAGTATAAACCAAGGTATATGCTCTTTCATATGGGCTTTTATGTGGACCTATTATCTCTCCCACATTACTTACTTATAAAGAAAATACATTTGAAAAAGATGTAGATTAGAAGAGGAATTCTCAGCAATTTTGGTGTAAACAAAGTATTTCACTTGGATACAATACTATAAGAATACTAACTAAACAAAACAGTTGTTCTTACCTCACCACAATATTCAGAGATGAACTCATTTTTCTGCACTGGATCCTTAATGAAAATCCCCCAGCCTGCCACATCAGAAGGTGCTAGCAGCAAATGCTAGCAGAATGAAAAAGCAAGTGCCTTAAACAAGCCAATAAAGCTGAAAAGGTACTTAATTCTAACAAATACATTCTATGCAATATTAAAAGGGACAAAAAACAAGCAAAAGTAGTTGACCAACTAACAATAAAGGTTTTTTTTGAGTGACTGCTCATATAAATAGTGAAGTATTGGCGTGCAGACTCAGACATTCATAGCAGCATGCTCAGAAAATACAGTTTTGAAACACCAAGGTTGCTTCTGTGATCTTCCATTGAATCCACACCAGAGTATTCTCCATCCCTCCCCAATTTTTCAATGAGTATTTTAAAATGTTTGTACCAGCTGTAAAACCTCCAGAGCTTCCTTCATTTTAAAAGTTGATATCTACATAATACTGTATGAATGCAAGTATTTCAAAACTGCAAAGGTATCAAATAAGGCATATAAATGTCAGTTAAAATTATACCTAGTACAGGAGCAGCATTTCACTTATTTGTTTTGTGTCACTGCTACTGTATCATCTACAAGGAGGTTCCATACAAGTCCATCGACAAGAATAAGATCTGAACAAGAACTTTATAGCACTAGTTTGCATAGAACTGTGCCATGAAAAGCCCCAATGGCAAGTTTTTAATTATGACATAAAAACTAGTCTGTGGCATTTCAATAAAATTCCACTGTACTTATATATATAACAAATATGAATATATTGCCTATTACCAAAATCTCATATTTCACTTTTTTACATAAACTAAACATGGTAAGACCTTCCAGAAGCAACTGTTATTACAGAACCTCCTGTTTTCCATCACTGAATTTATTTTGTGTTGCTTAATTTCTCTCAAAATGAAAGTAGCAACCTTAGATATGCACATTTTTGCCTGCTAAGATAAACTCTATATGATCAATAAACAACAAATTTCATGGGGTAGTCTAACATAAATCCGTTTATGTACCAACCCTAGTATAGAGCAGGTGGTTTGTCTGTTAGAGCAGTGTTACAGATCACACAAGCATCAATATACAAGCATTTGATAACTTCACTTCCAACAGTGTGTGTAAACTGTCTATTGAGAAGCGATATACAAGTTCTGAATATGCAGTTTCACACATCCTGTCATTGCAAACATGTGGTAATAAAAATATAATGGTTTACAAACCTAATTTGATCACCAGCCCAACAAAAAACACCCTCAGATGATTCCCAAATAAACTAAGTGATAGAAATCAGGGAGCAGGTTACGTAGAAACCATCTTCCACTTTCTTGGTGAAGAATGCTCTAGGCATCCATGCTCTATACATTTTGCAGAGCTGTCTGGCATGAACAAAGATAAAATGTGCCATCTGTTCATAAAAAGATGAACCACCTTTTTGGATCCTCGTTGAATGCTGCAGTTCTTGCAAGACACGTTTTTGCTGTCCCAATGATCAGCTGCTCCACATGTCAAACAGAGATCTGGATCACACTCACGTACAGCTAAGTAGCAAGGACACTGCTTTGTATTGCATTGTGCTTTACAGCGGCACCCAGGAAACCTGTTTTGGCCTTTAAACAGAAAAATGAAAGCTGAATCAACTTATTTAACTCCTGTTACAGATTTCTGGATTGCTCAGGACTTTGTGCAGATTAAAGTGCTGGGCAATGCAAGTACAGTCACAAAACTAAAGCAGAAACCCAAAGAGTTTCAAATGGACCTTGGTGTTGCATATCTGGATGTAACTCCTGGGAGCAGTTCAAGTAGTAGCATGGCAACTATATGTACAAGCAGTTCATACATTTTAGATATAATGTGTTATTTTAAAAAATATTGGCTATTCAAAATGCAGTGTTATCAGTAAAGCTTTATGACAATCCCATTTGAACTTTCCATCCTCCATAAATCCTACATTTGTTGAGGAAACCCTGTATGCTGCAGATTTGGGGACATGCACCAGGGAACCCTTGAGAGCTATGTTCAACTTTTTGAAGGTTAAGGGCCACAAATGGCTTTTGAATGGCATGTGGTCTGGGGAGGTACAGGAAGCATTAACAAAGAAGCAGGTGGGGCCATAACAAAAATTAAATGTGATTTAAATTGAATTCAAATTTTAATTATATATCAGCCCCTTATATTTAAAAATATCCCTTTCACCAAAATTACAATTCAGAGGCAACTTTTGGAGGGGCTGAGAGGCTGGTCAAGTCTTTCTGGAGCTGGATATGGTCCAAGGGCTTGAAACTGTGAATCTCTTGGCCTTCTCTGAATCGGGGGCTGCACCATAGAACATGTACTTTTTCCTATAAATACCTTCTCTGGCAAGGTTCCCTTCTGGGATCTTATTCATTATTATTGATCTTCATGAAGAAACAAAAGCTCCAAAGAAACGGTAATTATGGGAAAAAACTATTGCACAGGGAAATGTTAATGGCTGCTATGACTGTCACAATAACTGCATATTTTAAATGAGTTTTATCTACAATTTAAATAAGAAAACAACTAACCTGACACTGTTTTAAAAATCCAGTCTTCCAGTCTGAATAGCTACCTGCTCAGTCTCTTTTCTCGGAAAGGTCTAAACTTGGTATCATGTGGTTTAAGATTACAGGGCTGTTGGTTAATTAAAAAAGAAACACAGCTCCAACCCAGAACCAAAGGAAAGAATACAGCTAACTAGACAGGGAGTATGGAATGAGGTGGAAGGGCTTTAGCAATTTGCCCTACTATACTCTCAATCTTGGACTTTCTACTATTTTCTGCCAGAAGGAGAAGACTTCACAATGGCACCAAAAAGGCAAATTGTGAAACTCTCCTCATCCTCTTCCTGCCATCTGACCAGAATTGTTTTAAAATCAGCTATGTGTGATTAAACATTGCTAAGGTTACCACAAGAATGGCTTTAACACTTCATGAGTAATACAACTTCTTGTTCAAATTATATTAAAAAATAAAATTTCCCCAATACTTACATTCTGAACTGCACTGACAGAACTTCTCACAGAAGTTCTGTGCAATGACACACGGACATGAGTTGTCACAAGGCTGGCGTGGGTGATCACATGGCTGGTAGTTGTAAACATGATTAGATGACCCATCTGAACAACAACAAATTTAGGCATTTTTAAGGACAGGAAAATTGATAAATCCTCTGAAGAGTATAAAAGGAGATCCTCATCCCTTTCACCCAAATAACTATATAAAAACCTTGCACATCCCTACATATTCTCAAGAACTTAGGGAAAGGATAAGAGAAATAAGCTAAATTCAACGCACTTCAACAGAATCTTTTATTCTTCTTCTCTTTCCCTGCACTGGGCCAAAGCAGCAATATGGAAAATAAGGTACTTTGGATGTCTCCTCCATAGTTTGTCTACTATAAAAATTCTGCGTTATGGAGGTGGATCAATCCCAAAGCTGTCCCACTTCCCTGCTATATTCCTAGAACTGGGAAAATACTATACTAAGCCTTGAGCCAGTGTAGCTTCTATTGTGGAGTCTTTGGTGCTTGGTTATTTGCTTGTAGATGTTTCATTACCTGAATTATCATCATAGCACTGATGATGTTACCTAGTTGGGTAAGGAAACAACCAAGCTCAGAGAGCATCACAGACTCCACAGTTCAACCCTGAGCTACATATATTCTCTTCGACTGGTAGTTTCTATTCCTCACACTTAGGACATGCAAATCAAGGGGTAGCCCTCTGAGTTAAACTAAACCAGAATACCCTTAGAGGCAAAGTGTCTTCATGTGCATACTGGAATCACTTGCTTATAAAATTTACCAGATTGGATTATTTGTTTGAATGTTATTCATTATTTTAAAAACAAAACAAAACAAAAACAGAATTTCTGGACATATATTGACTTTAAAGACACTAACCCTTCTTCAGCTGTATCTTTCTGCAATGAGCAGCCCACAATCTATAAAAAGAAGAACATAAAATATACCTAATAGATTTTCACCTGGAATAGATACCTAATTCAAGCTGCATCTTAGAAAAGAGATTTTAGTATTTTGTATCACTTTCAGAAACAAAACAAGCAATGTCAAAATGTCACTTAAGACCACATCTTTAAGATACTAATTATTGTACCAGTAATATTAATTTTGCTCTGACATGTTTAAAGATAAACTGTAATTTTCTGTAGGGACGTGTCATACAGTTTAAGTGTGAATGATCTCTATTCTGACCTTGAAACCTATAGTTTGAGATTATGTTTTGAGAACAGAACAAAAACATATTTTATTTCCATACTCAGAGCAAAACAAGGCTGTTCCATGTGGGGCTATTGTGAGTGTTCTGTTCTTTTCCCAACAACTTGATTAGACAGTTGTCTTGTACCTTGTTGTTGTTTTTTTAAATCTCATCTTAGCCAGTGTATCAGATGGAACTGGCTGTGATGAAGTGTAGTGATTATGGAAACAAGAATGGCAGAGAGATCCATAAGCAAAGCACGTGGCTGAGTGAAGAACCATTTGGGAACTAACTGATGTTGAAAGCCAATGAATAAGGATCTGGATTGTTGCAAGAGAGTTGGTACCTGGACTGAATTCACTAATGTTTCTGGAAGTGGTTGGCTGCCTGTGAGCTAATTCCACAAAAACCCTATCCCTTTTTAGTTTATGTGTACTGCTTTCAGGGTGGGGTTTCAATCTTAATTTTAAAACAGTAAAGGAGAGTTAATGGTTAGAAAAAACAGGGGAATTTTGCCTGAACTATCTGTTTTAAAATTCAGCTCCTGAAGTTTAACTAGGCACCCCACCCCACCCCGCCGGCAAGAACTTCTGTCCTTAGTTAGGGGAATTAATTATCTCAATTAAGTGTATGTAGGTATTAGCAGATAACACTGGTATGCTGTTTGCTACATACATACGTACTCCCACTATACACAGAGAGAAGAGCATTTCTTGTCCTTTTTAATCAGAACTTTGGTTTTAAGAATCCTCCCAACCACCACCTCTACCAACGCTGTTTCATCTTCAGAAGCACAGGATTCTTCTTGGCTGCACCAGGATTCTAAGCTCATCTTGTGACAGCATGCTTAGCACACTCCCAAGCATAAGGGAAGTTCTATCTGTTGGCATGACCAATAATGCAGAATATTCTGCTTTGTGGTATCCAAGAAAGCCAGAATAATGTGACATGATGCATCATTCCAGTTTGGGCCAACCACTGCTAAACTCTGGCTATAGTGAACAGTTATCAATGGAAGAGGAGTGCTAGCCATCTTACCTCACTTCCAGACCACTAACACTAGCCTGCTTACTGTTCAGATACAGCTGACAACGAAGGTTGAATCCTGTTCCTAATATCCTAAGTAACTTGGGTCACACTTGTCACTTACTAGTTCACTGAGTGAATCCTACTCGGATGGTTCTCTAGTTCTTGTCATCTAAGAAATGTAAACCAAACAAAAAAGATCTGTGCAGCATCTGGGAGACTCTCCAGTCCCTAAGCAACATCTGAGAGATGTTCATATTGAAGGGTAATCCCACGAAGCCCATCTGGGTGTTTCTACTAATCCTTGCTTCATCTGAATTGCAGTGGAAGTAGCCATTACCCTGGCATGCCCCCTATTATTAGCCCAGTTCTCACAGCCCAGCACAGCAATTTGTTGCTAGGATCCTACCACCAACCCATATGGGTCAAACAGAATGCACTGGCTCTGAGGCTGCAGATCATTCACAACACATACTGCTTGGATGAGGACAATGCTCTGACCAGCAGAACACTGACTAGCCAGAAATGCTCACAGTTTCCTACTACTGCTGATTCACCCAAAAAACAAGATATAACCATTTTTAAAGGATTCTTTGGTACAGGGAAATTAGATTTCACATTGATGGGTTCACTAAAGAAAGCCAGTAAGGTGTGTTTGTGTACAAGTAAGCCTTACATACAAGTGTGGGAATACCATGGGACTGTAAATTCAAATACTGCTAGTATATGGGTAGTTTGTTGAGTCTGCTTGTACACTGACTGCACCCCTTTGTGTCCTGCTAATGGTGAGCATCCTGGAAGGTAAATGTTTCCCTTGACATTAAGTCCAGTCGTGTCCGACTCTAGGGGGTGGTGCTCATCTCCATTTCAAAGCCAAAGACCTGGCATTTGTCCATAGACTCTTCCATGGAGAAGTCAGCAGATGAATGTTTTCTCATCCCCACTAATTTTTTTGGCATTATAAAGATTCCATATTCATTTCTCTTGACAAACATGCAGTTCAGATGACTGATGGAGTTTAATAGTGATTTTAACAGATTTTATGCGTCTTTAGCTGTTATTTATTTTTGGTTAGCCACTTCAGGGATCTCTGGACAAAAGGGCAGGATACCAATCAAATAACAACTGGGAAGGAGAACCCTATTATTTTATGTCACCAGGAATTACAAGTGGTGGGCTGATGACATGATGATGTCAATGAATTAGAGCTGCTTCCCCCGCCCTTCTCCCATATTGCCAATACTCTTCAACTGGGGCAAATTTTGGCAGTGGAATTATTTTAGGAAAAAATCCATTATTTATATTTGTTTTGATTTTAAAAAGTTAGTTATTACAGGAAAATCTAAAACAGAATTTTTTATATCTCAATACAATCTTTATATTCAGGACAAAGTTTCAGCAAATTGTAATTGCATTTGAATTTGTACACTGCTTTGCAATCCATTCTTCCATTCAGATACTGAAAATTTTCTGATGAGATCACACAACACATTATTTCATTTATTTATTTTACAAAAAATAATGGTTTAGACTTTCACTAGATCTTCGCTTGTGACATTCATGTTATTAATATATTTTGAAATTCTTTTTTTCCACTTTAAAAATGTTGTGGGATGGCTGATAAGTAATTGGTTTACCTGTGTTTCCTCTTTTTTTTCCTTGGAGGAGTATCAACATCTTCCGCAGGTGCTGGAGCAATAATACTAGATTCCTTTACTCTAAACTCATATACCTGTAAAGAGATTAAACATCCTCTAAGTTTCATTGCAATGTTTTATTGAGTAGAATTTGATTAGCACTCTCCATAAAATCTAGTATATTTGAAATTACTAAAAAATGTTTATACTGTTTCACTAGCAGTCTTTTTAAAGACATTCGCATCATTTCATGCTTACCTGCCTGCATGTTTTGGTCCCAATTAACCTGGCTATTGCACAGAAATTGTCATAGTAGGTACCAATGAGAACCCTGAACATAGAAGCTTCAGCACCACTCCATTCAACATTTTCTGGAGGCTCTATATTTGGCTTCATCTTGATTGGTGTTTGACACCTAGAATTTGCTTCTGCAATATCAAATGTAAACAGTTTCAAGGCTCATAAATAACAGTGATGACTAAACAGAAAAAAATCAAGCCCTCTACTTTCAGTGGGATACCATTTTAAAAACAGCAGGGGTAGGCAAAGTGTACACTCTACAGCCAGCAGGCTTGACCAAAGTCAAGAGATTGTGGGAGCTGTAGTCCAGAACATAAGGAGGACTTCAGATTACTAGTTCTGATATTTAGCACTGTATGATGTTATCAGACTTGACTTTGAACCCTTAAAAATCTGCAACGAGTTTTTATTTTTTTAATTTCAATTAATGGCACATCCAGGACTTCTAGGTTAGGAATGGTGAGCTAGCACGTCTCCATATGAGTGGAGATGACATTGCAGTCATGAATGAAGGACTGGCAAATAGATCAGTCCCACGGAACTTCTCTGGATAAGGAGAGGACGGGAGATCGCCCATTTGTGCTCCAGACGGCTGCTCCTTGCAAGACCACAAGATAGTAGTTTCCTGTGGGTCTGAATGCCAGGAGACAAAGAGGAGCTATCACACTCTCAACCAGGATACTGGGTTCGCTAAACACACTTTCTAATCACTTTCTGAAATTACCTATTTAACTATCTTAAGCTAATGGAGATCTTCAAAATGACAAGTTTTTGCAAAGCCACCTGGTGAGTTTACCTTTATTCCAGAATAAAAGAAAAATTAACTAAAGCTTGAGAATGAAAAAAAACATTGAAATAAAGGGTGAAAAGCTAAAAAAGACTTTAATTCAAGAAAGTTATAAACAAATTAAGGTACCAGACAAATTTGGAATGACTTTTGCTGTAAGATTTTGGAAATAATTATATAGATTAACACACCTTTGTGGGAATTAAATTGTTTAGTTTACCTTAAGTCATAACAGAAATTCAAGACTTCATGATTTCAGAAACTGGACACTAGAGGGGACCAAAGATTCCAGGCACAAAAGAAAAAAGATTTTAAAAAGAGACAGGCTTGCCTTTTGTCAGCATTGAGACAAAATGACAGAAAACAGTATGACACTTGAAATATCTCTTTATTTGAAGAACGGGGATAGAAACTAGCAGCCAGAATGGCAGCAATGTCGTCTGCTTCTATAGATAGACTATGTCGAAAAGATGTGAAAGAAGAAATGACAAGATGTGAAAGAGAATACCTTGGAAGATCTACAGGATAAAGAGCTGAAACTAACATTATCTGATGCAGAAATACTAGAATATAAAGAAACTGTTGAAATACTGGAAAATAAAAAAAATGGGGATTCTAAGACAGAGATGACAGTTAAAGTGGAAATACAAATGATAAGCCAAGAGAATCACCTGGATCATGACTCCTTTGAGATGGGAAAAAGAAAAACTGAAGAGAGATCAAATCCTATAACATCAGAATGAATTAAAGATCAAGATTGTTAGAAGCAAAAGGAAGGAATACAAAGTTAGTTTGTTTGACCAAGGTTTAAATTAGATGTATTTCTACAAAATTCTGGGAACTCTTTATGGACTCTTTGCTGACATCAGGACTGAAATATTAATGATTTATGCAATTGCATATGGATAAGGGATGAGTTATGAGAAGAAGGGATACTTGTATGTAACCTTATAGGGGGTGAAGAATTACTAAGTTTGTTTGTACTTGTGATGAAGATCGAAAGTCACTTCTTTAAATACTTATTTTCTTTTTCTTATTTTTTCCTCTTCTTTCCTTTTTCCCCTTTTCCTTTGCACTTTCTATTCTCTATTTTTCTTTTCCTTTCTGAGTTTAGTTTGTATTGTCTTTTATTATTGTTTTTTAATTCAATAAAAATATATTTTAAAAATTAAAAAAAAATCAATTAATGGTACATTCGGAGGAGCAATGAATAAAAATGTTGCTAATCATATCCTCAAAAGGCAGGAAATTCTAAGGTATTCCTGTATCAGGTTTGACTGAAGCATTGATTTACTCTTGGCGTAGAAAGAAAACAAGACAACATGCTGGGTGAAAGAGAGAAGGAGATGGACTGGAAGGATGTACGCCAACTCATTTTATGATATAGAAGTAACTGATTTTACATGGTACATGTGTGATTATAGTAACATGCTCCAGCATGAAGTTAGAAAATCAATGTTTGAGCATTTTTGGTACCCCTTGAGGTATCAAAGGGTGTGTACTGTAATGATTAATTCTGATTTGATGAGATAAAGGTATCAAACAGTGGATTAATTCCCACTGTCAAGAAAACCATTCCTCAGATTTTTATCTAAGGTACAACTGAAGAGTCTAGCACATGCTACAGCACAAAGGAAAAAAATGTCACACACATATAACTGATTGGACATTTCCATCACATTCAATCAGAAGTATCTTACACAGTAATTGTTCATTTATTTAGTTGGTTGGTTCTCTTTAGCCAAAATGAGGCTGAGATCCAGAAGATCTGTTTTGTTTTGTCTGATTGCTAGCAATCTAGGTGAAAAACTGGAGCAACTGGAAAAACTGCTAAAATGTTTAATTAAAACTAACAAAAGTCTTGTACTTGGAGAGGCATTGGCGTCTGTTTGTCAGAGGCACTGAACATCTTTAATCAGCAATTTGAAAAATGCAAGGTTTCATCTCTGGAAAGTACTGCCCTGTAATAATCCGAAGCTATAATAAGTCTAATTTGAGTAGGAAAAAGGGAAAATAGGGATAAAAATGCCAGAAAGTCCCAACTCCCCAAAGTCTGGAGTAGAATCTGGCAATTTATTTTATTTCTTAAAAATATAAAAATCCCAAATGAATTGAAAATAATTATACAAATGTTATTACAAAATTTTAAAAATCCCTTAAAATGACCAATATTAGAAGGGCAGTGGCTGGGAAATAACATCATAAAAACCTTGAGCATTTGGAAGAATGGTTACATATTACATTAGCAGACAATAAATTAACAATAGGGGCAGCACTTTGGATTCAAAGGAAAAAAGTGCTCAAAGCATGAAGGAACGTTAACATAGCACCTGCAAATTCTTCAACCAAATACATACTTTCTCAGGATCAAGTGTACAACCTTGGGGAAAAGCACAGCTGCATTAAGGAGCTGCAAGTTAAGTACCCAATTTATGTCCCTGTACATTCCAATATACTTTTTTGTCTTTAAAAGGGAAGAAGTGCAAAGCCCGAATAAAATGTGTTTGGAGAAGCTGTCTGAACAACTTCAGAGGGAAATCATTCTCCAAAACATGTCCCAGCATCAATAAGGCCATCCCAGTATCGAGACCAAGGGACAGGGCCTCCTAGCCCTAATGAGAGCTAGAGATTTAAAGCAGTTCCAGTTCCGCTGTTCAACACACATTTCTGAAGAGGAAATGCCACTGATGAAATTCCAGTGCCAGAAGAACCTAGAGCTGACATACTGTACTTGAGGTCAGAAAAATCCTTGCTTTGCTTCTCTTTTTGATGAAGTGAAAGTGCCAGAAAAATCATTTTTACCAGTTAGAGCTAACATGTGTAGGGCCTACTAAGAATAGCAGTGGGACTTTCTTATGATGGATAAACATCATTCCATTAACATTACTGTTATGCTTTAAAGGAGTTTTCATTATTAGTAGAAGTGGATTGTATTTTGTTTCTCAAAACATAGACCTTGAGTTAAATTTGCTGGTCTACTTTTTATTTGTGGACTTAGAAAATTGTTCCTTTTCATAAGTACCATGTGCAAAGGAAGAGTAGAAAAGGGAAATTCTACCTTCCCAGACATTAGGAAAGTTAATCCTGTTGCTGGATGCCTAGTCGCATTGTTCTGGAAACTCAGTGGCTCTGATTACCACATTAACCTCTTATACAATAAAACTTTAAAGAACTTTTAACTACTTTTTAAAAATTACACATGCACACACCAATTTCACAGAAAGTACTTTTGCTCAGTCAAGGAAGATATGCATACGTACATAAAAAATGTACAAACCCAGAAAAATGTTATATATTCTGAAATGATCATTAACTGAATTCTGAATTTAATTCTTATTCCCTACAGGATTCTCAGTAATTCAGATTAGTTGTGAATTCTGGAGGATGCACAGAAGGGAATGATTGTACTATAGAATCCAAAGCAAGGTAATTCAACAAATTATTATAATGAAAAATTAACTTTGTATTTTCAAAAGCAGGTAGTATACAAAACTATGGCCCTTCAATAAAACAAACAAAGTGTAATCCAATACTCCCAGTCCCAGCATAAATATTTTTACAAAGCCAGCAACAGTCCACAATTGTCTCACCAGAAGAGCTTGAAGTCTCATCTTTTTTCTCTTCCTCCTCTTTATCATTATTTTCACCTCCAGTTTCAGTTCCAGCTTCTCTGTCACTGTCTGTATCCTTTGATTCCAGCACATTTATGGTTGGTGTGCTGGGCCTGCTGGTATTGTTTGGAAGCCTTCCCCTTCGGCGACCACCTGGGCGCTTTGGCGGTGTTTTTATTCTCTCAGCAGTCAAAGCAGCTGCAAACTCTTTGGCTCCTTCCTAGCATGCACAGAAACATTTGCAAGATAGTGGAAAGTGCACACAGAATAGATCCTAGCTAAAAATGGGATTCAAAAAGATTGGCTAGATCTAGTACTAGTAGTAAATTACTATGGTATTAGATCAGACTACAAGTGACAATGCAAACCATGAATGTGAATATAATGAAATCATAACTAAAATTTAAAACACTCTAATTTACTCCAACCCAATTCCCTTGACAATTCAGTAGTTTGATGTATTTTTATTGCTAGAAAGAAAAATTGGGGATTATGTATGTCATGTTGCTGACTCTATCAGTTAGGAAAAAAGATAATACAGGTTGTCTTCACTTACTGACCCAGCCACTTAAAGGCCGTTCGAAGTTACAATGGTACCCCAAAAGTAGATTTCCAACTGGGGCCCGAAATTATGACCCTCACGCGATCATGTGACCTGGATTCGGCCATCCCAGAAGTGGTGGCCATTTTGGGTCACATGACTGCCCTTTGGTACCAGGAAGTCCTCCAGGCTTGTGATGCTGGATGTCTAAGGCAGCAGGCCGGGTCATGTGGCCGTACTACTTCCTGTGATTTAGCAGCCAGCAGAGGGAGCCTTGTGTGTGCCTTACTGTACAGGAAAGGTAAGTACTTTTTCCATACAGTACTATATGCTTGCCTTTAATTTTTTCCCAGTTTTTGTTTAACTTAAGTAGAGATTTGCATGGTGGCATGCTTCCATCCTCTGCCTAATTTTTAGTTATATTTAACAATACTGAATGCTGGTTTATTGTTTCTAAAACAGTTTTTTTTTTTTATAAAAATCAGATTTATATGCAGTACTGTAGAAATACAAAAGCTGCAGTTTACTACAGCAGGAAAAAAAAATACAGTGCTGTACAGTACCTTTACACCTTTTTAGTACTGTACTGTAGAACAAAGATTCCAATGAAGACCTTACAGTAAAAGTTTTTAATAATCAACCAGTAATATTAGTTGAAAATAACAGTAATGTTAACTGAAAATAATACTACTGTAGCCACAGAAACATTTCCATAGTGATTTTTTGGTGGAAAACATATGACTATCACACTCCATCACCCCACCGTACTGCAAAGTAACTCCTGGTTCACTTAACAACCATGGCATTCCCTTAATAACCAAAGGAAACCACAAGCCCTGATCTTGAATCACTTAATGATCGCTGTGGCTCGCTTAACAACCATGGTAAAAAAAGGTCGTAAAATTAGTCTGGACTCACTTAACAACCAAAACTCTGGGCTCAATTGTGGTTGTTAAGTGAAGACTACCTGTATAAAATTTGTCTGCATGGTTTGGCAGATTTTTAATTCAATGTGAATCAAAGGGCCATCTACTCTAAAGGTGAGAATAGAACGTGCAGTGGCAAAACCCACATTTGATCGATTCAGCCTCCCATTTCAGAAGGACACCATTTGTGGAGGGCTAGGATATTATACCTACCCTATAAAACTGCCAAGGGAAGGGCATTAAATCATGTTCCAGGAAACGCCCAGTGATATTTATAATAAATGAGCGAGCTTAAATAGTTTAAAGGAAAGGAGATCTGTCTCTAATCTAAAGGCCACACTGGGAATGCATCTAAGTATTTACAAATTAAGAGGTAAAAAATCCTGACTACATTTTCACAGAGACCAAGATTAGAATAAGGACCTAACCGCATCACTATAAAAAATTGAGCAATTGATGGCTGGATTTAAAGAACTACATTAGGCATGCCCCAATGGACTGATGGGATGTTACTGTTTGCCACTTTTAAGAAAATCCCCATTCAAGCCATTTTTTAAATTGTTATCTTTACTCCAAAAAATGTTGCATTTCAAGTAATCTAAATTTAAATCTCCCTTGGGCATACACTTCTACTTCTTTGATTCCTTTCTGTTCCTTACTACTATATTTAGAGATAGTGAAATATTTCAATAAATAAAAGTTAAATTAGTAATTTGTCTTGCTAACTGCCAACAGGATTTTTTGCCATTTTTTCTGAGTAAGAAGTCTATGTGATCAAAAATTATTTGCTTCATTTGACTTTCATTTCAGCAAATCCAGCTCCAGTTTCTCTCTAGTCAGAATCTTAGTTTTTTTCTTGAAAACAAAACTTCAGTATGTAAGCCAGCCTTATAAATAGTGGGAGGGAATTTTCTGCAATAGCTATGGTTTGTTCATTTATCATGACACAAAATTTTGAGGTAGGTGTTTTTCTAAAAGCAGCCAAGCCAACCATAGACAAATATCCTATTGGTATTCCACAAAGCTATTAGGCCGGTTCTGTTCCAAAGACCATTGGGAGGTTGGTTTTTAAATTTTTATTTATATGACTTTACGGTGACCAGACTTTGGTGTTGAGCTGGATATGATCTTTATTACATTTTAATTACTTGTTTTATGTTTTTAACCCTGTTGTAAATCACTTGAAATCTCTGAAGTAGGTACCTAAATTTATATAAATTTTTTTTTTTTACAGTAGTACCTCTCAAATGTCAACATAGAGGAATCTAACTTTTCTCTATTTTAACAACCAATTGGAATAGTGGTTGAAATTTCCTTTTCAATGTTTTGGCAGATTAGGATATTTTCAACAGAAATTTCCTGTACAATTTTTTTCTTCTAAAGGCTACTAGGTGACTTTACTTAATAGAAGAAACAAAGCACAACAGCCTTCCAAAGAGATGAGATTCACTGGCTTCAATGCATAATAATGTTTAATAGCTGAAAGAGGAACTATCTTCATTAGGATTGCATTGACAGGGAACTTTGAAAACTGCCTCATACTTCTACTGCCTGACATGATGTCTATGAAAAGATAAGGTAGCTGTTCTTTTCTTCTCTGTGAGGAACAAAGTAGCTTCGGTAGTATGCAGATAAAATATACAGGTAGACAGCTTTAACCAAAGAGGGCCCATGAGGCATACAGATCACCCTGAAGAAAGGTGATAATTAGAAAGGATCACCAAGCGAGAATTTAATTTACACTCTGTAGAAATCTTTACTGTCTTGGAGAAGGTTTAATGTATTATGGCCTTTGGGATTTAACAAAGCAGAAAAAATACTTCTGCTGATCAGATGAAAAGCTGGAGTGAGATACTGAAAAGTTACTAGGCTTGACTAGCTTTATGCATATTTCCAACACATTTGTAGATTTCTAAAAAATAAAAAAAAATCTTACAGAAAGTTTACAATAGATGTTAGACTGATATGCACTACTTTATCCAAGTTTTTTTTTTCATTTGTAATTTCAATATTCACTCAAATCCTTTATTAGGCCAAACTGCAAAACAAAACAAAAATCTGAACAAATTATAGTAAAATAACCTGAATTTACCATTTTAAAACTAGCATTCAACCTTTAACACAGAATCCACAAATGCGCTTATAAAGAACAGCAACAGCAATACATAATAATCAGGAATGTTGCCAGTTTGTTTAGTCCCAGTATCAGCTGAAACAAGCAAACCATAGAGCCAGACAATACTGGACAAGAGGTAGCTTTTCAGTGGGGATATGCAAAATGTTCCATCCATTAACAGTTACATGCATGGAACATCTGAACTTGAGTGGTCCTAACACTCCTATTTTTGCTATTTTGGTCTGTGCATATAACAAAATGGGTCTGTTTTGTGCTGGGGCACTGACAAGAACTACAGGGAAGCAAGGCTTGTGAAAGTTTGGAGGGAGCTGGCTGACTGGTAGGATATCAGCAATGGCAGCTGAGGAAAGAAAAAGAGGAAAAATTCTGGGATGACTGTGGGGAGGAACAGCCTAGCCAGCCAAAACACAAACCTAATTTGAGTTAATTTAATTACATTTAAATAGAATCAAAATTATACATTAAGTATAGTTAATACAATTTTTTTTTAGATTTTATCTCACTTTTTTTTTCATATACAACTCAAGGCAGCAAACATACCTAATACTTCTTCCTCCTATTTTCCCCACAACAACAACCCTGTGAGGTGAGTTTGGAATGAGAGTGTGACTGGCCCAAAGTCACCCAAGCTGGTTTTCATGCCTAGGGAGGACTAGAACTCACAGTCTCCTGGTTTCTAGGCTAACACCTTACCACTATACCAGACTGGCTCTCTGATTTCCTGTGTAGTTTACAAAATTTTCCTTCTCACATTAGAAATTACAATACAGACAATTTTTGGAAGCGCTTTTAGCTCACACTCAAGGCTTTTGGAGACCGCATGTAGACTTGCAGCCTCAAATTGTGCAGCTCTGAGTAAAAGTGTAGATATTCTAGTACTACATATAATTTTGGCATTCAGCAAACCACTAGTCTCACTGAACTTTTTTTCTTGGAACAGCAATTTTATGAATATATCTATTTTCCCTTCAGTTCAAAGAGTTTAAAAAACAAAGCCAATGAAAGAAAATAATCTTACCAGATGTTGATAACAGTGTGGCCCACAAGGCTTATTATCTATTGCAGTTTCTGTATTTTTCCGTTTGTAAGTGTTAGGAGTTGCGTGGAATGCTACAAAGGATTTTAAAATAAGCAAAATAAATCTGGTAGATTTATCTAGGAGCATATTTGAAGTATAATAATAATGAACTTTCACTTAAACAAATCTTCTGCTAAGCAGCATGAAAATATCTTAATGTACAGGTAGTCCTCACTTAACAACCCATTCATGTAGTGATGGTTCAAACTTATGATGGTTCTGAAAACAATGACTTATGACCAGTCCTCACACTTACAACTGTTGCAGTGTCCCCTCAGTCACGTGATCACAATTTGGGCACATGGCAACTGATTTGCATTTATTTATTTATTTTTATCCCGCCTTTATAATTTTTATGATTACCTCAAGGCGGCAAACATACCAAATACTCCTTCCTCCACCTATTTTCCCCACAACAACATCCCTGTGAGGTGAGTTGGGCTGAGAGAGAGTGACTGGCCCAAAATCACCCAGCCGGCTTTCATGCCTAAATGATCATCACAGCATCCTGTGGTCATGTGATCACCATTTTCAACCTTCCCAGCTGGCTTCTGGCAAGCAAAAACAATGCGGAACCATGTGATTCGCTTAACCAGTTGGTTTGCTTAACACCTAAAGTGATTCACTTAACAACCACCACAAAAGAGGTCATAAAATTGGGTCAGATCACTTAATGACCACTTCACTTAGCAACTGAAATGCCGGTCACAACTGTGGTCATTAAGCGAGAACTATCTGTAATAAATCGCCAATACTCATGATGGAGCTACTTAGCAATATTGAAATAATACAGTGGGATGACTGAAAATTTCAGGTACAAATACCTCCAGTATGACTTTGTTATATTTCATTCTATAGCAATTCTCTTTAATAGCTGTATTACACTGACATAACCTTTGCACAAAAATTCCCCATAAACTTTATAAAAGGACAGCACTGGATGTTAGTCTTTTTGTGAATAGAAGCTATGCTTCATGATTATTAACTGAGAAATCTCAGCTAAAGTAGTTCAGAGGTAATATTAACAATTGAACATCAGCACTATTACTTTTCTAGACTGCCTTTCTGGAATAGTGGCATAGTTTTCAGATTATTTTGATCCTTTCTGGAAGGCAAATTTGAAAAACAATATTGTCTTTTAACTTCTATGCTCATTAAGAAATCGTGTAACTTGAAATACATGCAGATGACACTCAATTCTGTCTTTCTTTTTACTCCAATTCCAAGTTGCTAAAGACATACTGGCAGCTGTAATAAATAGGACACAGCTTATCAACTACACAATTTGCTGGTTCCTCTGAGTTAGCTTTGTTTTTGTTTAAACTTCCTCAACCTGGTGTCCTTCAGTTGTATGGTCTTCAATTCCGCATTATGCTTTACTTTGCTAGCCTTTTTACTTACAAGAAGCACCCAAAAAATAAAGCTTTCTTAAATCAGTGTATCAATTAGCTAGCACATTGAAAAATTCCACTTCATATAACTTCCCAGATAAGTCATTACATTACGTATGGAGTTAAGCGGCCACCACATACCAAAATGCCTTGCCCCAAAACCAAAGGATGGAAATAATTTCAGCAAAAAGACTAAGTTCTCATATTCATATTTCATACATAGAAAAATTGGGATCATTAAAAAATGAAACTAAACACCAATAAAGTCATTCTATTGGCTATATAGAACAAAGAAGAAAGAGCACGAAAGTGAAAAAACAAAAACCCTTATTTGGACTCTAGTGCTCATGAATGTAACAGGTGTAAACCAGCCAGAATGGAATATTTCAACTTTTTTTCCTGCTGATAAAGATATTTAAAACTGTTTTTACACTTACGATGTAAGAAGCAATCGTATTTGAAACACCGTCTACAAAAAAGAGTATGAAAGGAGTGTAGACTCTGCTCCCTCTGAACAGATTTGGCATTTGGTCCATCTATGTTTGGTGTGCACTCAGGAGGAAGAGCTCCTGGAAGCTGTTGTTCAGTAAGTTCTTTGTATCTACAGAAGAAGTAAATACGACTGCTATTTTATGTGTTTAAAAAGTGGGTTTTATGGTACTTTTAGGAAATACAGAGCATACCATCTCAGTTAAGTAATGCACACTAACATTAGCAAGAAGCCACATTTTAAACATTCTAATCTAGCTCAACCCAATAGCTTTTTGTAGCACATGGCCAAAGTACACTTTCATCCATTCGTGGATGGAAGACGTTATCTTGGTAATATGTCAGCACTGGCTATGAGCATTTCCTCCTGGTAACAGGACAGTAACAATGGAATTTTAAATTGATTTAAACATTGTCATTTGCAGGAATTTGTTGTATTTTTCCTAAAACAAATATATTATTTTAATTTAATTTCAAGATTGCTTTCCCTTGGTTTTAAATTTCACTACCTAGTATCTTTAAGCTTTGAAAACATTAAAACAGTTTAAAAATTTAATAGAAAGGGTTTGCTTTTAAATTAAAAGTAAGCTTGGTTTCAAGCTTAAGCTGTAAATTCTCCTTGAAGGCTCTTTCTCAATGAAGTAAGACAGCACTTATTATGTATTTCTTGGATTTACAGCCCGCCTTTCCTCCAAGAGTTCAAGGGAGCTTGCATGGGGATCGCCATTTCATCCAATAGCAATCCTATGTGGTACATTAGGTCAAGAGAGTGACTCACTCTTAAGTCACCCAGTGAGTTTCATAGCTAAAAGTAGATTTGAAGTCTTAATCTAACACCTTAATCACTACACTAGACGGGCTCTTGATCTTACAAAGAGACAAAAAAACCAAAAACCAACTTATCCAAAATGTAACCACTTTCACAAAGTCAAATAGTATGCTCTTCCAACATCTGATCAATGTCAATAGGCTCAGACAACATGGAACACCAATCTAAGTTTACAAACTTAACAATCTCATTTAAACAGTTTTGTTAAGCTTCTCCCCATCCTACATTTTGTTATGACTCTTATGTCTAGTACATCACTTCTCCAGAAATGGAGATTCTGTTTTATATAACTTAAGAAATAACATCTTACTTTTCTTTCAATTCTTCTGCTGTACCCTTATCAGGAAACATTGAAGAAATGGCTTCAAATATCTTATCAGAAGGAAACTTCCGAGGTGGATGGCTCTCTTTCTCTATACAGAAACAAAGAGAAATCTGTAAAGATGCACCTCTTTAGCTAGGTGTCTAAAAGGAAGTGATCTTATTATCTGAATTTTAATTGCTTTTATCTTTTGCATTTGGATTTTTGTTCATATATGTGTGCTGCTTTAATTGAAAAGGCAAGAGAGAAAAAGGGAAAAGAAAAAAAAGAAAAAGAAATTGCAGTTAAATGCAATCTGAGACAGGCTCAGAAGAGACTAAAAAAACTTATTTAGCTAGAACTGTGGCAGCAAGGCTTCAGCACACTGAAATATTAAGCCAGTTCAATTATTTAAGTAATTGGAAGAGAAGAGATTGGTAAGGACTATAAGATCTGATTATTGGAGTTTTACCATTCCAGAGGGAGATACATTTTGTGGAGGTCTCTTTTCCATCTTTGTGTGCCTCAGGTTGTGGGCACTGTGTTGATGGACTGAACCCTGCAGACGTTATATGAGCAGTGATGTTCCTGCAAGCTGCAGTGAGCTACCACTGTCACTAGAGCAACTGGTTAGAACTGAAACTGGGAGAATGGAGCCTTGTAGAGGGCTTAGCTCTTTGATAGGCTACAAGAACTGACTCCAAGAACTTGTTGTGATGTTGCTATGGCTGGCAAAAGCAAAGATTATTTCATTGCCAGAGGAATTCAGCATTGAACGGCAGAAGTGGAAGATAACCATGCTACTGCATCTAACAGAAAGTAAGAGGGGAGTCAGGGACAGAGGCTGACAGCATCTTTTCTACCTAGGAATCCAGGAAGTGCAGTAGTGGGTACCACATGCCTCAAGCAAGATGTTGCTATAAAGAGATAGTATTGTTGGGCTGAAGAGCCCAGCAGTTAATAGATAGATACCGTGGAGGCCTGGCTTTCAAAGCCCTGGGCTCCTTGTAGACTCACTTGGGAAGTCCCAGTTATATGGTGGCCATTACAGAAGAGAGAATTGAAATGCTGTGTTTATCTTTGTTTCTGGCTCAGCTGCCTCAGTCCTGGATCCTATGTGAATGGATGCTTAGTGACTTTAGCCTCAATAAGCTAATAGTAAACAGAAAATTCATTTTTAATATCCATCCATTACTGGATAAACAGGGAAGCCTGGCATATATTACCAAAATTTGCCCATCCAGGTGTTAGCTCTTGCAGCAAGCTCAACACCAAAACCAGAGGTAAGGGGCATAGCATTGATCCTAAGGGACAGCTTAGCTGGGATCAGACACCTTGCCCTTTGAGTGGCAGGGTGTGAATCCCTGTGTTATCAGCCTATCACACTCTTAATCTATAAAACAGGTCAAAAGAAAGATTGTAGAAATTATTGCCCAATCAGCCTTGTGAATAGTAAGCAAAACATTTGGCAAACACTTATATTAGAAACTCTATGCCTGTATAGAAGATAATACTACAGGAGAGGAACAGGCAGGGTTTAGGCAAGGTAGATCTCCTGTGGATCAAGCAATGGTTTTCACATTAGTTGTTGGAGACATACATCCATATCTTTAAATCCATTTCATGTAGCCTCTGGAGACCTAAAACTGGCCTTTGATTCAATCGCCAGAGATTATCTATGGAAGACCCTGATGGCCACTATCACAGACAAAAGATTCTTGCTATTGACATATAAACTTCATAGCAACACCAACATGAGAATTAGATGGGCTTCCCATGGCAAATTACCTGATCCAATTTCTATAACATGGGGAATAAAAAAAAAGAATGTCTCCTTGCTCCATTATTACTCAAATTCTATAGAAATAAAATTGTATAACATCTTAATTTTTTTAAAAAAAATAGTTCCAATCCCCCTAAGATAGCTGAGAGGCATATTTGGGTATTTTTGTATGGCTATGATAATACCCATTCTGTCATGTTTGACTATAGGGCTAAAAGCATTAAACACTCTTGTGCAATATTGGAAAGATTAGAAAACAAAGCTTTTGTTGTTGTTCTTTTGTTTTGTGGCAGCTGTTCACTGTAGAATCATAGAGTTTTTAGAATTTGTTGAATGACTATAGTCAAAGGATTCACCAAACTATAATAAAGAGTGAAAAAAATGAGACTATTAATACCTATTGAGCAGGTCTTTTTTTTTAATTACTAAGGGAAAATGCTCCACTCACCTGGATGAGAAATGCCTCTGTATCACACATGGTACAAAGAGGTGCTGCAGCTATTTTAACCTCTCTATATCATAGGAGGGCAATTCATCCCTACTGCACTGATATTCTTTGAGGCAAAAGTAGCAATACAAATTGGTCCCTGCTCCAACTTTGTTTCAGCAGACAGTACAACCAAGATGTTTGAGACCAATTTTGCAAGTCCCCAAATGTGTTTCTAATGTAATTCTAAGATTGGAACTGGGAGCTACAAGAATTGGGAGTTAAGAGTGGAGGCCCAGATCTGGAATTTTAATAACTGGCCTGGTTGCCTTAAAAACAAGAGACAGTTTCTACTCTTCATGGAAGGCAGGTGTTAAGAGATAAACTGGGTCTTCATGGTCTTTCCTGAGATGCTCTGCAATTGCAGGAAATGAGCAAGTTGAAAAAGTTGTGAAACAAAGGACTCTGGATAGAGAATGACTGCAGGTGATTAGTGTGGGCCCAAGGTGACTTAAACTGTGAGTTAGGGTTAGGGTTTAAATACACTGCTTCCTGGTGGTCAGGTAATGCATAAAAACAATGCATTACTGATAGCCCCAGAATTTTTTCAGGTCAAACAAATCTTCTTTTAATGGGTTTCAGAAATCAGTATTAATTCATGAGATGAGAGGGACTGAAGACGGGATTTATTTATTTTTTTTGGTAATGGCACCTATACTCTAGAACAGGGTTTTTCAAACTGTGTTCTGTGGAACCCTAGGGTTCCATGAGAAGTTGATGGGGTTCCACAAGAGTATCTTTAATTAAGGTTAAAACAAACAAACAAAAAATTCCTTAATTTCAGTCAATCTTCTATCACTAGAGCTTTACCTCTTGATTAGAGGTGATGTCCTAACAGCCAGGAACCACGCTAAGACAAGGAATAGGTCTCTAGTGTTTATTACTGCTACATTAGACAGAAAATCCTAACAAACTGAAGAAGCATGGGAAAAACCCAGACAGATAAACCCCAAAAGTTAAGGTGGGTCTGATCTGTGTCTCTTTGAATGGCTGCTCTCTCCTCAGTACTATGCATGCGTTTTCCCCCCTGGATAGGGGCCCCCTCATGCTCACCATCAGTACTCATGACAGGTAAACACACTAGAGCTTTACCTCTTGATTAGGGTTCCAGAATTTCGTTTTAAACTAACAGTTTCCATGGCCTTGAAAAAGTGTGAAAACATCTGCTTTAGAATAGCCTCTTCCTGGAAGCTAGATTAACCCCTTCTGTCACAGCCTTCCTGAAATTGATGAAAAAAGAGCTTTTCTGAAGGAATGACTGGGATGTCACCATCTATCTTTTGCTGGTTGCTGCTTTTTTCATTTAAATTATTATTGTATTGTTTGCTTTTCAGTTGTTAACCACTGACAGAACTTGGAGGTGAAGTTGGTATAAATTTAGCAAATAGATAAAATGTAAAATAGGCAGGAAAGCAAGCAGATTTTGAGAAAAAAGCTGCACAATAACCCCAATCTATGAGGGGTATACATCTATGAGGGGTATACATCTTCCTTACTTGAGTTTTCAATCTAGAGAAACAGAGCAGTTACTATGCCATGCCCTCATACTGGAAGTTCTAGCACCCCTGTGGGAGACTATTTCAATATATATTTCCATGGTTTTTATACATTACTTGACCTCCAGGTGTGTAATATGTGGTAAAAACCACAGAAATAGATAGTTGATATATCTCCTGTCCCACCAACCTTGACTACATCAAGGCAATTATAAAGCTAGGTGCACTTTATAAAGCACTATGAGTTTAATCCCCAGCACAGTTTTGGACCATATAAAATCTATACTAATTATAACAGCTGCATGTGCATGATGAGTCCCAATAAAGATGAAACCAATTGTACACTGCCTCCTAGTGGTCAAGTGATGTGTGAAAACAATAACCTCCAAATTTTTTCAGGTCAAAGCAAGCTTCTTTTGATGAGTTTCAGAGATCGGTATTAATTCATTCTTATTAATTCATCTAAATTAGCATTAGTTTTTCCCTGCCCTAGAATTTAGAGAAGTGTAGAAAATGCTACACTTTTCTTTAAAAATCCAGAACAAAGAAGCTACCAGGAAGAAGCTGCTGGTGAATTGGTGTGTGTTAAGAGATGCATTGAGGAGAGTGGGAAACTGGAAATGCCCTGAGACTCAACAAAGAAATAATAACCAGTGGAGCTGGTATGAAGGAAAGCTGTAACTGAACACTGCAGGGAAAAGAGAATGGGCCTTTTAGCTGTATTCTAAGCAAGCAAGTTGACAGTGATGACATCCCCTACCCAAACTAAAATTTTTGCTCTTCAGTGGTAAATATTGTTGGTAAAGCATCTGTTATCCAGGATTTAACCCTGGATTAAAGTGCTGATGTGGGATGTATCACAAAGGCCTGGCTGAGAGAAATCAACAACACCATCTCTCCCAGCAGTGTCTGCTATATTACTGTATGGTGCAATAGGCTAGATGGAAAGGTAAAGTGGTTGTGGTCTATAGGAATTCCAACTTGCTGACTTGCTAGATAGACACAATATCCAAACCCTTTTGCACTACCTTCTCTTGCACGCCCAATGTAACAGGCTCCTCCAAAGATAACACCTTGTTTAGAAAGTTTCCTTTCAACATACTGCATCAAATAATCATAGAAATATAGGTGCAGTAATGCAAAGTTAGCATTATTTTATTTAACCAGGAGGTGGGAGCATGTACACACAAATTAAATAATTGCATTGAGATTGCTAAGCCCCCTTCTTTTGGACTGTTTCCACCTGTCCTTTGTTTTTCTAACATTCAGACTTGCTATTATGTTCTTCTTTCATTGGCTATGTGAGTAACAACTCTCCATTATTCCAGCTTGTACTGGCTACACACATGCATCAGGCAACATACTCAATTTGGTATTCCGTTCATGGAGACATGGTGACTTCTGCTGATATCCATGTAGCTTTCTTGGCAACAATATGGAAGTGGCTTATCGTTGCCTTCTTCTGAGATGTTTTTTTCAACTTACCAGACTAGCTCTGACATAACCTGGGAATCTCCCATTCAAGTATTAAACAATCTGGCCTTGCTTAGCTTTCTGAGATCAGCCACAATCCTCTCCATATTGCTATGTATTGGCCTGTCCATCTTTAAGTACTTTTGAAATAATGATAACCATAATATTGTGTTGTGCATGATTAATGTTCCACAAACATTAATCATCACTCAATATTATAAAAATCAAAGGGTGGTGCTTGCTGGCATTCAGCTTTAGATAATGCTTTTAAGAATTTTTTTCTCAAGACATATAACTGAAAGTATGTATTTTGATTATCAGACTTTCCTTGTTTAGTAAGGCCAGCATACTACAAAGATCTCTAAATCCTACTAACATACCCATTCTGTTGGTCTCCTGAGTTTTCTGTTTTTCATTTCTCCCATCAAGATTGTCGTCATCATCATCATCGTCATCATCGTCATCGTCATCACTGTACTGACCAAGTGCATTGACTAGCTCCACAAATATTTCATCATTGATAAATCCACACTCTGAAAATTAAGCATAAACAAACTCCTGGTGAGGCGCATATTTATTACAAGGCTGTAAGGAAATCCAGTCTATCATACAGAAAAAGACAAAGCAATTTCTTAAGCCTGAATCAAAATAAACACTTAAATGAGAGTAAGTGCCACGGAGCTTACAACACACAGATCTATACTTATCCATGTAGAAATAAATGTATTAGTGAGACAACAGAGTAATTCTCATGAGAAATTTTTCAATTTTGTAGTTACTGCTCAATACTATTCATTCCATTCTTTTATTTATTTTATTGTTTTATTTTATTGTCAAGTAAGAATTGAAAGATCTGTACAAGACTTAGACTTAGACAACAGCCTAAAATCCTTTATTTATTAAGGAAACTTAAGGCTTTTATGAATAATAGTTATGAACAAAATATTTAGTACAATGAACACGCATATTATTGCATTAAACTCAGTGTCAAAAAGTGGCATCAATATAACCAAGTAGGTTTCCTGTACTGTGCAGGTGAAACTATCCATCTGTAAAGAGAGGATACAAAAATGGAATCAGAAAGAATGGAAATCACATTCACATTTGATGCAATGAATGCTTTCTCAGAAACAATGCATATTATATTTAACAGACAGACCATATCAACTACCAGAAGCAAATGCTTTACAAAAAGGCACAGCATAACTTACCTCTATCTCCATGGACTTTTCCATCATAGTTTTTGATTAGTTCTTCAATAAATGTTCCATCCTGATCAAGCACTTCATCACCCATATAAGGAATGTTATGTAAAACTGTCTCATCCTCTACCTAAAAAAAAAGAGAAATATGACAAAGTAAAGCATTTTGCTTCTGTGAACAAAGGTAAAGAGCTGTAGATATTTCAATCCCTTACGCAGTAACACAGGACAACCTACAGTGCATTAATATCTTAGCTGATCTGCAGAAAAATTGCATCACAGATTGAATGAAGGTTATTTGCCAGGGGCTGGATAGATAAATGTCAGTATACTGTGGCCTTCTGAGTAATCAGAGAACAAGGGTCAAAAATTGTTTTTAAACCACAATGCCAAAAAAAGAATATCAACTTGATCAATATTAGATATAAATACTTTGGACTTCAGAACTAATTTTCCTCCTCCACCCTAACCTTTGCACTCAATTTCTTTTATGTATATATTTTTAAATTGCTTGATGGCAGGGTTTTTCTCTCTTTAAGATTTCAGTTGCTCTGAGAGACATTGTCTGAAAACAGCTATTCTGCCCTACAAACTACCATTGACAACAACTTAATGCAACATACTAATCCATATTTCTTATCAGTGCAGCAGCTGTCATATTCTCAAGGCTCTCTCCCTCTTCCTCTCTCAGAAAGGCTGTTAAATTAGAAACAAAAAGATTCAACGTAATCTCCTATGTAGCTCTTTAAAAATGGGTGACAGGTCATATAAGATTAAGGAACTTAAGATTTGGTGTGATGGTTTATCAAACAATGGATGAGGGTTAATTTAGGTTCAGTGCCATCTGACTTCTCCTCTAATTCTATCCAATAGCTGAGGACTGAAGAATCTCAGGGATGCACAATTTTTTTCTGGGCTACAGGTTGCAGTTAACATTTGAGTGGTTTGCTGGAGGCCAGATCCAAAAAATTAAGGCGGGGCCAGGAAAAAAGATTACATATGATTTCGTTTATTTCCTTTAAGTAAATGTAGTTAATAAATTTACTTTCATGTTTTTATAGTTTTCCTCTTCTGTCACATTAACAGGTACTTTTTTGGTAACAGCTTCTGGAATTATTGGAGCTGTACCCAATACCTTGGAAGAAGGTTGTTTTAGAAATTATTCTGCTATGAAAATACCTTTCATTGGAATATATTTTATAAAATAAACAATAATTTAGTTATACAATGCCCCATCAAAGCTAGCAGAAATAGACAACTACTGTGAAAAGTGCAGCCAGACAATGCTCTTGGAGAGATATACACAGGTCAAAGCCATTCTGTGTTACAATGAAAAGAATTCTATGATAGCATAATTATGTAAATTACATTGGTCACATATACAATCTAGAGAAGCAGCAATTCATGTAATGACATTTCCCTGTGAGTGTAAGTATGCGCCTGTGGACTTATGAGAACTACTAGTAAATTTGAACCTTCCCTATGATTAATTATTTTTGTAGGTGGATCGGCTATATAGTCACATAATCATATAACAATCTATATAACACGTTTTATATCAGTAGTATTTATGTTAAGTCAACCATACAGATGGCAACACATCTATGCTCTGGTCCAAAGCCTGAATAAATGAGGAAGGCTGGAGAAAGACCTGGTGACCTATTCTAATATCAACACCAACAATTTATGGAAATGTTGTTCTCAAAGAAAAGCTCAAGCATGTACTGGAAAGGGGAACCCCCAGTTTAGAAAGTATCAAATATGCTGCAGAAATGCAAAGACATGCTACAAGTAGTTTAGGAAAATATGATGCAGAAAGCAAAACCCTCTTGGAAGAAAATGAACAAGAATGGCACGAGGAACATATGAAATGTAATCATGGGAAGCTGGATATCATCAAGAAAGACATTACGAAGACCAAATAGACTTATTGGCATTAGTGAGATCAACTGGACTGGAAACGGCTGCTTTCAATCAGACAAGTTTGCAATATACCATTCCAGAAATAACATCAGAAGGATTGAATAGCACTGATAACAAACAAAAAAATCACCTAATCAACTGAAAGCTTTTGAGCAGTAAATTACAGAATAATGTATTCTGTATTATTATATTATTCGAATCTAAACTAAACCTGTGAATGTCACAATTTTCTAAATGTATGCACTAACAACAGATGTATCCAAAAAACTAGAACAGTTCTGTGCTGACATTTAAGAAGCCCTACAACAAACACTGAAAACAGATATAGTATATACCTCATGGGAGAGTTCAATGATGAAACTGGAGACAAAAAAGAAACAGAAATTGGCAACTTTGATTTAGGAGAAAAAAATGAAGGAGATAACCACTTGTATAGTTCTGTCAAGAAAATCAGATGAGGATCACCAATATACACTTTATTCAATCCAAACCCCACTTGTACACATGGACATCTCCAAAAGTACGACAATCAAATTGATTATATCTTGTACAGCTAATTGTGTTTTCTTATGGAAAACACAGCTACCACTGTTAAAACTTTACCTGGTGCAGACTGTGGCTCAGATCATCAACTACTTGTAGTCAAGTAGTTGTAGCCAAAGTCCATTTCAAATTCAAATTCTGCAACATCAAAAAGAACACAACGACCAGAAAATATCTCAACAAAATTTCATCTCTACATGCAGTTGAAGTAAATAACAGATTCAAATTACTTAACTTCATAGAAAAGTAACCAGATAAATTATGGGGAAAAAGTGAAAAACGTATCAATAAAATACCCCATGCAAAAGAACTGCTGAAAACAAGCAAATAGTTGTCTGAAGATCCCATGCAAATTGCTGAATAGAGAAGGAAAGCTAAAGCTATGGGCAACAAAGATGAAGTGTGGTGGCTAAATGTGGAATTGCATTATAAAGTTAGAAAAAAAGAAAGAAAATTACTAGAATAAGCATTGCAAAGAAATGAAGAGAAGAAACCAAAAAGGACATAAATTTTTGTCCTAAAAAAATCTCAGACACCATTCACTGTGCACACACAAAAAAACCAAAGATGGAGAGGAACTAAATGATCGAAAACGAATCAAAATAAAGGGATAAACTGAGAAATTGTATACAATTTTTGTTGTTCAACCATGTAACCAAAATCTGAAGCAGAGCTACATATATTGGAGGACAAAGTAACACCGACACTGAAACCAATAGCATTCCATCAGCCCTGGAACCAATAGCATTCCATCAGAATTCCTTAAATCAACACAAATAGCAGTAATTAAAAAACCATGTCAAAAAATGGGACACCAGTAGGTGGCCAAACGACTGCAAAAGGACAGCATTCATCTTAACCCCAAAGAAGAGTGACACACAAATCTGCTCAACTACTGCACAATAGCCCTGATATAAAATGCTAGCAAAATGCTGAAAATCATACAGTATCAACTGGGCCCAGTCATAGAAAAGGAGCTGCTCATGGTACATTTGGAAGAGGCACTTAAGACCACATTGCAAACGTTCAATGGATCATGGAACAAGGGCACGAAATTCAAAAGAATAGATATTTATGTGTCATTGGATTTAGCAAAGCCTTTGATTGCACTGAACATGAAAAATTACGAAAAAAACTGAAAGAAATGGGCATTCCACAACATCTAAATTATTTAATAAAATCACTGTAAAACTAAGAAGGAAAACTAGAAACAGGGACTGGTTCAAGAGTGGAACAGGTGTGTAGCAGGGCTGTATTCTATCATCACTTCTATTTAATTTATAGAGAGAGAGACAGTGTTGATGAATCTTATATATAGAGGCAGTGTTGATGATCCTAAGACAAATCTTAGATGAATCAGAAACTGGAATTAAGATTGGTGGCAGAAATATTAACAGTCTAGACGGGGTCCCCAACCCCTGGACCAGTACCGGTCCGTGGGCTGTTAGGAACCGGGCCGCACAGCAGGAGGTGAGCGGCAGGTGAGTGAGCGAATTAACAGCCTGAGTATTTACAGCCGCTCCCCATCGCTCACATTACTGAGTTCCACCTCCTGTCAGAGAAAGCAAGCCCATTGGCTGCTATCTCCAAATGGCACAAAGAAAAAAGAATAAAAGGTCAGGAAAAAGAGGAAGCGCTTGAATCATCCCGAAACCATCTCCCCCCACCCACCCCGGTCCATGGAAAAATTGTCTTCCACAAAACCGGACCCTGGTGCCAAAAAGGTTGGGAACCACTGGTCTAGGATATGCAAATGACACCACTCTACTGTCAGAAAATGAAGAGGCTATAAAACAACTTATCCCAAAAGTCAAAGCAGAAAGGGAAAAGGCTGGATTGAATTTAAATATTAAGGTGCTGACAGCAAGATAAAAATCAGCAACAAAAAACTGAATTAGTTGAGGACTTATTTTCAGTTCCAAAATTGACCAAACAGGAGATATTAGACCTGAAATTAAATGTAGAATATTACTTGGGTGCACTGCAATGACTAGTATGAAGATTAGTATTTTTTTTTTCTATAGCTGCCTAAATCGGTGAAAGTTGGACAATGATAAAAGCAGGTGAAAGAAAACTAAGTCCTTTTGAATTATGGGTTTGGAGACAGTTCCTGCACATACCTTGGACAGCAAAAATAATGAACAAGATTTTAGACTGCATCAAGCCAGAAATATTATTGAAAGCCAAGATTACCAAGTTAAGGCCAGCCTTATTTTAGTCACATCGTGTCATGTCATCATATTCCTCAGAAAAATCAGTTATGCTAGGAAAGGTTGGAGGTGCTAGAAAACAAGGCTGGCAAGGAAAATGCTGTATGGACACATCACGGTTTAAACCTAGAAACAGTAAATGAAGTTGTAAAACGTAAGAAAGAATGGAGAGAACTAATCTAAAAAAGTCTTTGAAAGTTGAATGTGACTGGACAGACGAAAGAGAGAGTACTTAAGTGAATAATCATGTTAATTAAAAATAGTAATAAAAATATATGATATTAAGGCTAATACTAATAGATGTTCTAAAAATATTTGTTATGGAAAATATTAATATTTAACTGGCAATGTTAAAGGCTTTTTGTGACTGTGTGATTTTTGTATTACTAATTTTATATAAAAAGTCCAAAGATGTAGACAGAGGGATACATTCAGTGTGTGGGTTTGGCCTAAATAAATAAATAAATAAACAAAGCATCCATTTTGGAGACAGTGATGGCAAACCTTTTGGGCTCAGCAAAACAAAAATTCAGAAAATGCCTAACTTGATTCTGCTGGCATGTCACTCCACCCCCAAACAAAAGCGAAACAATTCTTTACATATTCATTTATTTTAAAAAAAATACAATACAATCATGTGTGGTGCTATTATATAAAGAAACATTTCTTTAGTAACTCAGACAGGGAGAATAGTTGTTGTCAAGTGTTGGAGAACGCTTGCGTGCCACCCAAAATGTCGTGGTGTGTCACCTTTGATACGCATGTCATACGTTTGCCATCACTGGTATAGCTTTATAAATCATATGTGGTAGTGAAAAATCCAAGTACTCAAACTAGATGCCAACTCTGATTATTTATTGGTTAAAGTTAAAGCAGGGAATAAAGATCAATTCAGTGGACAGTTTATAGATAAAAATAAAATATGCCATGAATATGGCAAGGATACTTGAACTTCCACACTAAAATAATTGAGATGGCAAAGCTATCCTACAGGCATAGGGAAGGGAAAGAAAAATAGAAGCTGCAACAAGGAACCAACAAACCTAAATCCTCTTGGGCTCACATTTTCTCATCATTCCATGGTTAGCATACTTTTTTGGGATGTGTACTGGGAAAGAGAAACCTTTGAATCTGATACACAACACAGTTGCTAATAATTCCTACAATTCTTATTTCTTGAAATTGTGATTCCAATTTTATAAATATTTCCACATTAAGCTGATATATTTCCACATAGTTGAAGCACACGCTGTGGTCATAAATGCAGGCAGGCTGCCAAGCGCTTGAATTTTGATCATGTGACCACAGGGGTGCTGCAATGGCTGTAACTTTGAGGACCAGCTGTAACTACCATTTGTTCAGCACGGTCATACCTTCAAACAGTCACTGAACAAATGGTTGTTAAGTGAGGACTACATGTAGAATACACAATTAAAACTGCTGAACATTTATATTCATTAATGGCACACAGGAAAGGTGAATTTACAACATATTGTAAATCTGACATTCATATTTAGTATAATCCAGTGACTGTATTCTACAAAGTGTATTGATTTGCTGATTTTAATTTCACAAATTTTAGGGTCATAGTCACTTACCATAAAATTTTGCTGAAGGGGTGACCAAGAATACATTATGGGTACTGAGGCAACAGCATTCAGAGTTTTGAGAGGGATAACTTGTTTTGGAAAGTCTAAGTCACTGCTGACAGAACACTAAGAGAAAAGATAAGTTATATAACTAGTAGTAAATTGTTTTCAAACTAGATATAGCAGTAACAAAAAAATGATTTAAACGGAATATCAATCTTTTCAGTCTTTGAACAGTCTTAATTCACTAAGAAACATTAACAGATGTAAGTATGCTCAAACAGAACTATTTCTTTCACTCCAATGCAGAGCCTCTAATGTGTTTTTCATATATATGAAATAGCTATATAAATTATTTCTGCATATATAAAATGGTGGATGTTAATCAACTTCTAAGAAGTCAGGGATGATAAATATTTGTGTAATTCAGAGTTTAACTGAATTGTATATGCTATTTAAACCAATCTGTCTTCTGTAGAAGAGATGCCATAGTAAGAATTTCATAAATATCAAGTAGTTTTAAAGACGAGCCATATTTTGATGTGACAAAGGGCCAACTAACTCTGTGTAAACTAGGACACGGAAAAAGTTTTCATCATGTAAGTTCCTCCAAAGATTTCTCACCTCTCTGTCCAGTTCAGTCTTTTTTTTTTTTTGGTTAGGTAGCAGACAAGGTTTATAAACGGAGAAGGACTTTGTTAAGGCTTCTGTTTCTTCTCATACAATGGAGAAGAGAGTAAAAAGCCAGTTGCCTTATCACAATTACCAAGGGAGAAAACTGCCAAGTTGTACAATAAAGGGATCATGGGACTCCCAGAAGCCAATTCTATTATGTCAAAGCAAAAAAGTTGAAACTTTTTCTTTACCTGTTTTATGTGAAACTTAATTTTTTTTCTAGCTAAGAGATAGTACAAACAAAGAGGACACCTGAAAAGAAATGTTAAGGCTGGGGTGTTTTTTGTCTCAGGGCAGTGGAGACATGATCCAAGCTTGGGGGATGTTAACATCAGTCTCTTGCCATGGACAGATCATGCTCTCCTAGCTCTAGTGTTTTCTGTAGTTGCCCCCCACTGCAAGGAGGAAGGGCTTATTTGATTAGTCTGCTCCATGTGACTGATGGACCTAGTGGGGTCCCAGAGGGAACTTGGAATTGGTCCCAGAGCTCTGGAGCACAATCTTTCTGAGGTCTTAGTCTCAATTTGGAATGAGTGGGCGGTGATGGCCTTAGATTGGATTGTGTCTGTGCAGCCTCTATGTGATTGTGGATTATGCAGCTCTTTCTGGTCTTCAGAGAAACTCCAGGAGATGAAACAATACAAGAAACACCTAAAGTGCCACTGGAGGAAGACAAACAATGAATCTGACTGAGCACAGGTAATAGCCTTTCTTAGGCATTACCTTTAAGCCTTTAACCATTAAGAATGGTGAAGCAGGCTTACTTTCCCACTCATATTGCACCTGCAGATAGCCCTGTTTAGGGTGACCAGATCCCTTCTTGATATGGGAGTGGGTGGGGAACTCTTGCTGAGCCACTTTGAGGACTTCTCTAGGCATCTGTCAGAAGAAGTGGACATGGTCCTTGATGCAGTGAGTTCTGCCACCTGTGTTTTAGATCCATGTCCCTCCTTGTTGGTCAAGACTTCCCAGCAGGTGGCATGTAGTTAGTCCAAGTAGAAATTAATGCTTCTTTCCAGGAGAGGGTGGTTCCACCTGCCTTGAAGGAGGCAGTCATTTGCCATCAGATCATATTTGGATTCAACAGTGCTGGAAAATTTTCATTCAGTCTCTAGCCTTCTCTTTTTCTAGGGTATGTTGTTGAAAAGGTGATAAACACACAGCTTCAGAGGGTCCTGGAAGAAGCAGATTATTTGGACCCTTTTCATTTGGGATTCAGGCCAGGTTATGGCCTCAAGAAAGCATTGGTTGCACTTCTGGAAGACCTCTGAAGGGCTCCAGATGGGTGATACATCCATCCTTGTCTCCCTGGATATCCTGGTGGGCTTTTGATACCACTGATCATGGTATCCTTCTTGACCAGCTTAGGGGGTTAGGAGTGGGGAGGGCACTGTCCTGGGGTGGTTTCCTTCAGAGCTGGTTTCAGTCAGTGTTTAGGGGGAAGAAAGATCTAGCCCTAGGTTCCTCTTATGCAGGGTGCCTCAGGGTTCCACTCTGTAATGTAAATGGGAATGACCTTCGGAGATAAGGAGGACAGCTGCAGACTGCACAACCGGCATGTAAAAGATATCTCAGTCCACAGAAGGAGAGGAAGGGGTGTGGGAAGTGTTTCAGGAGGGACCCTCCCTAGTTTTCTGGAGAGTATAAGGAAAGGAGGGGAGAAATACTTTCAGTTTTGTAAGATTCTGTTAATGTAACCTTACAATGATAGAGCTAGTAGCTCTGGTCGTACTTCTTGTCTGGACTACCCAGCAAGACTAACATCTCTCACTGTATACTCCTAATTTCCTAATCTATATGAAATCTCTGGGGGAATTCATTTCTCGGCATGGGGTGAAATATCATCAGCATGCTGCTGATGTTCAGCTATACATCTCCACCCCTGCCCAGACAAGTGATGCCATCAAGGTGCTTAGCCAGTGCCAGGTGTTTATGAGGGTCTGAATGAGGAAGAATAGGCTGTGACTCAACCCTAGCAAGACTGAGCAGCTTTTTGTTTTTGGACCCTCTGGATCTGGAGATTTTTTAACCTTTTACCCTCAATACATTAGCACTCCCCACCCCCACAAAAGAAGAACACAATCTGAGAATCCTCCTAGACTCAAGGCTCTTGATTGAAGAGCAGTTGGCAGCCATACCTAGGGGGACTTTGCATAAATCTGTTTTATGGGCCAGTTGTGCCCATTCCTGGACTGGGAGGCTCACTATCACTCATTCCTTCCTCACTTCACAATTGGATTACTGCAATATGCTCTGTACAGCACTGCCCTTGAAAAACATCTGGAAGCTTCATCCAGTCCAGAATACAGTGGCACATGCAGTTCTGGGCACACCGAGGTTCATCCAGCTTACACCATGGTTGAACAAGCTGCACTGGCTCCCAGTATGCTTCTGGGTGCTATTCAAGTCCTGCCTGGCATAGGCCCGATTCCTTGCCGAACCATCTATTTCCGAGGGTGTGTGCCCGCCCCACCAAATTGGATAAGGCAAATGAGCTTCAGGTCCCTTCTGTTAAATAATGTTGTCTTGCAGGACCAAGAAGTTATGCCTTCTCTGTCTCAGTACCTGCCCTATGGAACAGCCTTCCCCCAGTATCTGGAGGGTCCTGATCTTCCTGGCCTTTGGGAAACCTGTGAAAATCTAGCTTTTCCTCCAGATGCTGGGTCAGGATGTTAGATTAGCCCAGTATAGGTGTGGTTTGTATGGTAAGTTGTTATACAGTGCCTTGGTTATTGTATTATGATAATTTTAATTCTGCTTTTTGCTTGGTTTATAGAGGTTTTATTATATTGGTTTTTGCTGATCGTTGTTATCCACCCAAAGTTCATATGTAAGATAGGCAGCCATATACATTTTCTAAATAAATAAATAAACTAACCCCTTTCTTCCATACAATTTTATTTAAATTAGTTGCCTGATTCAAGAGAATGGCGTTCCTAAGAACAATTTATAAGCACAGAATGTCATAAGTCATTATTTTGCAAAATAAATAAATAAATAAATAAAGCAAGCAAACCAATTTTCTTCCAGTAAAACAAAGACGTGTTGACAACTTTGTAACTGGATTTCTACAACACAGGTTAACCAACCTCCCTGGTCCCACGCAATGAGCTCACAGAAGTCATGATGTGTACAGGTTGTATCCGGCGTTGTTTCCATTCTTGATTTAAGATTTCCGTTCTTTCTTGTATCTTCTGACGATTACAATTAAACATGCTCTGGAAATAAATGTTAGAAACAGAGACTATACCCACACATATTTCTTGAATTATCTGGACTTCTAAAATAATGCCCACCTCACTATCAAAGATTAGTATTTTCACACAAGCATATCCACCAAGTTTCATATATGTTTATATACAGTCATAGAATTTAGTTTTAAAAATACACTATCTTTCATTCTTTCAGGTACCCAGTGGGAAACAGACTGTGGTTTCTCTGCTACTAATTGAGAAACAAAAAATCTTGCCCAGAATCTCAGTGATGCTGGAGACACTGACATTAACTGCCCCACTCCTGGCCATCCTTTGCAAGATCACTACTTCTTCCATTTGAAGTAGGAAATATCAATCTTATTAATGATTGATGGAGGATGGGTAGCTATAACTTCTCCCACAGTGATCCTGAGTGTGGCAGACAGTATACTCTTTTCCTTCATTTTGTAGTTCCCCTTGTTCATCAAAATATTTAAGACCTATTAAAATGTAACAACATTCAAAAATCTCAAAAATGGCTAATTAAACATAGAATCTAATGGCTTCAGACAAAACAAGAGGTCAACCAGTTTATTATATACATTTAATCAAAAGATCTGCCATCCATAACCATACACCAGAATGCCAATGCTACAGGGACTAAAATCAGAGAATTGCAATGTGACTGAAGGGTGTGGAGGTAAATATTTTGCACAACCCTTGTGTTTATGCTGTGATTATAATGTATGAATATAAGCTGGTGGGAATCCATGTTAATTATGATGGGATGGAAATGAAATGAAATCTTACAAGCTAGCATCTTTTACCAGCATCTTTCTTAGTCTGTGTTGCTGGTCTCTGATCCTGAGTTTTAGGTACAAATAGTTGGGAGAGGGAAAAAGAAGCTGTTCAGAGGAAAGACCTTAAAAGTTACTGTGTACATGCATAAGTGCTTTAAATACTACACACCATAAATGAAAACAGTTGAACAAAATATTTATTACTGAAAAATATTATTCTTATAGAATGGAGTTAAAGCAACAATTTAAAAAGATAAATCATTCTATTACACTCCCAGATCTGTACTTTTTTTCAGGCAACTGTTTTAATTATAATTTTCAGAATGCATTTAAAACTCTTGTATGGTGATTATATTCTGTATATAAACCTGTGTAGATCACATGTGATTTGATAATTAATTCAATTTGTGTCACCAAACTAAATCCCTGGATAGACTTAGAAGCAATCAATTTTACATGATTTGGAAAGTCAATTCTATTGGGAGATTTAACTGATTTGCCTTCAAACTGAATCTCCAAACTGAATTTTTGCATAGCTATATTTGGCAAGACACTGTGTTTTTAACTTACTCCATGCTTACAAGTAGTACCATTTGAAATAGGATCCCAAGAACTGTATTAATTCCACACACTCAAAAAACTGTTTAAGCTTATGTTTTCTCCAACAACAGCCTTTTCACACATAGCTAGCCAATTCAGAAACTAAAGAGAGTTTCAGTAGGAGTTTGCAAGATGCATGGCTGTTTCTACCTAAAGTCAAATATTGCAATCCTGGGCATTTTGGATTATAGCCATTCTGCTGTAAAAGTCCAAACTGTATGTTCAGAAAGATTAAAATTATGCACTCTGGATATATGTACATTATCTTTCTAGTAACAATACCAGAGTCTTTCTAAAAGAGACAAAAATATCATATAGAAAACAGCTAAATAGCCCATACCAGGAACAACTGCTAAGATAGCTTTATCTCATTATTGAATACTGTCATTGTGGCTTTTCTTCAGAATCAGCATGTATCAATAGGCAATATTTAGCTACAAAAGTAGCAAAAAACAAATAGAAATAATCTTTAGTTTGTATCATTGGAATAAGAAATTAGTTACCTTTACTTCATCTGCCCGTCTGAACCTCTTGAGCTGTCTAAGCCTCATATATTCTGATTTTACACGCTTCCTCCAAAAAATTGGTCCCTTCTCAGATTTCTTTCCTGTCTGACCCATAGTTATCCCTGAAAAGAATAAAATGTGGATGTAAAATCAAACACAATCAGCTTTCAGTGGCTGATGTACATGTATGCCATTGATTATATAATTAAGAATGTTTATATAATTAAGAAGAAACTCCTGTGTAAATTAGGTGATATGGGCATAACCCGTCTACAGTTGCCAGCACTCTTTTCCTCCTTAGAAGTTCAAATCAAACAATATAGTTCATATTCCCTCCAAAAACAGTTACTCCATTCTAAGGATACTGGATCCAAGAAGCTACATTAGTAGCCGGCAGCTTGTGATAGCTATTTGTAATTTCCAATACTATCGACAGGTGAGTCATTTACACTCTTGCTATGAGAAAAGGCTGCCTAAGCTTGCTATTATTAAATGTGGGTAGAATGGTAGTAAAAAGCTGCAGCTTCTGGTCATGACGAATAATTCAAACATCTCATTAATCATAAATATATTTATAGCTGTCATAGGTGGGGGGGCAGGGAGGAGTAAAAGCAGCTGTCATGGACATAAATTCTCACTCTGAGAGATGAGTATTACCTCATTAATAAGGCCTCCAGCTAATTTTACCTGAATTTCACATTTAGAAATCATTTTAAGATATATTTTTTCTGTGATGATGTATTATGAATTGCCTTGAAGTCCTATGTTAGCTAGAAATGTGTACAAGTTTTTTTTCTTTTTTCAGCAAAGGGATGTCAATTATAGACATTAAAACATTGACTAGGTATGCTTTTTCAGTGTAGTCACTATGAAGTATAAACATATTAAGTACAATACATTAATCCTCTATCAGGGTGAAGTATCAGAGTCACGTTTATTTGAAGCCACGTAAACAAAGTATCTGACACAATGATGAACACCATTTTCAAGTGTTAATAGAAAGTTCCCTGTTCTATTACATTAGTTACATGAGACATCAGAAACAACCAATAAAATTAATTATAAAAACAACATGGAAGATAACACACCCCATAATAAGTTTCATTTTTTAAAACCTATACATAATTGCTTTTCATCACCAAGAATGAAGTACACATGGCTTTAGAATCACTTCTGCTGCGAAGTAGAGGGAAGGGAAAGATGCTTTTGAAGGTTTGTTGCTGCTCTGAGTTAACTTCTCTTTTTGTAATGCCTTAACAGAATCTCTCTTTCTTTCCCTTCCTTTCTTTGCTATTACCTTTTTCCATGTCTTCCTCATTTCTATCCAGTTTTGTTCCCTTTTCCCAGTGCATATCCACCCATTATACTAATTTCCACCCTGTTTCTTTCCTTACTATTTTCTGCTGTTATTCCAAGAGAGAATAATATGTAAATGTGTCTGTGTTACAGTACAGGTAGTCCTTGCTTAACAACCATTGTTTAGTGACAGTTCAGACTTATGACAGTGCTGGAAAAAACAACGTATGACCGGTTCTCACACTTAAGATCATTGCAGCATCCCCACAGTCATGTGATAACGATTTGGGTGCTTGGCAACAGGTTTGCATTTATGACCATCCGAACTACCTGTATGTCTAGTAAAAAATGGAGATAATAATTCCTGGCGAGTATCTACATAGAGAAGACAATACAAAATGACATGTTTCATCATTTCAATTACTTCTCTGCTACATGGGCACAGTCTTTGTTCGAAAGGGATGTTTCGGTATCTTCCTTCAATAATAGCTGTTGGAAGGGCATTGAATCTAGCCAAAGATAAGGAGCTTCTAAAATTCGGAATCTAATAAACTATAGCCATATACTGATTAAAAGGTCTTAAATTAAAAAATGAATACATAAACTTTTGTTACATTCATATGATTGTGGAACATTTCTACAGGTAGTTCTCATTTAACGACTGCCTCAGACAGCAGCCACTCAGAGTTACAACAGTGATGAAAAAGTAACTTCGTGACCAATCCTCACATTACAACCTCTGCAGGTCTGTAAAGCAAAGAAAAGCTAAAGTAAGAACATAAGCACACTTGAGGTTTCATTTAACGACCACTTTAACAACTGAGTTGTCAGTCTAAATTGAGGTTGCTAAACAAGGACTACCTGTATAATATGAACACACACAATGTATATATATATATTTAAATGGCTTATATCATTTAATTTACTCAAGTGTAGTAAGATGTTTGGTGCCTTTTTACTGATGCATCAATTTTAGCATTAAACCCATCCCATAAAATAAGTGTAGGAATATAGTATGCTCTAAAAATTACGTCCAAGGTACAGTTATGGATATTATTTTCTTGAACAGGACTTGGAGGATAAGACACCTTTTTTGACAATATGAATGTTTAGTACAAATAACACTCTTAGAAGAATAGCTGCCTGGTAAGGTTCCAGTACCAACGTAAGATTATCCATTTACTGTAGTGGCTAAGTTGCTGGCTAGAAACCAGAAGACAGTGAGGCTTAGGCATGAAAGTCAGCTGGGTTGTGGGAAAATAGGATGTGGGAACATTAGATATTTATGTCACCTTGAGTTGACCAATAATAAAGATGGGGCAAAAAAATCAAATAAATAAATAAATAAAAGTTTGGATAATCTTGTTGTGACTACAGGCATTTAAAGGTTTATAGCTTTAGCATATGTTCTTAAAAGCTTTCACTGAATCAGTCTTTTAAAAAATCCTTAAGTCAATTATTAAATATTTCCACTAAATTGTATTATCATTTTGGAACTATTAAGCTGGCTGGGTGACCTTGAGCTAGTCATTCTTTCAGCCCAACTCACCTCACAGGCTTGTTGTGGGGAAAATAGTAGGAAGGAGTAATAGGGATGTTCCCCGCCTTGAGTTATTTATAAAAATAATAAAGGCAGGATAGAAAATAAATAAATAATTCAAAAATGATGACAAAATTAATTACACTTTTTTATAAACAAATAATATATTAATATATTATGTGGCTTTGGATTTTGGGGCCACCTGGATCTAGGAATTTACCATCTTTGGTTCTGGATGGAGTTGCATTTCCCCAGACAGACCCAGTGCGCAATCTAGGGCTCCTTCTGGATTCAAGACTCCTGCTCAAAGAGCAGGTGCCAATTGTGGCTAGGAGAGCCTTTGCACAGCTTCAAGTTGTGCACCAGTTGCACCCATTCCTGGATCAGGAGGCTCTACGCTCAGTCAGTCATGCCCTGGTCACCTCCCATACCGATTACTGTAACGCGCTCTACACGGGGCTGCCCTTGAAGAGTATTCAGAAGCTTCAGTTGGTGCAAAATGCAACAGCACGGATAGTTATGTGTACACCTAGGTCTGCACACATCACACCTGCTCCTTAGAGCTCCACAAACTGCACTGGTTACCAATTTGCTTCTGGGTCCAATTCAAGGTGCTGGTGATAACCTATAAAGCCCTACATAGCATTGATCCAGGTTATTTGAGGGACCGCCTTTCCCAAGTAACATCTACCCATCCCATCAGTTCCAGCAGAAGAGGCTTGTTGTGGGTTTTATCCACTAGAGAGAGAATGTCATCTGGTGGGACCCAGGAGGAGGGCCTTTTCTGCTGCTGCACCCACCCCATCATTCCCCCGGTGGTCAGGCTGATCCCAACCTTGATGGCCTTCCGAAAGGGCCTGAAGACCTGGCTTTGCCATCTGGCCTGGGGATCTGAGAGTGGTGCGGAGCCCATAAATGGCTGCATTGTTTCTGAATGGCTGTGTTCTCCCAGTGATCATACTGTATGTCTTTAACTGTTTAATTGTTTTTAATGTTTCTACTGTTTGTGTGGCTGTTTTATTTTTTGATTTTTTTGGTACTGTTTACGTTTTAATTGTAAGCTGTCCAGAGTCACAAATGTGAGGTGGGTGACTTATCTAAATTGAAATGATGATGATGATGATGTCGTCGTCTCTCTGGAGCTTTTTCCAAAAATCATCCTGCAGAGTTACAAATAAGAATAAAAGCTTATAAATTCTTATTCATACAATAAATACCTTTTTTAGTGTGCAGATTAGGTAGTTTGTAAATAAGAATCTATAAACTTTCATAAGTAGAAATAGAATATGCTATTTTTAAGAAAATACGGTGCTTTAATGGGAACAGAAAGGTGTTAAAAAATCTAGTGATTCTAAGTAAGGAATTCTGTACAGCAAACAAATGAAGAATTAGGATACTCTGATGTCAGCTTCTCTTACATCTTTTATAGAAAATGATGGTAAATGAGGTCTCTATAGCTCTTAAGTATATAGAAAAACTATCTTTTCAGTGCATTATTAAATGAACTACAATACCTAAAATTATGTACATACTAATTATCACTACCATGATCATTAATATGTACCATCACTAATCACTACCATGTCCTACTGAGTCACGAAAAGAAGCACTGCATATGAAATGTGATATCGCTATATCAGCTTATCTTTTGATAATTATATTCAACTGGCACATAATAGGAAACACAGCAACTTATTGCAGAGCTATCTGGTATAAACCATGATATACAAAAATTACAAAATGTATGTCATAACATAAACCTTGACCTTTTGTGCTTGTATCCCAATGTCGCAGACATAAGTAATGTGATTTGTGTTACAATGTACATTTTGTTACACACCCTTGCAGACACCTATACCTAACTGTCCATCAGTAAAGAAAATCAAAGGGGTCATTAGAAGGAAACATGCAGTCTCCTCACATTACGATTTCTTTTTAAAAATGGGGTTTTCACTGTACTATTCCCATTAAACTCTACTCTTACTTGTTTGAGCAGATTAAGGGCCAACTAACAATGCTGGGTAATCTGATGTTAGGTCAAATAAACTATTATTTTCTTTAATAATTATTATTTCTTTGCTACACAAAGAAGTGTTCAGGTGTAGCATTCACATTAAAAAAACAGCCACAGTGGCCAGGCAAGCAGCTTCTCTTCATTATTTACTGTTGCCATTTAGGTAAATGGTGCCAAGTTTATTAACACAACAGTTGACACAGGCAGTCAGCAGCTCCAAATGTAGAGAAAGCACATTCAGCTAACAGTGTAACCAATGTGTAATAAAGTCTCCTCACCAGTGAAAAGTATGCAGTTAAGTATACGGAGTTAAGTGTATGAAATTACCTTGTGATATTCTATGCTATGAAAACTTGCTCCAATTGGGGGGGGGAGGGCAGGACTATTTTAACATGCAGTAATGTTTAAAACCTGTTGACACAAGCTTAACATATCACTAAAATTGTATTAATTTCTACAATAATTTTCTACAAATTTACATTGTATTTCTGAATTCAAAAAGATTCTTTTGATTGTGCTAATATTAACAATTAAAGAAAAAAAATCATTTTTCTGCTACAGAAGCAGTTCATGCAAAATCACCCAAGGATGAATGACCACTGCAAATTTGTTTGTTTGTTTGTTTGTTTAATATAGCTGCCCATCTCACATGTGATTCTGGGTGGGGCACACAATTTATGCACAGTTCCCTTTTTCCATATCAGTTTATCAGTATATGTATATATATACACATACATATGAATATTTCAAGCTGAAAACTGATTCACAAAATTCAGAAAAAGTACATATATCTGTGAATACCTCCATTTTGCTTAAAATATAAGATTGAGAAATATGACCGGTTAAGTCTGACTTAAAAGGTGAATTAATTTGTCCCCTATTCTTAGGGGACTACAGATTTTATTCTAATATTCTGGGCCCTACCACTTATTATACCAGCTAATTAAGTTGTCACTCATTTGTTTCAAGAGAGCCAGGTCCCGATATCCATCTCTTGCTTCTGAAATACAGAAACTCAGTCTTGGATGCTATCAGCAATCACAGCATTTGGAGAACAATAATGAAATTGGGACATGGTTGCACTTTGGTTCCTGCATGCTGAACTATATACCATAAGATTCATTAATTTTCAGAGATTACATAAAAGGCTCATTATTTAAAAGAAAAGTACCTTTACTGCTACTACATTAACATGGTTTAAAATTTTTAGCTAAAGTTAAAAATATATACAAATTTGAGTCAGGAGCACTACAGTCAATATAAGGTTAAAATCAACTGTCACTGCACAACAGTGTTTTCAGCTCAACAAAACAATACTAAACTTTCTCTGATGTAGGCTTTACATATAGGCACAATTTGTAATTGTAATTCACCAGCCAGGGATAGTAGTCCACAAGGGGTTTGACAGTTCCTGCTGCTTACCTGGGTCTATTAAAATTGGGGATAAGCATCAACCACCCAGTTCAGAGTTCAGTTTAGAAGTATTGCCTGTTTTAGAGACTTAGGGCAATAGCTAACACATTGTACTTATTCAATCTGGGGACCTGCAGAGACTATATAGTGCGAGAACAGTGGGGAAAACACTTTCAAAACTGGCATGTTGCACTGATGAAGTACAAAGCAATATAATAAAGTGAACCTGGATAACTCTTGGTGAAATTACACCTACCACAAGGCTCATGAATATAGTTCACAAAATATTGTTCTTTGCAACATAAAGATATTTAAAACATAGAATCAGAATCAAATGGGTCCATTCAAGCACTGAGTCTAATTTCTTGCTAAATTCAGGAATCCAAATTAAAGCACAGATGGCTATCTAAACTCTGAATGCTTTCAATGAATCATCTCTCTTGCAAATTGGACCCTCTGTCAAATTGTTTTTACTGTTTATTTTTCCTAACATTCAGTTGGAAACTTAGTTCCTCTAACTGAATCCATACTCTATGTCTGTACCCTAAAACAATAATGATCTTCCTCTATGTGACAACCTTTCAGTTATTTGAAAGTGCGATCATATCCCCATTCAGCATTTACATTTTCAATTCCTTTTAAGTAATTTTAACAAGTTCTACAAGGGTTGAATGAAAACTATGCCTCCACCTCCATAACTTTAGTTTAAATAAGGATATTTTAATAAATGAAACAGGAAAATAATCCTTGACGTGAGCTCTTTTGTTACCTCTATTTACTTCTCCACATAATCACCACCATAATCTCCACACTTCTGCCTGCAATGAGCAATCTTTTTAAAACTGTCACAAAAGAATTTAACAATCTGTCTCTTCAACCAGGTCCTCATAGTCCTTTGTACCTCTTCATCTGAGTTAAACAGATGCCCATAAAGATATTCCTTCAACTTTGGAAAAAAGTGAAAGATGCATGCTGCCAAGTCTGGACTGTATGACAAATGGGTAAGACTGAAATCCAACTTCACAATTGTTCCTGTGAAATGCCAAACTTGACAACAATGTTCCTTTGAGTGATCTGATCGTCCTTAATCAGTTCATCAATCTTTCTCTTATGACATCAAGCTGCTGTCATAAGTCATCCACTTCATTACTGATCACACAAATCAGCTCTTCTTCACCTTAACATTTTTTTGGCTCAACAATGCACAGTACTTCAAAACAGGAATCACCATAAACAATCTGCCTTTGGAGGTGAATCTTAATTGCAGGGTCTCCTTTGACAGTAAAAAATTCAATCACTGCGCATTGCTTAAAGCATGCTGATGAGTACTCATTATGGGCTTCCATTTCACAAACAATAGCAACACAACCTTTTCTCACAGCAACTTTCTAACTTCCTAACTGAACCAATTTAACTCTGTTTCTTTTCTTGAAATCCACATTATCGGATGCTAGCAGAGCATTTATGACAGGTTTATCTCTCTGGCATCAAAGAAAGCCATGCAGAAACAGGATACATTTCTGAATGATCTGAAAGATACACAAGTCATAAGCTCAGTGGAGAGATACTTCATTTAGATTGGAAGATCTGTTTATTAGTAAGATAAAATCTTTGGAGATTCTTATTTCACAACAGCTTAGTTCACCTGACTGGTTTCAATATCTTCAAGTAAGTAGCATAATATTAAGAGAGTTACGGAAACAAGTGGAACACATAGAAATTTGACTGGATTTGAAAATCTTACAGTACATAATTTGGAGCATCTGCTGGGCCTTATAAATTGCTGATGAAATATGACTCAGAACCTGAGTAAGTCAAAGACTACATGATTAAATGGATACCGGATTTAGATGCAGTAATAAACATCCAACAATGGGAATTTTGATGGAAGAATTTACACCAAATTTTATACTTAGAGAAAATTGGAATGTTTTATCATTGATATTTTGCCCCAGTCCTTGTTATGAAAAAGGGATAGTTCATTTTTTTAAAAATTGCTGGAACTGCAATTAACATGTTGGATCATTCTTTCATGTTTGGTGGCAATGATGTAAAGCTCAATAACTTTGGAAATTAATTCATACTAGAATGAAAAAATCTTAAAAGTTGAATTCCCACTTCAACCTACAATATTTTTACTAAACTTCACAAAACTATATATTCCCACAGGGTATACCAAATTAGCTTTGTATATGCTAACTACTACAAGGATGCTATATGCCTTTTATTGGAAAGGATGTTTGATACCTTCTGTGGAAGAATGGTTAACTAAGTCACAGTATGGGAGTATACTTTGATGTCTAGAATAACTTTATATCTCAAATCTTAAACAGAACTTAATAAAAACTAGGAACCATTCCTGATTTCAACATAGTTCAATACACGGATCTGTACTGCAGGCAGTCCTCACCTAACAACCACTTGTTCAGCGACTGTTCAAAGTTATGATGGTGCTGAATGAGACTGTCCAGTCTTTGTAGTTGCAGCCATTGCAGTGTCCCCATGGTCACAAGATCACGATTCAGGCACTTGGCAACTGGTTCTCAATTACGATGGTTGCACTGTCCTGCAGTCATGTGATCGCCATTTGCGACCTTCACTGATGGCTTCCAACAAGCAAAGTCAATGGGAAGCCAGCAGGAGGTCACAAATGGTGATCCTGTGACATGCTTTACGACCCCACAGGATTCAGCAACCAGAACTGCCACAATTGCCATTGTAAGTCAGCATGCTCACATGACGTCACACTTTATGACCACATCGCTTAGTGTTGGAGTTGGTGGTCCCAATTACCATTGTTAAGCAGGGACTACTTGTATATCAAATTTTCTTTCTAGATAAAGTTGATATTTTAGTTTTATAGGATTTCTAGGATATTTTATTCCAGTCTCATGAAACACTAATGAACATTGAGTTAAATTTTCCAACTTTAACTCTGAAACAGCCTTGGATAGGATCGCACCTGTGCGGCCTCTCTTATCCTATCGAATCCGACACTCCCCTTGGTTCACAGAGGAGCTGAGGGTTCCGAAGAGGATTAAGAGATGCCTAGAGCACCGCTCAAGAAAGATGAAGATTGAACCCGACCGGACACAAGCTAGAGCCACGATTAAGGCCTATCTTGTGGCGGTAAGAGTGGCGAAATGTCAGTATTTCTCCGCTCTTATTGCATCCGCAGAATGCTGCCCAGCAGCCCTGTTTAGGATCACCCGATCCCTGTTGGGGAAAGGGGACCCAGAAAATCATCTACAGGGCCATGCTGAGGAGTTTTCGGAGCATCTGCAGGATACAACCGCTCAGATTCGCTCTAAGTTGGACTCCAAGCGTGAGACAGGGTCTGTGGAGATGCTTGGGGAGCACACTTACACAGTTATCTGGGAACAGTTTGATCCTGTTGGACCTGAGGAAGTGGACAAGATCCTCCAGACTGTAAATGCTACCACCTGTCAATTAGACCCGTGTCCCTCCTGGCTGGTGAAGGCAGCTCAGGAGGTGACGTGTGGTTGGGCAGTTGATGGTAAATACATCCTTGTGGGAGGGGGTGTTTCCGGCGGCCTTTAAGGAGGCGTTGGTATGCCCCCTCCTCAAGAAACCATCGCTGGACCCTACCGTGCTAGATCATTTTCGTCCAGTCTCCCACCTCCCCTTTATGGGGAAGGTGGTTGAGAAGGTGATGGCACTGCAGCTCCAGAGGATCACAGAGGAAGAAGATTATCTAGACCCCTTTCAGTCAGGTTTCAGGCCAGGATATGGGACAGAAACGGCATTGGTCGCACTTATGGATGATCTCTGGCGGGGGTGGGATGGAGGCAGTGCATCCATCCTTGCTCTCCTTGACCTCTCTTTCGATACCATTGACCATGGTATCCTTTTGGGTCAGCTCAGGGAGTTGGGGGTGGGTGGCATAGTCTTACGCTGGTTCACCTCCTTCCTCCAGGGCCGGTCCCAGTCAGTGTTAATAGGGGAGGAGAGATAGGGCTTTGTGGGGTGCCTCAGGGGTCGGTACTCTCTCCTCTCCTTTTTAACATCTACTTGAAACTGCTGGGTGAGATCATCCGTCTCCACTGGATGAGGTATCATCAATATGCTGATACTCAGTTATACTTCTCTATCCCAGGGTAAGTGATGCTGTGACTGCCCTCTCCAGGTGCCTGGGGGTGGGGGCTGGATGGGGAACAACAGGCTTCAGCTGAACCCTGGTATGATGGAGTGGCTGTGGGTTAATGGCCCCTCTGCTCCTAGGAATTTGCCATCTTTAGTTGGATAGGGTTGCACTGCCCCAGACAGAGCTGGTGCGTAATTTGCGGGTCGTCTTGGACTCATGACTCCTGCTCGAAGAGCAGGTGGCAGTCATGGCCAGAAGGGCCTTTGCACAACTACATGTTGTGCACCAGTTACGCAAAACATTCCTGGAGCAAGAGGCCCTTCGGTCACTCATGGCCTGGTCATCTCCCATATAGACTACTGTAATGCGCTACATGGGGCTACCCTTGACATGTATCCAGAAGCTACAGCTGGTCCAAAATGCAGCTGCACGGGCAATTTTGGGTGCTTCAAGATCAGCACATATTACCCCACTGCTGCGCGAGCTGCATTGGGTGCCAGTTTGCTTCCGGGTCCAGTTCAAAGTGTTGGTTATCACCTTTAAAGCCCTACATGGCATGGGTCCAGTTACCTAAGGGACCGTCTCATCCCCATTACATCAACCCATCCCACCTGCTCATGCAGACCCCGTCTGCAAGAGAACTTCATCTGGCAGGGTCCAGGAGACAGGCCTTCTCTGCAGCAACTCCTGCCCTTTGGAACACCCTTCCCCCAGAAGTGAGGCTAGCCTCCTCTCTTTTGGACTTCAGGAAATGATTGAAGACCTGGCTTTGTCACCAAGCCTAGAGTGGGGAGGGGAAGAGCCATTCTTGAGGTTGGTTGGCTTCCTAGTCCTGCCGAGGCCGGTCTTGTTCCCCTTTGGGTGGTATTAGCTCTGCCATTACTTGGATCTCATTACATTTTATATTAATTGATATTGATTATGGATTATTGATATTATTTATGATTTTATTGAATTTTAAACTGTTTTATTGTGAACCGCCCAGAGTCCCCCGTATGAGGGAGATGGGCGGCGATAAAAATATAAATAAATAAACTTTTACCCATTTAATTGTCACGCCATCTAACACATGTATAAGTAGCTTGCTAATCAGTATGCTGTGGGTTTTTATCAAAAGAATTGCTTAAATCAAGATATATCATGACTATAACATTATCACAATCAACTAAGCAAATTACCTGAGATAAAGCTAGTTTGGCAAGGCTTAATATTGATAAATCCATGCTGACTTCATATCATTACCACTTTAAGGTCTTACAAATAAATTTAGAGGGTATTTTTTTAGTTTATTAAAATTGCTGGGGGGTTTTAGTATTTATTTATTTATTATTCAAATTTTGCTACCGCCCATCTCCCCCAAAAGGGAGAGTAAGGGAATGTAGTCAAACAAGTATGACTACATTCCACTGTAGTTTTCCTAAAGAATTCCAGCATTACATGGTCACTTTCTCCCGATAATCCTGCTATTTTCATTTCCTTGACTATACTTTCAGTATTGGCTGGTATTAGGTCAAAGTTGGTTGATCTTCTTGTCCCTTTATTCTCTGAAGGAGAAAGTCATCAACAAGGCAAGTTAGGAATTGCCAGGAAGGACCCTGCTTCTCAGAACTGAACTCCCAACATGTGTCACAACATGATTCACAGCTCTTTCAAAGACATGTAATATGCTTTTGAAAGGCATCACCCACATATATTCCTTGTTTAGGGGAGCTGGGTTGATAGTAGACACCAGTAGTATTTTTCTTATTGTTCTTTTTGACTAATTGTCAGCATCCAAAAAATGTACCCATCCTACAATGTGATTCAGGTTGAGACCCCATTATTACATTTCCACTTTCTTCTACAACACATAAACCCTTATCTGAGGTCTTTCCTCTGGACCCATCTCTAATCCCACAGAATACAGTTTAAAGCCCTTCTCATCAAGCTCACTATAGCTTAGCCAGTTTTACTTTAACAGGTGCAAGCCACCTCATCCCTGAAGTCTATGATCCAGATAATTAAGACCATGGTCCCAGAAAGCAAATATCTCCATCAACACCATTTCCACAGTCATTCACTTGTAATATTATTCTCTCCCTTCCAGTACTCTTCCATAAACTGGGAAGCTGGATGACAGGATATTCAAGACTTTCCTTCCTAGATCTCCTTTGTAGTATCTGTTGTCCCCATGTAGGAAAGAATAGTTGCCAGTGGATTTGATAAGTCTTGAAAAATGTGTCAGCCCACATTTATATTGGTTCCTGATAACAGTCACTTCTTGTCCTCTTTAGGAGCCCAGCTGCATCCTCAATATCCTCTTAATGATATACTATCCTCTTGCCTGTACTGCATTGTTGTTGTTGTTTCTCTTAAAGGCTCAAATCCTATCTCATCTGCAAAGATCCTTAAAGCATTTCTAAGTTCCAATAATGCAGAAATTTTCTATTAAACTTGCTTCTTGTCCACTGGACTTGCTTCTTTGGTTGATTCTCTTACTTATGTAGAGATGTTTCCTCTTGTCAACTCCTAAGGCAGTTCCTTTTTTTATCTAATAAATCTTTGACTCTTAAGCGTGGCTATTTGCTGCTCCAGTCTTTTGACTTTTTCCTCAAGTACTCCTACAAGCTTGCAAATATATGCCTGGTTGTTTTCAGGCAAGAACACAAAATATGCCATATGTGTTGCAGGCTATGACTTCTGTCTTCACTATTGTTTAAGGCACCTTCTCAAGTTAATCAAGTCTATGCTGTTGAGCACTACTGATGAGACCTCCATTAAAGAGCCAGGAGAAGGCCATTTTTTCATACTAGAATACCACTTCCTTGTTAATGATCACCAATGCAAAAATGAAGCCATCTGACAGTGTGACTCAAGAGATCTATAATTTTCTAGACAACTTACTGAAGCATCAATTCATTGCCCAATCATGGCTAGAAAATGATGGCTAGGAATAAAGGGACATTACATGACAATATAATACACAAACACTTGTTGAATTATGTTATGAAAGAATTAACATACCTTCTGGGATTCCCAAATCTAATATACTTGTTAAGCACACTAATTTTCTTTTTTTTTCTTATTCCAAAAGGGGAACATGCCTAAATTTAATTTACACCAACACTATTTACTATACTTCTCCATACCGTTCTATCCTTGCAAATAATCCTTGCTTCCACCACATCCTACAATGATTCATACATTGTTTTTTGTTCTTTACACTGTATAAATTTCTATTTTCATACACAGCCACAAAACTCCAGGTGACACCAATCCATACTTTCTGACATATATCTTAATTCTTTTTTTTTCCATTATTAAACCTACCCCTTCACATCTATATTCATCAATCCCACTTCAAAAGATCAGGACACTTTCATTTAGATCTACAACATCCTTCCCTTTTCTCTTAGTTTTACACACTATTTTTCTTTCTTTCATTCATTCATTCATTCAATTTTGTATTTATCCTCTTATATTCCAAGCTGCAATCTTCTACATGACAGGAAGACTAGGTTGCCAATCTTAGTCATTCCCTTTTCATATGCAGTGTTCCTTGGGTGTGATACCAGTGAGTCTTGCCTCATTTTGACAGTTTGGCAGAAGCATAACCAAAGACATTTTTACCCTAAGTATGTTCATTCTAGTCTAAACAAGCTGGATTCTCTAATGATGCAACTTTCCTGCAAGCCAACATACTGTTGTTCATATCCCATTACCTCAAAGCTACATGCAGTCTTGTACAGCAGGGTTTTTCTTTTCTTTTTTTTTCAGGCCACAGAACCTGCTAGTTAAAAAAAAAAATTCTCAGAACCTGATCAACTGGCACAGCTCTAGTGATAGAAAGTTGACAATAAAAAACTTGTTTGTTGTAATTTATGCAAATTTATTTATTAAAGCTATTAGAACTGCACAAAAATGTATGCCTCAGTTGCTCCACTTATTCCAAGTGTAAAAATTTAACTATTTCAATTTACAAAAATTAAAACCTGAATTTCACAATTACTTAGGCAGTTAACATTCTGGCCAAATAAATCAGTGTTCAATTACTGGGATGTGACTGTTTTTCCTCAGAAAAAATTGTTACGGATGCATTCTAGAGAACCCTTTTTTGACCTTAGTCTCTCCAGAACCTCATCAAAAACACAAACATTTGCATGACAATGTGATTCTGCTTTGGTAATTTGCTCCTCCTTGATTGGCCCCTCCTTTTGCAGATATCTGATATCCACTTTAGTGCACCTAGCCATATCATTGCAATTTGCTGAATTTAGGCAGGTAATAAATTGTTTTTAAACCCATACTACTCTACTTTGTCAGTGACAGTATTTGACACTCAGGAAGGGTAAAAATTAATATTTTCCTCCATTTCAACTGATAGGTGGAAGCAAACATATAATTAAAAAGAACTATAGAAGATTTGCAAACCAAAGCTATTTCACCCTTTTTATTTCAATCTACTATGGCTCTCCTGGACTTTGCTGAACTACAACTTCAGCAGCTTCAGGCAAAATGTCCCATGAAAAAGGATGCTGGTAGTGTAGCTCAGAAATCTTTAGAGATTGCTGGTTCTCCACTTTGGGTTTATTTATTTATTTGGGGGGGAAGTATCTTTTATGTTTGCCAAGTGTGTCTTTAATGTAGTCAGATAAAAATGTGAAAGATAAATAAGGTTAAAAAAAAATCAAACCTCAAGTTTGAAAAATCCTTATGTATGTGACACTGCCCTTTCATGCACTAATAGTGTTCAAGATCCTTAAGGAAGTGTCTTATTTAATTCTGATTACACTGTATCAGTAAAGACTGATGATTCACATGTATGTCTGTACAAAAACAGTAACAGTGGACCAATAAGTATGATAGAAATATTATTTATTAGATTATAGCCATCCCACTTCAAAAGACAGTATCTACAAAATTGCTGCTAATGTGAAGGGATACTAAAGAGGTTGGTATTTTATTATGGAAGTACTATTTATATTTTAAAATAATCTGTACATAAAATACACAGTGGGCCAGGAATTCTCTCATTAATTTCTTCACTGTAACTAACAGTACCAGGCAATATAGGTTTATCAATATCATTGTTGCAGTCAGATGTTTACCTATACAATGTGGCTTTTAGCCAGTTAAACAGTATTTTCTTTTAAACTTTCTTGCTTATTTTGTTCATAATACTAATGATTCCAAAATTTCATCCTATAGCTACAAAAAAGAATACTGCAAAGAAAAATAACAATTTTCTTTCTTAAGATAAACCATTGTAAGTTATATGCTATGGCAGCTTTTCTCAACCTTCTGACCCTGGAGAAACCCTTGAAATATTTTCCAGGCCTCAGGGAAACCCTGCACATTCAGGCTCAAATAAAGGCTAGAAGTTACAAAATAATTATATTTGTTTCATGTGTATGCCTGTATATATGCATTTACAGTGTTCTTAAACTAAAAATAAAGAATGAAACTTACCTCTTTAATGTGAAGTTGCCTGAATTTGAAATATATTTTTTAAATAAATTGTGATCTCCCAGGGAACCCCTAGAGACCTCTCGTGGACCCCTAGGGTTCCATGGAACCCTGGTTGAGAAACCCTGTGCTACAGTGAACTATACAACAGTATCATTTTCATACAGCAAGTCAAGCTGCTAGTAGTAATATAAAAATCAACTGGAAGTTTTTAGATCAATTAAAGAGATGCTGTTGATTAGTTGAGCAGTTCAATTAAAAAGAAACAATTTGATAAAAATGCAAATATTTACAAAACTTCAAGTGGCACTTCCTAAATTAGGCTCTGTTACAGCATGAAATGTTACTTCCAAGTCAGTACATACTAAGACATGTCAGGGATTATCTAAAATAAAGAATACTTCCATTGATAAAATATTCTTAGTGAAAATCCATTATGGGATAAAACTATTCAGGATAATCACTGTTTGCCAGGTTTCAGTCTGCTTACAAAATTTAAGTATTTGAATATTAGCCAGTTTAGGAACTGATGTTTAAATTTGTGAATTAACTGAAAAAAGGTCAGTATTTTATTAATGTTTTTTACCAGTACTGTCCCATGAGAGACTTACTCATCCCTATTCAGAAGTCAATGTCTTCAGTTTAAGCAGATTTATTTCCAAATAGGTATATATAGAATCACAGCTGGCATTTTTACATTTTGGAAATTACAAACTGAAACTTCCTCACTGGCAACTCATCTTCCATTCCACACCCAGATTATACAAAACAAGTAATATAGTGAGATTCAGAAGATGTAAAGCTCTCCTGTCTAAAGAACCTCCCTTTGGAATTCATTTTCCTTTGTTACCATTAAATGACATATCTAGTGTGTGTTTCAATAAACAATTTTGAATTCTCAATAATTTACAAAGTGACCTCTCTTTCAAACAATTACTGCAGCCTAAAAGAGAATGCAGTGAAAAGAGTCTTGTTGGATTTGAGCAGGGAAGGACAGGAATACATTCCATCTCTAAAAATATAACCTGTTCTGTCCCTTCCTTCTGGAGATGAGCTTCCAACTCTTCAACCATCTGCCTGTTCAGTCACATTATTGTGTCTACAGGAGATCTCTAATAAATATTTAGGGGGACCAAAAAGCTCTGATTTGAACAAAGAATAATTTTCATTCAGCATTTGTTCTCATCACATCCCCAGAGTTTGCACCCCTTGGCTTTCATTTGAAAGATTTCTTATAAAACACGGGTGCCTCAATTCTCATGAAGGAAACTGGTCCTATGACAGGAGATTCAACCTCACCCTCTCTCACAATTCCTTAAAATTCTATTAAAACAAGTGTCATACTGGATGCCCACTGCCTAAATAGCCACATACTATCCATGACACCCAGCATCTAGGAATTTTTAGTGATATGCTAGGTGCTGAATGAAGAAAGAAAATGACAATCCTATCAATTCTGAGCAATCTCAGCTTCCTAGAGAAACACCTTCCCTTTCTCACAGGTTCACTTCTAACCTCAATATGAATCCCATACGCCCTCCCACAGCCGCCGCCACCCCCATTTAGTCTCATTTCTCGGCAGACCTGCCGTATCTCCACAAGCCTCGCTTACACTACTAGTACCCCCTTCTAATTCAAGTCCTATTTAACTGGAGGAGGGGCGCTCAGAGACACCACTCCCAGGCTACCCTTCGTAGGAAGCCCCGCCCCCTCGCCCTATAGACAACCCCCACCTTAACTTGCGTGAGCCCCATCCCCCGCCCCCAAGCACGACAAAGAGCCCCTGAGCGGGTGTGTCATTCTTTTCCTCTCCCCGCCGCCCGTTTCCTCGCTAGCCCGCTCCCTGGTTGTAGCACCTACTCCGCCGCCGGTGGCTTCCCGCCCACCGCGCTGCCTTTCACTTTCTGTCCGTGCGTCGGGTTCACTTCACTGTTCTTCCCTGTCTTCTTGTCCTCAGCTTCGGACAACAGAGCGCCAAACCCGGCGGCGGCCCAATGGCCACCGCTCTCATTGGAAAGAACCTGCCGTCGTCCAGATTGGATAGTTTCTCCCCCTCTCCGCCCAGCGGGGCGAGGCATCTACCAATCGGCGGCGGGAGGAGGCGGTGTCAGGAGCAATCGAGGGGTGGGGAATTCAATTCTCCCCCCACGTGCGGGGCGGGAAAGGGAGAGAGAGGGAAGTTCTTTGTTCTCGCGCTGGCTGGAGGAGACGGGGAGTTTTCTCCTTCCCCTCTTTTCAAAATCTTAATGTCCTCCTTTACCGCCAAGCTCTGTTCCCGTTTCCTCTGTGGAAATACGTGGCTGAAGCGTGAAAAGTCTTCCTTCTCCTGAGGTGGGATCGGAAAAAAAAATTCAAGTCCTCTCCGAACAGTGGGAATAAGTGCCCCAGCGGAGCACTCGTTCAACCAGCTTTTTAAGGAGGGCTGCCGTTAACGGTTTCAACAGCTGGAGGGCTTTTTTGCGCGCGCGCGCAAGCGTTTGTGAACGCGCCAGCGGTGGAACAGAAACACGCCTCGAGACCGGGCTGTGTGCCCGGCTCCCGCCGTCGCCTGTTGCAGTCGCCGCCCACCCTGGGAGAAGCCGTTTGCTCGGATAACGAAGCGGACGTAGGCAAATCGCCGTGGAGGAGCGAGTTTGCACAAAATATTTCCATGGTTTCGAACACCCGTTATGTTGCACCAGAGGATATTCAATACATACATTAAAGAAATACTAATAGCGGAATAGTGCTTTTGTTTTCAAATTCAACTGCAAATCGTAACACCCAATAACGTCGACAAAGAAGACAGTTACCTTGAACTTAAAATCGTACACCTTAGAAACTCAGGCTGCAACCGGGTATAAAGCGTGGCACGTATAGCGTGAGCCACATTTTTTTTTCAAGAAAGTAGATAAGATTGCATTGTGTTCACTTCCCTTTCCCGCTTCCCACGCGTTAGGGAGATAATTGTACTTCACGATACTTAAGTTGGCTGGTCGGCAGTAGTACAGTTGTTCTTGAGTATCTTTATTCAGAAGAAAGTCCCACTGCCTTTGTTTGCAGGACATATCCTTAGTTAATTTAACAATGATGTATGGAATTAACCATTAAAGTCAAGTGAAAAATGAGACTAAGATTAAATATAGAGAAAATCAAATTAATGTCAAAAGGTACAGCACCCAACCTTAGCATTAACAATGAAGATACTGAAGAGGTGGATAGATTCTGTCTTTTAGAATTGGCTGAAAACGGTAAAGGAACCAGCAGTCAAGAAATGCCCTGCAGACTAGCACCTGGTAAAGTAGCAATGAATCTTAGAAAGTATACTCAGAAGCTATGTGTCTATACCTACTTCTAAGTATACTTTCTAAGATTCATTGCTACTACAGAGATCAGAACTGCAAACAATGGTTTTCCCTGTGACAGACTATGGAAATGAAAGTTGGATTTTGAAAAAGTAGGAGAGAAAGTGCATTCACACTTTCGAAGTTTGGTGCTAGAGAAGACTCCTGAGAATACCAAGGATAACCAAGAAAAGTTAACGATTGGATCATAGAACAGAGTTCTTATTCAAGGCATGAATGAGCAGGCTCAAATTATTACATTTTGGAGATGTTATGCAAAGACCTAACTCTTGAGAAGTCTGTGATGCTGAGTAAGTTGGAAGGAAAGAGAAGAGGACAACCAATAGCAAGGTGGATGGACTCAGTTACAGGGATGATGGGTACATCGTTACAAAACCTGAAGGACCAGATCCGGGACAGATCATTATAGAGAAGTTCTATCTATATGGTTATAACACGGATTGGATGGCACATAAACAATTATTAGTCATAGACTTAACCCAATTGTCTGTTTGCAGAACTGAATAATAATTACACAGACTAGATTCACACAGTTGACTGTGGTTTGTGGATCAGTCTGTTATATGAATGCAATTCCTGTTTTGAGAAGAATAACTGAAACTTTTTTTTCCCTACAATAGGGGACAGTGCTGAATGTAAACTTAGGGGAAGAACTTTAATACTTTGCTCACGTTGTCTTGTATATGCTAAGGTGATACTGTAATAATAAAGAAAGATACAAGTATATAAGTTAAAATCAGTTAATATGCACATCATTATATTGTTTTTATTCATTTGATGATGTTCTAGGCTGCTCAACTCCCAATTATAAACAAAACAATCCAATTAAAACAATTATTACAATAAAATTGCTATTATGTTGGGTTTCAAAGTTGCTGCAATGAAGCACATCTCTGAATTGTTAAAGCAGCTACATCTTTTTCAAACCTCATGTGGTTGCTTTAAAGGTCGCTCCCAGATCTTCTGCAAAATTCTATATAAACAGCCATTTCTTTATGTACATCTTTCACATGCTTTACACATATCTGTTGTACAATACTTAACACACAGAAGAGATGTGCCACATGACCACTGAGGAGAGAGATTTTTGGTGGTGGCAAACAGGTATGCTATTGGTCTCAGTCTTGTTTCCCTTTTGGCACTAGGTGAAGTATTCTTTTAATGTGATGGTCAGGAATAGAAAAAGATTAACAGTGTGTTGGAGAGATTAATCCTAGGAAGATTAATTCTATGACAAATTTGAGGTCCATGAAGGAGAACATCTCAGTTACAAAGCAATGTGGAATCAAATGGCTATGGAAGCTAGCCATTGTGAATTAAGCAAGCAATTCAATTTTTTAAAGACTGCAGTACAGAGATAAGTTTTCAAAGATGATGGGAATTCCATACCTGTATGGGGCCACTACTGTGAAGGCCTGAACTACCATATTTAGCAGACTTTTATTTTCCTTGTTTCAACAGTGAGCATACTAGGTGAATCCCCAAAGCATATCTTAAAGCCTTTCACCACTAGCACCTAATCACAGCACAGACATGCCCTGGCAATCAATTTTTTGTGCCATGTCCTCATGAAATTGCTCACATATTTTCCCCAAGTTATATTAAGGCAGATTAAAGTCATCCTTAGATGTTCTGGTGTTCAAATAGTATTTTCTCCCGTAAGCATCCAACCAGCCATAGCAATTTTACTTCGAGTACCATCTGATGCAGTTCACTGACACTTCGTTATTGATGCTGTTAAGTGACACCTTTGGGCAATCAGCCAAGCATGTATTTGGCTTTTGTGGGCCTGGCTCCTCTGCTTCCTGGATACTATACTCCAGGGCCATTTTCCTTCAGGCAGTGTGAGAGACTAGTTTTCTCAGAGCGAGCATTTGCCATGGAGGTAAGGTTTAGAAACCTGAATCATTCCAGCTAGCAGCTGACTGGCAAGGGGGAATTATGATGAAGCAGGAGCAAAAGAATCAGGTCCCTCTCTGCCACTTCATGGTGCAAACTGTCCCTTCCCATGCTTGTCACCTTCAGGCTGCTTTTAAACCCAGGTTTAGTGCTAAATTTGTGCTCAGAAACAGCCCAAACAACAGTTGATAGGTAGGGAGGATATACCATGAAGCAACAGAGAGCTAGGTTGTATAGTTCTGTCAGCTTTTTGCACTATTTTGAACATACATTTAGTACTCTTCCAGTAGAGGACTAAATCTATGTGAATTAGCCATGCTTTAATTGGCAGATGGTTTTCCCACTGGCTGGTGATGGTGATAAAGTTGTAGGAGAGCAGCCATCCCTGCAAAGGAAATGATGATAATGTTCTCCAACTGCAAGCCAGAACAAAGGTAACTGGGGCTGGCAATAGGAACAGCAGAATTTCTGCCTGTTTTTCTGCTGACTCACAAATTTGAACAAAGCATTTTAAGCTGTAAGAAAAAGCTCTGTGTGTGCAAGCATTTCTATCAGGTTGGATGTAGTTCTTAAGGTAAACAAGTTGTAAACTATTTAGAGTTATGTTTAAAAGTTTTAAAAAAATGAAAAGGTTTAAAAATTAACCATAGCATGTTGGATTAGGCCAAGAAATATATGGCTAATCAATATGACTAATTTTAAAAAAGCATCTGTGTGGTCACATTTTACCACCAGATGATGGAAAGGTAGTTACATGTAAAATAACATAGTATTATCACATGAATATTTTTTGTTGTAGCACAGAAGAATTAATGGGCACAAGTTTGACAAACCAGAATGAAAACAAGGACAAAGTAACATTAGAGCATTTCAGCCTCCCAAGACATTCCATTACTGATCTCAAATAACCATACTGGGGTTGGGGAACTATCAGCACAATTGAGTGTGAGATTTCTGAACTCACATCAAAAGGTCTCAGATTTATCTCTGAAGGTCTCAACAAACACCATGGATTTTTAACATGTTATAACTGTTAATTGATAAAGTGCAGTATCTGTAATCTGTCTCATGTACATAAGTACCCCGTCTTCCCCTCTTCCCCCCACCTGTTTCATCTCAATTTAAATCCAACATCAGTTTAGCCACTCCATTTCTGTAGTTCAAAAAAACTTATGCCTTTTAATAAAATTTGTTAGTGTGAAAAGGTGCTGCCAGATTCCTCATTTTTGGCTACCATAGACTAATATGGCTCTTTTTCTACAAGTAAATATTTTGTAATCAATATCACAGCCAGTCCATCCTTTAATCAAGTGGAGGATCCACCTTACGGGCCAATTTGGAATACTCCTATCTTATTTACTGTATTTTTCACCTGTTTCACAGAGTATGATCTGAAATAGCTCACATCAATAAAAAGAAGGCAGAAGGTATAAAAACAGACAGGAAATTGACGTTTATATTCAGTTCAAGCTAGTCTGATCTTTTTTATATTTTTTAAATAAGAATTTTATTAAGTTTAAAGCAAAGATAAAAAACTACAAAAAACAAAAAAAACTACAAAAAGAAAAAAAACAAGAAAGTGAGAAACACAAGAAAAAGAATTTTAAAGATTACATAAGAAGTGACTTCTGACTTTCAACAAGAATATACAGTGATTTCCATAATCAATTCCTTGCTCTATATCAAACCAAGATCACATTATTTCTATAAATAAATAAATCAGCACACATAGAAATCACTAAAAAATTGCTAGTTCCCCATATATTAAAGAAAGAAAAAAAAGTATAAATGTCTAAGCCAGCTTCCTTCCCCTATACACAACCTTTATTCAATTATTTCCTTCCTAACACTATTCTATATATTTCTGTCTATTATAATAAAAATCAAATTATAAAAACATATAAAGTGTCTACTTTTTAAATTAATAATACTACAACAATCTTAACCCTATTAAACCTAAAACCAAACAATTATTATTATACCTTATATATACCTTATAAATCTTAAAAATCAAACAAACCTTAAAAAGAAACTAGTAAATCTTAATCCAAATCATTAAAAAAAAACATAATCATAAAAAACCTCATTGTCAATCCAATTAAGCATTCTTAATTTTTTTATAATTAATAATACTACAACAATCTTAATCCTATTAAACCTATATCCAAGCAATTATTATACCTTATAAATCTTAAAAATCAAATAAACCTTAAAAAGAAACCAGTAAATCTTAATCCAAATCATTAAAGAGACATAAAATCATAAAAAACCTCATTGTCAATCTGATTAAGCATTCTTAAATTTTTACCCCATCTCAAAATATACCAAGACATTTACATATCTCCATTTTACATACAAGGCATTTTTAATACAGAGATCAAGCAGCCCAACTGCCCCCTTAAAAACTCAGACTTCTCAGCAAAACATCTCCCACAAAGCAAGTTCTCTTCTCTCCCATAACATTCCCTTGGAAAGCCATAACAATGCCCCAGAAAAACAACTTTCTTAGTAGTCTGCAGCTCAGACTGTCCCCTTAACCCCTTCAGCACCAAAATGTAGTCTTTGCCTTGCATGACTTCAATCTCACTGTCAATAGAAACATCTCCATCTTTGCCAAAATCTCCATCTTCCTCCATAACATCTTCAGCCAGATGACACACTTTAGAAATAATATCTTCTCCAGTGTCCCTCATATTCTTCAGAATAGTTTGATGGCACTCCGAGAGAGTCTCTTTGAAGGTCTGCTTAAGCTAACAAGCTCTAAAAAAAATCTCCTCGAAATCCTCCATATTTCAGGCAGTAGATTATGGTGCCCCCTAGATACTTGACTCACACAGATAGGAGTTAATAAGTTAATAAAAGACTTCTGAATGAAATTGGCAAGAGAAAGTGTGCTAACAAGCAGGTCCTAGAGAAACAGAAAGCTGAAGATTCAAAATGGCAAATCCAACGTGCAGGAAAATATTCAATCCTACAAATTCAGTACAAAAATAATGACAGGAAGGCAATTATATATTTTCAGTCGTCCTTAATCAATGGGAAAACAAGCCAAAAATTTTAAAAAAAATAAAAACGTAAACCAGAAATAACAATAAGCAGCAAGAGGGTCTGCTTCTTCTTGATGTGGAAAGCCTCTTTTGGGGTACAGAAACTTAAAATATATATATAAACTGGGTGATTTAGAAATGGGGTGGCTCAACCTACTGTCCCTTTAAGGCTACAAACGTGTCTTGGAAATGGTGACGTCCCCCACCTCCTGTCATCTCCTACCAGATCGTCACAAATGCTGCAATTCTCTGGCTGCAAGACAGCGTTCAGGAGAGCAGATGGGGTGATTCCGAGCTTTTTCTTTATTCATGAAAAAGCTCTGGGCTCCAGGAAATAGCCTGCTGAGCCCCCAAAAAAGCATGCATTTTCAGCTCTGCCCACAAAACCCGGGGACACAGCTGCTCAGTCAGCCATATTCCCATCAGAAGTCCTGATCTTTTCTTTTATAGATGGAGGCTAGAATCATCTTTCCCCTTGTCCATATAGTCCCTACTCAAATTATCTGTTGGACATTTTTGGTCAAGTACAGCCAAATAAGCTCACTGCATCTCTTCTTTTCTAGACATTGGAGACAGCCAGGTTGATCTCCCCCTTTGCTTAAGGCTACCAGATCTGGAATACAAGAATCTGGTTGACCACTGATGACGATGATGTTATACATTAAAATGTGTCTGATTCAATCCTATGGACCAGGTCTCTCCACATTTTCCAATCTTGTATGACTTCTTTTAGTTGTTTTATGCTCTGGCTGGTATTGCCTTTGATGGTGTGTAGCTATGTTTTTTGTTTTCTTCATTTATTTTAAAGAAAAGATTTTGAGAGTGTGCATGCTACTAATCAAACAGTAAAGATAAATAGGTCATTCTGATGATAATTTAACATAATTTGTTCATAATTAATGCATGCCATACCAGGAGAATAACAGATCTGCAAAGCATCCTGTCAGCAGAAATTTGGAGCTTTTTCTCCTGTCTTTCCATTATTTCACTGTTAAGTCTTTAGCTCAAAAGAGTAGAAGAAAAGCATTTTGCAGCTAAGGTATGGTCAGCAGGAATACTAGAATAGCAGTGTGTTATACAGTAAGGGGTCTTGTAGAATATAGTACCCACAGAGGTAGTGGTCATCTAAGGCTGTGCACAAATATATGGGAAAAACCAAGTTGCAGCAGGCTCTTCTATGATGCTAGTTAGATTTCTTTTTGCCTTTGCAGTGCAACTAACTAATTTCCATAGTAGTAATTTGAATGCTTATTTATAGACCAATCATATTTCTGTTCTGCTTGCCATTGATTTTAATATTTTAATAAAATATTTGTCACTTTTACAAAACTTCTATTCTCCGGGGCAGGTTGTTTTTTTAACTCAGATTGCAAAATTGGTCTGGAGATTTGAGGTGGAAGGAGAGATTCATGACGTTAGAGATACTAACCAATCAATACAGTCAATTGTTGCAAACAGCTAGGATTTGTTTTTTGTTTTGTTTTTTTAACTCAGCTTTGGAGGGAGAAATCATTTGCACAGTGATTGCTTGGAGGGACATATTTCCCACTGCAGTTTTTATGTAACTACTTTATGTATTCACTAGAAGTAACTCCAAGTGAATTCATCATCACAGTATACTTCTATGTAAGTAAGTTCTGCCTTAAGTGCAACAAGAACAGATACTTTGTGTCTAGAACAGTGACCATGATCCACTAAAGAAATAGTTAAAAATGATCCCTCTAATTAAAGCATAAACAATAAATTATGTTCTGAGTCACAGTAGTATATATTCACTAATCTAGGAAAGAAAGATACTATTGATGGTTTTGATTATATTATTTTAAACTATATTTAATTTCCATTTTTATTTTGTCTTTGTTGTGCCATGCTGGGAGCCAGTCAAAACTGGGATTGTCAAACAAAACAACTCCAATCACAGGTTTCATGTTATAAGTAAAATCTACCATGTGTTGTGTGAGTCAAACATGTATCACTTAAACCCTATTTATTAATAGCTGAATTAAAATTTGGCTATTTAATTTTAGCATGGTATCTGAAAACAAAGCTTATTCCTGAATCTTTGCACATTCATATATCTATTCATTTGTCTAACATTTCTCCCAGTTTTTCTTGAAAGCTCAGAATCAAGCTCAGCAAGTACAGATGACTAATTCAGCGGAGTGAATGAAATGGGCTAATTATATAAACAAGCTACTGGGCTGTTTTGTTTTTCTATCACCGTTTTTATGCATGAGCATCTCACTTGTTAAACACACCATACGCTTGTGTGGCCCTCATCATTTCTGGAGACTGACAATCAGATTATTATCTATGATATTTGTATATAACCTATTCTCTAAGGAATTCAGGACAACATAGTTTTGCCATTTAATCTTCACAGTACTGTAACACTGTAAAGATGAATTAGGCATTGAAACAAAATGCTGAGTGTCATGGCTAAATTAGAATTTTAATTTAGACCTCCCCAGTTCCTAACCAACATTTAAACCACTTAAATACTTATCAAAGTATTTAAATCAAATATCTAATTTATAACAGGAACTACAATTCTAAACATTTATTTATAAGTCCCACTCAAGATAATTATTTTTCATTAAATGTAGGATTACATTAACACAATCTTAAAGCACACTTAATTAAGCCATACAAATCCACGATGACTAGAATTTTCCAAAGCAAAATCTAAAAATACATTAACTTTAATAGTAAATAGAATGGTCTTGAGGACCAAAGGTAGTCAAACTGTAGGAAATACTTATTTTAGAAATCACAATTGGGGAGGAAGGGCACTTTCACATAAGAGCTTTGTACCACTATGGGATGAATTCTGGACCTGTCTGATTTTATAGCTCTGGTGGTCTGGGGAAAATTCATGACCTCCCTCCCTGACCCCAAGGATGAAAACCCTCCTGAATGTGTCTGGGTGAATATTGAGGGGGAAAATGACATTGTTGTAGATGTGTACTACAGGCCACCCAACCAAACAGAAGACATAGGTGAAATCTTCATAAACCAGATTGCCAAGGTATCCAAGAAATACACCACCATGATAATGGGGTATTTCAACTACTGGGACATCAACTGGGAATCAAACTCTGTGGTAAGCAGGAGATCTGACATTCTTGACATGCCTTGCAGACAACTTCATTGTCCAAAATGTGGAGAAGGGAACTAGAGGTTCAGCTATATTGGACTTAATACATACTGTACTAACAGGGAAGAAGTGGTCAAAGAAGTGGAAACAGTTGGAACTTTGGGAGAGAGCGACTATATTCACCATATTGCAGGCAGGGAGAACTGAAGGTAGCCTGGTTCTGGATTTCAAAAAAGCTGACTTCAGCAAGCTATCGGAAGAAGTAGGAAGTACAGGTAGTCCTGGGGTTACAACAGCAATTGGGACCAGGATTGCCATAGCTAAGCAATGTGGTCGTAAAGCACAACATCACATGACCACATCGCTTAGCAACAGCAATGCCAGCAGTCCCAGATGCCATTGCAACCCCATGAGCTCAGGCTAGCTATGAATGCCAAGGGTTGTTTGGGTATGTGCAGAACAGTTGGCCTATTGGAAAAGATGGTGAGAAACAATAAGGCTGAATTGCTTAATTCCTAATCCTGCGGATGTAGTATACTTAGACATTAGTAAGGCATTTGATAAAGTAGACCATAGCCTCGTTCTTGATGAATTGGGACAATATCGGATGGATGGTCCCACTACCAGAGCGATTTGCAGTTGGCTGAACAACCATAGTCAGTATGTGGTCTTTAACAGGTCTATGTCCACATGGAGGATGATATGTGGTGGGGTATGTCAAGATTCTGTCCTGGGCCAAATACTCTTCAACATCATAAATGGCTTAGATGAGAGAATAAAAGGAATACTCATAAAATTTGCACATAACATAAACCTGGGGGCAGGGATTGCTAACACCCCAGAAGACAGGCTGAAGATTCAAAAGGACCTTGATAGACTTGAACATTGGGCCCTATCCAATGTTGTTCCGTGGTGAGAAATGTAAGGTTCTGCACTTAAGCAAGAAAAACCAGATACACAGGTACAAGATAGGCTGGACCTGACTTAGCAGTAATACTTGCAAGAAGGATTTGGGAATCTTGATAGACCACAGATTAAGCATGAGCCAGCAATGTACTGGAGCTGCCAAAAAAAGCCAATGAGTTTTTGGGCTACATCTACAGAGATATAATGTCAAGTTCACAGGAAATGATAGTATCGCTCTATGCTGCACTAGTCACAGTGCATATGGAATACTGTGTCCAGTTCTGGTTGCCACAACACAAAAAGTTCAGAGAAGACTGACAAAGATGGTGAGGGGCTTGGAGGTTAAATCCTACAAAAAGCAGTTGAAGGAACTTGGTATGTTTAGCCTAAAGAAGAGAAGGCTAAAGGGAGACATAACAGTCTTCTAAACATGTAGGGATCTCATAGGGCAGAGTGTGTGGATTTATTCTTAATAGCACTCAAGGGTAGGACAAGAACCAATGGGTAGAAGCTTAACAAACTTGAAGTAGTAATTTCCTGATAATGAAGTAATAAGTAATTTCCTGATAAAAATCAAGAAAAGATTTGACAGCTATTTGTCTGGGATGGTATGAGGATTCCTGCACTGGGCAGGGGATTGACTTAGACAACCCCCAAGTTGATTTTATTTCTGGGTTCTGCTCCTAGGTGCTTGAAACAACAATAAAGCTAGTTCTTCCTCTGAATCCCTGTTGCTCTGCGGAACTTGTGGGCAGTGTGTTTTCTAATTGTTAGGAACTCTAGCTTTACTCTGCTACTGGCTTCTGACTCAGGGCAGCCATTTCCCTCCCCTATCTCCATTCCCCCCCTGCTGGGATTTATTGTCCTGCCCCTGGTTCTCTTCTGCATGCTTTTCTATAATTTATCTGCCTACCCCTTGATTATAAAACTGCCAATTGCTATCATTTCACCTTCACAATTTGCATGAGCTTTTAACAAAGGAATGGCAATTTGGCAGTGGGAAGCAATGAGAGAGGGGGGGGTATTGCAAACAATCAGAGTCATGCAACATGTACTAAAAACATGGAGTGGGAACATTAGCAATGGATTTTATTTTCCTTTTTTGTTCTGAGTACAGCGGAGGGGATTTAGTTACTCCAGGACTAGCAATAGCTCTAACGGGGACACTGACAACATGACTTTTTTTGTACTGTCCTACTGATCAGCTGGAGATGTACACTGATTGGCTCATAGTGTTCCCTCCTTACTCGTTACATTCTGAGTATGGCATGAATCAAGACAATCATAGTTAGCTTGAAACTGTTTGGTAAGATATTTTGGAAAAGAAACAATAGTTATATATAAGTGCCCCAAATTTTCTGGGAAAATTTCCACACCACACTTGTCGATGTTATGATTTAAACAATTCCCTCCCATTCCCCATACTTTATAAGAATACAGCATAAGCCTGTTGGGTTATATTGCTATCATGTAAATTTGGCTCTCATTCTGTTATAATATCTGCTACTTTCTGGTACTGCCAACTGTTCTGCAGAACCACTGCCGCCACCCTGATTCATCAAAAACTTCATCCTCTACTATGCTCCTGTTTAATTCTAACAGAATTAAGACAGAATTGCAGTCTGGTCTGCCTCAGTTCATTTCAAAATCCATTACTGTCATGCAAATCTACAACGGCACAAGCTTTTTTGAAACAGGTATTTCATCACCAATGAATAACTGAAAGATATGCCTTCATATGGAAAATACATTCATGTGCATAATACAGCTGAAAATCCAGTTCTCAAACATCACAGTGAATACTACAATCTACTGGCTGATCCATGATGCCTAAGTAATTAATAAAAGATATGTCCTGACCATGACAGCAAATGACTTGACTACACTGCAAAACATAGATAGAAAATATGTGTACAAAAATCTATAAAAACAATTATGTGCATACTGTTTCCTATCAGGTGATGTTTTCGTGTAGTTTTATTACCTCTTATGGCCTTACAGGAAACACAGGTAGGTGATGGTGCATGGAAATTTCATTTTGGATTGATTAGGGGATAATATACCACGTTACAAAGGAGACCAACCTGGCCCTTTATTTCAGACAGGTATGGAGAGGCGGCATAGAGATTCTATTCCTGTAAAATAGAATCCTCAGTTCATATCAACAATTATTCTGGGACAGATGAAAGAGCAGCACTTTAAATCCATTTACGGGGACACTTTTTGCCCCATCCACTGGGCACCATAAAAAAACAACGAATTGCTGTTCTAGCTAGGAAGATCACCTCAGCCTGAACTGCACATATCGGTAGTCCTTGACCTACAATCATTCATTCAGCAACCGTTTGAAGTTATGATGGTACTGAATGAGTGATTACGATCAGTCCTCAGAGTTCTGGCCATCCCAGCACCCCCCCACCGCAGTCAAGTGATCACAGTCTGGGTGCTTGACAACTCATTCCCACTTTTGACCAGTTGCCAAGCAGCCACAATCATGTGATCGCCATTTGCAGCCTTCCCTGCCAGCTTCCCCAGAAAGTCAATGGGTAAGCCAGCAGGGAAGGTCACAAGTCATGGGGGTAAGTCTCCCCCACCCTCATAGGCTCCCCCACTCCCTCTTCGCTTGTGTCACACTGGCCACTCATGTACAGCTGCACACCCTCCTTGACCTGCACAGTGCTTCTTGCACACCCCCTTGCACCCTTGTACACCCTCCCCGTCCCGTGTGGCACCTCTCGCAGTCACTCCCCAACCCATGCCTCTTGCACACATTCCCCGACCCTCCCCCGCACTCCTGAGTGCCCCCTCACCTCTCATCTGCCTGCAGGCCTGGGACTTCCTGCCAGCTGCCCCCACTGACTTTGTTTGTGGGAAGCTGGCAGGAACTTGACTCACCTAACCACCATGGGATTCAGTTAACAACAGCAACCAGGACTGCAGGGATTGCCATCACTAACAACATGATTGCGCTTTACGACCACATCGCTTAGTGATGGAAATTCCTGTCCCAGTTGCCATTGTAAGTCGAGGACTACCTGTATGTGCCAACGTATTGCTCAATTTTTCTTACTGGCCTTGACACAGGAGTGTTTCTAGCCAGGTTGGTTGCTTCAGTTATTACATTTTTCCTACGTTACATCTCATCTTTTGTCATTCTGGGCTAAATGAAATAAAATATACCATTTTTATAATCATTTTAAAACAAAGATATTGGGGGTGGGTTGGCAGGAAGATTGGCAACTGTAAAAAGATGGAAGGGGAGGGGTTTGAAGGATTGATGGTAATAGTGGGAAGACACTGGAATGATTATTATTGTAAACTGTCAGGAGTCCATGATTGATTTGAAGAGTTAAATGTGATTTTAAAATAATAAAGATCAGGAGGTGAGCTAGCAGGAAGATCAATGGCAGCAGAGGAACACACTAGGGAGATGGGAGGTGTACACTGGAACCTCCTGTTGCCTAACTTAAGTAACTTAAATAACACCACTCCCTTGAAAGACTGGTCTCCCTTCACTCTTTGTTCCTTGTCTTTAGAGAGTGGGAGTGAGGGCAACTCCTGCCTTTCTTGGTTAACATATATGAGCCACTAAAGGAGAAAATAATTGTTTAAAAAGTAATGTAAAATCAATAAAATACTATTTTGTATGTAATAGTTCACACATTGTACAACATCAGCCCTACTTGGCAACAAATCAGGTACAGACTAACGTCCAAGTTTTGCAGCTGCTGGGGAGCGAAGAGAAAAACACATGGTAGGACATAGGATTGTTGTTGTGCGGAAAATAGGAGGAGGAAGGAGTATGAGGTATGTTTGCCGCCTTGAGTTATTTATAAAAATAATAAAGGTGGGTAGAAAATAAATAAAATAAATAAATAATACATAGCTTGATGGATTGCGCAGGACTTATACATAATAACGCCAAGTATAAATATGATGTTTGGAAATTAGCTCCTCTTTCTTGTTCAGCATATAGCAAGTGAACTGTAAATTTAAAACAGGACTTTGTGTAATTTGCAACTCATCAAATTGAATGTTGCCTACCAGCCATCTACTATGGGCTCTCAGGCAGGGGATGTACCAGGCTCATTTTATCATCTCAGGCAACATAACCTGATTTATTAATCACCAGATGGATAGCTATATGTGGATGGTTGGTTATATTCAGATTGGTGAATACGAACTGTGTTCGTTTGTTATAATTTATTCAGGTAGCCATATAATGAAAGATATTTAATTATGTCCTACTCTTCCTCCATGGGACGCGGTGGCGCTGCGGGTTAAACCGCTGAGCTGTCGATCAGAAGGTCGGCGGTTCGAAACCGCGCGGCGGGGTGAGCTCCCGTTGCTAGTCCCAGCTCCTGCACACCAAGCAGTTCGAAAACATGCAAATGTGAGTAGATTAATTGGTACCGCTTCGGCGGGAAGGTAACGGCGTTCCGTGAGTCATGCTGGCCACATGACCCGGAAGTGTCTATGACAACGCCGGCTCTAAGGCTTAGAAACGGAGATGAGCACCGCCCCCTAGAGTCGGACACGACTGGACTTTACGTCAAGGGAAACCTTTACCTTTACCTTTTTACTCTTCCTCCGAGCAGCTGAGGACAGTGTGTGCAAGTCTAACACTTCCTCTGTTCTCATATATCTCTGAAATAAGCTAGACTGAGAGTTGCTATCAGATCAAGATCACCTGGAGAGCTTCAGAGTAATCTGTCTTTATAACAGTTGACCAACACTAATGTTAAATTTCTTCTCTTTTATGGGAAGGAATGGGGAAAGGTTTGGAGGAAAGTTTAAAATCATGGGACTGTGAAAGCTTGACAGTTTGTATGATGTTATAATGGCCAAATGATCAGCTTTCTGGTGATACATTTTTAGGCTGCAGTACCCTAGAGGGAGGGACGCGGTGGCGCTGCGAGTTAAACCGCTGAGCTGTCGATCGGAAGGTCGGCGGTTCGAAACCGCGTGGCGGGGTGAGCTCCCGTTGTTAATCCCAGCTCCTCCTCACCTAGCAGTTCGAAAACATGCAAATGTGAGTAGATCAATAGGTACCGCTTCGGCGGGAAGGTAACGGCGTTCCGTGAGTCATGCTGGCCACATGACCCGGAAGTGTCCTATGGACAACGCCGGCTCCAAAGCTTTGAAACGGAGATGAGCACCGCCCCCTAGAGTCGGATTCGACTGGACTTTACGTCAAGGGAAACCTTTACCTTTACCTTACCCTAGAGGGAATGTAATGCCTGATGACTTGAGAATCAGATCCAACATCATGCAAAAACTCTTCAGGTTTAACAACAGAAATACTCCCATTAGCAATTTTTGGTGAGATATTTGTTTGTTTGTTTAATCTAATACAGGGCTAGAGTACCACCAGCAGACTAGCCATCAGGTTTTCCATCATAATACCAAACCTGGAAATAAAAATGTAGAGGGATTTCCTATTTTACTTATAGAGGAGGAATACAATCTCAACTCTGTGATGACAGTTACCTTTCAAGGACAAAGCTTCTGTATTAGGAAAGCACCTATAGGTAGTTTTGATTGGCATCTAGCCAACTAAATGCTAGAAATGCCAAGCAGTCAAACAAACTGCCCCCAAAAAGAAGAGGGGAATGAGCTAGAAAGAACAGTATTCAGTCTGCTATTGTGTTTTCTTCACAAGCTTCCCAGAATAACTGCTGAAAAGTTGTTTTAGTTAAACTGTATTTAAAATATACCAAAATATAATGAAGTTTTGAGTAACACCTGAAATCCAAAATATTTCAATTAAGCACTGAAATCAGATGATGAATACAAGTTAAAACATACTTACGTGTGTCTTGGAAAGCCTGCTATTTGTGAAACGAAAAGAGAAAGTTAAAACTGGATCAGTTAGTTCCCATGCTGACTGGAGAATTCTAAGAGATGAAGTCCACACATCTATAAAAAAAAATCGCTCCTCACCCTTATGGGTGATATGCGTCTTCCTCAACCTCGGGTCCTCTACCAGAGGCCTGGGAATTTGAGGGTTCTGCGCAGTATCTTAGCTGTTCCTAGCACTGCACTCTTCTGGACAGAGAGCTCTGAGGTTCCTCCTGGGATCTGTTGGAGCCACTCTCCCAGCTTAGGAGTCACAGCCCCAAGTGCTCCTACCACCACTGGAACCGCTTTGGCCTTCACTTTCCACATCCTCTCTAGTCCCTCCTTCAGGCCCTGGTACATCTCCAGGTTCTCATACTCCTTCTTCCTTTTTTTTTAAATAGAGCTTTATTAATTTTCAAGATATAATTAAAACACAAAATACGGAATATAGAACATATAGAATACAAGTCTAAAAAAGAAACAAGAGAAACTAAAACAGTGCAAAAATTGACAGAAAATCATGTAAGACAGATGGCTTCTGACCTTCTCCAACACAGATTCTCTTGCTATTAATTAAACATTTAGTAACATTATTTCTCTAAAATCAAACCATTTAATCATCAAAACCCCAAATCAAAACTTCATTTTTTTGTGTTACAAGCAAATATTCCAAAAGCGGCTTCCAAATAGAAACAAATCCAGTTACAGTATTTTCTGTTATCAAGTGATGTCAGTTTAGCCATTTGTGCCAATTCCATTATCTTAATCATCCAATCCTCCATTGAGGGACTCTGTGCATCCTTCCATATTTGAGCATATAAGAGTCTTGCTGCTGTTATATAAGAACAGAGTTCCATGTTGCTTCTCAAACTGTTGGTCCATCAAACCCAAGAGAAACAGCTCCAGTTTCAATTGTAAGTCCACTTTGAGAATCTTTTGAATAATAATACACATTTGATTCCAGAATTTCTTAGCTTTTCCACAAGTCCACCATAAATGATAGAAAGTTCCTTCACCTTGTAAACATTTCCAACAAACATTTGATACCCCATTATACAGTTTGGACAGCTTATTGGGAGTTAAATACCAACGGTACATCATTTTATAAAAATTCTCTTTCAAATTATAATTCAAAGTAAACTTCATATCTTTGTTCCACATATTCTCCCATTGTTCAAGCATATTATACCCAAAATTCCTAGCCCATTTAATCATACAGTCTTTAACATATTCATCTTCTACATTCAATTGCAACAACATTTTATACCTTTTCTTAATAAGATGCTCATCGTTTGTACAAAGTTCCATTTCAAATTGTGTTTTTTCATTAACAAAATTATATACCTTCTTATCAATTAAACTGTTCTGACAATTGTGCAAAATTAAACCAGTGACAAATATGACCTTCCAATTCTAGTTGTTCCCTTGTTTTAAGTTTAGGTATCCCTTCTTCAAAATTCAGCAAATCTTCATATCTCAACCAGCCTGCCATTTCTCTTCTAAAAAAAGCTTCTTGAGGGGACAACCACATAGGTACATTAGGAGACAATATTGGTTTATATTTATTCCAAACCCTCAATATGGCACATCTAACAAAATGATTTTTAAAATCTTTATTAACTGTAGCTTTATCATACCACAAGTAGGCATGCAACCCAAATCAGAGATCATGTCTTTCTAATTCCAATAATTTCTTGTCCTTCAGAGTCACCCAATCCTTCATCCATAGCAAACAGCAGGCAACAAAATACAATTTCAAATCAGGCAAACCTAGACCTCCTCATTCTTTGGCATCTTCTAACAATTTATACTTGATTCTTGGTTTCCTCCTTTGCCAAATGAACTTAGAGATATCTTTCTGCCATTGTTCAAATGGTAAATCTGTTGTCAGAATCGGTATTGTCTGGAACAAAAACAACATTCTAGGCAAAGCATTCATCTTAATCACAGATATCGAACCCATCATTGACAGTTCTAATTTTTCCCACCCTAACAAGTCTTTCTTAATATCACTCCACAATTTAATATAGTTATTCTGAAAAAACATACAACTCGTGTTTGATAATGTCACCTCCAAATATCTGACCTTTTTTTTCAATTTTAAAACCAGTTTTACCCATCAACATTTCTTGATTGTGTGTAGTCATAATTTGGATCAACATCTTTGTTTTTTGTTTGTTTACTTTAAGTCCAGCTAATGATCCAAATTCCTTTAATTTCTTCATCAAATGTTCAACAACATTCAAAGGGTCATGTAATATTAAAATTAAATCATCCAAAAAGGCCCTCAGTTTGAAGACCTCCTTCTTTATCTTCAAATCTTTTATTTGATCATCTTGTCTAATGTCTCTATTCAGAACTTCCAAAACTAAGATAAAGAGTAAAGGTGATAAAGGACATCCTTACCTTGTTCCTTTCTGTGTATGACAAGGCTCAGTTAAATTGCCATTTAGAATAATATGCGCTTTTTGAGGTACATAAATTGATTTAATTTCTTGAATAAAATTATCTCCAAAATGCATATTTTCCAAAACTTTGAACATAAAGGTAAAGGTAAAGGTTTCCCTTGACGTAAAGTCCAGTCGAATCCGACTCTAGGGGGCGGTGCTCATCTCCGTTTCTAAGCCTTGGAGCCGGCGTTGTCATAGACACTTCCGGGTCATGTGGCCAGCATGACGACTCGGAACGCCGTTACCTTCCCGCCGAAGCGGTACCTATTGATCTACTCACATTTGCATGTTTTCGAACTGCTAGGTGAGCAGGAGCTGGGACGAGCAACGGGAGCTCACCCCGCCGCGCGATTTCGAACCGCCGACCTTCCGATCGGCAGCTCAGCGGTTTAACCCGCAGCGCCACCGCGTCCCTTGAACATAAAAGTCCAGTTCAAATTGTCAAAGGCCTTCTCTGCATCTAAGAAAATGAGAGCTGCTTGCTGTTCATTGTGTTGTTGTAGATATTCTATAATGTCCAAAACTATTCTCACATTGTCTCTTAATTGCCTTTTGGGTAGAAACCCACATTGATCTTGGTGAATAAAGTCCTGTAAATTTTTCTTCATTCTTCATTGAAATGGGGTGGTCAGTTTTAGAGTCCGTTTAAACGGCTGCAGCGTGCCTTGGGAAAGGATGATAATCCCACTTCCCAGCTGATCACTCACTGCTCAATCTGTAAACTTCGTTTACAATCTTCTGGCTATGACCAGCCATCTGGAGGACACAGGGGGTAATTCCTAGGGTTCTCCTTTATCCAGGGAATACTTTTGGGCTCCAGGGGATCCTGCCCAAGCCCTAAAATGCCGTGCTGCTAGGTCTACTTATGAAGCTAAATCACAAAGAGACATTTTTCAAGCTGCCATTCCCACCAGAAGCCTCATACTCCTTCTTCCTGATGTTGTTGTCACTTGACATCACTGTATCTATTGCCACTGCTGTCTTCTGGTCCCTGTCTACTACCACAATGTCTGGTTGATTGGCCAATACCCGCCTCTCCATCTAGAGCTGGAAGTCCCACAGGATCTTAGCCCTGTCATTCTCCATGACCTTCTGTGGAATCTCCCATCTGGACTTGGGAGGGTCTAGCCCATATGCTGTGCAGATATACGCTGTTCACAATGCCAGCTACTTGGTTGTGCCATTCAGTGTTTGCTGTTCCTGCCTGCATCTTACACCCTGCCACTATGTGTTGGACTGTCTCTGAGGCCTCTCTGCACAGTCTGCACTTTGTGCCTGTCTAGTGTGGTAGACCCTTGGCACAAAATTATATATAATTTTTATTGAAGGTTTTAATTACAGTAAGAAAAACTAATAGAAACTAAACTCAGAGAAAGAAATGAAAGGAAAAAGGAAAGAGTGAGATAAAGAAAAAGAAATATATAAAGAAGTAACTTCCAATCTTCATCACAACAAGTATAAACAAGTTTGGTAGCTCTTCATCCCCTATAAGGTTACAAACAGATATCTCTTCTTCCCATAACCCCATCCCTTATCTATAAGCAAATCCATAAGACATCAAGTTTTCAAACCTGATATCAGCCAAAAGTCCATAAAGGTTGCCAAAACTTTATAGAAACAATATTTTTAACCTTGATCAAATAAACCAACTTTATATTTCTTCCTTTTACTTCTTAAAATCTTAATCTTTAATTCATTCAAACATTGTCATAGGATCTGTTCTCCCTTTAATTCTTCTTTTTCCCATCACAAAGGCTTCTTTGAGACTTTAACAAGCCTCTTTTGTAAATCCAATAAAAAGACAACACCCAGGTCATTCTCTTGGTTTATCATTTGTATTTCTCCTTTAATTTTTGAAACTTCATCCAATGTATGTATGTATGTATGTATTCATTCATTCAGTCATTCAGTTTATATACCCACTGATCTCAGACTAGTGACTCTGGGTGGCTAACAATAATAAAAACAATCAAACGATTAAAAATACAAAAAATTAAATATAAATATAGCCAAGTGATCTTAAAAACCATCAGTGTCAGCACAACAATGAAAAGTCTCTAATCTCTGTTATGACTTATAGTAGACAAAATAATTCTGGTTCCCATGAAAAGCTGTTTATTTTATATAATTAGTTTCAAAATCTTATAGTAAAAGTTTCAGTGCCCCAAATTTGTCTGGAACAAATTTGTTTATAACTTTCTTTGTTCAAACTCCTATTTAGCTTTTGCTGTTTATTTCAAATTCTTTAAGTTCTTAAACTTATAGTTAATTTTTCTTTTAATATATTATTTTATTAGTATACTGATTATATTAATAATAATAATAATATAATATATTATTATTATTACTATATTCAAGATTCCTAACAAAGTCAGCCTTGCACTAACACAGTTATTCTACATTTTCCTCCGTAATGGATTTTTCTAATATGGAAAAAGACAAAAGAAAGGTGGGAAGTATGGGAAGTTTTCAAGTGGATAACAGTTCTGCACAAAATGCCTTGGCTGGAAACAGCTAATTGCTGTTTCTTTGCCTGATAAATAATGTCCTCTGCACATGCTCCGTTCGTGGGTGGATTATGCATAGTGGAACCTCTTTGCATCAAAACCTCCTCAAAATGGTTTCAAACAAGAGCAGTAAAGAGCAGACCAATACCACCTACAGTCTGCTCAGAAATCTTAAACTCTCCTTTGTACTTCTGTAGGGGACATTCTTTTAGACACTGTCTGTAATTTTAGTAGCACTATAAATGTATTTACCTAAGTCTTATTTTTTCTTATACATTTATACTTAGAGCAATGAAAAGTTTATTACACTCTTTTTAATTTTTAAAAGTAATTATATATATTGTTTCAAGATTGATCTGTTTCCAAAGGAGGGAGAGCTGCTTTCCCTAGTTACACCACTCATGCTCCAGGCCTATGAAGTGGCACTATAGAATATTTCATTTTTACCTCCTTTATTTTTCTGTTATTTGCCCTAAGAATATAAATAATGAGATCCCTATACAGTATGTCTCACAAACCATGGTTAAAGGGAGGATGCCAGGTAAAGACATCCCGTTGAGGGAAAGATGGGGGCAGTAGTAACAACCTAGCAGCTATGCCGAAGCAAAAATGTAGGGCCTGGGTGTGTAAAATCTAGAGGACCTCTCATAGAGATCACTGAGATCTTCCAGCTTTCTTCCTATGGGCTCAGAGCTGCCATCAGAGTTCCAATTTCAGCTAATTAATTATTTGGAAAGGATGTGTGTAGAGACAGGTTTGTTTTCTGTAGGTGCCAGAGTCTGGTGCTGTCTACTTAATTTCTGGGTAAAATTCCCACAGACCATTTTAAATCAGCCTGGCTAGGAAGAGCTCATAGCAAACTTCAGTGTTTAGGTCTTTCTTTAGGATTTGAAAATGCCAGGAGTCATCTTAAGCAATGTATCTGGGATATTAATTTTCAAGCCAGTCTAAGCCTAGTATCTAACCCTGTGGTTCATGGATTTTTCCCAAATGGGCATGTGCCATCGTCTTATCTCTCCTCAATTCTAATTCTGGAATTTCATTGAGCCTTCACCTTGGCTAGATTGGATGCACTACCTGCTGTAGTCTTGTGGAGGCAATATAAAGACATTCCTTTTCAGCAGCGCTTATGCCCACGTGGAGATGGCTCTGTGGAATCCCTAAGCCAGATGCTGTTCTCTTTACGGGGAATCAAGGAAGACATCTACCTATCCCATTTTAAAGAACTTCCCTGGTAGGGAGCACAAGGCTTCTCTTCTATCTGACCAGGACCCTGACATCTCTTTCCAGGTTGCCCAATTTTGTGCCACCCGTCCTACCCACAGTTGAAAAGTAGTACAAATTTTGATGATTGCCACTGTTATCTGTATTATTGCTACTTTATTTTTTTTTGTATTTTATGTCTATTTTTCAGTTTTATCAATTATAGGTTTAAGTATTTTTATTGTAGGTAGTGTTCTCTGGCTTAAAGGCCATAACAAAGGTTTTGATTTGATTGAAAAAGGCTTTAAGTATTGGTGTAGTTTGTAACACTTAATTCTCCTTTCCTTGGGTATGTTTTCAGCAGCAGCATACAATATTTTATGAGTGCCAAACAAATAGTAAAAGTATAACATAAGCATTAAAATATAGCTTTAATAGCCAGAAAATCTTTCCAAACAACAGTAGGCTACAGACAAAACACCTTTTGAAAATTAAAAGATTTTGATCTTGTGAGTGGATCAGAGGACTTTCCTTGCTATATAGTTTTATGGCATTAGTTTTTGATGGAACACTTATCAGCAGATGTGTGATATAACTGTAAATGAGGTCAATGAAAGTATGGAAGAAATATTGCCATCTGGCAATTGTCACTCTCTTACATGATATTGGCCCAGTTTCTAGAGACACAACCACAATCTACGTGCAAAACTAGTAATCTCTTTTGGTCATATAATGTGTTGTAAAATTGAAAGTAATACCAATATAATACTCAGTTTGTATCTATTACAGATTATTGAAGTAATTGTTAAAATAGCCCCATAAGTCAAGCCTTTATTTAAGTGAAAGCATATATCTGAAGATTATTTTCACTTTTTAAAATTGTTTTCCATAGTTTGGATGCTGAATATATCAGCATATATTTGACACAAATAGTTGTGGGGTGGAGGGAGGTTAAATGTTACATATTTAACTTCCATGCCCAACAGCCTTCATTTCATTTTTGCTATTTTGTATTTTTTTCTCTCAGCCACATCATGGAATTGTATTTTAAAGTAAAATGAAATTAGTGAGTTTCCATTGTTAAAATGTATCTCTTTTCTGAAGTACAAAAGCAAGGTAACACATACATCATTTCTGTAGATGATGAGTATGACCTGAAGACACCATCATTTCAGAACTGAAGATTATGAAGTCATATCTGTCAGGTACTACTAAAGCAATTTGTCATAGCAAACTAATAGTTTAAAAAATTGGTAGATATGAACTTAGTTGGATTGGAGTGTTTATTTCAAATAAAGCTGTACATTTAAAATTTAAATCAAACGGTAAGTAAAAAGCCTTCCATGCATTCATCACATACACAGAACATGTAGATCAGCTTTGAAAGTTCATATTGTACAGGAGTCTGACTTTAATCTGCTGCTGTTCATTTCAATACTATAACAAGTATCTCGTGGATCTCTGAGGCATGAACACATACATATTAGCATTTTAAGCTGAAACCACATATTATTTGCCAACATATGCTATAAACTGCCAACAGTTTCTCTTCTATAAAGGAACTTTGGGAGGGTGAATTTGGAGGCAGGAAAGTGTTGTTTTGCAGAAACTAATCTAGACATTTCTCATTGTAAATCACTCACCACTGTAGCAACGTTGCAAAGAAACAGCAACGGTCAGGATTTCATACCAAGCGTGGGTGGGTGTTGTTTCATTCTAGTAAAAGCAGAAACGGGAAAAATGGTCAGAAGCAGTTCTCAGTTTCTAATTTGGTGAAATCAAATTGAAAGTAGATTAGTAAAAACTGATGAAGAACAGTTCTTTGAAGTATTTCCACTGCTCAAGACTGGTGGGTATTTGTAAAAAAATGCAAATCATTAAGAGTTTGTCATTTAACGGAAGTACACGAATCACTGTAAGTAGATTAACTTCTGTCATGGCCTCACCTAAGAAAGACTCCTTAGGGATTTTTCAAATTGGGCAACCCCATCAAGCCCTGTGCACCAAATAAACCAAGACAGAGACAGAGTTAGACTTCAATAGCTTGAGATCACTGGCGGAGGTCACTGATCTACACTCTTCAGTATGTTGCTGAGTGTAATGTCAGAACATTGGAGGGCCATGTTGTTCCTTGGGAAAAGATATTCTGAAGAGTAGCTCAATATACTGTACCCAGATGATCTTGGGAAAAGATCCAGTTTTTCCATTCGTATGGAATATATATACTGTATATTTGTATAAGCTGTCTAGTTGTCCATGTGACTTTAGGCAAACTGTGATATATTAAAAAAACAAAACAAGTAGAAAACAGTAAACAAAAACAACAGTATATATTACTATACTGAGTAAGAAAACACCAGAAATGATAAATAAAATCACAGTATAAATGCAGGGTCATTTGTGACCTGTCATTTCTTAAAAGACAACCATTAGTTAAGGCAGAGTAATTCAATAGCCTGGATGTCCTTCCAGCCAGATCTGGTTTAATCAGCCTCAGCTGAGCAAGGGTAAGGATAGTTATGGCTTCCAATGTCAACCTTTTTGTTTGGAGGCCAAGTAACCAAGTTCCCTTGCACCCTGATTGCTAAACTGGCCTAGAAAATCAATTCTGCCCAGACCCAGACTCTTGCTCATTTCCCCTTTCCCTCAAATAGGACTCAGAGTGATTTGTCTTTGCCTTTCAAGTTGACTGGTTATTCTTCCATGTATCTTTTTGATGGTTACTCCTATGGAATTAAACCTTTGACTGAACAACTATGTCTTTGCTTCTTCCAGGCCCTAACTCTGGACCTGGACCAGATATCCTCTTACACAACCTTGGTCACTCAAGTTAAAATATATCCTATTTTCAAGAAAGAAAACATCCTGTATGAAGCATGCTATTTGGAACCTAATATCACTTTCTTTTAAACATTTATCAGTGTGACCTGTATCCCTTTCTAAAAAAAATTCCAAGTTCTAGGAGTAGGGCCACCATATATGAATAATCACTTCAGCTAAGAACTACATTTATGACATATTTGATTAAATATGTGTTACTACTTCCAGCAAATGAAACTTTTGCTTTACAACAAACAACAATAACAACATAAAATTGTTATTTAAAAGTATGGATGACAGAGTAAGAGCTACAATTCTAGGCAAGTTATTTCAGTATCTGAGATGTTATCAGAAGTGTTAATATGAAATTTGTTAGATCTATCTTGTTCTTATAATTAATATCAGCATAAGAAATCTGACATGTGCTCAAAGAAACCATCTTGTAACCTTACCAACACTTCCTGCGTGACCAAAAATAGAGTGAGGGCCGTAAGCAACAGCCATCTATTTCAAAGCAAATGTCAGCTACTATCAATTTGTTCTCTCTACAATCTAAGTTTTATGAGATGTAAAAGTTCTTATCACTTATTCAGAAAAACCACATCTTGCACCAGGGTAGGAAATGTTGGAAGTGTTGCATTACATAAGTCAATAGTTTTCCCATTTTTAATTTTTAGTTAATCCATTGCATGTTGCCTTGTCTACTGAAGAATCCTTTTGTATATTCTGGCATGTGTTGTGATGCATTCCAAGTTCATTCATGATCTCTTAAGATTCAGTGTTGGATGAACAAAGCGTACATGTTAGGGCACATCTAACACTCTCATATGGCTTTATATAAAAGAAAATTAATAATGATAGTAATCAAGCTATATTTCAGAAGAAGGTTATTTAACAATATTAGAGGTTTGCCTTTTTTTCTTCCAAGGGCAGTAAGACAGCATTACCATACTAGTCTTCCTAAAAATTTCAGTTCTGTGTAAGATTGCTTTGAAACAGTAACAAATATAAAATATTTTTTTTCCTGCCATCTTTACACAAGGTGACCATCAAGATGCTTAAAGTCTTTCAGCTTTAGAGCTTTTGTGCCAAGTTGTGTCACTGAGAGAAAAAATTACAGCCTTTCAAATCTGTGTAATACTGTGGCATGATACCTGTTACAATCTGTGTCTAGAAATACAAGAACCCAAAGTTGGCTCACAGTTAAACATATTAAGATATTCATGTAGTGTCTAAAAGGATTTTAAAGAATGGCAGAAATGTAAACACTCAGCAGATGGCACCTTGCATCTGACCTTGTTTGGGCTCAGAAGCTGTAGGGTTTAGATTTGGGGATTTGCTGGCCACATGACCATGGAAGTGTCTTCGGACAATGCTGGCTCTTCAGCCATGAAACGGAGATGAGCACCGCCCCCTAGTGTCGGACATCACTAAGCGGGAAACTTTACCTTACCTTTACCTAGGATGGAGGAACCCCAGGGCTATAGACTGGACTGGGGAGCTGAAAAACATGCTAGAAAGGGCAACAACAAAAATACTTAATTACTTCTGTGAAGAAAATTACCTGGAAGTGTCAATGTAGCCCTCAAAAGCCAAGCTAGACCTGAGGGCATCAATCTTTTTATGTGTTTAAAAAATCTAAAGTGATATTTCAAATGATATGAAAGTTGTGTGCTACTTTTAAAAACCAAATTGTTTTACTCAGGTGCAATATTCCTTGCAAAATCTGTAATTGACAATACCACAGTTTTTCCTAGATCTCTGTGTTCAACCTGATAGGAAGAACAACCCAGAATAGATACAGAGAGAATTTTCTTTATGCATTACTGCCATCTGCTGTAATTTCAACATAAACCCTTTGGCATTATGTGTATTAGAAATGGAGAATCATTCTCTCTTGAAGTGTGAAAATACAGAGACTGTTTTAAAGTTTGGAAAAATAAATCCCTCAAATATATTAAAGACTGCCATAACTTTCTCCTTATTCCATTTCATAAGCTAGAAGTTTGTCATCCAAAACATTTTTTTTGAACACACAAGAGAAGAGAAACTGCTTTTTATTAACATATTTACATTTCCCATCATGCAGTTTCTGAAATACAAATATATTATTTCTTGATTTTGCTATAAAATACAAGTTAAACCAGTTATCTAATCTAGTTTCTGACATACACTATAAATCACACACCAGTTTTTCTTCTGATCTGTTTGTTAAAAATTAATCATCCTAACATAAGAAAACTACATCTTGAGAACTATATATACAAACTGAGCAAGCCTTTTTTTTTGGCTGGTCCGAAAGTAGTGGGTTACCAGAAATTATTACTGTTAGTTTCACTAACCCTTCTAAGTTCCACCCCACTGCTAACCTTGACTGGTCTTTTGGATTTTTTTATCCCCTGAAGAACTACTTTCTCCACATCTACTTAGGTTCACCTCTAGTTTTTCCTTGCAACCTGATCTGGAACCAGCCTACACATTTGAGTCAAACCAATTACATGAAGTATGTGTTTGCCTGATTCATATACAGAACAGTGGTGGAAACTGTCCTATATGTTCTGACCTCTCAAGTGGGAGCAGATTCCAGCTCTAAGCAGTAGTCAATGGTGATAGAGCTGAGATGCTGAATCCCACTCCCCAGTCTGTGGAACTGAGAGCAGTAGAAAGGAAAGAGGGGCACGTGGCCATTTCTTTCCCACTGGCCTGAGCTCCACGAAGCTCTTCCTCTACCTCCTCGGTCATCCAAAGCATCCCTTCCCCCTGATTAACCATTAGCCTTCTGCTATCTAGTTAGGACTGTAAAATCTACTTAGTGAAGATTTGGGATTGGCAGCAGGGGAGGTGGTGCCAGCAGCGGTGGCAATTCTTCTCTCTTTCTCTCTCTCTCTCTCTCGATAATCTCCTGCTATAGCTCCTTTTGAGACCTTGTATATGAGCTACCAAGTCTAAGCCGCAGAAAATCGTATGATCACAAGACAAGACAGCAAAGCGATACAGAAACATCTAACTCTGCTTCCATCTAGTAGTTGTCTGGAGTTTTGCAATGCAGATTGGGCAGCTTTATCCCATGCAATCAGGTTTGTTAAAGATGAGAGGCGAGGAGTGCCTGTCTTCACCATATTTATGCCAATACAGTTAGTCAACAGGTGGTTTATTGACCCAGATATGCTGAAGCCTCTTTTTTTGGAGGGAGGCATACTGCCCCCAATGGCCAGATTCATACACTGCCATGCTCATTGATGCAGCATTGTCATTAAAAGCACCAAAGGTACAAGTGACTTTTGTAGTTTAATTTATTCTACCCATGTATTGCTGAATCAGTGTAGATTCACAGCAGTTTACAGTCAACAGTCAACAGTCAACAAAAAATATCCACAAACTGTTTAAATGTCCACTGCAAGTATACGTAAGTTTTAAAACAACCCATTATTAATCAAAAATACAAAAATACAAAATTAAAATAATATTGAAAAGTAAATAAAATAAATTTATAATAAACTAAAAGATCACAATAAAAAACAATTTAACCAATTTCACTAAATTCAAGGTAAAGCAATGATTGCAGTAACGAAGTATTCATCAGCTTACCGAAGAAGGAAAGATCCTTCTTCAAGTTTCCAGAACTGTAGGAGTGGAGGCAAGGCTTAATTCCACAAAACTAGAGCAGCAACTGAAAAGCAGCATCTCCTGGCCTCCATTCCTGCTACTTCACAAAAGTAATGTTTGAAGTGCCTTTTTCTAATTTTGTGTGGTAAGTTACCGGAAGTCAGAGAGACCCTAGTTGCAATCATCCATGCTCTCCAATTCATTCATTTTGGATTGTTGCTATGTGATGTATGTGAGGCTGCCCTTGAAGTGATCCAGGAACTTCAATTGGAGAAGAACATGGCTGAATGGTTATTAACTTGGAACAAATATTGTGATCCATTTACTTATTTACATATTTCTTTATGAAATGTATACTCTGTCTCAACCCAGCTGGACATTTTACAGTAAATAAAATTCTGACACCCAAAATCACAAAGGCAGGGAAGAAATCCCACGGTGAAATAAGGCAGGGGTTTGTTCTCTGCTACTGTGCCTGGGAGAATATCAAAGAGTAGAGAGATTGAATACAGGCAATACAGTAGTAGTTCTAATTAAAGTAATATATTAAACTTCCACTTAAATATTGATGTCTTCCAAAATACAAATAATGTGTTTATCATACAAAAATGCTGCCAATCTCTATTTGTCTCTTACACTTTGATATTATGAATATTTGAATGAGGCAGTCTTATCCAATATTCCTGATTGCTACTAATGCCATCTATTTTCCCAGAGTGATGATCATGATAGAAATTCTTGAAAAGAGAACTACTTTGTTTTTGTCACAATTGATGACAAACTAATTTTCCCTGCTTTCCTTTAGTAAGTCCCGTTTGATCTATGAGCAACTATGCCAACCCTATCTGCTAATATTCCTCAAAATATTTTTGCATTGTAATATATTAAATGAATAGGCTGTTATCCCCCTGGGATAAATGATAAATGATCTAAATGATATTTTTGTTCTCCTTCCGGGACTGACCCCCTTTAAGGGTTTAGAAGTTCTTTAGGCCTCTAAGGCAGCCTTTCTCAACCTTTTGACCCTGGAGGAAACCTTGGCATATTTTTCAGGCCTCAGGGAACCCCTGCATGTTCAGGCTCAAATATAGGCCAGAAAATACACAATAATTATATTTGTTTCATGTGTAGGCCTGTATATATGCATTGACAGTATTCTTAAACTAAAAATAAAGAATGAAACTTACCACTTCAATGTAAAGTTGCCCAAATTTGAAATAATTTTTAAAATAAATCATGATCTCCCAGGGAACCCCTAGTGACCTCTCACGGAACCCTGGTTGAGAAACCCTGCTCTAAGGTAATGTAACTGGGTAGAACATAGGGTAGAGACAGGATAGCACAGATACTTGGTTAACATAGGAACAAAGGAATAGATTGAGTTTTATTAAATAACTTAAGCAGGGGTTTTGAAACAGGTTCACTTATTTCTACAAATTATCTCTATTCTGCCAATTGTCCTAAAATTATTCCCTAACAGGAGGAAATGTCCTGAGGCTTGGACCTTGAGCCTGCTTCAAGGCTGCTGTTCCACCTGCATTTCCCAAATACCTCTCTTAGGGTGCCCAAAGTTGCCATCCTTTGATTGGCAGTTGCAGCAATCACATAGGTCTATATAAATCAATACTGTTATCTTGACAAGGCTTCAGACTATTATCCTAGCTAGTGAGACTGAGTCTAGTAGTTTCTTTCTGTGGTATATCTTGTTTAATAATGTGAACATACGCTAGATCAAACTGAAATCAGATTTCTAGTAGAACTCAAAACTATATCTAGTCTTAGTTACATTTCAATCGATTTATTTCAGCTTGATTTCAATCCTTCCTGAAAGCAGAGAGATAAAGAGAACAGCCTCTGATGATAAAAATAAGCAGATTCACATAGAAAGCAATCCCCCAAATAGGCTGACCACAAACCATCTTCTTACTGTCAGGTGAAAATTACACCAGTAGACTTATCCCCAAGGCTCCTGTGGTATTAAGGGAAGCCTGGCAATCAGACATTCAGAAGGTGGTGGCCCAATAAGGGGGAAAACGACATGCTCCAAAGCTTCACATGGTGAATTTCAACCAGTCACATACAGTAGCTTTTAAAGACACAGGAACCTTATTATAAAAAACATTGAAGACAACAAAGATTAATAGCTGTTGTTTTATTTAGTTCTGAGAAAATATTCTTCCTGAATTAGTTTTAGAGAAAACTGGTATTAGTATTCCCAACTCGGGAAAAAAAGGCAACTATGATTTTTAACTAATATTAACCCTCGTAAACAGAAATTATGCTTCCAGAGAAAAGTAAAAATACCAAAGAGCAACTTTTATAAAGCGGGTTTCAAATGACCTCTTTATTGTGTTTTCGCTTTGATGGATACACATGTAATGAACTCTCCTACTGCACGTCAGTTGCAAAGCACGAAGCAATATACAATACTGGCTAAGCAAGATCAGAAAAGCAAAGGGGAAAGGCTTGTGTATATTTGCTGCTGCTTCATTCGGTTTCTGCCTTTCTCCCCAAAAGTTAACAAACGTGTATCTTGTACCTAACTCACCCACCAGAAATTGCGTGCATTCTACTGATATCTATCTCTTAAGGGCTTAACCACGTGTTTTTATAGAATGTTGGCAAATGATCTTAACAAAATTTGTCACAACTCATTATAAACCCAAGAAATATAAAGTCGACAGCCTCAGTCTATTCGCGCTTTTCTATTTGCTGAAGGCAGTCTTTTATTTGCATAGTATTTACCCAGAAGGCACTTCTTTCTCGTTGTCTCTGGCATCAGAATTCTTGAAAGAAACCTTTTGTATTTTAATAACAACCAGGAGCCATCAAACCACAAAGAAAAGAAGTATTATACTCTGAAAAGCATGTAATTAGAGTAACAATTCCTAAGCATGACTTAGAGATCTCTGCTTGTAACAGCTATATATTCAATTTGAGGTTCCATTTCTTTTGGCTGGTCCGATTGCAGTGGTGCTTATAATTAATTGATCACAGTCAGTTACAGGTTTCTTTGTTCTTTCTCCACTCCCACTGCTTCACTTGACTAGTCTTTTGATTTTGTACTTTATTTTCAGTTCCTTTCCTTTTTAAAATCAAATTTATACTAATCAAACAAAATGGAGGGTGCACCCTTTCTTTCCTCCCTGTCTTTTAGAAGTGACCAGGGTCAAACCCATCTCCTCTCTTTGCCTAATCCTATCAGACCCAAACTGAAGGTGGCAAAATCTGATTTGGACTAAGTTGAGATTTGATTCAATAAAAGGTTTAACCATAAACTATGACGGGAAGCACTAAAATGCCTGCAGCTATTTCACTGTTTTGGCAGAAAGGGATGAAAATGGCAGGCGTGGTTGACACTTTAGAGAACAGATCTGCCTCATTTTAGCTAGATACCTTTGAAGGGTTTATTGCAATACATCTTTTAAAAATCATCCCGAAGACACACAGACCTTTCCTAATAATGTACATGAGAAAAGACAGCCCAGTGGCCTCTTTGTCTAGCAAAGAGCCTATTAAAAAGTTGGGCAGCACTAAAGCAAAATTTTTCCTAAAAATAATAAAAAAGTAGAAACTTCGTAAAAAAAGAGTTTTATTAAAGACCAAAACATTAACTATACTCAGACTATTTGGGTTTTCTGTCGGTTTGGTTCATTAACAAGGTTATTCTATGAATAATGTATTATATGCTGTTTGTTTTATTTTCATAAAAAGAAAGCTTGAGGTATGTGTACGATCAGAGTGTCTATAACATACTGTACAAAGAAATACCATGCATTATATGCAGTAGCCTAACATCAAGCACACTGTTTCAGAAGATCTTATCCAGTGAAGGCATTCATTGACATGTCAAGTCGACAACTAGCAGGAAGAAAATAAAAAATAGCAAACAAAACAAAACTTTGTCTAACAGAAAGTGGGGAAAATGAACCGGAATGAAAGAGGGAACAGAGATAGCCAAAAACAAATGCTATTCAGAGACTAGACTATAGGTCAGATAAAAAGACCGAACATTCAGGAAGGAGAAGAATGCAGTAAAAGTCACGGATTTGCAGAAAGGTAGAAAATCATAAGGGCAGAGCAGACCAAATTTAGAAAGATGAACCATCAGTTTGACTTTCTCTTTCAGAACAGGAGTCCCCGACTGTTCAGACAGGCAGTACTTGCAGTTTATAAAACTGGCTGGCTACTTACGTTTATTTAAGAAAGTCATCATACCACTCAGCCTCATGTTTTTCAATGGAAAAAAATGCTGCAACAGTGTTAGAGACTCTGCAAAGTCAGGAGGTCCACTGAATCCCTAAATTCACTTTGAATCTCTAAAACAGTTCAAAGTTACCTAAACTGATCCCTTGAAAATGATTATGCTTGATTCAAAGGGATGATTTGACTGAATCTACATCCAATCATCCCCTCAAAGCTGTACAGACCAACTTTCATAGACTTACAGAGTACCAAAATACATCAGCTAAGGACAAAACAATGGTTTACCTCCCATGTAATTGTCTTCGAAAGGATTTCCTGAGGTCTGTTGAGTTCTCACAGTAGACAACCGGTGACTGAAATGAGGTGAATTGTATACTGTAACTATATGCCAAAGAAACTGCAGTTTGTACAGCGCTTTGTCAGCAAAGCAACCAATATTATCCATTAGTTAAACTGTCGTAACGGGAAACTTCCCTTGTTATGGTAACAGCTCATTTATTAATACCAACTTCTGCGTAGCAGGTGTTAACAAGCCTATAGAACTGCAGCATTCACAAATCCGCCACAGCTGTTCTTTGCTCAGCCCGCGCTGGAGCTACCTCACTGCTACTTTTTGCATATTGGTGTCCCATCATGCATAAGGATACGAGATACAGGATTCATATGCAAGTTTATCTGTAGTTCAAAGAAAATTTGCCTTATTTTTTTTTGGTCGATGAATTGCATTTGAACATTTCTACTGTATCATTTTTAAAAAGGACTGAATGCAGTAAAATTTCACCATACCTTAGAAAAAGGTGAAATTAAAGATATATAAATAGAAAGTAAGGTTGCTTGTTTTTCTGGCTGGTCCGAGAGTAGTGGATTACTTCAATTTCAATTGATTGTTCACCGTCAGTTACAGATTGATCTCCTTGTTCTCTCTTTCCCCCCTTCCCACTACTGCCCTTGACTAGTCTTTTGATTGGTGACACTATTATTAAAGGTATCTGTTTGATTCTCTGAAAATGGAGTTGCAAATGCATCAAGGATGCAAATGCTTTTGGCTAAGGTTTGGGTACCTTTGAATGGCTTAGCTTGCTTCAGCTATAGAAAAATCATAGTTGTGTTATTCCAGAAAGAAAAAATAATTTGTAACTGGACAATACTTTACTTAGACTCAATATGGCACAGATATTTGAGGGCAGATATTATCTTATACTTAAGGTTTCTTTTTATATGATATTCTGCAGTATGTAAGTTACTATTATGCTGATATTATTCCTGATTATATAGCAGTTGAGCAGGAAATAATGGAAGGCTGTCCTCAGACCACTACACTTTCAGTTGATTTTATGGCTTTGTTTCAGAAGGGTATAAAGTCCTAAGCCACTACTTAGAATTATGTACATAAAAATATTAAAAAGTAATTAGGCAGTTATTTTAGGGGGTTTAAGGAGGGGTAATTAAGAGGAAATAGAAGTTACACTAAGAAGTAACTTTTAGTTAGGCTGTCTCACGTAGAGAATAAATTAATTTTGTGGAGGTATTGCTTGAAAGCTTTGCCAAATTTAAGAGGAATCGGTCAATTTCATTCTGAACACACATACACAGACAGCTATCTGCTGTGCTGCCGGTACTGGGAGGAGGCATATTTGCACTGATTTCTCCATCAAGAGAATTAGGTGCAGATGATGGGGGCCAGCAGCATGAATATACTGTATAGGTATTGATCCAGCCTCCCCACCCCCAATTTCCAGCAATCGATCAAGACCAGTAAGGAGGCAAGTGCAGTTGAACCTCTCTTGGGAATCACTGACATATGAAAGGGCTTTTTTCCTCCAATGCCAATAGCTTTATTGCTTGGAAAACCAGAGAACAGGAATAGCAACATGGTCGCTGCATGTTTTTAATCAGGCAGCCATCTTGTTCAATTTCTTTTCTTTTTGTAATAGTAGGCATTTATTTATCTATCATATTTGTATAGCCGCCCATCTCACTTATTGTGACTCTGGAACATTTATCAGAACATTTGTGGGTTCCCCAGGCGGGGACTGCAAATTAGAGAGCTTGGCTTCCTTTTACATCTGTATAGTTTTATGATTCATTCTAAAAGTGTATTAATGTTAATGTGTCTTTTTAAAGTAACCATATGTATACCAAATTGTGATAGATGAAAATCTGAAATTCTATTTACTATGGCTCACAATATTTATGCTCATATATTCTAAAGCTGAGCAACATACTGTGAATCTATTTAAAAGTATTATGAGTATTTTTAAATAGTTCACAGTATATATCAGAGGTGAAAAGAAGTCTGATTAATGCAAAGAACATGTCAACACCTGTGCCTCAAACAATAATTGAAGGAAACTACTTTAATAGGCTGCAATAGTGAATAGCAAACTTTTCCTAAATATATGACTTATTTTAAAATTTAAGTTTTGTGTAAATGTACATAAATAATAGAATTGCCAATGTAATATTCTACATTGGCAATTCTATTAGTTATATAAAGTTAGACAAAACTAGTAAGTAGTATTCATGGATACTTCTAGAATATCTTTTGATGTTTAATGCAGGTTACTAATTCAGCCAAAGGGGGGGGGGAAATAAGATACTATATATTGCACAGGAAGAAACTTATCAAGATTTATTAGGCCCTGGCATTTAGAGTAAATTTTCACAAAAAAGGCCTAAAAATAAACGTATTAGAAATACGGGATACACAACCTTGTTATGTGTCCAAACCAGATACAAACTCAGTTTGCATCTCTTCTGCCGGTCTGGAAGTGGTAAGGCTTTCCAACATTCTATAGCTAGCATCAAAGCATGACAAATATGCCAAGTTGACTTGATTCCTGAGGTCTATATTCATGCAGTTTTCTTGGCTGCTTTACAGATATGGCTTGCTGTTGTTTATTTCAGGGATTTTTTTTTTACTTCCCAGTCCAGCCAACAGCCCTGGGACTCCCAGACTGTCTCCCATCCAAGAAGTACTTAGGGCGATGTGCTACTGCCTGCCAGTGTGGAGACAGCACCAGGATTTCCCTACTGAGAGAAGATACCCAGACTGAAAGCTGAGGAATCGTATCTGGTGATACTGGTCTTTAGCCTACAATCAAGCATCTTACTTCAAGCATACTTGAAGTGTACTCCCCTTGTATGTAACATGTATCTAACTTCCAACTATGTTCAGTGCTGCATAAGGATTGGTTTGTTCAAGCATCTTCATCACATAAGGTGCAGACAGGCAGCTTGGTGTCCTCCAGATTGTCTTTTCTTCAGTTCTTACCAAATCCAGCTAGTATGGCCAATGCCAAGGGACTGTCAGAAATGTCATCAGGTTACTTATTTTTACATGAAGATTACAAGAGTGCATTTGCTACTGTCACTTAACATGCCAACAGACAACTTATGATCACAAAACGTAAGACTTAATTCCTAACAGAAGAGTTCAACAAATATCCAAATTTACTTCTTTCACAGGAAGCTAAAGTGTAGATATATGAAAGTGAAAAACCAGCCTAGGAACATACAATTGAGTAATTTGGTTATGAAGAGAAAAAAGGTGCACTAGTTTTCCATACTTTAAATTCTTCCTTTTGGATATAGCCTGCCATACATGAGTTTCACCTCAAACATCTGGTAAGTATAATGGTGGTGGTACTTTACTGGGATTAAGCAGTAACTAAGGAACATTTTTTAATCTCAGAATTAGTTTTATCTTTTAACAGTTGTTAAAAATAAATCTCACAAGTGGTATGAATATAGGTTGCTCAGTGGTTACTTGCAAAAATAAAGCACAGAAACTATTGCCATCTAGAATTATTCTTCTGTTCTGCAAGGACTAGGAAGAACCAGTTCATATATTGCCATGTGTTTGGCCATGCACCAGAAAGTTTCTTTTTATGTCCGTATCACCTTCTCTCCATTAAAAAATCAGATAGAATTAGTCTTATTAATTTGTTTGATAAAGGTTAAAGCTTTGTTTTCACACAGAAATGAATCAAGATTATTTGTCACAAAAAAATGTATTTTCTTAGATCAAGAACATTAAACTAATAAAAATTCACATCAAAAAGTGCAGTGTTCAGATCTGCTTTGTAATACAAAAATCTCATACTGCAATGTTTTGCTACCCCAAATCCCCTTTGCTCCAGATGCTGCACTATTCCCCCCATTCTTTCAGTAAGTTTGCACAGACTTTTCCTTAAATCTGAAAATTGTTCTACTTAAAGTTCATCTTTTGTTTTGCTTAATTTGGTGGCATGTTCTTCAACAAATTTACTCAAGTTCTCCAAATCTCTTTCCCCGGTTTCAAATTTAATTGGATTTTTCTTCTTGTTGCTGGGAGCAAAATAGATGGTGGGGAAACCTTCTACTTTGTAATTGTCATTTGTGACATCATTAGCAGTTGCATCCATTTTAGCAATTATCAGATTTTTCTGATTCTTGTATTTTTTACCCAATTCCATATAGATGGGTTCTAATTTCTTGCAATGCCCACACCAGGGAGCATAGAACTCTATAAGAACATCAGCATTTGGATCCATTACTGTGGATTCAAAAGTTTTACCAACAACAATCTTCACTGGACCTTTGTTATTTTTTGGTATTGGCTGGGATTTCACAATGGGCTTTAGTTTACCTACAAAGGAAGCAGAAGAACACTGTTATACCAAGACAGCATCTCCTATATTCCAACTTGCAAAATTACAATCCCCAAATTAGCTGCTCCATGCTAGTATTTTTATTTGTTCTTTAAATCAAAAACACAAAATACCTTTTCCTGATCATCAGAGGATACTTCTCATTTGCCACAGAGGATCATAAAAAGCTCAGTGAGTTCACTAGGATCTGACTCAGAAGTGAAGGCAAAACTGAATGGAATCCCTTCACTTTGGTGGAAAATGTCTTTCAGAGCATTTGGCATCTGTAGCCTTTTGTTGCATAAGCGAAGGAGGAAAAGAACACAATATATTGTCCTTCTCCCACCCCAATTTCTATTTAACTTTCAGCCAGATATAGATTGCTGAAGAACATAAAAGCTTTCTATGTTGTGATATTTTGGATGCTTACAATACAATATGCTGCTCCTTACAACAAAATTTCATCAACAATGCAAAGTGTGGAACTACATTTTACAAAGGATTTTCCCCAACCTGTTGTACTTCACTAAAGTTGAACTTCAATTCCTGTTACCCCAACGATGTTTGGAAACACTGGGCTAAGAAATGCTGGAACAAAATTTCACCTATTTGAAGCTTACTCATACAAGGCTAGGGCTTCTTGAACATGCTGTAGTGGCTAGTTTCAAGCACATTAAGAATATATCAAACAAACCACACCATGGGTTAGTGTGATACACAAATCCAGCCTTTAGTATCTCCATGTAGTGCTATATCCATGTTGTTTCACCTTCCATTAGAAAAAATAGTAGTCTATGAACTAAATCCAAGCAAGACCATTTACCTTTTTTGAATGACAAAACAAATTCCCTAAGTGTATCAGAGTCAAATTCTTCAGGTTCCATGGCATATTTTTTACCAGCTTCATCAAAGATAGCAGCATTAACATCTTCTCCACTGTCAATCAGTCCCAAATCTTTTATCTCTGAAGAGTAGTCTTCTTCATCAGCAATTGCAAAAGTGTATTCTGGAAAGTCCTTAGCCACGTCTAAGACTTTATTACGCCAATACTGGGTAGCTGGAAATACCAAACATGCCATTTAGAGATTTCTAAATTAAATTGTACAAGATCATTATGAAAATTACTTTATTAGTTATACCTACCAACACGATAGTCAAAGCTGAAGTCTACCATATAATAAACAACTACTAAGGGCTTCTTAGCATATCTCTTAGCGTCATTAGCAGTCTTGCGATGACCAACAAGAGGCAGGGCATGTTTCACCACATGTTTTTTCACTTCAGCAACATCAGTAGATTCCTGTTTACAGCAACAAAAACTAAGTCTGGAGGATGTAATGCTTGCAAGAGGGTTTACTATGGAGAATATTCATACACAAATCCTAACAAAGAACTGAAGAACCTTATATCCTGTGCGGGTTATTGAGGCTTATTCATTCGCAAAAGGTGAATTAAAAGAAATATTAAGTGAAGAATCTTCAATCAAGATCTAGCGCCATTCAGTTCAGGGAAACCTTTCCTTGACCTTGGATTACTGTGCAGTAATAAGCCTTTAAAAACATTATCTATGAAGCTTTCAAAAAACCAATTTCTTATGGAAGAAATGCAGCTGGAAAGAGGTTACACTCCACCCCCACCCCACACACAGTTGAACATTTTAAAACATCTAATTCTTTTACAGAGTGGGAATAGTCAGGAGAAAATTGGGGAAAAGAGCAAAAAGAAGTATGAAAGAAAGCTGTTGACTCATTTATTTATTTAAAATTATATTTTGGGGACACCAGCAAGGATGGAACCCTCCTCAGTTAATGTCCATAAGAGAAGAGAAAGAGAAGAGAGAAAAAATAAATACAAACAGCAGTTATAAGAACCAACATTAGCCAGAAGTGCCGTTCAGGAAAAAGCCACTGAAAAAAAGTGGGCCTTCAACCTTTTCTGAAAGCATACTAAGGAGTCTAATGAAAATTCATGCCAAAAATTGGGGATTACTAGCCATAAAAATTCTATCATTTTTATTGACCACCCTATTCTGGATTGTAGGCATTTCATGATTTCTAAACTTTAGGTTGTTTATATGCATGCACACACACATAGAGTATAACTTCAGTTAACCTTAGGATCATGACTATGAAATCCCATTAGATGTTTGCATCCAGCTTGGCAAGTTCAGAATACAAGAAAGCCCAATGTGAAACAGCAAAACTAATTGCATTATTTGGAGCCTGGATCAGTTTTTCAAAGAAATACTTCCATAGTTCTAAAAAGTACTCTGGAGCATCACAAATTAGGATATGCAAATAACTCAGTCAAAAGGATAAAACTGATCTGTACCTAATATGGACTTGACATAGCTACTCACTTTTATATCCAAAACATACATTGTAGGCTCATATTTTGATTGAAATTTTTCAGGTTGCATCATCACCAGTGTTCCAGGATCTACTTTTAGGAAGTTTGATATTTCACTGCTGAAAGTATGGTGGAACTTATATTCTTCTCTCAAGCTGTTAGCTGAAACAAAACCCCAAAGAATTAGGACATTCTGAAGTTTGAAAAATCTGAATACTTTACACAGTATTGCTATTTCCCAGAGTTTATTAAAATATAACTATACACAGAAATGCAACAATAAAACTCTTCTGTATTCTCCCTAGTTTTAGTTTCTATTTGAAGTCAGATTGACCCTTGTAGTTCCACATTATGACATCATCTATATAATACTTTAATTAGGATAATTCCTCAGATTTCCCATTCTCTGCAGAGGCTCTTTACTATCAAGACAGAAGCTCTATCAGCTGCCAGATAATAGCAAATTAACTTGTTTAAATCCTGCACTTAGTTCTGTGTGTTGTTGCTTGCCTTCTCCTTTATGCCAGTTTGGTCTAGTGGTTAAGGTGCTGGGCTAGAAACCAGGAGTCTATGAGTTCTAGTCCCGCCTTAGGCATGAAAGCCAGCTGGGCGACCTTGGGCCAGTCACTATCTCTCAGCACAACTCACCTCACAGGGTCGTTGTTGTGGGGAAAATAGGAGGAGGAAGGAGTATTAGGTATGTTCACCACCTTGAGTTATTTATAAATAAATAATAAAGGCGGGATAAAAATTAAATAAACAAATCTTATTTTCCTCCAATATGTATATTATTCTTTCCTCTGAGAGAGAACAGGGGAATTACGTCACCTCATTTTAGTAAAGCAGGAACCGGAGGTTATCAACTGATATAGACAGCCTTTTGAGAATTAACATGGCACTGCAATTATAAGAGAAAAAGATGGCGTCGTATTATTTAATTTCTATATCTATAATTTGAAGGATATTTTTCCACTGCTCTGCATTCTCAGAAAGCTTTAGGAAGTACTGTCCATGTGCTAATACTGAGCAATGTTTACAACTTCATAATAAAAGGAAAATGTACCTGCATCTTGGTAGAGTTGGTAAGCTGGGTCCTGGCTTTCTTTAAAAACGCCAATAATAACAACATCATCTCCATCTTTCAGAAATTCTTGTACCTGTTTAATGGCCTGTATTTGTTTGGATGGAGGGCCAGCTTGTTCTATCATGTAATCAACAATTCCTGTTAACAAAAATAATCTCTTGTTATGGTCCGAAAAATCATCCATTTAGTATCTTATAATTGAAAAAAGAAGACTGCTAATCTTACAGAGTTTTAGTCCATCAACTAAAAATCATGTTTGTTCTAAAAATTATTGTTGAAAAAAATAAAGGGCATGTAAAAGAAAGGAATGTTGAAGTAATGCCGTTTTTTCCCCTTTTGGGAAGCAGGCTGACTCTAGAAATGTCAGCTTGGTCGATAGATAGATAGATAGATAGATAGATAGATAGATAGATAGATAGATAGATAGATTCCATATATTGGACTTAATGAAGTCAACTCTCGTTAAGTCTCAGCTCCCCAGCTATTGAATGGAAATAGGAATAAATCTACAGGTTGTTGCAAACAGAAGAGTTTGCCATACCATATTTTTCTCTTGGCCCATTGTAGTCAAAAGGTTTGCCCTTGCGGAAGATCTTGAGAGAAGGGTATCCAGACACATCAAATCTCTTTGCAAGATCTGTTTCTGCAATAGCATCAACTTTTGCTAGGGGGATAGGAGGAATACGCTTACTAAGCTCCTTAGCTGCCTTCTCATATTCTGGAGCTAATCTTTTGCAATGTCCACACCTATATCAGAAGGGAGGCAGAAAGAGGTTAAAATTTACAGTTAAAAGTTCTCAAAACTGTTCTGAATTTTTTTAAGCAGAACAAAAGGAAAAAAATAACATTTCAGATATAAGATTTTTTTGTGTTCATTTTTAAAGGGAAAAATGTTACTGTTGAGATATCATTTTAGGTAAACATTATTGAAACATATATTTTGATATAACAGTGTTACAAGTCATCATCTACATAGCAGTTAGCAATTGGTCACTGGGTGTTCTGCTCCAATGAATATACACAATATTTATGGAAATGGTATCTATTGCCATGTTCAGTTTCACATCTGCCCTGAAGAAGCCAGCAACTTGTCTACTGAAACATCAGTGCATATTTATTTTACACATGGGACCTGATTCAATATAAGTGACCAGACATTTCTACAGGCTATATCCCTGGATTGAGGGATGAAAGCGATGTGTGCATTTTTTCAAATAAGTGCCTTGGATATGCAGGTTTAATAGTGCTTCAGGTAACCCCAAGTGGATGTGCAGCTGATATGAAAAATATGAATTTGTCCTCAGTGGGCTGTTTTCCAACTCCAAAATTCAGATCATAACAAAATGCTTTTCAGGGAGGAATGTGATATACTTGAATCCTATGGTAAATATAATATGGCTTAAAGAGGATAGAATCATACCTGGTTGTCAATTTTAAAAAGTAATTCAAAAGCACACATGTGCCATGCAGGTTCAAATTTGTGCCAAGATCTAATTAGGTAAAATAATTAACTATCAATATCCAAACCTAGCCTACAGGAAAATAGCTATAAAAAAGGGATAATTTTGCACAGGCCTATTTTGAAATATTAGCAGTTTTAAGTTATTCAATGTATAAGTCAGATGTTTTTTAAAAAAACTGCAGGATTTTTAGATATCGATGAACTGCAAACATGGAAGCAGTGAAATACATGAAAAGCTTCCCTATTACGAAAGATCAAACTTTCTGAAAAGAAGTGCCACAATCCAACAGTGTTGGCTTATGGCAGCCTTTCTCAACCTTTTGACCCTGGAGGAACCCTTGAAATATTTTTCAGGCCTCGGGGAACCCCTGCATGTTCAGGTTTGAATGTAGGCCAGAAGTTACAAAATTATTAGTTTCATGTGTAGGCCTGTATATATGCATTAACTGTGTTCTTAAACTGAAAATAAAGAATGAAACCTACTTCTTTAATGTGAAGTTGCCCAAATTTGAAATATTTTTTTAAATAAATCATGATCTCCCAGGGAACCCCCAGTGACCTCTCATTGAACCCTAGGGTTCCACGGAACCCTGGTTGAGAAACCTTGGCTTATGGTGTGCTGCCAAAGGAAGAAAAAAAAAGTCATGACAACTATGATAAAATATACTTCTTCTTACCATGGAGCATAGAATTCAACCAGAATTATGTCTGCTTCATTCACTGTTGCATCAAAGTTCTCTTTGGTCAAAACTAATGTAGCTTCAGGTGGAGGGATCCAGTCAGGTTGTGAAACCTCCTTTACTTTAGCCACAATTTCTAAAAACATAATATGAAAAGACTCATTTTTATTCTTAACTAGCAAAATGTGCATCATTTTAACAAGTGTAATTATCACAAAAGGACAACTGTACACTACAGAGAATTTGGAAATGCATCTTGCTCCAGAATAGAAGGGTCTTGGGCACTTTAATCAAGCCATATTTCTGCCTTCATCATTAGAGCACTTTCGTATAAGAATGAGAATGATTTCTTATTCTTATTAGAGACTAAAGTGTCAACCACTCCTTTACATGTAAGTAAAATGGTGTAGCTGGGAAAATCACAAGACAAAACTGACACTGAGAATCAAGCCTGTATCTGTATTTGGAGCTATTCTGCATCGTGCTAAATGTGAAGGCACGTTGGAGAACTGGTTTACACCAAGCAGAAATCAAGCCATAAAAAATATCATTTGGGCATGCTATTATCTTTTCAGCCATCTTCTTGAGAAGACTGGAAAACTGACTAATAGGCTCTGCTGAAAGACAAAGCACCACACTATATGAAAGAATGCATGCAAATAATATTCTGAACCAACATCTCATTCTACATTTTCAAAACAATAGAACTGTGTGGAAAAAATAATGTACTCTTCCCAGAACTGTTTGTAAAATTAATCAACAAGTGATTACTTGGGCTGGTGCTGTAATAGAAAGTCTTCAGCAAATATAGGTTACACTATAGGAAACCTTTGTACACATATTGATGTAGCAAACAGTGGTGCATCCTCTTTCCAGGTTTTGCCCAAGGAGCAATAAAAGTTTTCCTAGTGCAAATACAGTTTGTATATCTCCCTTTGGGACACTAAAGATGTATATCCTTTGCATGATTCCCAGAAACACAGAAAGAAAATATTCTGATTCCTTGTGCATCTTCCTGCAAATGCACCCTTGTAACAAGACAACACATTGCCTTCATGTATTTTTTTAAAAAAAACATCACTCAAGGTGGTCTCATGCATTTGGAATAAATTGTAGGCTATGTGTAAATAAGTGGCACACTTTCCTATTTCCAGTTCATGTGTTACATAGGTCAAAGAAAAAAAGTCACTACCTACCTGCTTCTGTTCTTGAGCCATCATAATCCACTGGCTGCCCTTTCTTCAGAATTTTAATGGTTGGATAACCACTAACATCAAATCGACTTGACACAGTAGGGGCTGTTGTAGCATCTATTTTGGCAACGGGAATGGGTGGATCATTTTCTTTTAGTGTTTTGGATATTTTTTCATATTCTGGAGCAAACTGCTTACAGTGCCCACACCTAAAGAAAACAAGAGAGTAAATTTGGACAGGAGTTTATTTTATTATTCTGTTTCTACAGAAAAATTTAGATTAAGGACAAAGGCAATTTTATCTCAATACAATGCTTAGCTAGGTAGCACTCTAATCATATTGAAGGAATGAATGTGGTTGCTGATAGAGGAAAGCTATTTGAAAAATAAGTTGCTGCATCATCAGTAGACTTCAACCTTGTGGGCCCCATGTGAGTGAAATTGTTCACCCGAATAATGCTATGGTTTTATGCATTTATTTCTCATTTTTATAGATCTACAGAATCAAAAGACTCAGACAATATAAAAACAAAAGCTAACTTGTTGCAAATCTAACTTACAGGGGGAGGTTCTTTCATAGGATGAGAGCCCCCACTGACATCACCTCTCATAAGCTAGGAACCCATAACAATTCTGAGAGGAATGGACTGGATGGGCTAATTCTAGTTAGATAAGGCAGTTCTCCAAAAACTTAGAAGTCAAGCCACTTCGGATTTTAAACACCAAAGCTCACATTCTGAAACGTACCTAGAGGCCTACTGACATCCAGTGCAACAGTATTTGCATTGCTTGGCTGCAGCAGCTCTCACCCATCCACATGTAGGCCACCGTATTGTAAACAGCACTAAACCAGAATCAGTTTCAAAGATGAAAATGGAAACGTGAAAGCATCATGCTTACCAGGGGGCATAAAACTCCAGAAGTACAGTATCTTTGCCTTCAACAAAACTATCAAAGTTTGCATCATTCAACACTAAAACACCGTTTTCTTCTTTTACTTCTGAATCATCGTCTTCATTATCGTCATTGTCATCGTCATCATCATCAGTTTCCTCACTGGCAATAGAATCTAATTAAAAGGAATATAGTTTTCTAATTCTGTAAGCTCTGCATTGCAATGCACATGAAATGCACTGCTACAATCCTATTTCAGCAAAGCCCAAATATTTAGAATGGACCACAGGACACTACCCAAATGAATATCACACTGTCTCTCCTCCTTCTGTTCCCCCCAACCATACTTCTCTTTCAAAACTTCAATTCTACAGTGGTGCTCCTCATACAGTCTTGCACAGCTTCTGACCCCCTAAATCCTCTTAAGGAAGCATAGTGCCTCCTGGTTGTTGCTGGCTTAGAGGTTATCAAGGATCTGGAAAGCCTTAATTTTGTCTAGCATTTGGCAGGTTATGCATTTTTACATGAGTTCTAGTAAGAAATAAGTGATAAGCATAAAGGTGTGCTGGTAGAAGAAATTATGAAATCAGTGTTGCCATGCAGAAACTGCACATTAAAAATGTTGGTCACTTTCTAAAGTAAGGAATCTGCCATCCTTACATGTTTTAACCTATAACTTCCACAATTAGTATTAATGGCTGAGGCTTGTAGAAACTGTAGATCTACAGTTAGGAAGGCACTACATTGCTAAATTATTGATGAAATACTAGTAGATACGTCAGACAGCTCATTCTTCAGATAATGTCATCTGAACAACATTCCCACCCAAAGAATCCCAAATTCAAGCTTGTAAACCACTACGGATGTGCAGCCATTCTGGAAGCATTATGAACTCAACAGAGTTTAAACTAATTTGAAACACTTCCAAAATATTCAGAACAACCTTTTTCAAAACTAAACAACCTCTTCAAATTCGAAACCATGTGCTACATTCCTAAATCCTACCATTCATTGATTACTATGTGAAAAGAAAAGAATTCCAACCTATACTAGCCATAACTTATCTTGACAGATACTTATACAAGCTGCATGTTTTTCAGAAGTTCTTAAACAATACTTAAATCACAACAAAGAGATTCATTTTACTTCCTTCACAGGGTGAAATTTAACAGAAAGTTGGAATGAATTAGCTGAAGAAGAAATGTTTACTACCTTAGATCAGTACAACCTCTATCTCTGATTCCAACTTGCCTGTGTAAGGTGAACTAATTACAGGGTTAGGGAGATTTAATTACACATGTTTAAATCAACATAATTTTAAAAAAATAAATACACCATCCCAAGAGATCTAATTTGTATGTCACAACAAACAACTAGTACATCCTAGCATAAACCTGCTAACTGTGCAGCAAAAAACCTTGTTTCCATAGCCTGCAAGAGCTGATGCAGTTAGACAAATATATAGATGTGCATTCTGTCCTTGTCCTGTCAATTTCTCTCTATATACACATACGGACACACACACATATATATAATGTGTGCGTGTATGTAGTCTTCACTCAGTAATGACTATCTGGCAGCAGGATTGCAGACAGGAGCCTTTAACTGCTTTTCCTGCCTGTTGGGTGTCAATGACTGAACCTGAGATTTTTTTCATGAAATATATGTGCTTTCTGCATTCAAAATAGCAATTAGTGATTGTTTTCATGAGCATACTCCGAAAAGGTTATGGGGCAAAGAGGTAAAATATTTCGTTAACTATGTGTACTTCACAAGGTAATCCCAAAACCCTTAAGTCATTTTGAAAGTTCAACATTTTCCCCAACAGCAGTTAGATACTTCCTACATGCTACCAGGAAAGTCAGTTTTGCCTGTTGTTGCCCAATATTCAGAAAAAACTTTTAAACATGGACATTCAATTTACCTATAATTGGTAAATCAACTGGCATTCCCTCTCCCCAGTTTTGAAAGCAGTATCTTCCAAATTTATAGCAGAGCTTACCCTGAGCTTACCACTAATGTATTATCCTCCTTTGGAAATTATGCCCAATGTAGACATCCGAAAAGCAGCAATATACGTGCAGAATCAAAGTATGTCTGCAATTTTGAAGGAGGAAATACTCCACATCAAACATATATGGATGTTAAATACCATCAATTCGAGAAGACCGCCTGGCATTCGGGGTCTCTTCCACACCTCTTTATTTCGTCTCTTCTGTTTTCCTCGCGATCTCCCGTTTGTCCACCAGCACCTTCCCAACCCAAAATGCCTTCCGCCTGTCCTGAACTGGAAGGAGCCACTTCCATTATCCCGTTGAGCTTTCTCACCTCCAGGAAGATGGAATAACTCAGCCAATCGATTCAGCCTAGAGAAAGCAGGGTTTTTTTTCCCGAGAGATAAACGCTTACCTTCCCCTTCTTCCTCCTCCTGGCACCTGGCTAATACAGCAAGCTGTGCCAGCGCTAGGAGAAGGGTTAGCAGGCACACTCTTTTGACGTTCATTGCAGCATCAACGTCTTCTCTCCCGTCCAGTTCTTCTCGCCGCCTCCTCCCCCTTCCCTCAGGGAAAGAAAGCCTCTCCTTCCCAGAAGGCGAATTTACAGGAAGTCGTGCGCCCTGATTGGCTAGGAAAGCAGGGAGACTCCTGAGTAGTCAACCAATCCAAGAGGGACTTGTGTTGGAACGAATGAAAGTTGTGTTTTAAGAACTGACTTTCAGCAGGGGGGAGTTCGATTTCGGTAAATGGAGTGTCCCCGTGCCTGCATTCCCCCAGCAAATCTCCTCTCTATTTGCAAGAAGGAGCTGGGGCGGTACGCACAACAGAAAACCCGGCGGGGTGTGTCACTGTGCGCGCAGCGTCTGCGGATTTTTTTTAAAGGACAAAACTCCTCTGAGGTGCCCCTCACGGATTGGCTACCCTGGAAACTACCAATCCCGACTTGCCACTCGTTTGGAAAGGCAAACAAACCCTGGGGCGGAGCAAGAGGAAAGTGGACAAAGGAAAAGGGGAGGACGGCGGTGGGTTCCGTTAGCCGGCGGGAAAGCCACTTCTCGCTGTGGGATTGGTCTGACAGAGGGACGGAGAGAGGTGGAGGGTGGGCGGCAGCCGCTTAGGCTGGTCCACGTCAGTTGAGCCCTAGAGTGGGAGGGTGTAGCGCTCTAGTTAAATACCTTGTCACCAGGCGTTGGACTAGCCTTGCTAAAAAGAACAAACATGTTAATGTTGTTAGATTTAGCAGAAGATAGTCGTGTAACCATCAGCTTTTATTGTTCCGCAGGCTTATTGCAGAATTTTGGATGGAAAGAATACTGGATTTTTCAGGATTGAGGCCTTTGTCTCTTGGTGCAGATATAAACCTCGAGGAAATGCAGAGGGTAGAGGTTTGAATAACTACCACGTAGGAGGTTGTATTCCCGGGGGTAACACTATTACTTTGGAATGAAAACAGATTTTTTTTTTCTGTACAATGCACTACAGTATCCTGTAGGGCTCGCTCTCCAAAATGTATGTTCATTCTTCCAAACTTTTCTGAAAAACTTTTTGAAAAATAATGCAGCGCTGTAATGAAGGGAAAAGACATTAGAATATAGGCTGGTTTACCTGTTGCTGAGCACATTACTTCATGTTTATGAAACACAACTCCCCAAAAGTTCTGTGTGAATCAGAGTTTAATAGATTACATAGGATGTTTCCTAGCCAGATTCGTTGAAAAACCAGTCCAATGGCATCCTTCCTACTATTAAATTTTCACTTGTTACTGAGATATAAGTGTTGAACCAGCCATTTAATATCCTCTTTTGCAATAGCAAAACTTAACAAATGAAGGTAGTATTAATGGAAACTGCCTGTAAAAATACAGGTATTTGGAATAGGTATTACATTTATCTTTAATTTACCAAGTTATCTCTTTAAAATATTGCTTTTATCTGTTACATCATTTGTAGCATTTACTTGAGTTTTTGTGTCCTGATTTTATTTAGTCTTGCTTGTTTTAAGTTTATTGTTAGTTGCCTTGTATCAAAAACTTGGAATAACATAGAATTAAAAAGAAAAAACAATATGCTTGGGGAATAAAATGGGTTTGCCTAATACCAGAAGGAGAATAGAGTAAGCATTAAGCAGACTCTTCGGAAAAGAGTATTCTGAAGTGGAGGACCACCACTGAAAATAAATGCTCCCATGGTCTATCAGTACCCTGAGAACTTCATGGGAATACATGGATAGAAATGCTCCTTCATATGGTCTCTAGCCAAGGAATGAGTTTACTTAAACACATTGTGTTGGACTTAGAAATAAACTGCTAGTGAAGCAAAATAATGCAATATTAGAATAATGTGGTCATTACCAGTTCCATTTGGTATTTCAGCTGCCATATTTTGTACTCACTGAAATGACTGCATCAAAGGCAGCCCCTCCCATATGCAGTATGCTAATCTAAATGAGTGATATCAATGCACTGACTGCTAAAGCCAGTCTATATGTGTGCGGAGTGGTTGAGTACCAGTCCAGATTGGTAAAAGGTCAACTGCTGCAGAGAACATTTAAGCCACTTAGTTATAAAACTGGCTCTGCAAGCATCAGGGAATTGGATATCACTCATATAGACACCTGCCATATTTATGGTGAACTGGGTTCACTATATTGGCCCTCAATCAGTCCATTGCCAGATTAAAGTTTTATCAGGCTCACCTGGTGACAATATAGACATACCATGCTAAAGTGGTTTGTCATTTCCTTCTTCCAGAATGGTGTTGGGTGTGTGTTTTTTATCATCATCATCATCATCATCATCATCATCATCATCATCTTTCCAATGTAGTCTATAGCACTGACCTGAGATAGAACCTCTCCATGTACTAAGTAGATCCAAGCCTGCTTAGCTTTCTAAATCAGCCAAGATCAGCCAGAGCCTGCCACTTGCTGAAATACGGATTAAGCATGTTTACAGCCTTACTTAAATATTATGAAAAAGATAAGAGCTGGCACTGCATCCTGAATGAACTAAACACACTGCTAGTCTTCTCCTGACTGATACTAGAACAAGAAGCCTTGCAAGGAACCCAGGCCTTTGATAAGTTTTTGGCAGGGACAAGAAAAGCTACTAATTAAATGGAAGCTGTATTTATTTTATTTTACTTTATTTTATATCCCACCTTTATTATTTTTATAAATAACTCAAGGCAGTGAACATATCTAATATTCCTTCCTCCTCCTATTTTCCCCACAACAGCAACCCTGTGAGATGAGTTGGCCTGAGAGAGAGTGACTGGCCCAAAGTCACCCAGCCAGCTTTCATGCCCAAGGCAGGACTAGAACTCTCAGTCTCCTGGTTTCTAGCCCAGCACCTTAACCACTAGGCCAAACTGGAAGCAGTGTTAATTTTCTGTGCTTTCTCCTTTCTGTGCAGTGTAATAGGTTGAGAGCCTCCTACTTTTGGGTGGAGGAGCAGTTGTTACCTGGGCATTGTTGTTATAATGGACTGTCTGACCCTCATACAAATGCTCACTCAGCATAGATGAGAACAGAGTGTAAAATGAAACAATTGGAAGCAAATGCCATGTAGCAGAGCAAAAATAAGATAAGGAGTCCCATGTTAGTGGTCCAAACCATCTCCACTGGGTTGATGCTGCTAAGGGCCTTATTGAAAGCAACAATCCCACTTGTTTTCTTGGTGGTGTTTAGCAAAAAGGAAGAAAGCAAAACCTGATTAATCAAACTACAGCTGCAACAGGTATAAGTGTATTTTCTCACGGCAGTCCATCTGTCTGATTAATTTTGCTGAAAGGTGGAAATGCATCTCTCTCCAAGAGAGAAATAGCTACTACATACTCATTTTGCACAAATACATCTTACCCCCCTGCCTATATGTACAGAAGCAAATAAACTGAAAGTCACATTTGTGCTTTCTCCCCATGCCTTTTTTCCCCCCTGCCCATTGTCAGCCCCTCTGCCCATTGTCAGCCCATCTCAAAGCTTTCAGTGTTCTTCCCAACAATGGATATCTCAGTTGCTCCTGCAAGAGCAAGATGGTTCCAAAGCTGTAATCACCTGAAATGTCAGAGAAGTTGTCTGGAAACGGCTGGCAGGGACATGATAAGGGAGAATAGCATCTGGAGAACGGATCAGAATATGCATCAGTGTTTCACAAATGAATTTTCTGACAAATTACTTTTTTTAAAAAGAAAAATGGGTTAAAACAAAGAGAAATTGTGGGTTGAAAACAATCCTACCTCAATTGCTCTTTTTTAGTACAGCTGTTCTGATGATGAATGTGATATGGTTGTGTGATAGAAAGCCCATCCTACATACTTCTATGACATAGTTGATAAACAAGTGCTAAGTGCTCTTCAATAGGAGCTATGTAAAGGTTGTTTTTGTTCCTTTATTTGCTCAAGTAGCCCTATTAAAAAACTTCTGGTCTTCCCTGCTCTGACTTTCCCTACAGCAATGTCTCATCCAATATTACTTTTCCTTAAAAAAAGGCAAATTTCCTTGTGCAGCAGGTGCTTTTCCCCTTCACATGTTTGTAACAATATCATGCTATAGGTGCAAGTCAGTGTTAAGTGTATATTTGTGACAGGAACATATTACAGCATTTAAATTGATAAATAGGATTTAAATATTTATCATATTCTTGGTCCAGTTAATGAAGACAAAAATCTTAATGGGTAGTAATGTTATTGCTATTTTACCTATGGCATAAGTATGCGCATTACATTCATAGCTGCTTATGTGGTAGTTTATATAAAAAGAATGTTTTGTCTGGGAAGGTATCAGAATTCTGACTGAAAGGCGACAAGAGAATTAATAAAATCTGGGAACTGCAGTGTAGTTTATGCTGAGCAAGGGGATGTCAGACTAGATTTTTGTTCTTCAACAAAAGAAATCTTTGTGAGACTAAATTTAGAAGTATGTTAAAGTGAATAGACTTGAATTACGGGATTTTTTGTATGACTATGGCATTGAGGATTGGTTGTTGAAAGTGAATGATGGAAGTAAAGGATGCAGGAGAATAAGTGGAATGTTTGGCAAATGATTCAACATTGAGCAGGGAGTGAGACAAGGATTTCTGCTTTGTCCTTGGATATTTGTGGATAAATGTATAAGGAATGCTTGTGGTATACTAAGTTGGTGGGAGATAACAAATATATATGTACTTTGGTATGCAGACTATGCCATCTTCTTGGCTGTGAACCTGAATAATTTGCAGTAAAAAATAGATTGTATGATGTGATGAGAAGAAATCTAAAAGTTAATTTACCAAAAAACAAGATAATTTGTGTTTGGCAGGAAAAAATGGTCCAATTTGGTGTAGTGGTTAAGACATCAGGCTAGAAACTGGGAGACCTTGAGTTCTAGTCCCACCTTGGGCACGAAGCCAGCTGGGTGACCCTGGGCCAGTCACTCTCCCTCAGCCCTGGGAAGGAGGCAATGGCAAACCACTTCGGGGCGGGGGAGCCCTTGCCAAGAAAACTGCAGGGACTAGTCCAGGCAGTCGCCAGAAGTCAAAAACTGACTTGAAGGCAAAGAAGAAGAAGAAGGAGGAAGAGGAGGAGGAGGAGGAGGAGGAGGAGGAGGATGGAATAAGCAACTGGAAATTATACCTAAATGTTGAAAAACTAGAACAAGCAGAATTTGTATGCCTTGGTAGAATGTTTACTAAAAACTGGAAAATGGATGGAGAAATTGTAAAAAGGTGGTGGGTGATACGTGCATGTTGAGAGAAATGATGTTTGTCAGAAGAAGCAAAAATGGCTGGGTTAATGCTTAGTTACTGTGTTGAAAGCAAACATTCTTGGGGATCAGGCATGTAGAAATAGCTTTTTAAAGAAAGGGAATTTAATTTTCTTTAATGGGTTTGTTGCTTTGTTTTTTGGTGTTGTTTGTGGATGTGTGTCAGTTTTAAATAAGATTGGGACAGAAATTAAAGTCTTTCATAAAGAAATATATGATATCAGGAAAACATCAGTGATAGAATTAATTGTCCTTGGAGCCTGCTCTTCTATCAGGCAAGGAAAGGGTGGGGAGGAGCTTTGGAAACATGCAACATTTAAAAGGTAAGGAAAGTTTCATTGATAATTTTTGCGTGGTGTACTCTGTCTTTCTCGCGTTACTGTCCCAGCATGTGGCAGGGATAGGCTCACTGTTTTGCTCTTTTATGGGGCAAATATGTGTACAATTATACAGTAATTCTGAAAAGTTTGTGAAGTATTGTAATGTGTGGAATGCATATACTTCACTGACCAGCCACAGTCAGCTGGGGGATGTAGCTCAGTGGTAGAGCGCGCGCTTCGCATGTGTGAGGTCCCGGGTTCAATCCCCGGCATCTCCAAAGATTTTGTTTAGCAATCCAATGAGTGCTTTAAAATGTAAAGCTTCACAGTCCTTCAGTGTATTCAAGTTCTTTTACTTTTGTCTTCATGTTACAAACTTATTTCAAAGACATGGCTTATATGATTGCAAAGAGTTATGTGTGAGCTTTTGTCCTAATTTAGGCAATGCAATTTTTGTTGATTTCTGGAATGTAAGTTTAGTGAAAAACATAATTAGTATAAATTGCAATCCTTCCCCCCCCCCAAAATTAAGTTGCATTGGCCGGGAATCGAACCCGGGCCTCCCGCGTGGCAGGCGAGAATTCTACCACTGAACCACCAATGCATGTATGGGAATGTTTGTTTCAGAGTTTCCTTCTGGAAAAACATCTATGCATCATATTACACTAGGATTACCATTATTTTAATTTTGTCTAGCATTATCCTCAGCTAGTAAGTGCATATTCATGTAAAGATACATAGTAACAGAAATACATAAAAACAATGAGATCAGGTATAAGTGAAATGCATATAATATTCTGTAAACAATTGTGTTAATGCTTAAGTGTATGGAGAACACTGACAGTTGCAACAGCAGTAGCTTATAATTAAATAGTATTATTTATTTCTTAATTTAAACCCATAGGGATTGAAAGTCATTGTTATGATGCAATCCAGCTGTTATAAGACATTACATATAATTCAGTTTTACACTGGAATTTCTGAAGATTTCATCTCTAAGAATCAATTTGCAATTATGAAGTAACTGTTCTGGGAATTTAAAATATTTTCCTAATGATTTTATCATAAAATAATTTATTCCTTTGTAGGGATAGTAACTTCAAAAATTGCTATAGGTTTCTAAAGTAAAGAAACTGGAACACTACAGACACTGTAGGAGAAAAGCCGTGCTAGTCTATGGTTGTCAAAAATCTGTCTGGCTAACCAATTTTATCTGATGAATGTAATAAAGTGAGCTACAGTTCACAAAAGCTTATGCCTTTACTACCAGACTCCTTATATTTTTGGAACATTCTGGAGAATTTTGCAAGACTATGCAAAAACTTTTGCAAAACTTCAAACTATGTTGGGCCTACTGCTCTGGAGATGGTCTGGCTGTTTTCCAATTCTAGAAAACTCCTGGGGTAGGTTGTAGTGGAAAACGAATGTCATATTCCAGACATCTCTGAAAGAATTCTGTTCCCAGAATGAGAGGTTTTACACATGCTAGCACAGTGATCTCTGACACATCACAAAGTTAGCACCTATGCAATTTATTGTGTGTACTTTATCCTTTTCATGTTATTTAGATTACTGTACCTTTCAGTTCTTCCCCAAAATGTTAGAAATTTTAAGAGATACTAGTTTAGCTTCTTAAAGATTCATTAGGATTTCTCATATTCTACACATTAACCATAGGTGGAAACAGCTAAAACAATCCAACAATAAAATCCTCTTCAGCATCAGATCTTCAGAGACACAGTCAGCACCTCAAAATGCTATTTGCTTATAGCCCAGACTGAGCTCTGTGTGGGCATGTCTTAGAAACTGCGATTTTGTCTCCCAGTTTCAAATTAAAATTATTGTTTCTTTCCACACAGATACAATTAACACTTTTCAAGGGCATAATTAATTTTGTGTAGTAACTTCTGAACAAAGAAGTTATTTAAATAAAATACTGGCAATATCTCTCTGTAAAATAATATTCTCTCTCTCTCACACGTACAAAAACAAGAAAACCCAGATACATAGAAATGCAGAGAAACCAGAGAAAACACATGCAGAGAAAAAAAGTAACTAAATTTGCATATTTTCTTAAAACTTAACCATGGTTTATTGAATAGACTACATTTGGTTGCATTCACACGAACCAAACAAATCTTAATAGTATATGAAGTCTGCCATTGTGTTTTATGGGTTTTGTTGTTTATTCGTTTAGTCGCTTCCGACTCTTCGTGACTTCATGGACCAGCCCACGCCAGAGCTTCCTGTCAGTCGTCAACACCCCCAGCTCCCTCAGGGACGAATCCATCACCTCTAGAATATCATCTATCCATCTTGCCCTTGGTCGGCCCCTCTTCCTTTTGCCTTCCACTCTCCCTAGCATCAGCATCTTCTCCAGGGTGTCCTGTCTTCTCATTATGTGGCCAACGTATTTCATTTTTGCCTTTAATACCATTCCCTCAAGTGAGCAGTCCGGCTTTATTTCCTGGAGGATGGACTGGTTTGATCTTCTTGCAGTCCAAGGCACTCTCAGAATTTTCCTCCAGCACCACAGTTCAAAAGCATCGATCTTCCTTCTCTCAGCCTTCCTTATGGTCCAGCTCTCGCAGCCATATGTTACTACGGGGAACACCATTGCTTTAACTATGCGGACCTTTGTTGACAGTGTGATATCTCTGCTCTTAACTATTTTATCGAGATTTGTCATTGCTCTTCTCCCAAGGATTAAGCGTCTTCTGATTTCCTGACTGCAGTCAGCATCTGCAGTAATCTTCGCACCTAGAAATACAAAGTCTTTCACTGCTTCTACATTTTCTCCCTCTATTTGCCAGTTATCAATCAAGCTGGTTGCCATAATCTTGGTTTTTTTGAGGTTTAGCTGCAAGCCAGCTTTTGCACTTTCTTCTTTCACCTTCATCATAAGGCTCCTCAGTTCCTCTTCGCTTTCAGCCATCAAAGTGGTATCATCTGCATATCTGAGATTGTTAATGTTTCTTCCAGCAATTTTAACTCCAGCCTTGGATTCCTCAAGCCCAGCATGTCGCATGATGTGTTCTGCGTACAAGTTGAATAGGTAGGGTGAGAGGAAACAGCCCTGCCCTACTCCTTTCCCAATCTTAAACCAGTCCGTTCCATGGTCTGTTCTTACTGTTGCTACTTGGTCGTTATACAGATTCTTCAGGAGGCAGACAAGATGACTTGGTATCCCCATACCGCTAAGAACTTGCCACAATTTGTTATGGTCCACACAGTCAAAGGCTTTAGAATAGTCGATAAAACAAATAGATGATTTTCTGAAACTCCCTGGCTTTTTCCATTATCCAGCGGATATTGGCAATTTGGTCCCTAGTTCCTCTGCCTTTTCTAAACCCAGCTTGTACATCTGGCAATTCTCGCTCCATGAATTGCTGAAGTCTACCTTGCAGGATCTTGAGCATTACCTTACTGGCATGTGAAATGAGTGCCACTGTTCGATAGTTTGAACATTCTTTAGTGTTTCCCTTTTTTGGTATGGGGATATAAGTTGATTTTTTCCGATCTGATGGCCATTCTTGTGTTTTCCAAATTTGCTGGCATATAGCATGCATTACCTTGACAGCATCATCTTCTAAGATTTTGAACAGTTCAGCTGGGATGCTGTCGTCTCCTGCTGCCTTGTTATTAGCAGTGCTTCTTAAGGCCCATTCAACCTCACTCTTCAGGATGTCTGGCTCTAGCTCACTGACCACACCGTCAAAGCTATCCCCGATATTCTTATCCTTCCTATACAGGTCTTCCGTATATTCTTGCCACCTTTTCTTGATCTCTTCTTCTTCTGTTAGGTCCTTGCCATCTTTGTTTTTGATCATGCCCATTTTTGCCTGGAATTTACCTCCAATGTTTCTAATTTTCTGGAAGAGGTCTCTTGTCCTTCCTATTCTATTGTCTTCTTCCACTTCCGCACATTGCTTGTTTAAAAATAATTCCTTATCTCTTCTGGCTAACCTCTGGAATTTTGCATTTAATTGGGCATATCTCCCCCTATCACTGTTGCCTTTTGCTTTCCTTCTTTCTTGGGCTACTTCTAGTGTCTCAGCAGACAGCCATTTTGCCTTCTTGGTTTTCTCTTTCTTTGGGATGTATTTTGTTGCCGCCTCCTGAACAATGCTGCCAACTTCTGTCCAGAGTTCTTCTGGGACCCTATCTACTAAGTCCAGTCCCTTAAATCTATTCTTCACCTCCACTGCATATTCCTTAGGAATATTAGTGAGCTCATATCTAGCTGATCTGTGGGTCTTCCCTAATCTCTTTAGTCTGATCCTAAATTGTGCGATAAGAAGTTCGTGATCGGAACTACAGTCAGCTCCAGGTCTTGTTTTTACCAACTGTATAGATGTCCGCCACCTTTGGCTGCAAAGGATGTAGTCAATCTGGTTTCGGTGTTGTCCATCTGGGGAAGTCCATGTATAAAGCCGTCTCTTAGGTTGCTGGAAGAGAGTGTTTGTTATGCAGAGTGAGTTGTCTTGGCAAAATTCTATCAGCCTATGTCCTGCTTCGTTTTGTTCACCCAGGCCATGCTTACCTGTATTTCCAGATGTCATTTGACTGCCCCCCTTAGCATTCCAGTCTCCCGTGATGAAAATACCATCTCTTTTAGGCGTGTTGTCCAGTAGGTGCTGCAGATCTGCTCTACTTCAGCTTCTTCAGCATCTGTGGTTGGGGCGTATATTTGGATCACTGTGATGTTAGATGGCTTGCCCTGAATTCGAATTGAGATCATTCTATCGTTTTTTGGATTGTATCCGAGCACTGCTTTAGCCACTTTACTATTAATTATGAAGGCTACTCCATTTCTTCTGTGGTCCTCTTGTCCACAGTAGTAGATTTGGTGGTCATTTGATGTGAAGTGGCTCATTCCAGTCCATTTCAGTTCACTGATGCCCAAAATGTCTATCTTTAATCTTGACATCTCACCAATAACCACATCCAATTTGCCCTGGCTCATAGATCTTACATTCCAGGTTCCAGTGGTGTGTTGATCCTTAGAATGTCGGATTCGCCGTTCACCACCAGCACCGTTGGCCGCTAGCCGTCCTTTCGGCTTTGAGCTAGCTGCATCATCACGTCTGGGGCTAGTTGAACTCATTCTCTGTTCCTCCCCAGTAGCATTTTGACCATCTTCCGACCTGGGGGTCTCATCTTCCGATGGTATACCGACATATCTCTGGTTGTACTGATCCATTTAGTTTTCACGGCAAGAATACTGGGGTGGGTTGCCATTACCTTCCCCAGGGATCGCATTTAGTCTGACCTCTCTGTCATGACCTTCCCTTCTTGGGTGGCCCTTCACGGTTTAGCTCATGGCATCATTGAGGTGCTCAAGCTCCAGCACCACGACAAGGTAGCGATCCTTTGCTGAAGGTTTTATGGGTTAGCAGGCTATATAAAGTAAGCTTCATTGTCTAAAGCAGTGTTTCTCAACTTTGGCAACTTGAAGATGTGTGGACTTCAACTCCCAGAATTCCCCAACCAGCATGGCTGGCTGGGGAATTCTGGGAGTTGAATCCACACATCTTCAAGTTGACGTGCTGACACAGAGCTCAGTCGAGGCTATAAGCAAAGAAACACTGCTGTAAACACAGTTTACAAATCACAATGTCGTAGTTTATACCACATGCTGAAATAAAATCCAACCACAATATGCTTTAGTATGTTGTATGAACTCAGCCAGTTATGAGACTGGAGGAAAAGGAGGTCTAGCATCAGAATAAGGACAGGAATGTAAGCTCCTTCACTACCTTGGCAAGCCATAACATAGATATTTAGGTTTCTTTATCATCATATGTGAACCTAGTCACTGAGGTTTGTAGACGATGTTGTATGACGATACTGTGCAAACCTAGCCAGCTGTAGTTTATTCAGTGGGCAATAGTAAAACAAACTACAGGTCATATTATATGAACCTTATCTTTAAATAATAGCATGTTTACTATGCTAAGTTGGAGGCTAGCCATGGGCTAGTTATTTCTTGTTGGCATTGCCAGCTGCTATTTGCCACTTAACTGCTTTTTGGAGCAGTATCCCAACCACCTTTGCAATAGGTAGCTGGCTGACATTTTTTTGTTTGTTTTTGAAAAAAACAAACTGGTGAACAGCAGTCCCTGTTGAACCTTAACTTATCTCAAAAATAGCTCAAAAAGCACATTTGTTCTCTACTTCACATCCCTTCTGAAAGCATATTGCAGCTTTTGGTTTTTCTGCTTGGACTGGATGCCAGATGATGATGATGATATGCCCTCAGTCATTTTCAACTCCTAGCAACCACATAGATAGCTTTTCTCCAAGACAATCTATCCCTAACCTGTTCTTTCAAGTCTCCCAGCAGTGCACTCATCGCCACCGTAATCGAGTCCATCCACCTTGCTGCTGGTTATCTTCTTCTCTTTCCTACAGCAACAAGATGTACCAAAGGCTGAATGAACTCAGTTACAGTGGCGATGAGTGCACCACTGAGAGACTTGAAAGAACAGGTTAGGGGTAGATCATCATGAAGAAAATTTATGTGGTTGTTAGGAGTCAAAAACGACTGCATGACACATAATAATCAATTCTTCAAATTCAATTAGCCTTACAAAATATATTTGTTTAGGATACGATTAATTTCCTTTTATTTATTTAACCTAACTCTGTAGGTGGGAAATCAAACATTCACAAATATAAGCAGACCAGATTTCTTAGTAATTGTCCAGTCAAGACCCCCCAGGGATGGAATGGTTGTTTAAATATGGAAGAAGAGGCAAGTTCTGACTGTTGTAGAGGTGATATAGTATCCTTCACCCTTACAACATTCTTGTAACCATAAGAACATGCAACTAATGTCCATTTCCTTTCTCTTCCTAGTTTCCAGTTTTAATATGTTATTCATAAATACATAATTCAATACAAATGAGTTTTCCAAACCAAAGTATGCAAGATACTTTCTCACTAAAAAGCAGTCACCATGTTGTAAGATTAGCATTGAGAACATCTCCAGCAGTTAGTTGAATGCCATCTTTTCCTGAAAAGATGCATAGGTGCCCAGTGCGGCTGTGCTATACATTCAAAAGTGGCTGGTGCAAGCAGCATGCCCCTCTTCAAAGGCTGAGTCAGACACATGCCCTAGAAGGCTTGGGGGCTGCAGCTTTGAAGGCTTTCCCAAGTTGTCTATATGTGTTTGTGCTCACGCAGACAACATTCTGTTGGGACTGCTGATTAAGTGATGTGGTTCTGCATGCACAGGCTATCAGAAAACTTTCATAATCATTGTAGCAAGGATGTGATTGCCTCAGTGCTTAAAGGAGGGGCTTCAGTTGCACCAGCACTGTGCAGAAGACTCCTTGCACAGCCTTGCTGAATTTCAACTATGATATGGATTGTACTTTTATCACGTCTGAGAATTTTATCAGACACTTCTGAGTATTTTTAATTGTACTGGTCTATGACTGTAATGATGATTGATTGATTGAATTTACAGTCTATACAAATCTGACTGCTGTAACGGTTTTCCCTTTGGTGTGAATGTATTGGACACCCAATTATCTATTCAGTACTTCCCTGTATTTCTTAATGTGGGGGGGGGAAAGATGTGCAAACAGAAGTCCAACTGAGTGGATGAAGTCCAACCAATTGTAGAGAAGCTGATGCAAGAATTTAGGAACTATTTCCCATGCTTTCATTCACACAGACACACACACATACACACCACTGACTGAAAGTGACATTTACAGACACGTCTTTATGCAAAAATAATCTTTACAGATTTGGTGTTGGAATAATGTTCAATCACCCTATTTTCTAAGTAATATCTGTGAAAATAGTATACAATGTTCAAAGGCTTCATATATCACAGTAAACAGTAGATCACAGTATGGCTTCCTTCCTTTTGTCTTGTGAAAGTGTGTGAAAGGTCCCGTGTGCAAGCACTGAGTCATGTCTGACCCTTTGGGGGGATGCCGCTTTCGCAACGTTTTCTTGGGTGATTTGCCATTGCCTTCCCCAGTCGTCACGTTCCCCAGCAAGCTGGGTACTCATTTTATAGGGACGTGGTGGCGCTGCGGGTTAAACCGCTGAGCTGCCGATCGGAAGGTCGGCGGTTCGAAACCGCGCGGCGGGGTGAGCTCCCGTTGCTCGTCCCAGCTCCTGCTCACCTAGCAGTTCGAAAACATGCAAATGTGAGTAGATCAATAGGTACCGCTTCGGCGGGAAGGTAACGGCGTTCCGTGAGTCATGCTGGCCACATGACCCGGAAGTGTCTATGACAACGCCGGCTCCAAGGCTTTGAAACGGAGATGAGCACCGCCCCCTAGAGTCGGACACGACTGGACTTTATGTCGAGGGAAACCTTTACCTTTACCTTTACCTCCCCAGTCGTCACGTTCCCCAGCAAGCTGGGTACTCATTTTACCAACCTCACAAGGATGGAAGGCTGAGTCAACCTGAGCAAGCTAACCGAGAATCCAGCTTCCACTGGGATTGAACTCGGGTTGTGGGGAGTGTTTCAGTTGCAATACTGCTGCCTACCACTCTGCACCACACAAGGCTTCCCTTTTGGCTTGACATACGTTTATTTCTAGTTTTAATTGAGGTCCTTAATAGTATGAACAAAGAAATTGCTAGTTATTTGAGCAACTTAATCAAATCCAAATTCCACTGTGCTTTTTCAAGATCCAGCCATTTCCCTTCTGCTTTATGAATTTGTTGTTTCCAGAATATACTACACAAGCTGCTTCTGTGGAATAAAAGTTATAAAGTCACTAAATAATAGTTTTCCTTTACAATCTCTGGCATACAGACTATTTTGTTTATTACTTACATTCTTAAACAGTTCCCTGAAGGGTTTCTAGATTGATATCTAAGTTTCCTAACTGATATTAAGATATCTTAACTGCTATCAAATTCTTTTGTATATTTACACAGATTTGTAAAAGGGTGTCCCCAAGTAGATTTTTCTTATCTGTATGTGTTGTGCTTAGTGTCATATAATTGCTTGGTTTTATTCTATTTGCAGTTATGGATTATAAATCACGCATATGGTTAGTGTGTTCTACAATCCAGCCAACTGTCGCTTGGCATGACAGGGTAACCAGGTCAGCTTCCGAACAAATGAAATACTGTCCTTCCAGTCATTTCTGATCCTACCACCTGCAGAAATAGATAGATAAAAATAAGCAAAACTGTCTCCATGTTTAACATACTCTTTTTCTTATTATGTGCCACATTCCCACTTGTGGATTTCCTCCCACTTTGTGTAAGAGTACAGCTTATATTTCAACGTACTGTTCTAAATTTTCCTAATAAAAACAATCCGGTTTCCTAAATTCAGGTGCTATTTGTATTCTGCTTGGTATTTGCCAATGAATACTTTATTTTCAGACCATGAGAAATAAAAATAAAATATATTGATTTGGTTGATAACACACACATTGTGTTGACCCACAGTATACTTTGATTTTGTGTGTTCTGTGAATTCAATCATGATTTATTCAAACCATTGTTAAGGGCTTATTCAATGTGTGAATCAGGTGACAAATGCAGGTATTGTTTTGGTGGTTTGGACAATTTATTCCTTTTATACAATTAAAATACACCAAGTAAAGAGAAATCTTACCTTAGCTTTTTGTTTTATTGTAAACCGCCCAGAGTGAGATGGGCAGTGACAAAATTTGAAATATAAATAAATAAATAAGCCATTGATCTGTCCCACAGAGCAGATACCAACACTTAAAAAAAAAACCCTCTAAAAGCTTCCAGATATGTATAATATAAAATCATTATGCATACTAATGAACCACGGTATTCATATCACATGGAATGCAGGCATTTAAAAAATTAGAAATGGACAATTGCAGATGCAGAGAGTTTCTTTATCCTTTATTCTTTGGCCTTCATTGTCCATGTGACTGATTCACTTAATTATATGGGACTGGGCATAAGCTGTTATACAACAATGGAACCAGAAAAGAAAAGTCATTTCTGTTGTGCTTGTTAATATAGGGCAGTTTTCATCTCCTCCTCCTCCCACAAAGATGTCATCAGCACGTAACTTGCTTGAAATTTAAAAACGGAAGATAAAATTAAGCATTCATTAACATGTTCAAGGGAATATGACAGAATTTGTAACTAGGAAATGTTTAGATTTTGGATAATAAGATTATTCCTGTTTTAATATTAAAATAGTAAATTTAAAAAAAGAGCTATTCCAGAAATGGAAAAGACAAAAACCAGTATGCAAACACTAGTTTAGGGCACATGATCTGAATTAAGGTCCACCAATTCCTTCATGTACATCTTACTGTATTAGGACATCTATTAAAGTTAATCTCAATCATTACCAAAGAGACAAGAATACAGTCTGTTGGATTTATTTCAGCAGTGACACAACTAACTGCCTTTAATGCAAGTGAAATGAGACATGTTCTCCATAGCCTATCCAAAATTTCTGAGCTTACCTTTCTACATCTGAGACAACCACAGAGTGTTTTGGGTAACAAACTCATTGAACAAAACAATCATGCAATATAGACATTGTCTGTAGGTTGAGTCACAGCAACTGGATTTCTTTCTTTTAGGTAGAAACGTTTCGCTGCTTGGACAATACCAGACAATTCCACCTGGATGACGGAGAACCTTCATCGGCAAGATAGACATGTATGCATATTGCAACATTCCATGTGAACATGAACAATAAAATTTAAGCCAGAAGATAGATCTTTAGGGCATTCAAGGTACTAATTATAATAGCATTTAAAATTAAATCCAGTTAAATCACTAGGATCTAGCTAGTAGCTTTTATGGGAAATTGTGTTATCATAGCTCTTTCTAGTTCTGTATGCAACAGCACTTTCTGTATGTCAATAGTTTCAAAAATATATCCACTACACTACAAAATGGATAACTAGATTCTAAGCACAGCATCCACTTGGGAGAAAATGATTTAAGATACATAATAAAATATATCTTATTACTTTCACCATCTCTCCCCTCCCTACCATGTCATTAGACTTTCAAAGTTTAAAAAAAAAAAAAAAAACAAGTTCTACAGGTATAAGGCTACATACTTAAATATTAAGCAAGTTCTTGAGATACAATCTTCAATTACAGCTTGTAGTCTGAAAACAGAAACACACCAAAAGGGAATAGTTACACTTTTTAAAATATGTTTGGAACATAATAGAGATGCATTACTTGGTTTTAAAAATACTGTATAAACAAATGTAGCAGTTTTATGTGTCCAGCAGAAATTCTTCATCTGCTGAACAATATCACACTGCAAATTTACTCTTACTGCTGACAGATGGATAATGATACAAGGACAATCATCATCTCCGTGGTAACAGTGTAAAGTATGTCAGAGGAACATTGCACATGGAGCTGCTGCTACTTCTTTTACAGTCCTGCCTCGGCTTCCTCAATCAGATACTCTTTGCAAACCCAATATGCCCAGAGTACAAGCCAACTAAGGGCAGTTTCAAGGCTGCAGACTTAAAGAGGACCAACAAATTAATTGTGACAAGTTCTGATACTGCTGATTGAATATGCCCTTGCCTACAAAACTTCAAACATGGCGTTAATCTTGAATGTGTCATAACAATCCATTGTTTTTCCTGTTGGTCACTAGCATGGCTAACTTTTTAGAACTTGGGGAAACATTTTTTACAGACAAACCCTACTGTGGTTTTTTTCAATACCAAGCTATGACTGTAAATTCTCTTCTTTACACACACACCCAGCAGCAATAGTTATTGAACACCAACCCTGAAATGGTGTTGCCATTTAAATATTACAAATAGGATGCTCATAAATCCTCATTTTTTTTCAGATTAATTCTGTTTTACCATTAATGATGGACAAAGATCCCGACTCTATCAACTTCAACTATTATATTTTCATCAGTATTAATGTAGCAAGTACCTCTATTTTTCTTTGGAACACAGAATTTAATTCTCCCATTTTTTTCATTCCACTTATGGCAGCTCATTGGTAATTCCAGTATAAATAATTCATGAGACCATCCTTAACTGGTGGTATAACAATGTCTGAGTTCACTGTAATCTTGGAGATGCTCATCATACTAATAGATCCTGTTTTTTAAATTCAGCAATGAAAAATGTATCTGTGTTGCCATAAAAAGAAAAATATGATTTGAATGTTCAGGAATTTAATCAATAAAAATGTAGGACATCAAATATTTATCAATCATATTTCTATGACTGCCCATCTCCCCCGCACGGGGGACCCTGGGTGGTTTACAATAAAATATGGATTATTTGCTGTGTTTAGAAGACTGGAAAGTATCAGAATTAATTCAAACTTAATATTGCTGAATATCCTTGAGAAGCACAAAACCCAATCATTTTGCATTCAGCTTGTACTGAGAAACCATACCTTGAATTACAATTTCTCTCATGCATACCACTTTGTACCTTGATAATCACTTACAAGCAAAAGGAAGTTTGACCAAGACAAATGCAAAGTTCTTCACTTAGGAAAAAGAAATAAACAGAAATGACAGGTAACAAACTTGGTAATAATTCACCTAAAATTGTTTTTCTTTAATTGTTGAACATAAACTTGAATATAACATGACTGTGAAAAAAGGTAAATACAATTTTTGGTCACATCAATATAAACATTCTCAAATCACAGGAATTTAATAACCCTGATAATTCAGGTATTATGAATCCTGAACACACAACATGTGACCCTCTAGATTCCATCCCATGCCAAACAACTGTCTAATGCTAGTTTCATTGCAGGTATCTGCAGGTTAGAAGCTGTGTTGGCCATAAATGTATAGGTTTGCTTTCTGTATATGTCACTTGAGCAATGTTAACAGAAGTGGACCTTAATCAGAATGATTATGAATGCTCTGATTTAGATAATGTCCAAATAAGTCTATCATTCCACTCCCTTTTGGGCAAGAAAGATGCTCAGGAGACTGAGGGAACCATGAGAGAGCTGGGTATATTTAGCTTTGAGATAAGATGATTGAGGATCTATAATAGCAATTTTCAGGCAGCTGCAGCTGTATCAAGGCCTAAATGTGTTCTTCATCCTAGAGTGCAAAACTCAGATAATTACAGGAAGCACATCTGGATATATACCATAAACAAAAACAGCATTTAAACTGTAACCCTGGCCTAACGATGATGCTAATATGTATGATGAAATGCACATTGAAAAATTGCAACATCAGCTCTGCCCCTTTGTACTTGTGTAACACAGTTTTACACGAGTATGTAAGGAGCCAAGTTTACATCATGTGCCCTCCCCCTGGTGGATGCCTATGAACATGGCCATTAAATTGAAAATTAATCACAGCTCCATAGCCTAAGAAATACATAGGCCTGTTGCTTTAACTTAATATAATCTAGTACTCTCATAAAAAGCTGGAATTTGCCTTTAAGCAGTAGGTAAGCCACCTACTGAAACCTGGAGAGGATTTCGGGTTGGGAGCCGGACTGCAGTTAAACGACCAATTAACTAACCCCCGACCCCCTTCTAAATCTCGCTTCCACTCCAGGCAAGCCCCCCAGCAGCGCAGCAAAAAGTAACGCAGTGTCATAACACAAATGAACTGTATTATCCCCTGAAAATCTTATTCCATGACAATTACGATTCAACTTCACCCACGCTACCTTTCCGTTAGTTCAAGATCCTATCTGCCCGGCACGCAAAGGAAGGTGCCCTCTTATTCTTCCTTCGTACAGAATTTCAAAAAATGTTCTTTCAGCTTCACATTTCAAGATCCTAACTCTTTCCATCTCCTTCCTTACTATCGACGACCCAATAAATCCCCACACCATCAACACCCAAAACAGCAACGCCGCATCTGCAGCAAAGACTTTTAAAGGCCCGAGTCGGCGCGCTACGGTTGGCTCGGGAGCTTAGCTAATCGCAATCCAGAGGTGCAATTCGGTGCCGCCGGATTGGTCCGCCGCGTAGGGCTAAGGTGCAAACAGCCTTTCCCAGCAGCTTCCGATAGCTTGAAAGTGATTGATAGTAGCTTCTACCTTTCACAGAACTACTTTGCAAGTAGGCGGGACCATCAGCGCCAATCAGAAAGGAGTGCTTCTGGGAGGCCCTTAGCAAGGAAGGTCGCGCTAAAGGGAGAAGGTTTTGCGAAGTCGGGTCGGTGAGGGCGGTTGTGGTCGTCATGAGTGGGTCACTTTGCCGGCTGCCCGCAGCCTTGCGGCTGGCGGGGCGCTCACGGGTCTGGGGATATTTTGTGCGGCCGCTGAGTCAGGCGGAGTCGAGCTCCGGTGGCGGGGGCGGTGGGTCGAAGGAGGCGGTGGAGCGACTGGTGCGCGCACACCCCGTGGTGGTTTTCATGAAGGGCAGCCCGGCCCAGCCCCAGTGCGGCTTCAGCAACGCGGTGGTGCAGATCCTGCGCCTTCATGGCGTTAATGATTATCGCGCCTATGACGTCCTCCAGGACCCCGAACTCCGGCAAGGTAGGCGTCGCCTTGTTCAGCCTTCCTCTCTTCAACCGACTAGGACCCGCAGCCGTTTTCAGCCCTTTTTTAGGCCTCCACGTATTACGCACGGCGTTTCGTTTATCTGTTCTGGGGTTTTTAGGCTATATGCGTAAGTTTTCTTTTCCTCCAAAGCAATCCGAATGTTCTTTTTTCCTCAGCCCCCCCCTTTTCCCCCTCTCAATGACCTTATGAAGCAAGTTGGACTTACTTGACCGGACAGGCGTCACCTATTTTTGCTGGCCAAACCAAGAATTATAAACCACAGACACATTTCCATTCCATTGCACTAGGTTTTTGGGGAAAAACAGTGGCGGCAATAACCACTGTTCCCTCGCCCGCCTGCCTCTGCATAAGGGGAACGTGCTTGTTCGTATTCCTCCATTTGCTTGCCTTCATCTGGGCTAGGGCTATCTGAGCAGAAAAATGCGGACAACTAGGTAATGGCAGAGACGTCTAGTGGCCTCCGGATTTTTGGTGCTTGGTTTGACGTATGGAGCTTTCTGGCAGCTTGTGGTCTTGAGACTTTGCTGCCTGATGAAAACAATAATCTTGTCTGTTATCAAGGGGAAATTGTGAGTGAAAGCCTTCAGTCTCTAATGCCTCTCTTTGCTTTCAAAGTGGAAAAGAAGGCTGTCCAGAAATAATTCAGCATGCTTCATTTTTATATGGCAAAAAGCCCTACTGTATTGAATTCACTGAAACTTTTAATTTGCTGCAAATAAAATAGCACTACTGCTGAATATTCTAGCTGAGCTAGAATTTGAGCCCACAGTGCTAGTCTTAATGCATACTATGTGCCCATACTAATGCTATATAAAATCACATTACTTAACTTATTAAACATACTCATTTGACTTTAATAAAGCCTACAGAACTTTTTTTTTCTCTGCTTGACCACATATAGCAAAATGTGTTCTGCTGCTTATCTTGGTATTTAAGTATGAGTGGTTTACCATGTACAAGGAAAGAAGTGCTGCATCTTCTTAAATTCCATTTTAAACAAAGTTATTTAGATTTAAACTCCTGTTCTCCTTTGTGTGTAATATGACCCTCTCTCTCTGTTAGAAAAGAATTGCAAAAACAAAATGGTGATACCATTCATGCAGTTCTGCTTACTAAATAATGATACATAAAGTGCATGTTGTGTCCAATTTTGGTCTCTCTTAAGTAGATTGCTTTCCTTCTCAAAATTACTTCTTGTATTCAGGATTAAGCAGGTTAGAACAAGTGCCATCTCATATTGTACTGGCACATAGCCACCATACCGGTGAGGTTGTTAAGGTCTTTTCTGGAGGCTTTGAGGGTCTGTATGGGAAGGAATACATTAAAACTGAAGCCTAGCCAGACAGAAGTTTTTGTCCGTCAGGGTACTCAGGCAGTTCCAGTGGTGACTTGATGTGGAGGCACTATCGCTGAAGCAGTAGGTTTGAACTTGAGAGTCCTCCTTTACTAGCTGGAGCACATTGTACCTGTACATTATATTGTACATACCATTATACTGGCTTCCTATAAGCTGCCAGGCCCAATTTAAAGTGCTGTGTTACAAGGTTCTTTACGGTTTGGCACCAAACTACCCTGAGGACCATATTTGCCCATTTGAATTGGCTTGAGCTTGCTGGGAAAAACAGCTGTGGTTTCATACTTTGAGGAGGGGGAAAACATTGAGTCACTGCTTTTCTGTAGTAGCCCTCTGGATTGACCTCCCATTGGAAGTTAGACTATCCCTAAGTTTACTTGCCTTTCAGAAACAGCTGGAGCTCTTCCAGATAGTGTTTGGGCCTGACACCTGTATTTCTTTTAGATTGTGCTAGTTAGATTGTATTTTTGGATTTCTTGGTTTGTGTTTTATATTTTTCGATTTTATGTTTTAGTGTTTGTATTTTTGTGAAAGAGTCCTATGCAAATACAGTAAACAATTAATAATTCTGTGTCAATGCATATACTTGTCCTAATGGCTAACCCTATAAACTACTCATTAAGAATTTAGATATGGGTATAGTGTTAATGGATGAAATGAAGATACTGAAAATTTCAGTAACTGCTATTTTAATGAGGAAAAAATTATTAAATGTTTTCCTTCTCCAAAAGGGAAGAAAAATGTTGTATTCTTGTATGGGTCCCCTTAAGTGAGTTTATTATGGAAAACCAATATTTCTTTCCAAAAACTATAGCTGTTATTCGTAAGCAACCATTAAGTTCATCATGTGAAATTAATCTTCAGTCCTGTACATTTGTTGGAAGTAAGTTTTGTAAGTCCAAAAACTCTAGATGAGATCCAAATCTGCAAGTGGTTTAAGGCGTTTTCTGCATTTTCATGGAAGTATGAAGATAGGTTCATTTTTAAGTTTCAGCCTTAAATTTGTAAAATAGACACCTGACTTCCAATATGTCCTGTGTTAACTTAAGTATGTTTTGTGTATGTGTATCCATACAGAATTCCTCCTTGCTTATTTTCCCCTCTCCTCCCTTGCCCCCCTTTCCTTTGCATAACATCCAGTCACTAACCCTGGTCTATGTTGGGATTTCGGAACGCTATTTTTTTTATTTAAAAGAGAATTAGGGTAACTGATTCCAGAAGTCTCTGGAATCCCATTCTTGAGAGGTTTCTACTTAACAGTGCCATAATTATTATTCTTACTTCCTGTGCTTTGTGAAGTGAGAAAAATTATGCCAGTCATATATGTGTAACAAGCTATACCACACTCTGAACTCCCTAGGTTCTGTTAGAAAAAGATAAGAATTTGGATGAAAGTGGATTGGCAAATAGAACTGAAGGCATCAGCAGGACATAGTGACAAAATATTTAATGTAAAAATATTTAGGCTTAATTTTAAGATATAATAGATCTTTGTAAAATATTATTTTTCACACATCACATGATTCTTTATGTAGTTCTGCAGTTCTTTAGTAAAGGATCTCTGCTGGAACTTTAATTACAGCTACATATTGTTTCCAAAACCAAAATCAAGTTAATGAATGTTGATAGGTTTATAGCACCGGTAAATAGGGTAAATGGGTATTGGTATTTGTTTGAGGTATATAAAACTATTCTTAAAAATGGGGGAGAGAGAAAATACAAGAAAGAAGGATAGTAGATTACTCTGCTTGAAAGAAATAGTTTGTGGAATCTGAAATAAGAATATTCCTTTTGGAAGGAGAATACAGTGCAACATTTTATTAACCTCCCCACTTGTATATTATTTTTTAAAATGTAGGTTTTCCATATGCCACCCCCAGTCTTAGAATTTCTTGAGCTTGTATCTTAAACAACCCCCCCCCCCTAAAAACAAAATGATTGTTAGTGTGTAATCCAGTTCTTAAGTATCTGGTCAGAACGGGGAAACCTTTGTTCAGATTGTAATTTGCTATCTAGCTGGTTTAGCCAGTTTACACTGCCATCTTCCAGTATAACTAGTGAAAAATGTTATACTAAAATGTTGCTTTGTGAAGTTATGTAAATTGTAGCAAAAAAGATGATAACCAATGATAGGAAAAAGTGGAGATTTTTTAATGCTGCACATGGAGATTTCTTCTGTTTTCCTACATAAACTAATAGGCCCTAAAACTACATTTTCCCAGTATTTTGGCTCCTAAATATTTTGATATATATACACTAGTTTCAGCTTCTATATTCTCACATTTCTCCATTTTCCAATGCTGCTTCCATTCTAACTTGAAACCACTCACTGTAATTACTGTATTACTTAATTTCGACATTCTGTAGGGTTTTGGACTCTGCTGGGTACACATGTCTCCAGGTAGAGTCCCACTGAGGGATTTGCAGCTTCATGTAATGACTATATTACTCAGTCTGCCATTAAGATCGATTCATACATGATTATAGTAGAAATCTCTTTAATGGAGAGTAGTATACAGAACAGTGAAAAAAGTTCCCACATTTTCCCTCAGTTAAACAATCCAATGAATACAATCCCCCCCCCCCTTCAGGCATGCATCCCCCCCTCTTCGTGCCAGTCAGTTCAGCTTCACACAGCTGTCTCCAGCCGTTCGGCAGCTTGACCTTGGATACCAGAGATAGTCCAAACAAGATGTTTTCACACTCCTGGCATGTTCCCCCTCCCAACTTCACTACCCGTAAGTCCCAACCCATGTTAGGTCCATTCATGCATGCAAGTCCAATCAGATGTTCTGGGAACACTCACTTTGCAACATTTTTTACTTAGTACATGGTAATAAATTTTATAGCTCCAGTGGGTGTCATCAGCTTCACATCTAGAAGCCTCAACTTGGTTTCAGTTACAGTATGCAGTGCTGTCAGAGCAACTGATACTTTACAGAGTAACGAAAGGTAGGTTCCTGCATCAGGAAGGGAATGGGAGAGCAAGAGTAATACAGGTGTATGACTATGAAGACAGGCAAGATAGCTAGTGCATCCATCACCAGTATTGTCTAACGCAGTGTTTCTCAACCGTGGCAACTTCGAGCATGCTGGCTAGGGAATTCTGGGAGTTGAAGTCCACAAATCTTGAAGTTGCCAAAGTTGAAAAACACTGCTCTAATGGCTGTCCTTTTGTCCAGGCTTTCAGAAGCCTTGTTCTATGTTGTTTATCATGTTTGGGAATATTTTATGTAACCTCCTTTTACTTTTTGATTCAGGAATTAAAAATTATTCCAACTGGCCTACTATTCCTCAAGTCTACCTCAATGGTGAATTCGTGGGAGGCTGTGACATACTACTCCAGATGCATCAAAGTGGAGACCTAGTGGAAGAGCTTAAGAAATTAGGAATTCAGTCTGCACTTCTGGAATCAGAGAAAGACCATGGCAAAAAATAAAGAAGCTACTGTGACTTTGACAAAGACACCTTTTGATAATTGGTACCAGAAAAGCCTTCTGTATTTTAGTTCAAAAAGGCAGGTTTTTGAATTAATGAGATTTATCATTAAGTGTTCTGTTATCTGTTGCACAGTATAATAGACTGATGTATGAATATTCTGTCATGAAAATTTTCACTTTTGCAAAACATTTGCAGTACAGTGCTGTCAAAGTAAAAAAGCTATTCACTTCTGTTTTGCACTGCTTTATATTGGATTAAGTCAAATGAAAATCGATAAACATTTTTAGTTGCCTTCACACTAAGAACTTATTCCAGAATAGTTTGGAATTATTTGTCTTTGTTTTTTTGTTTTGTTTTTAATTTTCTTTATGAAACATCCTCTTGAGTTACTCCTGCATTGTGGACCTTGGAATGTTTAACTGCACTTGTTCCACATTGCAGACAGTCTGGCTTCTTCGCAGATGATGATGCTACTGGTGCTCTTCCAACTTTTTGAAGAAACAGCTTTTGACGTATATACAGCGATTCTTTGGGAGGCTATGCTATCATCACTCATCTTCATTTTCCTTTATTTTAGCATAACTATTTGTATTAATGGTATTTGTGTTGACACCAAAGTTTCAATTTAAGGGAAAACAGGCAACTTGTTAAGATGTCCAGAAGCATCTAAGGAGGTAAGAGTGCAGGGTCCATTCCTTCATAAAAAATTGAGTTTAACATTTGTCTCCTCTGACTACTTTTAACCAATAGGCTGGTGATTGTAGACTCTTTCCTGTGTATCATCCTGGCTACTCTTGGCTGTAGATTACCACTTCAAAATGTTGACAATAAAATTTTAATGTTTAGTTTTTAAACAGTTTTAAAAGTTGTATTAATGTGTAAAATTAATATTAAGAGGGAAGCAGTTAAACACGTTAAAGATAGAAGTGGGGAAAAGCAACTTCTTCAAAGAACTTCAAAAACTTTGAAGTTTTTGCTAGCTTTAGGAAAGTGAAATGGGAAGGGGAAGAAATGTTTAAAGCTGATTTGGAGAAGGAGTAGCTGGGAGATACTAATACATAGTCTGTCCATTTCAGCGGGGCTTTCTGTGTTCATTCTTTTGATCTGGGAGAGTAAGAAAATAGATAAACTGAAACAAACTCAGGATTAGTGGTGCAGGCTTACACATTATTCCACTGTTCTTATCCCAACTTTCTCTAAAAGTCCAACAGTGCTACCAGAAGAATAACTCTTATTCAACTCAGTGGGATTTTCCCCTGAGTAAACACATGAGCAGGGTTTATGGCTATTAATGCCTTATCCTCATTGATATATTCTTTAGAACAAGAATTAAAGGTATAACTAACAGTGAGAAAGCATTGATTGGAAATGCTTCAATTATTTTAATTTGGCGAATAGTGTTTGGTGCATACACACACATGTCCTTAGGACATAGTATTTGGACCTTGTGTCTCTTAGAGCAAATAAATAGTACTTTTAATTGTGTAGGGCTTTTATTGTGATAATCAGCCTATGTTTATTTTTATATAATAAGACTAGTAAGTATTAGATGTTTTAATGAGATTTTGGATATTGTTGATAGGTTTTGAAGTAAAAGCTGCTACCCAAAAGACTGCCTCAGATAATCACATTAAGCTTTACTTTTTATTTTCAATTTAAAATAAGAAATAGAGGATTCATTTTGGAATAAAAAGTGTTGTATCTCTGAACTTTTATATCAGCACACATACCACTTGGATGCAGGTTGCAAAACAGTTTTTAATTTTAAGATTCTGAAGTATTTTGTGACAAACACACACACAGAGACATTTTCAAAAGCATCTGTTAATTCCTGTTTCGCATAAAACTAACACCTTCAGCTTACATTGTTTTATGTTACAGGCTAAAAAATTTAAAGAAATAATAATTGGAATTACTTTTTGAAAACATCTTTATATTAGATTTCTTTGTAACCATAGTAGAAAAATATATTTGTTCTTGGTATACAGTGCAACTATAGCAAAAGACCAGTGCATTTATGTTCCTTATACACTGTATACGTATGAGCAGTGTAAAATATACCCAGATTATCTGAGAAACAGGTATTCGTGATCTATGATTATATCCATCTTCCTTTGCGATAAGGATATATAAATGGATTTTTTACATTCTTCAATATAATGAGATTATTTGATTCAAAACACTAATGGGCTAACTGAAGTCTTTCAGATTGGAACTTTATATGGTTTATGCACTGCATTTGTTCTTAGTCAAGTATCTACGAAGCAATATGTAGAAACTACTATCAATGTTTCTTTTAAACGTTCCTTTTGAGCTATCTAAGGGGTTTTAGTATGCAATATTTCTGATTACACAGACACAACATGTTTAGCTTTTCTGACTAAAGACAAAGTGTGGGATAAAGCTTGCTGAAATCTCAGATGGCTGAACATGATTTACAGTGTTAGGAATGGGGAAAGAGAAGCTATTTTCTTGCTTTATAATTAGAAAAGAGATAGATCTTTCTTCTATATGGAGTATAACAAATGTCTTCTGAGATGGAATTTGGATACAGGGTCCACTGAATTTTCACTTCTTTACCAGAGAGTATGCATAGCTCTTAATGTGGCCCCCCTTTTTAGTGTTCTATTAAAATTGAACATTGTAATTGATAATTTAGTATAGCTTATCTTACTACTTGGTTACTGGGAAGTCTATATATTTGTATACACAGCTGGGAAAGATCAAGAGAGCAAGAACTATAGAGACTTCAGTATGGTATCCTGAATGCTACCATTGGGGAAAATACAGGATCTTGAAAATTGCAAATGGACTACCAACCCTCACAGTTCGTTCATTAAAGTGGAGTCTCTTTGACTAATGTGAAATGCTTCTTCCTAGACTTCTTTCCAGCTAGGCTGAGTTGTGATTTAGAAGATACCAAGAGACTACCCTTCTATCTCTTGACTGTTTATGTCTAATCTCTCTTCCATTACTTGCCCATCCTCTCCATAATCTCTCCAATATCCAGGCCTGCTATTTTCTAGATATTACTCAGTATTATTTGTATCTTAGTATTCTCTTTTGGTGGCAATATAATTATTACTTTACTTATTTCAAGCATGTTTTCTCTATGTGGTATGTAACTCATTATAAAGACCAAGCCTATAATGAGCAGGATTGAAGATACTGAACTACCTTTCAAAACTCACTCACTGTGATGGAGATGATATCCTTATTTGACTTTAGGGAAGGGTGCTCCTCTGGATTCCCAGGTACTTGGAGCATAAATTAATGTTTCCAAAAGCACAAATAAAATACCCATTTTATAGAATGGGTGCTAGTTAATGCATTCAAATAATAATTTCTACAAAAAACTAAAACCATGATATTGTTTCTTTGTTATTTCTCACTCTGATAATTGAAACATCTTGGGAAATAGGGAAATACAAAACCAGGCAAGTTATCTGAATGTACTCTTGTTGCCCTTGTGAAATGTGCAGACTGGACAATTTGTAGTATCACTGATAGCAATATTTTTCATTGTCTGGAAAAACTCTGCCAGATATATCTTGACTGTCTGCATTACAAATGTCAACACATGCATATTCTTGAGGAAAGCTAGGACTTTATTTGCAAACAATTGCATTAGAAACCAATCTATTTTTAAATAGGATTTTGAAGAGTGTCCTATTTTAAAGGTTTGTAATATTTTTCAAGATTACTACTTTCAAGTTCAAGAAGTTCTCTACAAAAGCAAGTTACTACTGGGGTGGTTCAAGGTTGTCCACCTTACTGTTTTTCTGTTTTTATTTATCCAGTATACATAAGAGAGCCTCATTTTTCTGTGCTTTTCTCTTTCCATCCTGCTTTGTTCTATGCTTATGTTGCTCTTCTTCCACTTCTGATTCATATTGTATGGAGCAACTACAAATCCTTTCTCCTCCCTACAGACCTACTTGCAAACTTCAGACTTGGCTGGGACTGCATCAGGATTTAAACTTAGTTTGTTCAGATCTCAAAAATGAAGGCAAGAAGGACACAAAAATATTGCTAGGCCTACCCTTGTACTGTTTCCCCCCATCAGGCAAAGAACTGATTTCCCTTAGCTCTGCTTTCTTTGTGAACATTAGGTTTTCAAAAGACTAAATGTCTTTCCATCTCAGCTCCAAACAGCTTAAATTAATGCATAATATTTTTATTCCTCAGTCCTCCTTAATCCACCCAATAACCCAATTAGATTTGGCTAAGAATATGGGCCAAGCTACACCTAGAGAGCTTCATTTTTGAGCCAGGATTTCTAAATGCTACAGCAAAGGTATGCCGTTGTAATACAACTTGGGCAGTAAAGAAACATGATTGATAAATAAAATTTCACATGCTGATCCTCAAATGCTGGTCAATATGTAGGCTGCATATTAAGAGTACAAGAAGTACATGCTTTATTAGACCTAAAGTCCATATGGTTCACAGTGACTAATCCAATGTCTACAGAAGCCAGGAGCAGAATATGAACACAGAACACATCTGATCATAATGTTCACAACTGGTATTCAGGCATGGTACTTAAAATCCTAATACCAGTATATAGCCAATGTGACAGCCTCAAGAGAATATGATATAATAAAATTATTTATTACTAAACTTGTATGCCACTTGACTCAACAACTGGGCAACTCACAACAAATTACAATAAAACAAAGCTGGCAAGCACAATGAAGCAAGGGGTTTTTTGCTGGGTGAAGGGCCAGGTCTTAATGGCACTTCTGAACAACTGCAGAGTGGGGGCCATCTGGATCTCAGGAGGAACCTCATTCCAAAGGGCAGGTACTGCTTCAGAGAAAGCATGCTTCTGGGGTCCTGAGAGATGACACTGGTAATCGAAGGAACCCAGAGCACACCAACCCTGCAAGATTGAATCAGCCAGGCAGATGTTAGGTGAGACAGTCCCTCGAGTAAGCGAACCCTATGCCATGTAGAATGGATTGACCCATGAAGTCTCAAAAAATATCTTGTTTTGTCACTTTAAAATTGTTTCACAGTGTTGACAGCTTTTATCAGTTGTTTATGGGTGGTAGGTGAAGCCTCTTCTCCCCAAGGACTTAAGATATGAGTAGGCATATTGTTTTTAGTCCTATGCTGGTCGACCACTAATGGTTCAGTGAACTAGGAACATCTGCACCCACCTCACCATATAGCTGATTTAATTTCTATCACACATCTAAAGACAACTAGTTGAACAAAGATAAAAAGATTGGGTGGCAACTTTTTTCCTTTTATGGTTACATTCTCTTGGGGATAATCTGAAACAATCATAGGTGTCGGCCTTACTAGGTAGACCAGACAGGAAACATGACCAGATGAGCTAATTCTACTTTATTGTAAAGCTACATTAACAGAATCTTGCAAGTCTAGAAGTACAATTCTCCCCAGGTCTCCTTTACAGCCTAAGAAACTAGGGAGGGTCTCTTCTGAGCTTCTTGCCCTGCCCACCATCTAGCTGCAGGCTATGTTGTCTCTTATCTGACCTAGGCAGTGTCTCTTGTCCCAGTCTCCCAAGGCCTTTTCCACATACCATTACAATAGGTAAGATGAGCCAAAGGTGGGTCACTGCTTGCTTGCTTGCTTGCTTGCTTGCTTCCTTGATTTCTATAGCCACCCATCTCAGCAAGTGACTTTTATCCCTTGCTCTTTCACCCTGGATACTGGGCTACCAAGAAAGGAACAGGTTAGCCCATCAGTCTGAACTGACGATTTCCTGAGAATCTGTGAAATTAAGGGTTCCATGAAGCCTAAGGGCTGGAACTCCCACACAAAGCACTGTAAAAGAAATCCTCTCTAATGAAAATGGTGGTGTGTTTTTATTTTTTCATTTCAGAAATGCATAGTAGAGGGTAAAATACAATATCCAAGTAAATAATTACATGCACATTAAACTGGAAAGAATGTATAAATACCTGAAAATTAAAGCTATTGGGTCTGTTGGTCCTAGACTTTTTCTTGCTTGCGGCAAAAGATGGCACTCCTCCATTCCATCCACAAAATGTTGTTGAATCTTATTTGGTACAATATCCTCCACTATTTCTGACAATATTCTTGTTTCTGTGGCAAAGGTGGTTCATATGATACACATAACTCTGTCCAGTCTGCAGCCCTCATGGGCTGAAGAAGTAGATTGCTTCATTCTTTCTAATGAATGAAGCCATGATGATGAGATCCCGTATACCATCTAGGATGCAGGTAGATAATCAGAATTTAAGAAATGACCTGAAAACTGAGGCTAAGAAAATTATAACAGGTAAATTAGAAGTAAATCCTGAGACTGTGAAACATATTTTATTTCACAAATAAAACACATCCCCATATACATCCATGGAGAAAATAAAAATAAATCATGCTGTCCTACAAAACCATCACAGTAAGAAAAATACGAAGTCCATTATGAGAACCTAAAGTAGATACAGCTACTCATACAGATACAGCTACTCATACCTACGCCTGTCCTGTTTATTACCTCAAAAAATGTGAAAGCAATACTGAATTTTAGGTAATCAAATTGTTTTGCTGATCACATAAACCAGTTATGTTAATGGCCTTCCCCACATTTCAGTGCTCAAATAAGCTTTGATGAATATATTAAACCAGTATATAAAATAAATTGTATTTGATTTAAATCTTGTTCCTCTGCTCGTTATCCAGAAGCATGTCTAGCAAACTGAATGTGACTTACTTCCAAATAATATAGGACTGCTATCTACCTTAATAGCTACATTAACCAACTTAAAAATCCCATGTCACTGTATTTTAATGCAACATTGTATCAAACTCATACCAGAGAGAGACAAGGTATACACCATGCAGGTTCTTCTGAGCCCTCTGCAACAAGGCTTGTTTTTGCTATTTCTGTTCCTCCTGCTGTTTTACAACCTTCCCAAAACTCTACTGTCCTGCAGTTGGTATTCTGGTAATTATAAAAATGCATTGTTCCTAAAATATACAAAAATAACACAGTCCAAATAAACATATTGTGCTTAATTCAGCGACGCGTGTATATATAGTATAAAAGTTAAAGCTATTTTCACGCAAAGATAGCATATACTGTATAGTAAATCATTATATATCAAAAAGTATTAAAAAGCTATAAAATTAGAAAACTGCATAGGATACAGTTTGCTTCAGAGTAGAAACAGTTCATTTTCTGCAAAACTCACTAGTAACATTTGGAAGGGAATATGCAAATAAAGAGAAATCCAGAATATATTTTGGTAATAGCTCTTTTATAAGTTCTCTTGGAGTACTACACATATAATAATGCAGAGTTTCAGGAGTTACAGGCTTATACCATATTTGCCTTTCTGGGAAACGTATAAAAGATGGTGCTTGTACCCTTTCAAGAACAAAATTGGCATCTTCTTCCAGTCTGCCATAGGATCCAATGAAATCATACTTTATAGCACAGGGTTGACACAAGTTGTAGATAGGCATCCAATGTTCATTCATTTTTTCTGTGTCTTCATCTATGAGATACTGGAGAAATTCGGAAAAGGTGACATCATCGCCCATGCTTTTTCCAGGGTTTTTCCTATATCTTTTGACTATTTCCACACCATATTTTAATTGGTATTCTTTAATCTCACCAAATTTATTCCTATAAGCAGACAAAAGTCTTTCCATCGGGTCTCTGACAAATATAAATTTGAAATAGTGGTTTAGCCGGTAACGAATCTCATCTGGCTTCATGTCACTTAAGAAAACTAAATCCCTTTTGTGATCCATTTTAAGTTTAACATCTACATTCTCCAATGTGCCATCTAAAACCTTCAGAATTCGTTTCCAGTTGGAGCAAGCCACTTTGGGAACATAACAGTATAAAAAGCGGTGTTTGTCACTAACCAGAATATGTTTGAGCACTGTCCTCCTTTGGCCTGCTGACAGGTCCCAAATGGTGCGAGGCATGTTTTTTTGTCTGCACATGGTACGGATTGTCCTATTTCGGATGTCCTGCAGCACTTGGTAATCCACATCTCCTGCTGTTCTCCTGCTGCCTGTTCTTCTCCAGAATAGCTCTCTGTTAGAGGGGTGGAGGGGGAGAGGCTTCACTTCAGCCAAAATTCCCTTCTCAATCATGAGGAGTAGGCCACTGGACGCCACAATCACACCAAACATCAACATGGAAGGCAGCAGCATAGTGCCACTGGTACCACGTGGGCGGGTCTTGGCAGACAATGTGGTCCGACGCACAGAAGGCACCCCCATCTCTTTGCGTCTTGTCACTAGAGGCACAAGGGGCTGCGGAAACATGGCCTGGAAGCTCAGATGGTGGCAGCACAAACTTGAGGCAGACTATGCTTTTGCCACTGACGTTGCTTTGGACGGATTGGAGGCAAAGGGCCCTGGCTGTATATCAAAAGTGCTGTTGGCAGCCCCCTTGATTAGCCCAGCCCAGTCCAGCTCGACAGACGTCTTCTGCGGAGCAACAGTAGGGCCCCACAGCTGGTGAACTCGTGTATTCCATGAGACAAAAGAAAGAAAAGGTTCCTGCAGGGCAGCTGCCGAAAAAGACCGGATGGGCTGATTTCTTTGTAAAGCCAGGAAGGGCGGCCGCCGGCAGTGACGGCTTAGCAGGGAGGGCCTGTTCCTATAACTGGAGCCTCCCCTCCCCCTCCCCTTTCCCTTGTAGCTGCTGCATCTGCAGAGTTCCTGGAAAGAACATTCAGGGTACAGTGAGTGAGCAGGCGAAGCACAGCTTATACCCAAAACAGCCGCCTCCCTCCTTTCAATCATAAATAGAGATAATTCACATGACAGAAACTATGCAACTCTTTTGTGTGGGGGGGGGGGAGAGGGGAGGAAGGAACAAGAGCAAAAACACATTTTAAGTGAGCAATTCTGAATGTCAACAAGTCCTCAGCCTAATATACTGTTTGCAAATTCAGTCCTCTGTCATATCAGCAATCTTTTGGTGAGATAATCTGCTTATGTACTTACAATTGGTTATTGTTACACAAAGACATTACTATTTCATCTGTGAAATGTCTGTACCAAGCAAATCACACTATAGCTTAGCTCAGTGTGTGGATCCAGCATTTGTATGGGCATAGGTTGCTGTTAATGGGACACAGTTATGTAGGGTATTATTGAATGGAATTCACTGAGTTCAAATAGCCATTTGGAAATGTAATGTTATACTGTATATACCATAACCTGCCAGCAATGCCCTCTGGATTCTACATAGGACAAATGGGACAAGCTTTGTACAAAAGAATTAATGGATACAAGTTTGACTATCAGGACCCAAAATAAGGACAAAGAAATATCAGAGGATGCTCCATAGCAGGCTTCAGAGTGATTGCTTTAATAAAGCAGGATTTTAACAGACCATTTAGGGAGAAATTATTGCATTCAAAAGGTTTCAGGCAACCTTAGAAGGTCTCAACAAACACAATGGGTTTTTAACATGTTACAATTGTTAATTGGTAAGGTACTTGTAATCTGTCTCACATGTAAGCTGCATCTGCATAACCTACCTGTCTTCCTTTCCTCTTCCCTATCTTTCCCTTCCCTACCTCACCCCAGTTTAAATCCTACATCAGCCTAGCCATTCTATGCATCTAATGAAGTAAATTGCAGCTCATGAAAGCTTATGCCTTTTAATAAAATTTGTTAGTTGGAAAAGGTGCTACTAGATTCCTGATGTTTTGCCACCATAGACTAACACGTCCTACAGAAGAAACTAGTGTAATTCAGTTATTGTTCCACACTGTACATTATATATATCCTATTCCCTAGATCAAGTATAAGAAAAAAAAATAGTAATTTGGGTGAAGATGTGTGCCTAATATTTCATCTTAGAAATGTATCATTACTGTGCTGGTAAGAGCATAGAACAGTGTTCTTGTGGGAGCCTTCTGAGCAGTCTGGCTGGATGCTTGTGAAATTATCTTTTCCTTGGATCCCTGCTTTGTCAGAATACTGAAATGGCAGAAATAAGTGCTAGGCAGCAGGGAGAACAGGAGGAGAAAATACAAGGGGAACAGTTGGATAAAGAAGCTACGTAAAAAAGCTACAAGGAAGAATCTTGGATTGTAGACTGCTGATAATGGGCATGAAGGAACAACTGCTTCAACACTTGGCATTTCTAAAGTAACACACTTCTGTACATGCTCAGGGACATTCCTCGAATATTTGGAGGTACACTGGGCATTGCTGAGTGAAAAAGAAGCTGCATTCTCCATTTGTTCAAAGATACCTTAATCTTTATCTAGTTTTAGGATCTTAGAGAGACATTTATTGGAGAGAGGAAAGACAGCCTGCACATGTAGAGGAAGTTAGTTCTGGCCTTGAGCAGCAAAATGGTTATTCAGTCCTGGGAAATTAGCCTAGATGGAGTCTCAGAAGAGACCCACCTTGACCTTGTTGTGATTAAAAAGGAGGACAGGCTTTTCTGTTAATTTAGTCTACAACAATAAAATAACATTCCTGGAATTCCTACAGGGTTCTGTTCTTGACTAGACTTACTTTGAAGGGTTGACAGCACATAACCTGGAGCACCTTCAGTTTTACAACTACCATAAGAATTTGAGCATTTTAGACAATTACTATCATCCAGTAGTATCTATCACGCTGGCTTTCAAAAACATTTTAAAAAAGGCAGGCATGCAAGAAACTGAATAAAATCTATCTGGGCAGAAAGGAGATCTAAGCCTATTCCTCATTCAAGGAATTAAATGAATTTGAAAATTTAGGAACAGGGAAAGAACATTCCATTCACATATGAACCGTATTTTTCAGTGATACAGTGTGTGAAACAATGTGATAACGTGCATGCTTGAATTGGAATCTAGGGAAATAGATTGCTCAAGATAAAGAGCACTGAAAAATATTTTCCATTGATTCCTACATCCTTAAAGAGAAATGTATTCTTTGGGAAAGAAACAGTACTGAAATCTAGGTTTTGAAACTAAATGAATACTTGGTTTGATCAAATGGCTTGAGGGTCTGATGTCAGCTGAAATTTGTGACTAAAGGAAGTATGAGAATGGTAAAGAAAAAGCCTAAGAATTCTGAAAAGCAATTCAACCTACCGAGAAGGTTGTTTAAGGTAATAAAGAGCTGAAGAATATGTTTGGAGGATTTACACCATGTTTATAAAAATTAGTCAGCTGGGCAAGTGTCTTGAGGGAGATCTGGAAAGAAGATAGATTGGACACTCTTCAGAGATTGCTTTTGGTAAGAAATATTACAATCCTTTAATACTTTACTCCTGTAATATATATTGTATATATCCGTTACGGCTGAGCTCCAGCCAAGGGAAAACTAAAGCGCCAGAGCATCTTGCTCCTGAGATGGAGACTGTCATATTTTTCAACAAGTCTTCTCCCTCTATTTAGCCAACTGGCATAGAAAGAAGGAAGGGTTGGTATAGGCCACTCCCTGATTGCTATTTCACTGTATATTGAAAGGGTTTTTTTTTTAATGAAGGGAGTTCCCCACTTTTGTACCTCCCCCCACCCCCCGGCCCCAACTTGTTTAGTCTAAAGTCAAGAATTCTGCTGTCTGCCCCTGGTGTGACAGCTAGTTTGGGTGAGGTCATAAGGACAGATTCTGTCAGTCCTTCCAGGTAAACCAGACAAGAAACACGGCCAGATGATCTCCTACTTTATTAAGCTTTTATTAATTGAATTAATTAATTAATTAATTTTATTAAGTTTTTTTTAGGTTACATTAGCAGAATCTTGCAAGCCTGAAAGGACAAATCTCCCACCATCCCTTTTTACTGCCTGCCAAGTTAGGGCAGATCCTTTCTAAGTTTCTTTCTCTGTCCCTTACTCAGTTGTGGGCTCCTCCTCCTTTTATCTGATCATTCCCTAGGCAGCATCTCTCCCCCCCAACCCCTGTCTTCCAAGGTCATTCTCACATTCCATTGCAGATTCTGAAATAGTTATGATAACACTGCAGAGATGCCACCCCCACCTCCAATTAAGAGCTCTCAGCTCATGATGATACATGAGCAGAAAAGAGGTAAGACTTTACCTTAGATATGTCTACAGTATACAGCTATTACAGTTTGCAGTTGACAGCTTTCTTTGCACTAATGGAATTTCTAGTATCTGTAATAAAGCCATCTTATCAAAAACTATCTTCAGCAAAGGATCATCACCTTCTGGTGCTGGAGCTTGAGCACCTCAATGATGCCATGAGCTAAACCGTGAAGGGCCACCCAAGATGGGAAGGTCATGACAGAGAGATCAGACTAAATGCGATCCCTGGGGAAGGTAATGGCAACCCACCCCAGTATTCTTGCCGTGAAAACTAAATGGATCAGTACAACCAGAGATATGTCGGTATACCATTGGAAGATGAGACCCCCAGGTCAGAAGATGGTCAAAATCCTACTGGGGAGGAACAGAGGATGAGTTCAACTAGCCCCAGATGTGATGACGCAGCCAAGACAACTCACTCTGCATAACAAACACTCTCTTCCAACAACCAAAGAGACGGCGTTATACATGGACTTCACCAGATGGACAACACCGAAATCAGATTGACTACATCCTTTGCAGCCAAAGGTGGCGGACATCTATACAGTCGGTAAAAGCAAGACCCAGAGCTGACTGTAGTTCATCACAAACTTCTTATCGCACAATTTAGGATCAGACTAAAGAGATTAGGGAAGACCCACAGATCAGCTAGATATGAGCTCACCAATATTCCTAAGGAATATGCAGTGGAGGTGAAGAATAGATTTAAGGGACTGGACTTAGTAGATAGGGTCCCAGAAGAACTCTGGACAGAAGTCCACAACATTGTTCAAGAGGTGGCAACAAAATACATCCCAAAGAAAGAGAAAACCAAGAAGGCAAAATGGCTGTCTGCTGAGACACTAGAAGTAGCCCAAGAAAGAAGGAAAGCAAAAGGCAACAGTGATAGGGGGAGATATGCCCAATTAAATGCAAAATTCCAGAGGTTAGCCAGAAGAGATAAGGAATTATTTTTAAACAAGTAATGTGCGGAAGTGGAAGAAGACAATAGAATAGGAAGGACAAGAGACCTCTTCCAGAAAATTAGAAACGTCGGAGGTAAATTCCAGGCCAAAATGGGTATGATCAAAAACAAAGATGGCAAGGACCTAACAGAAGAAGAAGAGATCAAGAAAAGGTGGAAAGAATATACGGAAGACCTGTATAGGAAGGATAACAATATCGGGCATAGCTTTGACAGTGTGGTCAGTGAGCTAGAGCCAGACATCCTGAAGAGTGAGGTTGAATGGGCCTTAAGAAGCATTGCTAATAACAAGGCAGCAGGAGACGACAGCATCCCAGCTGAACTGTTCAAAATCTTGCAAGATGATGCTGTCAAGGTAATGCATGCTATATGCCAGCAAATTTGGAAAACACAGGAATGTCCGTCAGATTGGAAAAAATCAACTTATATCCCCATACCAAAAAAGGGAAACACTAAAGAATGTTCAAACTATCGAACAGTGGCACTCATTTCACATGCCAGTAAGGTAATGCTCAAGATCCTGCAAGGTAGACTTCAGCAATTCATGGAGCGAGAATTGCCAGATGTACAAGCTGGGTTTAGAAAAGGCAGAGGAACTAGGGACCAAATTGCCAATATCTGCTGGATAATGGGAAAAGCCAGGGAGTTTCAGAAAAACATCTATTTCTGTTTTATTGACTATTCTAAAGCCTTTGACTGAGTGGACCATAACAAATTGTGGCAAGTTCTTAGTGGTATGGGGATACCAAGTCATCTTGTATGCCTCCTGAGAAATCTGTATAATGACCAAGTAGCAACAGTAAGAACAGACCACGGAACCACGGACTGGTTTAAGATCGGGAAAGGAGTACGGTAGGGTTGTATACTCTCACCCTACCTATTCAACCTGTATGCAGAACACATCATGTGACATGCTGGGCTTGAGGAATCCAAGGCTGGAGTTAAAATTGCTGGAAGAAACATTAACAATCTCAGATATGCAGATGATACCACTTTGATCAGTGAAAGCAAAGAGGAACTGAGGAGCCTTATGATGAAGGTGAAAGAAGAAAATGCAAAAGCTGGCTTGCAGCTAAACCTAAAAAAAAACAGCTTGATTGATAACTGGCAAATAGAGGGAGAAAATGTAGAAGCAGTGAAAGACTTTGTATTTCTAGGTGCGAAGATTACTGCAGATGCTGACTGCAGTCAGGAAATCAGAAGATGCTTAATCCTTGGGAGAAGAGCAATGACAAATCTCGATAAAATAGTTAAGAGCAGAGACATCACATTGACAACAAAGGTCCGCATAGTTAAAGCAATGGTGTTCCCCATAGTAACATATGGCTGCGAGAGCTGGACCATAAGGAAGGCTGAGAGAAGGAAGATCGATGCTTTTGAACTGTGGCGTTGGAGGAAAATTCTGAGAGTGCCTTGGACTGCAAGAAGATCAAACCAGTCCATCCTCCAGGAAATAAAGCCAGACTGCTCACTTGAGGGAATGATATTAAAGGCAAAACTGAAATACATTGGCCACATAATGAGAAGACAGGACACCCTGGAGAAGATGCTGATGCTAGGGAGAGTGGAAGGCAAAAGGAAGAGGGGCCGACCAAGGGCAAGATGGATAGATGATATTCTAGAGGTGATGGATTCATCCCTGGGGGAGCTGGGGGTGTTGACGACCGACAGGAAGCTCTGGCGTGGGCTGGTCCATGAAGTCACGAAGAGTCGGAAGCAACTAAACAAATAAACAACAATCAAAAACGATGTCCTTAAATCTCTGCCTCTAAGTTCTAGTACTGGTTTGGGTACAGCCTGACACCCATCTCCTTTGCTCCTCTTTTTAAAAAATAGGAGGCTTTTCCTGTAAGCAGGGAGATTCTCAAGTCCTCAAACTCTTATCTAACAATATAGACCCTTCCTTTATACATCAGCCCAGATGTTGCTTCTTTCCTTCTGTTTTCTTTTAGGCCCCTTCCTCTCCCAGTCCCTAGAAATGGAAGAGGAGTTTGTCACTGCTTTTATCTCCATTCAACATAAGGGCATCAATTTCTTTGTTTTTAAAAGGTCTGTGTGTTCAACAAAATTGTTGTGGTCTGTAAAATGACCAAGAAAGGAAGAAAGATAAATTATGGGTGAGTACAATCCTAGTGGCCTGAGGAACACAGATGAATATTAAGAACCTCCTAAGTTTTCAGGAGGGCTACCCTACCTAGCCAGCAAGAATCTGGACATCTACTGTATTGTATGGCAGCAAAGACAGAGACAAAATTTTAACCTGTGTTGCCACTTAGTGGTCATCTGAATGTTTGCAGCCCAGATATGGGAACCCTAGTTTTGGGAACCTGACCCTGGTGTACCTACTGAAGAACTGCAATTAAAAAGAAACTCAATACAAAAATTGCAGTCTGTGGACTAATAGGTCTATGATGTCATAATCATTTGGGAGAGGGAAGGGAATGTTGCAGTGTCTCTTTGGTACTGCATTTTTCTATTTTAATTTTTTAAAGTGAAGTCTATACTTCATTTATTTAAACAATTTATATGGCTGCCCATCTCACTGCTATGACTCTGGATGGGGAACAGAAGTTTACAACCAGAAAATGACAAAATAATACAATTGATAAAAAAGATATATAACCACAAAGTATCATGTGCCAGAGGTCCAAACAAAATCATTCCATTTTACCAACAGTAAAACGTAATAACCATAAACAAACCAATTTTGTAATTCCTTTCAACTCAAAGAGGATAATAACATACCTATATTTATTTTTAAGTTCAGTATGGGGCAAATAAAAAAAGTGGCTAAATACAATTCTCCATGATACACAGAGTAGCCTGCATGCGTTATCAGGGACAATTTCTCAGTTTGGACTCAGAACTTTCTGAGAACACACCTTTTTTTTAAATTACCTTTTTGTTCCTACCTGTTTCTCATTCAGAGACTCCTCCACTGTCAGCCTCTTTATTTCTTTTTCTTCTGCTGATTAGGCCGGGGAAAGGGGCTATTCAAGTCGAGCCGTCCTTTCTACAGGATGCTGGTAAAAAGGCAAGAGAAAACCAACCAACCAATCAGATCATATTTCCCTAAGGGAAACCTCTGCTGGGGAAGGGGAATTTTTCCTCAGGCTAATTAAGGGTTAATACCATAAATGTGACCTCTGAAGCACGAAGAAAGGGGAAGTCTGGGTTGAATAAAACGTTTCAGGTTGCAGCTTGATAAGAAAAGAGCAAGGAAGGATGAGGTAGGACAACCTGTTCGAAATCTTTACTGTATGTTGGAATGCAACACCACTAATAAGAAAAGAAAGTTCCTTTGGTGTGTAAGAAAAATTCCAGGCAGCTAATGGCGACAATTACATGGCAAAGATAACTTCCTTAAAATCCTCCCGAGCATCCAGATTGGTTTTCAAAGCACCACGTGGTTCAGCAGAGGCTTATGACTGGTTACTTTTTGCGCGTGCAATGAAGACTTACTAAGGGCAAATTGAGGTGGAAGACGGTTGGTGAGGCTCTTACTGAGAGGACGAAAAGGCGGCTGGCGCCGAAGGTTCCCGCCTTTAATGACTCCGGAATTGTGTCGTCCGTGGACTTTGATTGGCCTTAGAGATGTGAGGATTTAATTGTAAATAAGTGACTGAGATTGGGGCTGTCGCTATAGGAGCGGTTGGCATCTCCAGGAGTTTCATTTTGCGTTTTATCCGGGCTCCGTTGTGAGGAAGAACGGTATGCGCTTTTTCAATCCTTTTCTGATTGGGACAGGTGAACTCAAGGGGGTGCCTTCCTTGGTAGTCGGAGAGAGGGATCGTTTCGCTGACGAAACCGGGATTGCGCGGTTGTTAATGGTTCTAGTATTCTGTGGAGCCATCCACAAAGTGCCTTTATTTCCTTTACCCATGGTTAACTGAGTAGGGGTCTGTTTGGTTAACTCACTTTTGGGATTAGCACAGCACAGTGAATTATACACTAACCACATGACTGCTTGCCCAACGTTCTCGGCTAAAGGGTGGTTGACTTTTCTGATTCAGTTTGTCCTAGGTGTGAACTCCAGGAGCCTTCCTACAATTTGGATGACCCTGTCTTGGATAAATCACATTGAACATAGGGCTGCTAAAGCTTCATTTTAGTCACGAATGCCAGATCATGACTGAATGCATAATTTAGTTCATAGGGATGTGACTCTCAGTTGAAGATAAAAAAATTATCCCACAAGTAATTGCGTTCCAGCTATTGCTGCAGTCCCAAACATACTTACAGATATTACTCTGTCTTTGATTGTGCAATTATGTGTAGGATTGCATTGTAAAACGTTGCTACTTTTAAAATAATTCCTGTAGTGAGACGCTTTTTGCCCTAATGTATATTTTTTTCTACATCCCTAGGAATTTCCTTTTCAGAGTGAACGGTGTTTACATGGACTAATGATTGACTAATATGGCCTATAGAAGGGAAGGAAATCAAGAACAGCTTCTCTCTTCCATCATTTCAACTGTGAATTCGCATAAGTCTCCAGCATGTGCCAGTCAAGCTCATAGAATATGTATGGTGTCTGATTTTTTTTACCCAAACATGGGAGGAGTGGAAAGCCATATTTACCAGTTGTCACAGTGCCTAATTGAAAGAGGACACAAAGTTATTGTGGTAACTCATGCTTATGAAGATCGCAAAGGAATTCGATACCTGACCAATGGACTGAAAGTCTACTATTTACCGTTAAGAGTAATGTACAACCAATCTACAGCCACTACTCTTTTCCACAGTCTGCCTCTGCTCAGGTATATATTTATACGAGAAGGAATCACCATTGTCCATGCACATAGTTCATTTTCTGCTATGGCTCATGATGCACTGTTCCACGCTAAGACAATGCAGCTACGGACAGTTTTTACAGACCATTCACTTTTTGGATTTGCTGATGTCAGTTCAGTGCTTACAAATAAACTCTTGACTGTATCGCTATGTGATACAAACCACATAATATGTGTTTCTTACACAAGCAAAGAGAATACTGTGTTAAGAGCAGCGCTTAATCCAGAAATAGTTTCTGTCATCCCTAATGCTGTTGATCCTACTGACTTCACTCCAGATGCATCTAGACGTGACAACAACACAGTAACTGTTGTTGTGGTTAGCAGACTTGTATATAGAAAAGGTAATGAGGTTGGAAGGGTAAGATGGATTTAAATGTTTCTTCTTTGAAATCTTGTTTATGGATCAGAAATCACCTGTACTGATTTTGCATTTTAAATATAATTAAATGTTTTGCAGAGCCAGTTTGGTGTAGTGGTTAAGGCACTGGGCTAGAAGCCAGGAGCCTGTAAGTTCTAGTCCTGCCTTAGGCACAAAACCAGCTGGGTGACTTTGGGCCAGTCACTGTCTCTCAGCCCTAGGAAGAAGGCAATGAAAAACCACGAAAAACCTTGCCAAGAAAACTGCAGGGACTTGTCCAGGCAGTCTCCAAGAATTGGACCCAATTGAACAGATTACAAAAAAAAAACCTTTGGAGATTTTAGTGTAGGACTAAGACAATTAAAATCTTCACTGAGTGAAGCTAGATAATGTTGCACCTTTGCCTTCCTCAGGTTAACCTTTTCTGCAGGTTTGTGATTATGAGACTAGAATATTTGAAGGAGACAGATGTACATTGCTGAGTGCTCTGGAGGAAGGTACACTGTAAGTTAGGGTCAATGTATTTTTTTACACTAAGGGTAACAGCAAGGGTTACTTTCCCAAAAATGAGTAGGGCCATGTCAGAATCCGATTTGATTGAATATAATAAAAAATGAAATTAAAACTATTAAATTAATTAAATACAGTTAATGGTTATTTGTGTATTAAAGTTTCCTTCCTATTGCATTAAAAATTACAGTTTAGTGACAGTGTTCAGGGGGCTCTGGACAATGCGTATAAGTTTGCACATCATGCTGGACTGGACTGGGATTGGCAACATGACATCCTACACAATTAAAAGTGATCACTGACTTCCAAAATTAAAATGATATCTTGCATGATATCTTGAGATTTGGGACATTTTAAGTGTTTAAATGATAAACACTTTTTTTTTAATATAATGCAAGGTGGTACTTTTACCTGAAAAGGTTGCTGACCATTGTTTTGGAGTTCCAGGGTGTATATTCTGATCTAGATGAAATGATGAAGAGTGATACTGAAAATAAGAAATAGATTACTTTTTGTAAGACTAACTGCTGCCTAAGAATAGGCTATACAGGCAGTTTATACAGAAAGACTAGTGTGTAACAGATGTTGAAAAAATTGAAACTCCACAGAGGTCCTTCAGCAGTATATAACATCTTTTGGAATTCTGTCCTTGAAGGTCAATTACAACCATGTAATAATATAATCTTGGTTTAATAAATCATTAAGGATTCTAACACTTTAATAATTGTACTTTGTTTTTGAAATTCTGAAATACTAACTTTAGTGGTGGAATGCTTCATATGAAAAATGACTATTTAATAATCATCTTTATATAAAACTGAATCTAAATATTTTGCCTTTAGGTATAGATTTACTTAGTGGCATAATTCCTGAGCTATGTCAGAAGTATCCAGATTTACATTTCTTAGTTGGAGGAGAAGGACCAAAAAGAATTGTATTAGAAGAAGTACGGGAAAGATATCAGCTACATGAGAGGTATGTATCTTGTATTTTATTTTAATATAGCTATATTAAAGATTTAGGGAAATGAAGAAAGTAGGATGATGATTTATAGAATGTATAATATTGTTTTGCTTATACTTGCATACCCATCATGTTATTCCATTTCAAAAGTGCAGAAAAGGTGTAAGAAATAGTAAGTAAAAAAACTTAAGGCATGAGAAAAGAAAAAAAGTTATGGCCAAATCTAGTTTATACCAGCTGGATTCACTATACCTCTGCATACCTTTCTGTGATTTCATACTCAGTTTGGAAACATGCTATAGTTTTCTGCAATAAACTTGCCCTGAGATTATAGCCTTGATTGTGGTAATGTTAAATTAGCTAGTAAAATGTTTGATATATTGTTTTATGAAATATTTCTTTGGAGATGTCTGTCTTTTCTGTGGATGAAACTCTGTGCTCACTGGTGGCAAGTCTATATGGAAAAGGGATTAGAGAATGAATTGGATCATCCCTAGCTATACTGGCTTTTATGATTCTCAAACTATGTTTTAATTGCTTTCTTATGATATTTTGAGTAGTTTAGCATGCCACGTTTTTTTCTTAGATGGTTATATATTTTTTCTTATCTCCATGTTCAGGAGGGCATCTCCTGAATATTTTCAATATGGAAATGCAGATGAATACAGCTCTAATACTGAAATAACTTTATGAATAACTTAGAAATAGCAACTATAAAGCATTAACAGAAATTAGTTTAAATGATAAAGTTTGAAAGATATTTCTCTTGATCATTCTTTCTAATATTTATTACTTAGAAAATATATGAAATATTATTGGTGAAACTATCAAGAGAGCTACAGTGCCATATGTAGATAATGTTTGGATAATCTTAGAACTCACTTGCAGATCACTTTGTTTATCTATACTTGACTACTGAACAATTGCAAAATAGCTGAACCAGTGTTTAACATTTTAGGCTTCTCTGAGGACAAGAGTTCAAAGAATTGAAAATTGATTTAAAAATGTGACTAAATGTGCAAACCTTTGTAAAGCATTATGTAACTTGTTTTGTACTTGGTGTAATCCAAATAAAATTAAAGGCTTTGAACATTCATTGGTATTGATAGCATAAGTAGTTTATTTATAATCTAGTTCTAGTGCATTCAGAGATAATTGCAAGTGTTTATCTTGGACTGTGACTTTGTTAATTGACAAAAATACTTTTATGAACATTGCCTTTTTTTAAACTTGTTTCCCATAACTGTATATAGAGTCCGTCTTCTAGGAGCCTTAGAACATCAGGAAGTTAGAAATGTCTTGGTTCAAGGACATATTTTTCTTAACACCTCTCTCACAGAAGCATTTTGTATGGCAATTGTGGAAGCTGCCAGTTGTGGTTTACAGGTAAAACTTTTCCTCATTCAAAGAGATTAAATGGATCATTTTCTTAAGGATGTAATATTAAAAACTACAGTGATAAACACAAAATCGATATAACACCTCCATGCCAAGAGCTTCACTGTTTGCCAGTTGGCTTCTGGGTACAATTCAAGGTGCTGGTTGTTACCTTTAAAGTCATACATGATTCAGGGCCTTGGTATCTGCAGGACCATCTTCTCCCAGTAACATCTGTCTATGTGATACGATCTCGTAGGGCAGGCTCTTTATATGTGCCCTTGATCAGAGACTGCTGTCTTCAGGGGCCAAGGAAGAATGGCTTCTTAGTTAACCCCCATCCCCCTCAACATGGCCAGTTCTCTATAACTATCCCTTCTGAGGAAGAAAATTACTCTTTTGAGTATGTCTGACTTCATGTAATTATTTATATTATTATAACACATAATTTGTTTTAAATTTAATGTGTATTATTTTAAATCCTATTTATGTGTTAGGGAGTTGTATACTGCTCAGAGTTGGCTGACTGGAGTGCCCTGCAAATAGATAAATTTACTGCCCTTATCAGTGGGAAAGATTACATTTAGTTTGAGGTAAAGTAATATATTTTAACTGTACCTCTCAAGTAAAAATCTGTGAAGAATAGTACTTGTAGTGTTCTCTATAGAAATATTCTCTAAAATGGGAACACATGAGGCTTATGGGTGAGGTCTAATGGTGAACTAGACATCCCTGAAGGAGCAGGGACTGTATTTCGGCAGAGGTCGGCCACCAGTCAGTGAATTCTGGTCAGCAGAGTCTCTCTGGACAAGGAGAGGTCATGAGATCGCTCACCTGCACTCCGGATAGCTGCTCTTTCTGAGGAGACCGCAGGAATTGTGGTTTTTGTGGTCAGCTTGTGAGTTGAATGGCTGGGAGTTGAAGGATTTCAATCGTATTCACAACCACAGTGCACCCTGCAATGGACGTAAGGTTCGCAAAAGTCTTTCTTAACCACTATTGGATGTAATCAATTTAAAATTAAAGAGAGATCTTCCATTCGGCAGAATAAGAGAAAACCACTTGGTCAGTCAACCGTCTTTCTGGATCAAAGAAAGTGAAAAAAATAATGTTTTAAAGGATTTTAAATTACTAGCAAAAAGCTTATCAAGGATTTGATGTAAGTTTAAATGGATAAAGAGTACAGTAATTTTGAAGGATTAATTTTTAGGGAAACTGCTTTTAAAAATATTGGAACTAAATAGGCAAATTGGACTTTTGTGGGAATGTTGTTTGTTTAATATTAAAGAATGTAGACAATTGGTGGATTTTACAAAACAAAGATGATAAAGGTAATATGAGACAGACTGTATGACTGTAACTACAGAGTGTCAAATGAGACTGAAGTATTAAGGACATAGGAAGTCAAAATAGAAAAAAAGGGGGGAACCTGCCTTTTATTTTTTCCCTTGTAATTGAGACAAATTTGGTATGCTAGCAGGTTTTAAGACTAATAATAAGAAGACGATGTTAACAAAAAATATGAAAATAGAGGATCAAACAGAACTAATGAAGAAAACTGGTTTTAAGATTGAGAAAAAAGTAAAATATTTGGGTATCGCTGTGACAAGTATGAATTGTATGTTATTTCAAAATAATTATGTTAAGATATGGAATGAAATTAAAAAGAATATGCTAAGATGTGATAAAGTACAGTTGTCACTATTGGGAAGAATTTCTATGATAAAGATGAATGTTCTGCTTAGAATGATGTTCTTGTTTCAGACAATACCTGTTTTGACAACTGATGCACAATTTAAGCAATAGCAAAAAGATATGTCTAAGTTTTTATGGCAAGAATAAAAGCCACAAGTTAAATAGAAGGTGTTACCTTTTTAGTTGTTTAAATGAAACATAAACTATTATATAGCATCAGTATTTATATTTTTGAGGTTTAAATTCCCTAGCTAAAGCATAATAATTTATCTGTTATTGCAGGTGGTGAGTACAAAAGTTGGTGGGATTCCTGAGGTACTCCCAGATGATTTTATAATCTTGTGTGAACCTTCAGTGAAATCTCTCTGTAGTGGATTGGAAAAAGCTATTAGCCAACTGAAGTCAGGATCATTGCTGGCTCCAGAAATTATGCATGACAAAGTTAGAGCATTCTATACGTGGAGAAATGTTGCAAAAAGAACTGAAAAAGTAGGTGAACTTTCTTGTCTGGAAACTCTTCAAAGTGGAAGCGGAATAGCTTTATAAATATATTACTTAGTTTATATGATATCTTTGATTACCTGATTATTTTCCAAAAAATCATTATTTTGATAGTATAATGGCAGCAGTAATGAAAATATATTCATCTGAGAAAAACTTCATGTCTTCTAATAGTTTATCTCATTGTGGAACTTCCATTATATTGATACCTTTATACATTTAAGCTGCAGCCAGCTAGTATCTTACATGTAGGGCATTTGGCATGCCAGCATAAGTATAGGCAAGGGACTTACCGATGAGTGCTGCACTAGCTTACTTGGCAAATTGTTGCCAGTAGCAGTTTGCTGATTTCTTCATACCCTCTGATATTCCAGCCTCCTTTCTATGGGCTAGCTATCCAGTATATCTTGTTTCTTTTAAAAGATGCTTGGTGGCCTGTTAAGATTGGAGGTATCACACATGGGTAGGAGACATTTCTTCCACAGCCCTTTGCTTTGAAAAAATAATCTTTGGGAGCCAAAACCATGAACAATGGATACTCCTGCTGCTGCAAAAGTTATTCCCCTTCATGGGTTGTTCCTACTATCTGGCTGTATGTCTGGAGATTTGATGGGAGAGTTACCATCATCTGATTAATTCATTGTCCAAGTTCATTTGTAACTGCAGGTTCTCTCCTGTAATTACAGTCTAATGATCACAAACTTGTAATCATAATCCAGTTTGGATTACATGCCAAACCCAACCATATTATGGATGGGCAATACATGAAATTACTTGAATGGCAAATTTTGGGAATCAGGAAATTATTGTAGGAAAATGTCTGAAATATAAGGGAACCTTTTGCCAAAAAGAGTTCTTCTGTCTGACTCCTTTGGATATACCGAAGGATATACCCAAGTCTATTCTTGTATTACATTTACAATATATTCAGTATTAAGAATGGATGTCTTTGGAGTTAAGGCAATCTACATATTGCAGGCAAACCTAATATATGTATTTTTCTTCCCCCAGGTGTACAACAGAGTGGCAAGTGAAACTGTATTGCCAGTGGGCAAACGACTTGACAGACTCATCACTCATTGTGGTCCAGTGACTGGTTGCATTTTTGCTCTTCTGGCTATGCTCAGCTTTCTTTTTCTGATATTTCTGAAGTGGCTGATGCCAGATGATCTTATTGATACTGCAATAGATGCCACAGGGCTAAATGGAGCATGGACTAGAAAATATTTCCGCAATAAAAATAAAAAAGAAAACACTACAAACTCTTAAAGGTGCTAAAAAGTGGAAGAAAAGGTTCCATTCTCCTACTATTATGCATTTGTTGTTAAATTTACATTTATCAAACAAAAATGCTTATAAGTCATTGGGCAGCTTTCAGTAATGAATGGAAAGAAACTCAGTAAGAAGTTCTACCTCAGCATAAATCTAAACTGATTTAGGGAAGACATTTTTTCCAAGATGTGCTGCAAAATATGTTCACATTTATTTCAGCTTTAAGTTCTTATACATACATGGAATATCATTATGTCCATTAATGAAAGAGGACATCTGGGGAAGAAAGGGGAAAAATAGGTGAGTAGGTAGATCTTTTGTCAATTTTTTAGAGCTTTTCCTGTTTTTAATTTCTCTTGCACCATCATAATGCACTTAAAAATTGTATGGGAAAAAGCAATATATGTTCTGTTCTAGTATAATACAAGAAAATACCTGACTTTTAAGTGTGGATCCCAGGTCTGCTTGTTGAGTTGGTATGATCAGCTGAAATTGAGAAATGCACACCCTGTGAGGTTGGGAGAATATTCTCTTCGTTTAGGCATCTAATGCTTATTTTTAGTAGTTTGAAAACATATATAGGTGACATATTCTGGTTTCTTTGCTGCCAATACTTTTGCAGCTTTTGGAAGAAGATTCTTACTGGTCTTTCAGTCTACTTTTTATTAGTCAGTTGAGACATAATGAAAAAACAGGGTCTTTCTACATGAATAAGGCCCAGCATCAGGTTCATCTATTATGTCCTACTTTCTTTTCTTTTGCTTCTACTTCCATTTTTAAATAAAATTCCCATAATATGTATTTGTTAAAACTCACTACAATCAAATTATCCATACTTCCATGACAAGGTTCCTTATTTAAAGTAAAAACAGATGCTTCCATCTTTACTATATATGTCTTCTCCCATCTGAACAATTTTGTTTGCAGTATTTTATTTCTACTGTTCAAACATCAGAAAACATGAAGAGAGCTGTCATTTTCTTTTACCCTATCATAATTATTTTGAGAAGGAAAAAATCCTCAGAAGGTATTAAGCAGTCAGAATTATGTACATCTAAGATTTGAAATTTCTAATTTTTGTGTTCATCATTATAAAAAACAAAGAAAACTTAAACACTCCCATTTTTTAACGAGAGAGTAATCTTTTTATTTGAAAGCATTTACAAAGATCTGAAAATGTTTTGAGAAAGAAAATCTAGGACAAATACACAGTTTTCCAACACCAGGTTGCCAATGCCAGTGGAGTATGAAGAGAACATAGATACTGTAGACATGCAGTAGAACTTGTGTCAATATTCTTAGGTGTCTCCTAGTAAACTGAATTGATACCATCTTTGGAGGAATATTAGTCATAATCCTGAACTAGTTGACAATTTATTTGGCATAATGTTATTTTCAAAAAAGAGAAGAGTAATTTAGGCAGCAATTTGGATTGTTACTTCAAACCCTGGCAAGTACAATCTCATTGTATGTGCAGCCATGGTTTCTTGGCTATAGAAAACAAAGATTTTGCCTATAAATTGAACATTCAGGCTAAATCATGGTTAGTCTATGAAAATATTTCACAATAAAATTAATTTCACTTTTTCTATTTCACACATATATGATACTGCTATTTTGGAAGTTACAAAATTAGATAATTCTAAAATCTTTGCAAGGTAGAACTTCAATTCTTTAATAGATTCATAACAGTTTTGGAATATAAGAATATAAGAAATATTCTTGCTTACACCACTGATTGCATCAAATATTCTACCGTGATGGAAAAGTAGTTTTGCTATATTAAATCAAAGATTCAGGTTTTTCTACAGATAAAACTGTTTTTAATACTCTGTTGGTGTGTTGGTAAATGATTATTTACAAATAACGATTTACCATGAAAAAATAAGTGGCAACAAATTTGTTACGCCATGGCCTTTTAAAAAAAAAAATCATTTCTAAGTACTATCTCACCTTAGTCTTACTGGAAGCATTTAAGAAGTTTTACAAAAAACCATTTTGAAACTGTCTGTTAAGTGGTATATACTGATGATCTATAGTTATAATTTTAACTATATAATTTTAATCATCATAAAGTATTTCAGCATTTTGCCAAATTTTGTATGGCACATTACATTAGGTATAGGTTAAAAATGTAATTTACAAATGCTTCCACAATACAATTTAAATTTTAAAAAATGCTTCTACTGACAAAAAGTAAGCTCAAGGTATATGTACAGCCGAAACCCGAAGTGGAACTGTTCCCTTGAAAATTGACTTGAAAGTAAACCCAATTTAATTCCAGATGAACTGTTTTAAGCCTCTGAGAATAAATACAAAAGTTACTTTTAGAACCTATAACATGTAAGAATCAGAAAATTGTTACTTAATTTACTAATGATTGTGAAATCTATTTATTTGCTTTTCTAAATGAAAGTAGCTTCTGCTACTAATTGGGAAAGGTAAGAAGGAACAATGCTTTTTCATGGATAAATGGTTGAAAGCATATCTTTTGCACTAAAAAGCTATTGATTTTCATTTCCAAAAGAGTTACTTGGGAATCCATGCCACAGTGCATTAGAAAGCCTGATATTCAGAGTCTCCTGTTCGTGAACAGTGCAAGTCTGATAACAAGAGGACTATTGAAGTATATTTATAAAGTGGCTTTTTAAACTGGAATGAGCCCCAGCTGGAGGTTCATGTAATACTTCAAATACCTGGATATGCCTGAATTGTGCAAAATTTTGGAAAGAGAAGCTCCTCAGATTGGTGGAATTTTCCTCACCTCATCATTTCCGACACAGGTGGAGCTATATACGTGTAAAAACTCTGATTCATATTGGATTTATATACTGCTCTTCCATTGCTTGCTGCATCACTCAGATTTAGAAAAAATGTTTTATTTTAAATGTTTTCATATGTAACTCTAAGGAGGGTAAGCCTTTTCTGCTTGATTAGTGCTCCAAGTTTCTTGCTTTTGTATGCAACACCAGGCAACATACTCACAGTGCATATTTTATGGAGCTGATGGTCCTGGGTGGGAGAATCCCAAATACTAAAACGGTCATTAAAATACAGAAACACTGTGTTCAAGTAATTTTGTGTGTAGTAGAATTCTTCAATACAGTATTGTTCAGTCTGGCATGGAAAATTTTAGCATTTCTAAAAGATTTCCAGTGTCCCTTAACAATTTATTTTATGTCTCCCCACATCCTATTTGTGGGCTGCGTCATCAGTACCCAAAAAATAAATATTTTTTTACAAACACTTTCCTTTGTCTTGATACTTTCATTGTATACCTGCTTTTTGGTAGGGTTTTTAAAACCCCTTTTTTGCCGCCAACAATGAGGCTGATTAGTCCTGTGTGACTTTTTGTTGTTCCTGGGTTTAGGCCAGAATGCAAAAAGTAAAGTATTCTGAAGACAATCTGCTATGACTCTTTTAGGTAAAGTACAGTGCTTTCTTTAAGCAAACAGTACTCAAGCTACCTATTAATGGAGGTCAAAAGGTTTTATTCCCTTACTTCCCCAAACAAGAAACAAGGTTATAACGATTCACTATCACCATTTCTCACACCTCTAAATATTTGAAAAGTAAATTGGCAAAAGTGAGCAAGTTAGCTGCATGAATTCATCACTTTTTTTTTAACCATGTACCATAAGTGATGCTGTTTGGATTTTTGCACTATTGGAGAATTCACCTTACAGGAACTTCCTTCTTAGTAAACCTAGGTGTTATAATAGTGATTTTAAAAAGGGTACTAACTGTAAGAATAAGTTCAGAGCCATTTGTCTTGAATTTACTTCCTTGCTACTTTCCTTCAACCTCCCTCCTATCCCCCCAGATAGGAAGGACTGAATTCTGAGAAACTCTTCACTGTGAATCATCAGTGTTAAAACTAATTACTTCTGATGTTCTCCTTACCTGGTAAAGTTAGGACAAACTACAGTATCTATTTCTAGCACCAGAAAGCTAGAAGTGTGGTATATGGACCACTTGAAAGCATCTCCCTTATGTCCTAAAATCACTGCTGAGTGGGTGGAGCTACACATTGGAGGTACTGTATGCTTGTTTCTTTGTTTGCACTGGGGGTTTAAAGTCAAAGCAATTGCCATAAACCTTTGCAGATGCTTAAGGTATATTTTTTGTTCCTTAAAACTTTTGAGCCTCCTTCCCCAAATGGGCCTAGGCTCCATCAATTTTCACAGTGCAGGAAGCTCTGGTGTGGGCTGGTCCATGAAGTCACAAAGAGTTGGAAGCGACTGAACGAATAAACAACAAAAAGCCTTTTACATATTGCAAAGCCTCATGCAGACCTCCTATCAGTGGAAATTGTGTATTACTGATTTACTTCAGCATACACTCTGTTTCTGAATCGCTGTTGAAGTTTTGGAAGCCAGATTTGGATTTAATTGACTGCTGATATAATGTACTTTAAGGGTACTGAAGTTACAGATACTACTGATATTTGCTCTAAGCAGACAGGTCCAAGTTTTGGAGTAAGTTTGTATAGATTTGCAATTTAAGGAAGCATTGCATTAAAAAGTGAAGAATAATCTCATACTTTACTTCAAAAGAATTTTGCTATCATTAATTTCTGTTTTCTGAGGAAAACTCTTAACCCTCAATTATTTTTATGAAAATGTGCAAAATAAAAGCAGATTCTCTGCAAGGCTAAGATGGCATATGTGAATACCTTGGAGTTCAGCAAGAACATATATCCCAAACTCTCTTAACTCATAACTAATGCTGGAAAAACATAACAAAAGGAAGAGCAGAATCAGTTCTAGTTAAGGGAGAGGTTTTATCTATCAGTATAGCAAGGCCCATGAGTAGCATGGCTTCTCGTATTCTTTCCAACTCCTTTACCAGTAGTACCCATAGGAAGCATTAATATTCTGTCTAATGCAGGGTTTCTCAACCAGGGTTCTTGGGAACCCTAGGGTTCCATGAGAGGCCACTAGGGGTTCCCTGGGACATCACAATTTGTTTAAAAAATTATTTCAAATTCAGGCAACTTCACATTAAAGAGGTAAGTTTCACTCTTTATTTTTAGTTTAAGAACACTGTTAAAGTCTGTAATATAGGCCTACACATGAAACAAATATAATAATTTTGTAACTTCTGGCCTACATTTGAGCCTGAATGTGCAGGGGTTCCCTGAGGCCTGAAAAATATTTCAAGGGTTCCTCCAGGGTTAAAAAGTTGAGAAAGGCTGGTCTAATGAAATAATAGGTTTGCGTGTCTGTCTGCAAGTTTCTATTCTCCATGTTGCATCTCTTCATACAGGGTTGTCTGTGGGGGAATAAAAAACATCAAGATGGCAGCTGCAACTATGTGATTGAAGTTTCACCCCTCATGTGTTTCATGCATCACATGACATGAATAAAAATGGGCTGTTTCAACTGCACAATTGCAGCTGCCATCTTGACTTTTTTTTACCCCCCACATGTATGTATGTTTGTATGCATGCACTGGAAAGCATAGGACAGACTGCGGATGCTGTGTTCTGGGTCATGTGACCTGGAGGGACAAAGGAGCAGGCTTAGGATGGAGCAGTTGGCAGCATGTCAAGCTGTTCCCTACATGCATCTTCCACAGGGATGCATTGGGGGCCCTTTGTTCCTTTAGAATATTGTTCTCCAGAGCCTCCAGCTGGATCTGGTCCATTTTCTAACTCAAACTTTCATTTGCCAGGTTCTCTTCCCCCTCACCCCGCCCCCAAACTTCATCCTAGTCTGTACAGCTTTAGGAGAGTTATGTTGATGGATAGACAGACAGATGGGCAGAGTTCCAAGCCCTTCTATATAATTTCTTTCCAATGTTCTGTTTGGTTGAAAACATTTTGCTGTGTGTAGTGTGGGTGTGGGTGTGGGTGTCCATTCACTCCATATGTTGTATCTGCATGCATTAGAGTAGTGTGTACTTTCTCTCCAGGGTATGTACCTGTGTGTTGATTGAGTGTCTGTTTCTACTCTCTCATGTTGCATCTGTCTGTTTTTTTGTATAGGCAGTCTGCGTATGGGCCATATAACTTTCCAACCCATTTACCAGCAGTGCTTATAGGATTCATCTGTATTTTCTTATATCTAGAGGTTGTTGACATGTTGCTTGGATATGCTGTTGAAGGCATCTGGGATATCTTTCCTCTTGAACTCAGACACAACTAATCTGCTGCTCTAGAGAGTATTGAGGATGACCTTGACAGAGAGAGGGAGGATCTGTTATAAAGGTAACGAACAGATAAATGTGGCTTAAGCCCATACGAAGAGAGAAGTTTACAAAAACATTGTAGGCAGGAACCCTCCTAATTCTCAAGAAGATAAAAGAGGGAGGAGGGGAAGCACATTCAGACTTGCAAGATTCTGTTACTATAGCCATTCTAATAAAATTTGTTTTAGGCCTATGTGGTGTTTGTTTCTTGGTCTGGTCTACCTTGTGGGGCTGCCAGTTACTATGAAATGAGGCTTCCTATTTCATTCCTGTTCAGGTAGTATGATATCCTGGGGCTCCTGGATTGCTGACCCCCCAATCCCATAAACACTATGGGTTTTTATCTTATAGAGACTGATCAATCCTAAAACTACTCCTTCCCTTGTATTCACTCTTCTTCCCATTTGATCTTGGCTACAGCTTTACAGTAGTTTGTTCATCAACAATCCTGTAGCTGTCAAGCACTATGTAGTGCTTGTGCCCCAGCCTGTGGAGTTAAGCAAAGGGATCACCTGTGACTTTTCTTGCCATATAGTCTTCTGTTCCATCATCCTTTACTCCAAGAGTTTCTGTTATTCTTGATCTCACCATTTATCTGGGTATGATCCATGTGGCTTTTCCATAATTGCCTCTTATCTATTGCCCAAGCTGCCACTGCAATCACCATCATCTCAAATTCAGAAAGAAACCTCCATTCTTCTACCACCTTGCATAGGTCCTCCTCCACCTTACTCTGCTCTAGTATTCTCTCTTCACTACTTCAATGTCCATCTCTGATTCTTAACTATTTTCTATCTGGCTTATTAAGATGAAATATGCCTATCCAAACTGGACCTGGAGGGTCTAATTGGTTAAAGATCATTACAACTAAAAAGTCTATCTTTCTGAACAAGCTAAGGGTATTTTATTTTATTTTTTAAATTTATATAGCTGGTGTTCTCATACTTGTGACTCTCAATTGTTATTGCTTAACTGACAAGACATTAAGATTCAATAACTGCTGAAACCAAAATTGAGTGTGGCAGTGAAAGAGTTAAGGGCACAATAACTAGGGGGAAAAAACTCACCCTTCCCTTGGTGCCCTAAGAATATGCTTATTTTGCTTAATGGTTAATCCAGGGCTGTGCAAACTCCAAACATACGTAGAACTAAATGACTACTCTTAGTAACCACAGTACCTTCCTTTCAAAGTCATTCGAAGGAGAAGCTCAATAGTGATCACATAGTACAGTGGCAGTTTTATTGGTTAACGACCACAGTTAAAAAAATGAGGGAGGAACATTGTGGGTGGGTCAGCAAAGTGGTCATATCACCAAGACAGGGACAGCCGGGATTTTCAGAATTCTTGGCAATGCAGTGGTGTGATAAGCCTAAAGCACCTTTTTAGGTGCTTCTATAGGATGCAAAAATAGTGTCAGATCCCCCCGCAGCTTGCCTTCTGTACCGTTCATTACGCTTCATTAAAACCAATAAAGGAATCCCAGCCTCCTGACTGTGATTGTGTGAATGCTCGAATGATCAGGTGCTGACATTAAGCTGCGAAGTAGTCCCATCCCATTCCCCAGTAGCTTAAAGGGCTTCTTTAACTACAGGGAAGAGGAAGACTAAGATTAATGTAATTTTGATGTACAAATACTAAATTACAAAACGAACCCCCTCTTCCAAGGGAGCAAAAACATTTATTGCATATATTATCTAATCTCAGGTAAATAGGTTGAATTTGTATATGATAATGGTATTTTCCTAGGAATAACTATTACAAGGTTTTTAAGGTAATTCATACAATAAACAAACCTCTCTTTCTCTCTCTCTCTCTCTCTCTTTTTTTTTACAAATTTCCACAGATAAATTAGATCTAGTTGGAAATATTTTGGGTTTATTCCAGTTACCAAACTTTTTATGACATCCACAAATTTAGGTAGAGAACTTTGATGGTTAGTAATAAGACCCCAAATATCTGCATATACCATTTTATGTTCCTAATACCTTTATACCTAACTTATCATTTGATTTCTAAATCAAACAGTTTGGTCTAGTGGTTAAGGTGCTGGGCTAGAAACCAGGAGACTGAGCGTTCTAGTCCTGCCTTCAGCATGAAAGCTGGCTGGGTGACCTTGGGCCGGTTGCTCTCTCTCAGCCCAACTCACCTCACGGGGCTGTTGTTGTGGGGAAAATAGGAGGAGGAAGGACTAATAGGTATGTTCACTGCCTCGAGTTATTTATAACAATAATGAAGGCAGGAAATAAATAAATAAATAAGTTCCAAGAAGCTTCTTAATGCGTAAAGAGCTAATTTCATTTGTAATGAATCTGAGATATTGAAATACCACATACTACTCCATGTAATAAAAATGAAATGGAAATTATTTTAAAAATCAAATCATGTTTTAGAATTTAAAAAAACTAATTAAGATTAGTACTTAGATGGAAAACCAGTAAGAAATCCCAGGGTTGTAGGCTAGACTAAAAAAATATCCCATAAGGTGATGGCAAGCCACTTTTGCGTTGCTGCCAAGATAACTGTATGGATGTGTCTTTATTTTTTGATTATTAATCAAATGAGATGTTACTATATGAGCTGGGAGTAATCTGTGCTGGGGGAATGGAAAAGAAAGACAATGTCTCCCTCTGCAGGATGGATGGAGCACACTGATTTTAGCCTTGTACTGCCATTGGAAAGACAACAGACAGAACTAATTAGAGGAGAATATGATTTACAAAGAATTTACATAATATGTTCAAGGCTAGATGTGTAATGTAGAGAGTCTAAGTGTTCTGTAATACTGAATAATGTATTTTGTTTAAAAGGACCTACTGCTTAGTAAATCAGAATAAAATTGTAACTTCCATCTATTCCTTTGTTATAAACTGCAACTGGAAATGGGTTCCAATAAAATCTGCACTAGACTCTCCCTTTTAAAAATTTCAGCACATAAAAGACTTCAAAGTATTTTAAAAGCTGACTTTCTGGATTGTGACTTTCAATTATTTCTATCTTAAGTTCTATATTGCTACTGTTTTAGAAATAGCAATATTTAATTAGAAAATATTTAATTGGAAAACATGGCTTCCTGCATTTGTTTGTGAGATACATCTAAAAAAATCTGAAGTTTGCACTTTTAAATGAAATTATAGTTAACACAAGATAATATCAATTATTATACAGGTTGATGTATAAGAATACAGATTCAAATCCTGCACAGTAATTGAAGTTATCTGTTGATAACTTGTCCGATTCTCAGAGACTGCCTGGACAAGTCCCTGAAGTTTTCTTGGCAAGCTTTCCAGAAGTGGTTTGCCATGTCTCCTTCCCAGGGTTGAAAGAGAGTGACTGGCCCAAGGTCACCCAGCTGGCTTTGTGCCTGAGGCAGGACTAGAACTCACAGTCTCCCAGTTTCTATCCTGATGCCTTAACCACTATACCAAACTGGCTCTCATACAGTAATGATAAATTCCCTTAAAAACAATCACAATGCTATTCAATGTTAACATTTGTTTGTCCCTTACATTGCAGACACCCATATTTTACCTTGGTCTTTTGGCTTAAAGTAATATTAGAAAGATGGGTGGCTAAGACCAATGAACTGCTCCCACTTTCTCCTGCCCTATAGGTCTTTACAAAGCATCTAAGTCTTTTTTGTCATATTGCTCAATGTTGCTAAGATCATGGCTTTTATCTCTTAGGGCATCAGTGTTGGCTTCCAGTTTCCTGTTATGGAAATTGAATCAATGATCTGGCTTTAAATCAGCAAGTTTTAAGTAACTGAATTAAGTATTTAAGCATCGGTTGACTCCTTAAATGAATTAAACAGAAGTCCACACAAGGTGGCAGTCTTGTTTCTTTTTTCTCTTGTTAATACTCAGCTTGTCAGTGCATATTTATTATTTTTCCAATTGAAAAGTATTCATGCAATAAAATATAGTGGTTTCACTGGATTCTGACAGCTGGTCGAACATACTTCCTACTAAAATCGGTGGGACAAATAAATTGTCCTACTCATTTCAACAGGAACTAGGTATACTTAACTTAGTTTGTATGCTGTCCAATACCTATTTTCTTTTTTGAAAACTTTTATTCCTTTAACGTATGGAAAAAATAAAGAAGAAAAAGCATAACACAGAAAAATATTTTTGAAAAACAGCAACAACAACAAAAAAAAGACCCCCCCACCACCCACCATCCCCAGGAGTTCAATAATGAAAGACATTTGCTGGTTAAAGATAAAAATTAAGACGATCTCATGTTGGACCAAGCTAGTATGAGTTCATCTTACAAAATTAAATACTTATATAAGAAAATAACTCAGTTTTTGAACAGCAGATTAAATCTTGGCCACCAGTATTAACCATATTGGTTAATCTTTCCAATATGTCAACAAAAAGCCAGACCATAGTTGGAGAGTGAACACATATCATCAGTCTAGGACTTTAGATCTGGTGTAGCAGATTCTTTCCACTGAAATAAAATAGTTTTGGTGGGTTTGTCCTATGGCCCATCCAAAACATTATACTTCTGATATACTGAAGTTCAGAACCAATCCCATTCTTTACCCATTTTGATTGGATCCTATAGAAAGTATATCAAACTGATTCAAATTAATTTAATAATGAGATAACTTACCAACTTATTGTAATATTTTTATAAATTTTGGTAAGGAAAACTGATAATTAGAATGACATTAAATATCTTTAACATACAATAATACTTGGTGCTCAGCTCCAGCTACCTTAATGCTCCAAATATCCTTCAGTTGTTCAGTAAAGACCAGTATTTGTAATTGATCCATCAGGCTTTTTTCTGTTAAAGAAAAAAGAGCTATCAGGCTTTTTTCTGTTAAAATCCATATTCCCATGGCAGTAATCTGTTGTGGGTTCTTTGTAGCTTGCTACAGGTGGTGGGGTCAGAACTCAAAAGACATTGTAGCTAGACATTTTCTCTGATATTTGCATACTTTCTCCTGAATCATTTTTTATTTCTTCCTCTTCTATAGCAGGCTGTTGAGAAAGGAATATTGTAGATTTGCTCTTGCCAAAGATCTGAATTGATTGCTAAAAACAAACTTTTGAAATCAAACCAAGGTCCACATGTTGTCATTTCTGCCACAAACAGGGGTGCCTACTAAACAATTATCAGTAAAGTAGAAACTTGTAGCTGAAGAATATTTTGCTTACCACCTCCTCATTTTGGCATGTGGCAATAACAATATTTGACTAAGGAGTACTTCTTGCAAAATAATTGCAAACACGAGGCAGCAGAAAACTGTAACTTTTCTTGATCCTTTTCCTGATCCATCCTCAATGATAGATCTAGATCATGCAGACATTTACTATTGTCTGCTAACTTAAGTCCAGATGCGCAACATACTGCTGATTGCTAAAAGTACCAGTGACACACCTGGCATGCTCAGTAAACAGATAAAAACAGGATGAAAACAAAGCAACACAGTTTTGCTATTCGAATACAAAAAGGCTCATTAAATCATTATTTTTTCAGAACTGAAGAATATACTGAAAGCAAAAAACTAACCAAAGACATGTGCATATGTTGTCCTGATGCTTACAGTCAATCTCCCAAGTACTTAAAGATCTGCTGTATCCAATAAATATATACTGGGGGTGTGAGCAGGGGGGACACTAGATATGTATTCCCTGTCTTATTTCTGAAGAGTTTAAACCTTTCAATTTACAACAGAAATACAAAACATTAAAATAAGGAAAGAGCTGCAACAAACAATAAATCAGCACTTAAAACATGTCACGTATTAAAAAGAGAAATTTAAAAGCACAATAAATGTATATATTAAATGCTTTCCTAAAAAGGAATGTCTTAAGAAGATCCAACAAAATATTAATAAAGAAATGATTCAGGCCTCTTCACTTCTTTTCTAGGGAGTTCCAAAATCTATGCAAAACTACCAAATCTGCTTTTTCCTTAGTCCAATTAGATATTTCTCAGGGACTGTTGGAACATAGCAGAGGAATGGCGAGAATGATCTTAATAAGCATCTAAACTGAGATGGGGTCAGGCAGTTGTTCAATATCCTGTGAACATGAAGTACAGAGTGCTGGCGAAAAGTTCTTTGTAGTATGATTTGAAAAATGTGTATGCTTCTTCATCTAACCTAGAATTTCTGGACCAAATCTGATATTAAAATTCTGATTCTATACAGGCACCCTGGAGAGATAGTGGTGCAAATATGCTTCAAGAACTGAGAAAAATGTCCAAAGTGGGCTCCATGGATTCCAGATGGACCCAGTCTAATTTTTACAGCTCCTGCAGCCTTCCAAGTTTCCAGTGCTGAAATGTGGTGCCAAAATGACACATTTCATAACATGTTTTCTCCTCTGTTTTCATAAAAACAAACTCCATTATTGGATGAACAATAAAAATGAATATATTCGGAGAAAACCTCTAAGCTTTGGGGCTGAGTAATCCTCTCCTTCAACAATATTACCACATCCCCATCATACTCCTTGCAACACGTGGGAACCTATATAAATCAGTATAATTAAAATGTGTCCTCCAGCTGGAGAAAAAATTCACAGAATGACTAAAAATCAGTCAGAGTGGGCTACTGTATATTCTTCCCCCCCCCCATCTTGTGAACTAATGCATGGCTTTATATATATCATTTAGTAGTTAAAGGGAAGGGCAAACTTCACTGAAATAGTTCCATTGGTCAGCTTTGTGCAGATGCATTTGCTGTGGAAAAATAAGATATCTTTGCACCATAACCCCCCTGAGCAGGCTGTAATATGAGATCCGGACCTGAGTATTTTACTACTAAATAGGTAGAATTATTTTCCCTGCTGTCAAGTTCCTGAATTTCACAAAATTAATTTTGTTCTAGGCAGAGGTCAATTTCCTGGGACATTTTCCTGTACCAAAGATTGATCAGAGCTTCAACAGGGAGGAAAGTCTAGGAGGTTCCTCTACCTCCACATGTGCAGAAAAAAAAAGGTCCAAAATTATTTATCTCAATATGTACATTTGATGAATTTCTTAGCTTTCCCTGACAAGGTGTCAATACAAACATTGAACTTCCCCTAAGCAACAGCCTGAGAATCTCCAGCATTTTCTGAATCAACCTCAGCCGGTTTAGAAAGCTGGACATAACTAGATAATCCTTTGATAATCATTCAGTCAGGTCTCTGTGATTCCTACCTTTGGCATGAGAAATGCTTTCTCATCCACATCTGGTATTCAGCAATTCAGCAATTTTCAGTTGCTTATGAGTGTCACATAAGTAGTAAGAGATTGTGGCTTGGAGACTGACTGTTTATTGGTCACCCTGACTTAAAGGCAATAGTTTCACCTGCATGTCAGCCCTTTGAGATATACTATGTCAGGAAACAGACATCACAAGAAATACTAGAACTCTACTTTATTGATAAAGGTTATAATAACTGAATCTTGAAAGTCTAACAGCATTTCCTCTTCCTCCCCTTTTATACCAAAATGGGACAGGGCAAATCTTTCCCATGTTTTCCTGTTTCCCAGGCTAAGTTCATGTTTTATTAATGGTTGCCATGTATTGTCTTCAAGGCCATCTCTATACACCTCTGTGTCATATGAGAGAAGATCTCTGATTACTTTTCCCCACTCGCAACTAACCATGCTACAAACATTCCCCAGCAACATCTTTTTTATGCTGTATTCTAAGCCCATGAATCATCTTTAGTTGTACTAATGTTAAAGTAGCATTTTCTTCTTTAAATTGGCAGCATCCAATAACCATCACAAGGCTGCCACAATTGCTAGTGATTCCACTGAATGTTAAATTAGGTGATCAGTAGTGGATGGGATTAGAGAGGTGCTTATTGGCCATTTAGGGCTGATGCAGGAAAGCTTCCTCCTTGGTCAACTTCATCTACAACAATTTGTTGTTTTCTCTCTAAAGAGTGGGATAAAGCAGGACTTAAAACATTTAAAAAAACCCTACTTGCCATGGCTTGAAATAGGACTGGATAACATAATATCCATTTTCCTTTTGTCTCATGAACAGAGCATGCAGAAATCTGAAGGAAACTGGCATTTGTTTCCTTTATAAGGAATAAATCCTGAGTGAAATTTCTGCTCGTGATTCAGCTCCCTTTCTAATTCAAACATGTTTTTTAAAACTATATTCAGCTCTGTTATGAATGGAGTATTAGAGAAAGGCTCAGAAAGGAACCTACAGTCTGTTCCATCTATGTAATTCCCGCTGCAGTGCCAGGATTGACAGATGTTTTTCCTGCCTGCTGGTGATGTGCTAAAGAGGGAGGACAGCAAAGCTGAAGGAATCAACCAGTCTCTTTGCTTATCACATGCTGTACATGTTGGAGATTTGAATTCAGCGGGAGGCCTTGCCAGAAAATATGCTTCTGAACATAAGCAGAGTGCTTATGAAAGAGTATTGAGTAATACTATTAGTAAAGGTAAAGGTTTCCCTTGACATTAAGTCCAGTCATGTCCAACTCTAGGGGGCGGTGCTCATCTCCGTTTCAAGCCGAAGAGCCGGCGTTTGTCCATAGACACTTCCGTGGTGAATGGAACGCCGTTACCTGCCCGCCGAAGCGGTACCTATTAATCTACTCACATTTGCATGTTTTTGAACTGCTAGGTTGGCAGGAGCTGGGACTAGCAACGAGAGCTCACCCCGTCACGCGGATTTGAACCGCCGACCTTCCAATCAGCAAGCTCAGCAGCTCAGCGGTTTAACCCGCAGCACCACCGCGTCCCTAATACTATTACAAAACTCTAATAATCAAAAGAAATATAGTTGTCTGGATGCAGAGTACAGACTTAGCTCAGGCATCAGCAAATGCTAATAGACATTCATTGAATTTGAAGTGAAAGCAAGATTTATTAAGGGAAACATGAAGATACTTCTTGTCTAAGCTACATCTTGAAGACTGTGATACAGTCTAAAACAGACAGAGGGGGAGGAGAGAGAGAAACAGGAAATTCCCTCATGGTTTAAACACAGAGACTCATTTAGCTAACGATAGACCAGTGAAAAATGGCACAAGCAAGGTTTCTGAAGACTTTTCCCCATCTTCTGTCTAAAGCCAATTGCTCTAGTGGTTATAGATTTCACTTATAGGTGAAAAGAGATGGTGCAGTAGCCAACAATACATGCAAAGTCAAGACAGTATCATTCAGTAGTAAATCAATACAGAAGCAGGGGAGGCAAAATGAAGGCTTGGTAATGGGGGCAGCAAATTTCATGTTGAAATGTCTGTTGATATTTTTTTTCTGCCAGGAAATTTAGCTGCAGAGGAACAGTATCCATGGTAATTAAGTATTGGCAGGGCGAGAAGGTCAGACTTAATTGTCCTCAGGTTGGGGTGTGGAAAGGATGACCAAAGAAGAAAAAGCTGCTGCTTGCCTGGAGGAACTTGCCTGGACTTGCTACCAGAAGGTTTCTGTTTCTGTTCACCCCAGCAGCTCATTTTGCTCAGGGTGTGTGTGCTCGTGTATGAGCTTTTAAAATGATTCTTTGTATTTAAGGACTTTACCTGTCCAGGGCTCTGGATTAGGCTGACCATATTTCCATGAGACAAAAATGGGACATTGGGATGGCAAAACGGGGCAGGGCTGGGTGACAGGCTGGATCGGCAGGCAGGAACTTCTCCAGTTTTCTCGGACTGGGAATATTCAGATTCCTTCATTTGCAAGAGGCAAGGCTGGGCTGGAAGGTCTAGTGAATGGTTGTCCCTACCAAGCCATTCCTCCTCTGGCTGTGCTTTTACGTTCTTTTCTTCCCACTGTTTCAAGGCAGGAGCCAATTGCTTGCCCTTTGATCACAGCCTATTAGCTGATCCTGTTCTTTTCTTTTTAGGTTTCCTGCCGGGTTGAGCTCTGCAGCTTTTTTCCTGCCGTTTCTGCTGAGCTGCCCCTCCTTTCACTCAAAGTCAGACTGCATTCTGACAGTTTGCGGGAACGGTCAAATTTTTAAGTAAGGTTTTTAAGAAAACGGGACAAAATGGACATTTATATTAAAATGGATGGTCTGGAAATGTTAAAAAAATGGGACTGTCCCATTCAAAACAGGATGTATGGTCAGCCTATCTGGATAAGAAAACTGTTTTATGTTCTATGCTTTGTTTAAATACAATTATTTTTGTAGAAATGCTTGGTGTCTTTTTTCTGATCTCTCGGGCCAAATGCTTTCCAGCACTCTGCAACAATGTCCTTTTGCTGATTGAAGGATGGACGGATAGCTCTTTAATTTAATAGTTTAGGGTCAAAGGCCCTAGAACTGATCCTAGGGAATTTCCCAGTGAGCCTTTGATTGTGTAACAGCCAGTGTCTCATTCATGAAATTTTATGGGGCGTTCAGATAATTTTGCCTGCCATTGGTACTCCCATTATTTTCCCACCATTTTTACAACTGCAAAAAACTCTATTAAAGAGGGCAAGACTGGAATGTAATATATTGGAGGTGAAGAAGGAAAAGCACAATTGATGCACTGAGTGAGGACTTTCAACCTGTGAAGTTGAATGATACTCACTTGAATTGCCTTTTCTACCCACAATTTATTTCCTCCTCCCCACCTTGATTCAGAGTTCAACTTCAGAAGCACTGACTCTTTAGCACCTTGCAATATACTGACCACAAGGGGCTGGGAGCGTAGGTAGAGAATTAAGGATTTATTTCCTGTCCCTTATTTGTCTTTTGCTCTTGTCTGTTCTTCTGTCTATTGAGATAGCTAATCTCAGGGTCACTTCCTTCTGCCTTTGTTCCCTGGCATGCATACACAGACCTTTTTCTCTCTGACTCTTCACCTGGCAAGATGTAGTTAGCTGGGCTTCACTATTCGTTCTTCAGGTTAGATTCCTGCTCTCAGGAATGCTCATACACATTTGCAAACACTTTGCCTCCACCAGGGCTGAGGTCCAGATTGAAGTGAAGAGGTTCCATAAAGGAGAGAAAAAGGTTGAGTCTCCTGAGTAATTGAAGATTAGAAAACCCAAACTGACAAATTTCAGAAATAGAGACATGAAAGTTTTACTCTGTGTAGAAACTGAAGGACCTGAATGCTCCCTTTGACCTTTCAAGATGAAAATGCTTCCGAACTTTCAAATGATCACTTGCTTCACTAATCCTCGTTTGGGACAGATTCCCACTTTCAAGAACACTCTTATATATATGCACATTTTCCTTCCAACACTTTTTCTTTGTACAAAACTAAACTAAAAGCAATTTGTATTTAACAAAATAAAAATACTGGAAAGTGCTTTTTTAAAGGTTGCATTGTGCTCTGAGTTTGGGAAAGGGGAGTAAGTCTCAGTGCTAAAAGAGAAGTAACATATAACATAGTCAAGTCTATAGCCAGGTTACTCATACATAAATAAGTTTAGTGTAGTTTTCTAGACCTGTGCTGTAAGATGTTCGTAGAAAAAAAAAAGCAGAACATTGACTCCTTTAAAATGGACAAGAGGGGAATTTGGAGGGCTCAACACTGCCAACCTGCTCATGCCTTGTCTCATAGGATCTGCAAACCCCCCAAACTGTAGATTTCCTGAAATGTAGACTACTGTTTTCCATTCTGGTTGTAGCTTGCCATGAAAAGGCAATGGTTTTAATGCTTAAGAGCCTTCAGTCTCCTCCCTGCTCTTTGACCAGGCCCACCTTGGCTGTATGGTCCAGTAGATAAAAAGTTCATACGGTACTTAAAAGGAAATAAAATCTTTCCATACCAAAGAAAATAGAAGGAAAGCTAGTTCACCACAGGAAGCTTTTATATTAGCTTGGTTGAAGCCTTAAAGTATAATACCAGATTGGATTTTTCCCCTCTAGTTCAAAATGGATTTCATAAAGAAATTCTTCCTCTTCATATTTGTATACAGCCCTGTCCTGTAAATCACTTGAACACCATTAAATACCTGGTCTTTCATTTGAATAAGCATTGCCCTTTAAGCCTTTTTTAAATCTTTGCCTCTCCTCATCTGTTACTATTTTAAATAAGTAGTATGCTTAAATGTGTTACTATTTTAAATAAGTAGTACTCCTTTTGTGTTACTATTTTCAGTATGAGTGTACGTTACTGACAACTTTTTGTTTGAGTCCCTCACACTTTCCAGGTCTAAATGAATAAGATATATCCACCTTCTTTAGCTTGAGTAAATTATAAAGGAAGTATGTTATAAATGTCACCAAGATAATTCTGGGACCTTGAAATCAGCTTCCAACGAAATTAAAAGTCAGTAGAAAAAAGTACAGTATATATGATCAAAATCTTTAAATGTGATATAACCTAACTGTAACTATAACGATCTAATACCTACTAGTGATTTTTCACACTAAACTTAGGTGCTTTTCACAGCAATCTATGGCTTTCTAAACCTCTCTTTTCTTGAAGCTCTTAAGTTTACACACTGCAGTTAACAGAGGAATAATGTGAGGATACTTCTCAAAACAATAACAGAGAGAGAGAGGGAAGAGGGAGAAAGAAAATCTTCAAAAGCAAGAATTGAGACAATCCATGCTTACAATGACCAACACGTATTTTTGTAAGGAGTCATGTGTGATTACTTTTATTTTTATCTTTAATATACAGAGAAAGAACAACAAAAGTCTGAAATTAAAAAAGGGCAAAAAACAATATTTTTCCAACTTTCTATCCCAGAGGTCTTGCAGACAAACAAATAAATAGTATAACCATAGATTATACAAATTTAGGGTCATTTAGGATACATGAATGTAAAATAACATGACAAAACACATCCAGTACATTAACAGACTAAAATATTTTATCACAACTTGACAAATCGATGCAAATAACATTCAAATCTAAACTATTATCTACCTTTACAATATTTAATTGTTCATAAAAGCATACAGTAGACTTAGAATCATGACTATCCAAAGCACCTACCAATACAGACAATAATTCTGAAGCTTTACATGTTGCTGATGTATCTGGACCAAATTGCAAAATCAAAAGATGTTTTAATAGAATATACTACCATTTTGCTGTTATAAGTAATCTGTAATAGGCTGTAAGAATCACCTTGGAAGACATGAGCAAGAGCCACAGCCTTAGCAAAGGTCTAAGAGAAATCTGAGTCCAAAAGAGAGATGGGGGTGGAAAAAGTATCTCAGAAAGGACCTCCCTAGTTCTCCAGAAAGTAAAGGCAAGGGAGGGGGGAAGCGCTTTCAGACTTGCAAGATTGTGTTACTGTAACCTTACAATAAAAGTAGTATTAATACTCCTGGTTTTGGTTTCCTGTCCGGACTACCTAGAAGGACTGGCATAATCCAAATTCCTCTTATAGTAACTCAGATGGTTTAAAAACATGACTGGAAATAAGCTGATCCAAAAGTATTAGTACCTAGATAACTCATGGCTTCCAAGAAAAGGATTTATCTGCACTTTTAAAACTGGGATTATCCCAGAGTGTAAATTTGTGATTAAGTGTCAAAATTATGCTTCCATCCCAGTATCTTCCAGCTATGTTGTACAACCATCAATACAGGGAATTCAGTAGAACTATTGTTAAAATTGGAAACAAGCCACTGCCCTCTGATGTATTATAAACCATCCTGACTATGTGGAATCAGTTGTTAAGTGCAGTCATTCCTCTCAAGCTCCACCCTTCCATAAAATGTGAGGACATCATATAGTACACTCTTTTTAAGAAGTTTGCATAGACATGTTTCCTATCTTAAAATGCACCGTTAATTCTTGGTAATCAGATTTGTGGTATGGTAGTGGATGGATTGGGGGGGGGGGCTGTTATCCAAATATTTATTGTTTAAGTTCTGTTATTAAATTTTTTTCCCTTAAACCTAGCTGTAGAAATGCTAAATAACAAGGAGCTTTGTATTCACTAATCCCAGAGGATACAGAATTTAGTAAAATATAATGAAATAGCGTAAATATTCAGGGATAGCTGAATACCCATGCAATTATAACTAGAGTAGTCCTGTGTCATATTTTACAAAGCACAAGACCTTTGTTTGAAGAGCATTCCAGTCCAAGTGTGATTTAAAAATAAATAACAATTAAAGAAAAGGAGAGCATGGACCTTTAGTTGACTATCAAAACTCAGTGACAGTAAATTGTGCAGGCAGAGTACTTGATTACTTATTCCTGCTCTGTTGAGATATATTCTATCTTGATTTAAATTATAGTGATTAATTCTAAAATTATATCAGCATATTTGCATATACAAATTGAAATGAAATTACATGTACTTTTTGAGGTGGGGTACAGTGTTGCATTCCTTCTTTTTCTCTTCCTCCCCCTCCCCCTCCTCTCCTCAATAGAAAAAGCCCATTTTAAGACTTGGCACAACAGAAAGGATGTATTAATTTATAAATCCCATGGAAATATTCTTGGGAAAGTGGCTGGAGGGGATGATAGGAAGAAGCAGGAAAATGAAGATGCCAAATCAAACAAGCATGAAATTTAAACCTCAGCTAGCAACATTTGGGCTGTTTGAATTTTGTAGAATTCCTTTTAGAAAAGACACAAAACAATATGACATAATATCTGAACTCCTGATTTGAGTAATTTCCAGGAGATGGACCATAGAGAAAATACTTCACCTTTTAATGAGATTCTGAGGTCAGTAAAATCTGGCCTCTTTACAGAGACATTTCCATCTAATGGTGAGAAAAGTTGATGTAACTGAGCTATATAGCTAATCCAGAATTATTTAGAGGTTACTTCCATCTCCTTAATGATTCTGAGCTTTGTTTACAACAGAATTTAGTCCCAAGTAGTAGAGATATGCTTAAAAAAACCCACTTGGCTTCAAAACGAAGTTCCCCATAGTTTGTGAAAATGCAGACACTCTGGAGAACACTAAAAAGTTACTTTCAACATAAAATTGTCACGACGACAAAATCCAGATAAGCTCATGTGATAGCCAACCCAGGCTACATAAAAGAGCAAGCAAGGTGTAGTGGTAACGATATTGAACACAGTATTTAAATATATTGAAAGATATTGTTGTGAGAACCATGTTCAAGTCTGTCCTCAGCTGTGGACACTCACTAGGTAACTTTGGGCTAGTAACTTTCTCTTAGACCTCTGATCATGGATGATTATTATTAGGGGGATAAAATGAAGGGATCTTCAGCAAAGGATCGTTACCTTGTTGTGGTGCTGGAGTTTGAGCACCTCAGTGATGCCATGAGCTAAACCGTGAAGGGCCACTCAAGATGGGAAGGTCATGACAGAGAGGTCAGACTAAATGCGATCCCTGGGGAAGGTAATGGCAACCCACCCCAGTATTCTTGCCGTGAAAACTAAATGGATCAGTACAACCAGAGATATGTCGGTATACCATCGGAAGATGAGACCCCCAGGTCGGAAGATGGTCAAAATGCTACTGGGGAGGAACAGAGGATGAGTTCAACGAGCCCCAGACGTGATGACGCAGCTAGCTCAAAGCCGAAAGGACGGCTAGCGGCCGACGGTGCTGGTGGTGAACGGCGAATCCGATGTTCTAAGGATCAACACACCATTGGAACCTGGAATGTAAGATCTATGAGCCAGGGCAAATTGGATGTGGTTATTGGTGAGATGTCAAGATTAAAGATAGACATTTTGGGCATCAGTGAACTGAAATGGACTGGAATGGGCCACATCAAGTGACCACCAGATCTACTACTGTGGACAAGAGGACCACAGAAGAAATGGAGTAGCCTTCATAATTAATAGTAAAGTGGCTAAAGCAGTGCTTGGATACAATCCAAAAAATGATAGAATGATCTCAGTTCGAATTCAGGGGAAGCCATCTAATGTCACAGTGATCCAAATATATGCCCCAACCACAGATGCTGAAGAAGCTGAAGTAGAGCAGTTCTATGAGGATCTGCAGCACTTACTAGACAACATGCCTAAAAGAGATGTCATTTTCATCACAGGAGACTGGAATGCTAAAGCGGGCTGTCAAATGACACCTGGAATTACAGGTAAGCATGGCCTGGGAGAACAAAAAAAGCAGGACATAGGCTGATAGAATTTTGCCAAGACAACTCACTCTGCATAACAAACACTCTCTTCCAACAGCCTAAGAGACGGTTTTATACATGGACAACACCGAAATCAGATTGACTACATCCTTTGCAGCCAAAGGTGGCGGACATCTATACAGTCGGTAAAAACAAGACCTGGAGCTGACTGTAGTTCAGATCACGAACTTCTTCTTGCACAATTTAGGATCAGACTAAAGAGATTAGGGAAGACCCACAGATCAGCTAGATATGAGCTCACTAATATTCCTAAGGAATACGCAGTGGAGGTGAAGAATAGATTTAAGGGACTGGACTTAGTAGATAGGGTCCCAGAAGAACTATGGACAGAAGTTCACAACATTGTTCAGGAGGCGGCAACAAAATACATCCCAAAGAAAGAGAAAACCAAGAAGGCAAAATGGCTGTCTGCTGAGACACTAGAAGTAGCCCAAGAAAGAAGGAAAGCAAAAGGCAACAGTGATAGGGGGTGATATGCCCAATTAAATGCAAAATTCCAGAGGTTAGCCAGAAGAGATAAGGAATTATTTTTAAACAAGCAATGCACAGAAGTGGAAGAAGACAATAGAATAGGAAGGACAAGAGACCTCTTCCAGAAAATTAGAAACGTCGGAGGTAAATTCCAGGCCAAAATGGGTATGATCAAAAACAAAGATGGCAAGGACCTAACAGAAGAAGAAGAGATCAAGAAAAGGTGGCAAGAATATACGGAAGACCTGTATAGGAAGGATAACAATATCGGGCATAGCTTTGACAGTGTGGTCAGTGAGCTAGAGCCAGACATCCTGAAGAGTGAGGTTGAATGGGCCTTAAGAAGCGTTGCTAATAACAAGGCAGCAGGAGACGACGGCATCCCAGCTGAACTGTTCAAAATCTTGCAAGATGATGCTGTCAAGGTAATGCATGCTATATGCCAGCAAATTTGGAAAACACAAGAATGGCCATCAGATTGGAAAAAATCAACTTATATCCTCATACCAAAAAAAGGAAACACTAAAGAATGTTCAAACTATCGAACAGTGGCACTCATTTCACATGCCAGTAAGGTAATGCTCAAGATCCTGCAAGGTAGACTTCAGCAATTCATGGAGCAAGAATTGCCAGATGTACACACTGGGTTTAGAAAAGGCAGAGGAACTAGGGACCAAATTGCCAATATCTGCTGGATAATGGAAAAAGCCAGGGAGTTTCAGAAAAACATCTATTTCTGTTTTATTGACTATTCTAAAGCCTTTGACTGTGTGGACCATAACAAATTGTGGCAAGTTCTTAGTGGTATGGGGATACCAAGTCATCTTGTATGCTTCCTGAAGAATCTGTATTCCAAGCAGCAACAGTAAGAACAGACCACGGAACAACAGACTGGTTTAAGATTGGGAAAGGAGTATGGCAGGGCTGTATACTCTCACCCTACCTATTCAACCTGTATGCAGAACACATCATGTGACATACTGGGCTTGAGGAATCCAAGGCTGAAGTTAAAATCGCTGGAAGAAACATTAACAATCTCAGATATGCAGATGATACCACTTTGATGGCTGAAAGTGAAGAGGAACTGAGGAGCCTTATGATGAAGGCGAAAGAAGAAAGTGCAAAAGCTGGCTTGCAGCTGAACCTCAAAAAAACCAAGATTATGGCAACCAGCTTGATTGATAACTGGCAAATAGAGGGAGAAAATGTAGAAGCAGTGAAAGACTTTGTATTTCTAGGTGCGAAGATTACTGCAGATGCTGACTGCAGTCAGGAAATCAGAAGACACTTAATCCTTGGGAGAAGAGCAATGACAAATCTCGATAAAATAGTTAAGAGCAGAGACATCACACTGACAACAAAGGTCCACATAGTTAAAGCAATGGTGTTCCCTGTAGTAACATATGGCTGCGAGAGCTGGACCATAAGGAAGGCTGAGAGAAGGAAGATTGATGCTTTTGAACTGTGGTGTTGAAGGAAAATTCTGAGAGTGCCGTGGACTGCAAGAAGATCAAACCAGTCCATCCTCCAGGAAATAAAGCCAGACTGCTCACTTGAGGGAATGATATTAAAGGCAAAACTGAAATACGTTGGCCACATAATGAGAAGACAGGACACCCTGGAGAAGATGCTGATGCTAGGGAGAGTGGAGGGCAAAAGGAAGAGGGGCCAACCAAGGGCAAGGTGGATGGATGATATTCTAGAGGTGATGGATTCGTCCCTGGGGGAGCTGGGGGTGTTGACGACCAACAGGAAGCTCTGGCGTGGGCTGGTCCATGAAGTCACGAAGAGTCAGAAGCGACTAAATGAATAAACAACGAACAAAATGAAGAGATACACCCATGTAAGCCAACTTTAGTTCCTGAGGCAATCAGGGAAATAAATTTAACGAACAACTGTAACTTACTGGCCTTTAATCCAGGCCTGGACAACATATGGCCTGTAGCCCACATGTGGTTTGCCAAGCAGTCTTGTGTGGTCCACTGGCATTTTTTAAAAAGTCAATCAATTCACCACCACCCCAAAAGACGTACTGCCAAGCAGCTCTAACATCTCTAGGCCTCATGGCCCCGAGCTCCAGCACTGCTACCTCTCTGCTAGCCACCGAACAGCTGATTGGCGTGCCAGGTATTCTTTGTGGCCCACTATTATTTTTAATTTATGAATGTGGCCCTTTCCTCTCTACAAGTTGTGCAGGCCTGCTCTACTCTAATACTTAGGCCTGCTCTACTCTAATACTTATTTATTGTATATCCGTGGACATCATGAATGTATTGTGAGCAATTCAGTAGCCTGTTGCCTGACAAAAAGCTAGTAAGACTTGCCCTTTCCTCCTTTTTCAGGCATAATCATTAACAGCATAATTTCTTTGACTGAACCCCCCCCCCAAGAGAATACTCTTTCTCTCTTCCAGCAAATAGCCTACTTCTTCTACTGAATACATCCTAGGAGGCGCAAATCAAACCCATCCAGAACAAAGCCTATGTCCATCATGCAATGAATGATCATGGAAAAGGACTGGCCTGTTTCAGTGAAGCAGGCTATGCAGCAATTTTGCCACATCCCAGGATTCAAAAGAGAGTTCAGAAGTAGGGAATTATTTTTAGACGATCCTTCCTCTGTGCATTAAACACAAAAAGCAAACCTTCAGTTTTATTAGAATTAAATTTCTTAAGATTCACCTTGTTCCAGATTTTCTCCTTTCCTTTGGTTTGGGGTCAACACAGAACAAGGAAGGATGAATGCCAGCAACCAGCGCAGTATATCATGGTAGTGATGAGGCTCGCCCAGTTCTTAAACGTATAGTGGTGTGAAACCACAAAGTAATATTGATGACTTTAATTGGCTTTGCAGTATTCTAGGCTGCTGTTGCTCACTCCGAGTTATTGCTGCTACGGAAAAGGTTTTAACCCTCCAAGCATAGCCTGGATCTTTTACCTATACTTTCTGGTCCTTTAAGAAGCAGAGAATTTCTCCTCATATTATTTCAAAGAAATCAATACGTTATCCCTACAGTGTCCCACAGTGGCTTTTCTTAGGAAAAATAAATAAAGCTTGGAAATCCAACCACTGAACATGCTTTTGCGTGTGAAAAATCGAGACTGATCACACACACACACATGCACGAAGAGACATAGAGGTTGAGCAGAGAATAGCTGGTCTTCTGTTTTTAAGACCTGATTATTCATGATGGAAAATGATGAAAAGTTAAAAAGAATAATAAAATCCCCCTCCTATTTCCTTTTATATGCTACAGCATTTTGTTATGATTAATTGGTGCTGTCAACTTGTACCCAGCCAGCTGTTATAAAATTGTCTGTGTGAGCTCTGTGCCAGCTCATTTACCCCATGTGCTGACAGGCACCCATTATAATAAATTGTGATGCTATCAAAAGTCTCTTGGCCACCTGCTTCAGCTAAGCTACCCTGTCAAAACTTTATCTCACCTCTGAGCTCCTGCAGTTAGCTAAAAGCTATGCACCACCGCTCCTTCAAGAGAGATAAGGTTAAAGTGGATAGAATGAAATAGGGTTCCGTTGATCATGGGATGTTCTAAGAACAAAGGGGAACGAAAGAAGCAGACGGAAGGGAAAAAGGGACAGAAGAGCGGCGAGTCTGGCCAGAGGGCGGCGAAAGGCAGCGGCCGCAACCCGTCCGTGCATTCCGCCGGCTGGCCCCTTCCCAGGCCCGCGCGCTGCGAGGAGTCCCGGCTCCCGTCCTGGCACCGCTTGCCGGTAGCATCTGGCTGCCCTATCTTCCCCCTGCAGCGTCCGGGGCTACCTGCTCCTCCTCCTCCTCCTCCTCCCCGAGCCGAAGCAGGCTGGGGAGGAGGGAGCGAGCAGCAATGGCACTCCAAGCTGAGTGTTGGTGGCGGCGGCTTGCATGTCAGCGGAGGAAAGGGGAGGAGCAGAAGGGTTGGATTTTGTGCGAGCTAGACGCAGGGCAGCCCAAGTTCCCGCTCAGGACTTCATACAGGGAGTGAAGGGTCGGTTCCCCGCTGGTGAGGGCGCCGAATAAAAGATCCGACCGAGGCTGCTTGAGAAGGGCCTCATGCGCGCTGCTTTTGGCTCAGACGGCCGGCTGCGTTCCCTCGTCCTGCCGAAAGACTCGGGATGGAGCGTGTTGCCTTGCGGTTGGTCCAACTTTTCCTCTTTGCGCTAGGGGGTAAGTACCCGGGGCTACGCTTCTCAGGCTGTATCTACCACATTGTCAGGGAAACGCTTGAAAGGGACATTTGGCCACGCTCACGTTACGCTTGAATGGCATGGTTTGCTTTGCATTAAGTCCTATAGGAGAAAGAAAAAAAGAGAGGAGTTTGTCGGAGAACTCATCCTGCTTCTCTATAGACTTACTCTGTCTGAAACAGCAAATCAGTAATATAGCTAAAAGTTTGATAATATTCTAGGAGCAGAAAATAATCAGATTTTGTGGGACAGACAACCTCTCTCAATCTTCTTGCACCTTGCTTGAAACCCCTATTGGCAATGCTTATGCAGGGCCACAAGCCCACATGCTCAAAAGGCTGGATGATATGCTCAATGCAATTTTGCTCAGCTGGGTTTTGAAGACTCTGAGGAGGACCCATCTACTTTCTGGATGTCCTTCATAACTGATCCTGGCCTCCAGTGAAGAGCAATCAGTAGATCTCATGAGTTTTCCCAAACCAGGGGTGAGCCGCCTTTGATAACCAACGGCCATGCATTACAATTTTGGGGAGCCTGAGAGCGGCACAGTAGATTTGGCCTCATTATACATGTGTCCATGCTCAGATTATTTTGGTTTGCTTGGCTCCTTTTAAATGTAATGTGATTATTTTAGGGCTTACACTGCCTTTTGAATGTGTTTCTTACGTAAAATGGCAGTAAATTCTGCTATCAGTTTTTAGCAGTTGTGGTTGTGGATGCTCCAAGGGCTGCAGAAGGGAGATTTGGGCCCATATGCAGCTCTACGACCACAGATTGCCTCCCCCGCTTGCCCAAAGGTATCCAGCAGGACCATTTCAGGTGTTGTGGAAAGGAAGGACAAACTTTATTTTGCCCCACTGTGTGCTCTCAGCCGGGCGCTAGAACTCACTATAGCTTCCTACCAAATGGACCTGTATGAAACATTTCTGGAGAAACAGTATGTTAATCTTTTGCCACAGTTTTGTTAGCAGGTAAGATTTCAGTCCACTTTGTCACATGAAGGATATACGTAGCACATTATTTTCAGGTAACTGATATAAATACATGTTACAGTAAAGCCATATCTAAAGTGTTACCTGTTGACTGGCTCAGGGAGATGGGTTGTAAATCCAGCCATTACCTGACCCCAGTAGTATAAATGTTAGAACTGTGTGTGTGTGAGAGAGAGAGAGGGAGGGAGGGAGGGAGGGAGGGGGGATGATAACATTTCATTTTGTAATAACTGATGGAAATTAGTACAGATATTTTATTCAAAAAGAAGTATTTTGAGTTTGAGCGAAGGGATTTTCTTAAAACTTTCTCCTCCCCCCTTTTCCTTGTAACAGCAAACATCTGTTCCAAAACCAGTAAGAATTTCCTGGAAAAGGAGATTTTACTCAGTCCAGGGTTTTCCCCTCCCCCTTCTTCTCCCTCCCCCCATTATTGGTTAGTTGCAGTGGGAGATATTTGTTTTCACCTAAAGACTTGGCAGTGATGTAATTATCATGGAATGGGCTCCCCTGCCATATAGCGGATGTTTAACAAGACAAGCCTGGAACTTAATAAAAAAGAAAGATGAATTTAAACTTACAGATGCTGGGATATATACGTAGTAGGTTTAAGACTGTGCATAAGAACATAATTATCAACTTTCTTTAAAAAATGCATGATGTAGAAATGGCAATTAAAAGATCTAAAGCCATAGGAAGCTGCCTATGATATGATAATTAAGACTTGTTAAAATGTCACAAAGCAGTAGAGCTTGGCTAATTGTTGGTGGCTGGAATGTGAGCCATTTGAATGAATGAATGAATGAATGAATGAATGAATGAATATCTTGAGTGCAGAGTGGGATAAGCATCTTGGTGCATATAGGCATCATTGCACTGGTGAACATTTTAGATCAGGTAGATCAAAATGAAGAGCTGGCCTTCAGCCAGTTGACATCTTTATTCTGTAGAAAAAGTCTTAGGAGATAAAAATGGCAAGTAGGCGGAAGATAGTGCTTTGCTCTGAAGCACACTCAGCTACTCAGAAAAGAAAACTCAAAGAAGGGATCAGATGCTATTGCAATGCTGTGGGACATAGGGAGGTTTGCATATAGTAGTCAGGCAAGCAGGGAAGACTGTGGATGACATGAGGTAGTACAAAGAATGTGGGGTTGGAGGTGGTGGCAAGGAAACAGGAATTTTGATGGAAAGGCTGGGAGACAACCTAGAGTAAAGAAAGATGAAGCAGGATTTAGGAGAATGATAAGATGGTTCAGTGGAAGGGAAGGAGAACTAGATGTAGGTGCATGTGCAAAAGAGAGAGTTTCAAGGTTGGCTCCTAAAATAAATGAGAGATCAGATGAACAGAGTGAGCGAGACTGAAATTGGGGCATGGGGAAAAGGGAGTGAAAGAGATAACTATGGATTCAAAGAAATGTGCTTGTGTTTTAATGTTCAGAGCCCACATTTGCTATATATTGAGTCATTTGGGGATTAGGCGGCCTTACAAAGCCAATAGATGAATAAATATTCAGGGACTTTGACAGATTTGTTTTTGTTTTTTTTCAGCCTTTCGCTTGGCTTCCATTAGATTTTTGTTGGAGCTGAAGAAGGGGTTTAGTGATTCTTCACTACATTATTTGGGTTTAGCTACACCATTTTGCCTCTCTATGAAATTTGTGATTTGTGACTACATTCTTGCAGCCCCAAAACGTTTTCTGGTGATGCCATGTTACTTTCTCTCAGGGAGATTAGAGATTCCTAAACGTTCTAGAAAATGTATAAATTAAACAAATGACTTTAGAAGGATGTAGTACTGATAAGCTAATGGTGATCTAGAATTAACAGTAGCATATTTGCACATTTTGCCCTGGGCTTTTCAGTTGTTAATCTTAATTTTTAAGTACTGACAGATCAAGTATCAGCAGAAAATAGTGAGACTTGACTAAAAAACAAGGGTAATACTTGCTTCATAATAAAGACTGGTGATTGCCTGAACCCAGAAGAGGAAGTGTACATTATAGAACATATAACAGAAGACTGTTGTGGGAAAGGATTTTCCTTGCTTGTGATGAATTCTCACACTTCTCTTTAATATTCATACTTGCATTTTTTAAGAATTTATTTTTTCATGGTTTGTTTTCTTTATTTAACATCAGGATTTAACTATGTCATGACTCACTAGATTCATGCCAAAAACTGTTTTCAGGGTAAGAATAGATGAGAGTATCTTCAGCAGCTGTGGAGCAGTTTTCCTCACCACTTGAGTAGTTATATAGTATGCATGTCTATTAAGCTTTACACTGAAGAGCCATCACATCACAGCGGTTATTTCCATCTACATTTGAGCTGTCCCCTCCATAGAAAGTAATTGTACTTTCATATTAAAAGTACGTATGTTATATGATTTGGTAATTCATACAAGCAAAGATACAATATATCATAGAAAATACCATATATTCTGTTATATGAATGATAAAACTTATTTTGTTTACTGGAAGAGGGGTTAGATAAACATAGAGTGGCCATATAGTGAAAAAGTCTGTAACTGAACAGAATGAGATGATTCCTTAAATTGCCAGAAATGGTCAGAAATAGGGACAATTCTTTTTAAGTATTTTCAAAGAAAGCTTATAAATATCACTGGGTTTGGTCAGTATATAAATTTGGGGAATCGATTCCAAATCTTGCATTTTTGATTATTTTTGAAAACATTTTTATAAAGAATTTCTTTTAGAAGGTTTCATAAAGTATTATGTCTTCTTGAGTGGAGAGGTCTATAAGCATATCTAAACAGATAAAGATTAAAAATAAAGATAGTTTGTTTCTACAGGGGATTATCATAGAAGAATTTAGAAAAAATAATCTAAAAGATCAAAATGAAATGACTATTGCCTAAAATGCAGGGTACAATGACATTAAAATGGGCAGAAATTGCAAACTTGCCTAGAGCATCCTCAGCTCCACCTCCTCCATTTGTGCAGGGGGAAAGGTTTCCACCCTAAACGCTGGACCCTTCCTTAGCCTTGTCCACCTTAATGCCAGCTGGTAGGATCACTGCTGCGTCTGGGGGAGCAGGCATGGCACTAAAAGCAGCATCCTTCCTCCCTTGACCAGCAAACCTTGGCAGTGTCCTCCCTCTGACAAGCTGGTCTCAGTCTCACAGCCATGACTTGTTCAAACGTGGGGGGATATGGTTTAGGGGCTGTACCTACAGTAGCTAGCCTCAACTGCATGGGGATGGAGAGTAGCCTGAAAGGCAAGCCTCTTTTTAAAAGAGAAAAAGAATGTGTGCACGTGGATCTAGCAAGCAGCAGTACCATCATTGCCAATACACACACCCAAAATGATGCCAATACACACACCCAAAATGAACTGGAAGAATTCATTTCCCCAAATAAGTAAGAAGGCCTTATTTTGATTAGGGTGATAGGGATGCAGGGTTGTTTTTTTTAAGGGGAAAATGTTCTTTTAAATTAAAAAGAGCTGATTTGAAAAGCAGGGGAGTGGAAAGTGCCTGTGTCTTGGGGTGGGGGAGAAATCCCTATCCCTTTTTCTTTGTAACTAAAGCTATCACCCACCCACTGAATCCAATAAACTGGATTAACATAAACTAGTCTCTCAGAACAATGCTTTAATTTTAGAGGCCTGTGCATTTTCAGAATAATTGCTGTACATCATTTTTAAATAATCTTGCTGCACGTTGGGAGCAAATATAGAGCTTCTAACCTTATAAAGCTCAGTGCTGCACAGAGTATCCATCATGGGCATTTGTTACACTGAGAACTAGGAGGGAAAGAGATAAACCTAAGAAGCAAGGAAAGTAAGCAAAGCATTTATATACCCTCGCAAAGGAAAATTAAAATGAAAACGAAAGTTTAAACCCAAGGCTTCATCACTCTGTTACATGCTTTCCTGCGGTGCACCCAACCTGGTGGCTCTCAGATGCGTTGGACTGAAGTTTTTATAAGCCCCCCACTCCCGCCCCCCCCCCCCCGGTCTGGCACCAGGTTGGGTAGAGTTGTTTATGATCCCTCTCTCTCTGTCAGTACTGAAAAATATTCTAACGTGCCTTGAAAAATGAAGCCACTCTATAGGATGCAAACATACATCTCTGGCTGTGTGCTCAGTTCTCGCAATACCTGAACACAAGCTCTTATCTGTGATTAGAAGAGAATGTTACTTCATTATGAAGAAGCTTCATGTTAGCTACTCTGCACTGACAGAGCTGAAGTAAAAGACAGTCCGGGTTCTGCTGCTGACCAGGAATCCAAGGGTGGCTGCATGTTCTGCCTCCCAAGAGGAATGTGAGCAAGAGAAGGAGGAGTCGCTGCTCCAATGCATTTTTTCCTTTGCTCTATGTATTCCCTTTCCCCTTTTCCATTTTATGCACCGTATCTATTATGCCTGTGAACCTGTGGGCAGAGCCTCTCTTATTTTTTAATTTGCTAGCTTTTGATATTGTCAAGAAAAACATCTAGGTGTTTAAGAACTGAGCCTCCCTGCACATTATAAAGTTGTCTAGTCTTTGAACTGATGGCTGTTAGCTGTTGGAAAAACGCCCAGAGAAATCTTAATACAATCCCCCTCAACATACACCCTTCTTCCTTAGGCTACTGGGAGAACTGCTTTGGCTAGTAACTTGTATATGTTTTTTCTATGGGTGATGTATTTTGGCAGTTGAATGATTTCAATCCTATAAACCCTTCTTTCGGGCTATTATTGCTTGATTTTTCAAACTTTTCTCCTACCCAATTGCCATCTTCCCATTGAATATATTGATAAAACAAGAATAAGAAATGATAGCAAAACTTTAATGGATTCATCTTACCTTATTGGCTGCCAAACTTTTTAGTGGCAGCAATGGATCAGGAAGAGACAGTGTGGTGACAGTGTGGTTAAGGGATCAGGCGAGAAACACCTCTTTGCGCCTGTTGTGAGCCAGTATAAGATCACATTATTTCTGAACCTTAAACAACAGATTTTTTTATTACTGAATTTCCCTGTTTGTTTTTAAGGGAATTTATCATTACTGTGAGAGAGCCAGTTTGGGGTAGTCGTTAAGGCATCAGGCTAGAAACTGGGAGACTGTGAATTCTAGTCCTGCCTCAGGCACAAAGCCAGCTGGGTGACCTCAGGCCAGTCACTCTCATTCAGCCCTAGGAAGGAGGCGATGGCAAACCACTTCGGAAATCCTGCCAGGAAAACTGCAGGGACCTGTCCAGGCAGTTGCCAAGAGTCAAAACTGACTTGAAGCGCGCGCACGCACACACACACATGATTAGGAAGATATAAAATATCCACAGTATCTGATATACTAAGTTCATTAGTGAAAAATTTCGTTTGTTGCTATAGTTCCTCCAATCCTGCTGCTAAATCTCTGGACCCTGGGGTAGGCTCAGCTCTTCTGTGTAAAGAACTGACCGATATTTTCATTGGCTGTCTTGCTGTTTCCTTTTTCTGGGACCACTTGCAAGCCCAACACTAAATTAATGCCCCCCTTTAAGAAATTGTTTTAATGATAGCACCTGGTGTTCAACCATACGAATGGGCAAGAATAATGTTAATTATTATTCCTTTTTGAAAGCACTCACGTCAATTTCTTAGAAAGGAAAGGTCTGGCACATCCCAGGAGTTCTTTGATTTAGTTCTTTGATTAAGACTACATTTTTAAAATATATTTTTTGTTATTTCTACTACTATTAAGAATATTCTGCTTTTCCACACAAAGAATGCCTAAGAAATACTTCACAGCAATCACAGTACATAAATACAATATAAACAAAGAGTAAATTAAAACAAGTAAAGCAGTGGCTAATGTACATCAATTAACGAATAAGATCAAAACCTTATCTGTGATGAATAAGGCCAAAGCCTTCTCTAATTAAAAAGATCTTTTCTTGTTTGTAGAAAGTTTCTAGAGAAGAAGTTAAACAGCTTTCCCTAAGAGTTATAAAATCTTGGAGGTGTCACTTTCGAGTCCCTGCCAGATGTACTTCAGAAAACAGGGCTGTCTTGAGATCTTAAAGAGCAGGTTGACATGGGAGAAGGTAGTCTTTTGAGTAAGTTGGTCCCCAGTCGTTCATGTTTTATATCTCATACAGTATCTTAATCAGCAACTTGAATTGTGTCCTAAATAGGTTGGAAGCCAATGAAGTTGTTAATAACATGAAACTTGCAGGGTGCTTGGAAGATGCTATTTCCAAGTTCTCTTTAGAAGAAGTCCCATGTAGAATACATAATCTAAAAATTAGTGGCTAGATTCATACATTGCATCAAGCTACAATGTGATTTGTTTGGTCTTAGTTTAGAGAGTCTCTAGGGAACACTGACAAGAATCCTGGATGGACCACTGATAAAGGTCATCTTTATATATTCCGTTATATATTGAATGTCCCTGTATGGCACATCCCTGGAGTTCTTTGCAGTAGTTATCGTTACTACTAGCTACCTTCTGGAGACATCCTAGGTCAACCTAACATTTCAGTGGGGTTTGGAGCCCTGTATATTCTTCTTCGTTCATCTGCTATAATTTTAGCAAGCTCTTTAATGTTTGCCTTTCTCTTCTACAGTTCCTCCTGCGAATAGAACTCAGTGCAATTATTTTTCGTTAGTGCTTGTAGTTCATAGATTCTTTTTACACCCTTTTCTGCTGCCTTAATAAAAATTAAAGAACCCAGATAAAAACATGAGGTGAAAATAAAACTGACTGTAGCAGAGACAGCCACAATGAAAAGATGAAAGGCAGAGTGCCTCTACCAAAATAGCTCTTGAGTATTAAAAGATTTTCTGTGGAGTCTTTAACTAAATTATCCTGTTTTTATTTTCCTTTTCCAATACCTGTAACAGGGGTCTGAAGTGAATTTTTGGTGCATGGAGTTAAAAGATAATGCAGAATAGAAAGACTAACACTTCCTTCCATAATTTTAGTCTTATCTGTCCAACATCTATTTCACTGTGTCGTTGAGTCAGTTAATAGTCAGAGAATATTTGGCCACACCAAAGATGAAACAGTAGGAAAGCAGTGGAGTTAATAGTATTTAGTATACTTATTCCATCTCTCTGCTGTTACTTATTGTGGATCTACTCTGGGATTCAATGATAATAAGAATGGGAAGGACGTGTTCTGACCCTTTCATTGTTTCCAGTAATAACTAATGCCATGTGGCTATTTCCCAAATTCTTTGGGCTGAATATGGCAGGTACATTAGTCAACTCCAGTAGATTAATTTCCTGGACATTATGGGCATAAATAATGAAGTCCATTTGCCTTTTCTAGTACTCAGAGTTGGGTCCCCAGTCAGAAACCCTTGGGTAGAACTCCCATAAGAACAGTTTTCTAACAGCAGCTCCCAGCAGAATTTCCTAAGATAAAGGATGAAAATAGTATATGGAAAAACTAAGTCATCTGAATCATATATACATAAAATAGTATATGGAAAAGCTGAGTCATATATACAGTATATGCATGTTCTTTCACCCAAAGCCATATACAAGTAGTCCTCACTTAACAACTGCCCTGTTTAGCGACCAAAGTTATGACAGTACTGAAAAGGTAACTTTATGACTGTTCCTCACATGCTTGTGAAGTTCTGATCCAGCAATCTCAGTTGCCTCTGTTGTCTTGGACCTAGAGGAAGAGCAGATTCCAGCAAATCATCCTCATCATCTTTAGGAAAAGTAGTGGTCACCACACATTCTTCTTCAATTGTTGGCTAGGTTGCCAGTCTCCTCTAAATCCTTATCCTGAAGAGATATCAAATTATCGCCATTAAGGGTTCATCAAAGACAGACATGACACAGTCTCCTCTAATCCCAGAGTAATAGCAATAAAGAGTTTATGTAGAGCTGGCCATTGCAATGTCCTGCTAGTTGGCAGTGGTCAGTATTACTGTGGTCATCAGTTAATGAGTCAAGGAAAAAATATTCTCTTGGTTGGTTGGGCATTGTAAATTGCCCAGGCTCTCTGAGGTTAGAAGGTTCACAAATGGTTATTTAAATAAATAAGGAAAAAAAAAATGCAGAATCTTGACCGACTTATACTCACCCTACCGCAATAGGGGCTCTGGGCAGAAGTGAATTAGATTCAATCAGTTGTGCCATGTCATGGTAATAGAATGTGTAGTGTTTGTAACCTAGCACATTATCATTGTCCCCCAAATATGTCTGTCATAATCAAGTGGTGATTTGATCAAAGGATGTTTGAATCTGATTAGGAACTATTTATGTGAAGCAAATGAAAACAAATATTGATGCTGCTCAGACTGGAGAGATCTATGATCAGTATGCTTACACCTTGGCAAAAGGATGAATATCTTTCAATGTTGCCTACTTCAGCAGATTGATCCAGCACAGAAAGAAACAAACTACAGTCACAATCAAAAGCTGTATCTTCCAGGAGGTATTAATGTTTTTAACAAAAATGAAAAGGCTTTTAGAAGAATATTCCTCTGATGTGAGTCTCAGAAGAATATTTATACAGTAAAAGTACATGTGTTGGCATTCTTAATTGAAACTGATCCAAAGCATCTCCATCGTCTGTTAAGAAATAAATTAAGCTTTTCAACTGAGAAAAAGACAAAACACACACTTTTAAAATAACCTAGATGGCTTTTTTTACTTTCATTGTGGATGTAGTGGTTTGTGTTACATCCTGATCTGTTGTAAACATCACAGAAAACATTACTTCCATTACACACCTTCACACTGTATGTTTTAAAAAATATTCTTGCTTGTGGCAACACAGACTGCACAATCAAAATGAATGACTGCACCATCATTTCTATCATAATCAAGTGGTGATTTGATCAAAAGATGTTTGGATCTGATTAGGAACTATGTATGTGAAGCAACTGAAAAAAATACTGATGCTGCTCAGACAGGAGAGATAACATGAGGAACAGTTGTAGTGAATTTCATTTTTGGCTACCAACAACTAGAAGAGATTTGCATCTGAAGAAAAGGTTATGGGTTCAGCACTTCTTCTCGATATTCAGAATAAATTTATGCTGAGTAAGTCTTCTTCCAATCTAAGCTGTGGCCATTTTGGAAAGGAATGACCTTGTTGTAGTTATGTATGTTTTAGTGACATGCAGGCTGGACAGTTATAACATAACCTGTAAAGACATCTCTTTCAACAGCCTCTGGAAATTTCACCTACTGTAGTTCAGAACAGAGCAACCAGATTGTTGAGTGTATTATTCTTATCCACAAAGATCTTTACTGACTCTGAGTTTGTTTCTGGATATAGCCCAAAATGCTAGTTCTGATCTTCAAAAAGATAAACAATTTGTGATCTGGAAAAAGATGATATACTAGATATACAAATGAAACTGGCTGATGTCTTAATAATTAAAAGGGATATACAAATAACAAACCAGAAGAGTGACTTGGATAACTTTCCTATATTGGATTTACAAAAGAGAGTTGTTAAATTTTTGAAGGATTTTGTGAGAAGAGGCAAAGAAAAAGGGGAAAAAATCAAGTTCTAGGACATTATTTGAAGGGATTAAAGACCAAGATCGTTAAAAGCAAAGGGAAGGGATATAAAGTTGGTTTATTTGATCAAGGTTAAAATAGATAGGCTGCTATCTCTGGTAACCCTTAATGGACTTTTGTTGACCAGGACTGAATGACGAGACTTCAAAGTTTTGTTTATAGATAAGAGAGGATATATGGGAAGAAGTGATCATTTGTTGTATTTTAGGGGAAGGTGATAAGTTACTAAAATTGTTTACATTTGTTGTGATGAAGGGGAAGTTACTTCTTTATATATTTCTTTTTCTTTACCATATTTTTCTTTTTCTTTCCAATTTTTTTTCTATTCTTTCTTTTTTGCAATTGTGAATTATTTAGTTTGTCCATATTTTGTTCTAACTGTTGTACCTTTGTCGTCATACAAGTTCTTCAATAGGCAGATGATGTGGTATGCTGATGTTTTTGAGGGCTGTCCACAGATTGTTATGGTTTGCTCAGTCAAAACCCTTTGTATAATCCACAAAGCAAAATTAAAGATCTTTTTGGAACTCCTTTGCCCTTTCCACCGAAGGGCACGAAAAGTGATCTTGGCTGCCACTGCGTCTTCTGAAGTTAGCTTGTACATCTGGCGGTTCTTGTTCCATATATTATTGAGAATCTTATGTATTATCTTATTTGCATGTGAGATAAGTGCATTTATTCAGTAGTCTGAGCATTCTTTAGTACTGCTTTTTTTGGTATCAGAATATAAATTGATCTTTCCCTTGGCTGCTGTTATGTTTCCCTTACTTCCTTATAAACTGCATGTAGAATTTTAACCGCATAATCTTATAAGATATAAAATAATTCATTGGTGTTTCATCAGCTCTTGTACCTTTGTGTTGGCAGTTCTTTCTAGGGCACATTTAACTTTATTGCCCCAAACATCTGGCTTTAGCTCAGTGATCAGACCTTCATGCATATAATCAATTTTAGGATCTTTTTTGTACACTTCTTCTATAGATTTGTACCATGTCTTTTCTTCCAGTAGATCTTTGCCTCCTTTGTCTTTTATCATGCCAATTTTTACAGAAGTTTCCCTTGATTTCTGTAATGTTCTTAAATAAATCACTTGTACTTTTGATTCTTAGTCTCAGTTTCTTTGCATTTAGATATAACTGTTTGTTCTTGTTCTTCTCTGGAACTGAGCATTTAGAAGGGCAAATTTTCCTGTCCCTTTCTCCTTTTGCTTTCTACCTTTCCTTAGCTATTTTCAACGTGTCAGCAGATTACCACTAGATAGTAACAAAGAGATACAGACAAGTATTTTTTTGCTTCCATCTAATGGTCACCTGGATTTTTGCAGCCCAGATCTGGCAGCCCTGTGGAAGGCACCTTGAAGGGGTGACTCCTCAAAATTGCTTCTAACCAAAGCCCTTGAATCCCTGGCTTTAACACAGCTGGGTTTGTTTCCCCATCTTCTGTCTTAATCATCTGTAAGTCATAGCTGCCCAGCCAGCTGGCTGTACATGTCCTTTGTCCAAGGAGACACCATTTCAAGACCACACTAACTGATACTTAACTGGACCATAGTTTAATGAATTAATGCACAAAGGAACTGAACTGCAGACTAACCAACCACATTTTAGCCCTGAATGTTGTACGAAACTAATCACTGAAAATAGTAGTTCTCCAAGAAATCATCTTCACCTCTTATGAGAAAATCTCTCTAGTGTGCTGGCTTTGCTTCTGTCTTGTGTTTCCTGGTTTGGTGCACTGTGTAGCTATGGATGTGAGTGGACCGGCTTCATTTACCTCTGATCTTTCTCATCAGCCAAATGCCTCAGGAAGTCAGGGAGCTACAGTACCTCAAAGCAGGAATGCCAGTTACGCCAATAACCAACTGGCATTCAGCAAAAAGCCTGAGAAATGGAAAGCAAGGTGTCCATTAAGTCAGGCAAAAGGGCAGGAGGAGAAGTGCCAGATATAAACTGCAGAGGGTATTAGATGGAATTGCGTTCTTGTGCTGACAAACGCTAACCAACTGCTTAAAAGTGGGTTTTTTTGTGGTATGCAATGGCAGTCTTATCTAACTGCTGTGCTGAGTGTCTGGGTAACTTCTGCTGTTCAAACTAGAAAGCTTGACAGGAGGGAGGATAATTTTAAGACCCTTGGAATGCCAGTGACTTTATGTACTGGAACTGGCTTAGCCACCCACCTTCAGGGTTTTGTTTTGTTTTGTTTTGGTGAAGAAGGTGTGGAAGTGAAATTCCAGTGAAGGAAAGGAAGGGAATTGTCTCCTGAGGCAGAGTCAGTTTTGGGGAAATTTAATGTATGATTGCTGATATTTGGCTTGTTAGGATGCGCAGTTGGTGGGAGGTGAGAAAATGTCAGCAAGCGATACCAACAAACTGACTAGTGATATTGTAACCCTACTTTGCTCCAAAACCCACTTTCTCCCAATGAAATAGCTTTCTTTCTGAACCTCCCCTTTGACATTCCCGCATCTCATCTCATGGCATCTCAGCTCTGCATACCTTCATAGGTTTCCATTAAGAAAAAGATCTGTGGTGTTATTGTAGATAATTGTTCTCCAATTATACAACTAAACATAGAGTATACAATATAAATTCCTGATATACTATGATAATGTAAATAGTGCCCTCATTGTTATATTGGAATTGGGTACCTTATAAATTCAGATAAATAAATAAATAAATAAATAAATAAAATTAAATAATATGATTAGGAAGTAATTGGTAACAGAATATATATTAGCGTGTGCCCTATATATATATTAACTTCTGAGAACAGATGCAGTAAATTAGGATTCAAACAACGAGACATCATCCCTTCAGAAGTGCTAGTGGAAGTAATTTCTCTGTCCTCCAAAGTGGCTGCTTCAACACAATTTAACGAAGTTGAGCCTTCAGGAAGTACCAGGTGCTTTGCAGAGTAGCCTCAAATGGGTATGTCAATCAGACACCCTTTTGAGACTTCAAATAGTCTAGTAACTGGCGGTGTTGAGGATCTTCAACTGAAGAGTGTAGAGGGAAAAAGTTGAAAGAATTAACCCTTTCCCTCTGTGCCACAGTATTCTTCTTCTCCCAGGGATAGTTATAGAGACAGAAATAGAGTTTCATTCCTGGACTTTTAACACAAGTTTTATGTTATGTATGTTTTTGGCCCGTTCAAGTGAACAATACTAAGGGCACACTTGATCCCTTTTGATTTAATCTCCTTTGAGTTGTACTTGATTCCTAATGGCATCATGAACACATTCATGCAGTTTGCCATGCCCTCTTCCTCACTCATCTCCCATTCAAAGCCCAGTCCTCCTTAGCTTCCAAGACCAGATTCAGCCAAGTGCTGCTACTTGCTAGAAGGCCATAGAACCATAAAATGAGACAAGCTAACCCAGGAAAATAAAATTGTTATGAGAAGTTGTGATATTTGCTCTCCTTCCCGTTTCTAGCCAAAATAACCATTTGGGTTGCTTGATGATTCAGCAGGCTCTGCCATCAAAGCTTAGTTGAATGGTTAATTATGCTTTCATAATAGCATAACATATGTGGCATATTTTTAGTTATTTTTATATTTGTGAAACTTAGAACAGAGCAGTCTGTATGTTTATTAATTACGCTAATTAAATGACAAAGAAGTCAGTTGCTTTCTTGAGCATAACAAACCTGCCTTAACTTCTTTTAGGAGTGTAGCCTCCTTGTATGACTATTTTACTAGGATACTAAATGCATTGTATTTGATTTTACCAACCTATCACTTATATTTATTTTAGAGACTCTTTAGTACCAGAAAAATAATTGTGAAAACTAGAGCTCTGAAAATCATGATGGATTATAATGCTTGAGGTGAAAAGGCTTTGTGCCTAAGGCAGAACTAGAATTCACAGTCTCCTACTTTCTAGCCTGGAGCCTTAACCACTACATCAAATAAATTGAATCTTGGATACTCTTGGATATTGTAATAGGCTAACGTACATCCCCCATGTCAATAATAGTATATTTGTTGTTGTTGTTAGTTGCCGTCGAGTTGTTTACGACTCATGGTGATCCTATGTATAGCAGAACGAAATGCTATTCGGTCTTGCACCACATGCCTGACTGTCCCAATGTCTGCATCCGTTGTTGCTGTAACTGTATCAATCCATCACATTGAAGGTCTTCCTCTTTTCCGCTGGCCCTCGACTTTACCAAACATGATGTCCTTTTCAAGCGATCGGTCTTTCCTGGCGATGTGCCCAAAGTATGGGAGTTTAGGCCTAGTTATCTTCGCCTCTAGGGAACATTCTGGTTGATTTGTCTGTTCTTCTAGCAGTCCGTGGTATTTTCAGTAATCTTCAGCAACACCACAATTCAAATGCATCAATTCTTCTTCTATCTTCCTTTTTTAATGTCCAACTTTCACAGGCATATGTGGCAATTGAGAAGACCATGGTGTGAGTCAGATGTACCTTTGTTTTTAAAGTGATGTCTTTACTCCTGAAAACTTTAGATAGGTCTTTGATGGCAGATTTTCCCAGCACGATACATCATTTGATTTCTTGATTACTACTTCCCTTGGCATTGATCATTGATCCAAGTAGAATGAAATCGTTGACGACTTCAATTTCTTCTCCATTTATTGTGACATTTTTTATTGGTCCACTTATGAGTATCTTTGTCTTCTTCACATTCAGGTGTAGTCCATATTGCTGACTATAATCTTTGATCTTCATCAGCAAGTACTTCAAGTCTTCTTCAATTCCAGCAAGCAAAGTTGTATCATCTGTATATCGCAGGTTGTTAATGTGTCTTCCACCAATTCTGATACCCCATTCCTCTTTGTACATTCCTGCTTCTCGAATTATTTGTTCAGCGTACATATTGAATAAGTAGGGTGAAAGTATACAACCTTGCCACACACCTTTTCCAATTTTGAACCACTCGGTGTCACCATTTTCTGTTCTAACGACTGCCTCTTGATCTGTGTACAGGTTCCACATGAGTACAATTAAGTGCTCTGGAATTCCCATTCTTCTTAATATTAGCCATAACTTGTTGTGGTCCACACAGTCAAACGCCTTTGCGTAATCAATGAAACAGAGGTAAACATCTTTCTGATATTCTTTACATTCAGCCAAGATCCATCTGACATCAGCAATGATATCTCTCGTACTGCATCCTCTTCTAAATCCAGCCTCGACTTCTGGTAGTACTCTATCAATGTAAGGCTGCAAACCTTGAATTATTTTCAGCAAAATTTTGCTTGCATGTGAAATCAATGAAATTGTTCGATAATTTCCACATTCTGTTTGATCTCCTTTCTTTGGAATGGGCATGAATACAGATCTCCTCCAGTCAGTTGGACAAGTCAGTTGTCTTCCTAACGTCTTGACATAGAGGAGTAAGTGCTTCCACCACTGCATCCGATTGTTGAAATATCTCAATTGGTAATCCATCAATTCCTGGAGCCTTGTTTTTCGCCAATGCCTTCAACGCAGCTTGAACTTCTTCCTTCAGTACTGATGGTTCTTGATCATATTCTACCTCCTGAAATAGCTGAACATCCACTAACTCTTTTTTATACAGTGATTCTGTATATTCCTTCCATCTTCTCTTAATACTACCCATGTCATTTAGTGTATTGCCCATAGAATCTTTAAGGATAGCAACTCGGGGCTTGAATTTTCTCTTCAGCTCTTTCAGCTCGAGAAATGCTGATCGTGTTCTTCCTCTTTGATTTGCTAGCTCTAGGTCTTTGCATATTTCATCATAATATTTTTCCTTATCTTTTTGAGCTGCCCTTTGAAATTTTCTATTTAGCTCTCTTACTTCATTCTTTCTTCCATTAGCTTTAGCTGCTCGGCATCTAAGAGCAAGTTCCAGAGTCTCATCTGACATCCATTTGGATCTTTTCCTTCTTTCCTGCCTTTTTAATGACCTCTCACTTTCTTCGCATATTATGTTCTTAAGGTCTTCCCACAACTCTTCGGGTCTTCGGTCATCTGTGTTTAGTGCATCGAATCTATTTTGGAGGTGATCTCTAAATTCAGGTGGGATGTTTTCTAGATCATACTTTGGCACTCTTGGACTTGCTTTGATTTTCTTCAGCTTCAGCTTGAACATGCACAAGAGCAATTGATGATCTGTCCCGCAGTCAGCTCCTGGCTTTGTCTTAACTGATAGTATTGAGTTTCTCCATCTTCTCCTTCCCCAAATGTAATCAATCTGATTTCTGTGTAATCCATCTGGCAAGGTCCATGTATATAGTCATTGACTGTGTTGTTGGAAAAAAGTATTGCAATAAATAAATCATTGGTCTTACAGAATTCTATCATGCGATCTCCAGCATCATTTCTGTCACCAAGGCCACATTTTCCAACTCCTTCTTCTTTGTTTCCAACTTTTGCGTTCCAGTTGCCAATAATTAACAAAGCATCTTGATTGCATGTTTGATCAATTTCAGGTTGCAGCATTTCATAAAAGTTTTCAATTTCTTCATCTTCAGCATTCGTGGTTGGTGCATAAATTTGAATAATAGTAGTATTAACTGGTCTTCCTTGTAGGCGTATAGATATTAGTCTACACTGGCGGCGTTGTACTTTAGAATTGATCTTGAAATATTCTTCTTAATGATGAATGCCACGCCATTCCTCTTCGATTTTTCATTCCCAGCATAGTTTACCATATGATTGTCAGATTCGAAGTGACCAATGCCAGTCCACATCAGCTCACTAATGCCTAAGATGTCAATCTTTAGGCATTCCATTTCATTCTTGACAACTTCCAGTTATCCTTGATTCATACTTAGTACATTCCATGTCCCAATTATTAATGGATGTTTGTAGCTGTTACTTCTCATTTTGAGTTGTCCCACATCAGCAAATGAAGGTCCCGGAGGCTTTACTCGATTTGCGTCACAAAACTCGGCTCTACTTTGAGAAGGCAGCTCTTCCCCACTAGCATACAACCATATATTTAATGGAGTCCAAATGCCTTGAACTATCCTAGAATTGGATAAACAATTCTCTTTTTCAAGTAGAGAGATGGAAATATGAGATGAGCACAGTGGCAGAAATTCTCCTTGCTTTTAGATGTATATAGACATATACTGTATACATAAAAATCATGTTATTCTTTGAAACGTCACAACGTGGAGCCCCCCCCAAAACAACATGCAAGTTCTTGTCTATTTTTGTTTTCACTTCAAAGAACTTTGTAAGCATCTGTCTTTCTCTTTTCCTTTAACTTTCACAGCCAAAACTAATGCCAGTTTTTGGGATAATTTATTCAGAGAAATGGCATGAGAGGAAAATTTACTTTGCTTCTTCAATTAGATTTGCAATTCTACTTGGCTGTTAAGAGGAAAAAAAATCCCTGTGGAAGATCCAGTGACAGATCCCTTTATCACAGATCTAGGCTGGCTCTTACTATCTGCCTTTTTCCTAAGGTCCCAGGATCAAGGAAAAAAGTATGGATTGCTTCTAACTTAGCTAGATTGCAAAATGACTTACAGAGTGTGTTGGATTTTTTAAAAAATCAGTGAGCATAGCTTATTATTCATTCATCTTGAGTATTTAGTATTAAGCTTGGGAGTTGCCATTCCATGCAAAAAGTTTCAAAGGACGATGTCAAGGTTTGGATTTTCTGTCCCCCTATCCTACATTTCTCCTGATTTTCTTCACTTTTGAATACCATATTAAGCTTATTTTAGGTCTTATATTGCAGTTTTTGTGGGTTTCCCACTTCAAAAATGGGAGAAATCTTGCTTCTGATTTTCAGTGGTGTTGCTGGAAATTTTTCTGAGGTCTGCAAAAAATGGGTCAAGAACCTCAGATTGCTCATTTTAAATCAAAGGCAATTGAAAAGATCCTTGAAAAGAGACAAGTTGGCTAGATACTATCATTGGTGAGACACACTTGAGTTTACAAGAAGTCAAAGAAGCACTTCCTGACAGACAATCCTGGTGAAATGATGTCCTTTGGGTCATGAACAGCCAGAAACAACTGAACAGAGTTTGTAAAATCAGTGGTGACTCCATTCCTGGCTGGTGATGATTTTTATTTTTTTAAAAAAATGGTAATTGTTGTTTACAGAATTCATCACCAATCAGGTATGAAGTCATCTCCGATTTTACTAGCTCTGTTACTTTGTATAGCTTTACATTTTTCCCCACAGTAGGCTGAAGTAGGTTGGGCTGGGCAAGAATGACTGGCCTAAAGTCACCCACCAAGTTTCTATAACTAAGGGTAGATTTGAACCTGAGTCTCTCTGGTGCCAGTCTTAACCGCTAATGCCCAATAAATTGAGTATAAGAGAAACAAATATATGCCCAAGATACTAGCTAAGTCACATATTTTAACCTCTCAAAGTAAAATCAGGTAGGCATTGAAAGAAAAGTGGTAATGTTCAAATACTCACAGACAAAGCCACAGACAAAAAACATGCAGATATATAGTAACTATATCAATATGTCTGCCCCCCAAACAGGAAAGACAAAACATCCTGTAGCAGGAAGACTGAAACTGTAGGGTGAAAGGCTGGGGGTCTTAAACCCCCTCTCCTAGAAGTTCTCTGGGTCAACACAGACTTGTTCTGCATTGAGGTACTGCTGCCAGCAACAGTCTTCCAGTAAGATGTCTTTAGCTGGTGTCCTGCCTGCTAACCCCAAGGTGTGAGGGAGGCAAGACTCCCACAGCTGGGGGTGGTGAGTAAAATGAAAAGTAATTAGAAAAGGGAAATCAATCTTATAGTGCCATCTCCTGGCTCTGTAGCATGAGGTGTGTGTCTAGGGAAATTAATCACTTCTACCCATCCTGCTGCACTGGGAGATAGACCAATCTCACAAGAGAAAAATGGAAGCAAACTTTAATTAAAAAAAGAAAGGAGGGGGTATAAAACTTCCTTTATAGCCTTGAGTAGTTACTTGCAAAGACATTAATGGTGGAGGAAAGAAAACTGTAGGGAGAGACAGAGCCTCGGAGAATGTCAAGGGACACTGTGATGGCATGGGTGCCATATTAGTGAGTTTGCTTTGAGTTGTTTCCGAAATGCCAGCAAATTTGGGGATTGTGGAGTCTGTGGTGCTCTCTGAGCCTTGTTGTTTTCTTGCAGACATTTCATTGCCAGACTAGGCAACATCTTCAGTGCACAGAGGGAGTGGGCTTGCTCTCAGTTTATATACCATGGCTTGCCCTGCTTGTGTTGGCGGGGGTGTTGTTCTCTCCTTGGGAGTTCTTTGATTGGGCTGATGTTTGCTGCTTGGTTGATTGCCTGAGTTACTAGTTCCTTGATTAGGGTGTATTGTGCTGTTTGATAGTTCATCTGGTGTTGATCCTAGTGTTGATTTTTGCATATCTGGGTGTTGATTGCTGGCAACCCTGAGCTACAAATAATCACTTTGATTGGTAATTTGGGGATTGTACATACCAGGGGTGAGGGGGATATTCCATAGACTGGGGGATGCCATGGAGAAGAGCTGCCATCTTACCCACACCTTTGTCCCATGTAAAGAAAGGGGACTTGTAGCAGCTCCTCTATGGATAACTTGACTGAACAAGCAGATTTGGCTCTGGCAAGGCATCACCTGATATATTCTGCTGTTGTTTAGGGCTTTAAAGATAACAATAACCAGTTTCAATTGGGCTCAGAAGTTCATTGGCTACCAATGCAACAAACTTAATAATCTCACCCTCCACAGTTATAGAACACCTGGATTTGAGGAAGAGATCATAATAATATAAGACCACCACAGCTGGATCAACCCAAACCCAACTTAGTCCAGCATTTTGTTTCTCGTAGTGACCCACTAGATTCTTCTGTAGTACTACTCACAAACAGTAGATTGAGATAACCTCTTCTTCTACCCTGTTCTCCTGTAAATGGTTTTTGGGGACATGCTACATCCAACCCAGAGTTGAGTCTTCAGTTAACTTATTCAGTCCTCTTTAAAGCCATCCAAGTTAGTGGCTATTGACCCCTGGTCCTAGTGTTTTGAGAAAGGGGGGGAAACCACAGTAAGTGTAAGACTCCCAGCAATACTTATTGCTTTTAACAACTACATGGATTAAAAATGAAATGCTAAGATTCCTAGAAGTGAGCGTTTTCCAGCTACTTCATTTTTCTACCCTTTAACGGAACTGTGGTACATACAGTTCTCTTTGTACATGGATCCATTAGTTTATATCATCAGATTTATTTTCTTCACTGTTCCATTTCATTTTTCTCATTGTTTCTTGGATGACTTATTTCCTATTACTCATATATTTGTGCCAATTACATTGTTCATTGCAATACATTAATGAAGGCTTCTGTTTATACCCCACATCCTTGTTTTGTCTCTTGTTAATTATTCCAGTCAGTGAATTCCATTTGTTTTGTTTCGTTTGCATTATCATACCACATTAGGATTGTTCTCCCACTTTTTCTCACAATAGGCTGATTCGCTTTCAAAAGTCGAATATAATGGAGTATTAGTTACTGAACAAAATAAGGACTTCTAAACAGAACACAGTTGTTTGGGTCTATTTAAATAAATGAATTGATTGTTTTCTTTTATTATATTATAATAATTATCTTTGTATACTTTTATAACATTAATGGAGTTGTTCTCCATTTTCTTTTTATTACTGGAACATGAGTGAACCATTTCCAGCACATAAGACACACACTTTATGAAATATGAAGCAGTAGGGAATTTCTTCCCAGGCAATTTTTCAAAGATCAGAAATGTGTGGATGCATAAATCAGTGTTGGCACTTTCTTCTGCCTTATATCTAAAAAATTAATTATTTGGTCAATTAATTATTTGGTAAATCCAGCTTTTCTTCATGTACCTCTGACAACTGTGAGAGCAAATCCAGCACCAAAATGCCAAACAATGTAATAGAATACATATTGAACATTTCACCTTCATTTTTTTTTAACTGTTAAAAAATAAGCATGTAAATTCTGATCTGGAAAGCGGCCATCCTGTGTCAGGAGAAACAAACTTAATTCCCTCTGTCCTAACCTGTTTGATTGTTCATATTTATCTCCTCTGCATGAATACATTTTTTTTAAAAAAAATAATCTCTTACACATATTGGCTATGTTCCAACAACATGTTTAATTTGATTGCTGAAGTAACCAATTCTTCTAGGTTTGCAAAATACAGTAATTGCAAAAAGCATTCAACACATAAGATGGCCTGGGATGACACAACAGAAAATGATAAGTTTAAAATTAATCAAGATTAGCACATTGTGCAAATGTACCCACGACATTTGTAAATAACCTAGTTTTGTGTTGTGTGAACAAACTGAACATTCTCAAACATATACATACATGACTGAGGAGTTCTTGAGATTGGTGCATTATGCAATGACACTTTATGAAAAGACCTAACTCTCTGGAGAAGTCTGTAATGTTGGGAAAGATGGAAGGAAATGAAGAAGAGGACAACCAACAGCAAGGTGGATGGACTCAATTACAGTGGCAATGGGTGGACCATTGGAAGACCAAAAGGACCAGGTTGGGGACAGATTCTCCTAGAGAAAATCTATCTATGTGATTGCTAAGAGTCAACACTGATTTGATGGCATGTAATCAATAAAAAAATCAATATTAAAGTAGCAAAGTGAATTTAGATCAGGAAATACGAGTGTAAAAATAACTATTGCATGGATTTCCATTTTTTACATTTCCTTTTTACCTAACAATCTTGGAAAGAAATTATGCAGAGAGACTCAGGAATCTGTCTGTCGTTAGCAGGATAACTTTCCAAAAACTGAACAGAACTGCCTCAAATTTGGTGTGCGTGTGGGAGAATAACTGAATCTGAAAATGGGTTGGATGCAGCTTAGGGATGCAGAGTAAAACACTCTGGAAAGAACTCCCCTGCTGCATCTCTATGGAAGAGGCACTGGGCAGCATTTTGGCATATTGCCACCTGCTTCATTTCAAGGCCCATAACAATGTGCATTCAGCTTTCCCTGTGCTGTCTCATATACACGAACAGTCAAATGCACATTGATGCAACATGAGGGGAGACCAGAAAATAACCACATATAGGAAATTATTTTGTTATACAGAAGAAAATACACATAATTCCAGTGACCACAGCTGGTAATGGGATTGGAAGGAATTCCAGAAGTTATGTTCTGCTGCTCCTACCTCTTTTAAAAAACTCTTTTTTTCTCCATGGCTCCAACATTTCTAGAAAGTTTACATCTTTAATCCTCTGCTTCTTTTGTACTTTTGAGAGGGCTAATTCACCACATGGGACAGCAATTTGCTTTTTCAACCTTAGTTCTCCCTTTACTCTTTTCAAAGATCAGCTATAAAAGACCAGCTGGGATCCAAAGTCTATGCTCTTTCATCCTTCCTTCTACCCAGCCAGGTTGCTTTGATTATAAAGGGCAGCACAGTATTTATAGCACACAAACAGAAGGATAGGATGGGGAAGGAAACAATTAGTTTTTATTTTCTGTGGAGTTTATTTTATTTTCTGTGGAATTTATTTTATTTTCTGTGGAATTTATCTGCAAATAAGTGCGCAGCACACATGCTCACTGTGCTTAGGTATCAGGGAAAATGATTCATGGATGGAGGATAAGGAATTCTGTGGATTGGTCAAATTTGGCCCAATTGTAAGCTTTATTGGCATCTGCCAAGGGCTCCAAACAAAACAAAGCAAGCCATAATTCATGATAGAAGTACTTGGAGGGGATTGTGTAGGGAAAGCTGTGCAGAGAAGGCAGGTACTCCAATTGCAATCTCTCCAGTCTCTTCTTCAAATCATTCTATGAACTGATGGGAGTCACAGTGACTGGTCATATCTGACTCAATGGCTGGAGATTCCCCATTGCTGCTCCAGCACATGCATACTATACTGTATGTGTATCTGGAGAGATGGTGTTGCATTCTGTAAATAGAACAACAGAAGTTGAATAAGGGGATCACTTGATCTAGTTCTCCGCCCAGTGCTGTGTTGGAAGCAAGTACAGCATCACTAAGAAGTGGCTATACAACCTACGAAACAACATCACAGGAGGAAAATCTACCACTATCCAGGGCAATCTGTTTCACTCTCCAATAGTTTATACTATTTGGAAGTTTCTTCTAATATTTAGCCAAAATGGGATTCCTCAACCAAATCTTATAAGACCTTTTGAGAGTTTGCAAGATTTTGGTGAGTTCTCCTGTGATTTTGGTTGTGGTGTGTGAAATCTTGCATGATTTTGGCATTCTTGTGTAAGATCAAATGAGATTTTTCATCTCTTAAAATTTTTGCAATTTTGGTGAGAGGAGAGGTTGACTCTTGGGTTTAGATTTTGCTTGATTCCTGCTCTGATTCCGCTGTGAGGCTATTTGCACATTACTGTATTATGGTATGTTGTCTCTGGGTTCTTCCTGTCCTTGCCTACCCTTGCCCTCCTGGAAATCCTTTGTCTCTAGCTTGATCATGCTTCCCCTCTTTCTACCCAAGCCTGATACCCTTCTAGACTCTGCCCACTGGTTGAATTTCCCATCTTTGGATTTCCTTGTATCAGCTTTTAGTTTTACTGTTTTAAACTGAAACCAAATCCTATTCTGTGTTAAAAGGAGATCAGTATAGCTGGTAATGTTATGACTCTTAAAAGATGATCTATTAAACGTACATCCCACCAAGCCATGTTGAGGCAGGGCAGGACTTAGCCATTATGTCTTAGAATTATGTGAATCAGACCACCACATCTTATTCAATTAACTGTTATTTAGTGTGATGGATGAACCCTATCAATCACACACATACACAGAACCATTGCCTCTTTAATATGTCATATAAGTGCACTTATAAGTGTGGGTCTTTGGATGATAGCATAAACCACGGGAATGACATAAAGTAGTAGGTGCATCAGGACTTGGAGATCAATATAGCCTCCCTACCTATTTGCTGGAGCAGAAAGATGGGGTATAAATCTAATTTTAAAAATCCTTGCTCATAATTACAAGGTAGAAATTTTCTGTATGCTGCAACAAATTCAGACTTTAATCAGAATAATGCTGTCATGTCAATACTAAGCAATTCTGCTTCATGAGCAATCAAAATGGCAGTTTTATTAGCTGCAGTACCAATCTGCCAGTAGTTGCATTTCTATGGCCTCTCTCTCTCTCTCGCTCTCATTCTCTGTGAACTTTAAACGTTACAATTTAAATTGTGTAGTTGCAATTATGTACAATGTACACTATCAAGCTTCCCTTTAAATGGAGTTATTTTCATTTAAGGAGCAAGAAGAGAAAGGAATGTTTAAAAGAATGTAAGAACACATAAATTGAAGGGGAAGTGTTTGGAGGTGCATATGGAGCTGGAATGGGAAATAGATGTGTAAAGAGAAAGTATTTTTAGAATATTTGAAAGAGAATATACAAAAACCTAAATCCATTGTTAGAAGTACCTATGGGAATTTTTGTGTGAGTGTATGTGCACCAACTCATGTAAACCTGAACATAGAGTTCCATTAATCTAACTAGCCATTTAATTATAAAGCTTGAGCTACTTCTGTTACCATAGGTCAGCAACTACTGTATGTATCTACTGAACTATCCAGCATTTTAACTTCTATCTATACTCAATATAGTTGAATTTAATAGAAACACTCTATTCTCGGGTTTTCATCTTAGGATGCTATATACAGTAGAATTGTCTAATAAATCAATACCTATGGTTTAAGAAAAACTTTTCAGTGTGACTTCAATTTATAATAGTGTCACGAGGTGCTAACAGAACATTTTTAATAGATCTAAAGATATAGGTAGTCACTTTTACCACTTAGAATAAGAATTAAGAAAAAGTCAAATTTTCAGTATGACAACAATGTAGACAGAAAGTCTTTCCCAGGGGTCTGAATTCATCCCAGCAATAGAGTTCTCCATCACAAAACTGCCACAAAATGTGTTTGGCACGTGGAAATGGTCTTTTCTCAAGGGCTAAATTATCTTTAGCTTGATAATTGAGAACATCTGATTTGCATGCAGAAATGCCTCAGTTCCCTCTTCGCTATCTGAAACTCCAGAGAGTCACTGCCTTGCTGGCTTTTCTCCTCCTCCATTGCAGTTTTTTTGTGAAGGCCAGTACCATGTTGCTGGCTGCAATGAACATCTGCCTGATTTTTACAAGTGATAGCTTCATCCACCTTTGAACAATGGCTTTGTTTGTACATTCAGTAATCACAAAATCCAAGCAAGTACTATGGAAAAGCTAACTAAAAATGGAAACAAATTATTTTCTTTTAAAAATCCTGTAATATGCAATTAATATACATCAGTTAAGGAAATTTCAGTACAATCAGTTCAGTAGATTATTCCTGTCTATTTTCTTAATAAATGTTATAAAATTTATCCCATTATAAAAAGTAAAAACAACACACTGTAGAAAATTATGTATGTATGGCAGTTGCAAAGCATGTCTAGGAGCGATTAAACTCTAATGTGAAAAAGGAAATCTGCATACATACATTTTAGTTTAAAAATAATGTTTTATATTTTTTAGCACCAGCAAGGCAGTGACTCTCTGGAGTTTCAGATAGCAAAGAGGGAACTGAGGCATTTCTGCATGCAAATCAGATGCTCTCAATTGCTCTATGTATACATATGAGAAGAAACCATGAGTTGGCCATGCTTGCTTGGAGTGGTGAAAGTTCAGGCCAATGCATCAGGAGAGCACCAGGTTGGGAAAGTCTGCTCTGAATGAAGTCTCCAGGGATAATACTGGATATAATTTTCAGAGAATAAAGGCATTGTCATTGTACCAGATCTGTTGGAGGACAGAAGAAATTAGTACTCGGCTTTGGGGCACTGTAATCTTAAAGTAGAGTTCAGAGTGCCATCAGTAGAAAAATAGAAATCCATGTCCATAAAAATAGAGGGGAGGTTCAACATTACTTTGATTGTTTCTATCATTAGCTGTTAAGAAGAGTGCTTTGACTTTAATATTACATTGACCTATTACAATGTATTATGGAAACTTCCTGTAGAGTAATAATTTTGGAAAATAAATTGCCCTCCTTGGGTTGATAATATTTATACCTTAATTGGTATTATACTTTATAAAGTCCCAACATAGTCTACAACGGAAATGAGTGTACTTAATGAAAAATTGAATAAACCAATTAATACATATTAGAAAAATATTAATATATCAATTAAATGATATTAAATAGCAGTCCAGCTAAGTTGGTATAAATATTAATTTGCTCTTCTTCCCATGCTTTTCCTTACTTGTTAGATATTTGCCTAGTTATGAAACTATGAAGTTGCCTCCTGCAGCATTCATCCATTGGCCCTTCTGTGCCAATATTGCTCTTTTGACTGGCAAAGGCTTTTGAAAGGTCTTTTCTCCAAACTTGCTATCTTTTTCCATTTCAAGCATATCCATTTCCTGTGCAGAAATTGTCTAGAATTTAAGGTTTAAATCCTTAGCTGGAATAATTGTTATCTTATAGTTCCAAAATCCGAATGAACCCAGATAAACTTCAGTTGATTTCCTATTTAAATGTGGTTTTGTTGTCTTAACTACTCAGTCATCCTCCATTATATTTTGAAGGAAGTCGCTTAATGCCATAAAATACACTGTTAAGCTGCAGTGATATATGGTCCCTTTGTATTTAGTAAATGTGATGTCTTTTCCTCTGAAAAATAAATTCAGCAATCTGATAGGATACAGGTTTGAAGGGAGCTTGTGGTGATTTGATAAACTGTGCTGGTTTCCAAATGTGTCAAGGGACTTTTGACAGCTCTGACTCTAAAGGCCGGCATGCATCTCAATCACAGTTACACCATCTGATGTGTAATCGGCATCATTCTGAATAATCTTCTCTTTGCATATTTAGATGCACACCCATTAGGTCCATAGGAACAGGAACCCTGATAGGCTAAAGTTCTTGTCTCTGTGGAGGCGCTCTTTCTTATTTTCTGGTTGACAGCAATTCCATTTCAGTTTAGGGTATTTGGCACTGGGCGAGGTATCATATTTTTGGAAGCCACTTCACTTGTTTGATACTGTAGATATTTTATGGATTGGAACCAGTTGGTTGCACTTAGCTCCCCTTAGAACCTGTATAGTTTAAATTCAAGATTATGTCATATGATTATCATTAGTTTAATATCTTTTACAGTAATTATTTTGGAATAATAGTACTCTAATAGGTACTTCCTTTTTTCCCCCCAGCTAATAACCTAATGACAATTGGATTAGCAGGTAAGAAGCTTGATATTTTCTATTTGTAGTATTCTTTTTCATTGTATCTCTTTAAAAAGGGCAGCCTTTAAAAGATTGGTTTCTGATACCTTTATTAAAAGTGTATATCCTTGCATACTGATTATAATGAAAAATAGCAAACATGCTTCTGCAGATGGCATTTAAATATTTATAAGGGCTGCCTCATGTGTGACTTTTTCTGTTGGAGAAAGAAAGACTCTGGGAGAAATCAATACAATTTTACAACTTGGTGTAACTGTTTCATCTTCCTATGAATATTTAGCTTGAGGATATCTCAATAAGGAAAAATGCATTTGTCAGCAATATTTCATATGAATAGTGATCCCATTTTCTTTCTTTAATTTTTATCCTGCCTTTATTATTTTTATAAATAACTCAAGGCGGCGAACATACCTAATACTCCTTCCTTCTTCTCTTTTCCCCACAACAACAACCCTGTGAGGTGAGTTGGGCTGAGAGAGAGGGACTGGCCCAAGGTCACCCAGCTGGCTTTCATGCCTAAGGCGGGGGTAGAACTCACAGACTCCTGGTTTCTAGCCCAGCACCTTAACCACTGGACCAAACTGGCAGATCTCATATGTCATTGACTGAGGTGTAAATAAATAAATGAAGGTCTGAAGTGACAGTAGTAGCCCTTTGGAAGATCTCTCTCAACCTGGCCAAGCAGATGCTTTTGTTATAGACACTGAAGCCAATATCTCTTCAAATAGCAAATTCCATCTCAGCTCCTGGACACTGCCATTCCTTTCTATTAGAAAATAGGAAGCTGCTGTAGCAAAAAGGGAAAGAAAAAAGCAGTACTGGATACTATCCATCACAATCCAACCCATCTTTCTTGGTTAATCACTAGTAGGTCAGACCCATCCAGCGTGCAGATGAACTTAAAATTTGCTACAGTTTTCATTTGCTTTTTTATTTATTGTCATAACTGTTGATAGAACCTAGTTGGGCCAGCTTGATTTAGAAAAAACTAAGCAGGGTCTGACCTAGTTAGTACTTGGATTGAGACTGTCAGCTATTCCTTGGGCTGTAGACTATGAGCTGTAGACTAGACTGGGAAGTTGAAAAAAAAATCCCAGAGGACAGCAGTGGTAAAGTACTTCTATATTTTGCAAGAAAATATAGTTTTCTCCATGTAGTAAATAAAATTGGGTTCAGCTTGGCAGAAACTTTGCTTCAGTTGCTATTTTATACCCATTATTTGGATCAACCACACTTTGAAATTTAGTATAATAAAACTTGATGATTTTGTGAATAAACCAAATGATATATAATGTATATGTGCTCCTAGGTAATAAGTTGACTTTGGTAGCAATTTAAAAAAAAAAAATATTAATATAAAAAAAGAATATTAATGAAATAATTCAAAATTTCCAGGAGCACTACATTTTTAGGTAAGAGCTTTAGAGCTGCATGACCTCTAGCCAATGACATGTCTAAGATCTGAGATATAAAGTAATTAAATACTCCATTTTTATTAGAACACTTCCTCTTGATGAATATTTTTAAAAACCTTCTTGCTTTTCCAAAGCAGACCACATCATGTTTCTTTGCTGACTCGACCAGAACCCTTCTGTTTTTCCTAGGTGCACAACAGCGGTTCATCTGCAATGAATCCCTCATGTTACAGAACTTGCCAGTGTGTGGAAAATCCTTTGAAGAGATGATGCACAAAGTGGACTCTAAGAAATGGTGCAATCTGACAGAATTTATACTGTAAGCTTTATAATTTGAGGAGGTGGGAGAAGAATTAACTATTAAAAATTGTTATCATGTGGCAGGAATTACACAATTAGCACAGGCCACTAGAATATATGAAACTTCTGGATGCAGGAGTTCCTAGAGTTAAAGTAGAATGACTGCAGGAAGAGAAAGCATGAGTCCTGTATGAAAAGGTGTTATTCCCAAGCATAATAAATTGGGCTTACTGGAAATAGTTGACGATAATTACCATGCAAATTTCATTGTGTCTATCCATCCTATATTTCTTTCTAGAACTATATTACTTATGTCATTCAACTGCTAGTAGGGCTAGGTTCACCCGTCTGAGTGATGGTTTCAGAGAGTATTTTTAGACTGAATGGATTACAAGAAAACAAGCTGAAACAGTTTAAATGTGCCAGTTGTTAGCTTTAAAAGCTTGGTAGCACCTGTTTTCTCCTGCCCCTTCTTCACATACAAGAGGCTATGAAGTGCCATTTATGTCCTGCAAGCTGTCAGCTACTTATCTCTTTCACTCCTTAAAAGCCAGAAGAGGCAGATTAAATATATACTTACCTACCTTCCTACAGTGCCTACCTATAATTAAAGCTATACTAAACCCACTTACCCACAAACTGGTCTTCAGAAAGTTGTCAGAATTTATGTAATGATGTGGTTTTATTTTAATAAATGGACGAAAAGAGCTTTCTTTCTCCAGAGTATATAGGGTCATGTCAAACCTGATTTTTAAAATGTTTTAGGTTGCATTTATACATGCCTGGATTTCCTGGCATTTGAAATGATTTAGTATCTGTGAATGTTTAGGCTCAAGAAAGTCGTTTTACATAAGGTGCTTAAAAATTGGTTTAAATATTTGATTGATTGATTGATTATGTGCGATCAAGTTCTTGTCGACTCTCAGCGACCACTTAGATAGATTTTCTCCATGAGATTTAAATATTAGATTCTTCATATTACCTGGTATTTGCTCTGATAGGATTTTGTTACATAGGAAAAAATGCTTTCTATCTCCTAAATTAAAGATTAATTCCTATTTTATCCATAATGCAATCCTGTCATAGGTGTCTGTATTAAGAAAGAAAGAAAGATGTTGTTGAAATGATGACACACACTATAACAATATGCAGATGATTCCCACAACGCTCTAGATGCCTATGAATTCTCTATATTGGCTCATCGGGCACCTTATTAAAAAGCCAGTTATGTTTGCTTAAAAGCCTCTAGATATCTGTAGCAGCTTTTGATCCAGATACCATTTCTCCTTCAGCTCTTTCAGTTCAGTGCTACACTGTTCTTCATTATAATAATTTTCAGAGGGATAGCTGTTTTAGTCTGTTGTAATAGGACTAACACTGAGTCTTGTGATCAATAGGTTACAGTGGTCAATAGTCCACAGAAGCTAATGCCATAATAAATATATTGATCTTTAGGATGCCATGAGATTCTTCATTGCTTTTGCTCTATGTATCATCAGCCAGCAACTTTTTCTCTTGCCAAAAGAGAAAAAAAATGTTACAACTTCCACTTGTTCAGAACTGCTGCAAAATTAGATTGGAAAAGGTGTCTTGCAGTAATAGCTGAAAAAATGTGGTGGGTCATCTACTGGTTTCAGAACAGGGAAAATCTTGTTCACAGGTTACTACGAGAGATTTTCTAGGTGCTATAAGAAAATTGCTTGCCCAATATTACCTCTGGGAATGACATGCTGAACTGAGAGACTGTCAACTCAAATCTTGTAATTTTATCTGCTAAGGCACTGCATTTTTATTTAGTTAGCCACAGATATCATTTGTTTCAGCTGATTTTATTGTACTTATGTTTGCAACCAAGGGGCCACAACCAGGCAACTGCTTAAATATCCACCTATTGTCCCACTGCTGAACCTTGTTTTGCCACAGAAACAAAGCCTTCCTTTTGTCCTCATTGTTTTAGTGTGAGAAAAGTTGAGAAAAGTGACTGGTGGTTTCCTCCAGCTTTGTTTCACTCCAAGAAAGTGTTGCCTGCTGGTGGGAAAACAACCACCAATTACTTTTGCTCATGTCTGATGGGATTGGATGGGGGTAGGCGGGTGCTTGGAAGACTGCACTTAGCCACCTGTCCAGATGTCCAACTACCAGGATGCAGGCATGGAGAAGGGGCACAAGGTGAAGAACAACTGATAGCCAATGAGCTCCATTCTCTAGCTGTGCTGCAGCCAGTGAGTCCAGCTGTGTCTCAGTGGACAGTGACACCCAGAAGTAGTCCATGAAGTCATCCCTCCCACCTCCAAGTAATAAAAATAATAAAAAGTACAGCCACACTGAAAGCTTGTTAGGAGAAGCAGTGGAAAAACTGTAATACAATTAGTGGTGACAGAACCAACCATGCACAGCTGGCAGTACCTGGCTCCCTTCTCCCTTTTAAATCAAGCATCTTATGGCCCAGAATGACTGCTCTCAAGATAGCACTACTCCTGCTTTGTAAACACAAATTTAATGATTTTTCGAGAGCACTAAACCTTTGCTTATAAGAAACCATGGAGGGCAGCTCCCAGCAACCAGAAGGGAAGGGACATGTTTCCAGTGGCCGAAAGTGGCTAACTGTTGTTGGGTGGATTTGCAACCATGTAGCTAATAAAGCCTGCTAGATTGTATCTATTGCCAAAATTGTATCAGGGGAAGAGAGAAAACATACTTCAAGTTGATGTGGGCTGGGAGTAAGAACATGTCACAAGCAAAGTCTTACCAGAATGTGTCTGTGCTGCAGTTTGGGGGATGTAAGATGAGCCCTAATGCTAGACAAGATTGCTTAAAAAATGCATTAGCCAAGCTCTCTTCTTATTGCTTTTTCCCTTCCTCAGTGGTTAAACATTTAGGTAAAAAACAGAAAGATTTAGTGTTTTTTTTTGCCATATTCATATTATTGCCTCTCCATGATCTGGGTTAAATTTGGGATTGGTTATGATATCTTACACTTTCATTACTTTACAGTGATGAAAAGTATAACCCCGTACAAAAGGGTTAGAAGCCTTTTAGCTATCACAGAATGATGCAGCTGGGTGGCTGTGCTGTTTTTTTCTGATCACTTGATATTATCTGGGAAAAGAAAGAGAAGATAAGTATTTTCCAGGTGGCTGCTCTCAATCTTTAGAAGTACTGAAAGGCCATTTAATCCAGGGAAATGACAAATTTCCTGAGGTGAAACGGAGTGGTTTTATACAGGAACCCTGAGGCATCTTGTTTTTGGACATTTCAGTTCAGTTCTCTTTGCACCAAAGGGGAAAAATAGCCAATCATTTTCCTAACAAAATTGGGATAAGCTGCTGGTTTTGATATTTGGCAGACACTTTTTTGTAGGGGGTAAAATGATATATTAACTTTTGTTATGTTATATTTTAGAGAAATGTGTATATAAGTAAAGAAGTATAGCACCAGACAAAGGAAAATCAGAGTGTGGAGGGCTCCAGTAGGGAAAGCCTTTCCTTGGGCATGTTTAACTGGTGTTTGCTTCTACTTTTAATTCCTACTGTGAATTTATCTAAGAATCTTTGAATTGAAGGAAAGTATACATGATGACTAATCAAATTAACCATGTTATCTCTTTTAGAAAGTAGACAAATGAAGTTTTACTGATCTAAGAATAAATTCTGTCCAGAGGAACTTCCTACTGAGTAAATGTGTTTAAATGTGAATGTTTTATTTCTTTTGATTAATATTTCAAAAACTGTCTTGAAGTCAAAAAGGATACCTTGTAGCAGTACCTGTTTAAATGAGTGAAGAAGAATCTTTACTGTGGTCAATGACCAGTCCATAAAATTATCCGTTTGAATCTGTTGCCAAATATTATTTTTTCAAATAAATTGTGAATTTCAGTGAGTTGCTTGCTCCCGGCCATGATAAGCCCCTGTATAAGAAGTGAAACTTTCAGATCAGTACTTAATTACTGGGATGCTTAAACTTGAGTCCTCAGTGCTGATAGCCTTAAAAACAGCAAGATTGGAATTTATTATATCTTATTATAAGATTGTGCAAAAGAAATGCATACTGTAATCTGTCCCTGATATTGTTACATATTACTGTTTTCTTTCCTTGCAGCATAGTTAATGTTAAAAGTGGTTTGTAGTATGCATGAGTTGAGACTCACATGGAAAGCTATGTTATTGAATGCTGTTCTATGTGTCTAATGGTTAGTGAATTTTCATTATCTCTGGTATTCAAATTACATAGAAACAACAGAAATCAGCATTACCTTTTCAGGAATAATTTGACTCTCAGTATTATTAATAGAAGGGAATGTTGCTTGTATTTTTTTTTCCTTGTCTGAATCCTAAGTAGCTAGATTAATTTAATCCATATCACAAAAGGAGGAAAGAAATGATGTAATTTGAAATGCTGAAGGACAGAGTGGTTGGGAAAACATATAAAACTTAAGAACTAGTTTCATGGTATAACAGGCCTTAAACTTTTTGATGGCTTAAGAATTGATTGAGATTCATTTTCAAAGTGTAGTACTCTTCTTACCTCTAGAACACTGAAAGTAAAAATGTTAACTTGCATTATGTTGACCTGCAGAATATTATGGTCTCATTTCATGAGAAAAGGATCAGCCAAACATTGTAGATTAAATTCTATTTTGTCCCAGCTGGTAAAATCCTTCAGTACTATGGAAAAGCACTTAGGATGATGATTGACTATTATTATAATAAGTACTGCAAACCTGGAATAGATATTTGATTCTAATTAGACAATTGTGAATTGTAGAATACAATTCTAGGATGGATTAAAAGTGAACATCTTATTTTTTCCTAGGCCTGCTATTGCAGCTCTTTTCTGGCTTTTCTTCAGAGTAATTTTGAATGCCCAAGCATTTCTCTAGGCACAAGAAAAATGTGTTTTCCCCCCACCCATTGTCCCTTAATTGATTAAGCATTTAGATTTCTTTATGTTCTCTTTGTTAAAACTGGTTGTACTTCTTGCTCCCTGATTTGTATAGCTAGAATATGGCAGCATAGCATGTCCAGTATCTTTGTCAATACCTGACAAATGCTTTTAAAAACTGTTGTATGATTTACACTATTTTTCAATACCTTCTAGACCTAGAGACTGAAAGCCTAGTTCATTTATTCCCATTTTTTTCAGGCGCTTGTGCATTTCCTCAGTGGTAGTGGTTTCTACTGGTCCTGGGAATTTAGTGCCCTTTATCATTGTAGAGCTTGCTCCATTCTCTGGCTAACAGCCAGCTGCCACATCCTGTTAACTTTTTCTGCCTATCTTTAGGAAATGCCCACTCTTGAGAAAACATGTCACATAGGAAAGCACATTTCTCTTTTATTGTCCTGTTCCAGATCAGGGTTAGGGATTGGGAGAGGCAAAAACATAGTCAGGCTGTCTGGGTCCAATTCCAGAGGGAATAATCACAGCCCTAAATTGGAAGAAACTGAAATCTGATATACTGGATAGTATTGCCTTTGGATTTTGAGTTGTAATGGAGTTTTTATCAATTCACCTATAAACTGAAGTAAGTAATGAGACAATCTTGGGCAACAGATGTTGAATAAGGCTGGCAAGCTTGCCCTGCTTTTGGAATGACTTTTACATTTACATTTACTTTTACATTTGGAATGAATTTTACAGTGTTTTGCTTGTTCATCTCTCTTGGAAATGTCACACTACAAACAGGTTTTAAACTTTTCTCATATGCTGCTGGTTTGAACATATTGGGACACGTGTTGGACATTGAAACATTAGCCTTCAATGTGTGTGTATTCAGGTTATTTTAAAATATATTCAGCAGACTTTCCTTGTTAAGCCAAACAATGATACCAGACTTGTGAGAAAAACATATTTCTGTCTCGTTTTACATGCCTTCATTTTACTTAAACTAGGTGCTTCATATATGTGCATCCTGCACTAATTGCTCACCAATACAATTCTCATCTGTAGCATATTTAATAGCTAAGGACATAGTTTAAAAGTGAAAGGAAACTTACAGAAGCCATCTGGAGTGCTGAAGTTCTGATTTAGAGCCATACTTCCCTCAGGCTTTGAAAGGTCGTTTTTGGGAGTTCACTTATGATGGCTCCCGTATAAAATTCTTAGGAGTTGATTGAGGCAACTATGGTTTTAACATATGGGCAGTGCTCATGTGAAGGTACAATTTGTGAGAAGCTATAGCTTCAGAGGTAAGTGACACATTTCTAATGATGTAGTTTAGTGGGTTCAAAGGACTTTGTAATACTATCTTAGAAATTCTAGAAAAACCCTGGAGAATTTCAGGGTTGTTATTTCCATATTGCTTATTGCCTGAAAAACTCCATTATGAAGCAGAAACCAAAACAGTTGCAGAATATATTATTCTAAGTATTTCAGCCCAGTATCATATTACTTGCTAAATCTTATCCTCGTTAGGTAGCAAAATCAGATACTGAATTTGGTAATATTTTTTGTCTTTTGATTCAGTAATATATTTTACTTCAAGAGCAAATTGTACTCCATTCTGTACTAGTTCCATACTAGGGTGTTATTGTAAATGACATCTTGGAAATCTGAGAAAAACACCAGTCAACCAAAGGAGTACTTAACTTGATCATTCTGGGCACTCTGGTTGAACATAACAATATAAATTCAATTTATTTTGACAAAATAACAGTTGCTAATACTATGAAAGATGTGGTAAAGTAGGATACATATAGAAAATGAAATTGCCGGGGACTTCTGGTGGGGATATGGTGGATTGAACAGCTGTGCCTGTGGGCTTAGTTGGTGGAACTGACAATGTGGCAATTTTTTTCGGGCTCAGGCAGGTTTTCCCGAAGCCCAGGAGTGTTCTCCGGACAAAGGAGAACACCTGGAATCACCCCATCTGTTCTCCGGATGGCTGCTTGCAGCCAGAAGATCGCAAACAGCATTTTGCGTTTGACTGGTAATTGCTAGCTGGGAGGCTGGGATGTCGTCATTTTCCAAGCCACACTGTAGCCTTAAAGGGACACTAAGACCGGGCACTCCATTTCTAAATCACCCAATTTATATATATTTTTAAGTATGAGTACTCTAAGAGTGGCTTTCTACAGCAAGGAGAAGCTGGCTCTCTTGGTGCTTATCGTTATTTTTGGGATTATTTTTCAAAAAAATCTTTTTTAAGTTTTGGGATTAGTTTTCCTTCCAAATATAAAGGAGGGTGAGAGTAAACAATTGTCTTCCTGTTATTATTTTGGTATTAAATTTGCAGATATTATCATTTTCCTACACATTGAATCAGCTGATTTAAACCTTCAGCTTTCTGTTTCTACTTCCCCTTGGGAACTGTCCGCTTATCTCACTTTCACTTTGTGTAAACATACTTCGGAACTTTTCCATATCTTTGACTTTTGCTGGTTAAGCTCCTAGGGAGTGCCTTAATCTACTGTGTGAGACATGGAGGATTTTAAATAGACTTTTTCTGACTTCCATCAAGATTTTAAACAGATCTTTTCTGACTCCTATAAGTTTTTATATAAGACATTCAGGACGTTGTGGAAAATAATGGTGCCCTCCCCCTGACCAACAAGAGAGGTTGAGGGGGCACAGTGAGTGAATGTATGGGCAGTGGTTGGTCCCCGGCAGTGCCAAGAATGCGAACTGGTATGCTGAGTGGGCCCTCCATCACCTTGTGACTGATTGATCAAGAGTGAGGCTGCATGAGTGAATGGAGGGACCCTGTTGTCAATCAGTGTTTTCGGGAATCCAGGAGTGGAGGCTAATGGATTCAGAGACTCTGGGGTGTTGTAGGGTGGGGCAGGCTATTAAGGTGGTGATGGGCAGGGGACAATATGGTGGGAGCTGGAGAGCGGGTCACCTTTGAGGAAGACACGTCCGGTGTTTATTACCAGTGGCATGTTCCGGCCCTCGGTGCACAAACCCAGGCCCTGGACAGTGGACTCATGGTTGCCCTGACTTTCGGCTGATGCTTTGTAACACCAGGTCAATTAACAACAAGGCCCCCCTCATTTGATCATGGAGGAGGAGGCAGACCTGGCGTGCATTACCGAAACCTGGCTGGGCATGGAAGGAGGGGTTCCTCTTTTGGAGATCTGCCCAGCTGGGTTCCGAGTTTGGCATCAGCTGAGACCTCAGGGCAGGGGAGAAGGGATGGCTGTTGTCATCTGGGAATCCCTAGAAGCCGTCAGGGGCCCAGCTCCACAAGTGGCCGGATGTGAGTTCCTGTTTTTCAAGTTAGGTTCCCGAGAGCAGTTAGGAGTGTTGCTATTGTACCAGCCTCCCTGCTGCGTGGCAACCTCCCTGCCTGAACTGCTAGAGGCTGTCTCGGGGTTGGCAGAAGAGTTCCCCAGGCTTATGGTCTTGGGGGACTTCAATCTGCCTTCCCTGGGGCGTGCCTCAAAAGCGGCTTGGGAGTTCATGGCCACTGTGGCAGCCATGGGCCTGTTTCAAATTATTTCGGGCCCGACTCGAGACAGTGGCCTCACTCTGGATCTAGTTTTCTTGTCGGAGCAGTGGCAACGTGATCTGAGGGGACAACTACATCTTTTCCCTTTGTCATGGTCAGATCATGCCCTGGTGACTTTGAGATTCTCTTATGCCGCCCCCCTCTGCAGAAATGCAGGACCCATTCAATTGGTCCACCCCCGGTGACTGATGGACCCGGTAGGCTTTCAGAGGGAGTTGGGGGTTATACCCGAGAACCTGCTACACAGTCCAGTGGAGGCCCTGGCTGTCACTTGGAACAGGGAGGCAGCTGGAGCCTTGGACAGGATCACGCCTGTGTGGCCTCTCTTGTCCATTCGAACCTGGCACTCCCCATGGTTTATGGAGGAGCTGAGGGTTCTGAAGAGGGTTAAGAGATGCCTAGAGTGCTGCTGGAGGAAGACAAAGACTGAATTTGAACACAAGCTAGAGCTGCGATTAAGGCCTACCTTGTGGCAGTAAGAGTGGTGAAATGGCAATATTTCTCCGCTATTATTGCATCCACGGAATGACACCTGGTGGCCCTGTTTAAGATCACTCAATCCCTTTTGGGGAGAGGGGATTCAGAACTCCATCTCTAGGGCCATGCTGAGGAATTTGCTGGGCACCTGCAGGATAAAATCGCTCGGATCCATTCCAAGTTGGACTCTGAGCGTGAGACAGAGTCTGAGGAGATACCCAGGAAACATACTTACTGTGTTATCTGGGAACAGTTTGATCCTGTTGAACCCGAGGAAGTGGACAGGATCCTTCGGTCTGTAAATGCCACCACTTACCAATTAGACCCATGCCCCTCCTGGCTGGTGAAAGCAGCTTGGGAGGTTACATGTGACTGGGTCCAAGCGGTGATGAATTCATCCTTGAGAGAGGGGGTGTTCCCAGTAGTTTTCAAGGAAGCGCTGGTGCACCCCCTCCTCAAGAAACCATTGCTGGACCCTACTGTACTGGACAATTTTCATCCAGTCTCCCACCTCCCCTTCTTGGGGAAGGTGGTTGAGAAAGTGATGGCACTGAAGCTCCAGAGGGTCCTGGATGAAACAGATTATCTGGACTCCTTTCAGTCAGCTTTCAGACCCGGTTATGGGATGGAAATGGCATTGGTTAGACTTATGGATGATTTGTGGCGGGAGTGGGATGGAGGCAGTATATCCATCCTCAGTCTCCTTGACCTCTCAGCGGCTTGTGATACCATCGACCATGGTATCCTTCTGGACCAACTTAGGGAGTTGGGAATGGGAGTCATGGTTCTGTGCTGGTTCACCTCCTTCCTCCAGGGTTGGTCTCAGTCGGTGTTGATAGGGAGTGAGAGATCCGGCCTGAGGCCCCTTCTTTGTGGGGTGCCGCAGGGCTTGGTACTCTCTCCGCTCCTTTTTAACATCTACATGAAACCACTGGGTGAGATCATCTGTCACTACGGGGTGAGGTATCATCAATATGCTGATGATACTCAATTATACATCTCCATCCCTGGTGAAGTAAGTGATGCCGTGACCACCCTTTCTGAGTGCCTGGGGGCTGTGGGGGCCTGGATGGGGGACAACAGGTTGCGGCTGAACCTGGGGAAGATGGAGTGGCTGTGGATTAATGGCTCCTCGATTTCTGGAAAATTGTCATCTTTAGTTCTGGATGGGGTTGCACTGCCCCAGACAGACCTGGTGCGTAACTTGGGGGCCCTCCTGGACTCACGACTCCTGCTTGAAGAGCAGGTGGCAGTCGTGGCCAGGAGGGCCTTTGCGCAACTTCGTGTTGTGCGCCAGTTACGCCCCTTCCTGGAGCAAGAGGCCCTTCGAACGGTCACTCATGCCCTGGTTATCTCCCATATAGACAACTGCAATGCACTGTACATGGGGCTGCCCTCAAAGATTATCCAGAAGCTGCAGCTGGCGCAAAATGCAGCCACGCGAGTGATCTTAGGTGCTTCAAGATCAGCACATGTTACTCCTTTGCTCCGCAAGCTGCATTGGTTGCCAGTATGCTTCCAGGTCCAGTTCAAGGTGTTGGTTATCACCTTTAAAGCCCTATATGGCACGGGTCCAGGTTACCTAAGGGACCGTCTCCTCCCCATCACATCAACCCATCCCACCTGGTCACGCAGAGGGGGCATGCTACGGACCCCGTCTGCAAGGGAATTCCATCTGGTGGGGTCCAGGAGATGGGCCTTCTCTGCAGCAGCTCCCGCCCTTTGGAATATTCTTCCCCCCGGAAGTGAGGCTGGCCCCCTCTCTCCTGGACTTTAGAAAACAATTAAAGACCTGGTTTTGTTATCATGCCTGGGGTGGGAGGGAGAATAGTCACCTCCGGGGATGGTTAGTTCCTTAGAGTGGCCCTGTTCTGCTTGCGGGTCATAGAGAACTTTAGCTATTGGGTTTTTATCATATTTATATTTATTTGGTATTATATTTATTCTGTAGTTTTATGGGGTTTTTAATCTATGTTTTATTGTAAACCACCCAGTGTCCCTTTCCAGTGAGATGGGTGGTGATAAATTCAATAGATAGATAGATGGATGGATGGATGAAAATCCATATAATCTTCTGGACTTTGTAACCTGGAACCTGACATAGTATCTACTCTATTACCAGTGGAAAGAGAAGAAAGTTCTTGGCCTCTGCTTCTCTAGTGTATTTCCTTAGCCTGGTAGCCAGTGCTGTGAGCCTTTGTTTAGCAGTCTCTAGGGCTTCAGATGGAGTCAGGCCCTTGTATTTTTTCAGTAGCCGAGTCTTATCCTTAATCTCCACACCCTTCTGTAGTTCCACCAGCTGACTAACTTCTCTCCAAGTTGCCTTGATCTTAGCCTCCAGCCTCATTTGCCAGGGGGGTATGTAATGCTGTTCTTGATCATGTAGTCAAGCATCTCCAGGATTACAGCAGCTGTAGCGTATAGTAGTTCATTGGTTTGAGTTATGGTGGTAGTAGGGATTGTTGTGAGGGCTCTGTTGGCATCTTCTAGCATACAATCTGATGGCACTTCTCCACTGAGCAAAGTATACTATACTGTACTGTACTGTACTGTACTGTACTATACTATACTATACTATACTATACTATACTATACTATACTATACTATACTATACTATATATATAGTAAAGGTAAAGGTTTCCCTTGACATTAAGTCCAGTCGTGTCTGACTCTAGGGGGTGGTGCTCATCTCCGTTCCAAGCCGAAGAGCCGGCGTTTGTCCGTAGACACTTCCGTGGTCATGTGGCCGGCATGACTAAATGGACGCCGTTACCTGCCCACCGAAGCGGTACCTATTAATCTACTCACATTTGCATGTTTTCAAACTGCTAGGTTGGCAGGAGCTGGGACTAGCAACGGGAGCTCACCCCGTCACGCGGATTTGAACCGCCGACCTTCCTATCAGCAAGCTCAGCAGCTCAGCGGTTTAACCCTTTTATGTACTACAGACCAGTATGCATCATGATTTGATTTGATGATATAATACTGCAGCTTTAAATTCTTCACATATAATTAAAGTAAATATATGGAGATACATGCAGTATAACTAAAACAAGTATAGGGATTTAAACAAGTCTTATAGAGATGATTACAGTGAATCTGAGAGCTATCTTTTACGTTTGGGGATTGAATAGAATGTTTTATCGCAGAGTTAACATTTCTGTGAAGCTTGCAAATTGCAAAGAATGCTCACATGTTTCACAAGGTTTGAAACAAAAACTTGCGCTTCTGTTCTTCCAATTGGAGTCTAATAATGTCCTTATATTATTAAATGAAGAGCAACAAATTATGTTAAAGGATTTTATATTGCAAGTTAGGATCACATACTGTGCTTGAGAAAGCACATGCAAGTTTTGAAACATTATCCTAGTGTTCTTTGTACCTACAACTCAACTGTGCTATCAATAATAAAAGTGTGCTGTAAAATATACCATTACTTAAGAGAAAAAACTACTGTAAATGGATGACTCTACATGAACCAAAATGGAAACATTTAAATGGAAATCTGGCTGGTATTATAACACTCCTCCTTTTCTTTTTTAAAAAAGCTTATCTATTGTCATCAAATGCATATAATAAAACAACGTACCTTTTAAAAAGTATTTTTATGGGTTGTTCTTTGAGTTAATTAAGATTCTGCAGATTTGTAATGATTATAAACATAAATGCTGTGACAGTAATTCTCCTTGACAATACTTATTTGAACAATACAAACCAAGAAAATACTACCATGTCTTACAATTATATGCATCTGTCACTTTTTAAGGCATTTTACAGACTTGCTATATGTGTCATCAAAAAGGAATAAATAAAACATCATTAAGCCACTGAGGCGCCCACCAAATAATGGGAAAGTATATTAAAATATAGCCATAGATATAGACTGTCCTTGGGTGAATAGGCAAGTACCAGCTCCAATTTCTTCTTTTGGTTGGCTGTACCATTCTTTAATCTCTTCTTTACTCTTTGGTTCAGAGCTATTAGACACGTTGGCCCTCTTGCTTTTTTCATACAGTATCTGCTAAGAATTCAGATAAGGTCTACATGAGGTAGTTTACGTTTCTCTCCACTCTCTGCCCCAGGAAGCAAAGCAATTCAGATACAGGAGGAAGCAGAGAGAGATATGGGCAATTTGCAGGCCTGCAGGGCATTAAGAATTTAAACATCTACTGACCTCCAACTATCAACCATTCTCAAGGAGGCTTACAAATAATGCAATCAAGAGATTAAAAATTATTAAAATTCTCTGTTTAAAAGTCTTTTAAAAGTATGTATTCTAGGCTTTCTTTAAGGCCAGGATTAATCTCTGTATTTTAATTGTTAATCTCTATATTTCTGAAGGAAGCACATTCCGGAACTCTGGGGCAATGACCAAGAAAGTCTGGCCCTGCCTCATTATCTATCAAATCATAACAACTACAGTCTTTGGCTGACCTTAAAATGTGGTCAGGATAATATAAAAGTGTTGTAGATAACTGGAAATAAACCAGCACTCTATATTTTATTCAGAAATAAATAAATGGAACTGTAATTATTCTGATATTTGGATATGATAATTTTGGATTATCTCAGAGCAAGCTGGCTACTATTTTCAGTATATGCTGAAGTTGATGAATTGTGTACAAAAGTAGCCCATGTGTGGTACAGTGCAGTAATGCAATGTAGCCTACAAGTTGTTATAATCTGAACCCATCACATTTAGGCCATTTTCTTCTAGAAAGAGATGCAAAATTGGTATATATGAATCAGTATTCCTGTCTCAAACTGAAGTGCAAAAGAGATGTGAATCCACAAGTACTCTCAAACTTACTTTGGGTGGAAGTGACTACAGTATATCCAGATGTGGGGGACTGTCACATCCCCAAAATTAGAATAGCTCACAGTGAAATATTGTTGTTTTGCTTGTATTCAGCTTATTCTTGCAATAGGTAGACATTTAAGACATCATGCTATTTCCTGATGAGGTAGTACCAGAGAAATAAATATATCACTAGCATATTGACACAACCCATCATTAAATCTCCTTATGATACCTCTGCATAGTTAATGTAAATCTTAAAAACCATTTGAGATTTTAAGAGCTATTACAAAGATTTCTGGGACATACACATTTTGTGCAGCTGGAATTCTTACAATTCCAGATTTATCATTTAAATGCAAGTTTTGATTCTTCATTGTGGTTGAAAAAAATTGGAGATGGGTAGCAGGTTGGTTGGCCAAAACCTGGGGAAGTCTGGGTAGGGTCTCTAATATCTGAGAACGGAGCTTTAACCGTATTTTGCCATCCCTTTAATGACAATTATTGAATGAATCTCTTGATAATCTAAAATCAGTCTTCTTTGCCTTTTTCATTACTTTTTTCTCTTTTTCTGTCTAAATTACATGAAAATCTGAGCAGAGGCATTATAAAATATCAGGGAACTCTGAGCAAACTCCTTCTAAATTGCACCCCCTCACTTTCTTTTTTAGTTGGTGTGGTGGCAGTAGAGGTACCACCTTCTTCTTCTTCGACTGCCAACATGGATTATTAAAACATTGGGCCAGGCAGCCATCTGGCACTGCAGAAAGTGCCCACCACTTCCATACAAATAATTCCATTTAAACTAATGCCCCACAAAAAATGGAGAAAAGAAGGAGGAGGGTCAAAAAAGCACCAGTGAAGTAAAGAGGCATCGTTACTAACTCAGTCTGCTTCTTCCCTTCATAAAGGCAATGGCAGCAATAGGCCTGTGAGCAAGAGATGGGAAACTTACCCTCACCATTTCTTTAAATAGGCTTTTTAGAAACTGCATACTTTTTTTAAAATAAGTTTTTAGCCTTCCTGCCTGAAGAGGAAATTTAGATGGCCTAACTTAAGAAAATATATAAATGAAAAGTTTCTCATACATCAAACAAAAGACTGTTGACCCCCCCGCCCCCCCCGGGATCTTCGTGGTTTATGTTTCAATCTCATCATATTGTTACCCTGAGCCAAAGCTGGAAATAATGATATGGAAAATAGTTTCCAGGTTTCTATTCTCCCAAGATGCTTAGTTACTACAATACATTCTTCAGAATAGTTTTAATTTAATTTTAAGATTAAATATTCCCCTCTCTATTGTATTTCTCTTCATATCTTCATTACAGAGAATGTGAAGCAACTGACTTTTAAAGAGCCAATTTAACATGGGAAAGAAGATCTATAAGTAGAGACACTCAATAGAGAATGGTTGTTTGGTCTCCTATGCTCTCTCCAACTTAAACACAACTGCTCTGGTGATAACATTAGAGAGGCATAATGGTGGTCTCCATGGGAGCAGCTCAGAGGACAGAATAAGATGCTGTGATGCTGAAATGAACTGAAGTATCTCTCAGGACAAGAAGACAAGAGCAAAAAGAGAAATGGCTAGTCCTTCTCTTTCATTCGCCTGTTCTACTTTGCCTACCATTACAGCACAAATTATCACTGGACCACAGTCCTCCAGGGAATGTTCAAAGTATTCCCCATCTGTTTTATTCTCCGCAGAGCCAGTCTGGTGTAGTGTCTAAGGCACCAGGTTAGAAACCAGGAGGCTGTGAGTTCTAGGCCTGCCTTAGGCACAAAGCCAACTGAGTGACCTTGGGCCAGTCACTCTCTCTCAGCCCTGGGAAGCAGGCAATGGCATACTGAAATTTTGTTAAGAAAACTGCAAGGACCTGTCCAGGCAGTTGCCAGGAGTCAACACACACAGGCTTGTAAGGTGTTTTGGACCGAATGATAATGGTCATTCCAAAGACAACCTGTGGCTAAGTGAGATCCTGAAACTGGGTCTCCCTACTAAACGACTAACTTTTGGAAATAAATTATAGTAGCTAGCATATGATTTGGGAACAAAACTGACAGAAAGCTCAGAAGTGATTGGAACTGGGGGGGCAGGGCTAAGAGCATTGACCTGGCTTCCATGTGCGTATGCCATATACTGCATGGTGTGTCAAGGGGCTAAGGAAAGCCTATTAGTTTAAAGCACTTAATCTTTACAAAGTCTGAGAGAGGACAGCTGGTCCTAACTGAACACGTTTTAAAAGTTGCAGTTAACAGTCCTGTCTAGTAAGTAGGACTTGGTTATTTTATTTTTCCTTATTTCAAAGCACTTAACAGGACTCTGGCATGGAGGAGAATAAAAACTGCCATATAGTTATTAATACAGATTAACATTAGAGCTCACCATATTTTCTAAAACAATTAAGTTTCAAAGATTGCCTGTACCACTCACATAAGAGAAATCTATTTGTCTGTTTCTATTTCCTTAGCCAGAAGTAATGTCAGTGACAAACAATGTAGGCTGGATTTTAAGAGGAAGTCCCAGAGGAAAAATAAAACCCTTCTGAAAACATGTTGTTTTTAAGTACAGTTAAATAATTTCTGCTTCCAAGCATGTCCAGAAACATTCTAAATTGTTCTTTTATATGGAACAACCTAATTCTGCTACAACAGCCAATATAATCCAGTTTCTGGAACTGGAAGGACAAGATATCCAGTTATAGAGAGGGCAGGCATTCCTTTTGTGGCTTAAGAGTGCTAACACTAACAAAAAAAAGAGAGATGTAATGCTAATTTCTGTACAACAGTTTTTTGCTCTTACTTTGCCTCTTCTTTTTGAAATCCATTGACTAGCTCTTTCACAGGGCAAATGCAGTGATAAAGCTGTGCATGCTTTGAAATTTATTTGGAAGGAATGTTTCAAAAACTTGCATAAGTGCAGCCCTTCCCTAAAGCAGACTGTCTTTTCAGATTTCCTTGCAAGCCTGTGAAAAGAGGCAGCTGCTTTAAAGGGTCAACCTGTTAACATAACACTTAAAGCAGCTGCAACCACTTTTAAGCCTTGATGTTAAAATCAAATAGGAAGATGAGTGTCTCTTATAGCCAACCATACCTGAGCTGCCAAACTCTGGTTGACCACTAGTGGGTAGCCAAGAAATACAGAAATTGTTTTTGCATCCCAGATAATGTGGTGGGCTAATTTCTCACACATATTCAAGTTTGAAAATTATTTCAGTGCATCTATATTTCACCTATCTCCAAGAAACTAGAGGGGATAATATATTAATTATTCATTCAATTTTTTTTCTTGGGGCAGATATTATGCTAGTAGGGGTAGCAGTCTACCGAAGATCATAACTGAACAGCCTGGCTGTCTTCTTAACTACTCTTTCTCAATTGCCTTTTCATTCTTACGAGTATTTATTCATTATTGATATATAAACTTTATATCCTGTATTTCATTTAAAAAATATCCAGTGCAGGAAATAAAAGTATTAATATATTATCATGAGTAACCTGAAATCTGATATGGGTAGAGCAAGGATAAAGAACATATCATAGAAAATGCAAAGAAGCAAGTCATGGGCTAGATACAGATTGCAAAGTAATTTTTCTTTGGCTCCTCCCACCATTTGGCAGCTGTAGCCACTATTTCATTGCAGTTTCTACATGTGAGTCTCAGCAGAGATGACTTGCTTATTCTCATGTCCAATTTCCTGTTAAGTATAAATTGAGACTGGTTAGGAAGTAGCTTTCATGTTGTGGTTTTTGCCCATAAGGAGAAAACAACTGTTGCATGATGGAAAAACCCCCATTCATTTTCATTCTTGAGTTAATATTGGAACTGCGGATACAAATGCACTTACATCATCTCAAATACATGTAGAGCAGTATCACTGAAAGTCAGTTTTTTGTAACATTAATTATTATTAGTCTTCATTGTTAGAAACACATCTGCTTTATTCAGTACTCTGTACAAACACAGCTGTGAATAGTATAAAACTTTGTAACAAAAGGAAACAAGTATTTGACTGTCTGCTGATGGTGATTCTGTCAACAGAATTACAATAAATAAGGTCTTAAGAATCTTGAACAATCCAATGTTGACTTTTTATTGTCTCAGTACATCCTTCCTGGCTTACACCTGCAAGGATACAAGGAGTGTAAACATTTTGTCTAAAAGAAAAACAATGTATTAGGTACATCTTCTGTTGGGTTTCATGTCAAGTTTTACTATTGACACTTGACATTTTGTATAAGACTTTGGTGGATAATGTGGAGATACAAGGCATATCTATGAAAATGCTGCAAAGCTATTAAGATCACACTGGCTTTATTCATCAGCATTTAACTACAACAGTGTCCAGTTCTAATACACCAGAGGGTTTATTTATTTAAGCCACAAGCAGTATAAGAGGAATGGTGGCAAGGATAAATCTAGATTGCTGCTTCTGTTCTCAGAATTAGAGTCTACCTCACAAAAGAAATGTCTATCACCCCCTAAACCAGATGTCATGCTATGTCATTTTTGCAAATAAATAAATAAATAAATACATGGCTCTCTCTAAATATTCTGGAAAACAGATATTCTGTATCTGTTCTGGCTTTGGCTTCACCCATTGCTGTATTCCCCAAGAGCTTATGGGGAAATTAATCCTTGGAATAAAAAGGGAGAATATGGGGGAGAATGCAGAGCAAGCTAGTCACTAAGACAGACCCAGCTCCTGTGTTTTTCTGTCGGGTTTTCAGCCGCACCATTAAAACCTGTAAAAATCTGGAATTAAGTGTAAAACTATAACAGCTTCAATGATTATGCTAATGTTCCTTAGAAAATTAATGTGACAGGTGATATATCATTAACAACAAAATAAAATAAAAATAATTTCAAGCCTAGCTCTGTTCAGTAGAGCTTCAGAACAGATAGTAGAATGCTATAGTTCAAAATGAAATTAGATCCCCACCCCTAAATATTGTGATTCTTCCATATCAGTAGTGTATAAAGTGTCCTTCTTATACAAATAGCCAGATAGTTTGCAACCAAACAAACTGCACTTGCCCCAAATCCAGACTAAACTAGAGTCACTGGAAAAGAAAGACACTGAAGATACCTGAAATGAGTCATCCATTCAAAGAGGCACAGAGGGAACAATTGAAGAGATGAAAATCAATGATTAACAAAAATGGAGCTCTCCGATCTTGACATTTGGACTACCAACTGCAAATGTACTTTCAAAGCCCATTCTTCAGGAGAGATACTGCTGGGAACTAATTAAGTTTGACCTATGCCAACATCTCCCAGTTATGGAATGATGTTCAGAATTTTCAATAGAAATATGGGAGAAAAAGTAAAGAAGTGAAAAACTTCCAACAAATTGGAGAGGTTAATGCATCTTTGATCTGGTGCCAGAGATCAGTTAGATAAAGTAGAATTTTGGATCACTGTTTTATTTCTCCAACATTTGTTTGTTTATTTGGTGTTCTTTCTATTATATTTTTTATTAAGGAGGATTTTTCTCAAATATATATTTGAAGTTACCATATATATTTGTTATCAATACATTTGCAGTTACCAAATATATTTGCAGTTCACATGAACCAGAGATTTTTTTAAAAAAAATCTATATTTGAGAATATGACTGATGCTGATACATTCTAACATCAAGACACTCCTTGATTAAATGTAATCTTTTAAACAACCACATATAGTGTTGAAGATAGTTGAGATTAAGGGGCAATCCTGTAATGGCATACTTTCGAATAAGTCCCACTGGCTTCAACAAGTATATAAACACAATAGGTAAAATTTGAATATAAATCCCATTAAGATCAACAGGACTGAGGTTAGTCTGAGCCAACCTAGATTTGACATGGGAGCCATATAAGCAATCTTCCCAGTTTTTTTTTTCAAATAAAAAGGCAGCCTGGTGGGGGGTGTGGATTTGACAGGTGCGAAGGAGGAGTAGCTTAATTCTTTCTTTGGGAGCAAACAGCCAGCGCTAGCACATTCCTTTCAATGTGTCTAGAAGAAGAAGAAACTTTATTTTGGTCATTGACCAATAAAATGCATTCTATAAAACAAGCAAAGTTATCCCGTAGTGTCAGTAACTGTTAACAACCATTTGCAGGCAAAGTTTAAATACAATGTAGCAGAATTTTGCTGCTTTCAAAGAAATACATTTATCTTGGTTGTTTAACAGAGTGCCCGGGAATTTAAATAAAAGGGGGGTAATCAGCTGGTGGCGAAGGTCCCTATACATGGGCCATGGTTTCTATGGCACCCATGTTACAGGTGCAAAAATAGGTTTCATATGAGATTTTCCTATATTTCCCTTCTAAAACAGCTGTGGGGAGGGTATTAAATTGCCTGATTTAGTGATAGGGCTCTCCTAAATTTGGGGACTGTAATGTAATATAAATATGGAGCTGGTTTGGACAGTAAGATGTGGTTATTGACAAACATATTACAAGAAAAAGCAGCAATTTCTATTTGGCCTTCTGTGTCTAAGATCCTTTGCCTTAGTACTGATCTAGCTCTTTCTGACTGTAAGGCTAAGATGGCATCACTGGAGAAACCATAGAGGCTCAGTCTCTTTTGGATAGCTATTTCCCAGGAAGATTTAAAATTATCTGCCAATATTAGATGGGTCCTTTCAATTGTATTCCCCATTGTGTGCTTGCTTACTCTCTTGTAATCCCTTCCTCTCCAATGAATGTAAATACAAACATTAGTTTTCTTCTTGCTAATTATCCCAGCCCTGGGGTGAGCATTCCAAAGGGCGGGGGAGTGGAAAAAACGGGCTATAAGATTTGCCCTTTTACCCGGCTTCCTCTTGAGTTGAGTTCTAGAAACCTTCCCTTTCATTTGGGCTCACCGGGCTGTTTGGGTTCATATCCTTCTGACTCTGTAAAGCAAAGGAAAGCTGAAGTAAAAATCATAAGCACAGTTGCAGTCATGTGATTTTCACTTGGTGACCACTTCACTTAACAACCAAGTTGCTGTTCCCAGTTGCAATCACTAAACGAGGACTACCTGTACATCCATAGTATATGAAGTGTACCTCCTAGCTGGTGGAATGCAAGCAACAGCTGTTGGTTGTGAGGTACTTTTGGATTAGAAATCCAAGCTTGCATGGAAAAGTGTGAAATGTGCCTGAGATAAAACTAAATTTTGTTTCTGCCAAAATGTGCCAAAATTGACAGTTATTACACTGTTGGCAAGGAATGCTACATGTGGCATGGTTATGAATAAGGTTGGGAACCTATTCTACTCTTTTTTTATCTTACCAAAAAGTGTTATCTTAGTGTTATCTTACCAAGTATAATCTCAGTAGGCCAAGCCATGAGAGATGGAAGAGGACCATCTGGTTACAACCATGGTCTATGAAAGACTGTGACTTTGAATGTAAAAGGAATATATGGTGACCCACATTAAAAGTAGTGAATGGAATGAAAGTGGTAAAATATCTATTTCATAAAAAAATAGAATATATTTGAAGCTAAAAGAAAGGGATCTGAAGAAATGTGGTATGATTTTGTGGAGTGTCTTCTCTGTTCTGGTGAAAATTTTAACCCAAGTTATATTCATATGTGTGTGGTTTTGTATATGTGTGTTTTTCTAATAGAAACTGAGATAATTTATTTAGAGTTTTTTGAAGTCTTACAACATCTTGACTCCTCAATGAATTGCTGCCAGAATATTAAATCTAGATTTAGGGCATTGCCCAAGGATGGCTTCAGATCCACAAGGAAAATTTATGTTTGCTCAAACCCTTGATCTTAATTAGACATGATGTAAGCTCTACTCACATTGAAAGGGGTAAGACTGAATTCATGCTTCTTCCTTTAACTGTATTTTATTGCATAATCCCTCTGGACTAGATTAAAATAATTGGGTTCATACAATGCACTAAGCCAAAATCAAATAAACCATGTTATAGCTTAGCATTATATATGAACTTGCTCTAACTATGGCTAATTCAGGATCAAACTGACAGGCTTCACCAGTCTCAAAACACAGCAAATTCTAATGTAGAATTTTCATTACCACTTCTATTGAAATGAATTCCATTTTCATTTTTAGTTGGTCTGATTTCCAGCCTGTATTAGTCATATTTAAAGTAGACTCATTGAGGTCCCAGTGATTTTGGTGGCTCTACTCTAATTAAATTTAGATTCCAACCACTCATTCAACAACTGTTTGAAGTTACAATGGTGCTGAAAAAATAACTTAAGGGGCCATTTATGCCCATTTACCACCTTTGCAGTGTCCCTCAGCCAGGTGATCACCATTACAGTCAGTACATGTCCTGTGCCTGACCTATGTTTTTTTCTTTCTTTCCCCCTTGCAGAGCAGAGAGATTGGAGAGAAAGGGATTGCAAGAGAGTAAGCTGTTTGCTCTTCTACACATTGAAAACAATGTGATCATGGCAGCCTACAGTACTATCTTGAAATCCCTTCTCCAATATTTCCACTCTGTGAGGTAGGGGAATGAGTAGAGAGATTAGAGAGGGATTTCAAGAGAGCAAGCTGTTTGTTCTTCTACACATCGAAAGCAATGTGATCACACCAGGAGTGGGAAAGGGTCAGGCAAAGGAGAGATTACTTACAGAAATCACTTGCTTTTTTTCTCCCCCCACTCACAGAGCAGAGAGGTGGGAGAGGAAGAGATTTCAAGAGAATACTGTAAGTTGTTTGCATAGCACACCTTCAGTTCCCAGTCCCATTACAGCATACTGACTGTAATGAAGATCATGTGACTGAGGGACGCTGTGAAGGTGGGAAACTGACTAGTCTTGTCTCTTTCAAGCCAGAAAGCACAGTTGCAGTCATGTGATTTCCCACTTAGTGACTACTTTGCTTAGCAATAGAGTTGCCAATCCCAATTAGGGTTGTTAAGCGAGGACTATGTGTAAAAAGGCTCCTGCAACTTACATTTTAGAAGCAAACTCTTTGTTGTTATCTCTTGTTGAACTAGCTGTATGTTAAACTAGAATGAAGGAGGAAAAGAATTATTAGCAGTGTTTTTAGAATGTATTTGTTCCACTTATTTTCATATTATTTCCTTTTCAGGTATTACAACAACTTTATTCTATGTACCGAACACAAGGCTTTAACAGCAAAGTGCTTTTGGCCTAACCCATTGGCTGAAGGCTTCATCACTGGAATCCACAGACAATTCTTTACAAACTGTACTTCAGATAAAGTGCATTGGGAAGATCCTCCAGATAAAATTCTGGTTCCTCTGATTTTCGTACCAATTCTTCTGACGATTGCCATGGTTGGTATAGTGGTATGGTGCAGCAAAAGAAGTGACATTTTGGTGTAACTTGGCATTCATCACCATGCTGTTCTTTCTTTTACTGAGAATGGCTGACAGAAATATGTATATCAATATGTATACCCATACATATAGAGTCAACTTTGACAAGCAATAAAGGGCAACATTTTTCTGTAGCCACATATACCTACTTGTACTTCTCCAGCAGTACAAACATTGTTCTGATAAAGGACATAATGGTGGATGACCACAGTTCTGTAATGGCAAGAATTGAAACCAATATGTAAATGTGCTATCTACAATGGAAGTTTGGGGCTTTTAAACTCAAGAATGAATCTCAGCTGTTCAACTCTTTTTTTTTTTTTAAACATGATACTATATGTGGACTGCAGATCTGAAATGTATACACATGTATGCTGATCATATTTACTGTAGGGGCTGTTTTGGAATTAACTGTGAAAATTAGGGGTATTTAAGTATGAACTTTGTGACTTAAGCAGACCATCCTTGCCAAAGATATATAACATGCATACACATGTGCAGCAAAAGAAAATTAAACACTGTGAGTAACTGTTGATGAGAGAATTGTAATGATTATGTTGGCTTTTCTACATATAAGTAAACAAGAAAAATGTCCTTGAAAGGTCACATCTTGAAGCTGAAAGCATCTACAGAATGATCTCCTGAAAGGATATGGTTTTCTTTTGCAAAGCTGCAAAGAGAATGAAAGGAAATTAGTCAACCAGAAATTTATTAAAGTGTCAAGGGAACTTTCTTTCTGTGCTTTTAAATTGGTTAATTTTTGGACGATTTTCCTTCTTTCTTCCATAGACATTTTTTTTGCTTCTGAAGTGCTTTAAATGGACAGATTTCATAGAAAGAAAATATAGCAACCCTGTTAATACTGATGCACTTCAAATTTTGCATACTGAGAGATAGTTTTTTATGTTAAATGTTTTGAAGTGAGCATTCCACACAGACTTGCACATGTAGGAGAATAATTCAACTTCCTTTAGCAAATATCTTATGCTTTTTGAGAAGCTGAACCTAGAGTTTAACGACACAGGCAAAACAATTTCTGTTCCTATAGAAAACCTCAGATTTGCTAATTGGAGGTGTTCTGTAACAGAAATATGCCATTCTCAGTGCTAAGATCTTCGATCATAAACATTTTGCTTTCATACCCCACACAATTAAATAGGACTAGAACAGCTTACCAACTGTCTGCTGTTCATGCAAACAAACCAAAAAAAACTTTTATTGGGATCAATGATTTCAATCAGGTGCTGTTGATATACCATCTGATTGATACTATAGATGACATCAATATGTATCTTGCTCTGCTATTAATGTGAACATGCTTTCCTATCTCATTAGGGGACTGCTTGAATAAAGAGAAATAAATTGAGGCAGAGAACCTAATTAAACTATTTCATCTTATCTAAAGGATCCAAGAAAACTAGAACCACATTGTAATTCATTTCTTATACATGCTAATGTAGAACCAAATGTTATGGTTCTATGAGTGGCATAAAAAATAAGGATGTATAGGATGTACATTTATCAGTTGTGATATGCACTGTATATATTACTAAAATCACATTATCTCAATTACTTTGTTAAAATGTTGAAAACCTGAACAAACCTATATTGTGCTATAAATATTGTATTGTTATAATGCAGCTTTACATATTTCAAAAATCAAGTGAATGTATTTGTAAAACTAATCCTTCATAAAGCATTTATTTAAATTATAAAAATTAGCTGTTACTAAAGAAAGCAACAGACAACAATTACAAAGTCTTTAAAAGGGTATCTGATGGATCAATAGATAATAAAACTTTCAGTGACCATCAAATATGATATTTCTGGCAATAAGGCATTGTGATTCTGATCAACAAATGTAGGAGGCCATATCTTCCCCACAAACATTGGTCAATTATTATGAAGAACAGAACTAAGATCAGTTAGGCTTTTGGTCTGATTCTGCAGCATTCTTACGTTCTTAATGCATGTAAAAATGGCACCATGCTTTTAATTATTTTGCACTGTTTGTTCGGTGACTTCTGAAATTAGCAAACAATTGAACTAGAGCCAAACAGCTTCCCTATCTTGGGGTATATGTTGAGTGATAATATTTTAAGAAGGAAAATAGGAAGCTTAAGTGCATTATACTTCCTCTTCCCATGCTTATTTGTGCTTCCTGAAAGGAGAAGTGAACATTCAGATTTGGGAAATCCAATCAGTTGCATGGAGAGGGAGCACTGCTAATTCACATTTTTTTCCTCTTTGTTCTGAAGATTTCAAGTCATTCTAAATCCATGCAGAATTAAACAGGTAGCAAAGCAGTTTAGGATTAATTTCATAGCTTTATATGTTTGTCTTGTTGCAAATCCATCTAATGTGAATTAAGGGATGAAATGATAATAATGCTAGGCAAGTAATGACTATATAGTCTTATTTTCTTAGTCCAAACCATACAGAACATGAGGAAGGAAGGAAAATGGGAATGAAAACTGAGATATGAAATTCTGGCACATAATTTTTAACATGTGGAAAAATGCCAAGTAAGAATAGTTGAACTGGCATTAAGCATTACGTTATCCAAATCCCATCTGGTTTGTTTAGTATGGCTTGTGAACTAGTTGCTCTGGCTCAGTCTAAGGGACAAATCAGACTCCCTGGTTACTTTGAATGGTAAACTATGGATGGAGCTGTCCATAGTATGTTAGTCATACTCTCTCATTTGTTGGAGGAGCCAGTTGATATGTGGGAAGCTAAGTCAGCCTTCAGGAATATTAAAACTATATTAAAACTGTAATACAACAATATAGTAAAATCTGCTTCTCCAACAAATGCTTTCATTTGTATGGTGATTCATACTGTTCTCAGTGGAAATGATGACATAGGCAACATAAACAAATACCTAGTTGTGGAAATGATTTTTGTTGTTTTTGTTGAGCGTCCAGCTTGCTGGGGAAGGTGACAGCTGGGGAAGGCAATGGCAAACCACCCCACTCTATAGTCTGCCAAGAAAACGTTGCAAAAGTGGCATCCCCCCAAAGGGCCAGACATGACTCGGTGCTTGCACAGGGGACCTTTCACCTTTCACCGTTTTTTTGTTCAGTTTACAAGATATTTAAGAAATACTCTTCTGAATCACCCAAGAGTTAAAATAAACAGAGATTAGACTAAGTGACTTTAAAGGACTACAGTCATTTTGGATTCTTGTCACATTAAACCATACTTTGACTTAGCATCAAACATATAATTGGCTTCTTCCACAAGTGTGACTTTCAGACTATGGCTCTGATTTGCTCCTCCAAATAAGGCAGAGCCCTGAGTTCACATGACTTACTCAATGAACCAGTTGGGGCTTTGGATAACCTAGACTCTGAAATACTAGGTATATAATAAAATAAAGTGCCTTCACAAGGCCAGTAGGCCATGAGGTGGTGGTGTTATTTTTTGGCCTAGAATGAACAGCTGATGATTGATTTATATATGGTGAGGGAAGAAAAGGCATAAAGAGAACCAGTTTGGTCTAGTGGTTAAGGCAATGGGCTAGAAACTGGGAGACTAAGAGTTCTAGTCCTTCCTTAGGCATGAAAAACCAGCTGTGTGACCTTGGGCCAGTCAGTCTCTCTCAGCCCAACTCACCTCACAGGGTGGTTGTTGTGGGGAAAATAGGAAGAAGAAGGAGCATTTGGTATGTTCGCCGACTTCAGTTATTTATAAAATAATAAGGACAGGATAGAAAATAAATAAATAAATTATAGTGAATTGATACATGATAATATACCATAGATCCCTTTCAGAAAGAATTACTGAGTGCAAGTGATGGACAATGCCTTTCATTTTTCTGGCTATTCTGTAACAGCATACCTTAACAATTAAATTCTTTAGAGATCTTAAGTAGAGCCGCAACTAAGTATAAAGCTATACCTGCAGCATTACAGATATGCCAACTCCCAATGTAGTCCTCATGAAGTCAACTGTGTCGCAACAATATATGATGAAGAAATTGTTTCTACCCTATTAGTTTGGCTTCAACATTGAAAAGATAGTGCTCTCCTTAAAGTTGTGGTGACTTCATTGGGTTCAAAAGAATGGGACTTGGAGCAAAATGTTGCAATGGGGAATATACTTGTTTTTTGTTCAAACCAGCAATATGTTCTTACTGAATGATCAGTTCTAATTTTCTCACACCAATGTGGAGCAATTTGTAGCTACTGGGCATGCTCAAGCCTCCTGGGACTCTTTTCAGAGTTTCCCCATATGCCCTCTGATAGCCTCTTTTTCCTTTGTGGGTCAATTTTGTAAATGATCCTGTCAATGCCACTAGCTGATACCTGCTTTCTGCATCTTGATTTCCATGAAGAAAGCGGTTTGGGTTATTTGATGGAAGACTAAAAGAAATCTTAGGGAACAGAGCACAGTGACAGTATTTTAAATGAAGGAGTTTTGAGGTGCCCAAAGGAGAAACATTCTGGAGACAGTAAGCTCAATCTCACTGAGTCCTCATACATGAAAACATAAATGTACTAACTAGTGTGGGAGTCACTCCTATAAGGATTACATAAACCCTGCTTTGGAAATGTTTGTATAAATAAACTATATATGCATTGCTGCTATGGGAAGAAATGCTTTATATATACTTTTTTATACATTGTCCAGAAAACTCTTCACATGGAAGCATAGAATCCATATTAAAGTAGGTCCCACAATAGTGCCCAATGACTTGGGTTGTGTGACCATTTTCTCAAATATTCTAATGTTTTCACAGATTACCTTACAATCAAATCACCACCACCACCACCACCATCATCATCCTGATCATCATGTCACTCAATACCCATGGCAGTAGTTTCTTGTGCAAAAAATGTGAAATGATTAAGATTGCTGGTTCACACCACAGGGAATCATTTCTACTGGTTGCATGAGAAAAGAACCAGTTCCAAAATGTGCACACACCTATTCATAATATGGTAAAACGCTTTCAGGATATAGCTGTGGACAGAAACTATTGTTCCAGGACTCTTGAAAAGCCTCCTGGGTGGCAACATAAAAGGCCTGACTTTACTCAGTCTTTGTAGAAGCAGTACAGTGGAAGCTAAGTGTGCTGTTCTCTGACACTAGGGTGATGGATAGGCATCGATTTACGTACAGCTATTGACGTCAATGACAGAAACCGCATTAGTGGAGAAATCCTGTTTCAGCTACAGGATGAAATTGTGTTTAGGCCATAAGAAAGTGGAAATACCTTTAAGCAAGATAATTGTTTTTGGGTATGTTCTTCAGACACTAGGAACCTGTACAACCACACAGGATTTTAAACAACCATAATAGACCAATAGATATGGTTTTTAGCAGGAAATTCAGATTTGATAATCTTACAAGGCAAACAATACTTACATTCTTGCAGATAAAGCCGGCTGGGTGACCTTGGGCCAGTCACTCTCTCTCAGCCCAACTCACCTCACAGGGTGGTTGTTGTGGGGAAAATAGGAGGAGGAAGGAGAATTAGTTAAGTTCGCCACCTTGAGTTATTTATAAAAATAATAAAGGTGGGATAAAAATAAAATAAATAAATAAATATACAGATAAAGTTTTAAGGAAAGGACATATACTGTAGGTTGTGTCAAATATTTGATTACTTTTACTGATAATTTTTAAAAATAAGTTCAGCAAGAAATCAGAAATGAATTTTGCCACAGCATTAGTGCTTTTCACAATAATGAAGGTATATGAAAAATGCTTATGATAAATAAGGAAATGAGTTGGCTTTTGAAACTGCTAGTGAAACCAAGTAGTTTCTGAGCAGCTCAATAATAATCATTATCAAATATAAATACTTGTCAATTATCTATTATTTATCATAATATGCACTGCTTTAAAAGTTAAATAAGAATTAGAATGATGCCTAGGACAGCAATTCACATTCTGTAGCATGAAAAGCTAAATTATTTAATCAGTGAACTAGCAGGCTAAGCAATCAGTATTACCATATTCTCTATTAGGTTTGTAGAAGTCTTTTTAGAAAAGTAACATCTATTACATTTACAGCGTTTATTGTAACATGCAGTGCTTTTATTCCTCCATCTGTATAAACCAATTTATTTTATTTTAATTGTTTTCAAACTACCACTTGGCAAATTAACAGTGCCTTGCTAGTGTTTAATGATACAGTGCATATTCTGTGAAGCTGGATATTCTCTTTTTTATAGTAATTTTATTAAAAATTACAATTACAATTATAAAAACTAATACCAACTAAAAGAAAAAAAGAAAAAAATAGAAAGTGCAGAAAAGAAAAAAGAAAAATGGAAAAGAAAAAATAAGGATATAGTAAATAAAAGGAAAATAAATATATAAAGAAATGAGTTCCCCCTTCATCACAATAAGTATAAACAATTTTAGTAACTTACCACCTTCTCTTAAAATACAACAAATGATCTCTTCTTCCCATAACCCATCTCTTATGTAGAAACAAATCCTTAAAGCCTGATCATTACATTCCTGATCAGCAAAGTCCATTAAGGGTTATCAGAGAGAACAACTTATCTATTTTAATCTTGACCAAATAAAGCAACTTTATATTCCTTCCTTTTACTTTTAACAATCTTGATCTTTAGTCCCTTCAAATAATGTCCTACAACTTTATTTCTTTTCATTTTTTCTTTGTCCCTTCTCACAAAATTCTTCAAAGCTTTAACAAGCCTCTTTTGTAAATCCAATAGAGGAAAATTATCCAGGTAAGTTTGTTATTTGTATATCCCTTTTAATTATTAAGACATCAGCTGGTTTCTTTGTATATCCATTGTCCAACTTTTTCCATATCATTCTTGTAGCCTGTCATTTTTAAATCCACTTTCAGATCAGTCTCAGTCTTGTCCAGTAAAACTTGTTCCTCTTCTGTAACATCTTTTAAACACAATCTGTCTATAGAGGCAGACACTCTTAAAATTAACTTCTGGGTCCATTGTTCAAAACTATACTTCAATATGCCAGTGTTAAAATATTTTGCTCCATTCTGTATTAGTAAGTCAAATTTAAGCGTTCTTCTCCTTTAATTGTAATCTTTCATTCCTTCTAGTTCCCTCTAGTGTCCAACCTTCAAAGTCCCATCCTACCATGTTTTTTTTAAAAGAATTCAAAACAAAAGCATTTTCCCATGGGAAGGATTCTTATAATTAAATTCAAAATTTTATTTCAAATCCATTTGGACCCTTAGTCCATTTGTAACTTTCCAAAATCAAAGTTCTAATCACCCTTTTGTTGTTTATTCTAAAATAATTTTTTAGAGTCCTTAAACTTGTATTTAAAACTTCTTTTTTTAAGAATTGAAGGAAACTCACCTAGTGCTGTAAAAAACGTGTTGATCCAAAGTTCCTAATAGCTGAAAAGCAGTTAACAAGCAATTTCCAAAGGTGGTTAGAAAAGGAAGTATGCGAACCCTGTGTCCTTTGGAAGGCACAGATTTTGGGTTGAGCAAGATTCCCTTGTCTCCCACAGCTCTAAACCCATTGAAGACCGTGTCTTGTAGTCTTCTTGCAACTGTAAGGAGCACTTGTGGGCAATTTCAAGGCCTCTCCCTGTCTGGAGAGGAATTATGAAGAGCAGGTCCACTTGCTGGCTCTTCACTCCGCCATGGTCATTGGCTCCACTTTTAGTGGGGCTGCTTCAATTTGCTATTTCTTCCCCAGAAGCCTGAAGTTGGATATTCTCAAGATCAATAATCCAAGAGAGAGAGCGAAGCTGTTCTCCCACAATCTTCCTGTTAGGCTGGAGGTAGATAATTTGTCAAATGAATCAGAGGAGTTATATAGTAGAGATGAGCCAAATTTTTTCAGAAAAGTGGTTCTTGGCACAAGTGCCATTGCTATCACTTGCAGGATCAAGAGGAGAAGCAGAAGAGAAAAAGAGAAAGAAACTGTGCTCTCACCACCAATGGTAAATCCCACATTCAATAAATTATTGTAAAATTCTTCTTTGGCAACATGCTCTCTTCCATTTTCCCCCCTTCTATTTTAGAGGGAAGAATTTTGAGAGGCCATTGGCACACTGTACTAGAGAAAGGCAGCATTAGCTGTTTCATGTCATGATTGGCTTGGATTCCATTCTTTTTTCAGAGAGGGAATTCCTTTCCTCAGTTCTTCTCCAGCCTCCCTGAAATACTGCTCCGGAAGGCAGGGAGCCCACTGTGAATAGTGGGGCTGGCAACAGGAGGTTACAGACAGAAGAAAGAACTAACAGAAATCCCTCCCCTTTGTACTAACAGAAGAGTAACTTAGAAACCTGGCCAGTATCACTGGACATCTAGGCTTGGCAAGTTTTTGATATCATTTTACAAGTAGATATGGCCATTGTATAATTAATTTGTTTGTTTTTCATCCTATGATAACCTCCCAGAGTTGCAATTGTGAATTGGACAGCTTTGCAAATTGAATAACTAAATAAATAGTTAAATAAATATTAACTCCTAGAGAGGGAAGAAAAGCCATGTATTTTAATCTTTGGAACCTACATCAAAGAAATTAATATTTCTTAGGACCTCTTTCTACCCTCTTGCATGACCAACACTAGAGAACAAGTGGTGGAATGAGGGCAGTACATAGCTTGACAGAGGAGAAAAATAATAAGCTTCTGGGGTAGACAACCATTAGATATGTTGGTGGGTGGATTTCCCATAGACGTACAGTAACATTTTTGCTTTATTTATTTTATTAAGGAAGAAAAGCTGTTTCTAAATTCTGGAGAAAGCACATACACCCACAGTCATAAGGGTGATGTTCCTGTGAAGCAATCCATTCCCAATGCATTCCATGTTTCCTGTTAATGAATGACTGGAACAGATTGGAGAAGGATGGACAGGTCATTTGGGGAATGTCCAGGATGATGCCATGACTGTAGCTGTGAAAGCGGATAAGGTCAAAGCACTTATATGGGAATTTCACTTGTGATTCATGCCTTCTTCTGGGATTTTATTTTTGTAAATTACTGAAACAGTGAGAGTATTTCAAAGGAAGGCTAATCAAAAGGCATTGCACAGTCAGGTTTTCTTTCTCAGAAGATTTCTCATGAAAGGAATGAAGAAACGAATTGAGGGGAAAATCTAGGTGGATTAGAAATTAGGTGGGAGGTGTTGTATGGATCCCTCCTCCCATTCTGTACTTGAAGCATGGTGGCTGCTCAAGAAAAGCTTCACTTTACCACTTTTCTTTGGGAAGCAAGGGTCCCAGTGGGTAGAGTGGTGAAAAAAAGTTCTATGTCATACATGTAAGCAGGCCCTGAATTGTTGCTTTTTGGGAGGGAAGAGTTCCCTGTTTCTCAAACCGTGCTCTATTTGAGGGCTTCCGCTACAGCTTTCATACAGTTGAGATAGTTTCCTGCCTCAAAATGGCAGGAAGTTATGTCCTAGATTTTTAACAACTGTGCCTGAAATACAGCAGCATAGTCAGAGTGCACTCCAGAGATAACAATTAAAAAAAAATTAAAGATAAAGTTCACAGGGCATCTGTGGTTCTAATCTAGAAGTATTAATTCTAGCATGAACCCATTAGGATGCCACATCCATAGCAAGAAAAATATTTTGGTACCATACTCCTGTTTATACTCTGTTGTCCTCCATTTTTCATTCCTGAAATCTGAGTATGAAAGAAGAGGTCATGATTATGGTTCTGTAATTCCTGACAAATGCAGGTACAGTAGCTTTGACTTCTGAGGAAGAAAAAACGCTTTGCAGCCATAAGGAATTGAGAGGGTGAATTCTTGCCTGGGATTGAAGAAATGCTCCTTAAAAGCTCGATCCATCAAACTAGCACTTCAGTTTGTGTTGGGAAAGAGAGATATGCACTCTCTACTGTCATCATACGAAGATTTCTATATATTTCAGAAATAACCTGCATATAGATGGAGGTAAGGCCACTATGTACCCTGCCTGATCAATATGATATTCTCTGCTTTTTGAGGGGGAAGGTTCATCAGTCAACCATGCTCTTATATACATAAAATTATGTATTTGGTTTTGCTGAGTCTCTCATTCATATGATTTTAAAGAAAACCTGTATGAATATAAGGACTGCCTAATCCCTAAATAAACTTTAGTTTACAAAAGCACTGTAAATCTCCAAGGCTGTCTCCTGAAAAGGAAATACAGCTCTGGAACGGTTGCCCTGGAAGTCACTATTGCTTAAGGGAAATGGAGGTTATGAACCTGAATTGGAGACAATGACATTTTAAAATCATTTCAACATAGGAATGACTGATGGCATTTTTTCATGGTGAACATTTAGCATAGAAACTGTACCTCAGAGATTAATGTGACTTTGAAAGCCTGATATTAAGTCGCTCTTTTCTAATCCAGCAGTCTTCCACAAATAATACTTTCAGTGAAGGCATCTAAGAGGATTTTAAGTCAGTGTGATCTATACTTCTGCATTTGTTTTCAAGCTCTTTTCCAAGGCTGATGCTCTGCCTCATCAGTCATGCTTTTAACCCCTATCAGGCGTGATGGATCCGTTAGGAGATATGTGGGCCTGGTATTCATACACAGCCTAAGAACTGTGGGTTGGAAGGTTATCACTTCCCAGTAATGCACAGTAAGCATTAAAATGTGCCTCTGCTCTTCCGTTGATCTGCATCCAAAAATGTGTGAAGTTCAAGGTAATTTCACATGTGTGGCTGAACCTTATACCTGTACTGTTTACACCTATCTGCTGAAGGCGTGGTGGTCATATTGTGGGAAGTGGAAGTGGGGGTGCTGCCAGAAACCCCCTCATGAATTGAATGAGCATATTTGAGTATATCTCTGTTCCTAATCATGTAGCCTGTCATGTAATGTGTGAAACAGCCTTCCAAGCAATTTTAAACCCTAAGGACGGTCTGAATCAAAAGTACTATCAGCATTATGAATTAGGTCAAAAGTTAATTGGTGCAACTATTACATATGTCAATAATACTGTATTTTATCATTAAAATCCCAGCACATGCAATTAGTAAACCACTATGTTTGATTCCCAGGATCAGTAGTTGCTCATTAGGAAGAAAAAATAAATATTTTCAGCAGTTTTGTAGATGTTTTTTATAATGACTCAGATGCTCAGTGATATTTTCAGCTATCTCAATGTCATTTGGATGCAGTTAAAAAGAAACTTTTTAAATAGGCTATTTATCACTGACTCTGCTTCCATTCTTTGCCTTTCATGATTATTAAGAGATTTTTTTTTTCTGATGAGATTTTACTTGCATATATTTATTTATGTAAAACACATGGATAAAACCATGAAGAGTTGGGAATTAAGAGTTACAGGGCACTGCAAAAAAATTAAGAAGAATCAAAAGGGGTGGAATTATCTTCTTGTCACTAAGTTTTCAACAAGCTTTTTTGCTGACACTGCTGTCTTTGGGATCTAAGAGCTGTTGGGGCAAAGGAGAGAAATGATATAAATGTCTTTCAGATTTACCTACAGTTTTATGCTAATCATTTTCCTTCTTCTTGCACCTTTGAATAAGGTACAGCTTCTCCTACTGCAGCTTTCTCATATTGCAGGTGCAAGAAAGCTGAAATAAACTCTTTTAATACAAATATTAAAGATAAGGGAATGCTGTGCTTTTTCATATTTAATCTTTTTCCTGCTTCCTTTCTTTTTCCTTTCTTATCTAAAAAAAGAAGAAGGAAGAAAAGGGGCTCTGAATTGTGGAACGCTTTAATCACTGCAGATATATAGAATGCAGTTGCATTGTGACAAGGTCAGAAGGAACATTAACTAGAAATTAACATAATTTTAATAAGGGACAGTTATTGTAGCCAGGAGGACAAATGTCAAAAGCATACACAGAACTAATGTTCCTAAAAATTCAGATCTAATAGTGAGACTGGCTTGTTCAGTCTGTGTCACTGCCATTTATAGTTTCTGTCTGGTTAGATTTATTTATTTAATGCTAAGGTAATAAAGGTCCTAGCAAGGTTTCAGGTTTGAAAGGAAAGTTGCAGCAGAGAAACAAAGCCACATATTAGTCTGGGATATTTTAAACGTATCTATCATGGAAATATAGATTAGAAGGGAAGAGATTTTAGAGAAAAGCCTACTGATATGGCTACTACCTCTGTCTAAGCTTTTTCAGGGAAGTTGGTTGCAGTTACAGGCTGTAAAATAATATTGTTTGATAGAAATTTGGGCTCTAATTGTTGTCTCTGAGACTGGGTTCCAGTGGGGAGATGTGTTATTTCATATGCCATTTTAATTATTTTATTAACTTAGTTGCTGTTTAAGTGTTGTATTACTATCTGTAAACTACTGAGAGTTGTATTGGAATATGGCAGTATATTAAAAGTTTAAATAAATAAATATTAAGAACTATTCAAGGATTCCCTGTGATCTAGTTGCAAGATGATACAAAATGGCAAGTCAGCGCTATTAAGTCCACAATCTACATTTTCTGCTTATATTCAGGACTAAACAAGAGCATGCATTTGTTAATTAGCTCCTCCCTCTAGACTGTTTGACAGAATATTAAAAGCTTGAGATAGGGAGGAATGAGCTATGCATCGAGTATAAAGAGAAATCAGCTCAGATTCAGCTAAACCTATACTGCTAGATTTTGTTATAAAAGATAGAGTAGATCTATTTTTTGTGCCAGCTCCTGAAGTTTCAGTAAGGGAATAACACACATGTACAGTATATAAACCTACTCTGCTCAGTCATGAATATTTATAGCCAAGTTATATATCCTTGAAAATCTTCTGAAGGAAGCATTGATAGGCTGTTAAGTAAGCATAGCAATAAGGTATTGATCTAATATTTTTTCTCTTGGCATCCATCAAACTGTAGAAGTTTACTTTGTTACAAAAGAAAAAATAAAACTATAATTTGAAGCATTAATAAAGATTAATAATGTGCCTGGCCCTCTTGGAACATACTGTATCAGATACAAAAAATAATGAAACCTATATTCACTATAAATATTTGGAAAATAAAACCTTGAAATATAGTAACCTGAACTTGCATCTGAGACCAGTTACTTTTTCTTAGACTAATCTACTGTACTTCATAGGCTTGTTGTGAAGATGACATGGTATAATCCTTTCCAAGAATCTTAATGTGAGGAACATGGGCTCAGATATCCCAACAGTAAGAAATCTCTCTGGAACCAGTTAGGTCTCAGTAAAGTATTTCATTTATTGAAAGATACAGTACCATCGCCCTCTGCATCTAAAGACCCAAGTAATTGTATTTCCCCTTGTCCTCTTCTTTTATCAGACCCAAGTCCCCGCCTTCATTTGAAATTGAATATTTACAACTGCCTTCGATTTTACAACATGGGCTTCAGCAACATTCTTCACTGCCCATTGGCAGGTAACACTTTGGCCACAGCATTCCGGTGTCAACTTGCTGAGTCTGTGAAGTTTCTAATTCTTGCTGGCTCTGTGATGTTTCCAGCTCTCACTCACAGCAATCAAGTCTCCCTCCTCCCTCCTTTACAACCCATGACAGAGGAAAAGGCCCAGAAGGGGGTTTTATGACTTCTGGGGCCAAACCTCTGACACATAAGAAGAACTGTAAAATACAAAGGCTAATCTTGTTATATTTCCTTCACATTTCCCCCCTAATATTTACATGTTAAATGCCATTTTTCCCAACCAATGCTTCTGCATGCAGTTTTTGACCTGAGAAAGGCCTTGCTCAATTGGAAGAAATGCACACTCCCAAAGATAATTTATTCGTGTATTTTAAACAAAGCAATATTATGCATCTGTGTTCTCTGAGGCAATTATATTATTTTCTAATTTTAGTCCAACCTCCCGAACAGATGGAAGATAGAGGAAAATAAATGACTAGATTAAAAAAGATATTTGCCTTTACATGATTTATGTACAAGTTGGGAAATAATCTCAGCACAAGAAAATGTAAAAATCCAAAGCATATCTGACTGGGAAAATGCGAAAGTTTCACTATTTAGGAAAATGGTTTCTTTTTGCTTGAGGGCCTTTAGATACACACTATTACTGGGTAATGTGGCAACTGATGCAACCATGTTTTTTGTAATGTGAGGTATGTAGGTAGGGGAATGAGATACAAAATTACCTCTTTTAAGGGCAATTTGCCCCCAAAACCTATTTCACCTTCTCCAAATCTGTTTCTATATTCTTGTGTTAGGTGACATTGGTCCTGGAAATGAGTGATAGGGGACAAAACATTTAAGTTTATGTGAGAGAACATCAGCTTGCTTGTTCAGTGAGCTTAGGCCATTAATGATAAGAATGTTAAAGCAGGACAAAACCAGATCTGATGCTCTGTGAGTGTCTGCAGAATCTACAGATGTTCTAAGTTCAGTTTGGATTTTGATGGAGTATGTATGAGGCTTTTTCCAAGAGGTGGCACCAGTATTGAAAAGCAACTTTAATCATTAAGAATTCCTTCATTAGAAACATCATAGTTCCGTTTAGCAGGTAGGAGCAAGGCAAATATTTTTGTCCAAAATGCTCAGCTGCCTGGAGAAGGATTGCCTGAAAGCAAAATAAGAAGAATTTGTCTGAACAACAAAGGGACAAGTGGAGTCTGGGTGGTGGTGGAGGAGATTGGAGGCTGTAGTCTCTTTAAATGATAGAAAGGCCTGATAGGCATTGGAATCCCATTTGAAAGGGCACCCTTCTATGTAAACTGGATTAATGTGCAAAATCAGGTATGAAGGGCCATTAAAAGTTACAAAATCCTTAAAGCTCTAAATCTCCTTTATATTTCTTAGAGGATACCAGGACAGGATAAAGTCTACTTTGGCAGGGTCCATCTGGAATGCCTTCATAAGAGATGTGGCATCCTAAATAAACCAAAACAGGTAGATTAATCAATGCTATCTAAATACACAACCAAATAAATATCCAAAGATCATGCAAAATCTCATTCATACATTGAAGACACATTCACTAAACATTAGGGTATTACTATATACTCAAATTTTTATTAACACATGTCAAAAAATTTAAGTATCATGTCCTTCCTTCATGCAAATTAGGTTGTGAGCCTCTCTGAGATTCAGCTTGGTAAAAATATGCCTTCTATAGCCATTCCAAAAGTTCAGAAATAAAACAGAAGAGAACCATTCTCAAGGAACTATCTCCTTTTTGACAGAATGAAAGGTTACTGGCTGGAGGTGCAGAATATCTAATTAATTCCTCCTGCAAGTCACCATCTGAGAGTTTGATTCTTTCAAAGAGAAAAAGATATTGGGCTTTAGAAAGGGCCTGATTACCTTGTACAATCACAGAAGGTGGGGTAAGATTTGTGCCTCCCCCTTTCCAAAAACATTAGTACAATCAGAGTATTTAATTTAAAACAGTGAAAGTATTCTGTTGACTTGTGAGAAGGGAGAGCTTTAGGCCCTGCAAAGTGTGAGCTTGCCATTTCCATGAGTCAAATATTGAGCTTTCTTAGTCCCAGTTAATAAGTGAGTTGTGGCACTCCAGCCAGTCCATCCCCAACACTGTGGGGGCATAGTAAAGACTACCTGCCATTAATAGTTTCCACTGTCATTGATAGGTTTATTGTCTGAGTAGGTGAGACATATGTGCATGTGATGGCAGGGTCCATAAAATTGTTATGGCTCCAGAATTTGTCAAAGTGTGAAAGGCAAGGGTAAGTAGAAAGGGTAACAGGTAGGATCAAATGCTGTATCTTTAAGCCCACTTAATTGTCAGATGTCCCCTTCTCTGAGCTCCTGGAGTGAGTGGCAGTGTCATTTCCCAGGAAGCTAGACATGACCATCCAGGACATTTGCTTCCAAAACGCCCTTGTAATCCACACATATGGGGTATCCACATTGTGAAGTTTAGCAGAGCAAGCTCATGCAAAATGTCCTGAAGTTCTACTATATAATCAAAGACTTTGGATATGTTGGCATTGTTTTTCTTCAGCCAAAACTGAAATTCTGCTGGCTTTTAGATGTAATGGCTCAGTATCTGAAGACTTGCTATAGACAGAGGGAGCAGCAGTGGGTAGCAAGAGATATTTGTGAGATCTCTTTTCCACCATGATATGTCTCATTTCTTCTGATCTTCTGTCTACGGTGATGGATTAAGCCTTCCAAGCAGTTACAGAAAGACATGAGAAATAAGGTGATGGATTACAAGGTGTTTGAGGTGCTCTATCAAATTAGCACATTCTGTAACTCACCAGATATGCTCTTGAAATTGACCATTAAGCCACTTCATTCTAGCATGCATCCTGAGCTATATATGTCCACAGTCTGCACTTACTTTGTCAGGATTGACTCCTGTTGCTGAACTTGGATCATCAGCTGTATAATTTGTCTCACTGCCTTGGTTAATCAGGGCAACCACCTGATGCTGGTCACTTGATCATTATCCGGGGCAAGGCTTTGACAACCTGTTCAGTGATCAATAACATGACAAGAGGATTGATTCCCATAGCCTGGCAAGAAACTTGAAGCTAGGTTGCCTCTCATGTAGTGGGAGTAATGAGATACGCACACAAGAATCCAACAACTTTGGTAAATTCAGTAATTATAGAAACTTATGAGGCTATTGTGAAAGAATTCCAGAAACTGCTGCATATCAAATGTGAATTCTATCTATAATCAATGTTGAAATTTTGGGCTTCATTTTCCCCATCTACTAGAAGTGGGAGACAGAGTTTCTATCTGTCCTTGTTTTTGTAGCAACCTGATATAGAATGTGAGGACTAATTTTCACAATATGTTACTCTTGATTGTTCTAACTACCATAGTATATATGCAACAAAAGCATGTAAATGATGGAATTCTTCAAATTACAGATGAGGAGTATTCTGCCTCAAGTACCTTGTGTTATTCTGCATGTTTCTCCACCTCTGTTAATCTATCCTCCCATGCCTAGCTTTGATTGTTGTATTCATATTAATGACTGTAACCACTCATTTCACAGCTTCTTACACCTTATTATCCCAGCTTGGATTTCTGATTTGTTGTTTTTCCTCACACTTCACGTCCATTAAAATTGGCCTTCCTTCCCTTTTCATAGGATTGTCGTATCCAGACTGAAAAATTTGGACAACTCTGTGGTTGCAGCAAGAAGAGTTTTCTATATCCCTTTGCTGTCATCTAATGATTGTCTGTATTTGTCTGGCCCATATATGGTACCCCATCTTATCAATTAACTTTTCTAATTTACAGCCAGGAAAGGGTAGGGTGGGGGAATAGTGTCAAGAGATAGCAGTTAAAGAAAGACATAATAATATTCTAACAGCACTATGTAAAAATAAAGTAGAATGTAAAATAAAGATTATATCATATACATGGAAGTTTCAGAATGAGTAAGAATGGACACAATAAGTAAGATGTGGAGTTGCAGTATGCACACCAAGCAAAATAAAGGGAGGAGTGAAGTAAAACATGGCCAAGTCAATTGCAGAGTCAGAACACATGCAGAAACATTCTCTATGAGGGATGTTATATCGTTCCTCTATAAGGTAAAGCACTGGATCTTGCTAACATGAATGCTCTTCTGTTCCTGGCAAGGGGAATTCTATAGAGATAATTAGGGAATATGAAAGGACTATGGAAGATGTCCTTGAGACAGTAAGATGGAATTTCAGACTTTGTGAAACTACTGTGTCCAGAATTTAAAAAGTAGTTTCAGATACTAAAAATAAAATCAATGTCCCTCCTGTTTACAAAATGCTTTCCAGCAATTTAACAGAAATTTCTAATCTGTTCTATCTGTCAAATCTCGTAAGAGCTGTACCTAATCTGGACTGCTGGATGTGGTTACTGCGGCTTTCACATATACCAAATTTTCGGGTTGCAGTGGACATTATAAATGTTACAAGCAACAGAATTTTCAGAAAAATAATGTCAGAATGTTAAAATCCTTCTCATGTTATGCTTTTGCCTTCCTATCATAGTATGTCTCATTATAGTGAAAGACAGTTAATATACTTATTTTCCTACTCAGTCTGCTGTCTATTTGTTCACTATTGAAGGGCACCATCAAAGCTCTGCTCTCCTTTTGTGTAGTCCTTTCTGTTTCAGCTGGACTTTGATGAGAGAGCCTTTTGAATCGAATATGCTTTCAGACAGATATCCTCTGATAGCTTTTCAAGTAGATGCCTTCAAGATGTCCTATGAAAGAGTATGTGATGATCTTGTTACCTGGTTCTATCTTTCAAGTTGTTTTCTCCTTTCTGTCTTACTGTGTTCAGTACCTTTAACTGTGAAGCATCTGCCAACAACTGCAAAAACAAAGGGATTCCTAATCTAGAAGTCACATTTGCAAAATTCAACATTTTGCTCCTCTACTATTTCTACTATATGTGTCTTCTGTCTTTCTGGACCAGGACCAATATCTATCTAGTTCATTCTTAGTTATCACCTCTGTCACCAGATATAAATATAGCCTATGTATCCAAGCCCCATATTGATCCAAGAAGCTAGTACTATACCACACTTGAACATTGTCAGATTGAAAAATCAAGATTTGAGGGATAAGAAAATGCATTCAGCTCCCCCCTTGCCTTAGTGGTTTTGTGCATTTCTTCATGCCAATGTCCTTCATCAGCTTCTCTAACATTTTAAGGCTTTTTTATCTTTGATAAATGATCATGGGCCAGCACAGAAGTGTATCGTAAAGGTGATGAAATTATACAAAGATTGCAATAGCATTTAAATATGTGAAGCTGTCACTGAAAATTAACAAGATGCCCTCACTGAAGGCTATAAGTAAGATGAAAATGGGAATGTTTCCATGTTGAGAAGATAACCCACTCTATGGTCTCTGCTTCAGAGAGATAGTGTTTCCATTGCCTGATATGCATGCATGACAAGTATTTCACCTCAATTCAGTTTTAGTCAGAAATAGCTAATATATGAGCAGGTGCAATAACATGGGAATAGCTGCAAATAAAAAGCATGGCAAAGTGCATTCAATTTCCACTTAAATATCGTCACAGTTAGGAAATAATGTATATGTCAGGCTTCACACCAGGCTATAAATTTCTGCTATCAAGATACTTAACCCTTTAGCCCAGAACTGGTTTATTTGAAGGAAGATTCTCAGACGCAACTCAGCTAGACTATGTCTTTAGTGCAGGCAAGAATCAAGAAATCTATACTCCAAGCTTTAAATTCTAGACTTTTCCTTCCCATTATTCCAAATCATCAGATATTTGGCAATTTTTGTCAATGTTTTGAAAGGCACCTGTTTGGTGTTGACAAAACAGTGTTCTCTGACCCAGGAACTATTAGCTCCTATGTACCTCATCAGCTTCATTCCTTACAGCATGGTAAAATGAATGCAGGTCTAGTTGCCCTGGCAACATGGGATGAAAATATTCATTAAAAGTGTCATTCCATTTCTGCCCTCAAGCGTCACTTTTAGCTGATAACACAATCCATTTAAATAGTTTTCTTCAATCTGTATACAGGAACTGGAATGTAAATTGCTGAAAATAAACCATCTTCCAAGAGGGATGTGGGTAGATGATGATTCGTAGCCAACTAACGACGATCAGAAACAAGACAGGTTTTTCCTCAGCTGATGCAGTCCTGAATAATTGCTGTTAGAGATGCTTTCAGGGATGAGGAAAGCGAATTTCAGATTACAGAGTCTTCCTAGAGCAAGGAGGATGGTATAACTTTTGATCCATCAAGATGAGCACATAATGAACAAATGTATCTGTTCTTGTAGCTTATTGCTTTCCAGATAGAGTGCTTCTCTGATATACACAATTTTTATATTACAGCATAAGCAGGAAGTGTATGTTATGCTGCCATTTTGATGAGTTGCATTTTGATTGGGTCAGTCATATATATGCGTGTCATATGGCATGAGCTTAAAGTATACAAAAAAGTAAAGAGTAACAATCATGAAAAATGAAAAATCAAATATAAGTAAAATATTATGAAGGGGAATTTAGGTGACACATTCTCCCCTTTCCTTTCATTCTTTTTCCCCAGCCAATATTGAATATTAAGCATTGGAGATTTTTGCTTATATCTGTTTTTAATTAATATCTGAACTCTTTTCCTCAAAGTTGTACTCCAAATGTATGAATCTGCCTTGCTGTATAATGCAATGTATATAGGGGAGCCATTCCTGTTTAAATTTAATTAAATATCTATTATGCATATATATGGTCAGTTTTGCCATTGCTGCATATTCACCAATTTTGGTCTCCCAACCTTTTATTTTCATCCGAGTTTCACTTTTACAATATTGTTCCAGGTTATTACCACTGTCAGCATATTATCTTAATAAGTTGTGATACTTTTCATTTATGCTTTCTGGAATTGTTCCCAATAAAAATATCTCTGGCTTCAGTTCCAAATTTATTTTTAAAATTTTCTGAATATTGTGATATATATCCTTCCTATACTTTTGAGGTTTTTTGCATGACTACCACATGTGACAAAATGTTCTTTATTGTGGCATTTTCAACATTAATTATTATATGATTTGTCCATTTTGGTGGTAACTGATAGATTATAGCTTGAAGTGAATCTTACTGTTTTTTCTCAAAGTTCTACCCACTGTTGCACTGTGATCACTTCTCTGAAAGTTTACATTCACTTTTTTATGCAATGTTTAATTTGTTCCATCTCCATGTCATTTTCAGTAACAATTTGTAAATGTGCCCCAATAAATGATCTTGATTCTATATAAGTTTCAAATTCTGTCATCTTTCCCAAGGTCCCCCCCCTCTTTCTTAAGATCACTTTTTGTTCTTCCAGCAATGTGTAAATACATTAACCATGGTATATTCCTATCTTCACTGAGCAATTCTTGCTGTGGGGTCCATTATATATTATATAGTAGGGATGAGTGAATCAGCCAAGATAGTTTATTTGTATGTACCTACCCACCCATCCATCCATCTGTCATTCTATCACCATTCTTTTTGCAGGACAGATAAAAAATCTTAATCAAAATAGTTTAGAGCTTATGTAGAAAATAACTTGTAGAAAACAAATATACAATAGTTGTATTTAAGATTACCCCTCATGAGATTAAAATTAGAGGGCTGGGGAAATGGCAGCAACAATAGGCTGTTGCTTTGCTCCAATATCCCTCTGCCATCATGCATTAGAGGGAATAGCTAGAGTATACAGGGGAGTTGGCTCTGTGTCTATAGCCATTAACTCTGTATGATCAAAGTTCTAATCATAGGGACAGAGATTATGTAGGCAGACACAGTGTTCCTCTACAAACAAGGTCTCCAGTTCCTAAAGGAGGGCAGCGTTGCAATGGGTAATACTCTGCTAAAGGATTACTTGCATTAAACCCAATATTCTTCAGAATGGAAATTTACTGCTTTGCTTCAAGTGGTCCTTTTGACAACTGGCGCATGCTGATTTTAATAAATTAAAGAAATGCTAGGCAATTATCTGCTCTTGCCATTTTCTTGCAGATTATAGAGTCATATTTTGTCCAACCTTTTGCTTGGAATATGTATAATGTATGCAGTTTCCTTTAAATTCTGAACCAATGTATTTCAGATTTTATGTAGACTGATATAAAATCTAATAGTTTACATTCAAATACTGGTTTATATAAATTTTATGCAGAAATAGCAATATATTAAAGAGTAGCACTGAATTTAAGGAAATCAGAGACCTGTGAGAACAAAAGGAAGAATGTGTTTTAAAAAACAGTTAAAAAACATTAAACGATGTGGATTATTTCTAAGACCTGGTCTATGTAAAGGATGAACTCTGCCAATAATCCTCCATAGCGCTTCCGGAATGGCTGGCTGGAGAGAGAGAGACGTGCATACATACCTGTTCTCATCCTCCACTTTGAATTTGCCTGCCAAAAAGTGCTTCAGGGTGAATGGGAGAAAGAACATAGCACTTGTTTAGAACAAGATGTGGCTGTTTTAAGGTACGGCAGAGAGTGGTTATCTTTCTGCTCTACATGGTCACAGCACCTTTTCATGACTGAATCTGAAGCGCCCCACAGCCATAACACTTTATTTGGCTAGAAATGATTTTAAGCTCTTAAGAATACATTTCTGCCTCCCCTGTACAATTTCTTCATAATGTTCAGAGACCGAGTGCTGAATTTGCATTTGAAGGTGAATCAAAGTGATAGATGTCATCTCTTTCAATCATTCTGAGTAATTGCAAAAAATAAATCTCTTTCACTACAATTTGCCTCTGTAATCATTCCATCACAATACATTCCCTGAGATTTGTGAAAGTCACTCTCTCAAACTATGTGTCGTATGAAGGTCAGGAGAAGCCCAATGAGTGCAAACACAATTTCTCTCCTATTTTAGGAAATAATAAATCACGCCCTAACCTTAATCTTGTTTAGTCTTTCTGTTAGGCATTTGCTGGATTGTCATCCATAATGAAAAAAAAAAAACACAGTTAATTAAATTATGGCAATATTAGAGAGTATTGTAATAAAGTCATTTGGAGTGAAAGTTATGCTATAAAATCTCAAATGAAACTGGTAAGATGACTGTTTCTATGCTTTTCCCTACAGTATGTAAAGCATAAAATTATATACATAGCATGCAGACATACATGTTACATGAAACATCTTGAATAATAGTTGCTACATTAGGCAATGGAAGATGTGGATTAAATAGATTTAGAAACAATGGGCTGATGAGACCTTGCTTCACTGGAGAATTGAAAGGAGCAGGTTCCTCTTGAGTTTTAACTGCATATACTCTGTTATGAAAAAAACACTGATGGCTACAAATAGAGTGCACATCTATATCAGTATTCACATCAAAGCAGTCTAATGGGATGGGCATCCAGATAGATATACATCCTGAAATTCCACTCAGATCCCTTTTACCAGATCATGACAACATGATGCAACCTGGCAATAGTTCTTTTCCCATCCTGTTTCCTCCTTTTTTCAATGTTTTCTTTGTGACATTTCAGCATTTTGTACACCCGTGATATTAAACTCCATTCAAATGCATAAGAACCTATTACTACCCCCCACCCACATTATTGCCTAATGTGGAATGCATTAGTATTGATCATGTTATAAAAAATAGCTGAGACAGTCTCTCCTCAAAACCCTTGCATACTTAATCCAATTATCTCATAAGAAATGAAGTTTTAGATTAGACCCAAGTAATAACAAATGATCTGTAGGATGTAAAAGCTGACATCAAAATGCTAGTAAATGACAATTACAAAGCATACAAAAGAATTTGAAGTTATAAGCAAAAACTTCAGTCCTAAATACAGTGTTGTGCAGGAAACTCCTACTGAAATTAGTGGAGTTTTCTTCTGAGTGAGACAAGTAGGATGGAATGCTTTAGAAATTTCTAATTTAGAAATTAGAATGTATGGTTTTAAATAGTGTCTGTATTCCAGAACAAAGAAAACTCCACGCATATAAAAAGCATATCAAAGCAAACCCTTCTAGCCTAAATTTCTTCCTGATGTACTTTTCCTAGAGTGCCAAAAGAGCTTCCCACTCTGGGGAAATAGTAACTTTGAGGAAGAGGCAATTTAGTCAGGAATGCAGTGGAAGGGCAAAGTTTAAACCAATCTCCATTCAGGGTCTCAATCCAGATCTAGCCATTAAAGAAAAAAAAATGAACCAATAAACTGCACATACAATGCCAGTTTAGCTCTCAGGTGCAATTTTATTACCTTGTTGCTGTTTGTGAGAATGTGGTTAAATGGTGGCCAGAAAACAAAATACTGTAGCATTTCTATAATTTAGGCCAGAAGCAAAGCAGCTTCATTTTAAAATAAAAATTGCGTATCACTTTTGGTGTATAACGGTTCTTATTTAGCTTTGAAATTACTACAGATGAAATTCACAGGTTCTCTAAGTATTCAGCATAATGGTAATAAAACCACTTGGCTTTCCTGCACTTTTTTGTAGAGCTCATTTTGTTCTTTGTTGCATCATTTCAGGTCGGAAAAGAACAATCCAATTGGGTCTCATTTCTGAGACTGCTTTTCTAATAGCAGACTTCATACAGCTCAAATAATACATTGGACATATGAGACTTTGGCTAAATGAAGGCTTGCGATGAGTCTCAGTTCTCTGGGTCCAGAAGAAAACTATGTTATAAACTGAATGGTAATAGAAGAGAAACAATTGCTGTGGGCACAAAATGGCCAGTGAAAAGCTGTCTTCCTTTCAGTCCTGGATTTGAGGATTACAGAAATGCACAAGTGAAGCTATATTATATTAACTGAAAAATCTTCTCACAAGTGGAAAAAGAAAGAAAAGAAAACAAGCAGACAAATACTGATTTTGTGGAAACAAGGAGGCAGTTCCAGAGGTTTCTGTAGCCCTCAGTTACATACCATATCTCTTCCTTCCTAAGAACTGTCTTTGATTGATTTTCTTTCTCTCTCTCTTTTTTTACCTACATCATAATCCTATTAATGTTTACTCAGATTAGCTGTATTGACTGAAGACTCAGCTATTAGTAGCTGAATCAGATCTAATGTTTTTGATTAGTTCTGGGTTTTTACTTATACGTCGCCAATACCAGATTCGAAAAAGAGAGGAGGGGAGGGGAGGGGCAGGGAATTAGGGGAGGGGAGGGGCAGGGAATAAGGAAGAAGGAAGGAAGGAGGAAGTATTACAAATAAAGCAGTTCCATATGAAAATGTGGCTGTAGTTTGGGGGTGGGTGACATGTGGCATACAAGATGCTAAATATATATATTCCCCCAAACCCAGAAGCATTGATTTGGACATTAGCAACTTTTACATCAATTGCCTTAGAGAATGAGGGCTGATGCTGTAGCTGCCAGTGTTACAAAAACTTGTTTTTTCCCTAAAATAACAGACACGTTCTTATACTTTGATCTACGGTAAGTTATTTAGTTTTATTTATGGTCCAAGACAAATCACAAAAATACATCAAATATTACAAATAAAAATAGAAGAAATGAAAAGTTACATGACAAATCTGAAAATGGTTAATAATATAAGGAAGGTTCCAAATGAATTTTATAAGCCATAGCTATTGATAGAAATTTTGCAACCTTCTTGGAGGTATCTGGAAATTGGTCAGATAAAAAGAGAATTTAGCTGTTCTCTCTTGATCATGAGAACAGCTAAATTTTCCGTCAGATGGTGATATGTGCTTGTGTATGCTCTGATATGGAGATAGAATCAGTATCACATGTGCTGTTAAAGTGCTCATTGTACACTTAAGGATGAACAGATCTCATAATACATCAATCATTTCATCCATTTTCAGAGCCTTTTACTGTGGTGAAAGATTTAAGGTTCCTTCAAAAGACATTCTAAAGAAATTCTAAAGCATCTTTAGAATTAGATGGGAAAAGAGAAGCTTATTTTTCAGGAGAAGAAAAATTCTGGAATTTGAGGAGAATTGTTAGCATAGGATCATAAACAAGGAACCATTACTCATTTTTAAAAATATTTTATTGACAAACAAAGGTGAGGTTTTCTACTAGTGGGAAGAAAGGAATATTTTTTTAAAAATGGAAATGAATCTTAATTACTCAGAGCTGACCTTCTGATGGCAGTTATCTATGATAGTTGATCCAAAGGCACGTGTAGGTTATGTTTTGGGCTGATGCCTGCACTCAGCCTTTTGAGAAGACTAGGGCAGTAATAGCCAAATTGCAAGGGGATGAGGGTGGAAATAAGCATGTCCAAAGTCAAATCATTTTTTTTTTCAGATCAATTCCTCCCTTGTCTCCAACACCTACCTTGAGTTTGCCAGAAAGCATTTTAATGAGATCTACTGTCCTTAATTTTCACTTCCAGCCTTCACCTAAACCTAGTCTAGATTTTATTTGTTAAAGAAAGATACAACTACTTGTCATTTGGTTGACATTTTATTCTGCTTTCACATTCTATAGTAACTAAACACGGAGTCCCAGAATGCAGGTGGTAAAGACAAGAGCAGACATTGGTGGGCATTCTCTATCCGAAGTGAAGAGTGTAAGGACAAATTGGATTAATGGGCATTTACCAAACCAACCTGATATTGCACCACAAAAGATATTTTTTGAAGAGCCAGATAAAATTATCTGCACACAATTATCACTGGCATTCAAATTAAAATAAGGTACTTGATGAACCAAAGGAGGGTAAGCCGTACTTCTGTGGGGCAAAAAGTGTGGCCTGGAGGCTGCATCTTCCCAGCCCAATCCATTTTGTGGTTTCAGGCACCTCCCCAGAGTGAGTATGTCCTTATCTGCCTTTCTTTTTAAGGGGCCAAATGGATGTTTCAAAACTTGCAGATGTTAAGGGATCCATTTTACTTCTTAAAACTCCTTAAAGCTCTCGCCAAAATGGACCATGATGCCATTTACTTTGGGAGTCCAGTCCTCAATGTGCTATTCAAAACCTGATGTGGCTCTCAAGCTAGTACATAATCCCCTTCTTTGATCAGATCAATGAGGGGTCTGCAACCTTTTCATCACTGCCCATCCAATTGTGTCCCCACCTCCATCCAATCTGTGTTACTGCCCAAACAGAACACAAAAAAAGTACAAAGGAAAAACACAACGAAAGAACAATTGCTGTTTCATCTGTTTTTTGTTGCCACAGTTGAAATATTTGGAGAGGGCAGGTGAACAAACAGTGACTGCAGGAAGGAAAAAGGAGTGGATGCTATAGAATCCAATAATCTACACTGAATCTCCTGCATAGTTGTGGCCCTCAGGCAGTACCAATGTGTGATGCCAGCCTCTACCATGACTAGTTGGTCATCATTTTCCTGGGGAATTAGGATGGCAGATTGGATTTCTCATGCCACTTTGCAGCAATCCAGTCATTTGCAGTTACTTGTAAAAGGAGAATATTTCAGCTCCAATTATCTTTGGCCTCTGGGGTTTTGAGGTGGGCGGGTGATATGGTTATCTTGTTTATTTTATAAACTTTGAAGCCCTGAATGTTAATGCATTCAACTGTAGCAAACTCTGCAGAAAAATATATTTGATAAAAATAATAAGATTCCCTAGAGATACTGCCCTAAAATAGGTACCCCCCATGAATGATGTTTCAGTAGAAAATAAAACAATAACCAAAGCTTCCTGGGGTGGTTAAATTGCACAGTGTTGTACTACAGGAGAAAAACCTCTGTTTGTAGCTTCCTGTGGTGCTCTGTTGATATTCTCATGCCTGTGGCAGATTGCAAGGTTTATTTAGTATCTGTATCCTGGCCATCAAGCTACAAAACTGCTGCTGACTGTGAGATATACTTCAACATTATTTGCGGAAAAAGAACTGCTCCTTTTCATGTCTCATGAACTAACATCAAATCATTTATGGTGTTGTTTTTTTTGTACTTATCAAATGACATCCTTCCAACAGTAGTGAACTAACATGTAGTAAAGCCAACATATCAGCATTAACTCTAATTAATATCCAGCTGCTAAATATATTAAACAATCTTAATAGCTGCTTAAAATATTGTCTAGTCTTGGCAGATGAGATCCTGTTCCCAGCCTCACATGTTCATCCGATACAAAGTCTATGCACATATATGTTTTCTGTGGTACAACTGATGTCAGGAACAGAGCCAGTGAACATATTAAAAATACAGAAAAAAATGCCCCCCCCCCAAAACCAGAAGATAAAAGCAAGACAATTAAACTAAACTAAAATATGCAAGTTGCCCAAATCAGTAATATTTAAAGGACTGGATGAAAATGTTTGTTTGAACTGGTTTTCTAGAAAGGAGAGAGAGGAGGTGGATCAAATGCTGTTCCTGAGGAATTTAATTCCATAGCTTGGGAGTGATGCAGGAGAAGGACTGCTAGAGATAACAGCCTCAATATACTTGCAAAGTCCCCATTTAAAAATACAGTGACAGTTGACAACAAGGGGTATTTCCAGACCATAGACCTGCTGCCCTTTCAGATGTGCTTTTCTCTCTTGCTTGCTCAGAAGTAACCTGACTCAGTGATCTTCTAAAAGCAGGGCAAGGGAGAGAGAAGTACGAGAGATTTTTGAGCACTGAAGAGCATTTTGCTGGTGAATTAACAACATGGGGGGTGAGAATGAAGGTAAGGACTTGGAAAACTGTGGTGAAAATTAGGGAGCTGGGAAAGTGTTTGTAAAAATTGCTTAATTGAATTGTTCCTCAGAAGAACTGCCCAGGAAGGAAGGAACAAACTGAAATCTCTTATCATGGTTAGGCATAGCTTGGGATGGTGTCATGTGGTGGTGCATAAACTGGGGTTAACATCACTGCTGGCCTTCAAACTGAGGAAATCCCAGGAAATGTGCATCAAAAGGCAGAGTTTTAGAATACATTGTTCCTGACTCAAAAGTATTTTAACACAGTTGGAGATGTATTGCTCTTTATGGTATCGTCTACAGCTCTTCATCTTCAAAAACAATAGTAGACAAAATTATCATTTGACATGGCTGTATTAAAATCAGCTTAAGATAAATAGTTTAAGCCAAATGGGAAAAGATGATATTAGAACACTTAAAAATAGCCAGGGATTTGTTAATTAAAATGGGATATTTATAAAAACTACGCAATGGAATATGAATCTCAAATAGTCTAGAAGTAAATTAAGGGATAATTAGCTGATGAAGAGGTAAATCAGAGGAACTGTGTTACAGAGATCATGCAGGGTTTGTAACAGCAAGGAGTCCCACACTATCTAGATGCTTGGACAACTATATTTCCACTGAAATAACCTCACATATATTAAGTATTATTATGCCTTTCTTGATTAAGCACTCTAAGAGGACCTTCTAAAAGAGGCCTAATATTAAATCTAATAGCATTAACATAATCAGCATGAAAACTCAACAAACCATATTAACTTTAGCTGCAGAGCTTGTAATATTATTATTGGAATACAGAATAAAACTCACCAACAATTCTCTTTTCCTTATTATCTTTTGTATTTCATTAGATTCTGAGCCTGCAAGTAGGTTTGGTTTATACTTTAATATCTCTTAGAATTATTAGAAATTATTAGAAAATATTAGGTGCTTAGAAAATGGCTCATGTGCTCCAAGGCGAGTTTGTGAAAGGGGATTTAGTCATAATTATGAAAAATATAGTTTTACTATGTGTTCATGGAATCCAGCCAGTGCAGCCTACTGGCTTGTAGACTTTAGTTCTCACGAGAAGATGTGCATCCAAGCATCCAGACCTGTGATACAGTCTGCTTTACACAGTAACGAACAGAAGAGGCCCACATGCACATTCCTACACATATTACTGCTTTTATCCTAGCCCTTCACAATAGGGCCAACACTTTTTGGCCCTGCCCACAGCGAAGATGTCAACATATCACCTGCCCTGTCCCACAAGGCCCTTGAAAGCCATAGTTGTTTAAAAAATGTGTGCCCCTAGGTGGAAAAAGAGCCCCATCCTGAGTGTACTCCATTATAGCAGTGCAACCTGCGTCATAAAATAATAGCAAGATATTGTAGTTTGAATTCCTACCGAATAGAATCAGTGAAACAGGGCAAATCCACATTATGCTACATGAAGCCCTGCAGATTCTATTATCGGTGCATGGTTTAATCCCAGTTGGGAATAGTAAAAGAAATAGGTAGAGGGGTAGGGGTAGAGGTAGAGGTATAAAGGTGGAGGTAGAGGTATAGAGGAAGAGGTAGAGGTATAGAGGTAGAGGTAGAGGTAGAAATATAGAGGTAGAGGTATAGAGGTATAGAGGTATTGAGGTATAGAGGTAGAGGTGGAAGTATAGAGATAGAGGTAGAGATAGAGGTATAGAGGTATAGAGGTATAGAGGTATAGAGGTGGAGGTAGAGGTATAGAGGTAGAGGTATGGAGTATAGAGGTAGAGGTATGGAGTACAGAGGTAGAGGTAGATGTATAGAGGTAGAGGTATAGAGGTAGAGATAGAGGTATGGAGTATAGAGGTAGAGGTATGGAATACAGAGGTAGAGGTAGAGGTATAGACGTAGAGGTAGAGGTATGGATTGTAGAGGTAGAGGTATGGAGTACAGAGGTAGAGGTATGGAGTACAGAGGTAGAGGTAGAGGTATAGAGGTAGAGGTAGAGGTATGGAGTATAGAGGTAGAGGTATAGAGGAAGAGGTAGAGGTATGGAGTATAGAGGTAGAGGTATGGATTGTAGAGGTAGAGGTATGGAGTACAGAGGTAGAGGTATGGAGTACAGAGGTAGAGGTAGAGGTATAGAGGTAGAGGTAGAGGTATGGAGTATAGAGGTAGAGGTATAGAGGTAGAGGTAGAGGTATGGAGTATAGAGGTAGAGGTATGGAGTACAGAGGTAGAGGTATAGAGGTAGAGGTAGAGGTATGGAGTATAGAGGTAGAGGTATAGAGGTAGAGGTAGAGGTATGGAGTATAGAGGTAGAGGTATGGAGTACAGAGGTAGAGGTAGAGGTATGGACTATAGAGGTAGAGGTAGAGGTATGGAGTATAGAGGTAGTGGTATGGAGTACAGAGGTAGAGGTAGATGTATAGAGGTAGAGGTGGAGGTATAGAGGTAGAGGTAGAGGTATGGAGTATAGAGGTAGTGGTATGGAGTACAGAGGTAGAGGTAGATGTATAGAGGTAGAGGTAGAGGTATGGAATATAGAGGTAGAGGTATGGAGTACAGAGGTAGAGGTAGATGTATAGAGGTAGAGGTGGAGGTATAGAGGTAGAGGTAGAGGTATGGAGTATAGAGGTAGTGGTATGGAGTACAGAGGTAGAGGTAGATGTATAGAGGTAGAGGTAGAGGTATGGAATATAGAGGTAGAGGTATGGAGTACAGAGGTAGAGGTAGAGGTATAGAGGTAGAGGTAGAGGTATAGAGGTAGAGGTATAGAGGTATAGAGGTAGAGGTATGGAGTACAGAGGTAGAGGTATGGAGTACAGAGGTAGAGGTATAGAGGTAGAGGTAGAGGTATGGACTATAGAGGTAGTGGTATGGAGTACAGAGGTAGAGGTATGGAGTACAGAGGTAGAGGTAGAGGTAGAGGTATGGAGTATAGAGGTAGAGGTATAGAGGAAGAGGTAGAGGTATGGAGTATAGAGGTAGAGGTATGGATTGTAGAGGTAGAGGTATGGAGTACAGAGGTAGAGGTATGGAGTACAGAGGTAGAGGTAGAGGTATAGAGGTAGAGGTAGAGGTATGGAGTATAGAGGTAGAGGTATAGAGGTAGAGGAAGAGGTATGGAGTATAGAGGTAGAGGTATGGAGTACAGAGGTAGAGGTAGAGGTATGGACTATAGAGGTAGAGGTAGAGGTATGGAGTATAGAGGTAGTGGTATGGAGTACAGAGGTAGAGGTAGATGTATAGAGGTAGAGGTGGAGGTATAGAGGTAGAGGTAGAGGTATGGAGTATAGAGGTAGTGGTATGGAGTACAGAGGTAGAGGTAGATGTATAGAGGTAGAGGTAGAGGTATGGAATATAGAGGTAGAGGTATGGAGTACAGAGGTAGAGGTAGATGTATAGAGGTAGAGGTATAGAGGTAGAGGTAGAGGTATGGAGTATAGAGGTAGTGGTATGGAGTACAGAGGTAGAGGTAGATGTATAGAGGTAGAGGTAGAGGTATGGAATATAGAGGTAGAGGTATGGAGTACAGAGGTAGAGGTAGAGGTATAGAGGTAGAGGTAGAGGTATAGAGGTAGAGGTATAGAGGTATAGAGGTAGAGGTATGGAGTACAGAGGTAGAGGTATGGAGTACAGAGGTAGAGGTATAGAGGTAGAGGTAGAGGTATGGACTATAGAGGTAGTGGTATGGAGTACAGAGGTAGAGGTGGAGGTATAGAGGTAGAGGTAGAGGTAGAAATATAGAGGTAGAGGTATAGAGGTATAGAGGTATTGAGGTATAGAGGTAGAGTGGAAGTATAGAGATAGAGGTAGAGATAGAGGTATAGAGGTATAGAGGTATAGAGGTGGAGGTAGAGGTATAGAGGTAGAGGTATGGAGTATAGAGGTAGAGGTATGGAGTACAGAGGTAGAGGTAGATGTATAGAGGTAGAGGTATAGAGGTAGAGATAGAGGTATGGAGTATAGAGGTAGAGGTATGGAATACAGAGGTAGAGGTAGAGGTATAGACGTAGAGGTAGAGGTATGGATTGTAGAGGTAGAGGTATGGAGTACAGAGGTAGAGGTATGGAGTACAGAGGTAGAGGTAGAGGTATAGAGGTAGAGGTAGAGGTATGGAGTATAGAGGTAGAGGTATAGAGGAAGAGGTAGAGGTATGGAGTATAGAGGTAGTGGTATAGAGGAAGAGGTAGAGGTAGAGGTGTAGAGGTAGAGGTAGAGGTATGGAGTATAGAGGTAGAGGTATGGAGTACAGAGGTAGAGGTAGAGGTATGGACTATAGAGGTAGAGGTAGAGGTATGGAGTATAGAGGTAGTGGTATGGAGTACAGAGGTAGAGGTAGATGTATAGAGGTAGAGGTGGAGGTATAGAGGTAGAGGTAGAGGTATGGAGTATAGAGGTAGTGGTATGGAGTACAGAGGTAGAGGTAGATGTATAGAGGTAGAGGTAGAGGTATGGAATATAGAGGTAGAGGTATGGAGTACAGAGGTAGAGGTAGATGTATAGAGGTAGAGGTAGATGTATAGAGGTAGAGGTAGAGGTATAGAGGTAGAGGTATAGAGGTATAGAGGTAGAGGTATGGAGTACAGAGGTAGAGGTATGGAGTACAGAGGTAGAGGTATAGAGGTAGAGGTAGAGGTATGGACTATAGAGGTAGTGGTATGGAGTACAGAGGTAGAGGTGGAGGTATAGAGGTAGAGGTAGAGGTATGGAGTATAGCGGTAGAGGTATGGAGTACAGAGGTAGAGGTAGAGGTAGAGGTATGGACTATAGAGGTAGAGGTAGAGGTATGGAGTATAGAGGTAGTGGTATGGAGTACAGAGGTAGAGGTAGATGTATAGAGGTAGAGGTGGAGGTATAGAGGTAGAGGTAGAGGTATGGAGTACAGAGGTAGAGGTAGAGGTATAGAGGTAGAGGTAGAGGTATAGAGGTAGAGGTGGAGGTATAGAGGTAGAGGTAGAGGTATGGAGTACAGAGGTAGAGGTAGAGGTATAGAGGTAGAAGTAGAGGTATAGAGGTAGAGGTGGAGGTACAGGTCCTGATGCCTCATTTACATGAAGCATACACATACACAAGAAACATCTAAGGGATTTGTTGCTAATTTTAGCATAGTGAGTGTTATCTGTAGTCTGGAGTTTGCTGACTCTATGAGAAGAAATCTATTATTTTTAGTGATATACTTTAATTTAGAGTGTGATTATTGGTTGACAATCTTTCTGACCATTTTTTAAAAAAATATTTTTTAGAAGCTGTAAATTTTGCCAAAGATATTAAATGGAGGATTTTCACATCAGTTATGAGTGTTCAGTTCCAATGGTTTTCCTCTAGCCTAATAATTAAATATTCATGCCTTTCATCAAAGGAACTTCGCCAACAAACATCAAAGCAAGTAGCTATTTGGCAGATCTGTACAATCTGCATACTATGACCTGATGATACAGGAAAGCAGGGTCTCATTGAGTCATATATTTCTAGTCCAACCTCCTGCTCAGTGAAGGAAATCCAGACCTGGAGACTCTCCAGCTTGTGCCTACAGTGAGAGTCTTTTCCCCATGCAGTAGTTCCATTGTTACCATCTGACCATCCAACCAAAAAACGTAGCAGCTTAAGCCCATTAGAGCTAATACCATTTCATGAAGCAGCAGATACCATGTCTTTCCCTTGTTCTATGACAGTCTTTCAGATATTTGAAGAGTAGAGAATCTTATACCTTTCACTCTGTTCCATGACAAATTCAATCTTAATCCAAAAGAATTCTAGACAGAATCAAGTTGTGTTTGCTTTTGAGGCTACAGTTCAATTTTCTGAATTCATGGTACATTGTCAACTTATTAACAGTAATAATGTGCCATTCAGCTGAATTCCCAGTGCTCCAACAACTGTCTAATACGTAAGTATGTAGAATCAGCACATACAGTTTTATGGATGCAGTTTGTTGCCCTGTCCATAGGGACCTGTAGTCTGTGTACTAATCATACTACATTCTATTGGAGATGTTCGAGAATGACTGAATTAAGGACATAGAATGATAGAGCTGGAAATGACCTCAGAGATCATACTTGCTCAGTGTAAGATTTGCTAAAGAGTTTTGGACAGATAGCTACTCAACCTCTACTTTGAAGACCTCCAGTGAAGGAGAACATACTATGTCATGAGGTAACCTAGTCTAATGGCTGCCTGCTATTATCATAGGGCATTTCTCCTAAAATTTAATCTGAATCTACTTCCTTGTAGTTTCAACCCATTGGCTCTGGTTCTGCCCTCCATGTGACAGAGAACCAGTCTATTCCTCAATATGACATCCCTTTAAGTATCTGAAAAGTGCTCCAATATCTCATCTCAGACTTTTCTTCTGCATACATTGTCCCCTTAACACTTCCTCCAGAGACTTGGTTTCCAGGTCTCTCACTGTCTTGGTAGTCACCCTCTGAACTCACTCTGGTTTGTTGATGTCCTTTTTAGACTTCAGTGTCCAGACCTGGACACAATAATCCAGAAGGGGCCTGATCAAGGCAGAATAGATTGGTACAATTACTTCCTGTGATCTGGACTCTGTATGCTCATGTTAATGTAGCAAATCCCAAATAGCATTTGTCTTTTTAGCAGCTGCACCACATTGCTGGCTCATGTTGAGCTTGTGATATACTAGAATGTGCAGATGCTTTTCATATGTACTATCACAAGCCAGCTTCCCCTTCCTATATTGATGCCTTTCATTTTTTTCTCTGCAAATGTCTCCCCATTTCAACCTGTCCTCTTTAAACACCATGCTGTGTTTGTAATACCATTCATCTCTTTGCAAGCAGGGAGCTCAATATATACTTTTAAGTCCTATCTGTCTTCTGAATGAGGGAAGAGTCAATCACATTTTGTGTGCATCTGTATACAGTACATTTGGGTCTGTCTTTATTGGGTGAATCTTAGGAATTTGGATTACAAAATAAATCAGATTGTATCTGGAAAGGAATTGGATGTTTATTATACAGCAGGTGTTCTTAGCCTTTTGTGCCATGGACCCCTTGGAAAATTGGGTGAATCCTACAGACCCTTTTTCCAAAAAAATGTATTTGAGTGCATTGTACATAGGAAACCAATTATGTTCAAATACAGTTATCATTTTTTTTTATTTTTTAAAAATAACAAATATAGTAATATATGTACTTCTTTATTAATTCATAAATAAGTTTAGATAGATGTACTCAAGTTAAGAAACATTTTTGGAGTCTAGAGGCCATAAATTATTTTGTTGCCTATATTTGTTGTTGAACAAAAAGCTAAATTTCAGTTAAAGGTTGCTGAAAATAAAGTTGCATTTTTTTTCCATTCAAGTTCACAGACCCCCCTGAAATCTATCTGTATCCTAGATTAAGAATGTATGATCTAGAGAAAAGCAAAGTATGTCCTCTAACTTGGAAGAATATTGCAAGTCTTCACTTGAAAGCAGTTCCCTTCCTGCCTGCCAACAGCATCTTTAGCTGAGGAGCTGAAATAACTCAATCTCTCTCTCACAGACATATCTTGTATTAGACTCAGGAAACTCATTTTGCTTTCCAGATGTGAATGCTCTAGATATCTTCTTTTAGCTGCCTGTGGTTTTAATTTAATTTCTAAATCATGTTTCATTTTCCACGTTGTAAGACTGCACATCATTTGGTTTGCCAATCCAGTCTCTGGTTTGCCAATCCAGTCTCAACACCTTGCTGATTTAGCCGTTTATATAAACATGGCTTTTAACTTAGCTATTAGCCATGCTGCCCCTTTATTGATGTTTTACTCTTTGAATGATGATTGCACATCATATTTCACTCTACACTGCAGTATTGAGAATTGGAATAAGTTGTTTAGTTATCTTATAGCTGTGAATGAGCATATATAGGGTGTACCAAAAGTCAGGCCCTACAGTATAGACAAAGTCAGGCCCCACAGCCAATTAATTATAGAAATTACATTAAACGTTTGAACTGGTTGCCATTTTCTTCTATACACTTCCTTACTCATTTGAAGCATGACTTCTGAACATTGCTTAGTACAGCGACGTTTTCTCTGGGAAGAAATAATTAATAAATAAAACATATTGTTATTAACCTATGGGGCCTGATTTTTAGTAAACCCTATATTTAATTATTAACCCTTAATTAACAAGGTTTGAAGCACATAAAGTTAGAAAAAGATCAAATGGCAAAAACTGAAAATGACAAATAGCCATTATTTTCTGTGGGCACAGAGAAGAATGAACTCTATTGATCAGCAACTTCATTGCAAAATGCTATATAATTTGCACTGGAAAATATGTTTTACTTTAGACAGGAAGCATGAATAAGCTTCAGATTATATGCAACACTATTTTTATAGTTTTTTGTTAATACTGTAGAAGGAATGAGTGTGGTGCTCTAAGAATTGAGAGGAATAATGAAGGTTATTGCTGGTTGATTTACATTTATCATCATAGGTCATATTTACAACCATGTTTTCTGGTAGAAATATGCAATAACCAAGGCATGGTCTTGGAATACATGTTGTAGCATTGTGCTGAAGTAAAGGAGATCTGGAAAGGAGGCCACTTGGAAACCCATGCACATAACTTTGAGTTCTCTGATGGAAGAAGTGGCAGTAATAAATGCAGCAAAGAATGCATGAATGTAAAATATTTATTTATTTTAATATCCATAAGCCACCATTCCAAACAATGGTCATAAAAGCTTGTAAGCAAAAGTCAAATAAAAAAAGTAAAATTCAGTAACATGGGGTTTATAACCCAAAAAACAAGTTTCAATCACTTAAACAGCATTTCCACATTTTTTAACGGAGAAGGCCAACCCACCATGCTTCGTGGGAGAGTTACATAAAGTACAGGCCACAACTGAGAAGGTCGTGTATATAAGCATATGTCAGTTTAATTTCACCTAAATAAAGAAATCATATGAAGGGAATGGATTCTCACAAAATTTTGTAGGCATATACAAAAGGATGATGATGATGATGACGACGACGACGATGATGATGATGATGAAACCCACAATAACTGGAAAACCTATAGTTAAATCTAAGGAAAGATAGTTGTGGACTAAGACTATTGGGGTAGTCAGTGACTGACAGAAGAAAGTGAAGAAGGAGCAGGTTCAGTTCTGGCTCAGTGAAGGGTATGAACATACCAGTTATTTTCTTTCTTTTGTTAAGTGTTTTGTTTTGTAGGAGCATCATTATTTGTACAGTATTTTCCCCAAATGTTACTTTTAGCAGAACATCTTAATTCTTTGCAATAAAAAGATTTATGGAAAAGGATTGAACTTTGAGGGCTAGTCCATTTATTAGCATGCATGAGTAATGAAAACATAAAAAGATTTTTTTGTTTGCCCAGGAAGGAAGGACCCACATAATTAAAGCAGAGGACTACAACCTAAGGACTTTAGAACAGAAAGCGTATTCCATAGTAAGCAAATTACTGATGGTTGAACATCCATTATAGAGTATACCATTTCTGGGCCAATCATATGGTTAGCCCAGTACTAAACCTGTGATTCTATCTCTAATTCATACAAACAGGATGAATATAAGCTATTCCAACTAAAGTCCTGTAAATCCAAAAATGTGGATGTTTGGGGGTAGGAGGAAGCCCTTGCAAGTGATATATTCAATACACATGAAAATGAACTACTGCCTCTTGCCTTGTCACTATGGCTCCAAAGCTTATTGGGGCTGAGATTTTGGGCACCTGGCTAGCAGCATTGAGATCTTGAAATCTGAAGATGCCATCCATCCTATCCATTGACTTAGAAGAACATTTTTCATCTGTATTTAGTGAAAGGATTTGCTGCTGTGATGCCAGGTGTCAAAGTAACAAGCATTCTTTGATATTTAGAGAGACCATTTTTATGTTCCCTTCAATAACCTGATCTCGAAATAGAGAATGACAAGAGATCAAATCAATTATAAAAGGCACTTCTTCACTTTACAAGTCTGCTGAAGGATACAAGCAAAGATTGCCAATATCCAAGCACAAAGCCTTGGAAAGTAGATAGGGAAAGCTTAGAAATCCCATGGAATACAGAGCACATCATTTATGTTAGAGAGTAATTTATCAGATATGTTATTCAACAAATCTTTTTGTTAGCTGTATCTGAAATCCCTCATTTTGACAACTGCCTACATAACTTCTACCTTATTAGCTTCCTAGAGACAGTTGTTTATTGCTGATAAAACCAGGTACCTGTTTTTCTTCAGTGGCATTGACTGATAACTTTTCCAGAACAATGCTTCCACCCTGGAATGTATCACAACTGAGTGATGTTGATTCGGAATGTCAAGGGAAGCAAGCTGTTTTAAAAATAAAATATGTATTCTAGTCAAACAGTACTGACTTTTAGTAGCAACAGATTCCTTCTGAAAGGAGAGAGGGTTGAAGGGATCCTTGTCCACATTCCAGTTTTTGATATTAATTTGTGTAGAAGTGTGAATTTACATGGATAGTTCAATAGGTATGGAAAGCTTTGGATGGCACCCATCAGACTTTATTTAATGTGTTAAATAAAGAAATATCTTTATTTAAGACATTAAGTCCAAGCTCTGCTTAAGGATTTATCTGTAATTTGGAATGCATTGCCATCAATATCTACTTAAAATGCAAGTACTAATTCACTTTTTTATTTACTATCATTTTCATTACTATCAAGTTTTATCTGGGGTGTTTTTAATTAATATGAGTAATCTTGAAGAGTATGTATGTTTTAGAAGGAACAGTATAAAACGTAATGGGCTGAGTCAAGAATAGTATGAAGTGGAACTCCTTGAACTGGATAGTCCAACAGATGAAAGAAAGAAGATTATTTTGCAGTTAAGGAAATGTCAATCCAGGAGAAAGTGAAAAAAAGGTTGTTTTCCACATCCTTTTGCCAATAAGGATAATAAACTCAATTGCCAAATTGTATTTTATTTAACTCTATCCCAGATATGATCTCAGTGGTTTGCATAAGAAGATTAAAAACACAATATAATCAAAACTAAAACACACTGAAACATAAAACAGTCAACACAGAAAATATATAAAAATACTGTAGCTATTCAATCAGGGCATTAACATTCCATATACAAAATAAAGCATAATAAAATCTATAAACAATGAGCATATGCAACATAGTATAAAATAGCTATCCCACACAGAACTTTAGCATTTTCTATAAATAATCAGGGATCCAGTCTTAAAATGCTTGGAAGAAGAGAAAAAGATATCGTAGCTACCAGGTGAGCCTGCATGAGGAAAGCATTCCCTACATGACATAGCGCAATTGAGAAGATGCTCTGTCTCTCATACACATACATGTGCACACTTACACTCTCTCATGGCTAAATGTCTACTTTCAGTTCAGTGGGAGCTTCTGGGAAGAGATTTTTGAGGAACAAAGGCAGGTACACATGAAAGGAGATATTTCTTTAGAACAGCAGTGAACTGTTCAGCAGCTCTTCCTTCTGATCATTTTGAGGTGGAAAATGTAAGAACAATATGTAAGCTGGAGTCAGCAACCAGTGCTGGCTGACCTATCCCTCCAAAATATTTAAGTTATTATAATTTTTGAGAGTGATGGGCACCATTTAGGGGCTAGCTAGGGATCCTAATGTCTTTGTACAGCTCTTTGCTATAAGCCTTAATGTAGTCTAAGTTACCATTGTTCAAAGAAATAAAGAACCCCCCTGAATATCTCATATGTAATATAGCCTGCCCACTTTCCGACATCATCACACTTAGAGTCCTTGCCCACCAAAAGGTTGCCTGCTGCTGCTTTAACCCTGTACCCTTCATTCAGTAATTGATAGACAAAGATTGGGAGGATTGCCTGTGGGGATGAAGATTACAGTATATGGGAGCACTTTTTCTCTGCCATCCATTCATTAAAGTAAGATCTAGATATAGGAAAATAAAAGAACAGAGTAAAGCAAGATGTTTGAAAGGTATTCATTGGAAAATGCACTGAAACTCCTTTTGTATATTTCCAGTCTTGGGTTATAACTTGCCTTGTGGCTATTAATAAAAGAAAGTTTTTCTTTGTAAATGTTTATTCTCTACATTAAATATGGTTAGAAGTCCTAGTTGTGGGAGTTCGCTTATCAGGCTCTTTTGGAATCTGTTCTTCCTCTACAAATACTTCTCATCAACTTTCTGTACTACACCACCATAACTGAAAGTTCCTTGATCCTTTCATCTTCTCTAACGTGTCATATGAGAAAGTCCAATGGGACAGAGAGACTATGGAGTGTTTTAAGATGTGTTTCTTGTATTTTTGCTGATAACAAGAATGAATCTTTCCTCCTTGGAGTGAAAATCACGTATTTTCCTCAAAAAGTCCATTTCCCATGCTACTTTCAAGCCTTGTTTATTGTCTGCTTTAAAGTCTAGCTTCAGTCTATATAATTTTTCTGTAGTCCCTTTGGGAACTGTTGAGTAAGAATTTATTATTTTCCAAAAGATCTTAAAAGTCAAAGAGCTTGGCTTTTAACTTCAAGATGGTATAGAAAAGAGTTTATTCATGGTGCCTGAGGCCAATCTAAATTGCATCTTAGCTAAGTTCAATTTTGAGATAGATTCTGCATAAAAATCTTTTCTGCTTCTTTCTTTCATAAATTTTGAAGCAATTTAATCTTATCTTTACTGTAAAATGAGAGATGAACTAGCAACAGAGTCAAAGGAAAGTAATCCCTTTGAAGTCCTTGTTCATACTGAAAATGTAACTCTTGAAATATCATTTTCTGTATCCAATCTGGGATTTATTTCTTGAAAAGGGTTAAAACACTCAAAGGCTTTTGCTCTAGTAAAAACATTTTCTGCTTGCATTCACTGTTCAATGGGATACTCCTGTATCAAAGAAGCCCTATGATATATTTATGTTGCTTGGCAACACATTTTTAGATAAGGTATTTCCAAACTATCGTGATCTGAGGGGAAAATAAAAAGCATATTTGATGTCTTAATTTTTTTTCTGTTTTGCCAAGAATTTCTTATATTACCTGGGATTTTCAGATGACTATATCGACATGAACATGTTAATTTTGGAAAAGTCATAATTTTGGAAGAACTGTCAACTATTTAGCTTAGTAAACTAAATGAACTTTCCTCACATCAAGACAAACCTTATTTTCACCCACCCCCCAATACTGAAGTATATATTTCTTTTAAAATTTTATTCAAACTTGTGGATATATTTACTCCTAGATATTTAGCCTTATGAGCTAAAGAAATATTCATTTCTTTACATAAATAATTCAGTGGGGTTGTATGAACATAATATTTCTTATAATTAATGAATAACCCTGACACCAATGTACAATTGTAAAGTTCTTTGTTCAAAATTAGGGCAGCTTATATGGCATTAGCGATGGTTAAGATCATATCATCTGCCAAAAAATGTGACAGATATTTTACTCCATTTATATTAATACCTTTAATTTAATTGTTTGTACATAAAGCAACTGGCTACATTTCAATTATTAATAGAAATAATAATGGTGACAGTGGGCATCCCTGCTTTCTCTCTACGGTCATGATTATTTCATATGAATCCAGATAATTTACTCTAAGTTGTAAACAGCTTCGTGTGCTTAGCTAAGGCTTAATCTGATTTTAATGGGGCTATTTTCCTTAACATTATCCAATGGGTACAGATATACAGTACTTCACAAAACATCACGAAAATTGCTCTAAGGCCTTTCTGCTTCTATGGCCTTTACCTTCAAAAAAGTTAAGGAGTTTATAAGAGTAGAGTGAAGATACAGAAGCAAAGGAACACATGTAAGAAAATATGGTTTAATCTTACAAAATAAATAAGGTTTAATAAATTGCATTTTGGATTAGAAATATTTATTTTAGGAGTACATCAAACTTGATCTAAGTGTATCATGTAACACTAATTTTAATCAAGTAGCAATTAGTTTTGTATAAATCCTAAAGACTGTATTTAGTAATAAAAATGGTCTGTAAAAGAACACAGTATTGTTATTTTCCTGATTTAAGAGGCACAGAAATTTTAGAAGTTTTCCACACACACTTTAGGAACTGAAAATCCCTTCACTTGGTCACACATGAGCAAGAGTTCTAGAATGACAGGATCTTTAAAAGCCTTGTAAGATTTTCCTGGGAAGCCACCAAGGCCTGGGGATCTCTCTTTTTTAATTCTGAAAAAAAAAAAAACCTTTATTATTTCTGTTTCATTAAATGCTGCACTGAAAAAGTCACTTCCTTCAGAAAGAACTTGTGAATGGATGTTTTATTGATTTAGTCTTTTGACCATATCAAGTGTGAAAGAAAATAAAATAACAGACATAAAAACAAGTAGATACAAGTAAAACTGTGATACAAGTTCATATCAAACTGTCACCCTTACAGTCAACCCCAATCTGGTCTACGTAATCTGTCCTCTTTAAGACTGCCTTTGATATGAAGAGTGTGGTCTTAGTGCACTTAGTAATGAGCTGATTCTTACCCTGTAAAAAGTAAGGAAGTTTCTGCTGGCTGCTCCAGTATTTTTTGTTTTTTATATATAAATCTAAGTGGTCAGTCCTTTCTACAGAATATAATTTACAATCAAATAAGATACGTGCAGTATCTTCAACAGCTGTGGCGCCACAAATACATAATCTTTCTTCATATGGAACTCCTTGGAACCTCCCATACCTTACCGTAGAGTCTAATTGGTCAAAACAAACTCTAGTAAAAGCTCTTCTGAGATATTGGGGCAAAAAAGTTGTTAAATACTTTTCTAGTTGAAAGACTGATTTGTGTTGGGCCAGCCACTTCAAGGACGTGACGTGTTTAAGGGATGCTACATCCTCCTGGGCAGCCACATCCAGAACCCTTTGTTTGAAGCTTTTCTTGGCCTTCAACTCTGGACTGGAAAATGAATTGAAAATCCATATTGCGTGTCATGAGTAAGGATGGCGAGCAGGGGGCTCTCACCCAGACTGTCAAGCGCATGCGTAGCACTGAGGAACTGTTCAGCCATTCAAAGAGACACAGATCGGGACCGCCTTAACCTTTGGGGTTTATATGGCTGGGTTTTCCCACGCTTTCTCAGTTTGTTAGGATTCTTGTTAAGTACTACTAATAAATATTAGAGACCAAGTCCTCGCCTCAGTGTGTTTCCTGGTAATCAGGACATTGCGAGATGGTATTGGTAAGTCGGGCTGCCCGAGCACGAGAAGGCATATTATGCATCTGCTCTTCAAAACAAAGCTTGAGTAATCTGTCTGAGTCCACAGATAGGATCTTCAGCCAATAATCAAACCCTTTTGTTACTGAGTGGCTTTGTATGGGGGGTATACCTAACTCTGCTCTTACTGCTTGAGTTGGTATTGACTTGTCCACCCCCAAGATGCATTTCAGAAAAGAGGACTGTATTTGTTCAAGCAAAGGGACATTTAAATGTCCCCACAATTCTGCACCGTATGTGATCATTGGGACAATTTTACTGTTAATATACCTTTATAATTGGAGTTAACGATCCTGGGTAGCTGTGGTTGATTAGCTGCCTTAAGGCATTGGCACAGGCTGTAGCCTTTAGGGAACTCCTCTTGAAATGAGGGAGCCATGATCCTGTTTCGGTAAAAACAAGCCCTAGGTATAGATAGGACTTAACCTGGTCTATATGTTCCCTGTCCAGGCTCCAGTTATACCTGATCCTCCTCTTCCCAAAAACAACTACCTTAGTCTTAGATTTGTTGACGGACAGGTAGTTAAGTGTGCAATATATGCTAATCCTGCGTAGCAGTCTTCTCATCCCTACTTGGGTATGTGACATCAGTACCATATCATCTGCATAGAGCAGTATATTTACAAGTTTATTTTAAGCATATGTGTATCAATTGAATATAAGAACTTTGGGATGTCATTTATAGATAAATTAAACAAAATAGGGACCAGTATGCATCCTTGTCTGACCCCTTTGTGAGTATTAATAATCCCTGTTAAGGGACCATTTGCTCCAGTATGTACCCTTAGGCAGGAATTTGAATATAATGCCTTGATTAAAGAGAACTTGTGTATATATACCTTGTCTAGATATGCACTATCATTCCCTCTCTGGGTTTTGTAGTAGTATAGAAAACATATGAAACCCTGACCCAATTTAATGAAGTTTAGTTATAATACTACTAGTGGAGATTTAAATATACCTTATCTACTGCTTTTCTTTAGCTTTTCTAAGCTTATTTGCTAAGCAAATTTAATTATTACCATAAATCTCATGGTAGCTATAATAATTGTGCAAGTATTGTTGTTTTATTCCAGAACTTCTTGCTCTTTCCTTTTACATTCTAAGAACTTGTATATCTTTTTGCTACTCTTTTATGACATTCAAACAATAATTTGAATTTCATCTTCTAATACTCTTACTTGATGTGAATTTCATTGCCGACTTCACAGCTTCTCACTGAATCAAATATAAAACTCCTCTCTGGAGGCATATTCCACAAAAATAATTTAAATTTGCACCTATGCAGAAAAACAAGAAGTACACTTTGTTACTTTATTTTGTAATAATATCTTATTTTTTCCTAAATCGTTAATTTTTCTCTAAAACTTATTATTTCAGAAATTAATAATTTATTCTAAAGCAAAAGAAAAAATATTATTTATTCATATTTAAGGATGGATCATTGGCTTAAAAAAAGGAGATTAGAAGACTCATTTTCTCAATCCACAGTTGTGCCATCTACATATAGAGATACTGGAAAAGATGAAACTGATGTATCAGAGAGTTCTCTGACTCATGGAAGGAAGGCATTGACTCCAGAGAAACTGGGGGAAACTGTAAATAAGAAAAGAAAAGATGCCAAAAGCTATCTTTCCCTCAGCTTTACAGATATTAATAATTCACCTTATTATTTCTTATGCAACAGAACATTTTTTAACAGTATTATGGGGCCAGTTAAGTTGCAGTGTCATTTTGAGTCCAATCATTCAGAGTTTAAAGAAAAAGAAATGGAATATTTTAGATGTAGACATGATGAGCTCCTTAAAAGCCCAAAATTGTTTGTTACAGCTCTTTGAGCTTGAAATGAAAGAGCCACTAACTAAAGCATCATACAGGGTAAGTTATCATATTGTCTGGAGAAGTGCACACAATAGCTGAGAGACTAATAAAGCCTTCTACAGCTGACACTGCTGGATGAAAAGTCAATAAAAGAAAACATGGCAGTGCCTGATTTTACAGTATTTTACAGTATTTCGTCAAATTAAAGATTTAGATGCAAACACAAAGACTGAATTAATATCTCATTTGCAGAATTGTACTTTTGCCTTGTAAATGGACGAATCTACAGATGCAGTAAGACTTGCTGCTTTGCTTGCATTTGTCTGCCATCAGCATCAGCTAATCATCGAAGATCTTTTATGTGAATGCTTGTCAACAAACACAAGTGGTGCTGAAATATTCAAAGTGTTGAATAACTGTTTTGAATCTCATGGTTTATCCTGGAACAACTGATGGTATAAAAGCAATGATGGGTAAAACTGCTGAGCCCTTAGCGCAAATCAAAGCAGTGACACAAAACTGTACTATTAGTCATTGTATTCTTCTATGCCACGCACTTGCAGTAAAAAAGAAAAAAGCCACTTTCACTTAAGTTTGTCTTTGATGAAGGACAAATTATTAATTTTATTAAATCTCCACCTTTGAATACACATCTTTTCAATATTCTGTGTGATGAAATGGGAGGTGCGCATATAGCACTTCTGCTGCATACCAATGTTTGTCTCAGGTAAAAGCATTTGTGCGATTGAGTTGAGAGCTTGAACTAGCCACTTTTTCATGTAACACCATTTTTACTTGAAAGAATGATTGACAGACAAACTATGGTTATTTAGACTTGGGTATTTGGTAGACATTTTCTCAAAATGATCCAATATTTTCCAAATGACCAATGCATGATGTTACAATTATCTGAAAAAGCTGTTAAAATACTCCTCCTTTTTTCGACTAGATATCTATGTGACACAGGATTTTCTTCATATACTTTAACCAACAAATTGAACGCGGAAGCCGATATGAGAATTCAACTGTCTACTATAAAGCCAGACATTAAAGAGATATGCAAAAATGAAAAACGATGCCACTTCTTAATACTTTTTTTATTTCTATATTATTTAGAAAATATAGTTATTTTTCATTAATATAATGGGTTTGCTATTGTTACTTTTAGATGATTTCATATACGTAACTATGTTAACATTTTCTCAGTTTTAATTTCTTATATGGTAAAGATCAATAGTTATAACCCACAGAAATAAAAGCTCTTTTGGGTCCTTAGTAATTTTTAAGAATGTAAAGGGTTCTTGAGACCTAAAAGTTTGAGAACCACCAGTCTATTGCAATAACAGTGCACAGATGTCAACTACCCTGTCCTCTAAAAAATGACCAACTTTTAGCTGAACTCACTGGTGGGAAAAGAGAGATGTAAAATTTGAAGCTCATGATTGTAATATCTATGGCTTAAAGCTTATAGTTGACTGTTGCTAGTTTTCTGCCCTTTCAAGTATCTGCAATAAAACTAGCTTATCAAAGATCAGTTTCCTCCAGTCTCTGCCTATTGGCCTTCAAGTCTGAGTAATGGTCTAGAAGAAACCTGACAATAATATACCCCTTAACAAATCTTGTACAAATAAACATTTACTTCCTTATTTATTTATTTATTTATTTATTTATTTATTTGCATTTTTATCAGTTGAAAGGCAATTGTTGCTTTGACAAGAATGGCAATTCCCCTTGATTTATTGGAACAAAATATTGTTTGCCAAAATATTTCTGATTCATCTTGAATACCTAACAGTAATTCAAATGTCTATTATATGATTACAGGGGGGTTTCATAGACATTAAATATTTATAATTCTGTACCTAACCCTGAGGTATATTATTTGAAGAGCTGCTGGCAGCAGGTTTTGTGTACTTTCCCAGAGTTTAACATTTGTTCTTTTAATAAATGAAATGAAGACTAATTTGGGCCTTGGTGGACTCTTTCCACCAAGTAATGCTCCCCTTTATCCTACTTTCTACTATGATTATTATCCCAACTATATATTTGCCAATGTCTTTTATTATTCCCATTATTATGAGAGGCAGGGCCATGAAAGGAGTGGTGTAGTTGTAGTGAATGTGCTGTTTATGCATGTCCATGCTTGCATCAAAATTGGCAAAAATTTTCAAAATAGATTTTTATTACTCTCATGGACAAAATTAGTGTTTGGAGATGCTATGAATTCTTGAAATTAGTATAATGCAGTTCTGACTGGGTAACAGCTGCAACATGAAATGCCTAATGTTTTGGAATGTCAACTGAAAAAGAAAGCAGAGTCAGAGTCAGAGTCAGATAAGCATCCTCAGATCAATGCATAGCTAAGTGCCTTTTATGAATAAATTTGGATAGAAATAACCAGATGCAAAAATAGAAAAACAGTTCCATGGAAAAACAAGAACTTATTTTTACAGTTGCACCCAGAACATGAATCAATTTGATTAAAGTGAAAGGCATGTTATTAAGTCATTTTTGTTTGTTTGCTTTGTTTCTGGCAATTTTTTTTCCATATGTACATCAGTATTCTAAGTGCAATATTTCTTTTGCTACTAGGAAAATTATATTTACTTCATGTGGGAGACATCAGAAGTAGATAAATTCCATACTTCCATCTGGAAGCTGCAGCTGGTTCAAAATACAGTTGCGCCAGTTGCTATATGGACTCATCAATCAATGCATAATACATCTCTGCTCTGCAAGCTGCATTAGTTGCCAATGTGTTTCTTTCTGGGTTCATTTCAAGGGGCTGGTAGTTACCCATAAAACCCTTCATGGCATGGGGCCAGGTTATCTGGGGGCCGCCTCTCCCTGACTGAGTCTACCTGTCCCATCGGATCCAGCAGGAGAGGTGTGCCATGGGTTCCACCCTAGAGGAGAACCTTTTCTATGGTAGGATCTGCTGTTTGGAACATTATCCCCAAACAGAGATCAGATTAGCCCCAACCGTATTGGACTTTTGTGAGGACTTGAAGACCTGGTTCCTGGTTCTGTCACCATGCACGGGGATTGGGATGCATGACAGAGCCTGTGGGATAGTTGGGGCGATTGTTTACCACAGTTACCAATCTGTATTCATTGTGATATTTTTGTGATATTGTGTTTTAAACTTGTTATTAGGCCCCAGAGTCATGATATTAAAATGGGTTATCAGCTAGCTTAGGGTAAGCTATCATCAATATGCCTATATAATTCATCTCTCTCTCTCTCTCTCTCTCTGGCTGGGCTGGGCTGGGCTGGGCTGGGCTGGGCTGGGCAGTAGATGTTGTGAATTCACCTGGTGTCTGGAGGCTGTGAGAGACTAGATGAAAAGAACAAGTTGGAATTTAATTCCTGAAATATGGAGGTGCTTTTTGTCCAGAAACCATCTAACTGTTTATCTGCTCCAGCTGTAATTCTGGACAGATTAGTACTCTGCCTGAAGGGTAGGTCCATGAATTGAGGGTCCTCCTACATTCACAGCTACAGCTGGATAGGCAGGTGGATGCAGTAGCTAGGTAGGCTTTTACCCTGCTTTGGCTGGTGCATCAGTTGTGCCCCTACCTGGAACAGAAAGGGCTGACACTAGTCACTGATGCCCTTATTGCCTATAGGATGGACTACCACAGTGTACTCTATATGGGTCTGCTTCAGTACGTATGTCCTGCATGGGAATGTTGAGGTCCCCTCCATGAGAGAAAGAGATTATATTGCCCAGTCTTTGCTCTATCCTTCTGGAATAAACTGCCCATGGAGAACCAAATGGTGTCCTCTATTATGGCCTTTACAGAAACTGTTAAAAAAAAGAAGAAGAATAAATTCAGAGAGCTTTTAATCTATAAGGGTTCTAGGGAATGTTCACCAGGGAAAGTCTGCCTTATGGTTTTAAATGAATGTTTTATGGATGAGGGTCCTCCTACATTCACAGCTACAGCTGGATAGGTGTATGCAGGTGGATGCAGTAGCTTTGGTGGGAGTTCATGTGGAGTCAGTGGTTTATCAATGTTGTAATAAATAAATATATAAATAAAAATAATTAGCTATGAAAAGCCCTCCTGTTTTTCTGCATCCACTACACTCCCAGCGAATGAGAGAAAGGAAAAAAAGTGAAGTTCTTTGTTCTTGTGCCTCTAACAACAGGTTGATCTGTTTCTACATCATGGAGAGAATACAATTGCTTGTTAATGTCTGTACATCAAGATGCTGTTAAAAATGACAGCTACAGAGTTGTAGCTGAAATACTGGCAGCCTAAATCAGCAGCTGTCAATGAAATCCTGTTCTTTGCTTTCCTTCTGGTTGCTAAAGGGTTCAGTGCTGTCTCCTTTCTCTTTGGGCACTGAATAAATTCATGTTTTTGCAGGCTGTCATCATCATCTTATCTTTCCTGCTTCCTTTTTGAGATCAAAGAAGGTTGCTAGATGGTTACTAAACTGCAGTTGCCAGATTCATCATGAGTGCCCACATAACTTTCTAGCTAGAAAGTGTGCGGTTCCCCCTCCTTCCTTCCCCCCCTTGAAAGATTCATTTCATTTTTTTCCTTATCTCACTATGCACATTCACAACATCATTCACTTTGCATAGTCCACCACACCCACTGTTTTCACCAGAATCCTGGCTTATATAACTCTTAGTAGCCTGCTCAGACTGCCTGTATGTGCAACGCTCATCAATGAAATCTTTTGCAAACCATTAAAAGGGCCAATATACTGGGTTTATCTAATCTTTCAGGACAATGTGTGTGTGTGCATTGGTGTATGTATGAATGATTATCAGCCCAAATCAGTCCATGATGAAGAAAAGCCATCTTAATTGAAGGCTATGGACTGTAAGCTACCATGTTGGTCCGGTGCAGGTTGATAGATAGAAGTTTCTGACTTTTCAATCTAGGGAGGGAGGGAGGCAAAACCAACAATCAGCTTCTTTACTCTAAAGCAACACAGGAGCAAGCAACTCAGAATCGAGAAAATTCTGAAAGGGTATTTAACCATTTCTTCATCCTGCCCCTTTCTACTCCAACTGACTCTCCAGCTGCTTTCCCATTTTGAGAATCCCAAATGCTGATTCACAATGGCCACACTGTTGTTTATTTTGGGTATTTTGAGTTTGATGTTCAAGGATGTGCATTTTATGGGACTTCTGGTGGGGTCATGGCAGACTGAGCAGCTGTTCCCGCGGGTGGAACTGACAACTCAGCAATTTTTTTCGGGCTCAGGCAGGTTTTCCTGAAGCCCAGGAGTGTTCTCTGGATGAAGGAAAACACCTGGAATCATCCTATATGCCCTCTGGATGGCCACTTGCAGCCAGAAGATCGCAAACAGCGTTTTGCGTTCAACTGGTAAGAGCTAGCTGGGAGGTTGGGACATCACCATTTTCCAAGCTACACTGTAGCCTTAAAGGGACACTAAGACTGGCCACCCATTTCTAAATCACCAAATTTACTGTATATATATATATTAAGTATGCGTACCCTAAGAGAGGCTTTCTACAGCAAGGAGAAGCTGGCTCTCTTGGTGCTTATAGTAATTTTTGGGATTACTTTTAAAAAAAATCTTTTTTAAGTTTTGGAATTTGTTTCACTTCCAAATATAAAGGAGGACTGAGAGTAAATAATTCTCTTCCTATTATTATTTTGGTATTGAATTTGAAGATATTAGTATTTTCCTACACGTTGAATTGGCTGATTTCAGCTTCAGCTTTCTGTTTCTACTTTCCCTTGGGAACTGTCTGTTTATCTCACTTTCTCTTTGTGTAAACATACTTTGGAAATTTTTTATATCTGACTTGCTGGTTAAGCTCCTAGGGGGCACCATAATCTACTGTGTGAGACATGGAGGATTTTAAACAGATTTTTTTCTGACTTCCATCAAGCCTTTAAACACATCTTTCCTGACTCCTATCAAGTTTTTATACAAGACATTCAGGACATTGTGGAAAATATGAATTTTAAAATGTGTCATCTGGTTGGGGATGTTGTCATGAGCACTGATGGTGAGCAGGAGGGGGCCCCTATCCAGGGGGGAAAACACATGTGTAGTAGTGAGGAGTTGAGCAGCCATTCAAAGAGACACAGAACAGACCTGCCTTGACTTTTGGGGTTTATCTGTCTGGGTTTTCCCACGCTTCTTCAGTTAGGATTTTCTGTCTAATGTAGCAGTAATAAAACACTAGAGACCTATTCCTCATCTCAGCATGGTCCCTGACTGTTAGGACATCAATCCTAACAAACTCCTACTCCCACTGAAAGAGGGAGGGGAAAAAAAAGACATTTGGGAAAATGTCTTCGGAAAACCAGGAAATTCGGCAAGCCATCCAACAACTGGCAGCAGCCTTGCAACAACACCAGCAACAAGTAGATCTCCAGATCAACACATTACAAGCAGCTATGCTACAGCAGTTACAACAACCAGCTCTGATTAACCCACAACCGGTGCCAGCAGCAGCAGCAGCAGCAGCAGCTCCACCAGTAGTCTTGAGATCCCAGGGCAGTTTACCAGAGAAATTTGGAGGAGAAGCAAGACAGTTGAGAACCTTTCTCACACAGTGCACAATGTTTTTCGACAGCAGACTGGCAGAGTTCCCAACAGATCGAACCAGAGTCACCTTTATTTTAAGTCTGCTAAAGGGCCCAGCAGCCAAATGGGCTATTCCCATGGTGGAAAACAATGACCCAATTCTCAATGACTACCAGAATTTTCTGACAGGGTTCTGAGCACACTTTGACGACCCAATCAGAGAGGTCACTGCCAGCCGGGAAATTCGGAAGCTCAAGCAAGGCAACAAGAGGGTGGAAATTTACATTGTTGATTTCAAGCTGTTAGCAGGAGATCTGGACTGGAATGAGAGTGCTTTGAAAGACCAATTCAAACAGGGGCTGGATGAGGAAATTAAAAATGAATTAGTGCACCAGGGAACACCAGCTACTTTAGAAGGTTTATATCAGCTGTCTGTGGTCATAGATGCCAGGCTAGAAGAGCTCAGACAGATGCAGCCAGGGAGAGGCAGGGGCTTCAGAGTGCTTCCAGGATTTTCAGCTCTCTCTACAGCATCTCTCTACTCAGGACCAGAGGAGCCGATGCAGATCAGGGCGAGCAGGAGGCTTACTTCCTAGGCTGAGAGACAGAGAAGGAGAGAGAGAGCCCTCTGTTTCTACTGCAGAGTCTCGGGGCATAGGGTGAGAGCTTGCCCAGCAAGAAGCCAAGCAAATTCCGTAAGAGCCCCAGAGCAAGCAGCAGAACCAAGAGCCACCTCCACCTCTACTTCCAACCAGAGAAACTCTGTCAGTCTCCCTCCACAGAGCTCAGCAGGGAGACCATCAATCAATTAAGAAGGGCTCATTCCGAGGATTCCAGGCAATCCTTTTACTACTTACCAGACATAATGCACGTAAACCCAGAGCACCAGGTCAAGCTAGAGGCTCTCATGGATTCCAGAGCTTCCACCAATTTTATTGATGTACAGACTGTACAAGACCTGAATATCCCAAACATGGAATTGCCACATCCCATAGAAGTTGAGACCATTGATGGCCAGCCCCTCAAGGCAGAACCGATTCAATGTTTCCCAGAACCTTTGCAACTAACAACGGGAGACCACACTGAGTGGATCCAACTTTATGTTACTGCATCACTTAATGTGCCTATAGTCCTGGGCACACCTTGGCTGAAGATCCACAACCCATTGGATCTACGGGAGCAGTCTCCTTCCCAGCTAAGGAATGTCAGCACCACAAGATTCAAGCTGCTCTTCTCTCTCCAGCAACCAACACAGTCACCGAAGCAGGGGGGGTCCAGTTGCCAGCCAAGTATGCAGATTTTGCAGACGTTTTCAGTGAACAAGAGGCCACAGCACTACCCCCCCCCATAGGGACTGTGATTGTACTATTGAGTTGATACCAGGAGCCAAGATTCCAGCAAGGAAACAATATCCCATGTCCCCCAAGGAACTAGCCACCTTAAAAGATTACTTGGATTCTAATCTCCAAAAGAGTTTCATCTGACCATCTACTTCCCCAGCTTCTGCTCCTTCATTCTTCGTACCAAAGAAGCCTGACCTGTTGGCATCGGTGGCTCAGGAGGCACCCATGAGAGTGGTTCATGATTTCAGCTTCCTCAATAAGGTCATGGTCAAAGAAAATTACCCACTCCCCTTAATATCTGATCTGCTGGATCGCTTACAGAAAGCACACATTTTTACTAGGTTGGACCTCAGGAATGCGTACAATCTGATCCGGATGAAAGAGGGGCATGAATATCTGACTGCCTTCGATATCAGGTTTGGTAAATTTGAGTACCTTGATTTGCCCTTTGGCTTGTCTAATGCAGGAGCCATATTTTCCTGATTTATGAATCAAATTTTCTCTGATTTACTAGATAAGTATCTGGTCATTTATCTAGATGACATATTAATATTCTCTGAGGATGCTACAACTCATGTAACCCATGTACGTAATGTCTTACAAAGACTGAGAGAGAACAAGCTGTTTGCCAAGCTAGAGAAGTGTGCCTTCGATTTAACTGAATTACATTTCCTGTGCTATAGAATATCAACAGAAGGCATATCCATGGATCCTTCAAAGGTCCAGGCAATTCTTTCTTGGCAACCCGCCCGCAATGTGAAAGATGTACAAAAATTCCTAGGATTCACCAATTTCTACAGAAATTTTATAAATAAATTTAGTGACAGGGCCAAGCCCCTCACACAGCTTCAGAAGAAAGGATCCAAATTCCTTTGGGGGGAGAGGGAGCAAGCAGCCTTCCAAGAATTTAAGCAACTCTTTGCATCCCAGCCGCTTTTAAAGCATCCTGATCCCACGAAGCAATTCATAATGCATTCAGATGCTTCAGATTTTGCTATTGCTGCTGTTTTATTGCAATATACTGACAAAGCAGGGAAGACTTTGCTTCCTTGTGCCTTTTTCTCTTGCACGCTGTCACCAGCAGAGAGAAACTATGATGTTTTTAACAAGGAGTTGCTGGCAATTAAAGCAGCATTTCAAGAGTGGAGGCACTGGCTAGAAGGTGCAACCTTTCCTGTGAAAGTTTGCACTGATCACAAGAATTTACAGCTTCTACAAAACACCAGATCCCTCACCCCACACCAAATCAGATGGAGCCAGTTTTTCTCCCGTTTCAATTTTGTTATTTCTTATATTCCTGGGGTGCAGAACTGTTTGGCAGATGCTTTGTCTCGATCCATTCAGGCAACCCCTGCTACTCACCAGGAGGTCCAGGCTACTAAATTACAACCTCACAACTTTCAGCAGTCTATGAGGGGGAACCAGACAGAGGTTTTAGCAGCAGGCAGACAAGCAGAGGACCTATTAACAAGAGTCAGAGCTCAGCAACAACAGGACCTGTATGCCAGGGCCAGGATGGATGACCTCCAGAGGGGCCTGCAAGACACTGCCTCCCCATTTAATGTGGAAGCAGGAATCCTCTGGCATAGTGGGTGATTGTACATTCCCCCCTCATTGAGGGAAGAAGTACTGAGACTTTGCCATGACCATCAAATGGCAGGCCACGGAGGTGTTTTCAAAACTCTCCATAGAGCTCTGAGAGACTACTGCAGACATAAAGGGTTACGTTGCTTCTTGTCATACCTGTAGACAAGACAAGCCTCTCCCAGGGAAGCCCACAGGACTCTTGCAACCCCTACCCACCCCCAGTAGGCCTTGGGATACAATTTCCATGGATTTCATCACTGATTTACCCCTGGTCCAGGGGCTGACTTCCATACTAGTGGTGGTGGACCTTTTCACTAAAATGGCACATTTTATTTCTTGCAAGGGCCTCCCATCTGCGCAAGCCACAGTGCAGTTGTTTATGGACCATGTTTTTAGGTATAGAGGCATGATAAATCACTTGGTGAGTGACAGAGGCCCTCAGTTCACTTCCAGGTTCTGGAGGGCCCTTTTCCAGTCATTAGGGGTCCAGATCCACCTAAAATCATTGCATCATCCGGCTAGTAACGGGGGCGCTGAGAAAATTAACCAATGGTTACAGCAGTATCTCAGGTGTTATACCACTTATCAGCAAGAAAATTGGCCAGCCCTCCCCATGGCAGAATTTACTTATAACAACTCTGTGCAATCCTCTACCAAGATGTCTCCTTTCCAAGCACTCTACGGGGTTAACCCTCGGGTGTTGCCCACCTCCTCCCAGCAGGGAACTGTTCCAGCCATGGCTGATTTTCTTAAAGAGCAACAAGCCGCACAGGAGTTGTTAAAGGGGCAGCTGAACAGGGCAAAGAGTGCTTACAAGAGAGCTGCAGATGCTCACAGACAAGAGGGGCCAGAGATTGCGATAGGAGACAAAGTGTGACTCTCTACCAGGCCTTCCAAGAAGTTGGACTCCAAGTTTGTGGGCCCTTTCACTGTGGTACAGCAGATAAATCCAGTGGCTTATCATTTACAGCTACCAGCATCCATGAAAGTCCATCCAGTGTTTCACAGAGCCTTGCTAGCCAAAGACCCTCCCCCAAGTGCCTTACGATTGCAAATGCCCCCCCTCCAGTAATTGTGGATGGGGAGGAAGAATATGAAATCGAGGAAATTCTGGACTCTAGGAGGAGGGGAAGGGGCATCCAATATTTAATACACTGGAAAGGGTACCCTGAGGAAGAGCGCACATGGGAGAATGCCAGAGATGTGCATGCACCAGAGCTGGTTCAATGATTCCATCAGCTTTTCCCTCACAAACCCAAGCCTCGCACTCTACCAGAAATTCCTCACTTGACTGAGCAAGTGAGGAAGCGTTATCAGACCTGGAGAGCAGCACTGATTCATCCTTGGAGGAGTTTTCCTTTGAAGAATTTCCATCATTGCCCAGTTCCCATGGGAGCTTGGAGGGGGAGATGGACTCTCATGAGTCTTTGGAAGGAGGAAGGAACTCTAGAGAGGAGGGAGCTGAAATGGAATGTAAATCTGGAGGTTTTTCTGTCTAATGTAGCAGTAATAAAACACTAGAGACCTATTCCTCATCTCAGCGTGGTTCCTGACTGTTAGGACAGATGTAGTGGATGAAATTGAGGAATTCAACAGTGACAGAAATGTTTCTTCTAAGAGTGAGATTTGGATTTCTGTTGAGATGCTGGGTGAAGATTGGATAGTGGAGTTGGAGAAATTTAATGGAGAGAGGGATCTGCAAGCAATAAGTAAAATTGACTTTTTGGTGAAATGTTATGAAAAAGAAGGGGTCATTATGTATGGGAGGTTTTCTGAAGAGAAAACTCTTCTGAAGATTTTTGAGGGGGGCAGTTGGGCTGTTTGATTTCTGTAAGAAAAATGCTCTGTGTGCATTGTGGGGATATGTAAATGTTTTGGTTTATTTTGAAGTGGGATAAGGGTTTAAGAATATTTATCTGGATTGCTTTTAGGTTTGGCTGACTTCATTTATCTTTAATGATTTGGATTAAGATTATTAAGGTATAAAAATATTGCTTGGTTTTGGGTTTAACATGATTAAGATTATTAAAATTGTTGTATTATCAAGTATAATGGTAGACAATTTATATGTTTTTTAGTTTGATCTTCATTATAGTAGACAGGAATGTATAGAATAGTAGTAGGAAGGAAATAATTAAATAATGCTATCTTTGAGGGGGAAGTTGGAGAGGTATGTTTCTGTGTGTGTGTGTATGTGTATGTGTGTGTGTGTGTGTATAAATATTCTTCTTTTTCTTTTAATATAAGGGTGGAACAACTGTATTTAGTGATTTTTATAATGTGCCAATGGAATGATTTATAGAAATAATGTGATTTTGGTTTAATATACAGTAAAGGATTGATTATGGAAAATGGTTGTATATCCTTGCTCTTAAAAGTCGGAAGTCACCTCTTTTTGTAATTAAAAAAAGAATTCTGTTGTGTTTCCACACTTTTTTAGTTTTTTCTTTTTTCTTTTTCTTGGTAGTTTTTTATTTTTCTGTAGCTTTTATCTTTGTTTGAAACTTAATAAAATTCTTATAAAAAAAGGAAGCTAGTATGTATGTATTACATACTATGTAGTTGACATTTTTGTATTTTCACACTTTTTAGTTCCTTTTTTCTCTTGTAGTACACTTTATTTCATTTCTCATTGTTTTTATGTATTTGTTAAAAAAACCTTAATAATGCTTTATTAAAAAAAGAGAAAAGTTTACCACTTTAATGTCTTCTCCAATTCCCCTTAAGATGTGCCATACCTTTTTGCATTAGCAATGAACAAGGCTTTCAAGGAAGTTCAACTCTAAACCCAAGAGGACAAGAAGATTAAATGATCTTGCTGTAATTCTTGGGAATTAAATTTGTCTATGAAATGCTAACATTTATGATGAAGCCAAAGATAAATTAGGAACAACTTTATTAGGTTTCTGAAGGAAGCTATAAATACACGAGGAATAATGTTGTTCTAAGGTTCTCAGTTTATTTAGATCTTTGTGGCTTTCCTACTTAACAGATATCTTCGATTTTCATCTGATTTCATGGTATTTAGCAACACAAGATCTTCACTAGATCATTAGATTATGCTCATCCATAGAAACAAAGTGAAATAATACAAAGTGGATTATCAGTTAACAGAATATTTACATCTTACAATTTTTTAAAGTCAAGTATACAGTTTGTGATCTCAGGAAGAAATCAGTGCTATCTACCATTTCAGATATGTCTACAAACAGTAGCCAAAGTTGAGTAGGCTATGATAAAATGTATTATGAATATGTAATTTTCTGAAGGTTAAAATACATTGAAAATAAGGGGAAAATTGAAAAAAATGTAAATGAAGTTGATAATATCCTTTAAAGGAGAGAAAAAAGTATTCTTTTTTTAAAAACCCAAAGCCTAGTATATGAACTGGCATATGGATATACTGCAATTAAGGATAATTTGCAAGGATAGAAAGGTAAAGAGAGGAGGATTTAGTTAAATTTTCTTTTTCTTATGTCCTGCCTTTATTCATTTCGTTTGGTTGGTTTGGTTTGGTTTGGTTTCATTTCATTTCATTTTTGCTAATTACTTTTTATTCTTTTTATTCACCTTGCATAACATTAATTATCCTGAAAGGAAAAACATGGCTCTGAAATGGCTTGATCTTTTAAGCATAGATAAGCATTATCTAAATTTAAGAATGTGGGACCTGGAGTCACCTTTTCAGAGGAGATTCATAACTTACTTATCTTTTATAGAAAAATCGGGGTGGGATATGCAGAATGTAATTCTAAATATGCAAGAAGGTTTGTGATTTTGATCAGCAGATTTTTAGAAACTGAATGTTAAATAAGAAATATCACATGTTTTTTCATACTTATTGCTAGATTGGGGTATCAGTGTCTACCCTGTGGAATTTATACAATCAAACCAAAGTCTCTCCAAGATAAACATCTAACCTTGTATAACAAGTCAGTAGATTATATAATAGAAATCTAACTCAAAATCTGGCTCTCTTTCTAAAATGCAGCACCTTCTCCAGCAGCCAGATTATATACCTAGTTCTGTACAATTCTGCAAGATTATACATGTGAATTTAATTTGGTATATATCTAGCATTCTTTAATTCTTCCAAATGTGAATACATTTTTCTTGCTTCTGTAAACAGATTTTTTTTGTTAGATTATCCATTGGTATCTCATTCCTTGGTATCTAGAAATGAAGCAGGTAACCTAGATGTTGAATGATAGTTTTTTTTTTTAATCCCTTCTCACCCCTATGGGTGGTATGTGTCTTCCTAAAGCTTGGGTCCTCTAGGGTTCTGTGCAGTATCTTAGCGGTTCCTAGTGGTTCCTTAGCTGTTCCAAGCACTGCACTCTTCTGGACAGAGAGCTCTGATGTTCCTGGGATCTGTTGGAGCCACTCTCCCGGCTGAGGAGTCACAGCCCTGAGTGCTCCCACCACCACTGGGACAACTTTGGCCTACACTTTCCACTTCTTCTCTAGTTCCTCTTTCAGGCCCTGGTACATCTCCAGCTTCTCTGATGTTGCTGTCACTTGGCACTGCTACATCCATCACCACTGCTGTCTTCTGGTCCTTGATTACTACCATTATGTCCAGTTGATTGGCCAGTACCTGTCTGTCTGTCTGGATTTGGAAGCCCCACAGGATCTTACCCCTGTTATTCTCCATGATCTTCTGTGGAATCTCCCATCTGGACTTGGGAGGGTCTAGTCCATACACTGTTCAGATGTCCCTGTACACAATGCCAGCTACTTGGTTGTGCTGTTCAGTGTATGCTGTTCCTGCCTGCATCTTACACCCTGCCACTATGTGTTGGACTGTCTCTGAGGCCTCTCTGCAGAGTCTGCACTTTGTGCCTGTCTAGTGTGGTAGACCCCTGCTTCTATGGATCTGGTGCCTAGTGCCTGTTCTTGTGCTGCTATGATCAGTGCCTCAGTGCTGTCTTTTAATCTAGCCCTTTCCAGCCACTGGTAGGATTTCCCAATCTCAGATTTCCCAATTCATGTCCCAATGTCTGCCTGCCTGTCCAACTGTCTCTCTCTCTCTATAGATATGTATACATTAACAGGGACTCAGGGCTGTGTCGCTGTCTTCAATATATAGCAAAGCAAAAGCATTTATTCAAGGTTGCATTATTGCATACACTTCTAATAAAAAGAAGGAACAATTAATATTTAATAACGAGAGGAAAGAGCTAGTTGGGTGTAGTGGTTAAGGCACCAGGCTAGAACCCAGGAGGCGATGAGTTCTAGTCCACCTTAGATATGAAGCCAGTTGGGTAACCTTAGGAAGGAGGTGGAGAAAAGACAATCTTTTTGGGGGAGATGGGTGGTGGCAAAATTTGATCGATAAATAAATAAATAAAATATCTATGTTTATTGCTGACCGGAAACCCCTTATAGACTTTTTGCATGGAACAGAAAAAAAAATGAACGCATGGTTTATGGTTTGATGATTATATAGGATAGAATACAAGCATCTTTTACTAACTTTTACAAGTTTCAGTTATAATTCTTCATATTTGTGACTAGGTTTCCAATTATATTTAAATTTGGATATTTCTTGAAAAAAATGTTTTTGAGTTTGTATGTTTAATCAGTTGAGGGGCATAAGCATGTGAAAGCTTACTTCTGCATGATTATTCCTTGGTGGATGCATAATGACTATATTTGTGATTCTATAACCTGAATCAATATCTGGAGTTACACAGCCTTAGTCAAAATTAAGATATTCCAACAGTCGCTCTTAGCAAATTGGAGTGAGGTATGGAGCTGAATTTAGTGTCCTGGCCTTGTATTCATTCCCTGACAAATCATGGATTGGTGCAGTGCAGAATTGCTTATTGAAGCTGTGCCATACGCTTTAGTGTTGAACATATATGCACAGAATTAAACAGCAGGCCCTTGAGTTTCAGAAACTATTTGCCACACTTAGTAATCATTTGTTTGAGAAATTCACTTTACTTAATACAGGTCATCAGCTATGCTATTCTCTGGATTGTGCCTTTTTAAATTGATATTTTAAAGTGTATGTAGAATAGCCTTGGATCAAAGAAAATGCACACATGCAACCACAATTCACACTAATTAAATGTAATATATTAGGCCTTTTTTGTTTTGGAGGCTAGCTTTTGATGAAGCCTTCAAAAAGAATATAAGAGGTTTTCAACTGCCTCTTTTCTCCAACAGGGAGAAATCTTAGACACAAATAGAACACAAAGAAAAGATAGCAACAGTTCCTGTGGTGCTATTGGATGATTAAAAAATAGCATAAAATTGTTTGACCCTCCTTCATGTGAATACTTCATTCACAGAAAACAGATTAACATTCTGAAGTAGCAGTTCAGTTTCATTAATGCTGTAATTCATACAGCAGTCTGTAAAGGCCAGAACAAATTAATGCAGTCTCATTATCTCTTGTGCCAATATAAGATAATTTCAAACTTACTGCAAAAGCTATGGAACCTTCATGAACAGCTAAATCACTAAATACAATTAGTACCATGAAATACCACTATGTTAGCATTATCCCCATTTCAGACTGCGGTTCTCTCACTCTTACTATTAAACATCCACATAAAACTACTGGTAGAAGTTATCACTCCACCTGGGGTAAAGCATCATCAGTAAGGTTGTGATGCGCAGTCATATATTTCCACCCTGGGCTGGAGGTGCTATGGAAGTCTCAACCTGACACCTAGAGCCTGTGGGACCTGGATGAATTGAAATAGGCTTTAAGTTGAATTCTAATAAGAACACGTTGTTGTTTGTTCAGATACTTTCTGGTTCTCAGTTTACTCCAGTCCTAACTCTGAATGGGATAGCACTCCTCCTTAAGGGAAGTCCATGACTTGGGAGTTCTCCTGGACTCATGGCTACCGCTTGGATGCTCAGGTGAAGGCTGTAGCCAGGGGAATCTTGCCCAGCTTTCACTGGTGCACCGATGTAGACCTGCCTGAATCAGGAAGCCCTGACAATAATGAGTCATGACCTCATCACTGCTAGATTAAATTCTTACAATGAGCTTTACATGGAGTGGCCTTGGAAGACTACTTGGGCTGCAGTTAGTACTGCAGTTGGTACAAATGCACTTGCAGATGACAGCTGTTTCAGCCATGTAACACTGATATTGCAGGGATTACATTGGTTGCCACAGACTCCCAGATACAGTTCCAGTGTTGGTTTTAAGATAAAGCCAAACATGGCTTAGCTCTTACCTTCCGAATTGTCTCCTCCAGGTAGAACTTGCCCATCCTATGTGCTTCTCTCAGCTGGGGATGCTTTACATTCCTTACCTTCATCCCACCCTATGGAACAGACTCTCTTGGGAGATCAGACCAGCACCTACCCTGGCACTGTTCTTTCAGGTGGTCAGCTCTGAACACTTCTGCAGGACCTTTGGAAATTAATGTTGCCTTGGTTAGATGGGGTTGGTTCTGATGGTTGCCTTCTTAATTTTATGTTTTTGTTGTCATTTTGTTTTTGATTTTAATTTAATTTTGATTTAAATTGTGTTTTTTATATTTTATGACTGCTTCATTGTGAACTGCAAGGAATTACTTAAATAATAGCAAGCAGACAACAATCAAACAGTCTCACCAATGGATTGTGCTTTTGAGAGATGACCCCATTTACATACATACATACATACATAATTTTTATTACGGTCTTAGACCAGTACAAATGACTCTATTTAAAATTTGATCTCTTGCTGTAATTTTTTTCCCTTTGCTGTTCCTCAGATAAATTAATAGAAATAATTCAGACACAGATATGTTTAAACAAAGACAAAGGAATGTTGCCAGGAAAGGGAAGACTTCTGACTTCTGAGATCTACTTTGGTTTTTGAACTGAGACCAGGACAAAAATTAAGGCACCAAATTAAAAGCTGGTGACCTTGAGAAGTTATTTTGAGTACAAGAACTAAACAGATCTTACCGTATATCTGTTTCATAACCACTGCTATTCCTCATCCCCTGTTATTTTTCTTATTTCAGTAGTATATAAATATTTGTAAATTATTGCTATTGTTAATTATGTGGAAATTAAAAACCACTGCAATCACCCAGAATTCTACCAGTAGATTTTGTACTCAGAAAGGACTTGAAGGGTTTCTTATAAAGTGTATGTTTGTTTAGTCTAATTTGTCCTTCCTTAGCCTTAGCTCCTCATATAAAGTTGTGCTGCTCATTAATACTTGCATAAATATTCTGTCCAGAAAGTCCATGCTCAGTAGCAAAATACAAGTTCTGCATGCAAGAAGGTCCTAAATTCATTTTTAAGCATTTTTAGTTAAAAATGTTAAGAGGTACTAGGAAAAATTTCTACCTGAAACTCTGGAGAAATTGTGTCAGAGCAGATAATAATGCACTAAATGGCAATAGCCTTGATGCGGCTTCCTTAGTGCCTGTGATTCCAGTAGCACACTCTCTGATAAGCCATTACCACTTTAGCAACGTTAAAGAAGAAAAAACTATTGAACTAACCCAAAGCACCTGAACCCATTCTAGACCTATATCAGTATCTTACTATATTTTTATATTCTTCACCACCTCAGAATATTAAACAGCTCATGAGAACAGATGAGAAATCATCTTAGGACCTTTTTTATAATAGGGATGGTGTTGAAGAATCGCTACATTGCTATCACCAATTACAGGCATCTTCAGGAGAAACAACAGGGATACATATCATGACATCTTTTGTACAATGATATGATGATGTTTGCAACATCACTGTAGCTTCTACCAGATGCCAATGCTTTCAGTGTCAGATGTGGAACATTTGGGAATCGTGAAAAACCTGCTCTCTGTTGATCTGGCAAGTGAAAAGAGACCCTTGAGGATTTCTGCACTCAAAGTTGAATGCTATTATTTTGGTTTAGCTGGGGATGGTTTTGGTAAAGGTCATAAATTTAGTCATCACTTTTGGATATCTATTTGATAATGAAGATAAGTTACTTGGAAGAATCTTGGAGAATGATTCTGGAGATTTCATTAGAATGATAAAACATGCATCGTGATGCAAGGTCCAATCCTTATGTGTGTGTTTGTGTGTGATGTTATGACTCATACAAAAGGAGCAGAGTTTGTATCACACTACTGTAATGCATTATTCATCTTTGCTATCCCCTCCCATAAGTAGTCTCAGGATTTACTCCATGCCCTTCTGAATATTATGAGCTGCCAATTCTAGTACTACCAGAATGGGGTGCATAAAATCTGGATGATCACTAGATAATAAAATCTGGATGATCACTAGATAATAGCAGAAAGGTAGTGTTATTTCTTTGTTGCAATCTAGAGGTTATCTGAATGTTTGCAGCTAAGATCTGGTTGCCTCATCCAGTAGAGGAGCAAATGATCAAGTAGTCCCTACCACATCAAAAAGGTTCCCCATCAACAAAACATGAATTAGCTTCCACCATGGAAGTATAGCCAAAAAAAAAAAAGCCTGTTATAGATAGCTTTAGGACATATTTTGGGGAATATTTTGATATTTTAGGCTGACACCTTAAATTGCCTTCTTGTTTCTTGTGTTCCAGCTTCTTTATGGAAAAATAAAATACAAAGAATTTTTGTCCGGGACTTGCACACTTATCTCTCCTGAGAAAGTAAGCTTTCCTGCAGTTACAGCAACAGCTAGGTTCTTCTCTCAAATACTTTAATGGAACAGATAATAGGGTTTTTTTTTCTTAATTTCAGTACACCTCCCTTCTCTACCTCAGATCTCCAGGACCTTTTCCCCTCCTTGCATTGTCAGTGGTAGCAGGTCCAGTAAATCATTTTCTTTCATCCACAGCCAACTCAAGGGTAAGTCCAAGCAAACCCTTTTCCTGTCTATTGTTAATTGTGCTAATTTGCTATAAATATTGGATTTGTGCACTGTTTTATTATCTGTTGTTCAATTTAGAACACTCTGAAATTTCTCAATTAAATTCTGAAACAGCTACCCCCAGAAGGCAGTAAGAAAATTAACCCCATTTGTCTTTGCTTTTAAATTTTCCTCCAGCCTTTTGAAATGAATTCTATGCTGTCTTCTTCAGTTAGAAACATAGTTTTGCAAGTCTCATTTGGAGGAAAATAAAGCGGGGCAAGAAAAATGTGCAGTGGGCCTAAAGGATAATCCAGTATTATGCTTAGGTAAGTATTCCCAGTGTTACTTAAAAGTAAATCTGCCAAATGGTACACTCTTTCGCATGAATGTATCTGTCTGTAAAATCTATCCCAGGATAGCACAATCTGTGATGCTACTCATGAACAGTAGATGAAATGAAGCTGTTTACCATGCACTATCTTCAGCAAAGGATCGTTACCTTGTCGTGGTGCTGGAGCTTGAGCACCTCAATGATGCCATGAGCTAAACCGTGAAGGGCCACCCAAGACAGGAAGGTCATGACAGAGAGGTCAGACTAAATGTGATCCCTGGGGGAGGTAATGGCAACCCACCCCAGTATTCTTGCCATGAAAACTAAATGGATCAGTACAACCAGAGATATGTCGGTATACCATCGGAAGATGAGACCCCCAGGTTGGAAGATGGTCAAAATGCTACTGGGGAGGAACAGAGGATGAGTTCAACTAGCCCCAGACATGATGACGCAGCTAGCTCAAAGCCAAAAGGACGGCTAGCGGCCGACGGTGCTGGTGGTGAACGGCGAATCCGATGTTCTAAGGATCAACACACCATTGGAACCTGGAATGTAAGATCTATGAGCCAGGACAAATTGGATGTGGTTATTGGTGAGATGTCAAGATTAAAGATAGACATTTTGGGCGTCAGTGAACTGAAATGGACTGGAATGGGCCACTTCACATCAAATGACCACCAGATCTACTACTGTGGACAAGAGGACCACAGAAGAAATGGAGTAGCCTTCATAATTAATAGTAAAGTGGCTAAAGCAGTGCTGGGATACAATCCAAAAAACGATAGAATGATCTCAATTCGAATTCAGGGCAAGCCATCTAACATCACAGTGATCCAAATATATGCCCCAACCTGTCATGCACTGCCTACCGCCGAGTAACACACAGACACTGGTTCAGTTGAAGCAGGCTCTGGTTTATTCATAGCGTAGTTACAGTTGTAGAAAAAAGCTGAAAGTGACAGGAGCGCGCCGGTGCGGGGTTTAAATACGCCGTGCCGGTCAGCGCCCCCTCACTCGAGGTTACGTCACCTCCCCTTTGTCCAACATGCTGTCTTGCCGGTAGGTGAGGGGTTGCGAGGCCCCGCTGGCGCTCCGGGATCGCCCATCATCGGTTTCCCTATTCATCCGGTGATTGCTGTCAGCTGGGCGATCTCCGTTGCGCTAGCGCTAACAGCTTGGGTGTGCCTCGCGATCCGCTTAGCCATTGTATCTTCTTCTTTCGTCTTTGTGAGTTGATGGCTGCTTATCTTGAGCCCCTTCCCCTGTTTCCTCGTTATTATCATGTGTGCCATTGCGCTGATGTCTTCAGCTCAACGGCACTCATGACACAACCACAGATGCTGAAGAAGCTGAGGTAGAGCAGTTCTATGAGGATCTGCAGCACCTGCTGGACAACACGCCTAAAAGAGATGTTATTTTCATCATGGGAGACTGGAATGCTAAGGTGGGCAGTCAAATGACACCTGGAATTACAGGTAAGCATGGCCTGGGAGAACAAAACGAAGCAGGACATAGGCTGATAGAATTTTGCCAAGACAACTCACTCTGCATAACAAACACTCTCTTCCAACAACCTAAGAGACGGTTTTATACATGGACTTCACCAGATGGACAACACCGAAATCAGATTGACTACATCCTTTGCAGCCAAAGGTGGCGGACATCTATGTTGTTTGTTGTTTATTCGTTTAGTCGCTTCCGACTCTTCGTGACTTCATGGACCAGCCCACGCCAGAGCTTCCTGTCGGTCGTCAACACCCCCAGCTCCCCCAGGGACAAGTCCATCACCTCTAGAATATCATCCATCCACCTTGCCCTTGGTCGGCCCCTCTTCCTTTTGCCTTCCACTCTCCCTAGCATCAGCACCTTCTCCAGGCTGTCCTGTCTTCTCATTATGTGGCCAAAGTATTTCAGTTTGGCCTTTAATATCGTTCCCTCAAGTGAGCAGTCTGGCTTAATTTCCTGGAGGATGGACTGGTTTGATCTTCTTGCAGTCCAAGGCACTCTCAGAATTTTCCTCCAACACCACAGTTCAAAAGCATCTATCTTCCTTCGCTCAGCCTTCCTTATGGTCCAGCTCTCGCAGCCATATGTTACTACGGGGAACACCATTGCTTTAACTATGCGGACCTTTGTTGTCAGTGTGATGTCTCTGCTCTTAACTATTTTATCGAGATTTGTCATTGCTCTTTTCCCAAGGATTAAGCGTCTTCTGATTTCCTGACTGCAGTCAGCATCTGCAGTAATCTTTGCACCTAGGAATACAAAGTCTTTCACTGCTTCTACATTTTCTCCCTCTATTTGCCAGTTATCAATCAAGCTGGTTGCCATAATCTTGGTTTTTTTGAGGTTTAGCTGCAAGCCAGCTTTTGCACTTTCTTCTTTCACCTTCATCATAAGGCTCCTCAGTTCCTCTTCGCTTTCAGCCATCAAAGTGGTATCATCTGCATATCTGAGATTGTTAATGTTTCTTCCAGAGATTTTAACTCCAGCCTTGGATTCCTCAAGGCCAGCTTGTCGCATGATGTGTTCTGCGTACAAGTTGAATAGGTAGGGTGAGAGGATACAGCCCTGCCGTACTCCTTTCCCAATCTTAAACCAGTCTGTTGTTCCGTGGTCTGTTCTTACTGTTGCTACTTGGTCGTTATACAGATTCTTCAGGAGGCATACAAGATGACTTGGTATCCCCATACCACTAAGAACTTGCCACAATTTGTTATGGTCCACACAGTCAAAGGCTTTAGAATAGTCAATAAAACAGAAATAGATGTTTTTCTGAAACTCCCTGGCTTTTTCCATTATCCAGCGGATATTGGCAATTTGGTCCCTAGTTCCTCTGCCTTTTCTAAACCCAGCTTGTACATCTGGCAATTCTCGCTCCATGAACTGCTGAAGTCTACCTTGCAGGATCTTGAGCATTACCTTACTGGCATGTGAAATGAGTGCCACTGTTCGATAGTTTGAACATTCTTTAGTGTTTCCCTTTTTTGGTATGGGGATATAAGTTGATTTTTTCCAGTCTGATGGCCATTCTTGTGTTTTCCAAATTTGCTGGCATATAGCATGCATTACCTTGACAGCATCATCTTGCAAGATTTTGAACAGTTCAGCTGGGATGCCGTCGTCTCCTGTTGCCTTGTTATTAGCAATGCTTCTTAAGGCCCATTCAACCTCACTCTTCAGGATGTCTGGCTCTAGCTCACTGACCACACCATCAAAGCTATCCCCGATATTGTTATCCTTCCTATACAGGTCTTCTGTATATTCTTGCCACCTTTTCTTGATCTCTTCTTCTTCTGTTAGGTCCTTGCCATCTTTGTTTTTGATCATACCCATTTTTGCCTGGAATTTACCTCCAATGTTTCTAATTTTCTGGAAGAGGTCTCTTGTCCTTCCTATTCTATTGTCTTCTTCCACTTCCGCGCATTGCTTGTTTAAAAATAATTCCTTATCTCTTCTGGCTAACCTCTGGAATTTTGCATTTAATTGGGCATATCTCCCCCTATCACTGTTGCCTTTTGCTTTCCTTCTTTCTTGGGCTACTTCTAGTGTCTCAGCAGACAGCCATTTTGCCTTCTTGGTTTTCTCTTTCTTTGGGATGTATTTTGTTGCTGCCTCCTGAACAATGCTGCCAACTTCTGTCCAGAGTTCTTCCGGGACCCTATCTACTAAGTCCAGTCCCTTAAATCTATTCTTCACCTCCACTGCATATTCCTTAGGAATATTAGTGAGCTCATATCTAGCTGATCTGTGGGTCTTCCCTAATCTCTTTAGTCTGATCCTAAATTGTGCAAGAAGAAGTTCGTGATCTGAACTACAGTCAGCTCCAGGCCTTGTTTTTACCGACTGTACAGATGTCCGCCACCTTTGGCTGCAAAGGATGTAATCAATCTGATTTCGGTGTTGTCCATTTGGTGAAGTCCATGTATAAAGCCGTCTCTTAGGTTGTTGGAAGAGAGTGTTTGTTATGCAGAGTGAATTGTCTTGGCAAAATTCTATCAGCCTATGTCCTGCTTCATTTTGTTCTCCCAGGCCATACTTACCTGTAATTCGAGGTGTCATTTGACTGCCCACCTTAGCATTCCAGTCTCCTGTGATGAAAATAGCATCTCTTTTAGGCGTGTTGTCCAGTAGGTGCTGCAGATCCTCATAGAACTGCTCTACTTCAGCTTCTTCAGCATTTGTGGTTGGGGCGTATATTTGGATCACTGTGATGTTAGATGGCTTGCCCTGAATTCGAATTGAGATCATTCTGTCGTTTTTTGGGTTGTATCCAAGCACTGCTTTAGCCACTTTACTATTAATTATGAAGGCTACTCCATTTCTTCTGTGGTCCTCTTGTCCACAGTAGTAGATCTGGTGGTCATTTGATGTGAAGTGGCCCATTCCAGTCCATTTCAGTTCACTGACGCCCAGAATGTCTATCTTTAATCTTGACATCTCACCAATAACCACATCCAATTTGCCCTGGCTCATAGATCTTACATTCCAGGTTCCAATGGTGTGTTGATCCTTAGAACATCGGATTCGCCGTTCACCACCAGCACCGTCGGCCGCTAGCCGTCCTTTCGGCTTTGAGCTAGCTGCGTCATCACGTCTGGGGCTAGTTGAGCTCATCCTCTGTTCCTCCCCAGTAGCATTTTGACCATCTTCCGACCTGGGGGTCTCACCTTCCGATGGTATACCGACATATCTCTGGTTGTACTGATCCATTTAGTTTTCACGGCAAGAATACTGGGGTGGGTTGCCATTACCTTCCCCAGGGATCGCATTTAGTCTGACCTCTCTGTCATGACCTTCCCGTCTTGGGTGGCCCTTCACGGTTTAGCTCATGGCATCATTGAGGTGCTCAAGCTCCAGCACCACGACAAGGTAACGATCCTTTGCTGAAGGGCGGACATCTATACAGTCGGTAAAAACAAGACCTGGAGCTGACTGTAGTTCCGATTGCACTTCTTCTTGCACAATTTAGGATCAGACTAAAGAGATTAGGGAAGACCCACAGATCAGCTAGATATGAGCTCACTAATATTCCTAAGGAATATGCAGTGGAGGTGAAGAATTGATTTAAGAGACTGGACTTAGTAGATAGGGTCCCAGAAGAACTATGGACAGAAGTTCGCAACATTGTTCAGGAGGCAGCAACAAAATACATCCCAAAGAAAGAGAAAACCAAGAAGACAAAATGGCTGTCTGCTGAGACACTAGAAGTAGCCCAAGAAAGAAGGAAAGCAAAAGGCAACAGTGATAGGGGGAAATATGCCCAATTAAACGCAAAATTCCAGAGGTTAGCCAGAAGAGATAAGGAATTATTTTTAAACAAGCAATGTGCGGAAGTGGTAGAAGACAATAGAATAGGAAGGACAAGAGACCTCTTCCAGAAAATTAGAAACATCGGAGGTAAATTCCAGGCAAAAACGAGTATGATCAAAAACAAAGACGGCAAGGACCTAACAGAAGAAGAAGAGATCAAGAAAAGGTGGCAAGAATATACGGAAGACCTGTATAGGAAGGATAACAATATCGGGGATAGCTTTGACGGTGTGGTCAGCGAGCTAGAGCCAGACATCCTGAAGAGTGAGGTTGAATGGGCCTTAAGAAGCATTGCCAATAACAAGGCAGCAGGAGACGATGGCATCCCAGCTGAACTGTTCAAAATCTTGCAAGATGATGCTGTCAAGGTAATGCATGCTATATGCCAGCAAATTTGGAAAACACAAGAATGGCCATCAGACTGGAAAAAATCAACTTATATCCCCATACCAAAAAAGGGAAACACTAAAGAATGTTCAAACTATCGAACAGTGGCACTCATTTCACATGTCAGTAAGGTAATGCTCAAGATCCTGCAAGGTAGACTTCAGCAATTCATGGAGCAAGAATTGCCAGATGTACAAGCTGGGTTTAGAAAAGGCAGAGGAGCTAGGGACCAAATTGCCAATATCTGCTGGATAATGGAAAAGGCCAGGGAGTTTCAGAAAAACATCTATTTCTGTTTTATTGACTATTCTAAAGCCTGACTGTGTGGACCATAACAAATTGTGGCAAGTTCTTAGTGGTATGGGGATACCGAGTCATCTTGTATGCCTCCTGAAGAATCTGTATAACGACCAAGTAGCAACAGTAAGAACAGACCATGGAACAATGGACTGGTTTAAGATTGGGAAAGGAGTATGGCAGGGCTGTATACTCTCACCCTACCTATTCAACTTGTATGCAGAACACATCATGTGATGTGCTGGGCTTGAGGAATCCAAGGCTGGAGTTAAAATCACTGGAAGAAACATTAAAAGTCTCAGATATGCAGATGATACCACTTTGATGGCTGAAAGCAAAGAGGAACTGAGGAGCCTTATGATGAAGGTGAAAGAAGAAAGTGCAAAAGCTGGCTTACAGCTAAACCTCAAAAAAACCAAGATTATGGCAACCAGCTTGATTGATAACTGGCAAATAGAGGGAGAAAACGTAGAGGCAGTGAAAGACTTTGTATTTCTAGGTGCGAAGATTACTGCAGATGCTGACTGCAGTCAGGAAATCAGAAGACGCTTAATCCTTGGGAGAAGAGCAATGACAAATCTCGATAAAATAGTTAAGCGCAGAGACATCACACTGACAACAAAGGTCCGCATAGTTAAAGCAATGGTGTTCCCCATAGTAACATATGGCTGCGAGAGCCATAAGGAAGGCTGAGAGAAGGAAGATCGATGCTTTGGAACTGTGGTGTTGGAGGAAAATTCTGAGCGTGCCTTGGACTGCAAGAAGATCAAACCAGTCCATCCTCCAGGAAATAAAGCCAGACTGCTCACTTGAGGGAATGATATTAAAGGCAAAACTGAAATACTTTGGCCACATAATGAGAAGACAGGATACCCTGGAGAAGATGCTGATGCTAGGGAGAGTGGAAGGCAAAAGGAAGAGGGGCTGACCAAGGGCAAGGTGGATGGATGATATTCTAGAGGTGACGGACTCGTCCCTGGGGGAGCTGGGGGTGTTGACGACCGACAGGAAGCTCTGGCGTGGGCTGGTCCATGAAGTCACGAAGAGTCAGAAGCGACTAAACGAAACAACACCATGCACTATATAAACATTATATGTTTTATTACAGGGTTTATTGGAAGTTTATTAGTGGGGTATTTTGTAGTAATGTGAAAATATCTCCCTTCTTTCAGAAATAATAATGCAACCAGCAAGCCTCCATTTCTCTTCTTTCACTTCCTTCAGTTCATCAGCATGAATTAAATTCTGAATTTTACTTATTAAACAATTATTACTGTCTCATCCATTGATTTGTCAATTCTGATATTTAAAAATGTTGTTTAATAACCATTAATTTTTTTAAAAAACTGAAAAAGTGTGTTCTATATGGTAGTGCATGACTCTTTGCTCCTTTCTCTCCAGTCAGATTATATTTTCACTAGAAATGCATTAAATATTCAGCTTTGATTTGTTGTGCTGAAGTTCAGCATTAAAAGCAGACAGAATATTTATAGATACTGTAGTCTTTTCCTTCTCTATCTGCCTCATCTTCATAACCAGCTCCTATCTGGATAATTTTTGGGGGAATTTCCAGGCTGTTTTGGATTATCTTTTGCTTCCCAACCATCCTGCAATCCATCTCAGTGTTGGCATGAAATACGTTTATTTATTTATACAAATGCTTATGTGCAATTTACTTCTGCGTAATTGCAGTGATTTCAAACAAATTTTCAAAGCTGAAATGTTTTGAACAGGAAATGTTTGAATTATTCTGAGTTCAAAAGCTAACACATGTGTTCTGAGAATTTTATTCTGAGTGCAGAATAAACTCATTTATTTTGAATAGTGTCTCAAATGTTCCAGGTTGTTCTGAGAAATGTGATTAAATCTTTGCTTTATGCCTACATGTTTTTTTTTTAAATTACAGTTTCAAATGCAGCTGTCTGGCTAACAGTGTTTGAACTGAAGAGCTTCTGCTGTTGAAGCTCTGCTGATATGTTTTTGTCAGCTGAGTGAGTTTTGTGTATGTATGTATGTATGCACTCTGAATGCATTATTACATCTTGTTCATCCTGGGCCTCAGGGTGTATTTACAAATGTGAAAACTTCTATGTAGGTTTGCTTGACTGAGGGTTCACTCTGGCATGCACTTACATTTTATTGATACTGAGATTTTAATATGCGTTTCCAAATGAAAAATGTCTATTAGGTTTAGACTGATGTTGAGCTTTCACAGTGCATTTTTGCTGGGTTTTAGAACCTGGTAATTGAAATGCAATAGTGGTGGTGATTGTATTATAATGTTACAATGTCATGCATGCAAGAGTTAGGCAACAGCAACCTTTTTTTGCACAATTCCAGCAAAGGGCAACTATCGCATAATTGCTTTTTGCTGGGCTTGTGCCAGGCAGGCAGGCAGACTGCAAAAATGAAAATGCAAAATGGCATTCCATGCTAAACTGCTACTTGCCATCAAGATGCAGAAAGATCGGACAAGGGAATGATTGCCTTGATGTGTGTATCCAGTTACTGAACACCTATTTATCAGAAAAGAAGCAAGTCAGATTGCTTCCAACAAATGTTTCTAGTCCCTGAGGATATTCCACCAGGTCCACTTAGCTTTTTCTTGTTTCTCAGGAAGCAGGCATGCTTCCACAGAGGGGCATGGGGGAGAGGTGTCAAAAACTCAAGATGGAGGTGATGCGCATAAGAAAGAGTTGGGTCTTTGAGTGCATGGTTCTGGCTCAGAGCCTTCTTAAAAATGAGAATTATTCCAGGAGCTGCTGCTTTGTTTTGAGGCATAATACTTTCTTTTTAAGTAAACAAACCCTAATAAAGCCAAGGCATCTGTTGGATTCCTAAGAAAATATCTGCAAATGCATTAATGCCCATCATGAGGAAATTATCTGCCCCTGTTACTATTCTAAATAGTAGCTTAGTTTTAGGAGAATGAAGTGATTTGCCAACTCTTCCTCCCTATTTTCCTCTTTTATTCATGGAATGAATAGGTTGAAAAATGCTTTAGATGTGACAGATGTCAAGTTCAAAGTTTGCAGACTGTGGTTTATTACAATTGTGTTATTACATTATTGTTTATTATTAGATTTATGACCTGTCTTTATTTTGTACAACTCCAGATGGCATACAGAATTCTCTCACCTCCTATTTTCCCCACAGCAACAACCCTGTGAGGTGGGTTGGGCTGAGAGAGAGTGACTGGCCCAAAGTTGCCCAGCCAGCTTTCATGCTTAAGGGAGTACTAGAACTCATGGTCTCCCAGTTTCTAGTCCAGCTTAACCACCATGGCAACCTGGCTCTCTGGTTATCAAACCAAGATTGTGTTGGAGGTGTGATTTCATTGGCACTGTTTGTTCAGCATCTTGTGACCACAAGAGATCAGTTGGGTGTAAACAGAAGGATTATCAGTCCTGCCTAGTGATCCTATTACCCCAGTGGGATAATAACCATTTTTTGAGGGCAGAAAAAGACCTTTACACACCTCCCTGTCTTTGGAAATATCATGTGTTTTCCTGGTTAAAATAGCATTTTCGTCTTACGTTGCTTCCAGTGAGCTTGTCCGTTTTGGCTGGAGTGTTTTACTTCCTTCCTATATATTTTTAGAGGAAGGAAAATTCCCTCAACCTATATCCAAGAGCTTCTAAGACCTCTTCCTTACTCTCAGTATTAAAAATAGCACAGTGGCCGAGAGCTGTGCCCTGCATATAAAAGGTTGCTTGTGACACACCCAGCAGAAACATTTTAAAATACTGTAGTATTTTCTTCATCTAGCTAGCTTTGTTTAGGTAGGTAAAGTCTTTTTTTTTTTTTAAATCCCACCATTTCATTGTTTTTCTAGACACTTGAAGTAAAGTGATTGAAGAACTGATTAAAATCTTCCCTTTTTTCAAAGCCCTCAGCTAATGAGGGAAAGCTAGGTCAATGAAGGAAAGAAAATGGCAATTAAAAAAAAGACAAATATTTCTGCTGTGAGTTTTGAACCAGCGACCACTTACAGATGAGGGGTGAGTTAAATTTTACTCCCTCTGCTTTTTTTTTTAGCCCTTGAGTTATTAGAAGGCAAAAAGGCTTTCAAGAAAGGAATCTTTGTTTTAAAGGCTCTTGAGTGTGTCTGCATATATGTACGTTTTGATGTTCTAACTTTGTACATATACATTTAATGTTACTTTGCATAGATACAGTATCCTCTTATACATATTTATAAATATTATGCACATATAAAAATGTGTATATCAGTGAAGACCTGCCCACAAAAAGGAAAGTGCAAAGCAATTATTTTCCTGGGAAAGAGAGCTGGGAAGGCACAGTCACAGGGGAACTGTCTAGGTCAGTGATGGTGAACCTTTTGGGTTCAGTGTGTCAAAAATTTGGAAAATGCCTAACTTGACTCTGCTGGCATGTCACATAACCCCTGAACAACAACAACAATGAAAGCTTTCCATGAAGCCAGCAAAAGCACGCCCTTTCACTCAAAGGCAGCCTTTGCGCCCCTTCGCACAAATTGCAAGTGACTTTTGCTGGAATCGGCGTTGCACAAGGGAAACAAGATGATGGCCAGGTGAGCTGGGACAGTGGAGGGCAGGGCAGTCGGGATCTCAGAGGGTTTGAGGATGACTGTGGCTGGGACTGGGCTGGGGTGGCTGCAGCTTCCTGGGGCGAGGTAGTTGTTGTTGGGTGTTGGTGAACACTGTCATGTCACCCAAAACATTGTGGTGTGTCACCTTTGACACACGTGTTATAGGTTCACCATTACTGGTCTAGAGGGACGATGTGGTAGCTGACAGTCCGGACTGAATACCTTGCAAGTTGTTACCAAAATGTCTCAGTCTGACATGTTTTTTAAAAGGGATTTACTCTGCCTCACACTATCACTCTGCCTGCTCTTTGTTTTAGGAGATTGCTTTTGCCTTTGTTCTGATGCACACATGCACACACTAGAACTTTGATTCTCTTCCTGGTATTAATGTATTTGTTAGTTTTGGCATAAATAGTGATTTGTCTTTCCATCTCCCCCCCACCTCCCCAATAACCCTGGAGATAGGCTAGTAGGTATGTAGTGAAGTTCTTGGCTTTGCCTACCACTATAATGTATTTCCTGTAAATAAATCTCCTTTGTGTTATAGCTATAAAACCTGCCTCACTAATAATCGCTTAGGTCAGTTTCCCATTCTCAGCAATGCTCTCTCACACACATAAACAGCTGTTATAAGTTGCTATAAGTTATAGATGTTATAAGTTGCTATGAACAAATATATTGAAAAGTTGGTTATTAAAGAAATTAATAATCAACATAGGCAAATACTAAGTACACCTAGTATTCAAGAAATGAAAAAAGAAAAAAAATAGGAAAAGCACTAGGCCTAGATTGGCTGATAGCCCAATACTACAAGGAATTTGAAGAAGAGTTATTAGAACCACTGACAAATGTGATGAATGAAATGAAAGAAACAAACAAAGGTAATACCACCAATGTGGGAAGAGGCGTAAATAACTTTGATTTATAAAGAAGGGAATGACCCAGAGAAACCACAGTCATATAGGCCAATTTCCTTACTGAATGTAGACTATAAGATTTTTACAATATTAGCGAATAGACTGAAGACATGTGTTTCAGATATTATACATATTGACCAAACTGGGTTTATTCCAAACAGAGATGTAAAGGACCAATAGAAGGTTTATAATTAATATAACAGAACATATAAACAAAACAAAAAAAGGAAAAAAACTGCACTAAAAACACAGAAAAAGCTTTTGACAATTTGCAGTAGCAATTTCTGCTGGCAATGTTGATAAAATGAATCCTGGAGAAGAGATTGAAGCTTGGGTTAAAAGTATATTTCAACAGCAAAAAGCAAAAATAATGGTTAATGGAGCACTTTCTTCAGATCAGATTTTTAAATCAGTAAAGGAACAAGGCAAGGATGCCCACTCCTTTTTTATTCATCACTGAATTAGAAGTACTGGTAGAAAAAGTCCAAAGTGATAAACAAATAACAGTTCTCAAAATTCACAGAGAGGAATATGCTGTAAGTTTAAATGTGATGCAGATGGTGTCGTATTAACTACATAACTGCAGTTCATATGAATTATCTAATTATTAACTAGTACCAGCTAATATTAACTAATTGTTTAACTAACTAACCACTTTAATATACTTAACTAATACTATAACTGTATTATCATAGAACCACTAAAGGCAATAAAAAAGTTAATGAAAAAATTTCATAGTTGTGAATATTGTGGATAAAAAAATCAATGTTAAAAAAATAATTACAAGATTTCTAAAGCAAGGAGAAATCAATCTTTTGCAAGGATAATCTGGCTGTCAGATAGCTCACTCAGCGAAATACCTTGGTTTGTATCTGACAGGCAACAATCAAGAAATATACCAAAATAATTTCAATTATTACAATTGCAATAATCAAAATGAATGTATTATCCAAGATACTATTTATTTCAAATGGCGCCAATCAGAATTTCAGAGAGAACTTTACAAGAATGGTAAGAAGCTAGCAGTAAATTTATATGGAGTGTGAAAAGACCCAGAATCAAACAAGATCCTACAAGACTCCACAGAGAGAGAGATGGTCTTGCCCTTCCCAATTTTAAACTGTTCCATAAAGCAAGTTGCCTGTCATAGATGACCGAAAGGATGAAAGTTCCAAATATTTTGGAAGGAGCTGGCTTAGCCAATGGACTACATAGATACTTACGGTATAGTGATACAAAGGAGGATAAACATCTAAAAGGGCACATCATTAGACAAAGTTTGATAAAAACATGGTATTCTACAAAGGGAATAATAAGCTAAATAATTTCACCTCTAGCTTTTCCCTCAAATGGTTTTCATGTCAAAGACAATTACAGAAAGAAAAATGTAATTACATATGCAGATATGGTTCGTTCAGACTCTATGAACAGATTAAACACACAGCAAGAACTACTGGCCAAACTGCACCCTGGTTGATGTACTTACAAACCACCGGAAGGATAAAATCAACTTAAGAAGGAATGAAGAATATTAAGAAAAACTGCAGAATCTGAAATGTTCATACAAAACCAACATCATCTGTTAGGGTGAGATAGATATATGTGTATATCTACACATACACATACACATACACATACATACATACACACACACACACACACACATACATACATACATATATACACACACACACACACACTTACATACATACCTATATACACACACACACATACACACACACATACATAGACATACATAGATACACACACATACACACCCATACACACACACACATACATATATATACATACACACACACACACATACTGTAAACTTTTTTTAAATAAGAATTTTATTAAGTTTCAAGCAAAGATAAAAGCTACAGAAAAACAAAAAATTACAAAGAAAAAAAAAGAAAAAACTAAAATAGTGTAGAAACACAAGAGAAAATTTTTCAAAATTACAAAAGGAGATGACTTCCGACTTCTAACAGCAAGGATATACAACAATTTTCCATAATCAATCATTTACTCTATATTAAACCAAAATCACATTATTTCTATAAATCATTCCATTGGCACATTATAAAAATCACTAAATACAGTTGCTCTTATATTAAAAGAAAAAAAAAATTCCTAATCAATTTCCACCCCAAAGATAACATTTATTTATTTCCTTCCTACTACTATTCTATACATTCCTGTCTAGAATAATAAAGATCAAACTAAAAAACATATAAATTGTCTGCCATTGTATTTGAGAATACAACAATTTTAATAATCTTAATCATATTAAACCCAAAACCAGACATTTATTATTATTATTATTATACCTTAATAATCTTAATCCAAGTCGTTAAAGATAAATGAAATCAGCCAAACCCTAAAAGCAATCCAGATAAATATTCTTAAACCCTTATCCCACTTCAAAATAAACCAGAGCATTTACATATCCCCACAATGTGCACAAAGCTTTTTTCTTACAAAAAAATCGAACAGCCCAAATGCTCCCCTCAAAAACTCTGACTTCTCTTCAGGAGACCTCCCATACATAGTACCCCTTCTTTTCCATGGCATTCCACCAGAAGATCAATTTCACTTATGGCTTGCAATCTCTTGATCTCTCCCTTTAATTTTTTCAACTTGACTATCCGATCTTCATCCAGCGTTTCAACAGAAGTTGAAGACACATTTCTGTCGCTGTAAAATTCCTCACTTTCATCCACGACATCCCCAACCAGATGACACATTTTAGACTTCATATTTTTCACAATATCCTGAATGCCTTGCATAAAAACTTGACAGGAATCAGAAACAATCTGTTTAAAATCTTGGTGGAAGTCAGAGAAAGTCTGTTTAAAATCCTCCATGCCATGCAGTAGATTATGGAGTCCCCTAGGAGCTTAACCAGCGAAAGTCAAAGATATGAAAGAATTGCGGAATGTGTTTACACAAGCAAAAGTGAGATACGCAGACAGTTCTGCAGGGAAAGTAGAAGCAGAAAACTGAAAGTTCAAAACAGCCAATTCAATGTGTAGGAAAATGCTAATATCTTCAAATTTAGGACAAAAATAATAACAGGGAGACAGTTATTTACTCTCAATCATCCTTAATATTTGGATGCAAAACAAAGTCCAAAGCTTAAAAAGAATTTTTTAAAAAAAAAATTGATCCCCAAAATAATGATAAGCACCAAGACAGCCAGCTTCTCCTTGCTGTAGAAAGCCTCTCTTAGGGTACGCGTACTTAAAAGAAATAGAAATTGGGTGATTTAGAAATGGGCTGGCTGGTCTTAGTGTCCCTTTAAGGTTACAGCGCAGCTTGGAAATGGTGACGTCCCAGCCTCCTGGATAGCTCTTGCCAGTCAAGTGCAAATGCTGTTTGTTATCTTCTAGCTGCAAGTAGCCATTCAGAGGACAGATGGGGTGATTCCAGGTGTTTTCCTTTTTCTGGAAAAACACTCCTGGGCTTCAGGAAAAACCTGCCTGAGCCTGAAAAAACTGCCACATTGTCAATTCTACCTGCTGAGCCCATGGGCACAGCTGTTCAGTCCGCCATGTCCCCACCAGAAGTCCATATACTGTAAACTTTTATTTAGATATGATACAGAGACAGAACAAACAAAAAACTGTATGATGAAATGAATGCAAATTTTTAAAGAAATAGTCACAACACAACAATGGGAAAAATTATGGATTAAATATAAAATTTACACCAAATTATAACTTAAAGGAAGACTGGTACAAAATGTTCTACAGATGGTATACAACTCCATCAATAATCTCCAGGATAGATAAATCATACAGTAATAAATGTTGGAAATGCCATGAAAAAGAAGGAACGTTCTATCATGTCATGGAGAGCTCGGAGTCTGAGTCAGAGTATGAGGAAGGACAGCTGGGTCCTGGAGCAGCCTCGGAGTACAAGCAGACGGTGCCTGGAGCAGCCTTGGAGTGCGAGCAGGCAGCAACAGGGACACCGGACGAACAGGCGCCTGGACAGGCAGAGGAGGTGGGGCTGGCCAGCGAGCATTGGGATCTGGTTCTGCTGCCCAGAGAGGATGAGAACAAGGAATTGCAAACCCCCCCAGCCTGAGAGCAAGGAGAGCAGAAAGGAGAGAGGGACAGTGGAAATTGGAGAGGCTGCGCACAAAAAAGCAGCCCCGCCCTCCTAATTAAACCCTACGGGAGTCTGCTGCTATCAAAAGGGAGCTGCAAGCCCTATCCAGCCATTAGAGACAACTATCTGCTTACCTGGACTCCATGTACCTTGCTTCGCAATTGGAAGCCGTGTGTCTTGACCCCTGGACTGGATGACAAACTTCCTATAACTTTGGGACCCTTGGAATTTGCGTAACTACTTTCACTTGGGCTTGGAACTCTCTAAAGGCAAGCTAGCGGGACTTTGGGAGGGGTTTGTTCTTGTAGAGCATCTGTGTGTGCGTTTGCGCCCACACTTCCCTTGCTGCCTCTTTATTGCTTCACAAACCTTGCAGTAAAGTTTGCAACTATCTCCGTGGTGTATTGAGTGTGATTGGCCTGGAACAGGACATATCACCTGTGGTGGATATGTAACCCTCCCCCCACAAATGTTGGAAAGATATACATAGTACGATGCAGAATTTTTTGTAATTAAAATTTGAAATGAAACCACAGCTCTTTTTGTTAGGCGTAAGCTCAGAAAAAATTAACAAGAAACATCATAATTTAATGAGATATATGCTTATAGCAGTGAGAATAAGTTTTGTTCAACACTGGAAGAAAGATACAATTCCAACAGAGACTGGGAACTTAAATTAGGAGAATACACAGCAATGGCAAAACTAAGAGTATATATACTGTACATAATAGAAATTTAACCAAAATTAAGCAAGAATGGTTCCCATATATACAATATACTGTATCACAGAGCATGGAAAATATAATCACTCATAGTCCAGCTTTTAAGGGGGTTGTATCAATAGGTGGAACTAAGTGGTAGAGTCAGGAGGACAAAGTCGGTAACACAGAAGAAGGACTGAGATTGAGGAAGCACACCCTCTGCTGGGAAGTACAGCCTTTGGCCCTGGAAGTAGTTTGTTTTTATCCAACAAGCAGTTAGAACAGGAGGCTGTATGTGGGAGTTGTTAGCTAATCAAGACACTTAGGATAAATGAATCTCCGACTCTATATTATTGGAAGAGACTCTGAAACAGGAGTTTAATTGTCTACAATACAGTAAATTAGCAGGTATAAAAAAAAGGGTGGGGGGGGAGAGTTAGAAACCCTGTAGTTTCTTTTCCTTTCTTTCCCCCCCCCCCTTTCTTTATAATCATTTTTGGTACTTTAACTTGATAAATTGGTTTTGTTTTTTTCTGTTCTTTTTTTCTTTTATTTACATACACATCATATATCAAGCAATTATGTAACAGAGATCTCAATACTAAGTAAACAGCTCAAGACTGAAATTTCTATTGTACAAATCTACAGTAATTTTTTCTTCTTAATATTATATTCAATCTTGTAAAAAGTCAAATAATGTTATGCTTGTAAAAGTGATATTATAAACTGTAATCAGTACTGACAGAATATTTTTTCTCTGTTCTTTATTTTCAATACTTTAAGTTATCCAACCAACAGAAACTCAGGAACTTCAACTAATACTGTACAAATGTCATTATATTGAAACAATATAAGTATTAAGAGTTATAATAATATAATAAAAGGGAAGAGAAAAAATAGCTGCTGAATTTCTTTGAAATGTTCTAAGGTAAGTGGAAAATTAGAGAAGGTACTACTGAAATGTGTAAGAGAGGAATGAATGTACAGTAGTTGGAAGTAGTAAGACTGAAATGGAGTACTGTACATAAACCATTTACAAATGGTAATTTACCAGCCTCACTCCTGAGATAACTAAAATATTTTGCAACATTGTGTTCCTGAATAGAGCCCATCTGGTGTGTTTGTGATGTTCCATAATTAAAAATCATGTATAATTCAATGCGTTTTGTACTGTTGAACAGTAATTAGTTTTCAGTATCAGCAAAGTAACATTATCCCCCAACTCTATTTAGTGATGTGAAAAGAATGTTAAGGGCTTTGTGAGTAATGAAGCTCTAATTTTAGTTTTTTCCATTATTGTGTGAATCTTTTGCAGGAAGTTTCTGGAGGAAGTTATCTATTAAAAGCAGTAAAACTCCCACAGTGGAAAAGAAGCCAGCATACAGCATATGAAATCATTCGTAATCTTTATTTTACCAGTGAATATGATGGTAACCATTTTTTTAAAAAATCCAACATAGCACGATGCATCTGTTTGATAATTTTACTCTTTTAGCCAAATCTTCAGTTGAATTGGGCCATGATACCACACTGTTTTCCAGCCTATCAGCTGATTTAAAGCACTTATTTTCTCCAATGTCCTGAGTTTCAGAAGGCAATCTGGATTGCACCCAGAGTTTCAAGCTCTGCAACATTGCTATAGACCTTGGCCTGAGAGACAAAAAAAATATGTTTTTTTTTTAAAAAGAAGATTACAATACAGCTGTGAGGGAAAGGACAAAGCAACCCTCCCCTAAAAACACAGTTCATATGTTGAAACACCTCTCTAAGGCTTTTTTTTCTTTCCAACAGAAAGTTGAAAACACATTCTGTAATGGGACTCTGTAAGGTCTGTGTCAGTAGGATAACTCTTCAAAAACTGAACAGAATGGGGACCAAATTTGATATGGGAGAGAAGTTGGCAGGAAAAAAAATAGTGTGAAATGGACTGGATCTGGTCAAGGGCTGTAGAAAAAGAAATCCATGACGATGTGGGGAGGCAATTTGTAAGAGGCCCAGAAAGATGGAGACTGCTCGGTTCTAAGTCCTCCTCCTTCCTATTATGTGTCCCAAAGTAGAGCAGATATAGACTACCCTGTACTATCTAGTGTACACATATACATGAACATCTGGCCACTACTGGTAAAGAGGTTGGAAAGGATTCCAGAAGTCATACTCTGCATTCTTTTTCTACCTTGTTTTTTTATTTTAAATAAACCCCATAGAGAGATATAATTTCAGTTGGCCCCAGGACATTTGCTGCAGCTATGGATAGAATTACACCAGATACTATCATTGGTAGAAAACTGCTTTTGATTAACACTATTGATATTCACAAAAAGAAACATGTTGCTGCTTTCTAAAGGGGAAAGGTCTCAGCTGGCTTCCAAACAGACCAAAACCTGAGTTTGTTCCCATTCTAAAATGCCTTCTAGGAGACCGTCAAGCCACAATTGAGAAAATTTCCCACAAGATTTGCCAAGATTAACAGTCAGCCTGACCTCAGGATGTCAAAACTTTTTGTATAAGAAAACATGCCAAGCAATTCATGTATAGTGCCTATTGAAAAACTGTTTATATACTTGCTTCATGCAGCTTATATCAACTTTAGTTACAAAGTACTAAATGATTGAACAATATTCTTCCTGGGAAATTTTTGAGACAATTAAGTGCAGAACAACTGAATAGAATTCTTAATTATTTTGAATCTGAAATAGTGATATACCCACATTCTTTCTCTTGGGGAATAAACATCTCTGAATTCAGTGGGGCTTAATTCTGACAGAGGTTTACAGATAACACTATACTACTTTATTTGACACTATTGCATATATTACATACATTACAAAAATAAATACAGTGGCACCAGTGAATTCAGTGTGTAGTGATTACTATCTCTATTTTAAATATATTTTAATTAGAATAAATGGTCAATATGTAACATTTTACTGCAGCTAAAATGAACTGGTTATTATGTAGAATTTTAAAAATGAAATATCTATATATCTATATCTATATATCTCTACTGTATATCTCTATATCAATAGTATCTATCTATATATCTATCTACATTTCAAAATGTTCAGTGCATGGACTATTTTGTGCATGGAACAGCCAGTTACAGATTGTCTATGCCTAGATGTCAAACATATTTTGTCCAGGTATGGGCCTGGAATAATGCATATTTGTTCTGAGCATGGACATGAGTTCTGGCAGAGATGTTCTGGGGCAAGAGATAGAGGTGAAAAGATAAGGGCAGCAGCAGCTAAGTAGCAACTAAGAGGAGGGTGAGCCAATTGTACTGTATGTGCAGCGTTTGAATTCAAATGTGGGGAAGGGAAGATAAAGGAAAGAAAGAAGATAAATGGGTGGGCTGCTACTCAGGTAATGCAGAGGAAGAAAAGAAAGAAGGACAAGGTCAACCAGTCTCATGAAAACCCCCTCCAGATTTTGTTTTGCCAAAACTTGGAACTACAAAAATGTTCTAGGATTAGATTCAAACAGACTATGACCCACCTAAGATGGTCTGGCTGAATTCTTGAGCCACAATGTGTTTATTTGATGTATAGAATAAAACAGATTTTTCATTTCACCACACTCTAGTTCTAAGGATTTATCAGCTAATAGAAAAAAAAATCTTCCATGGTACAGCTGGAGCAATCTACAAGGGTGATATTAATTCAGAACAGCTCTTGCTCATTGCAGTGTCCTCCCCTCCACTCTTTTGGAGAGAAGGTTCTACAATATGTGAAAAGTGCTGGGGCTGTGTCCTTGTGGTGAGGGGGAAACTGAAATTGTGGTTCATGTGTTGCTGTGCTGCCTTTTTTTATAGAAATATATGAGAAATGTATATTTCCCCATGTATAACACAATATCAGGGCAGGCCGAAGATTCTCTTGCTAGCTGACCAGGAGGGGAAGGGGATTTCAGGCAATGTAGCCCGGTTTTATGTTAGAGCTGTAAATAAGCATGAACAACTGCTCCAAGTGGGGTGATGCTGAGCCTTACCCAGGCTTCCATAACTCAATATATTTTCTCTTCCTTTCCCCCCCCTTTCCTTCTCCCTCCCACTTCTTTTAAATATACACATACCAGTCTATGTTTTATTTTGCTATTTCTTTGTTATAATTGGCTGGAACATAACGGTCTTAATTCCAACACACCCTCGCGGGGCTTCAGCAAGTATTAGACTTAATGTAAGTTAGCATAGCTTTACATTCTCATAGTGTTCTATATATTCTAGGATTACTTATGTCCTTTTATAATTATCTGTCTTAGTTTATAGCATTTAGATTATTCATTGTAAAATTTAATTGTAATTTGATATGATTCTTTTGCATTTTAATACCCGTACTCTGTAATTTTACCTTATTAATTTTACCTTATTTTATTCTATCAATATGACTTTTTATTTTTATTTCTATTTTAGTGTAATTATTATAAGTTATATGCTGGTCTATGACCGAAATAAAATTTATTGAATTCAGAACTTCATGTATGGTACCGCTCAGCAGAACATGTGATATTGATTCAATGACACCCTTCCTTCAGGAACAGATTCAGTTCTGGAAGGGAAGGTTGATATACCTCACCCTCAGAACACTTGCTGGCAAGTCATTAAGCTTGGCAAGTGAAAAAACACTTCTGTGCGGGACAGAGAGAATATTGTTTAAATACTTAAGAGCAGGTAATGGTCTATTCCAAAAGCTGATGTTACAACAGTGAGAGATTGTGCTCCTGTCCTCTTGTAAGTCTAGATCTAGGATACTGTATGATGCCTGACCTCTTCTAAGGCCCTCTCAGCCCCTAGTTATTAATGATTGAATGGGGAATTTACAATAGGTCAAGTCAGAAGCTACTGGTTTTTTTCCATGAAGAGACAAAATTGAACAAAGATGGATAGAGATCTTTTCCCCAAATTAATTTTAGCCAGTATTTCAGTTGGCAGATCTCCTGCAGGCCTCTTGATATGCAGTTTAGCTCCAGACTCAAGCTTGCATTTGAAATGCAACAAGGGACTTGTAACATTGCTCTTAAGAACTTGGACTGAATTATCTCCATTTTCTTTTACATCTTTATATTCACAGATTTGTGCACCATAAAGTATAAGGCTCAGCCCTTTGACTTTGAAAAATGTGACTTGCAGCAAGAACATACTTATTTCCATGAGAGTTAGCAAATTTGATTATCGCATTGGACGTTTTTTGGATAGATGATGAAATATGATGGGTTTTTTTTGGCTCCTTCTGTATTGATTGCTATAGCAAAATACTGTTCAGTGATGATCACTGTCAGGCAACTCTAAGCATAATTAAGTTCGAATAGATTGTTCCTGGAAAGAAGGCAATTAGCTATATTTTTCTCTAAAACACGTTTTTTTTTAGTTTATTACATGTTTATTGTGTTTAAGAGAATTTTAATTTATGACTGTAAATAAAATTTGATTGATTGACACACCCTAACATGTAACCATCATGAGTTTTCCTAAGCAATGTTACACAAAGTATAAGAAAGTAAATACATAAAAGAAAGGGGGAAAAAAAGGTAAATCTAGTTTACTGCAGCATCATATGCTTTTTTTACCTTTCTGTCTTAGCAAACCATCGTTATTTCCCACCACTTTTATATGCTGCTTCATACATTTCATTTGTTCTTTACACTTCTCGTCTCATTTTGACAATCTCACCTTTGCAAATAGACCATATTTTGGTGCTCCACCATCTTTCACAAAAATACACCCCTATAATCAACCCTCCCTTTTCATGGCCTTTCTAGATTTTCAACATGCTTTTGTCTTAGTTTCTAGAAATGCCCTTTTGGAAATTTTTTTAAAATACATCTATTAATAGGCATCTCCTTTTCTGATACAGAAATTATACTTCGACACCACATTAAAAGTGAGGTGTAATTCCCAAGGGTCCATCTCTGACACAGGAAGCGTTCAGACAGGAGCACAACAGGGATGTATTCTTGCCCCCTCTTTTTTAAACTTATAGGCCAATTTGACGGGACCTTCTTCATAACCTGGACTTCCATGCTCCTAAGCTAACAGTGTGCAAAACCCCTATCATTCTCTATGCTGATGATGCTGTCACAATTTCACAAACCCCTATAGGGCTGGAAAGAACAATGGCAGCAGTATTTTAGTACTGCAGACAAAATCAACTGGTTCTTAATTTTGAGAAATATAAATTTCTGGTCTTTGCTAAGAGAGCTCCTTATTGCATCTATCATCTATCTAACATTTGTTGCAAATTATTGGGTTCCTAGCCAAAACATGGCTTCATCTTTCTACAAAGTTACATGCACATTCCCATTCCTGACCAACACATCTCTGTTACCACAAGCATTCTTTGCACATTAATCCACTAAGCATTCCATTTCTTCTCATACATATTTTACTTCCATCATATACTGCCATTATTTCGTTAAGCAACCAATATTCAACTCAATATTCACACAAAATATGCCACAATTCAAGCCTCTATCATTTGAATTGTTAACACATTCATTTCAGTTTCACTCTTTGACATACCATTGGCAATCTCCTGGAAATTTCTGAAATGTTCCTTAACATTTTCTCACTTCAACTTCATTGAATCACTGTTATTTTTAATTCTATTCATTATACAACAGACTCTTTGTTTAGTTACTTTTATCAACTTTCAAAATAAATTATTTCCATATAAATAACTGCATTTTCTCTGCCTCTTTTAATCTCTTCTTGCTAAGACTATAATTCTTTGCCAATGACTTTTATTCTTTATGCACATTAATACAATTTCTCCCATCCTCATTTTCTGCATCAATATGCCTTTTTCCCTCATCCAGAACCTCTTTCATTTTGCCATTCCACCAAGCATGACATTTGATTATATAAGACAATCCCAATTTTGGATATTTGAACACTAGTAATTTAAAATGAATGCCTCTGTACAGGTATTGATCTAACTCTCTGCAGCTATTTGAATAATTTATAGTATCTTCTATCAATAGGTATCCAAGATAACCATCAACTGGAAACCAGGTAATTAGAATATAACTCAGAAAACAAATCTATAAAATAAACAAAAATCAATCCTGATGGAAACAATCTAAAAATGCTGTTGCTTTAAAAGTTGCCTAAGCTGGCATAAAACTATACTGGCATTACACTTGCTCTCCTTATTGTGATCCCTAACCAGCTTCTATAACCTCTGATCTGACTCACTGTCAGATAACATTGTTCTCAATATCCTTGTTAGGGCAAATAATGGTGGATCCTCTCTCACTGTTATTAGCACACCTTGTGAGTTATTCTTTATTTTACAAGACCTCCACTGCCACTGCATAAGTGTCTACTTGTGGTCTACCCTCTTCCACTACCAGGGGTGTCTTATTCCTCTACATAATGGATAAATGTAGGCCCTTTATGAAGGTAAGGGACAGAGACCACTAGAAGGGGCTCAGAGGACTGCTGCTGCTGGCTCTTCTAAGCTTGCACCCTCAGGCTATATGGTTGTCCCTTGAATCCCTGTGCCACTCCTTGGAGGACCACATTCTACAACTTCAAACTAACAAGGACTCATTGAGGGTTGGTTTTGACTGGGACATCTTCAGACAAATCCCTCCTGTTGTGCCCATTTTAGTTGTTTAAGTACAATAGCAACAGTTGAAGGCATATGCATGCTGGAGCCTCTTTTCTCCCCCACTACAGACCTGTAGTTTTTAACAATGTATTTTTCCTGCAGAGAGGGCAGTGGACAGAACGGTCAAAGCACAGGAAAAGCAGCAATATCTCCTAGACTAATAGTAGATGGAGGGGTGGCAGTGGAGCTGCAGGCATGCTTGTCTTCCTCATGTTCCTGCACTAATTTATTATTTCCACTGTACATATATCCCAATCATTCTGACTATTGTAAGTTTTGTAAATAATTCCCTAATATTTGAAATTGCTGAACATTTGCAAAAATGACTTGGCCTGCTCAGTTGCCCTCCAGGATCAGTTGTCTATATGGAGACTGCAGTACATGGAATGCCCACATTAGAGCTACAGTGCAGCTTCTCTGGAAATGGACCTATGGCTAGAAAGTTGACAAGTGTTTCTGCCTCTTTGCAGGTGTTTGATCAACCATAAGAATTTCCTCAGGGGAAGGTTCTCAGGTGCCTGCAGAAAATCCTCCATGTCTTTAGCACTGACAATATCTCCACAATTGGCCAATATCTGGCCTGGAATGATTTTCAGACAATGAGGCAAGTTGTTAGGGTGACAATCCAACAGACCGTTCCATTGGCTATACTACTTTTTTTGCAGTGGGCATGGAACAGGATTATTCTCACTTCCCTTTGCAGCTTCCTATATCTTTGCTTTGGAGTGCCAGGGAACCTTTAGAGCAGATGTTGATAGACACGACACAGTGAACTGAATGAGCAAAGATAAACTTTCCTTGTGTGGGTTTCTGCTTGCCCAACAGGAGATTTTTCCCATTTGCTGCCTGCTTTCAGAAAATTGTCCCTGAGTAAATAGCATTGAATTCTAAATGTATTAATAAACATTTGCTCATAGCATGTACTGACACCTTCCTTCTCTTCTATTTCACTTAATTTATTGCTACTGTCCTTGAAGGTGGACTATACTGGTAAGGCTAGGGAAGAGAAGGGGAGCAGAAGATGGGGACATGACGCTCCAAAAGTCTTCCTTCTTTGGAACTTACCATCAAATTTCAATGGTGGAAGCACCCAAGTCATAGCACACACAAAGTTCTGTGTTGTTGGAAGTGAGAAATGAGTAGATCAAAGGGTGCAATTCCTGTGCTGTATTTATCCACAGTTCCAGAGTAAAATTGAACAGACTTCCACTTTGTCACTTCTGTTGCAGGAATTCATTAATTGCCCTGAACATGGATAGCCAAACTGAACAAGAGCTTAGTTTTTTCAGTGAAATCTTCGCATACTTCAGTCAGAGATTTTTGTAAACTAGCCAACAGCACCTACGTACAGTTTTTTCCCCTTTTCTCACAATCATAGGGCCATTTCAAAAAGGGAAAACCAGAACTGGGAAATATAAAAAGTGTTTCAAGTGACAGTGGCTGACAGGTTGGAAAACTGTAGCTCACGATTAACTGAAACTGGATAACTGTTCAGGTCTGCTGAACCAGAGTTCCTATTATAAATAGTCGGCATGCCTGTACCAACTGCAGATGGTGAAACCTGCAGTGGAGTGGATCTGTTAGGACAGCAGGTTGGAGATGCCTTCTGACACTGTTTCAGTGTGTGAGGATGTAGGATCATTATAGGGAAGTAGTTAGTTGAGAGAGCTGCATAGCAGAACTGGGTTTCTCCTAGAACAATATATCACTTGTGCAATGCAGCAAGTACAGAGAGGCACGTCATGTGATTATAGCAAGATGTGCTACATTTTTCACTCCTGACACTGGTTCTGGAAATCCCAAAGCACCCATCTTCCAGTTCCTCAAAGGGCTAAGATGGAAAGGAAAGTTCCAGTTGAAATGGCAAAGGGCTACCCAGCCTGATTAACCAGGAATGGGGTGCTGTCATCCTCCTGAGCTAGCAGCCAATTAGAACACAGTTCCACCCCTACCCCACCCCCCATGAAGAAGAATCAAAGAATCACAAGAATCAAAATAGGATGCACAGACATATCCCACTGGTATAGCTACCTCTCACCAAAATTTCTATTTTGGGAGGACAGTGGCATAAGCAAAAGGATATGAAATCCAGAGAAGATATGTGCTGCCAGCACCTGCCATTAAAAGGAAGATCTCAATTATTTCTGTTTAAATTGTACTGGAATTGTTCTTGAGCAATAACAGAATATGAAATCCCCCACTGTAGTACTTACCTGTTTCCAGACATTCAAGTTATTCCTTAACATTCATTGTGTGCAGGTCACAGACTTCCAAATCATTACCCAAGCAAGCTTAGACTAAAGGAATGGCATAATCAGTGTTATCCTGAAGCAATGCCATTTGTCCAATAGGCCTTTGGAAAAGTAGGCTGCATTCTAGATGTTTTTTCAGGAGGAGAATGAAGTGCAGAGAAAATACTGATATATTGTCAGACTGGGAGTTGTACTTGGGTCTTGGTTTTCATCCCAATCTAATGTGTATCTATGGCAGCTATGAGCATTAAAAACTATGCTATTTTCTTGAACATATTATTCTAGTGACTCAAGCTCAGCTCATGTTGAACCTTGATTTCACTCCAGATTTCAGGAGGGGTAATGATCCCTGCAAGTTTCCATGTGGTCCCTCTTCAGCACTTTGCTGTCTTTCCCTTGCTGGCTTATTTTTCCAGCTCTTTGCTCATGCAGAACACTGATGATAAAGAAAGCATAGCAGATACTTCTAGCAGGCAAATAATAGGAACTAAGCCTGCATAGAAGAATGACTCAGCCCAGAACATTCAAGTATAGGTGTGCAGTGCTGATGCAGTGCAGTGGTTCATGACTGGAAGCCACAGAAAGAGGGTTGGAAAAGGCTACAAAATACAAGATATTGTAAAAGAAGATGCTTGCAGCAATGGTGGGTAGATTGGCCTAGTAGTCTGGTGTAACTCCAGCTAGCCAGCATTTAAATTTAGCACTTGAACACTACATCCATCAGGTGAGTATCCATTGTGTATCCTACTGTATTTTAGGGCAACACATTTGTTTTGGAGTGGGAACAAACTGAACACTGCCTCAACATGACAGCACATAAGAACCTCTGTATTACACTGCACAATAAAAACGAAAAGTGATTTGGCAACTTGGAAGGAATGCTAGAGAAATAACAGAGAAGCAAAAGGGACAAAGATGGCCAGCTCTGAGTCTCACTCTAACTGCACCTGAGAGAGCAGCATGGCTATAGTTACTCTTCCACAACACCACACTCTTGCAGAGTGCTGGAAAGCATTTGGCCCAGAGAGATCAGAAAAATCACACACCAGGCATTTCTATAAAAATAAATTTATTTACAGAAAGCACAAAAACATATTTACAGGCTTGTGTATTCACACACGCTCTCAGAGAGGAGCGATCTGCTTACTCAGCTGCAAGGCTAAAAAAACACTAAACAAAAGTCCTGCAAGCTGCCTTCCCCTCAGGCAATGCAACTATTAACACCTAAACTGAGGACAATTAAATTCGACCTCTTCACCTGGCCAGATGCTTAAGGAAGTATTTAATTACCATGGTAGTCAAGAGCAGAAAAAAATGCCAACACACACACCCACTGTATCACCAACATAGCGTCATGGAAACAAACTCTCACCCATTTAACAAAATTGGAAAAGTGGTCTTCTATTGTTCTGAAGTACATTTCACATGCCAAAGGGTATCCATCTTTTCATTGGGGTGGGGGGAGGTGAAACAGAGTGACAGTGGAAGAGACTTCCTGGGAGGAAAGGGGATGTGTCTGTATCAGCCTGAAATGGCTGATAAGCACTCAACTGATCCCATCCAATACTAGTCACCTCACTTCACCATCAATGTAGTGGTCAGCCAAGGGCATCAGATTTTACAAATCCTGCAGCAGCCCCTGGATGATGCTATTTAAGGGGGAAGGCACTATTTGAATACTGGTGCAACCAAGGGCAACCTAAGGTTATCTTACTCATGGACTGAGGATAAAGTGAAGGCAATGTCATGTGGATACAGTAATGAAAAGAGCACATGTTTATTGTGCTTAGGTGCAGGTAGGAAAAGGCATATAAGAATGAGTAGAGGAAGAGCAGGAAGAATTCCTTAACCTTTTCTGTCTATTTGCTTTGCATATCAAGTTTGCCACTCATTGGTAAGTTGCATTTTCATCTGTAGGGGGAAAGAAGAAACTACAGGAATTCCATGTCTTTGCAAATCTCTCTCTCTGTGTGTTTGTGTATGTGTCTCATGTCATTTTGAACTGAAGAAGTATCAGAGTAGATTAAACAGTCCCATCCCTATGGTCATTACTCTGCACAGATTCACAGCTTTCTCAGGTTGCTTTAATTATAGAAAATAAATAACACAAAAAGGAATAATGGAACTCCCCATAGCCTGTAATTTGGACTACAGTACCCACTAGAATACCAGCTCTATAAAACACCTGCGGGTTTTAGTCAGTTACATTTAAGCTTATTGATTTAAAAGGAAATTCTAAAAGGCTTAGATGTTGCAGTTGCTTGCCTCTCAGGGACGTCAGCAGCTCAGAATGAAAAGGTGATTCAAAAGGTGTTTTGTGTTTAGGTGCAGGTAGGAAAAGGTATGCAATAAGCTTAAATTTAACTGATTAAAACCGGCAGGTGTTTTATACGGCTGATGTTCCAGATATACCTGCACCCTTGTCTTTATAGTATCTTGGCTAGACTAAATGGAAAATGACAGATAAGCCTTTTTTATTTGTTCTTCCTCCACAGTAAGATCAGGAGAAGTGAGCAAGGAAAAAAACAGATTTTAAAGAGGGAAATGGGACATCTGTTTCTTTGTGGGAGTTGTATATTGCCCATTTACTTACAGAGACAAGAATTTGCAGAGTGACACAATTTCCCTTATCATTATTTTAAACTTCAGGAGAGAATTAAAACTTCAGCAAGCTATCACAGAAGTGTTCCTTATTCATCTTCATATTTAAGGTGATTCAGACTAGAAGACAGTTCTGACCCAGCTGAAACAGGAATAAAATGTCTTCTGGAAGGGATAATCAGGAATTAGTTACCCACCAACAATCCTACTTGATTTTTTTTTCTAATGATGATTCTCTGAGTCAAAAAGGTTGATGAAGGACTATAGTTATTTACTTATACACTAATTGAATTAAAAGGAAATGCTCATATGGAACTTCAGACTACTGAATGATCACTGTAACTATGCTGATAATGGCAGAGTTTTGGGGGAAAACATGGGCCAAACCCCAAAACCTATCATATGAAAAATACTGGATGGAAGCTGGGACTTATATTTTAGATCAATTAATAAAAATCTTACTGTCTTTCCAGACCCACATTAACACTCTCACTGATAAAGGGGTGGTGGTAAAGTATCCACATATCCAGTTTCCCAGGTTCTATAACCTAACCACTTTTCCTTGCAATAAACCTGGCTAATGCTATGAAACTATGAAACTCCTGCTATGCTGCCTTGATGTGGCAGGGTGTGTGCATGTCCCTGGGAGTGATGAGCAAAGAATGTCAGGAGTGTACACCAAGCCTATATAATCCCAGCAGAATCACCCAAGACATGGAGGTCATCACAGCTGCCCAGCAAAAGCAAGCAGGTACCTCTATCAGACAGCAGCAATATAGGAAGATGATAAAGGAGGACAATCACCTTAGTGACAACAGCAAAGGCATAATGTTATACAGTACTGTGTAAGAGGAGGCAATGGTAAGCCACTCCTGTATTTTACTAAGAAAACCATATGGATAGATGATATAAAGTGCCTGAGGGTGGGCCCCTCAGCTCAGATGGCACTCAGTAAGCTACTGAGGAAGAACTAAGGATTTTTCTCAGTACTAAAGGTCATTATGAGTGACTAAATTAAAGTCTTTTGGATGTCTAGCTGATGTTGCCAGGCAGGAAAATAAAATCCAAAGCTGTGAAGTATTACATTGGGAACATGGAACATAAGAAGCATGAACATGGAAAAGCTCAGCACAATGAAAGTTGAAATGAATTGAGTACACATTGACATCTTAGGCATCAGCAAATTGAAATGGACCGGAATCAGATATTTTCAGTCAGACAGTTATTCTGTTTATTACTGAGGACATGAAAACAAAAAAGGAACAGTGTATTTTTCTAAAACAGGAAGGATATAGCAAAGACAATACTTGGGTTCAGCACTGTCCTATCCCAGGCCAAACACACAAAAACCCACCAAAGAGGTGGTTGCAAGTTTTATTAATAGTAATTTTATTAAAAATTACAATGATAAAAAAAACTAATACAAACTAAAAAAAGAATAAAAACAAAAAATAGAAGAAGATGCAGAAAAGAAAAAAATTAGGAAAAATAGAAAAGGAAGAAAAAATAAGAATATAGTAAAGAAAAAGAAATATATAAAAAGTGACTTTCCCCTTCATCACAACAAGTACAAACAATTTTAGTAGCTTATCACCTTCTCTTAAAATACAACAAATTATCTCTTCTTCCCGTAACCCATCTCTTATGTAGAAACAAATCCTTAAAGCCTCATTGTTTCATTCCCAATCAGCAAAGTCCATTAAGGGTTACCAGAGATAACCTTGATCAAATAAACCAACTTTTTATTCCTTCCTTTTACTTTTAACAAGCTTGATCTTTAGTCCCCTCAAATAACGTCCTACAACTTGATTTCTTTTCATTTTTTCTTTGTCAGTTCTCACAAAATTCTTTGTGAGAAATAAAAACAAGCCTCTTTTGTAAATCTAATATAGGAAAATTATCCATGTCAGTTTGTTATTTGTATATCCCTTTTAATTATTAAGACATCAGCCGGTTTCTTTTGTATGTCCAGTGTCCAACTTTTTGCATATCATTCTTGTAGCCTGTTATTTTTAAATCCACCTTCATATCAGTCTCAGTCTTGTCCAGTAAAACTTGTTCCTCTTCTGTAACATCTTTTAAACACGATCTATCTATAGAGGCAGACACTCTTAAAATTAACTTCTGGGTCCATTGTTCAAAACTATACTTCAATATGTCCAGTGTTAAAATATTTTGCTCCATTCTGTATTAGTAAGTCAAATTTAAACATTCTTCTCCTTTAATTGTAATCTTTCATTCCTTCTAGTTCCCTCTAGTGTCCAACCTTCAAAGTCCCATCCTATCTTTTTTTTTTTAAAGAATTCAAAACAAAAGCATTTTCCCATGGGAAGGATTCTGTCATGAGTACTGATGGTGAGGAGGAGGGGGCCCCTATCCAGGGGCGAAAACACATGTGTAGTTTAGAGAGTTTGAGCTGTCATTCAAAGAGACCCAGAACAGACCCAACAACCACCTCTTTGGTGGGTTTGTGTGTGTTTGGCCTGGGATAGGACAGTGCTGTACCCAACAAATAAACAGGAGTTTATCTCTCTGGGTTTTCCCACGCGTCTTCAGTTTGTTAGGATTTTCTGTCTACTATATCAGTAATAAAACACTAGAGACTTCTTCCTCATCTCGGCATGGTTCTTGCTTAGTCAGGACAGATTCTTATAATTAAATCCAAAACCTTATTTCAAATCCATCTGGACCCTTAGTCCATTTTGTAACTTTCCAAAATCAAAGTTCTAATCACCCTTTTGCTGTTGATTCCAAAAGAATTTTTTTAAGTCCTTAAACTTGTATTTAAGTTTTCTTTTGTTAAGGATTGAAGGAAACACACCCAGTGTTGTAAACTGTAAAACTTGTCAATCTAAAGTTTCTTAATAGCTGAAAATCAATTAACAAACAATTTCTGAAAGTGATTAGAAAAGGAAGTGTGCAAACCCAGTGTCCTTTTGAAAGCACTGACTGCAGTTTGAGCAAAAAGATGGCTATTCCCTCATCTCCCAGAGCACTAAACCTACCGGAAACCACTGTCTTGCAATCTCCTCGCAAGGAGCAACTGTCTGGAGCACTTGTGGCCGATCTCAAGTCCTCTCCTTGGGTACAGTGCTGTCTTTACTTGGGTTCAGTGCTATCTTGTTGCAGGCCAAACACACACAGGCCAAACACAAGCAAACCCATCAGAGAGGTGGTTGCAAGTTTCACTGTTGGTTTTTTTTAAAACAAGTGCCCAAGTGGCAAGGAAAATGGGTGCACAATACCCATCCACACACAAGTGGAGTACATAAAAATCAAGCTGACTATATGATTGGCACAAGAAGGTGGAAGAACTCAGAATAGCAAAGCTGTGACCAGAACCTGATTGTGGAACATATTACAAACTGCTCATGTGCAAGTTCCAATTCAGTGTAAAGTGGAAGAACAAAGCCAGTTGATTTCTATGATATGATCTTGAGGATATACCCAGATATGTTTATACTTTACCTCCCTCCCCCTTATCAATCAGAGTGTTAATGTGTGTCCTCTATGATTCCTTTGATGCTCTTCCTAATTTTTTTTTTATTTAAGGGGGAGCTGACTAGCTGTTTATAAGATAGGAACTGAATATTCCTCTGTTCTTGTTCTTCAGTGTCTTGCAAATATCCATTCTTGTTCCCAGACTCAGGGAATTTCATCACACATACTTAAATTACTTAGAATTACTGGCAATATGGAAAGCACTCCACGCATTTTACTCAATTCTGTGGGAAAAAGTAGTGCAAATTGCCTCAAACAATTTGATTACAATTCACTGTATCAGCAAATATGATGGTATAAAATAAACATCCCTGCTCTGTGACACACTTTGACAGGAAAAAACAACAGGATTCAGCAGGCAGCTAGAATGCATTTGGCTGCTAGAAAATGGCAAATGATTCATGGTGACTACAGCTGAGAAAGAGAGGGCTGGGCCAAGGCTAGGGGACAAACCCAATCTAGAGTGGAAGGAAAGAAAGGAAGGTGGGTGGGTGAATGGAGGCTAAAGGGCAGTTCTATGTATGCTACCAAGTAAAATCACAGCCAACAAACAAAGATAGCTGGAAAAGAATGTCTCATTTTGGATTGATTCATAAGATAAATGAGGGCTGTTTGATAAAAGTGTTCTTGGCAAGGACCCTGAACTCTATAATTATTAAAGGCTTTTTGGTTAATAAACAGTCCCACTCTACCACTGATGAAATTTGGGAGGAGGACTCCCAGATGAACTGATTTATGGACCTGTTGTTATCAGTATTTTTCTCTTCCCATAAATATGCCAGCCACTTAAGCTCCAGCATTCCCTTAAACCATTTGTTAAATGTTTCACGGGGCTGCTAAAAAGTATCTGAGTGATAGTAAATTTGCTGTTACAGCACATATACTAAAATTGAGATAGTAAATCAACAAATGCCAGTCCTATAATCAATCCCTTATTCTATATTACACCAAAATCACATTATTTCTACAAATCAACCCCTTAGCACATTGTAAAAATCACTACTGCAAGTACCATTGCTCCAAACCTTTATATTAAAAGAAAAAAAAATCACCCAATCAACTTCCCCCCCCCACAAAGTAACAATTGCTTAATTATTCCCTTCCTACTACTATTCTATACATTCCTGTCTACTATAATAAAAATAAAAATAAAAAGCGTGTAAATTGTCTACCATTATAATTAATAATACAAAAAACATGAATACAAAAAAAGAATAAGAAAAAACCTTAATAATCATAATCCCAATCATTAACGATAAGTAAAGTCATCCAAAGCCATAAGACCATCCAAATAAATATTTTTAATCCCTTAACCCACTTCAGAATAGACCAAGACATTTACGTATCCCCATAACAGGCACAGAGCTATTTTCTTAAAGAAATCAAACAGCCCAACTCGAGAAAACCTCCCATACATAATATCCCCTTTTGTTCCATAACATTGCATCAGAAAGTCAAATTCACTCATGTCTTGCAACTCAATTTCTCCCTTTAAGTTCTTCAGTGCAGCATTGCCAATTTCATCCAGGATTTCAACACAAGCCAGAATCTCACTCTTAGGGGAGATGATTCCATCACTGTTAGGTTCTTCAGGTTCATCCACATCATCCCCAACCAGATGGCACATTTCAGACCACATATTTTCCACAATGCTCCAAATGTCCTGCAGAATAACTTGGCAGGAATCAGAAAGAATCTGCTTAATATCTGCTTTGATATTTCGGCAACAGTCAGAGAAAACCTGGCTAAGATCCTCCATTTCTGAAGCAGTAAGTTATGATGCTTCCTAGATACTTCACTGGCAGAAGTGAGGGTCAATGGAAAATTTCCGAACTGCATTAAGATAAGATAACAGACAGTTCCCAGAGAAAGAAGCTTCAGGAAAGTAAAAGTTCAGAACAGCAGATTCAGCGTGTAGAAGAAATGCCAAAATCTTCAAAATTAGCACAAAAATAATAACAAGGAGATGATACCATACTCTCAACCCTCCTTAGTATTGGATGGAAAGCAAAATCCAACGCTTTAAATTAAAAAAAAATCACAAAAATAATGATAAGAACCAATAGAGATCATTTTTCCTTAATGTATAAACCTCTCTTAGGGTACAAATATGTATGTATGTATGTATGTATGTATGTATGTATGTATGTATGTATGTAGCTTTAGAAATGGGGTGGCTGGATTTAATGTCCCTTTTTGGGCTGCAGTGGCTCGGAAATGGTGAAATCCCAGCCTCCCGGCGAAGTCTTACCCATTGATCACACATGCTGTCCACGATCTCCTGGCTGTAACTCGCCATCTGGAGGACGAATGGGTCGATTCCAAGTGTTTTCCTTAATCTGGAAAAACACTCTGGGCTACAGGAGAAACCAGCCTGAGCCCAAAGAAACTGCCACAATGCCAGTTCTGCCTGCAGAGCTTGTGGGCACAGCTGCTCAGTTCACCGTATTGCTGTATGTCCTTGATGTTTAAAGTCAGAAGTCACTTCTTTTTGTAATCTATCTAAAAACATTTCTCTTGTGTTTTCATACTTTTTAGTTCTCTTTTTTTTTGTAGTTTTTTGTTTTTCTGTATATTTTATCTTTTTCTAAAATTTAATAAAATTCTTAAAAAAACAAAACAAATGCCAGTCCTATATCACATGCAAGACTGGTGTCTCTCCTTCACTAAGAGTCTATTATATATAGAAAAAGGAGGGTTAGAAATTTCTCTACCTTCTTCTCTGATAGGTAAAGGTAAAGGTTTCCCTTGACATTAAATCCAGTCGTGTCCAACTCTAGGGGGCGGTGCTCATCTCTGTTTCAAGGCCGAAGAGCCGGCATTTGTCCGTAGACACTTCCGTGGTCATGTGGCCGGCATGACTACATGGAATGCCGTTACCTGCCTGCCGAAGCGGTACCTATTAATCTACTCACATTTGCATGTTTTTGAACTGCTAGGTTGGCAGGAGCTGGGAGCTCACCCCGTTACACGGATTTGAACTGCCAACCTTCCGATCAGCAAGCTCAGCAGCTCAGCGGTTTAACCCGCAGCGCCACCACGTCCCATTCTTCTCTGATACCATCCTCTAATTCACAATAAACCTATGGAACTGGAACATAACAATGAAATAACCTTAATACACTTGGTAGAATCAGCTAATACCTAGAAGACTCACAAATGGTTGCTCAGATGAGAAACAATGCAAGTAGTGTTAAAGCATTGGGAGGAAGTACCATAGCCATCTCAACCACTTCCAATGGTAGCTATTCTGCAGCAGAGTGGGACATGATTCCAACTATTGGGAAACTGATTTTGATACAGATGGATAGATCAGTTCTTCTGTGCATTCTTTTCCTCCTACATCTAACAAACATCCTTGACAGACTATCCATTACCTGGGACAACTGCATTATGATCATCCCATAGAGGCCCAGATAACCCTTGTTTACTATTCTTCATGCTTCGACAAGTACTAGTGCTTTTGTTAACTGAGTAACCTCCTATCTCATGAACATGGACAGCTCCTACATCTGAATCTTGACTCCCCCTGCTTCATGGGGTATCTTGTACAGACCAACCCTCCACAAAAGATGAAACAACAGTCCTGGAAGTGGCCAGATGCCTGTCAACAAGAAAATCTTATGCAGGAAAAATGATCCCAGATTGCTGCACTCACCTTTTCTCTAGGTAGCAATCCAAGTCCTTATGGAATCAATACCATATTTCAATTCCTCTTCTCTTTAAAAGACAAGGCTTTTGCCTTATTTTTTCATTAAACTATAAGTAGTCTCAATTTTGGCACAGCACACTGTCCAGCCTTCTCCTATTCCTTAATGAAAAAGTTCCTAAAAAGATTGCCAAACTTTTCTAATACAGACAAAACTTCAACTCACAATAGAGTCTTCCAGTAATACTATCCAGCCTGCTCACAAAACACTGAAATAATTGGCAAGATTGATACATGTCTCTTACCTTTGAAAATTGTATTCTTGGTAGGAATTACATTAGCCAGAAGGGGAGACAAGCTATGTGCACTTGAGGTTGACCCACCCGTTTTTCAAGGCAGTGATTCTACAGTCAAATGTATTGTACTTTCTTACAAAGGTATTTGCAGAATTTTAAGAGGCCCAGTCCTTTATCCTTACAGTCATTTTTACTTTACACTTTCACATATAAGTGCATTCACTTGATATATGCAGGATTCTGAAATTCTGTATTAATCATATGAAACCAGATTGTTATTTTCATAGATCTGTTGTTTGTTATGCACTATCAAGAAAATGCATGCCTGTTTTTGTTCCAAGATGTGTTAACTGGGTTAACGAAATTATTAGATTATGCTACCAGTTGGCTCAGCTTTTTCTTCCAAATTCACTCCAGGAACAGCAATCTTTCCTTCAACAGCATTGTCCAAAGAGTGGCTGTTTGGGAAATCTGCAAGGCAGCCTCCTGTTATAATCAATCGATATTTATACAGAACTAGAGAATACATGCACTGGGGAATGCTTCCTTGGCCAAGTTGTTAACTTCTTTTTTCAATTAATAACATACCTGTCCATCACCAAATGGTACAGTAAGTTTACTATTTTCCTGTGTGTGTGATACATAGACACTATGAAGAATAACAGGTTGTTTACCTGTAACTATACCAACAATCTCCAACATTTATTCTGTATTTAGTGACATTTGAGTTGTTTTGTGCTGAAATATATCTGGGTATGGAAATCTAGAGTTATACATCATGTCTCAGATTTGGCTGTAAGTTATCAGCAATGTCAGTTTTAAGACTTCAGAGGTTAAAATATGCATTTATACCAAATACTGATTTTCAAATTCACATGTGAAGTTTGGGTTCCTCTTAAGATCAAAGGTACAAAAAAGTATCCCATTATAAGGTTTCTACATTTTAGCTGGTGGGGAAGAAATGCATCCATTTTGTTATTCCTGCATCTCTCAAAGATATACCGGACTTACCAAAATGCAGTCTACAATGGCAGAAAGCCATGGATACTGGATTGAATCTTGCCTAGCACTTTGTGAGGAGTGTTCCTTAAGGAGATGAGGCAGTATTTTTTTTTCAATTATTCCTTCCTCCTGTACCCCTTGCATTTCATAAAAATATGTTTTGGAGGATTGGGGGGAACTTTTGGAACCATGTGGGGGCTAGAATGAGGGTTTGCCGGGAAACAGGTAACTTTTTCCCCCTAGCAGCCTCTTTCCTCTAGTAGGAAACCTGTGCTTGATCCCAGTTTTCCCTGTCATTTGTGTAAGGGAAATACCCACTGCTGCAAATATAAGACCTGGTTTTAGAACGGAGTGCCACAGTGGACTCTATGCTGCTTCTAGCAACTACTCACTTTTAAAATAAGCAGTGTGAACTGCACACTGAGCAGGTGTTGTGACAAAGATCTGTAGCTGAATGATCAGATTTAATATATTTCATGTATGGATATAAATTACTGGTGGGCCACATTATCTGTGGTTTCATCATCTGTACTTTCATAGATCTGTGGTTTGGTACATACAGACTAGACTTTGCTATTCAGGGTAAAAGGTTTCAGGTATCACAATTTAGGACTTTGTTTGGAGGAGGACTTTTGGAGGGTTTTGTGTCTCTCTGTGTGTATGCATGTGCAAAACAGCAAGCAAGCATTTGTGCATTTGCAAAATACCTTTTTTAAAAGTCTTGTTGTCAATGGTTTTGATATCCGTGGTTATCAGGTCGGAAAAGAACCCCTGTGAATAAAAATGGCCACGATCAACGCAGGTGCACAGCTTATTAAATAAATGGAAATACAAAGGGTTTGGGGAATATATTTTAGAGGAACTCATCATTCTGCAAGCAAGAGGATAAATTGTTTGGGGCTTTTCAGAGTAAACTGAACGTTTCTTCCAGCAACTGTAAATCACTAGGATTTACAGCAGATTTATGAGGCAAATTGAAATGGCTACATGTGTTGTTGCTGAAAAGATTAGGGATTTTATGTGGAAGAAATGTAGGTATGAAAGACTTGTTCCTTTGAGCACCAATGTATTTTAATAAAACACTGTAATTTAATATTGAACAAATATGAGAAAGTGTAATTACAGGATCAATAATTTAAGTTACACAAGAGTAATAGACATCTCTCTGAAGTCAAGGGCAGCAATTTAGCTTATATGAACAATAATACAACCTCTTGAAGCAATTTTCCACAGAGTCTGATGAAACCATCTTGCAGAATCAGTCACCTATGTTACAGGGAAAACAATGTCCTGTGGAAAAAGCAGGAAACATTCCTGTGAAAATCTGCTTGCAGATCTCCATGATATAAGATTAATTCCATTATTTGGGATAGCATCTGAAGTTAGGAATTGCTTGGGATTATTTGACATTTACATTTTCACAACTATATACCTTGATCCTATACTTAATAAGGTATTTTAGCTTTCACTGCTTCTGCCAGCTAGAGATTTGAAACCCCAAACATACTTTTTCTATCAAAAATAGAAATGTGTAATTTAAGAAATTTCTTGTATATATTACCTGTGAAAATAAAGAATACTTTGTGAAATAAATTAAACATAATTATAAATAAACAACCATACATTATACGCCCAGATTCATCCTCTTTAGTTTGCACTGTAACAAATTACAACAAAATTGTAATTTCTACCTCTCCAAATATAGTTCTGTGGTATAGTCTTTTTTGTTTTGTTGAGCACTTCAAAAGCTAAACTGTTGTCATTTTATGAAAATTGAAAACAATCGTGCAAATAACTAAAATTGCAAAGGCAACAAAATGGAGGACATTGAGCACCTATTACAGAAACAATGCACTAGAAAAGCAAGCAAGCTTCAAAGGCAATTCCAACCTATTAAGTAATTTATGACTTGGCCTACTTTATAAATAATGTATGATTTGCTGTCACAATTAACTAAGAGCTATGCAATCTCTAAGACCTTTCAAATTACCTTTATGGATAAATAGGCAACACAAATTTGAAACTCCTTTCTACAGTTATTAGTTTACTCAGGAAACTCACAAATCGGAACGGAGAGTTTCTACTTTGTGGTTGTTCAACTGTTTCTTCCCAAAGGATTAAACCATTTATTACTTTTTATTTGAAGGAATACATTGGTTTACAGAAAAGACTGGTAGGATAAATAGCTGTTAAAAAAAAATAAAATTTACTTTTGTATGTTACCAAAGAAAAATAATTGAACAAGATAACGATGTCATAAATTAATGTTAGAGGTTTAAATGACCTGATAAAAAGAGGGTTATTTTTCAAAGTCATCTCAGATGTACTTTTTTCATGTAAAACTTCTGAAAAAGATATATTAGGATCTAAATCCAAATTGCTGGCACACAGAAATTGCTTCCGGTAATAAATAGCCAGTGTCTGCAATAAGTTGAATTGGATTGCTTTGTGAAAATAAATTAACTTCAAAGCAATTGAAACTACCAATATTGCCTTGTATTCAAGTTCTATGTGCCATACAACTCCATGTTTAATTGCTTCAACTTGGTATCATTTGTGGGCATCCTTAAAATTTCAAGTTCAAGATTTTTGAACTGTGAGCTTCAAAAATTAATTGGGGATGCACACTGAATTTTGCTTTAGCATTTAGGGAGAGAAAAAAAATGTGCAAACTGGGTTGCTACTGTATAAATGCTTTGCATAATGGGTCAATTAGTTTTTCACTGTTCTAAGGAACCATACACATTGCCTGCCAACAAATACCTACCAAAGGCACAGGCTTTTACTTTTATGTTTGATCTAGCTGAAGTTTGAGAAATGAATAACCAGAGCTTAACTGAATCTTTCAGTTAAGCCTTTTAAAAATTGTTTTCAATACTATGGCTCATACTTGATGGTGTATAATAATAAAGGAGAAGGAGGATGAAAACATATGAGAAATACCTTTCTTTCCACACTACACAACTACGACCATGTATGGACAACCAAATCAGGGTGTGCAGCTTTTAATAAATATTCCTTCACTATGTATTGATTTATTGATTTTTAAAATTTTATCACTGCCCATCTCCCCTGAAAAGAGGGACCCTGGGTGGTTTACAATAAAACTAACATTAAAACGGTGAACATACAAAAATGCAAATATAAATTGCCAATATAAATAGAAGATAAAAATAAATATAAAATCCAAGTGGCAATAAGATCTAATTCAGTGAGGAGGACTCTAAGGTGCCAGCCACCCCACAATCCTTTTGGGGAAAAATTCAATCACTGCTCATTTTATTTATTTATTTATTTATTTATTTATTTATCGATCAAATTTGTCACTGCCCATCTCCTCCAACTGGAGGGACTCTGGGTGGTTTACAATATACTTACAATAGCCAGGTCATATTATTTAAGATAATGAGTAACTCCTTAGGATGGATCTTATTCTCTCCAGCATACTAGCACTGTGTCACAAACCATGCTATAACCCTGGCATTGCAAGAGCCTCAGGCCAAAATTCTGTTTAATTTAACATTCTATTTCTAGTGATAATTAGGAAGATGTTGATAGATCAGCAACAAGGCAAGAAAGTGTTTCTCAAAAATGTGTTGCCTCCATTCAGTTAAAAGCATTTAGCTTTCATAGCTAATAGTCCTTGATGACACTTCATTAGAATCTAAATTCTAGACTCTAGAATTTAGTTAGAAGCTAAGTTAGTACCTAGAGCTTTAGGATTTAGATTTCTTGTTTATTCTGTTTATTCTCGAATAGTTCCTTTATCTATTCAAGGCAACTAGGAACACAGCAGGTGAAGCTTTAAATGACATGACAAAACAATCTTGGGGAGAAAATGTTTTAACCTTAGTGTACCATAGAAATAATTTCTGGATCATCTTCCATCTACTTCTCGTGTATAACAGATGAGAATGCATATATCAGATAAAAGAGAACAGTTGTTTGGTTAGATCTCTGGGGACACATGGAGTGTTTTAAATAAGAATGTATTGGAAGTGCACTTACATTAATGGAATCTTGGTTGAGGCTTCTATCACTCCCTCTGTTCTCCCCTCCTGTGAGCAAAAAAGATAATTTAAACACTGAAACGTGCTTTAAATGCAGGACAATCCTTTAAAACAAAGAACATTTTTGTCCTAGGAGGGACTTTCAAAACTTGATTGTCTGCTGTAACTTGTTAAACTCTTTCTCTCTGTTCACTTTTGAAGCACCATTTTTTGAAGCACTGATTTTTGCCTTTGACCTGGAATGAATAGTCCTTTTTGTTACAATTTCTGAATTACCAAAGTAATTCCAGATATGTTCCCACTGCTTCATAGCAGAGGGCTCTGTGTCAGCAATCACAGTTCCATTTCAGAAAAGCAAATGCAGTTCACTGCCAGAAATTGCACAAAGTGAGAAATGACAGTCCATTAAGGAAAAGTGTTTTTGGTATTATACAAATCATATTGAAAATGGACATTCCAGAAGCAGCAGAGATCAGGGTCCCAGAGATTAGATGGAAGGTTCATGATCCTTATATTCTGAGCCTTATTCTGGTTTGTCTGGGAATTAAGTATTCCCAGTAAAAAAAAAAAAAGGAATTTAAGATAAATAAATTTAAATAAAGCAAATAAGTGCTACTTGTGAAACCTTATTAAATCATCTGTTGCCCATCCTAAATATTTATCTTGTAGATGTTTACTGGTCTACAAAAAGCATAAGACACTTCTCCCCGAACAAAAGCCCAGTTTCAAAAACAATTGCAGCCAGTATCTAACATGCTAGCAACACTGGGTGCAAAACAGGATAGGCTTCCATCTCTTCTTTAACATGGAAAATAAAACTCAGTGTTTGGTGGGAATAAATGTGATAACTTTTGCATAAATGGAATGGTAATTTTATTTAAAGAAATAGGTATACAATTTAATAATTAATTGTTTTTAGGGCTTAGCATGCCAAAAATGCACTCTGGAAGTGTAGTCTGAGGAACTTACTAGACATGGCTTCACATCTGTTCAGGAAGGAAATCCAATTTCTCTTCACTACCTACAGCAGATCAATTGACGAGTTCAACTGAGTGCATAAAATATTCAGTGTCTGTGGCAGAAAGTGTCTCTGGCCAATGTGCCAGCTACAGTCCAAACACCTATGCACTCCATTTGTTCATCCCATTGCAAAGCCTGGCATTTTTTTTTTTTTTTGCTCCTTTGCTTCAGCAACAGATGGAAGTTAGGTATCTTACTAGATAAAGTACCTGCCATGCAGGCCTCCCTGTCCTGTCCTGTTCTTCCCTGCTACTGAAAAAGCCAGATAATGCCACTTTGCCAGCATGAAACTCTAACTAGACTTTTATCTAATGGAAACCAACTCCACCAGCATAGCTGATCTGGCAATATAGAGCTAACACTTTTATGGCTTCTCAACAGACTTGATTAATAATGGATTCTTCATTTGAAAGCATCCCATGGCATACACCTTGCCTGCTCCAATTCAATACCCACCAGTACATTTAGCAGGGTTCCATATAAATGGAAGCAAAGAAATACTTGTTGAGGGAAGGGTGGATTGCAAAACTGTTACTTTTTTGTCTTCTCCTTTTTATGAACAGCAGGACTATCTGCTGCTCTGGAAACTCTGGGGAAGAGTTAATTCAGTGAGTGATCATCTTACATGGGTACTCAGCTATTTGCTTAACTTAAGTTCAGCAACTACTGAATGATAGTGCTGTCTTCGTGTTCCTCCTCGGTTTCAGTGTAAATGAGAACATCATCTAAATAAACCAGGACCCCTTTAAACAAATGATCATGTAATACTTCATTTATCAATTGCATGAAGACTCCGGGCACCCCTGCCAACCCAAAAGGGAGGACTTTGTACTGAAATGAACCCAGTGGGCAATTAAAAGCGGTTTTCCACTCATCTCCAGCTCGTATGTGGATGCGGAAATAGGCTTCATGAAGATCGAGCTTGGAGAAAATCTTGCCCTTAGACAAATGAGCTAACATGTCCTTTATGAGCGGAAGAGGGCACTTGTTGCAAATTGAGATGGAATTTAACCCCCGATAGTCCATACAGAGTCGAAGCGTGCCATCTTTCTTTTCCCGGAATAGCACAGGGGCCCCAACTGGGGAATTTGCAGGTTCAATAAACCCCCTGGACAGATTTTTGTCAATAAAGTCCCGTAATGCCTCAAGCTCCTTCTGAGACATTGGATAAATTTTTGGCTTGGGCAATTGAGCGTTGGGAACCAACTCTATTGCACAGTCAGTTTTCCGATGGGGTGGTAGCTGATCTGCTTCCATTTCCCCAGAAACGTCTGCAAAGTCTTGGTATCGATTGGGCAAGCCTAAATGTGCCAAGCTAGGATGCGGCGTGGCGATTGCAGCCCTTCCAACCCCTGCACGTGAAGCTCTCTCCACTGTAGGAGCTTGGTAAAACCCACCTTTAAAAGTCACAGTTCTGTGTTCCCAGTTTATATATGGGCTTTGATAGGAAAAGCAGGGGATCCCCAGAATTACCAAGGGATTGACAACAGGTGCTACTATGAATTTTAAAGTCTCACGGTGGCTGCCCATTTGCATTGTGACAGTTCCAGTGAAATGGGTTGCTGCCCCCCCCCCCGCTGTTGAACCATCCAACTGTGTGAAGATCAAAGGCTGCTGGAGGGGGAAGCTAGGCAGGTCCAAAGCAGCAACCAGATCAGGGTGAATCAGACACCTGGAACACCCAAAGTCAACTAAAGCCCAGACTTCTGTAGACTTTGTGAGGGAGCCCAATTTCACTTTTACTGCTAAAGTGGGACAGTCAGCACTCACCATAGCATCCTCACACCCATCCTCCTCCACCTGCCCGCAGGTGCTCTTCATGGCAGGTGGCTGGCATTTCCCGCCAGCTCCTTAGAGTCATCTTCAGCCTCTCCCAGGAAGTAGAATACTTCCTCAGCGTCTGCTGCACCCTTGGCTGCTGTCATCCACCGCGAGGGGGGGGGGCGATTTGGCCGGCAGCTTGCCTGCTCGATCTCCAGCCTTGGCTTTTGGGCAATCAGCTGCTCAATGCCCTTCCTTTCCGCATCAGAGACACTGACCCCTCGCATAGCGCTGATCTCTCTCCTCTTCCCAGGCTCTATAGCCTGGCCGGGCAGCAGTTGCAGCACTTCGGGATCCCCTCATGGTGGCTGGTGGTTTTTCAGGTCGTCTGGTTTGCATGAAGGTATGCTGGGCGTGCTCAGCCTTGCCGGCCAGACAGATCTAGTCGTACAACAACTCTGGGTCGTCTCTACACAACGCCCACCATAGGATGTCCCAGTTGAGTCCCTCTTTAAACCGTTTCTATTAAGGTTGACTGAGACCAGTCGGGGATTTTCCCAGCTAAAGCCTTAAACTCCAGGGCGTAATCAGCTACAGACAGCTGGCCCTGGGTAAGATCCTTCAGTGCCTTCTTAGCTCTTGCCTTGGCCAGAGGATCCTCAAAATGCAGCTTTAATGCCCACATGAAGTCCTCGAAATACTCAAGTTCAGGGGAGTCAGCCTCACTTAATTGAACATATCAGTCAGCCGCTCGGCCCTTCAACTTGATGGCAATGGCAGTTATCTTAGCCTCTTCAGAAGGGAAGTATGCTCCAAACTGCCTCATGTAACTTTTAGCATTGTTTAGAAAGAAAGATAACTTTGTTGGATCCCCATCAAACTTGACAGAAAAGTCTCTCACCCCCACTCCTGTTGGAGCGGAATCAGTGGCTGCTTGAGTGGTTGGGCCCCATGTTGCAGTAGTTCTCCCTCTTCGGGGTGGGGACACTGGTGGTCGAGCTCTGCGGGGTGGAGATTCATCCCGGAGCTGTCTCCGGCCCTGCTCTGCCGGCGGTCTGGGTGGGAGGATGGGGGATGGTTGTGTGAAGCTGGGATCTCCTTCGTGCCTCCCCTGCCCCCCCAATGACAGAGACAGGTTTCTTAACATGTACTCCATCAATTCTATTTTGGCCTCCACCACTCTTAGCCTTTCAGGGGTTTGAGATTCCTTCCTCCCTCGTGTGTTAAGCTGTCTCTCTGTTGATATCGTGGTAGATTCTACATCTGGGGTCAGCGGGAACCAATACTTCCAGGACGCCTGGGACGTCCCTGGCTGGGGTTCTCCCATTTCATCCCAGGTGATCAACTCTGCGGGCAATTCGCTGGGTGCTGGTTGCTCTGGTTCTCCCCCATCATCAGATTCCTCCACCTCAGGGCTGGAACTCGAATCCTGCCAGAAATCTGAAGGTTCTGGGGTGAGGCTCAGTTCTCCGCTCTTGACCGTCGACTCGGGCATCAAGCTAGCTGGCTCCTCAAGTCCCCCGGTCGTGAGCTTGGACTCGGCCATCATTAACTATTTTCCCTCACAAGAAAAGAATCTTGGTAGGAACTAACAGTACAACTTTGGTGATTCTCAGCTTTATGTAATGAATGCCTATTCTAAAAGACTCTCAGACACATGAGCAGGAATTCAAAGATATCTGATTTATTAAAGAATAGTATGCAGGATCACAAAGAAAGCTGAGAATGATTAAAGCGCACCAAATGCAAACTAAAAACCCTCGGTGCAAAGGAGATCCCTCCCCCTGTAGAATCTTCCCAAGTTCACAATCCCAGGTGCTCCTAACGGCTTCTGATGGTCTGTGGGAAAAGACCTTGAGCAGAGCACATAACCCAAACACATTCCATTGTAATGAACATAGATACAGAGCATGGTACAAGGTTTCACAGCAACTCCCTCCCAAACAGAAATGCGCATCAGTGCCATGGCATGTGAAACGTTACGATGTACAGTGCACATTGAAACAGTGAACATGACAACAGCAGACTTACATGCATGTGGATGAAAACAAAGTATAGGCTCCTGTGATTTGCATTTTTTGAAGGCAATGGGAAGAATACAACATTTGGTATATAGGCCTTTGGGAATTATTTTAAGATCCAGTGGATTGTGGTGTGGCAGAACTCAAAGGGATCATATGCATTGCGCTTTGTCCCAGCTTCTTCCCATAGCAATAGCAAGCTTTTATCCAACAGTTGTCATCACATCAAGGGAGGCCAGGGCATGCCATAATGGAAAGTACCCAACTATTCTATAATTGATCACCAGAGGACTTAATTGTTTCTCAGGTGGATCTGAAGTTGACCTATGCTGAGTCGGGCCAAGTAAAATTTGACACGAAAAAGAAAGTTGGTAGATTTATGAGACTGAATGCTGCCTTCCATCTCATCTCTACCTTAACAATAAGCAAAACAAGAAAACATGTTGCTTCAGCCCATCATGATCTGAGTTTCCTGAGCTGTAGTCCACTTCATCTTTGAAGATAGCCAGCTTCCCATACATTATGTAGCTTTGCCCTTAGTTGTGTGAGAGGTCCACCATCACTGTAGTCCCAAACAGTATTTGGTGACTTCAAACATAATAAACTATTAAGTGGCTAGGGAGCTGAATACATTCTATGTATTGCAACCATCATTTTTAACCTGTGCACTGTCCGTCATTTTTCCAGGATGGATGTGATGTAAGCAATGATGAATTATTCCTGATGGGATAAGTTAATTTATTGTCTTGATAGAATTCAGTGCATTCAGATTATATATATAGTTTCATCCTTGCTGCTAAACATTGTTATTCACTGATGAGTTAGTTCCCAAACTGCTATCATGCAATCCAAAATAATTATTGTATTTTTATTATGCATGAATTATTTTTCTCCAGGTAAACATTTTTGTTATTATCTTTCTAATTTATCTTTAACATTATCTTTAAGAGACAAGCCATGTGTCATGATGAGTGTCTGAATTTCCTGATTATTAATACAATCTCTCTGATTTTCTGTAAAAGTGATCTAGATGTTTGAATCCAAGCCAAGAACTTTTCACAAGGTGCTTTTTTCATGTTATTTTTGGATTTCTCCATTAGCTGCAGCACTGAGAGCCAGTTTGGTCTAGTGGTTAAGGTGCTGGGCTAGAAACCAGGAGTCTGTGAATTCTAGACCCACCTTAGGCATGAAAGCCGGCTGGGTGACCTTGGACCAGTCACTCTCTCTCAGCCCAACTCACCTCACAGGGTTGCTGTTGTGCGGAAAATAGGAGAAGGAAGGAATTAGACAATTCCAGAAGAATCCTTGGGCTTTTGCTAACATTGAGTAATCTGTACTTTAAGATCACTTAGAGAGGACTCTTTGTGATTCCACTGATGGGAATGGCTCAAAGAATACAGATATGCAATACTGACTTCTTGATGGCAATGTTCAGATTCCTTCCATGGGGAAGTGCAGTTGGCTCCATGTTGTTGAATTTAAACAATAGGTAAAATTTTACTTAGCTATAGTAGCTTTGTTTGAGTGATATTCATAGAGTCTGGGTGAATCATGTTTGCATATGCAATTATACTTTTCTTACTGTAATTATCTCCAACAAGAAAGGCATTTCGAGAGAGTGAAATTGTTGGACTTACTTTCCTCATAAAGTTCCATACTTTTGTCAAGCTTTGTCTCATAATGTGTCCTTTTAGGTTTTTATCTTCTTGTGTATCCCTATACCCTTAAGTGTCTACGGAGCCCAGTATTGTCTCCTTCCAATATTGATGTTCTATTCTTTGGGGATTTAATCCACCCTGTTAATCATGAGCTGCTCTTGAAGAGTATTCAGAAGCTTCAGCTGGTCCAGAATTCATTGTGCATTACTGGGTGCACTGTGGTATGCCCACATAATACCACTGCTATGTGAGCTGAACTTGCTTCCAGTAGGCTTCTGGGTACAATTCAAGGAGCTGGTTGTCATCTTTAAAGCATGGGGCCAGGTTACTTGTGGGACTGCCTATCCCTGATTGTTTCTCTCATCAGATCTGGGAGGGTGGACATGCTTCAGGCCCCTTTGGTGAAGTGTGTCACCTGGTGGGGCTTAGGAAGCCTGCCTTCTCTGTTATGGCACCTGCCTTATGGAGTAGCCTCCTCATGAAGATATGGATGCCTTGACCCTCTAGCCTTCAAGAAGGCTAAGACAATCTGTTTTTTTCCCAAAGGTACTGAGGCCAGGATGTGAATGGAACTCTGGTGTAGCTGTGTGTCATGTTGGAGTACTGTGGAGCCTTGACTTGGCTTTTTAAAAAATTCTTTTGATTGCCTTTTAAATGTATTTATTCACTGCCTAACTTCCACTGGTTGGATGGGCAAGCACATACATTTGTTGAATGAATGAATGAATGAATGAATGAATGAATGAATATGATCTTGAGGCAACAGATTGTACACATTTGATTTACCTTGACCACAATGCCTAATACATAATCAAGATTGGACTGCACTGTCTACCCACCCCACCCCTTTCCGGGTATTAGTTCTGTGATTCTTCTGTAAACCAAGGTGAAATTTTACTCCAGCCATGAACTTACTTGATAGCCTTGGGAAAACTACAGCTATAGTACTTTCATCAGAGCAGTATGTCATGGATTCCTTATTTGTGCATACACTCAGTGACAGCATGCCTTGACCTCTTTTTATAAGAGGGTGCTGACATTTATTTATTTGGTTATTTATTTATAAAACATATATGACCATATATCTAATACACCATAGTCCTAGGCAGCTCACAACAGTGGCCAGTAAACACAGAAGGATAGCCAACGATCAAGCACCTTACAAAATGGAAAAAACAAAACAACACCATCCATTGTAGTTCTACATATGCTTAATGCACCCTCCCCTCTCCTCCTGTTCAAAAGACAAATCAGCAGTTTTGAAGCTAGGATATAACTATACCCATAGGTACCTACATGGAATCTACTTCCAATTGTATTTTTAAAAATTCAAGCACACATGTCTTATGGCTTTAATCTTATCAACGCTTCCTTAAACATAACCATTTGTAAACTATATGAGAATACTTTGGAGTAAATATTTATAGATTTTGTCTATAAAATCCCCTATACTCATACTTGGAAAATATTGCATTGTATTCAGTGGGACTGAATTCCCTGGAAGTATGAGACCAGGCACTGATCACGTGACTGGCTGAGATTGCTTCCCTCATGCAGATATTTGTGAAAGGAAAGAACATATATATTGGACTTAAGTTACGGCTACCATATTCACGCTGCAAAAATCCAGACTACAATTGGGTGGCATCAAAGAGATGCAGAAAACTCTAACCATTTCCTGCCATCTGGTGGCTGTCTGGATTTTTGCAGCACATAAATGGTAGCTCTACCCAATGAAAGCAGACAGTATATAATGCATCAACTTTTCTTTATGCCATTTTACAGTTAGCATTCATTCTGTAACAGCAACTACATCCATATCAGATCATGTCTGAGGTTAAAACCTCCTTCACTAACAGTTGCTACATCCAGTTGACAGAACTACACATTAGTGAGAAGTGAAAGCCAAATAACTAGTTGTACTCCTTTGAGCACAGTGTCAGGGAATGATTATTTAACTTTTCTTGGCTCCATTTTAGAATTACTTCCCTGAGGCAGCTGGTTGATAGCATTAGATAATGCAGTTTGCATCACATGCTATTCAATAAATTCCCTGCTGACAGATAATGGTTTACATGAATTTACTTTACAGGAAGAAACATTTAAGTAATCTCTTGAGCTGGATACAGTTGGAAGATCCACTGCAAAATATCCTAGTTTGAACACAAAAAATGCCCATGTTCACACAACATTCTAAGTCATAACATGGTTTGCTTCTTTTTTATTCTTTATTTTTGACAGAGTAATGTGCTAACATAAGACTGTGGTTTGTGAACCCAAGTTTGATAGCTGAATATAATGCTGTAAACACAACCCTGTGGTTTATTCAATAAATCTGGGATAGGCAAAGCATGTTTTAGCACAGTGTATATTGTGATCATTTGGGAGAATTAAAACTTCACTAGGCATTGTAGGATCTACATGAGAGGGGATCAACATGTTACCTGGCCTATTCCTTTTCTTGTATTTTGTTTGTCCTATGCACATAGATATATTTTACAATGGAAAAGCTCATTTTAAAATTACTTGGAGAGGTGGTATCACTCCCTATCCATGGAGAGGGATATTGACAAACCTATATGTTTCTACTGCAGGAAGACAGCTTTGAAAATCAGAACACTGTGGAGAACAGGCTTGCATCAAAATGGATACACTAAATACCAGAAGACTGATCTTAACAACATGCAAATAATCTTGCTTATTTCTTCTGGCAATTAATAACATAAAGTCAATCCAAAAGCTCTTGTGGGATTGATGAAAATATCTGTGTACATACAGCTGTGTTTTAGGATTGTACTCCAGTTCTGGGTAAAACTGAAGGCAGTCTGGGACAATTCAGAATGTACTTTTACGTATTTGAAGTATGGCAAGACACCCAATTCTGATTCTAAATCCTATTTAAAGCTCAGATCCTGAACTATTGTTCTGGAGTCACATCATACTGCAAATGATAGCACTGTGCAGCTGCCTCCCAGAAGCGGAAATACACACACACACACACACATACACAGTGCTTGCCTAAAATGCCAGGTGTGGAAGATAGGAAGAAACTGAATTCAGTGATCAACAGACCTGACCTCAAATCAGAATGACCCTTGCAATCAATCACCATTGGTTGCCCCAGTCATAGCATCTTGATGGGATGAAATCATCGTATATGGATTCCACAGTTTAGAAAGAATATAGGTTAGGTTAGAAAGGGTAGAAAGAATATAGAAGTGGAGGATGAGGGCAGGTTGCAAAATCTGAGCACAAACAATTATTGGAAGTTGGGGACTTCCAAAAACAAACATACAGTATTACGCATGTACAATATATAACTCATGTAACTCTCTGTCAAAGGGTTAGAATCTGAGCTGGGGGAGAATGAAAGGTCAAGAAAAGTTGGGACAATAGGAGTGGAATGTCTGCTTCTTGTTTTGACTAGGACCAGCCCATTCCTATTGCTAAATGAGCAGAGCAGAAGAGGCTGCATGGTCCTTTTTCTAAAAAAACAAAACAAAAAACCTTTAGCAGAGAATGAGATACCTGACTGTTCTGATTACTAGGAAATTCCTCCAAGATTAAATCTTGTGTGAGGAAGTAGTCTGTTGGCTATAAGCAATATCCAATCCTCTATGTTCAGCTTGTGCACTCTGTGCCAGAGCATTGCCCTCCATTTAGAAGTAAAATTGCTTCTATTTTGTCCATGAACATTATAATTGCTCATACAAGTTACTTTTTCTGTGAGTTTTTTTTAAAGCTGCGTAAGTCAAACCCATTAGCTCCAAGCATCTAATTCTACTCTTATGAGCAAGTAACTCATGAACTTTCCTGAACTAAACTGTGCTGAGTTCCAGGAACAGCAATCCAACTCTGGATTGATTTGTTCTAAGATCCATTTATTTCTTTTCTCAGCTATTCATGTATTCTCAGGAGTCTTCTCCAATGCCAAAGTTCAAAAGCATGAATACACTTTCTATCCTGCGATGGATGGATGGATGGATGGATGTAGATGATAGAATAAGAATTTTTAAAGAAGTCAGCTGCTAAAGAGAGCTTTGAAGGAACCAAGGCAGCTATCTGCAAGCATACTGGTACTCAAAATCATCACATTATCTACACATGATTTAAAGTATTGTATGATTTGATTTAATTTAATTCAGTGTTTTCTTTTGAAAGATAAATGATTCATTTTCAATCTTTTCTCCTAATACTTGGATCATTTTGCATCACTGTTTCTCAGTGAATGCAAAGTGTTTGTATGGATATTAACATTTATCTGTAGACCAATGCCTTAAGGACATAAAACAGTAAAAATCTGAACAAATACATGTTCTGTTTGCAGAAAGCAGAACAAATTAGATAAAGCTCCTCACAGTCTCTATTGTATTAAGTAATGATAGAATCCTGATGGAATCATTTTTTACTGGACTGGGTTTCTTGGTGAAGTTAGTGTAATCAAGTTACCTTGGCATCTTTTCCCCTTACACTCATAGTTTCCTACCAGGTGAAAAAAACAATCAATTGCCCTCCATTACACATTTCTGAGGTTGGGGGACCCATGACGCTCCCTCCAGCTTCATCTTATGTCCCTCCTATGCCTTACCTGCAACTCCGCTGGATTTTTGGGGTGGGGTGGGAAGCATAGATTCATAGGGCTATGAAATAAAGGACATCCCTCCACATATATAAAATCTCCTGAATAGAGGGAGGGAGTTTGCATGGAGTTTGGCAGAGCTTCTTCATTGTGTTCCCCTCATGTGGCCCAACCTATGCCAAAAAACAATAACCTATGTCAAAAAACAGTAACAATAACCCAGCTGATAGGTCTTCTCTGTGGAAGCCAGGAAACTAGTCTTTCTTGTAGCCCAAGCCAAAATGGATGCGCCCAGTGACTAGACAAAGAGGAGCCACAGTTGCAGTAGGCTTAAGAGGCCCAGAGGAACTAGGTAAATCTCCATCCCTGTGAGCTTCATTGCTTGCCTTGCCACCAAGGTGTTATAGATTGTTCACATAGCAATATTCTGTTGGGAAAAGAAGGAAAACTCTACTTTAATAATGGAACAACTAAAAATGACTTCAGGCTACCATTGGAGTAGGCTCAGAATGAGACAAGCAATGTCATCAGCACATGTACCTTAATAATTAGCAAGGCATTTTTATACCACAAGTGGGACATGAGAATGAACCTTAAATGTAGTGTTGAACTTCACAAAATACTGTGAACAAAGTGCATCAAAATGGATTCAATGTGAGTTTATATAATAACCCATTCATTGATTCATTCTGCTACTTTTGATAACATTGGATTAGTCATGCTTTGGATCAATCAAATCAGTGGAGTTTAAGCTGGTCATTACTATTACTGATTTCAATAAATATACTCTAAGTCAGAGTTCACACTTAGTATTTTAACAAGCTGAAATTTGAATAACAAATAAGTGAAAAGTGAAAATTAAATCTCTATCAAGCTAAAAATGCTTTAAAGAGTCACTGAAACCTGAAACATTCATGACTTCATTTTTCATGCTTCATTTTTTAATCAAAATTTGCATGTTTTATGGAAAACAGTATTTTGTTGAAAAATTAACTAAATCACATTAATGTTGAAAGTGTGCTTTACATTTAAATCAAATCCCATCCTACCTGTATGATTTGTGAATGCTCTAAGCAACTAGGAAGTCCAGCTGCTAGCTTATAAAGCTTGGAAGACATACTGGGGCTGTCTTCCACTTTTAATCTTCTCATGTTGTTCCCATGGGATGAGTTTTCCATGATACAGGGACAGGATACTGAGGATGCCTCATGTTTCTCCGTTGTATTTCTAGTGGTATGGCTACTCTGTTCCTTCTCTTCTCCTCAGCCTTGTTCTAGTTGTACAAAGAAACAGAGTTGGAGAGTAGTTTCTGCTGTTTTCAAATCTTGCCAAAAATAAAGGAAGAGTTTCACCTGTTTCTTTTTTCCTTTTCCTTTTCCTACAATAAATCTATGACTGTTTTGAATTATAGCTTGTCTGACCTGAAAGTCCAAAGAAGAGCAGAAGGGTCCTTCCTTCCCCACAAAAAAACCTATTTCCTATCATTTATTCTCTCTCCCAAGCCCCAATTCTTTTTGCATACAATAGTAAAGACCCACATAAAAACTTGGCTAAATTATTTTTTTTTTCCTCTCTCTCTCTCCTTTACATAAAAACATAGGCAACACTGATGGAACCTAGCACATGCTCAGCTCTGCTAATCCCTTCCCACAAATGCATTGGGAAGGAAGTGGGGATGATGGGGTAAAGTCATTTTTCTACCACATGGCTAGACAGATGAGAAACACCATGTCCTTTATAATACAGCAAATAAGTTGCTATTTTGCTTATACCTCAAGCAGAAGACCAGTGATTCAGAAGTGCTGAGACCTGCCTGTTTGGAAACACCCCAACCTAGAGAACTTCTGCAATCAGACTGAATAAAAGCTTAGACTGCCTCTCCCTTTATATATCACCTGTCGGTCTACCCAGCCATGGTGATGCTGGGATGGAGCCTGGGGAGAACTTACAGATCTAGGTATTTCTACAAGACTGAACCATTTGAATGACTGCTTCTTTTGTAAAACATGCAGTACAGTATAGGACAAGAGATACTCTACAAAGGGCGAGAGTATAAATTGGCTGTGTTGAATCTGCTTTGTTTGGGCTCTTCAGCACCTCGATAAACCAATAACTATTCCATCAGACTGCAGCAGCTGCAGAAGAAGAAACAGGAAGGAAAGCTAGACCACTGTATGAATTGGCTCTTCTCTGAATCATTTTAATTTTAGCTAGTATAGAAACAATTTAATTTTAATAATTAGTCCCTGAGTTTTGGGTTTTGCCTTCCTCTTCCATTTTCTTTGATATTGTTAGGTTATTGAGTACATAATCCTGTGGGCAGAAATTGTTCTGTTTTGTTGATCATATGCAAGCAGCTCTGGGAAGAGTAGAGTAAAAACTGCTGTAAATAAATGAATAATTAGTGAACACCAGTCTTTTCGAAGGTAGAATGTGCACAGAATTAATTGAGCATCCAATATAACAGCCTAGATTTAGGAACAAAGTGACACATGCTTTTACTATAAAAGGGATTTAAGAAGCAAGTAAAGAAATTCTGGTCAATTGCAGGACTAGTTTTGCACAAAAGAATCCAACAGATATGTTAATGCTCCATCCCTGGAAAGACAGAACAGGGAGTGGATGTCAAGCACCCTTCAATCTACTATAGAGGCTGGTAGGCAATATTAATTTTTAAAGGCAGCCACTACTGTATTTATGACTATGGAGGAAATATTCATAAATATCTTACGTTTTTACGGCTATTTCACGAACTGATTGCTTCACTGTAATTTTCCCCCAGACAGATATAACTAGAGTGTTAGTTTTTTTTTCTATAATAGAAATAACAGAATAAAGGAAAGGATGTATAAAGCTAAGAAAGATTTGTTTCATTTGAAGCCAACAGTAAAAAAACAGTTCAGTAGAAGGTATTTGGTTTAAATTATATTACTTGTAATTCAGTTGGGAGGGGATAGGGCAGCAACTGTATGACAATCCAATGATTGTGAAATCTGTCATACTGCTCATTTCTTTCTTTTTTCCTCATGCACTCTAAAAATAGACATCTTTGTGCAACAGACCCTTTCAAAGAATGTATTCTAAAAGCAATAATTTTTTTGCTGCTGTTTTTTGTTTCCAAGGTTTGATTGATTTCTATTGGGGAAAAAATCTACTTGTAAGTATCCTGTCAATAATTAAATCCACTGAACAATTGCCAAGCACTTTTGTTTACTTTTCCAATCAATATGGCTCAGATCTGTGTATAGAAATCAGTTTCCAGTGGGTATGTAAGGCTGGTACTGACTTTTACAGGAATGACAATGGAGAGTATATAATTTCATTTGAACAACTTTATGCACTGCAAGTGATCCCTTTAATACTGATAGGTTATCTTAAAGAATGGCAGAAGCAATGCTGTAGCTGGAAATATACATACATACATACACACATATATGAGGGACGCGGTGGCACTGTGGGTTAAACCGCTGAGCTGCTGAGCTTGCTGATCAGAAGATCGGCAGTTCGAATCCGCGTGACAGGGTGAGCTCCCGTTGCTCCTGCCAACCTAGCAGTTCGAAAACATGCGAATGTGAGTAGATTAATAGGTACCACTTCGGTGGGCAGGTAACAGCGTTCCATTTAGTCATGCCGGCCATATGACCACGGAAGTGTCTATGGACAAACGCTGGCTCTTCAGCTTTGAAACGGAGATGAGCACCGGCCCCTAGAGTCAGACACGACTGGACTTAATGTCAAGGGAAACCTTTACCTTTACCTTTATACACACACACACACACACACACACACAGTGTGTGTGTGTGTGTATGTGTGTATGTATGTATGTGTGTATATATATATATATATATGTATGTATGTATGTATGTATGTATGTATTCCTAAGAGCATTCAGTGAATAAAAAATATAGGGAAACTAATGATAAAGTATTTTGCAGATCAAGTTCCATGAATTCCAGTGGAATTTACTCCCAGAAAAACAGGTTTAAGACCCCAGCCCTCTTTGTATGATTTCTTTGTATGTAGTCTTATTCTTATTCTTATTTTGTAAGATTTTGTACTCTTTCTCTCCTTGGAATTTGAAGGCCTTTTTCTGTACTATACTTAGCATTTTAACCAAACAACAGCACTCACACTGCTACAACTAATTTGGCAGATGTTTAGTTCTAACATAAAATGTCTAGTAAAATATGTCTTATGAAAATAAGAAGACTGTGTTTCAAACTCTCTTCCAATAATAATGAGTCGGAGGTTCATTTATACTAAATGTCTTGATTAGCTAACAACTCCCACATACAGCCTCCTGTTCTAACTGCTTGTTGAATAAAACAAACTACTTCCAGGGCCAAAGGCTGTACTTCCCAGCAGAGGGTGTGCTTCCTCAATCTCAGTCCTTCCTCTGTGTTACCAACTTTGTCCTCCTGACTCTACCACCTAGTTCCATCTATTGATACAGATTGCAGCCATATTGATGGTTATATCAGGCAACACGTTTCTCATTATCCATTTTTGGAAAACAAAACTAAGGGCTATGACTGCATTTGTGTTCTTAGAAAATATAATGTGGTAGGTAAATTCAGCAGGGATTTTATGTACTTCAATAAAATATGACAATCTGTAGAACTAGTAGAACTAATGATGGGGAGAGCTGGTCAGCTCTGAAATACAATAGATGGCAAAATCTATCATATGGGGTTATTGTGACAATGGGAAGGCCTCATGTCCCAAAGAAGAATGGTGAGATAAAAATGTCATTGGCTTGTGTGGCCAAACAGTTAAGCATATAATCTGAAATACTATATTTAATTTTGAATGTTATATTTGAAGACTGCAGGCAAACACATCCAGACTAGCATGGCAAGTATCTCAAATTCTTCTAGTCTGAAGACAAATTACTAAAAGAGCTGAATAGGTTTAGCTGGAGAAGGGAAGATATTATAGTGATTATATAGAAGATGGAGTATACATTCTTTGTTGCCCTAAGGTACATTAGAGCCAGGGGGTAATAGTATGGGAAATTATTTTGGATAAGCTTATAGAGAAGTGCCTGTATTCTTCAACACTGGACATGTCCTGGAACAGTCTGAGTTTTCCTTTGTGGGAATTTCACATCTTGGAATGTTAGTGTGAGTTTTCCTTCCAAAATCAGTTTTCATGGATAGAGAAAATTGTAGGAGAAGGACCCACAACTATGCACTGACTATTCAAGAAGACAGCATCATGAGGGTATCAGGTTGATAAAGCCTTCTGAACCTATAAGGAAACATATGTCTAAAACAAATCTAAATATTTTGTGTGAAAAGAAAAAAAATACTGCATTATTGAAATGGAATTAAGACAGGAAGAGACTGAAAATAATACAGCTGAATTTGCATTCTGTAAGATAACAGGTATTTGAGGTTCCAGCTCCCTCTCACTAGAGATTTGAAGCAGAGTAGTCTCTGAGAATGTCTAAGCTGTGCCTCTGTAATGTTTCGTTAATGTTTCGTTAAGTTTAGTTAACCTCCTTGTGGAAGGACTCAGACATTACAAAACAGGATAACATTTGCTTACAAAGGAAAATAAGTTTAGTTTAGAGAAATGGTTCAGTATTATAACAATGTAAATGAGTAAGAGAAATTACGACTGTGTCTAACTTTGTTAGAGCTTCTTCATTTCATTCTTAGTTTCTCATTGTGGGCAAAATTGAACAATTTCAATGCTATTTTCTTAATTTCTCATAATTTAGAATGAGTTACATGCTTAACACATGCTATGAAAGTTTGTGCTTGCAAAGCTTAGAAATAAAATAGTTACATAAAATCCTGTGAACTAAATACGGCCATCCAAGTTTCTTAGCTTTCCCTCACAAGGTCAGCCAAGTGTCAAGATTTTCAGGGGAAACACGTTTAAATGTCAAATTCTTTTAAACAAGGTTAAGTACAAGGGTACATTTTCTTTAAACAGTGCGACTCTATTTAATGCAGAACATACAGACAGCAAATTATTTCTTATTATCTATTTCTGAAATCACTTGGGTATTTTTTTCTGAATTATATTTCCCCTTTGTAATATGTTTCACTTTGACAAGTTCAAATAACTACAGTAACTTGCAGTCTAAATCAAGTAAAATAGCAACTTTGGTCTAAATCAGGGGTCCCCAACCCCCGGGCCGCGGACCAGTACTGGTCCTGGCCCGTTAGGAACTGGGCCGCACAGCAGGAGGTGAGTGGTGGGCGAGTGAGCGAATTTACAGCCTGAGTATTTACAGCCACTCCCTATCGCTTGCATTACCACCTGAGCTCTGCCTCCTGTCAGAGAAAGCAAGCCCATTGGCTGCTATCTCCAAACGGCATGAAGAAAAAAAAAAAGGTTGGGAAAAAGAGGAAGTGCTTGAATCATCCCAAAACCACCACCACCACCCCGGTGGAAGAATTGACTTCCACGAAACCGGACCGTGGTGCCAAAAATGTTGGGAACCGCTGGTCTAAATAAGGAGTGAATAAGAATTCTACTGAAATTAGAATCCCATAATGACATCTCAGTGGGCTTTACCTAAAGATGTTTTTTGGCATGAGGTCTGGTGCAATGCTAGGCAGATAGATCATCAGAAAGCAATCTTTTCTCTTGCTTTTTTCTTTTGCTTTCTCTCTGTTTGAAGATGATGGTAGCAAATGGAAACAATAGCACGTTTCAATTTTCAATATTTGGACAAGATGACCAGCTTTCTCTCCCTATTATGTAAGGCTTTGGAAGAATTAAAGCAGACTTTTAATCAGATAAACATGTCTTTTGAAAATGATACTAAAGGTGAAGTACATGAGCATGGAATATAAGGTTGAGGATGAAGCACACAAAATTTCAGAACTGGAGGCTGATGTCAGTTGTTAGTTCAGCATATGTACACTATCAGCACTGCTGTTCCTGCTTCCTCTTTGTCTGTCTATGCGAACTTAGAGACAAAAAATATCCATCAGCATATGGCACACAAATTATTTGAAACTGTGAAAGAAAAGTATGCAAACTTCCAGATCATGGAAATAGTCTGTATAAGTCGACCTCTATATTGCAGTCATTTTTCCAAAACGTACATGGGAATGAAGGAAACTCATGTACTTGGAGCAGAGCCTTCAAGCATAGGACACTTTCATGCTCATGCCATTGTGTTCCTGTTCCTGTTAATATTGGATAAAACAGAAGTGTCTATTTTGCCCATCTGTTTCCAGGATCCTAAGTAAACACCTTGAACATTCTGACATGTCTCTCTGGGTTTACTTGGCTAACTATCATAATCCATTCAGAACTTCTTACAAAATATAATAACCAGACAGACCCTGAATTACCAGTTCCAGAATTTCTAAACAAACTTGCAGGAATAGCATGTTAGAGCATTGAAATAACATCAGTTTATAAGCGTTTGACCTGCAATAAAAATAATACTATTTGTGAGCTTTATGAGATAATAATTTTGTTCCCTGTTGGGACAACTTTCTTTGCTTCTAGCTTTGTAGTTTATCTACTAACTCTGTTATTGCCTCATAAAATAGTTTGACAACTTAGGCAGTGTGGCTTCCATCACGTCATACAGCCTGAAAAAGTTAGCAAAACCAGATTTATGTTCCAAAATGGCAATGATTTAAACTGAATTCTGAAGCTGTATTTTTACAAGTTTAAGTTTTACTACTGGGAATACAGCTGGGCTGAAAGGAAGCATGGTTTACAATGGCCATGGAATAAAGTGATTGAATCTCTGTGGTTGCATGGACTATACCACTTCAGGGATACTTCGTAGTGATGTACAGAGTATTTAAAAGCATGTATCTGCAGTCTGGAGAGCTACAGTCTATGGGAATCATGGGAACAGAAGTCTGACACCAGCCTGAAATTAAAATGTATTCACATTTTTCACAAATGTGTTGTTTTAAATAATGGCCAACACGTTTTTCTATTTTCAGTGAGTTGATCACTGTACATTAAAATAAAAATAATAATTAAAATGTTCACAACTTTGTCAAAATCCACCCTAAATCTCTTCCTCCATTATGATGTCTATGAGCTCATCTCAGCGGCTGAAATGGACATGGGGCAAGAGAGAGAGAGAAGGAGGGAGGGAAGTTTCTGCTTTGTGCTAGTGTACTAGCTTAGGGGGGAGCAGATGGAAAGGGTGGACATATTGGATTTATTTGATTGACAAATCTGCTATCACATCAGAGTAGCTCTTCAAACAGACCTTTGGTTGCTTGAATCCTTGCATCTTGCATCTCATTCTTTGCTTCTCTCTCTAACTTTCCATAGCCTGCGCTAATCCTTTCTTGAAGGTGATGATTATTTTCTGCCACCTCTGCCACCATTCCTCTTTTTGCACCCTTCATCCAGCCTATAATTTGCCATAGGTGTTTCTCACTAAGGGGATAATGCTTTTGCAGTCTCACTGAAGTTGTGTCTCAAAACAACAAGAAAAAAATTATGGACACTTTTTAAAAATATAAAATCAAAAAGTAAAGAGTGCAGCTTGAAAATCCCTGCACAGTTACCATGGAATGTGGTACACTTCATCCTTTGGTAGTGATGTAGCTGTCCTGGAAATTTTGTTCCAGTCTGATGAAAAGCAAAAACATTATGATCCTTTAAAAATGGAGTTTGTAAGCACGTAGCTCAAAAGCTCCTACACTAATGTCTAATGAGATGTGCCTTCTCACCTATATGTTCTAACTTCCCTGCAAAGTTCATTCTATTCTGACACACAGCAAAAATGTTCTAGCCATTTATTTCTGTTCTCCCATGCTAGAGAATGGGAAAACAAATGTCTGAGCTTCTTAAATAATGTTCAAAAATTGGAATGAATTGGGCAAGCTACCCTAGGATCAACACAAGATGAGTTATTCTCCACTTGCTGAGCAGTGGGTCAGACAGCCCTTGCACAACCCTAACAAAACTTTTGTATTGTTTAGGCCTGGTGGACCTAATGGACTTTGCACTATGATGTGCTGGTTTTTATCTTCACAAAATCCTAATCCTCATAATGCCTGTTATGTTATTATTCACATTTTGTGCCAAGTTTTAAAACTTCTGAAAAAAGTTATTGAACACTTACTGGATTCTTGTGATATGGTATTATTGGGGTGCCTGGACTATTTTGATAATTCCTATGACATGTAAATCATATAAAATGTGTTTTATTAAATATAAATAGTAAATGAACATTCTAACATGCTATTTGGCAACCACTGAGTAGAGAGTACAGGTCTTATCAATTTTTTTCAGAGTACATTTTTGGCAGGATTAAATCATTCTTTGTTCACTTTACTGAGCTGGCCAATGATTTCTGGGTCATTGGGCTTTAGAAATGAACTTGCATACATCAGACTGTTTATTTTTATCTTGTTAAAATGTGGAGGAAACAGTTAAGACATCCTTTTGAGATGTTTTTGTTAGACTGAAGGATACTTTATTTACAAATGTTTTATATGGGAAAAGGAAGTTCAGGAGGATATCAAATGATCCACACATAAATTTGGGGCTTTAAAGTCAGCTGGGGCCAATGCTTTGCAAAATCCTGACAACTTCCTGCATTTGTATAAATAAGACACTATTTCTGCAGTGCAGAAACTTAATAAACTTGAGTTGCTCATATTAGGCAGATCATAAGAAGTGGGTGGAATTGACTTTTCTTGCTGCATCAGTAGCTACCGTCTGTATTCAGTACTTTAGCAGAACTTCACCCAAGACAGTGGAGAGATAATCAGCCATAGAGTGTTGCACTAACTAGATGCTTCACCTCATTATTATTTTCTAAGCTATGAAAAATATAGCACTGCCATACATCAGAAACATCTTGAAAACTACCAACAGACTGTTAAAACCACACAGCATCACCGTAGCACACAAACCAACCAAAGCCCTTCAGCACATCTTAAGCAAACCAAAAGACCCAGTAGCCCAAGAAGAAAAAACAGGAGTCATCTACAACATACAGTGTAAACACTGTAAGAGCCACTATGTAGGACAGACAGGCAGAAGACTATCAGAGCACATCCATGAACACCAACTAGCAGTCAGAAGCCACAATGAAAACTCCTTAATCTCACAATACATGGACAGACTCAACCACACTTTCAACTGGGAAACTGTGAATGTCCTAGACCAAGCCAATTCCAAGAATACTAGGGAATTCTTGGAAGCTTGGCACTTAGACAAGTCAGCCATCAACAGACACATGGAGGTAAACAACATTTCAATACCATTCAAAAGAGACAATAGGAAAGCCAAAAGACCAATATACTCCCTTGCCAGCAATCAACACCCAGCTATGCAAAAATCAACACTAGGATTAACACCAGATGAACCATCAAACAGCACAATACACCCTAATCAAGGAACTATTAACTCAAGCAGCAAACAACAGCCCAATCAAAGAACTCCCAAGGAGATAACAACACCCCTACCAGCACAAGCAGGGCAAGCCACGGTATATGAACAGAGAGCAAGGCCCCCTCCCTCTTTTCACTGAAGATGTTGCCTAGTCTGGCAATGAAACGTCTGCAAGAAAACAACAAGGCTCAGAGAGCACCAAGGACTCCACAGTTCAACCTTGAGCTACATATATGCTCTTTGATTTGTACTTAAATCACATGGAAAATACAAAAGGGGCCTTTATATGCTGAAGATCTGAAATAATAACACAGCACTTCATCTCTGTATCTAAAGTAAACATCTTTCAGATTGCAACAACTGATAATGAAAACATAGCAAATTTGAGGAAAAGTTAATCTTTCCTTGTCTCCTGAGGAAAATCATTCCTATAAAGTTAGAAATTGCCTTGGGCCACTGTGTAGTTTTGTGTCCCAGAGCAGCAGGTATAAACACAACCTTAACAGGAAAATGAGATGAGATGATGGTTTAAGTCAGAGTAAGAGATTGGTGAAGAGTTCAGTTACATGGGCAGTGGATGAGTCAGGAAAAGGAGATTAAAAGGCCAAATGCAAAAAGGACAGGATTCCAAGATTTTCAGAAGCTGGATCAAAAGAGAATTTAAGCAGATGTACATATATTCTAGATATTTTAAAACAATATTTTAATAGGTTAGTTTGTGTAAAACGGAAGGAAGAGAAAAATGAGCAAAGAATTCAGAATAATGCTGTAAAATGACAATTATCAAAAGGGAAATGAAAAGAGGGACAAGCTTCTCTAGACTGGGATTCAATGTAATGTGTGTCACTACTGGGAAAACATTGCACTATATCCCATGGATCTAATATCTGAAAACGATGGAATATAGAGGCAGGAAACGTCAGCAGATCATAAAAGGAAGTAACAAACAGAAAGGGCAATTGTTAAGATGTGCACATATGTGTAATTTCTCATCATTTTTTCCACTTTTGGTTGGTTTGTTGTATTCCTACCGAGTAGGGAATTCTCTCGTTGCCCTTGCAATATGTTAATGATTAAGATTACTTGTCACTGATGCAGTTTCTAGAGGACTATCTATTTCTATATGAATTTGTCAGCTTTTTCTTGGCTCCAGTTTGGCATTTAGGTAGGTGATGAGACTACTGTATGGGCTTAACTGCACCCATTGCCAGAATGGGTCAGCGACCACTTTCAGAGGGCAAGAACAGATGATGTTGGTCTTTATTCGCACCCCTCTTGGTGCAAATGTGACTATGGACATGTTTTCACACAATGGTTTAAAGTACACTTTCCCCCCTTGTATCTCCTTGAGCACTGCTCTCTCTTGTGGTTGCACTTAACTGCACTGCAGGCTAACTCCAGCTGTTGATTGGCTACTTTACAGAGGTAGAAACATGCTCTTAAATACCATGGTCTCTAATGACTTCTAGAGCTTGTACCGATAATAACACAATGGTAATAATACTTGCTGTGTAAATAGGAGGTTGTTGGTTCAAATCCTGGAAAAACCATTGTTGATTGATATTTTTCTTTCTCTGGTTGTTCTATCTGCATGTATTTTAAAGCAGGTTGTTCTATCTGCATGTATGTGGATTTTGATGCTTTGGTTTTGTATACCTAAATACAAAATCAATGTATTTATAAATTTATAAATAATATTTATATGTGCATGTTTATCTATGTATAAATAGGCTTATGGATGGTATAAATATAGATATAGATATTCATATAGATACACATAAACACATATAAAAGTATATATGTTGAAGAAGACCCACCCACCAGAAAGAAAGCACTGTCAATCTCTTTTCTTGACTAGAAAGGTGGAAGGGCACATCTGCAAGGGAAGTGTTCAGAGGGTAAACGTAAGAGCTTGTTGTCCAGATTGAATACTTAGCAAACATTTGCCCAAGTATCTCAGTGGGGAGAGGATTTTCTTAAGCCAGCAAAATAAACCAGATAATGTTGATAGTTACATAAAGATTGTAAGCATTGTTTAGTTTATATCCCAAAGTTGGAGAAATAAACATATTTATTTTTGGACAGTCACGACATTTTTTTTAATTAATATTTTTCTTTTTTCCTGAGCTACCTACTTTGCTTGAGTATATAATATTCATATGAAAGTGTCATTAATCACCAAGTCGTTCAATTGCTGCTGCATAAATATTCTGCATAAATGCTCATTCAGTTTTTCTAGGAGATCTGTTGGGCTGTGTGCTGCCTTGAGATACCATATCTTTGCTGTTAGCAGTGGCTTTTCAGAAGCATAGAAATAAAAAAGAAAAAGAAATTGAAAAAAAATGTAGCATGTTCACAAAAATTAGCCTGGACTGTATGACTCAGTGTTCTTGCTTGAGTTAATTGTATTATGCTGGATTTCGGTTGTTGATGTTTTCATAAACACATGTGACAAAATGGGTACACAGTGTGCATTCACAGAATACTAATAAATTTGGATTAATTACATTTAAAAGTACTTGTGGCATAATTACCTTCCTTATTTAGCAACTTTCTGAAACATTGACATTCACAGTTCTGCCATTTTCACATATAAATATTATTTATCAAACTATTAAAATGATCATAAAAAGAAATTAAAAAGAAAGCAAACATAGCTGTGTTAACCATATGTAAATAATGAATAAATAGTAAAATCATACTCCATATTAAGTCAATTCCTTTATCAAGACCCCAAAATAATGTAGAAGCTTTCAAATTCTGATATTTCAGCTGAAATTAATATTAAAGCAGGCGTGGCTTGCGTAATAGTTATTCAATTTTTCAGTAATTCTTTGAGTAAGGTGGTAAATAAACAAAAAGAAAAATATAGACAATGGAAGTTGAAGATTATGCATTTAGCTATCTAAAATAATTCAAATTCAAAAAAATGGGCATGAAAAAACTTTCAGAACTTTACATCAGAAGTTTCCATTTTTTCCCCTTAATGCTGCTACTTTGCCACTGAAAGTTTTTGAGGACCAATTGATAAGGCAAAAGTTCACTGTAATATACCATGGCACCATGGTGTCTGTGGAACATCAACATTAAATAGTGTTTGTACACACACATTTTAAATAGTTGATCTAACATAAGATTAAATTCTCGCCCCAAATCTCACAAGAATATCAAAGTAACAAAAAGTCTTATGTGAACCCTGAGATTTGGGGCATTTTCAACTTACAATTGGCAAGTGCATCAAGTGCAATCTGCAGTATATTCATGGACTGCCAGTGATTCCTATAGCAAAATTATAATTATTTCAGATTACACACTTTTTCACTGTAGGATAAGAATCTATGGAAAATTCATGACAACTTCTTTTGATATGCCCAGGCCTGAAAAGTTGGAAAGAATTTGTTCTGCATTCATTTCAACTATTCATTTTGAAGTTAAAGTTTCTTGGACAAGGTCAAATAAATAAACATTAGTGCACAATGGATAAGATTAGTAGTACTTTCTGTAATCAGAACCCATCTTTTTCCATTTAACCCAGCTTTTGAGGTACATCATTTTAGATCCAGTGATCTAAATTATCAATGGATTAACTAATATAAAAAGTTATTTAAAGGTTAATAATACATTTAAGTCTGATTGATTGAAATAGAACCAAAATATGATATAATTCTTCAGCAAAGGATCGTTACCTTGTCGTGGTGCTGGAGCTTGAGCACCTCAATGATGCCATGAGCTAAACCGTGAAGGGCCACCTAAGACGGGAAGGTCATGACAGAGAGGTCAGACTAAATGCGATCCCTGGGGAAGGTAATGGCAACCCACCTCAGTATTCTTGCCGTGAAAACTAAATGGATCAGTACAACCAGAGATATGTCGGTATACCATCGGAAGATGAGACCCCCAGGTCGGAAGATGGTCAAAATGCTACTGGGGAGGAACAGAGGATGAGCTCAACTAGCCCCAGACGTGATGACGCAGCTAGCTCAAAGCCGAAAGGACGGCTAGCGGCCGACGGTGCTGGTGGTGAACGGCGAATCCGATGTTCTAAGGATCAACACACCATCGGAACCTGGAATGTAAGATCTATGAGCCAGGGCAAATTGGATGTTGTTATTGGTGAGATGTCAAGATTAAAGATAGACATTCTGGGCGTCAGTGAACTGAAATGGACTGGAATGGGCCACTTCACATCAAATGACCACCAGATCTACTACTGCGGACAAGAGGACCACAGAAGAAATGGAGTAGCCTTCATAATTAATAGTAAAGTGGCTAAAGCAGTGCTTGGATACAACCCAAAAAATGATAGAATGAGCTTTACCAAAACCATCCCCAGCTAAACCAAAATAATAGCATTCAACTTTGAGTGCAGAAATCCTCAAGGGTCTCTTTTCACTTGCCAGATCAACAGAGAGCAGGTTTTTCACAATTCCCAAATGTTCCACATCTGACACTGAAAGCATTGGCATCTGGTAGAAGCTACAGTGATGTTGCAAACATCATCATATCATTGTACAAAAGATGTCATGATATGTATCCCTGTTGTTTCTCCTGAAGATGCCTGTAATTGGTGATAGCAATGTAGCGATTCTTCAACACCATCCCTATTATAAAAAAGGTCCTAAGATGATTTCTCATCTGTTCTCATGAGCTGTTTAATATTCTGAGGTGGTGAAGAATATAAAAGTATAGTAAGATACTGATATAGGTCTAGAATGGGTTCAGGTGCTTTGGGTTAGTTCAATAGTTTTTTCTTCTTTAACATTGCTAAAGTGGTAATGGCTTATCAGAGAGTGTGCTACTGGAATCACAGGCACTAAGGAAGCCGCATCAAGGCTATTGCCATTTAGTGCATTATTATCTGCTCTGACACAATTTCTCCAGAGTTTCAGGTAGAAATTTTTCGTAGTACCTCTTAACATTTTTAACTAAAAATGCTTAAAAATGAATTTAGGACCTTCTTGCATGCAGAACTTGTATTTTGCTACTGAGCATGGACTTTCTGGACAGAATATTTATGCAAGTATTAATGAGCAGCACAACTTTATATGAGGAGCTAAGGCTAAGGAAGGACAAATTAGACTAAACAAACATACACTTTATAAGAAACCCTTCAAGTCCTTTCTGAGTACAAAATCTACTGGTAGAATTCTGGGTGATTGCAATGGTTTTTAATTTCCACATAATTAACAATAGCAATAATTTACAAATATTTATATACTACTGAAATAATAAAAATAACAGGGGATGAGGAATAGCAGTGGTTATGAAACAGATATACGGTAAGATCTGTTTAGTTCTTGTACTCAAAATAACTTCTCAAGGTCACCAGCTTTTAATTTGGTGCCTTAATTTTTGTCCTGGTCTCAGTTCAAAAACCAAAGTAGATCTCAGAAGTCAAAAGTCTTCCCTTTCCTGGCAACATTCCTTTGTCTTTGTTTAAACATATCTGTGTCTGAATGATTTCTATTAATTTATCTGAGGAACAGCAAAGGGAAAAAAATTACAGCAAGAGATCAAATTTTAAATAGAGTCATTTGTACTGGTCTAAGACCGTAATAAAAATTATGTATGTATGTATGTATGTAAATGGGGTCATCTCTCAAAAGCACAATCCATTGGTGAGACTGTTTGATTGTTGTCTGCTTGCTATTATTTAAGTAATTCCTTGCAGTTCACAATGAAGCAGTCATAAAATATAAAAAACACAATTTAAATCAAAATTAAATTAAATTAAAATCAAAAACAAAATGACAACAAAAACATAAAATTAAGAAGGCAACCATCAGAACCAACCCCATCTAACCAAGGCAACATTAATTTCCAAAGGTCCTGCAGAAGTGTTCAGAGCTGACCACCTGAAAGAACAGTGCCAGGGTAGGTGCTGGTCTGATCTCCCAAGAGAGTCTGTTCCATAGGGTGGGATGAAGGTAAGGAATGTAAAGCATCCCCAGCTGAGAGAAGCACATAGGATGGGCAAGTTCTACCTGGAGGAGACAATTCTGCCATACTCTCCATCCTTATTTTTTGTCACCATTTACATTAATGGTATACAACATTTTTTTCTGGCTGAGGTATATACCAGGTGTTTGAATGATATACCCTGGAGCACACTCCAGAAAAGGAATGGGTAGAACTAAATTAAAAACTGAATTTGATTTGACTTTATATGTCTTTAAATTAAAATTAAACAGAGGTAATACAATTATTTTTTAGTCATAAGTTTTCCCATTAAAAGTTAAAATTCTTCTAGTAAGCTGAAGCAAAAGCTTAACAGCAGCACAGGAAAAGTTATTTTCATTGCAATAATAATGGGAGCATGTATTTCTTTATTTCTTTATTTATTATTCAAATTTTGTTACCGCCCATCTCCCCCAAGAGAGGGACTTGTATGTAGAGTTACATTTCCCAAATGCAAACACACTACTCATCTGATCAAGGAAAAAAGGAGTTGAACCCGAGCTAAAGTAAACCTTTTTTCCCATGGGGAAGCAGTCACCCATCTATCTGTTAATGCGCTGCAAAAAAATAAAAAATAAAAATCGTGCCGTTCCCCAGTATATCCCAGGCTCCATGCATCCTTTGAAAAGCCTAATGTGGCCTTAGAGAGCCAGTTTGGTCTAGTGGCTAAGGCACCAGGCTAGAAACTGGGAGATTGTGAGTTCTAGTCCTGCCTTAGTCACAAAGCCAGCTGGGTGACCTTCAGCCAGTCACTCTCTCTCAGCCCTGGGAAGGAGGCAATGGCAAAGCACTTTCAAAAAACCTTGCCAAGAAAACTGCAGGGACTTGTTCAGGGAACTGCCAGGAGTCAAAAAATGTTTCAATTGCAAACGCACACAATGCGGCCTTTGGAGACCATTGTCACCTGCTGTTGAAATTCATAACCACTGAATGAGCCACCTTGATGGTGAAAATTGGTACAGTTTCATAATCATTGGTATACACTGTATGTATATCTGTTTGGATCTGTTCCTGAGAAGTATACCACTGTCTCGGTGTGGGAGATAATGTGTGTGGACACATGTTTGCCTACAGGCGTGTCCTGCAGTGATAGTTTGTACAGCCTCTGGAGCACAAACAGTTGCCTACACTTGATAAAAAATGAGTATGTTTTGGTTAAAAATATTTACCCATCTACAAAATATTTACCTACCTACACCTTCTTGGAAGGATTTTTAATAAAAAGTATGGAAAGTGTTTGGAATGTTTTAAAGACTAATTATAGCTTTATTTCCCTATTATTATATGTACATTCTGCCTTTCATCCAAGTATTTTGTGGCAAAACATGCAATTCTTCTTTCCTACCTGTGATTGAATGGCAGATTCCACAGTTTTTCACAACACAATTAACTATTTAAAGAAATGTGCAAAAATATACAGTATATCCTAGGAAAAAGTGCATGCAAAATATATTTAATAGGGAAATGTATGCAAAAATGCCTTAGACTGAGAAAAAATATTTGGAAACAGTGTGCATATTTGGAAATAGTGTGCAAAATTTGCAGTCTTATGTAGATTTAAACTGAAATGAACTTAGGTCTGGGAAACTAAGAAACTAAGAAACAAAAGCAAACAATAAGTTTGCCTCGCCTTAGAGATTAAGCTGGCTGGCCTAAGGTCAAAGAGTGAGCTTCATGGCTGAAAATATGAACTTGATCTTTTTGAGCTTAAAGCAATCCTGTAAGCAAAACTACATACTTGCTGTGGAAGAATGAGGCAGCAGAAAGCCCATGTGCTTATATGAGCAAGGTTAGGATTCAGACTATGGAGCTTAACTGACAAGATTAAGTTATAAACATCTGTTATAAACAACCTTTTTATTGGATCTTATGTAAATAATAATTGGACCCAGATTTAGATGTAGTCATATTTGGAATAAACCCATTTCTACCAGTGCAATTTAAATTACTATAATTAAATCTTGATCCAACTTAAAAAATAAATCAATAAATGCTTCTAAGAAGTATGAAAATCTAATTGTTCAGCACTAAAATGTTTTGCTTAGTTTCGTGCAACTTCTAACTTTTCCTATAGCCAATAAGTGGTTTTGAATGTTGGAAATTATGCCAATACTACAGTTGGCAGTTTCTTTCTCACAGATGGGTATAATACCCATGGGTGAGGCATATCTCTTTATTAATAATTTTATCCTAAATTAGCTTCACTGTGTCAGAAATGGGTCTTAAGTCTTTTTTACATTAGTTTTTTAAAGAATGAGAATGAGATACAGATGTATGAACTATTAACACAATGGATAATCAGAGAATATTCTGAAACACAAAAGTGTACAAAGACAGGATAAGAAAGGAAGAACAACCTCTAAGTAAGCATGCCCTCCTCTCTCTCTGCATTATTGAATGATTTGGGGAGGAATTTAATATTTGCAGATTATTACATGAACCAGTTGGTTGATACCTTTCTTTTACTGAATCCAGTTGTTGTTTATTCGTTTAGTCGCTTCCGACTCTTCGTGACTTCATGGACCAGCCCACGCCAGAGCTTCCTGTCGGTCGTCAACACCCCCAGCTCCCCCAGGGACGAGTCCGTCACCTCTAGAATATCATCCATCCATCTTGCCCTTGGTCGGCCCCTCTTCCTTTTGCCTTCCACTCTCCCCAGCATCAGCATCTTCTCCAGGGTGTCCTGTCTTCTCATTATGTGGCCAAAGTATTTCCGTTTTGCCTTTAATATCATTCCCTCAAGTGAGCAGTCTGGCTTTATTTCCTGGAGGATGGACTGGTTGGATCTTCTTGCAGTCCAAGGCACTCTCAGAATTTTCCTCCAACAACACAGTTCAAAAGCATCAATCTTCCTTCGCTCAGCCTTCCTTATGGTCCAGCTCTCACAGCCATATGTTACTACAGGGAACACCATTGCTTTAACTATGCGGGCCTTTGTTGTCAGTGTGATGTCTCTGCTCTTAACTATTTTATCGAGATTTGTCATTGCTCTTCTCCCAAGGATTAAGCGTCTTCTGATTTCCTGACTGCAGTCAGCATCTGCAGTAATCTTTGCACCTAGGAATACAAAGTCTTTCACTGCTTCTACATTTTCTCCCTCTATTTGCCAGTTATCAATCAAGCTGGTTGCCATAATCTTGGTTTTTTTGAGGTTTAGCTGCAAGCCAGCTTTTGCACTTTCTTCTTTCACCTTCATCATAAGGCTCCTCAGTTCCTCTTCACTTTCAGCCATCAAAGTGGTATCATCTGCATATCTGAGATTGTTAATGTTTCTTCCAGAGATTTTAACTCCAGCCTTGGATTCCTCAAGGCCAGCTTGTCGCATGATGTGTTCTGCATACAAGTTGAATAGGTAGGGTGAGAGGATACAGCCCTGCCGTACTCCTTTCCCAATCTTAAACCAGTCCGTTGTTCCGTGGTCTGTTCTTACTGTTGCTACTTGGTCGTTATACAGATTCTTCAGGAGGCATACAAGATGACTTGGTATCCCCATACCGCTAAGAACTTGCCACAATTTGTTATGGTCCACACAGTCAAAGGCTTTAGAATAGTCAATAAAACAGAAATAGATGTTTTTCTGAAACTCCCTGGCTTTTTCCATTATCCAGCGGATATTGGCAATTTGGTCTCTAGTTCCTCTGCCTTTTCTAAACCCAGATTGTACATCTGGCAATTCTCGCTCCATGAATTGCTGAAGTCTACCTTGCAGGATCTTGAGCATTACCTTACTGGCATGTGAAATGAGTGCCACTGTTCGATAGTTTGAACATTCTTTAGTGTTTCCCTTTTTTGGTATGGGGATATAAATTGATTTTTTCCAATCTGATGGCCATTCTTGTGTTTTCCAAATTTGCTGGCATATAGCATGCATTACCTTGACAGCATCATCTTGCAAGATTTTGAACAGTTCAGCTGGGATGCCGTCGTCTCCTGCTGCCTTGTTATTAGCAATGCTTCTTAAGGCCCATTCAACCTCACTCTTCAGGATGTCTGGCTCTAGCTCACTGACCACGCCGTCAAAGCTATCCCCGATATTGTTATCCTTCCTATACAGGTCTTCTGTATATTCTTGCCACCTTTTCTTGATCTCTTCTTCTTCTGTTAGGTCCTTGCCATCTTTGTTTTTGATCATACCCATTTTGGCCTGAAATTTACCTCCAATGTTTCTAATTTTCTGGAAGAGGTCTCTTGTCCTTCCTATTCTATTGTCTTCTTCCACTTCCGCGCATTGCTTGTTTAAAAATAATTCCTTATCTCTTCTGGCTAATCTCTGGAATTTTGCATTTAATTGGGCATATCTCCCCCTATCACTGTTGCCTTTTGCTTTCCTTCTTTCTTGGGCTACTTCTAGTGTCTCAGCAGACAGCCACTTTGCCTTCTTGGTTTTCTCTTTCTTTGGGATGTATTTTGTTGCCGCCTCCTGAACAATGCTGCCAACTTCTGTCCAGAGTTCTTCTGGGACCCTATCTACTAAGTCCAGTCCCTTAAATCGATTCCTCACCTCCACTGCATATTCGTTAGGAATATTAGTGAGCTCATATCTAGCTGATCTGTGGGTCTTCCGTAATCTCTTTAGTCTGATCCTAAATTGTGCAAGAAGAAGTTCGTGATCTGAACTACAGTCAGCTCCAGGCCTTGTTTTTACCGACTGTACAGATGTCCGCCACCTTTGGCTGCAAAGGATGTAATCAATCTGATTTCGGTGTTGTCCATCTGGTGAAGTCCATGTATAAAGCCATCTCTTAGGTTGTTGGAAGAGAGTGTTTGTTATGCAGAGTGAGTTGTCTTGGCAAAATTCTATCAGCCTATGTCCTGCTTCATTTTGTTCTCCCAGGCCATACTTACCTGTAATTTGAGGTGTCATTTGACTGCCCACCTTAGCATTCCAGTCTCCTGTGATGAAAATAACATCTCTTTTAGGCGTGTTGTCCAGTAGGTGCTGCAGATCCTCATAGAACTGCTCTACTTCAGCTTCTTCAGCATTTGTGGTTGGGGCGTATACTGAATCCAGAAAGAAAGAAAAAACTCAAGTTTTTTAGTCTTTTACTTTAAAGAATATTTAGGCTATATTTACCTTGCTTAAATATATATATGTAAGAGTGTGACTCTCTGAACACATATTTCCTTTGTGCTGTACTTCAAGTATATTCACTAAGGTTCTCTGATTAGCTAAGGTTTCCCAATGAATATGAGAAATGCCTGATGCAATGAATATGATGATTTTGTAACCCATGCAATCCAATTTACCCACCAAAGTTAATCAGATACATACCTCCATTTGTGGGGATACATCCCTGGAAAAGTGATCTAGTGCACTACAGCCAAGGTAATGTAATCGTTTGCAATTCAGGTTAGGCTTTGAGAAAGTCAGATTCAAATCCCCATTAGACAGAAAGGTTACTTGGTGACTTGTGCCTTTTACAATCTTTCAACCTAACCTCACCAAATTGCTAAAAGGGTAAGGTAAGCAGGCCCTGCCCAGAGCTCAAGTGAGAGATGATAAATGTAGTAAATAATACCCATCTCTCTTTCTGGTTGAGATTTTTAATGGAGGCCAGGATATTTACTGGACTAGGGTTTCTCAACCAGGGTTCTGTGGAACCCTAGGGTTCTGCAAGAGGTCACTAGGGCTTCCCTGGGAGATCACGATTTATTTAAGACATTATTTCAAATTCGGGCAACATCCCATTAAAGAGGTAAGTTTCATTCTTTATTTTTAGTTTAAGAACACCATTAATGCATATATACAGGTGTACACATTAAATTAATATAATATTTTTGTAACTTGTGGCCTAACTTTGAGCCTGAATGTGCAGGGGTTCCCTGAGGCCTGAAAAGTATTTCAAGGCTTCCTCCAGGGTCAAAAAGGTGAGAAAGGCTGCACTGGACTGTGCATTCATGTTGTTATTCTAAAACATGGGCTAGGGAATTGTCACATTTCTCTGAATTATTTAAATATTGGATATTTCCCAAATAAAAATATATTTCTCAAATAAAAGTGGTAGGCAGCAGTATTGCAACCAAAACTCTCCCCACAACCCAAGTTTTATCTCAGTGGAAGCTGGATTCTTGGGTAGCCGGCTCAGGTTGACTCAGCCTTCCATCCTTCCGAGGTCGGTAAAATGAGCACCCAGCTTGCTGGGGAAGGTGACGACTGGGGAAGGCAATGGCAAACCACCCCACAATAGTCTGCCAAGAAAATGTCACGAAAGCAGCATCCCCCCAAAGGTTCAGACATGACTTGGCTTGCACAGGGGACCTTTCACCTTTCACACAAAAAACAACAACAATATTATCCTAGAAAAAATATGGGCATAGTTGATCTGTTGTACAGTTCACAAAGACTTCCATTTTTCTAACTTATTTCCATGATTTGGCTTTCCTGTTAAGTGGCCTGTAGCATTTTCCATCTTGATCATTATATCTGCAAAATAATAATAATAATAATAATAATAATAATAATAATAATAGTTATTCAGCTTCCTTATCTTTTATGTTGGCAGTCTAAATCACAGTTTTACTGTTATATTTCGCTATCACAGTGCTCACTAATTTCTTCTGTTACAGATTTTCTCAGAGACTATAATAAGGAGAAACATGATGAACACACTTCATTCTTCTCATCAAACATTTGGCAGGGGGGCAAGTTATAGATGCATAATGTTTAATCAAACATTGCTTTAAATATGGATGCAATACTACAGAGACAAGCAAAAGGTATGAAGTCTTTGTTCTTCCAAGAACTATGACTTTATCAGATTGTATGAATGACTCAATGTATCAAACCTAAACCACCTGCAATTAGTTAGAGCTTCTTGGGGGAGTTTTTGGCACAAGAGATATCAGAATCAAGCGATGCATGTCTAATGAATGTGGTGATATTTGTTTATGTTTTAGCTATTAGAATTCATCTATGAGCTATGTAATGACATATGAATGATTTACTTGATTTATGTTGACCTGCCCTTAAAAATGCTAATATTTTTATAGAAGCTCATTTTGTTTCCCACAAAAGTCACTGGATGACTTGAAGTGCAATCCTGTAGAATGCAGAAAATTTTTTTATAAGACCAGGATATCCTAATATTGACAGTGTGCTATTTATAGACAGCTCCAGCTTTTTGAATTAAAGTTTCTTGTAGATCTAAGGTTATTCAAGTTTTCCCTTCCCTTCCCTTCCCATCCAGCAGGTGTAATGATTGCCTATTCTAAAACACCATCAGACTCATGAGCAGGAATTCAAAGATATCTGATTTATTAAACAATAGTATGCAGGATCACAGAGAAAGCTGAGAATGATGAAAGTGCGCCAAATTCAAAGTAAAAACCCTCGGTGTGAATGAAATCCCTCCCCTCGTGGAATCTTCTCAAGTTCACAATCCCAGGTGGCCCTAACGGTTTCTGATGGTCTGCGGGAAAAGGCCTTGAACAGATAACATAATTTGGCATAATTGCCAAACACATTCCATTGTACTGATACCATATACAGAGCTTGGTACAAGGTCTCACAGCAGCTCCCTCCCAAACAGAAAAGCGCGTCAGTGCCATGGCATGTGAAACGTTACGATGTATAAACTACACTGAATCAGTGAACATGACATACTGCCCCCCCCCCCGAAAATGAAGAATACATTAAGCAGCAGCCTTTAAAGGATAAGCAAGGTGGAAATGGTTAACTAAGTCAGGAGCGTTAACATGGTGAGCAGACACCCATTCAGGATGAGGAAAATGTTTCCATCGGACGAGATACTGCAGGGTGCCATGAAGTTTGCGTGAATCAATGATGTCCTTGACTTCAAAGTGCTGTTGGCCGTCAATCATAATTGGAGCAGGAGGAGGAGGTTGAGGGTGCCAGCATGAGGAGTGGTGCACAGGCTTAAGCAAGCTGCAATGGAAAACAGGGTGCAAGCGTTTCAAATTGTGAGGCAGGTCCAATTTAACAGTAACTGGATTGACAAGCTGAACAATAGGAAATGGACCAATGAACTTGGGAGCAAGTTTTTTGGAGGGTTGAGGTGATTTGATAAATTTAGTGGAGAGATACACTTGATCCCGAACTTTGAAGTCATGCTGTAAAGAACGATGCTTATCAGCTTGGGATTTGTAAGCAGCCTGGGTGTCAGCCAGAGCCTGTTGAATTACTGGCCAAGAATCAGACAGTTTAACAGCCCAGCCAGATGTAGAACATGGTTGGGAAGGGGGCCGTGGCAGTTCAGGGATGGGAACAAAGTCGTGACCAGAAACCATGCGAAAAGGGGTTTGTCCGGTACTTTGATGCACAGCATTGTTGTAAGCAACTTCAGCAAAAGGTAACAACTCAACCCAATCATCCTGATGGTAGTTAATGTATGCTCTAAGGAACTGTTCAAGAGTAGAATTTAAAATCTCAGTAGAACCATCAGTCTCGGGATGGGAAGCCATGGACAGCGCCTGTTTGGTGCCAATCAATTTTAAAAATGATTTCCAAAACTGTGAAGTAAACTGTGTCCCGCGGTCAGAGACCAAGCAGGAGGGGCTACCGTGGAGGCGGTAGATATGGAGGAGAAATAAGCGCGCCAGTTGTGGGGCTGACGGGATGGATGCACGTGGAATGAAATGCGCTTGCTTGGAGAAAAAAATCTTTTACCACCCAAATTACAGTTCAGTTCTGACTGGGACGTAGATCTACAATAAAATCCATAAAAATCTCATCCCAGGAACAGGAAGGACTGGCCACTGGCTGCAAAAGCCCTTGTGGTTTCCCTCCTTTTTGCTTTGACATGGCACAAATAGGACAGGAACCAACATAGTCTTTTATGTCATGTCTTAAGGTTGGCCACCAAAATTGGCAGCAAACCAAATGCAAGGTTTTGACAAAACCAAAGTGTCCAGCAAGTTTATCATCATGGGAACACTGCAAAATAGCAGCCCTTACAGTTTCAGGCACATAAAGGTGGTGTTCCACCCACGCCAGACCATTTTCAAAAGAAACATTGTCTCTGTTAGCTAGCAACCAAGTGTCAGATTTCAGTGCCTGGAGAAAGTCCCTCTGTAACTGACAAGGAACTTGCACTTTCCGCTTCCCAGGCTGGGCTGGGGGCGGGGTCACCTGCGCACGGGTCTGGCTCTGAGTGACAGCAACCAAGCCCAGTTGTGGTTCAGTGATAACAGTCCCAACCACATCTGCCATTTGATCATGGTCCTGAGGTAAACATGACAAAGCATCAGCCAGAAAGTTTTTCTTTCCCGGAATAAATTTTAACTGGAAGTTAAAGCAACTGAAAAACTGAGCCCATTGAATTCGTTTATGGCTGAGACGTCAAGGGGTGCGGAGGGCTTCCAAATTCCTGTGATCGGTCCAAACCTTGAAAGGGCATTTAGCACTTTCAAGGAGGTGGCACCAGGTTTCCAAAGCGGCTTTAAGAGCAAACGCCTCCTTTTCCCAAACATGCCAACGGCGTTTGGTTTCAGAAAATTTCCTGGACAGATAAGCGCAGGGTTTTAAGTGATTTTCAGAATCCCTCTGTAACAAAATAGCTCCAACTGAGGAGTCAGAAGCATCAACTTGGACCACAAAGGGGCGTTCAGGGTCAGGGTGCTGTAGAATAGGCTCAGCAGTGAAAAGGGTTTTCGACTTCTCACATGCCGCCTGGCAGTCAGGCATCCAATTGAGCACTGCCCCAGGGTGTTTTACTTTATGTGTCTCCCCCAAGCCCTGGGTACAGAGTAAATCAGTGAGGGGCAAGGCAATCTCAGCAAACCTCTGGATAAATTGGCGATAATAATTACTGAACCCTATGAAACTTTGTAATTGCCTCTGGATGCAAGGGTGTTCCCAACTTAAAATCACCTGAATTTTTGCAGGGTCCATTTCTATACCCTTGCCAGAAACTCGATAGCCCAGATAGTCAAGCTGGGTTTTGTGAAACTCACATTTGGAAAGTTTAGCATAGAGTTTGGCATCTCTAAGTCTGCGTAACACCTGACTGAGGAGGCGTTCGTGTTCCCCCTCAGTTTCAGCGTAAATGAGAACATCATCTAAATAAACCAGGACCCCTTTAAACAAATGATCATGTAAAACTTCATTAATCAACTGCATGAAGACTCCGGGAGCCCCTGCTAACCCAAAAGGGAGGACTTTGTACTGAAACAATCCTAGTGGGCAATTAAAAGCAGTTTTCCACTCATCTCCAGCTTTTATGCAGATGTGGAAATAGGCTTTGCGAAGATCGAGCTTGGAGAAAATCTTGCCCTTAGACAAATGAACTAACATGTCCTTCATGAGAGGGAGAGGGTACTGTTGACAATAGAAATGGAATTTAACCCCCGATAGTCCATACAAAGCCAAAGCGTGCCGTCTTTCTTTTCTCGGAATAACACAGGGGCCCCAACTGGGGAATTAGCAGGTTCAATAAACCCCCTTGACAGATTTTTGTCAATGAAGTCCCGTAATGCCTCGAGCTCCTTCTGAGTCATCGGATAAATTTTTGGCTTGGACAATTGAGCATTAGGGACCAACTCTATTGCACAGTCAGTTTTTCGGTGGGGGGCGGGTAACTGCTCTGCTTCCATTTCCCCAAAAACTTCAGCAAATTCTTGGTATTGAATAGGCAAGCCTTCTAAATGTGGTAAGTCAGGGCGCGGTTTGGCGATTGCTGCCCTTCAAACCCCTGCATGTGCAATCATCTCCGCTGAAGGAGCTTGGTAAAATCCATCCGTAAAAGTCACAGTTCTGTGCTCCCAGTTTATATATGGGCTTTGATAGGTCAACCATGGGATCCCCAGGATTACCAAGGGATTGCCAACGGGTGCTACCACAAATTTCAAAGTCTCACGGTGACTGCCCATTTGCATTGCCACAGTTCCAGTGAAATGGGTTGCTGCCACCTCCTCAGCCATTGAACCATCTAACTGTGTGAAGAGCAAAGGATGCTGGAGGGGAAAATGAGGCAGCTCCAAAGCTGTAACCAGATCAGGGTGGATTAAACACCTGGAACACCCAGAGTCAACTAAAGCCCACACCTCTGTAGTTTTTGTGTGGGAACCCAACTTCACCTTTACTGCTAAAGTGGGACAGTCATAGCTTCTTCGCGCCTGTCCTCTTCCACCTTCCCGGCGGTGCCCTTCATGGCAAGTGGCTGGCATTTCCCACCGGATCCTTAGAGTTGTCTTCAGCCTCCCCTGAGGAGTATAGTACTTCTTCGGCATCGGCTGTCCCTTTGGCTGCTGTCATCCGCCATGAGGGGGGGGGGATTTGGCTGGTGGCTTACCAGCTCGATCTCCAGCCTTGGCTCTTGGGCAATCAGCTGCCCGATGGCCCTCTTTTCTGCATTGGAGACACTGACCCCTCACATAGCGCCACTCCCTCTCCTCTTCCCAGGCTCTATAGCTTGGCCGGGCAGCAGTCGCAGCACTTCTGTGTCCTCTCATGGTGGCAGATGGCTTTTCAGATCTTCTAGTCTGCATGAAGGTATGCTGAGCATGCTCAGCCTTTGTCCTAACAGTCAGAAATCACCCTGAGACAAGGAGTAGGTCTCTAGTGTTTATTACTGCTACATAAAACAGAATCCTAACAAACTGAAGAAGCGTGGGAAAAACCCAGACAGATAAACCCCAAAAGTTAAGGCAGGTCTGATCTGTGTCTCTTTGAATGGCTGCTTAATTCCTGAGTACTACGCATGCATTTTCCCCCCTGGATAGAGGCCCCTTCAGCTCGCCATCAGTACTAATGACAGCCTTGCCTGCCATGCACATCCAATCATGCAATGACTCTGGGTCGTCTCTACACAACGCCCACCGTAGGACGTCCCGGTTGAGTCCCTCTTTAAAACGTTCTATTAAGGTCAACTGAGACCAGTCAGGGATTTTCCCAGCTAGGGCCTTAAACTCTAGGGCATAATCAGCTATGGACATTTGGCCCTGGGTAAGATCGTTCAGCGCCTTCTTAGCCCTTGCCTTGGCCAGAGGGTCCTCAAAATGCAGCTTTAATGCCCACATGAAATCATCGAAATAATCAAGTGCAGGGGAGTCAGCACTTCAATTTGGTGGCAATGGCAGTTATTTTAGCCTCTTCAGAAGGGAAGCATGCTCTAAACTGCCTCATATAACTTTTAGCATTAGTTAAAAAGAAGGATAACTTTGTTGGATCCCCATCAAATTTGACAGAAAAGTCTCTCACCCCCACTCTGGGTGGAGTGGAACCGGCAGCCACTTGAGTGGTTGGGCCCCAGGTTACAGTAGCTCTCCTTTTTCGAGGTGGGGACGTGGGTGATCTAACCCTGCAGGGTGGAGATTCGTCCCGGAGCTGTCTCTGACCCTGCTCCGCCGGCGGTCGGGATGGGAGGATGGGGGACAGTTGCGGGAAGCTGAGGTCTCCTCCGTGCCTTCCCTGCCCCTCCAGTGACAAAGACAGGTTTCTTAGCATGTACTCTATCAATTCAATTTTGGCTTCCATCACTCTTAGCCTCTCAGGGTTTGAGAGTCCTCCGTCCCTCGTGTGTCCGGTTTTCTCCCTGGTGACATTGTCGTAGATTCTTTGTCTGGGGTTAGTGGGAACCGATACTTCCAGGACACCCCTGACGTCCCTGGTTGGGGTTCCCCTACCTCATCCAAGGTGATAACCTCTGCAAGCGATTCGTCATGTGCCGGTGGCCTTGGCTCTTCCCCATCGTCCAATTCCTCCACATCAGTCTTGGAACTCAACTCATCCCGGGAGTCTGCAGGTTCTGGGGTGAGACTCAATTCTCCGCTCTTGACCATCGACTCAGGTATCAAGCTAGCCATCTCCTCAAGTCCCCCAGTCGTGAGCTTGGACTCAGCCATCGTTAACTATTTTTCCTCGCAAGAAAAGAATCTTGGTAGGAGCTAACAGTACAACTTTGGGGATTCTCAGCTTTATGTAATGATTGTCTATTCTAAAACACCATCAGACTCATGAGCAGGAATTCAAAGATATCTGATTTATTTAAGAATAGTATGCAGGATCACAGAGAAAGCTGAGAATGATTAAAGCGTGCCAAATTCAAAGTAAAAACCCTCGGTGCAAATGAAATCCCTCCCCCCGTAGAATCTTCTCAAGTTCACAATCCCAGGTGCTCCTAACGGCTTCTGATGGTCTGCAGGAAAAGGCCTTGAACAGATAACATAATTCCGAACACATTCCATTGTACTGATTCCATATACAGAGCTTGGTACAAGGTCTCACAGCAGCTCCCTCCCAAACAGAAACGCGCGTCAGCGCCATGGCATGGGAAACGTTACGATGTTTAAGATACATTGAAACAGTGAACATGACAGCAGGATATTACAAATTCACTTCAGTATTTTGGAATATAAACCAGCAGGAATGGGATGGTTTTTATTTTCTATTGCTTTCATATCAGTACAGGCATCCAAATCACTTGTACAATTTATTCTTCTAGAAGATACATAAAAAGGTAATAAAAAGATCTGAGTTCTGAGTTGGTCACAATAAATGAAATATCTGTCACACTCATATATGAAGCAGTAAACCATCATTTTATGTTTGTGGCTATCAAGCTCCAGCATAAAACAGCTCTTGCCCTACTCAGTGTAGTTTCCATGAGCAAAAAACAGAAACACAAACAAGAGACTCCATCTACAGATTCGTACATGTATTCCTACAGCTATTGAACCCATACTGAGAGGAATGCTTATTCAGGTGTTATTCTAAGTTCAGAAGCACACGTAAAGAGCATGAAGCCATTTACACTGATCCCATCCCAATGTCTTTGTGCCAATTGCATAACAATTTCTTATGCAATTGCATGTGCTTTGACAACAGTATGCAACCAATGGTTTTTCTCATCCACATCCCAAAATACATTTTCTGATAGCTTAAAAAGCATTTGTAGACTTGAAATGTTGGATAATCATACTCCTTTGATTTAGTTCAGACAAATCACCTGCCTAATGAAACAGGATCTCTGATTATTCCTCCTCCCCAATAATCATAAGGTTGCTAAATCTTCCCTGAGGATTTTGAAAAACAGAACCTACCAAATCTCATCCTCTCCTAATGATATAATCTAACATGCCATTTCTTTCATACTTTGTTGCACAGTCTTTTGGACTCGAGATATATTGAATTTTCCATTCTCAGAATTCCCAGACAGCATTGCTGCAAAATCTGGAAATTACAGGTCCAATATTACTGGAAGCCTGGCATAAAATAACAAAGATACTGACTTTCTGGAAATGGAAGAGGGAAGAGGGTTTATAGTTCTTGATGGCCTTTTGAGAGAGTAAAGTGAAGCAGTAGATTTCCTTTTCGTAGGACTGCTGTGCTGTGTTTTGCCTTTAAAGGTAAAGGTTTCCCTTGACGTAAAGTCCAGTCGTGCCCGACTCTAGGGGGCGGTGCTCATCTCCGTTTCAAAGCCTTGGAGCCGGCGTTGTCCATAGGACACTTCCGGGTCATGTGGCCAGCATGACTCATGGAACGCCGTTACCTTCCCGCCGAAGCGGTACCAATTAATCTACTCACATTTGCATGTTTTCGAACTGCTTGGTGTGCAGGAGCTGGGACGAGCAACGGGAGCTCACCCCGCCGCGCGGTTTCGAACCGCCGACCTTCCGATCGACAGCTCAGCGGTTTAACCCGCAGCGCCACCGCGTCCCTTTTTGCCTTTATCTATGTGCAAATTAAATGTGTTAATAATCTTGTTAAGATGTCTGAAATCTCAAGTAATCACTTTTTTCAAAGGAAACCAAATTATTTATTTTGGAATTATTTTTTAAAAAGCCTAATATCATGCATGGCTGGGACAGGATCAAGTGAATATGGTTTAGCTTTGCTGACTGCTATGCAACCGTTCTTTTAATTTTGTAGTTTATTGTTAATATGTTTTCTACTACAGATTAAGGTTACTATGGTAACTAATCATTTTGGGTGAAGAGGTTGAATTTAATTGTCCTCTTTTCGGATGTTAATTTTTGCACCTGGGGAGAAGGACTTGCCTGGACTTGTTTTAGTTTCAGTTTCCCTTCTGTGTAGGCATGTAGAGAGTTAAGCAGCTCTCACTGAGAGCCTGTAAGAATGCAGAAGCTTGTAAATATGTTTGCTTTCTGTAAATAAAATTATTTTTATAGAAATGCCTAGTGTGTGACTTTTCTGATCTCTCCTGGGCCAAATGCTTTCCTAGCACTCTGCCAACATTTATTTCAATAATAAAAGACTCATACTATTTCTCTCACCAAAATTCCATTTGCAAAAGCAACGAAGAAGGGACTAGTCAGCTACTCTCACCACTCTCATCTTTTCCACCTTCTTGGAAAGTGTTTTTAAAAACAATGAATGTCTCCTGTGTCCTTTTGTGGATTGCTAAATGAATAAATATCTTTTTGCTTGTTTTTTAAAAGATAATTATATCTAATGTTTATTTTGGGCATTTAGAGTCAACATGAAGTTCACAAAGCAGGGTATATGTACTGCTATGAAAATAACTGTTGTTGTTGTTGTTGTTAGTTGCAGTCCAGTTGTTTATGACTCATGGTGACCCTATGTATAACAGAACAAAATGCTGTTCAGTCTTGCGCCACATGCCTGACTGTTCCAATGTTTGCATCCGTTGTTGCTGTAACTGTATCAATCCATCACATTGAAGGTCTTCCTCTTTTCCGCTGGCCCTCGACTTTACCAAACATGATGTCCTTTTCAAGTGATCGGTCTTTTCTGACGATGTGCCCGAAGTATGAGAGTCTAGGCCTAGTTATCTTCGCCTCTAGGGAACATTCTGGTTGTATTTCTTCTGAAACTGATTTGTTTGTTCTTCTGGCAGTCCGTGGTATTTTCAGTAATCTTCCCCAGCACCACAATTCGAATGCATCAATTCTTCTTCTATCTTCCTTTTTTAATGTCCAACTTTCACAGGCATATGTGGCAATTGAGAAGACCATGGCGTGAGTCAGACGTACCTTTGTTTTTAAAGTGATGTCTTTACTCCTGAAAACTTTAGATAGGTCTTTGATGGCAGATTTTCCCAGCACGATACATCATTTGATTTCTTGATTACTACTTCCCTTGGCATCGATCATTGATCCAAGTAGAATGAAATCGTTGACGACTTCAATTTCTTCTCCATTTATTGTGACATTTTTTATTGGTCCACTTATGAGTATCTTTGTCTTCTTCACATTCAGGTGTAGTCCATATTGCTGACTATAATCTTTGATCTTCATCAGCAAGTACTTCAAGTCTTCTTCATTTCCAGCAAGCAAAGTTGTATCATCTGTATATCGCAGGTTGTTAATGTGTCTTCCACCAATTCTGATACCCCATTCCTCTTTGTACATTCCTGCTTCTCGAATTATTTGTTCAGCGTACATATTGAATAAGTAGGGTGAAAGTATACAACCTTGCCACACACCTTTTCCAATTTTGAACCACTCGGTGTCACCATTTTCTGTTCTAACGACTGCCTCTTGATCCGTGTACAGGTTCCACATGAGTACAATTAAGTGCTCTGGAATTCCCATTCTTCTTAATATTAGCCATAACTTGTTGTGGTCCACACAGTCAAACGCCTTTGCGTAATCAATGAAACAGAGGTAAACATCTTTCTGGTATTCTTTACATTCAGCCAAGATCCATCTGACATCAGCAATGATATCTCTCATACAGCATCCTCTTCTAAATCCAGCCTCGACTTCTGGTAGTACTCTATCAATGTAAGGCTGCAAACCTTGAATTATTTTCAGCAAAATTTTGCTTGCATGTGAAATCAATGAAATTGTTTGATAATTTCCACATTCTGTTTGATCTCCTTTCTTTGAAATGGGCATGAATACAGATCTCCAGTCAGTTGGCCAAGTCAGTTGTCTTCCTAACGTCTTGACATAGAGGAGTAAGTGCTTCCACCACTGCATCCGATTGTTGAAATATCTCAATTGGTAATCCATCAATTCCTGGAGCCTTGTTTTTCGCCAATGCCTTCAACGCAGCTTGAACTTCTTCCTTCAGTACTGATGGTTCTTGATCATATTCTACCTCCTGAAATAGCTGAACATCCACTAACTCTTTTTTATACAGTGATTCTGTATATTCCTTCCATCTTCTCTTAATACTACCCATGTCATTTAGTGTATTGCCCATAGAATCTTTAAGGATAGCAACTCGGGGCTTGAATTTTCTCTTCAGCTCTTTCAGCTCGAGAAATGCTGATCGTGTTCTTCCTCTTTGATTTGCTAGCTCTAGGTCTTTGCATATTTCATCATAATATTTTTCCTTATCTTTTTGAGCTGCCCTTTGAAATTTTCTATTTAGCTCTCTTACTTCATTCTTTCTTCCATTAGCTTTAGCTGCTCGGCATCTAAGAGCAAGTTCCAGAGTCTCATCTGACATCCATTTGGATCTTTTCCTTCTTTCCTGCCTTTTTAATGACCTTTCACTTTCTTCGCATATTATGTTCTTAAGGTCTTCCCACAACTCTTCGGGTCTTCGGTCATCTGTGTTTAGTGCATCAAATCTATTTTGGAGGTGATCTCTAAATTCAGGTGGGATGTTTTCTAGATCATACTTTGGCACTCTTGGACTTGCTTTGATTTTCTTCAGCTTCAGCTTGAACATGCACAAGAGCAATTGATGATCTGTCCCGCAGTCAGCTCCTGGCTTTGTCTTAACTGATAGTATTGAGTTTCTCCATCTTCTCCTTCCCCAAATGTAATCAATTTGATTTCTGTGTAATCCATCTGGCAAGGTCCATGTATATAGTCATTGACTGTGTTGTTGGAAAAAAGTATTGCAATAAATAAATCATTGGTCTTACAGAATTCTATCATGCGATCTCCAGCATCATTTCTGTCACCAAGGCTACATTTTCCAACTCCTTCTTCTTTGTTTCCAAGTTTTGCATTCCAGTTGCCAATAATTAACAAAGCATCTTGACTGCATGTTTGATCAATTTCAGGTTGCAGCATTTCATAAAAGTTTTCAATTTCTTCATCTTCAGCATTCGTGGTTGGTGCATAAATTTGAATAATAGTAGTATTAACTGGTCTTCCTTGTAGGCGTATAGATATTAGTCTACACTGGCGGCGTTGTACTTTAGAATTGATCTTGAAATATTCTTCTTAATGATGAATGCCACGCCATTCCTCTTCGATTTTTCATTCCCAGCATAGTATACCATATGATTGTCAGATCTGAAGTGACCAATGCCAGTCCACATCAGCTCACTAATGCCTAAGATGTCAATCTTTAGGCATTCCATTTCATTCTTGACAACTTCCAATGAAAATAACTAGGTCTTGGAAATTTTACTTCAGTACTACTTTGTAACTTTTGGATGGCTAATTGCTCACAGTAAATAAACCATCAAAGAAACATGAACTTGAAACAATGTCCAGTTCAGGACAAATTATGTCTAAGGAATAAAAGTGAAAAAATGTTCTGTGTGCTCAAATGGGGACAGAGTAAAGATCTGCTATGAGAATACAACAGGAAGGACACTTCCACACTTTTTGTTTGGCCCATTACCAGTACAGGCTGAGTACAGGAACAGATGATGCCATCCTCATCACACTTCCAGACGATTGCAAGTTACCCCATGTGCCTGTTTTACAGTTTTGATTCAAAATTGCTCTTTTCCAGCCTGAGGTATCTTAAGCCCTTCTGAGCAGATGGTCTCCAGGACTGCACAATAATTAATAATTATTCAGCACAGCTCTTATTGGCTGCAACACCTGGCATGTCTCCTCCTCCCCAGTTGCCGCTCTGTGTAGCTATTTCATCCTGGCCTACTGGCCTGCTATGTTCTCTATATTCTTTTATAATCTTGTAGTAGATCCCATGATGGCTTGTTAAGTGAATGGACCATCCTCAACCCTAAAAGCTCCTGTTCCATTCAACTCTTATATCTCCCACCCTTTTGCTTTCTGCCCAGGCTAAGTGATGCATGCTTCCCTTGATTTCCCACCCCCTGGCTATAGTACCGCAAAGGTTCCCTTCCCTTAATTTAAAAAAAAATTTTTAAGTTGCAATGTAGGATCATTGTACTTTGTTTCTACAAACAATAGTTCTTCCATGCAACATCATTTCCATGGACATAGAGAGGAATGTTCTGTTGCTTTAATTATTACAGCATTAGAAATATTATCCTACAATAAGAGGGAAAAAAGCAGAAAAGGGAGGTATGCCTTAGTATCCATGGAGATAATGTGGAAAGGCTGTGTGTGGATGGATCCCTAAGTACAAATATCTAGGAAAGAAGAGGAAGGGCACAGGGACTAGGGAGGCAGGAACAGCCCCTAAAAGGAAAAGGCAGGCACGGAAGGCAGTCAGTGAGATTTGCCTTCCCTGCATGGAGGGGTATGGCAACAAGCAGAACAATGACCATTTGGGTCTTGTGGTACCCACAGTCTTCACTGAGCAGCAGACTGGCCCCATTGCTAACCCAGTGCAATCTGGATGGGGTTTCTAAAGTTGGTTTAAGAAACAGCTGGGAGCAGCAGGGGAGACAAGCAGTTTAGTCTGTAGTGTGGAATTGCCCAAAGTGATACACCATTTCAGTGTAAGTCAACCCTGAATTGATTCAAATCATGTCCATGTCCATGTTGTTGTTGTTATTGTTGTTGTCTTCTTAATCTTTCTTCTTTCTGATTGTCCCATGTGGTTACAGGGTTCACTTGCTGACCAAATTCTTACAACTAAGCTATTAAAACATGATGTGACAGGAGGGTTTGTCACAGAGTTTGATGCTGATTAAGGCTGAGGGGGAGTGACATCCAGCTACTATAGCTTCCATGCCTAAGGGTGGACTAGAACCACTCCTAGCCCAACACTTTAACTACTACACTATCCTGACTCTCTAATATTTGAGAGACCATCATATCACTTAATCCCAATCTCCACATAAGAAAATAAAGTTGCCATATTGTATATGTCCTATCACAACCCCAGAAGCAATAGAAGCATCTCAAATCAGTGATGCACTTGAAAGGCCATGAATCACTCTACCTTGAAGGGGGTCCCTACTTCAATTTGCAAATCTGCTTCACTGGAATTGTTCAGCTGAAGCTTCATGAAATCAAATCACCTCTCTGAAGGTTTGCATAGACCTAATGGTTTTTGTCAAATGCCTGAGGGACAGAAACATTGACCATGTATCTTGGAAAATGCTAGAAGCCTCCAAAGGAAGTTGGGAGAGTGGGATTGCTTGAATTGAAAGGAAACATATACATAGAGACCATAACAACTAATGGTTCAATGGAGAGCATGGGTAGGATATGGAAATCTGGATTTAAAAGCAAGAAAGAGTATGACAAAAAGTGCACAGCATCAGACCTGAGATAGGTTCTTCCAGATAGTAACTGGGAGGGAATGAAAGAGCCTAGTCTTCCTCACCCCAATATTTATATTCAAGTTCACTGATTTCCCACTCCTAATGCTAATGGGAAAAATGATCTTGAATGGGTAGCTGGGAGGAAAGCATGAGCAACAAAGTTTCTTCCTTTCTCATAGAAATCTACCACATATAGTTAATTTCCCAGTCCCATTAGTAGTGGAAAAGCAGTGACCTGATCTTTTCCAACCAGTTGATCAAGTTGCTTAGCTGGGTTGTGGGAAAAGTAGAATACCACATTTCAAGAAGGCAGTTTCCCCAGTGGTGAAGAAGTCAAATGCAGAACTGCTATTAGATTGACATTAGGATATGGGAAAGAATGGAATTTCCTTTCACAGTGAGCACAGAAATATAGGGAGATGTGTAAAGTGGGAGGGGCCTAAGGGGGCAGAATAAGGCACTCAGTTAATGGGTGATGTGTAAACATGGTTGATAGACAGATCATTGGGCACAAATAGTAAGCTTATTGTCCTATGTTTTCTCTGTATACCTGCAAACATATAAACACACTGCTGTTTATAATGTTTTGATTTATCAGTAGATCTGAAACTAATCAAAATAAGCCAGATCAGTCTCAGGTGCACTTCAAATTGGCTTCAGAAGTAGAGAGATAGAAGGGCTGGTTTTCTGTCAGATACAAATTCAGATTCATGCAGCATTTGCAAGACCAGAAATCTAAAGCTTTATGTTTCCCATTGACAGTCACTGAATATCAGTGCATGGTTACTTTTTAAATTTTATTTTGACAGAAGTAGTTGAAGTTAGATGTAGTGGCCTTTCCTGAATGAAGTCTGCCACATTTTAGGGGCAGTGGCTTTTGTGTTAAAGTCTGTTAACTTTTCATTTTACTATTTTTCAGTTTCCTGGCAGAGTCTGATGACATTTGCAGACAGATTTGCCTCTTTAAGGAGGATGATCACATACAGTACATCCTTTCACTCTCTGATTCATTTTCCTTATTTCTATCCCTCCTTTTCTCTTTCCTTCCTTTTTTTTTCCCTGTATCATACTTCCAGAATGGCAGAGGGGAAATAACACATTTGTAAGTCAAGACTGCTGTTGAATTCCAGCTCAGCATCTTCTTGTTACATACCTTGAAAAAGGGGCTTCCTTTTCTCAGCAGTCTGCTCCTGGGAGAGTGGCTTGTTGTTTCCTCAGTAGGGAGACTGATTAGTTTCCCTGCTGATACTTGGAAAGAATGGAAATGCTGCAACCTGCCCATAGAGTGGGCAGGTGGGGCAGGGCTGGTGGGGTGGAGAGCTTCATCCCTGAGCAGTTTCTTTCTCTGCTGAGTACTGAAGTGAGCTTTCTTTTCTCAATGTTCAGCACAGCATCCAAAATAGTAGAAAAAGTATTCTCTCCCTCTATGAGTTTCCAGTACTTTGTTCTTGGAGGAAGAGAGTACAATATTTCTCCATGACTAATCTAGCAGTCTATCCCTGATGAACAGAGTGAACAGAATGTGGGAAGGGAACATCTCCTTATTGTCTTGCCCATATGCACTGTAGTGGACTTTGAAGAAGCAGGGATAGGAAGGATATTGATGCTCTTGAACTTTGGTGTTGGAGAAGACTCCTGAGAATAATGTGGACAGCCAAGAAAACAAACCAGTTGATCATCAAACAAATCAACCAGAGTTCTCACTTGAGATACAAATGACCAGGCTCAAATTATCCTACTTTGGATACATCACACAAAGACCTAGCTCTCTGGAGAAGACGCTAATGCTGGGAAAGGTGGAAGGAGAGAGAAGAAGAGATAAGTATCAGCAAGATGGATGGACTCAGTTGCAGTGGTGATGAGTACACCATTGGAAGATCTGAAAGACCAGGTTAGGGACAGATTGAAAACAACTTGATGGCACATAATGAATGAATCAATCAATGCACTGTAGGCTCCTAAAGTCATTTTTTGTTCAATTTGTTTGTTTCAATTTGTTCAGTTTGGAAAATTCATTCATGTTTTTTATTGCTTGGTTTTATCTGGCATTGAACTCGTTCAATATTAGCATTGCATCAACATGTTTTCTGATTTGTTGTGTTGACTTACATGTGTAACTGTTCAGCATTTCTATCACTGTTCCTTATTTTCTGCACTGTAACAGATTCACTATTTAGTAGACCTGTGCAAAGTGACACCACTTCACCACGTGGAGCTGCCTTGAATAGGATGGAAGAAATGATTCAATGCAGTGCCTCACCTCAAAAAAGCAAGGGATATTTCCTTGCTATTTCCAATGAAAGTATTGAGGTGGGTTGCCTTAATTCAGCCAGCCACTTTAGTTTGCCAGAAGTGTCTTCTGTGAATGAACAGAAGAATAAAAGTGTCTCTCAAACTTTCAAGCCTCCAGTAACTATCAGGCACTACATCTCTTTGCAGAGCAGCCTCAAAGTGGCACTTAGATCAAGGATTTGTTCCAAACAAAGCACCCTTTGAAGTGTTCAGACTTCATATAGCCCTATTATTAAGAAGCACAGCTTTTAAGGTAGCAAAAAGAATTCCTTCTTTTCCTAATAAATAATAACAAACAGTACAGATAGGTGTGGATCCCAGAAACCATGGAACATGATCTTTCTGCCACAGGAGTTTCTTTGGGATTGTGCTCCTCAAACAGCATTGTCACCTCATGCTATATAATGAGCTGATTTTGAAATGAAGAGGCATTTCAAAAGAAAAATAGCAATGGGAGAAAGGATTCTGTTGTTCAGAGAGAGAAAAAAAGATTCTAAAACCTCTATGGGAAGGTACACTTTGGTTCCCGCTTCTAGGATATTTTCAATAAAATTAGATTTTAATTTCTGAGAGAGAGTGTTTAGAAGACTTTGAGAAGATTTCCAAGAATGAATGAATGAATGAATGAATGAATGAATGAATGAAAGGAAGGAAGGAAGGAAGGAAGGAAGGAAGGAAGGAAGGAAGGAAGACTCCTTAAAACAATATAATGATACAATTTTGTGCCTGTGGAAATCCAAAGAATTACAGCTTTAGTAATGCATAAGAAAATGTAACTTCAAAGACACAAACTCTTCACTGGCATTAATGGACATAGTGTAGCTCCTTTGAAATCCATGTTGTTATGCTGATTAATGCCAGACGAGTCTGAGGATGCTTTAACTATTGCAGAGCTTCAGCTTTTAAATAAAAATGCTGATTGTTTCTTTCCATCCCATACCTGTTCAATCATTCCCACCAACCTAACACTACAATCCTATGCATGATCCCACTGTGTTTAACAGGATTTACAGTGAAGTAATTACTCATAATGCAAGTTGGATTTCCTTGTGTAGCAGGACCATCTTCAGCAAAATCAATGTCTATCTCAGAAACAACAGGAATGAGGAAAAGCATCTGAAGGATGCCCCCTGTTATAGCTTTTGGTTGCTATAATCTGTATGCAGAGAGACTGATTTTCCTTCTGCTTTTACAAAATACTGAAAGCCAATTGGAAATGTCTAGGTAAAATTAACAGGAAATGTCACGCTAAGGCAAGAAGAAAGTCATGATTGATTGTTGTGAAAAAGAGTGCTGAAACCATTTGTAAACAGGAAGGAAAGCAAACTTAGGAATGAAAATTAACTTGGAACCTTTCTTCTTATCAAAATGGTTAAAAGGATATCCAAACTAGTGCCTTCAAACTGGTTTAACATTTACCCATTTTACCCAGAAAATGATGGGAACTACAATTTAGGCTTGTGGAAGATAATACTTCCTGAATCCAGGCAAGTGCTAAATGACAATGATGCCCATCCTGCCTGGTACCACAAGAGGAGTGGTGGGGCACGCTGTACCATCCATGATCACATAATCAGCATTGAATAATAAGGATACTCATGGTATAACACACAGCCCACTGCTGGCTTTCTTTCCTGACAGCAGTAGGCTACTTCTCAGTAACCACCATTGTTCTCAGCAGATCATTACATTGTAATTCCTGGGGGATGTTTATATTTATAAATAATTATGTAATGACTTTTTTTTAGATATGGCTTCTAAGCCATGGCCTTTGTGCTTCCATTTCCTGAATGGAAAATATAACTTGAACTTGGGCTTACTATGAACGTCAGACCATCTTTTTTTTCTCTTCACTTCTTCCCCTTTCCCTACTTTTTCTACATCTTACATGCAAAGAGTTCAGAAAAACTTAAAAGCTTACATATTGTTTGGTACCACTTTAACTTGTAATAATAAAGGTATTACTCAGCTGTTGATTTGGACCAGCCTATAATGGTGTTCTTTAATTAGATTTAAGCACAGTTCTTATAATTGATAGAATTTAAAATACAACAATAAAATGCAGTAACAAAAACAACACTCCATTTCAACTATGTGGACTTTGTCTTTATAGCTACACATAGTTTGACGAGAGATGCCATACACCAAAACTGCATTGTTCTCTATACTGTGGTACAGACAATGGGCAGCAGGCTGGAGTTGCTTAGAGTGTCTATACCTGTTCACTGTTACTGTTCCTATGCACTACTGTATTACTTCTTCTTTTGTTCACTGTTACTATTTTACATTCAGACACAGACAGTTGGCTGACTCTAACCTTGTTACTAATCTGAATTTAAACTTGCCAGAAATGGAACCATGGGATTTAAGAAAAGAATGCAGAACGAAGATTCTCAAATTGAAAATCTGTCTAGTAAAGCTGTGCAGAACTTCAGCTTTAATTTCTTAAAGATGCTTCAGAGCATGAGGAAGCATGAGTATAAGACCTGTATGCCACACCTGAAAGCATCTGTGTATTTTCTGAAGACCATTTAATAACAGGAAAAAAATGAGGTTGCTTTATGGTGTTGCAGACAGATGCTATCTTCATGCTTCTGCAAGCTCAGAAGCACCATTTGGAGGATGAATCAAAAGCACTGCTTGGCCTACTGTCTAATTCAACTTGCTCTTTTTGTGGCCAAGAAGATGCCTACTGGAAGTTCCCAAGCAGGGGATGGATGGATGGATGGATGGATGGAGAGAGAGATTTAAGCCATTGCTTTTCAAATGCTTGCTGATAATATCATGAATACTAGCCATTAATAACCTGAACCTGAGAGTCATTTTTAGTGTAGTGGATAAAGGCACTAGATTAGAAACCAGGAAGCCTTGAGTTCCAGTCCTGCCTTAGGCACAAAACCAGTTGAGTAGCTTTGGGCCAGTCATTCTCACTCAGCCCTAGGAAAAAGGCAACGGCAAACCACTTCTGAAAATTTTGCCAAGAAAACTGTATGGACTGGCAACCATTTCTGGAATGCAGAAACAGATGGCACTGCCCAGGGATGTTATTAGGGCAGCCCTGCTCTTGTTTCCCTCATGTTCTCAGTCTCACACTAGTCACAGAGAGCTAAATCTTTGTTCTCTAGGATCTCAGCTCCACATTGTCAGGGCCAGCCTCACTCCGAATAAGACACGGACTCACTTAATAGGGATTAAGGATTTCCGGTTTATTGAAACGGGTCTGACAGAGAGAAAAACGGGAATGGGGGTGCGGTGGTGAGGTGTCCTGTTTATATCCCTCTTGCGGGGTCCCGTGCTCCTCCACCCTCCATTGTCCCCATTCCCCTTGATGGGTTTCTTGATGGCTGTGTGGGTGTTTTCCCGGTTGCTGTCCTTGTCCTCTTGGTTCAGGTGTGTCCTCCAGGGCAGCAGGTGCGGGTTATCGCTGCTTATCTGAAGTTCTTCTATTCATCTGCATATGAGTCCATGGGTGTGGGTGCTTTGGGTGCTTGGTTTGAGCGTTGATTTGATTATCTGCTTCCTTCCTTTCTTAATGATCATGATCCACGTTGTGAGGCTCCTTGTGCCTTGCAACGGGGTCATGACACACATTAAGTAGCTAGATAACAGCAGAAGCTTTACAGACTTGATAAAACTTAAAAAATTGTTCTATTGCATGACAAGAAAGATTATCAAAATCAATTAATCTACTGCAGAACCTAAAAATCAAGGCAGGTCACAGCCCCAGGCTCTAAATCTTAATTCTTTTCCTCCTGCCCTTTCAAGTCAACAGACTCTTTTTCCCTGCCTTGTTGCATACTTACAAACCATCAACAATGCTTTCTGGCCTGAGTAGCTCTGGTTCCCATATTGCTAGCTACTGCCCTTACACATGTGTTGTTTAAACATATGAATAGCACAATAGAAACTAAGTTGAATCCAACTTGTTGGACTAGAGCTATAAAAAGTAGGTGCAGCAGCAGTGGTCACATTAAAATTTTATGTCATTAAAATTTAATGAATTGTTCACTCACAATTATATGAATAGCTTGTTTTACTTAAGCTAGCAGTTGCCACGGATGGATGGATAGAGAACATAGATGAAATTTCCTGTAGCATCTCTCTACAGACTATTTTGTGTATGTTTGAAATCTTGGAATCTCTGCCTTCCTTGCTATCTTATTGCTATCACATAGGCATGAGCTGTAACTAATCACTTTTCAATATAATTGCATGGTATGGAATGGTATGGTATGGTATTTCCATGATAATTTACCACTTTGAAAGAAATACTCATTTAGGTATTGTCCTGAGGTAAATTGGCTGGAACCGAGCCTTCTGGAGGATGTGGCTATCTCAGCATTTCCATTGTCCCTCTTTTGCCAAGTGCCAGGCTCTGCCTGCTACCCAGTAAAACACAGACACTAGTGTAGGCTTAGGTTCTGGTTTTATTTGAGTATAGAATGCATGCCCTTGGAAAAGCTGAGAGTGAGTGGAGCGCACCAGAACAGGATTTAAATAGCCTGCGCCGGTCAGTGCTCCACTCCTCCTTACTCCGAGTGTGCCCCGAGCCCCGTTGGTTCCATTGCCGGTAGGTGAGGGGTCGTGGAGCCCCTCCTGTGCCTCGGGTGTTTCCTTGACTGTTTTTCCCGGCCGGTGATGGGTCATTGCCGGGCGATCAGGTTCGTAATCTTTATGACAGCTCGGGCGCGCCTCGTGGTCGGGTCTTGTCAATTACCTTCTTTGCAACATTGTATCTCTTCCTTCCGCGCCTCCGGCTAGAGTCGATATTTTGTTGCCAGCACCTGTTGCTCTCTTTTGTTAGCTAGTTGCCTTTTCCCTTAATCCGCCCGGTACCCATTTCCTTGTATTGTTATGTGAGCTGTTGCAATGTCACAAGCATCGCAATGGTGATCATGACACCAAGCATATCTCTGAATGCTTTGAATTCAGAGAAATTGAATTGTTGAGACTCCTGTTCAAGAAAAACAACATTAGGAATGTTGGAATAAGTTGGGGTACTTGGTGAAATTTCTTGATGCAGAGGGGTTCAAGCTTCTTGCTAAATGAATAGTGTGAGGGTTTTGTGAGTCACCTTGTGTCACTTTGATATAGCATCAATAATCTGGATGGCTGTAAGAATAGTAGTGTATATTTTGGGGAAAATGGGTAGAAAGAATATTGGTTTGTCTATTGAGAAAAAGGGAATGGCCAAGTGCTACTCACAAGGGTACAGGGCTCTCCACTGACACATTCCCAACAGTATTGTCAATATAAATTTAAGGAGATAAATACTTCAAGGCAAGAATCTTGAATCTTTTGAGATACAGCTATAATTTTAAATTCAGCAACACTACATCTGTGCATCTTGTTTACAAGCATTCTCATACCTTTGTAGTACAGATAGCTTATTCCAAGACCAATTGGAGATTTTGCTAATAGCAACCTAAGTTGAAGAGAAAAAAAATGGTAATACAAAGTTAATCTTGAGCCTGGGGGTAAATATAACAAATAAATATAGTGGTGAAAGAACCATGATGAAAATGAGTCATACTACAGGAAAGTTAACATTTTGTCTTACCCACAGTATTGGCAAATATTATAAGGAATATTACACAGATTCCTGGAGACAAGAAGAACTTTTTTTCCACGGGCTTACTCCAAGCTAACAGAGGACTACAGCTTTGGTGGCTTCAAATGGCAACTTTGTCTTCCTAAAATAATCCTGACAACTGGATTGCTAATCTTATGTGGTAGGTGGTATTTTTTTTCTAAAGCCTCTGTTTTTGTTCTATTATTCCGCTCATTCTTCTTGGATGTGATATGACCATATTGTCCTTGTCAGTATTGTGTTCTTTTATAAAAGACATGGACTGTGCTGAAAATCAGTTGATAAAATTAAATTATGAATGGAATGAAATACATCTTGGCTCTTTATTGACAACAATTGGATTCTGTCTTCTGGCTTTAGTTAATATATGGTACAGTATATTGTTTTAAAAAATTGCTAACACAACAAGTAAAAAAAAAGTCCAGTGCATAGTCCTTTCCAACTTGCTTGCCATTGAGCTGATGTAAATTTTTGGTGGAATTCTGTGTCACACTAGCAGATGTTCTTCTTTTTTCCCATCTGGACTACCACACATTCACAATACCTGCTCTGGATCATCTGGAACACCTTTGGAGAGTAGAGAACTTTGGTGGAAGAAATCATCCCTGCTGCTCCAGAGCTAAAACCACTTTCTACTAACGATGGATCCAATTAAATTCCATCATTTCCCTCATTCTGCTCCCAGTAATATAATGCTGTATCTAACTCTTTTAGCTCCAGAGCTAAAACCACTTTCTACTAACGATGGATCCAATTAAATTCCATCATTTCCCTCATTCTGCTCCCAGTAATATAATGCTGTATCTAACTCTTGGTGGATTCCAAGAAATAGCCACAATACCTATTAGTTCAGCTTTGATTTTCTTTTCAGCATTTGAACTACTTCTGGCAATATTGTTGAGTATCTCCAAAGTAATTGTTTCTATATTTATGATTATGTCAACTTCTCTCAAGATCCCACAAGTACATATTCGTAGATGGAAGCCACTTCAAGCATTCAAGAATAGAAGGATACATCATTTATGGAATCATTGTCTGTGTATCTCAAGCTGACATCTAGTTTTGAAGTCCACGATGATAATGATGATTTGGTCTGCAGCTCCTGATCAAGGCCCAGCTAGATGGCAGCCTCTATCTGAGGTTGGCTGATGTACAAAAGCTTGGACCAAAGGATTGGACCTGGTTAGTGCTCACATAGGAGAAAACCATGAAACACCAAGACTGTAGGCTAAACTAGGAAAAAAGGAGTGGCAATCATTTCTGTATTTCTGCCCAAATGACTACATGATGTCTGCATAAAATCACCAGGAGTCAATCTCAGTTCAAAGGGGAGTTTACCTTTTTAACCAATGCAAACTGCATAAGCTACATAGTATGCTTTCTACTTTTGAGCGCTGAATCAATGTTCCACTGTATATTTCCAATCTAGTTCTAGCTAGAATTATCAGTTGAATTCCATCAAGCTTAAATACACAATTGAACACATTAAGAATATATAAAGACTGCCACTGTGATCTGGAGGCTCAGTAGAGAGAGCCAGAAATAGCATATTCTAAAGGGACTCCAAGCTAGGTCAATGCCCAAATCACTAATGAGGGGTGGAAAAAATAGGTCTCCTTTCTCTCATAGTCTATCTTAAGGGATCACCTTTGTTAATTTCAGACCCATATATTTCATGGGTTTTGTGCAAAAGAAAGGAATATTAATATGAAATATGTCTCATTCTGAATATGTTGGAGCAAATGTCAGGATTAATGTGAAAGTAAAAGTGGTTAAGTCTCTGGTCTCTCCCATAAAATAGCACAACTCATAATACTAACAGAACTGGTCAAGATAGGGTAAGAAGGAGGAGAAGCATATGCTACAATTAAGGATGTTTGAAGTCCAGAATCAGAAAAGAGCTGGTTAAGACCTGTTCACTTTATCTTGGGTAAATGAAAATCTGATCTAAGTTACCTAGCTCCACACTGTGTTCTGGATTTTTGGCCATATCTGATCAGAATTCCTAATAAACATGGCTTAGTTATTTCTTTAGATCAGAAAAGCTTGCATATTTCATCTTTCCATACATTTTCCTTCTCATCTGTTCACTTGCTCCTTCACCTACCCCTTTTCCAATACGGGAGTGAGTCATACAGAAGTATACATCAGCACCCTCATGGGTGCTTGCCTGTCTGGCTTCTTCCAGTATGGTCTGTCCGAAGGGCTATTAGAGACCCTTAAGGGATGTGGGCACCAGATTCCATCACTTGACTCTCGTGATGCCATTAAGTAACACTGAAGTCTTTGCAGCATGGGTAACAGTAGCCATTTTCTTTCTGCCAGGTTATACATTTATGCATCATATCAGTTTTAGGCATCATATAATGCATTTGGACTATGAATGCAACTTGGAGATATCAGCACAAGTCTGGGTCCATTAGCAGGTCAGATCATGAATTTGGGGAGTAACAGACATCTAATTAGCTAAGCAGCTCTTTGATCTCAAGACAACTTCCTTTGACTATTTAAACTGACTTCCAATTTTTCTTCTGAAACTCAGAAATCTGGCATTTTATATATATGCTATATATGATGCTTATGTGTAATGGCTGAAGTTGGAAGGGTATGAACCAGCACTGCGTAGACCAGACTGAACCATTGCATAAATATGGTGCACTGCATTCCAGCCTTCAGTATGGGAAAACAATAGTCAAACATCCATTGACTTGAAAGGGCAGGAGAAAGAAGTGGGGTTTAAACCCTGGGTTTGGTCTGCCGTACTTAAAGGACTTGAGATCTGTTCTGCACCAGGCAGATCTTCTGCATATATATGACTTATTTCTTGTCTGCAATAAGATAAACTATGTAGGAGAACCTTGAAATTTTTGCTGTTATCCAATTCTTGAGTGTGGTGTTGGAAGGATGGGTATTTATATCTATGTCAGGCCTAATGTCCGATTAAATGGCAGCTATTCCCTGGAAAAAAATTCTGGATAGCTTTGGCAGCCAATAAAAGTAATTAAAATTATGTTTCTTTTATCCATAGTGTTATCAGTCACTTACAAGAATGCTTAAAGGCAAGAATCAGACACATTTCAAATAAAGTAGGAACTAATCCAAGTGATATGCTGGTACATGGAAATAATTTTCAAAATGGCATAGTTATGGAGGAAATTCAAGTCTTTTATGTGGCAGTCATATTGTGAATAATAGCCCTCAAAATAAAATTAACATAATTGCAACATCTGAGGGTAAGTTCTATGAACAAATATTGATTCTGAGTGAGAAACTGTGATTTAGAGGGCAGCATTGTAACATTTTACTTTAATTCAGCCTGGTCTTTAATAAAAAATGGAAACATTTCAGACCTAACATGTATTTATTTTTGTGGTCTAGCCATTTCCCTCATTGTCTTCCTATAGCCAGACAAATTAGTGTTAACTTGAACATGAAGAGATGTAAAGGTACCCATGGAATAGCTTCCTGTTTCATATTCCTGGTACTGGATATGCTGGGAAAGACATTTTATCTGCCATTTCATGTTCTTTATAGACCAAGTCTGAGCATAAACTCAAATTTTCCAAGTAAAGTGATCCCATTCAAGCTGAACATCTAGCTCTTCTGGAACAGTTCTCTGAAGTAGAAACTATCTTGTCTAGTACTGTATACTGGTGTAGGCTTTTATGGCCCAATCCTGATTGGTCAGCACAAGCAAAGAACCACAGACCAGCCCTCACCAACTTGAACTAATCAGAAACCAGCTGTCCTAACAGTCAGGAACCACGCTGAGATAAGGAATAGGTCTCTAGTGTTTATTACTGCTACATTAGACAGAAAATCCTAACAAACTGAAGAAGCATGGGAAAACCCAGACAGATAAATCCTAAAAGTCAAGGTGGGTCTGTTCTGTGTCTCTTTGAATGGCTGCTCAACTCCTCACTACTACACATGCATTTTCCCCCCTGGATAGTGGCCCCCTCCTGCTCCCCATCAGTGCTCATGACACCAGCTTGGTTAAAGACCAATCAGAAGTCAGGACACAGCTGACTATAAAGACAGGAGCCCAGTTGTCCCTGCTCAGTTGCCTGTGGTCTGCATATCAGACTACCTTGCCTCTGAAGATGCCAGCTACAGTTGTTGGCAAAACATCAGGAAATCTTTTATCTAAACCAGGGGTCCCCAACACCTGGGCCACGGACCAGTACTGGTCCGTGGCCTGTTAGGAACTGGGCTGCACAGCAGGAGGTGAGTGGTGGGCGAGCAAGCAAATTTACAGCCTGAGTATTTACAGCTGCTCCCCATCGCTCATATTACCTCCTGAGCTCCACCTCCTGTCAGAGAAAGCAAGCCCATTGGCTGCTATCTCCAATTGGCATGAAGAAAAAAGAATAAAAGGTTGGGAAAAAGAGGAAGTGCCTGAATCATCCTGAAACCATCCCCACCCCCCTGGTCCATGGAAAAATTGTCTTCCACAAAACCGGTCCCTGGTGCCAAAAAGGTTGGGAACCAACTGGGCTAGACCATGGTCACTAAACCCTGAAGCCCAACACTGCCTATCTTGTCTAGTTCAATAAGTTCCATCTTTTTTCCCCCTCTCTCATCCAAACTATCATATTATCAAATGCACTTACCTGAAAATGTTACAGAGAAATAGAGTTGGATATGTTCAGCATAGTGGCATTATCTGGTATCAGATTTCCCTGCCTGAAGCACTCTGTCTGATAACCACAATTAAGAACACAGGGTATGCTTTGTAAAATAGTTACAATGTTTCCTATTGTTTTGGGGCATGTTCTTGAAAGTAAGCAATTTCCAAAATATAATCTAGCAATTTTCCCTACCTTTTATGACTTTGAAAATAGAACTGCAATCTTACAGAAATGAGGAACGTTGCTATGGAAGATTGTATGTGATTAAACCACTTTTAGAAACTTCATTTTACAGTGATTGATCAAAACCAAACTCTGTTCATTTACAAACAAACAAACAAACAAAAAACTAATCCTGAATATATTTTAGTTTTAGCTGTTTCCTCAGGATTCATTTTAAGAATTGTGGGCATTGTAGGGAAAAATGGCACTCTATCTTCCTTCTATATTTCTGGTATTTGATTTTGAAAGATAATCACTTTGAGGCTTTAAACCCTAGATATGCTGTCCTCTTAAAAGATAAAGTACAACTTCATTTTTTAGAATGCAAATTATAAATTCTTATTTGGAGGAAAAATATTCATTGGAAGTTCATTGACAATAGTACCAGCCTAGAATCTTCCTTTTGGCATTTCCTGATAAAAGTCAGATATCCATGGAATACTATTTTCTATTCAAGTTTCTTATTGGGCCGTATTAAGTATACACATATATTTTATACACCCTGTTGCTTTTGGACAGTAATCCTGCCATGACATGAGGTGTTGCCAGGTCTTCTATGGGGCAAAGTTCAACATTTGTGGATATTATCCTCTGAGACTGAGACTAAATATAGCATAGCTAGAAGTTAGTGCTTAGTGGCCAACTTTACAGCACAGTCTTAGCATGGCCCTAGTCTGTTGCCACACATTTTATGACTATTGTAGTCTAACAACTAATACTTTCTTTTTTTATTTACATTCAATTTCATATACTTTATATGTTCTTTAAATGACTTTTTATGAAATTCTCATCCATTTATGTTCCCATATGCCTTTTTATACCTCTTATGCTCCTGCGCTGCCTTTAAAATCTCTTACTGGCTGCATTCCTTTCTGGTGTTGGTCTATAAGTGCAATAAAGATTTATTCATATTTTACATTATCCAAGGTTTCATATAGAGCTACAGGTTTGTCCCTGCTGGACGTCCAGTGGAGGTGTGGCAAGCTAAACATGTCTCCATGAAGAGCGGAGACAATAACCGCAGCAAATTTGGGCAGTGACAAATTTGATAGAGAGAGAGAGGGAGAGAGACACTAAAGAACTTGTGCATAGACCAGTTCTTTGGAACCTCTCTGGACAAGGAGAGGATGGGAGATCACCCATATATGTTCTGGATGGCTGCTCCTTGTGACTGCAGGATAGTGGTCTTCCATGGGTTTGAGTGCCAGAAGATGAAGGGATCAATAATCAAGCTTACAACTGCAGCAGAGCTTTCAAAGGACACTGAGGTCGCTAACCTCTTTTTCTAATCATTTTCAGAAACTGCTTATCTAAACATATTAAAGCTATTAGAGATCTTTGGAATGACAAGTTTGAAAACCCACCTGGTGAGTCTATCTTCACTCCAGAACAAAAGAAAAAAATTAACTATAAGTTTAAGAACTTAAAGAATTTGAAATAAATGGTAAAAAACAAAATAAGATTTTGAACCAAGAACTAAGGGTCCAGACAAATTTGGAATATTGAAACTTTTACTTTAAGATTTTGGAACTAACTATATAAAATAAACAGCTTTTCATGGGAACTAAAGTATTTTGTCTATTGTAGATCATAATAGAAATTAGACACTTTATGATTTAAATTGGCACCAGAGGGGACTAAAGATTCCAGGCAAAAAGAAAAAAAAACTGTCTTTGATTTTGATTAGGAGTGGGATTTACAAAATGACACAAAACATTATAATATTTTACATATTAAAGCAGATCTTCGAAGAATGGGGCCAGAAATTAGTACCCACAATATCAACAATATCAGTAATGATGTCTGCTTCTATGGATAGACTGTATCTAAAGGATGTTAATGAAGGAGTGACAGATATGAAACAAATCTTGCTTGATGCAGAAATAGAATCAGAAATATTGGAGAAAAAAAGTGTGGATTACCAGACAGAGAAGGCATTTAACTTAGAAATACAAGTGACAGGACAAGAGAATTACCCAGATAAGGACTTTTACTGGATATACAAAAGAAGCTGGCCGAAGTTTTGAAAACTAAGGCATGTTTTTATGAAATTCTGGCAACCCTTTACAGACTTTTTGCTGATAACAAGATTGAAAAATTAATGTCTTATGGATTTGCTTATAGATAATGGATGGGTTATGGAAGAAGAGATATCTATTTGTAACCTTATGGGGGGTGATGAGCTACCAGATGTGTTTATAATTGTGATGAAAATTGGAAATCACTTTATATATTTTCTTTTTCTTTATTTCATTTTTTCCTTTTCCTTTTGTTTCTTTCCTTTTTTGCTTTTCTTTCTTTGCACTTTTTACTCTCTCTTTTTACTTTCTCTTTCTGAGTTTAGTTTGTATTAGTTTTTATTACTGTAATTAAAAGCAGATAGATAGATAGATAGATAGATAGATAGATAGATAGACAGACAGACAGACAGACAGACAGACAGACAGACAGACAGACAGATAGATATGGGTTTGTCCCTACCATGTGATGTCAGAACCCTGCTACCAGTTCTCTCTCTACCTCTCTGTCTATCTTTGTATGCTGCCTAATCTCACAATGCTACAATTCTTTCAATAAACAAAATAAAACACATAAAATAGCAACAAAACTAAACCATTAAAAGAGATGTTATTCTGTGAAACTAGTCAATGCCAATTAGCATGCAGACACTGCATTCTGTACTAGCTGCAGCTTCTGACTAGGTTTCAAGTACACTTTTAATTGTAAGCTGCCCAGAGTCATTGGGAGTCAGCAGCCTCTAAATTGTATAAATAATAAATAAATAAAGGACAGCCCCATGCAAGGTGAATTACAGTAATCTACTCAAGAGATGACCAGAACATACCTTCTGCCAGGTTGCTCCATCATGATTATGAGCCAACAACCGTTTCTGGAATGAAGAAATGAATGTCCTTGTCCTCTACTTGCCTCCAGCTCAGTTGAATGTGACCTCTGCCTATGTTTTTTCTGTTCTGCATTGAACATAGTGTTTTCTGAACTATGCTGGCTCAAGTATTGCTGTCCAATATGCTTGCTGTGCTTTATTTTCTCTTGGGCAACCACTTGCACACTGACAGGACACTGAGTACAGTGGGAGGAACACCCCTTCATGAAGATCAGTGGTTGCCTTCAGCTCTTCAGTCTACTGTAATTATTGTTGCCAATGTTGTTGCAGTAGGAAAGTAGTTGTAATATTTGCCTGATATGTTCAAAACTGAATACGGCCTTTTTTGTAATTACTTCTTTTTTTTTAATCTGGGCTTTAAGAAAATGACTTAGTCCTCCAGTAGGTTGGAATCCAAAATCAGTATCTATCCAGTAAAATGGGCATCATGCTTTGGTGATGCAGCCAAGCTGTACTTCCTAAACTTTATTATTGTCTTGAGCATTGATCATGTTTTCATTTTAGACAGATAATCAGCATAGCAATATGTGACATTTTGTCTTTTTTTAAAAAAGTAATTGTTCTCTACAAAGAAAGCAAGAAGATTGACAATTTTGTATGCAAAACTGCTTCTTTGCAAAATAAATATCACAAAAGCAGCACCATGTTTTATTGAGATAGAAGTCACTTAATTATGTCAGACATGCAGAACCAGAACCATCCTGCTGTTGAACTGATATGAGCAACAAGGAAGAGGATACAAATGCAGTTTTTAGCTCTAGTGTTTTGCTAATTGAATCAAATATTTCCCATACAGTTTTAACTTCATGAAAGACATCTATCCAATATATGAGAGCTTCAGTTATCTATTTGCTTGCTTATTTGTTCAGGAAGAAATTACAAATTGGACAGAAAATTATTTTGCACAGATGAAAGTGTTAACATGGCGAATAGGAATCGAACTCCAGGCTTGTGAGATAAGAATGCTGGACAGCAAATACCTTTATACAGTGGAAAGAATGAGTGGAAAAAGCAACACTGAAGTTAGGAGTATAACTTTTCCAAAAGGTATTCTTATGGCTGGTTCTAATGTGAAATTAAAAATAAAGATATGCTTAATTTTGGAAATAACATGGTGACAAGAAAGTCTGAATCACTTGAGTCTATCTATAGCTAAGAGCCAGTAGTTTGCTTTCCTCCATTATGGAGAGAAAACCAGGCAGGTAAGTACCTGAACTACACAGTTCAGACTCAGAAGAGAAAAGGAAACTGGACTGAGAGAGGAAGGAAGTGATGAGAGCCCTGACAATATCAATATAACCAATAGGAGGCATGTTACTGTATGTAGAAATATGCAAAGTAAGTTTTAGACAAGGAAAGGAGATGTAACTACAGAGTTCCTCTGCTAACTATATTTTCATTTCTTGCCCCTAGCGGTCAATAAGTGCAGAAAGTTGGTGCATGCAAAATTGAATTCCAACAAAGACAGACTTGGGAATTGCATTTGTAATTTAGTGGGAAAAACATGAGCTATTAGTTATAGAGGAAGAATACAAATATCCGTTTGGAGAAGATGGGCGGTGACAAATTCGATAGACAGATAGATAAATAAATAAATAAAATACCTGCTTACAAGCCTGGCATCTTGAAAGATATGCTTATAGATCTTGAGAGATACACTTACAAATGTGAAATCTTGAAAGAACGATCCTAAATAGTATAGCTTATCTAAAAGGAAATTGATTACGTTGTATAAGGAATTACTGCAAAGACGTGATGCATTGCGGTGGAAGTGATTTGAAATGCACCGTTAGGAAATGGAAGGGATACAGAAGTAGCCATTTTGCTCTTGGTTTCAGAACCTGAGCTGATCTAACTTGGGTTTTTTTATTACTCAACCCACAAGTGTAGGGCTAAACACACTTAGTAGTAGTAGTAGTATAACTTTATTGATTAGTCAATTAACCATATCAAAAGCTAAACACACTTAAACCTACTGATTTTCAGCAACTTAATGGGCATGCTGAGAATTTATTTCCTAGCAGAAGAAAAACTAAATGCAATTGTACCTTGTTAGGACTCATGTTGCAGTCAGATATTATTGCCAGTACTTTCTTTTCCCAACTTTAAGTGGGCTTTTTGGCCCAAGAGAAATGCCACATTTAATATGTGTCTATTTCCAAACATCTATATCACATAAAACTTTCTATTGAAAGGAAATTATTCCATTCTCAAAGCCTAGTAATGCACTTCAGATGTTTTTTCACATTAATAAATACTGTACTATTATTAGCAAAACAATGTGTGATTGTTTCATACATATAATTTTATTGTAAACTGCCCAGAGTCCCTCTTTTGGGGGAGATGGGTGGTAGCAAAATTTGAATAATAATAAATAAATAAATATAATCATATACAAGCCATACATTTAAATAATAATTAGTAAAATATCATATATAAAAAATTGATATACCCATGGATACAATCATATCAGGACAGGAACCAGACAGGGCATCATTCGGTACATCTCCATCAACTGCATTCCAAATAAATGATATAAACATTCTGAAACTTTCAAGAATTTGAGCATAAACTCTGTAATTTTAGATATAAGAAAAAATAAAGAAAAATGAATTATCCATTGAATCCATTATAAAATGAGCTGCTAATGCAGGCATGAAAATAGAGACAATGAATGATGATAGCCTTAGAAGCAGCTCATTCTTTATTATTATTATTATTATTATTGCTGCATTATTGTTAATTATGCTATGCATCATACAGACTTATTTGATTTAAATATATTTTTAGGTCTGTGCTGAGATATATAACAGCTAAATATTAGATTATTGGAAAACTGTTTACAATCTGCCTTAAACTTAGACAGCCTCTATTGTAAGAATCTGACACTTTGGATCCCAATAATAGTCTGACTCATGCACAAGTGAAATATGCAGAATTCAGATTTATTGAGAATGTGTACAGATCAAGGAAAAAAGCTGTGATTGAAGATTCCCGCCTAAACTACCTGATTAAAAGCAAGCTATTACCCCTCTCCCCCCCTTTCTACTATTCCCACCTAATTCCAACGGCCATGTAACCTTGACTTTCCCAATTAGCCCAAACAGCATACTTTCACATTCCTTGATGTTTCCCCCTCCCCACTGGTTCTTGACATGTGTTGACTCATCATGGCAGATGAACATGGTCAAAAGATTCATCAATCATTTGATCGTGGATTCTGACATCTATAGTGTTTCTGTCTCCGCCTGTGTGATGGTATGAATTTGTGTGTGTGTGTTTGTGTGTGTGTATTGTTTTCCCTGCCCTATCCTGTGAATGATTTTCTTGTGGTATGCCAAACCAAAAGTTTGTTGAAAATTTCCAGTGTGGCACCAGATACATTAATTATTTCAAGGAACAAGCTGTTTGTTTGTTTTTATTATTTTAATGGTTTTTTAATGATTTTTGTTGTTATATTTTTGGTTATTTTGTTGTACTGTTTTGTGTTTTTTAACTCTGTATGCTGCTCAGAGTCACATATGTGAGACGGGCAGCTATATACATTTACCAAATAAATAAATACATTTTCAGTTACAAGACTATGCTCCAGTGAAGATAGCAATGCAGCAAATCTGGACTGAAAAGCCTTGAGACGATACAGTAATGGCATTATGATACCATTGGTGTATCTAAACATATCTGAAAGGCTGTGACCCATGGCTGTACGTATGTTACTAAATCAATAAGGGAAAGGAGTGAAGGAGAATTATGTCTCAACCATTAAAACATATATCTAACTGAGCGCAGGAGCCAAGCCAAGAACCAAGGGCTTGTTAAGAATTTTATCCAATGGAAAATGGGATACCTCCATTTTCAGCAGAAGCAAATCCATTCAGAAAGATGCTGAAATGTAAAGAAAACCACATATTTGGATTGTTTTAAATTATGAGACAGAAAAGTAAATTGTTGTATAAATGGCATAGGGATCACATTGTCAGAAGAACTAGTAGGTGCTGGTGAATTAATAACACCTATGTGCAAAGCCTCACACAGCTGTATCCATGAAAATGGAAGTTTTGTAAGACATGAATTTCATGCATAGTGGCTATGTTGATTTAAAAAAAGGATGATGGCTGTGTATCTTTATTTCAACTTTCTCTAAGGGCCCCCTGTCAGCTTTTCTTCCCATTTTCTTTATGGGATCACAACATAATCTTTGGCTGTAGGCACAGCATATTCTGGTAAAAGTCACTTTTGTAAGGTGAGAAATCCATGAATTTGAAATCTATTAAATGTACAGTATGTCAGAATATTTTATGGAGCAAGAGGAAGGAGCTAAAAGAGAGAGAACAGACTCACTGGAATGCTGCATAACTTCAATTAGCTCTAAATTGCTAATTACATAATTTTATTTATGCCTACTTCACCACATTTGATACATTTCCTTCAGAAAAGTAATTTACATCAGCATATTTTTCATCGATCACTTATCTTTAACAACAAAGGTCACAAAGTAGTGTACCATTTCCAGAACTCTTATCTCCATAACAGCTTCAGATCTGAAACATGGAAAGAACTATTTTTCATTAACAAATATACCTTTGTTCTCACTTTATCTGAAATTAAAATGGGCTTCAGGAGTCACTTAAGTCTATAAAATGGAATCTATCTAGAAAACCATCTGTTTAGCATTTAGTATCTCACATTGCTATGCATCATCATCAGTTCATATCCAACAGTTCCAATTCCCAATACAAATATTACTACATTTTTTAAAAATATAAATAACATCTGGACAAAATAAATCTAAAACAACACACTGATTCTTTTATTTTTACAACTGTTTGACCAGAATATTTACAATCTAACTGCATTTGCAATCACATGGTAAACCTGTCTAATCTGTTTGACATTAAATAACCCCGACAAAGTTATTTATTGCATTCATTTGTGCAGGAGTGGTGCATAATAATATATGCTGAAAATTAAATGTCATCCCAAGTTGAGTATTTATTGATGAGATTGATCAAGAATACTAAATGCCAACTTCACTCTCAGGAGTCATTATTGCTCCTGTCTTTTGATTATTTTCCAGAACAGCATCTTTTCCTAAAGACTGGATTTGCATGCTTAAATTGGGACAGTAGCCAAACTTAGCATCGCTGTAGAATTTGCTTGCTTGCCTGATGATTGCAATAAAGTCTTACTTTATTTATTTATTAGACAAATTTGTATAGCCACCTATCTACCAAAAGGAATTTCATTTTCTTACATAGAAACATGCAATAGTTTGGTATTTCTGAGAGGGGAGGAAGTATGGTCTTTGTTTTGGAAACAAAGTATATAACAGGCAGGTTGTGCTCTACCTTTCTACCAAGAAGATAAGGAGGCCAATAGCTAAGACTTGAATCAAAGAATAGACATTTTTATTACAAAATATGTAAAATTACCAAATACATGATTTCGTAGTAGAATGGAGAAGTTAACCAGATTAACTTCTCTATTCTAAACATATATCTGGATGGACATTATTCTGGCCCAGAATTTATTTGGGTATTTATTTATTTATTTAATTTAATTTATCAAATTTGTCACCGCCCATCTCCTCCAACCAGAGGGACTCTGGGTGGTTTACAATATAAAACAACAAATATATAATAAAATTCCAATAAAATCCCTCTAAAACAATTTCTCGACTAAAATTCAGATGGCTGTGATCTCCTATTAGGCCCTGTGTGCTACCCCCAGATGGAGTTAACAGTACCTGGTGTACCTAGCGAGGCTATAACATTTACTAAAATACTACAGTGAACATGAAACACTTGGGACACCTGAAATGTGCTCAGTAATTGGTCGGTATAAACTCTGAAGAGCATTTTGCTTCAATGGTGCCTTGAATGAAGGACCCCTGCAAAGCTGCTTCATGTTTCCTCTGCCCCTATAGTCTTGTCTGGCACGTTGAGCTGCCAAGTGGCTTTAACACACGGGCTATGCAGCGCATTCACCAAAATCTTTCTGTTACTAGACAAGCTAGAGGAGACTAGAAGTTTTACAAACCACATTGACAAAGTGAATTGATGAGGGAAATAGCATTGCCTCCATGGTTCATTGAGGCAAATTGAAGCACTCTTATACAGGCCTATTTTATAAATGAGAAGTGCCTTATTATATATGCAGGATGCCTGCAGGGATTTTTCAGAATTAGGGGAAAGTTGCAACGTAGGAGATGAGTAGCAGGCCTTATTGCAAAATTTCTATCCATTTTTCTTATGCGTACTTTGTTGCTTAGTGTCATATGCCACACAGAGTACCAACATAGCAGCAATATATTTTGGGGAAACATTTGTCTTTTTCACAAAATTGACAGCTTTCCACAATTTTTCAGGAAAGGGGGGCATGTTCTAGAACAGGAAAACATGGTAAACTATAGCAAGGGCATTACCAGTTACGGCTTCAAATCGATCAGGAGGAGAATGAAACACTGCCAATCAGTCAGTGTTGATGCTTTCCATCATGACGGATTCCTCCTGCCTTCATGCAAACTTGCCTAACTAGCTTGGTATTTTCCATCCTGAGGGGGAACAACTCTTCCACGTTCAAGCTGGAGTATTTTCCAGCTTTATCTAGATTGGCCAAGAATTAAAACTTTTGCAGAAGCAAAGAAGAAGAGGAATTAAGGAAAGAAAAGCACTGAAACACTGAAAAGCTTTTCTTTACAAAGTGGACTGAATTACATCTGTAGTCTCATATCATGGGTTGCGGAAGGACTAATTACATATAAAAAAATGAAAGCTAGAGATGTGGCCCTTCAGGGGAGGGGCTTTGATCATGCAGTCATGGCTTCCACACTGACTTTTTTTAACCTCCTCTGCTGTTGGGCAGTTCTTTGCTCTGCGGTCTGTCTCTCTGTGTGTATTTTTTTCTCTATCTTGGAATCTGAGTAATAGATTTCCCACTTAGAAGAAGGAGTAAGTCTCTAAGCCATGGAATTCCTGGATATCTGTGTTTCTTTTATATGTCCTAGTGCATGAAAGATAAAAGAAAAATTCTAAGAAATGTCATGTCAGTAAACAGGCTTTCTGTAAAGTGCTGTTCCTTAGACAAGACTAAGTCATTCATTTCTCACACAGACCTTAAGGATGCTCTCTAGTCATCCAACCATTGTTATGCCAAAATTACAACAATGAGGACAGGCTTTGTATCATCCCAGTGGTGACTGTGTGATGCGACATAGACTTCAGAAATCACTAGTGTAGTGGAGAAGTGACCTTTCTTGCTGTCAGAATTACATTTTTTAACAAAATTAACAGATTCTGCAGAGGATAGCTCTACAGAGAATTTTCTCAATTACTTTGTGGTATGTTTGTTCTCTGTGAAATCTTACTGAAACAAAACAGACTTCCCAAGTTACAGATGGGCATACATTCTTTTCTTGGCTTCATAGAGTAACAGTGTTCTTGAAATTACAATTTTGAAGTGTGGCAATGATTTCCTTGTCCTCTTGATATTTCTTTAAACCAAGACATATGAATTGTAAAGGCAATTATAATTTCTTAGTCTGATCTGAAGTGCAAATTGGCTTTCTAGAATTGCTGGCTTTAGATGTTGCATTTATAATTTAATGTGAGAGTTCAGTGTAGCCATTTTCCTTGCAAAAATCACAGGGAAGATGAAGTTATTTAATTTCTTCCCTGAAGTAAGCCCTTTTTAAAAGTTGTTCTTAAATATTTGCAAACATTCCATCTTCATGGTTGGGAATTGAAATTATTTCTTTGAGTAGTATCTTTTATTGACAACAAGAATGGATGTCAATTTATGAAAAGGATCATCCAAAACTAAACAAAAAACTGAGATAATAACAGATTTGTGGCTGTTTTCATATGGTACATTATTCATAGTTTGCTTAATCATGCTTAATTGAACAAACAACATTCATTACGATTCACACAACACATCAAGCCACATATAAGTAGACCACATGTTTTAAGAACTCTTTTTGTTTCTAAGCATGATTAAAAGTAGGGCTTCTGCCATCTTGGGTTAGAAAGCCACCATAAAATTAAATCTTGCTGTCTATCAGCTCTTTTCTCTACTCTTGTATCTTTTTTTCATCAAAATCTATTGTACATTGTTAGAGCTTCTGTCTAGGTGGTCCACTTGATAGAAGAGTGACTCTCCAAGGTTTCAAGTAATTCCCAAGCCTGCTACATAGAATTCTTTCAATGGAGATGTCAAGACTAAACTTAGGGACATAAGTAAAAGCTCTGCAGGGCCAGACCTATCTAGGCCAGGGTTCTGTTTCATACTGGCCAACCAAATGCCTCTGGAAAGCACAAAAACAACACATGAATGCAATAGCAATAAGTATTTCCTTTATTCCATCCTGAATCTCCCACCATTCAACTTTGTCTGATCTGCAGTTTTGAGGGAAGGAGAAAACAGCAAGTCCTATAAAGCTTCTATATATTAAAGATCAGCAACCCATGACCTGTTACCTTTTGAACAATGCTGCATATGTACATATTCCTCTTTCCCTCTGCATTCCTTCTCCTTGAGTGTTAGGTCCTTTAGATTCTAAGTCTGACAGCAGAATCTATCTCATATTTGCAAACCACCTGGGAACTCTTTTAATATCTATCCCTATCAAATTGGTATTGCTTTTGCTGACTTTGTTTTCTGATATTGTACAAAACAGCCAAATCTCACAGGGGTGAGATTTATCCTCTCCATTAGACAAATAAAAGAAAGCAATTATTTCTTTTACATCCTGAGTTCCTCCAGGAGCTCAAGGAGGCATACACAGCTCCTTCCTCCAATTTTTCTCACAATAGTAACTTTGTAAGATAGGTTGGGCTGAGAAATTGGATTGTTTTAGTCCTAGTGCAATACCTTAACTATTATTTGGTGGAAGGCCTGATAGCTGTCTCTTTCAATATCCAACTTTAAAAAAAATTCTAGTGGAAAGAATTGGCAAGGGATATCTTGCTTTCTTTTCTATTTTCTTTGGTTTTTCCATCTTTTAAAGAAATAATCAGGGTAGCTTGTTATATTGGTCTTCAGCGTCATGCAATCATTTTGTTCTCACAAAAGGGAACATGTCTTTCCTAAAGCTGCTAAGAAGGGAGCAAATGGGACTGTTGGGAGGGCCCATTCCGCTGAACCTGCTGTTTGAAGCATCAAAATGTTACACTCTCTTAAAGAATCAACGCAGCCACTTCAAGCCCTTCTCTGTGTTGCCTGAGATACAGCTGGATTTCATCCAGAGGATCCTAATTTAGTTCTAAATTCTTTGTAGAGTCAAGTTTAACTAGGCCTCAGAGTGAAGCAAGGTACATGTATTATTCCAGCAACTTTTAAAAGTTGATCCAAATGATCAACTAAGTGATGCTGGGGCCTAATAATTCTGTATTAAATTAGGAATACATTTTTTTTTGGTGTGTGTGTATGCCTTCAAGTCATTCTTCATTCCCACTGCCTGTGCCAGTCCCTGCAGTTTTCTTAGCAAGATTTCTGGAAGTACTATAGATTGCCACTGCCATCTTCCTAGGGCTGAGAATGACTGGCCAAAGTCACCCAGCTGGCTTTGTGCCTAAGGCAGGGCTAGAACTCACAGTTTCTAGTCTCGTGCCTTAACCACTGTACTAGACTGTCTGTTGAAGAATACAACACTAAATTAAAATCTGGAGTTTCTACAAATTCTCTATCAAAGCTATCCAGGTATTCCAATAAAAATGGCAATGAACAACTCCAAAAATATTATTTTCGCTTTGATACGAATATCAAACAAATATACATTTCAAATAGCTGGCCAAAGGACTGAAACAGAATTTCACTCTAAATCTGGAAGCATTTCCAGATGCTAAAAAGAAATGTAAACTATTAATAGAGAGAAAGAAAATCAGGCTTGGAGAAACCCAATCTTTGCAACAGAATCAAATGACTAGGTAAAGATCAGGAATTTTATTTCAGTTTATGGAAACACCTATCTAATGTGGCCTTAGCAGCAGCAGAATTCAGGTATTCTTGTGGAATGTTACTATCTTATTCTTATATCAGATATTCTCAAAGGGATGAGATTGAAAGCTACTTGTGTAAAGTGGTTCCTCATAGTTCCTTATCACAAGAGCAAATTGGGTCAAAAAAAGAGAATATATTTTAATAAGTTGCATTGTATAAAAGTATGTGTTTAAAAATCATATTTTAAATAATAATAAATATACATTTTCAGGTGGCTATTTTAAAACAATTCATTTCTTTATGAACTAGAATACACAAAATCCTGCAACTCTGTCAGCAAAGGGGTTTAGAGTGATCTGCTCGTACATTGCCTTTTGAAAATGCACCTGGAGTAGATTAGTTAATCTGTTATTTATCTGTTAAAAAAGAGTGCTGTCAGAATCATATTACGGTTTTCTTGAATATAATATGACAGGTATTTTTATCTCATGTACAAATGTGTATTTCAAAACCTCAAACTACTTTCCTCAGAATGTAATCAATGCCTATGTTTTTATTGTTTTTTCTGTTCTCTGTTGACACCTTAGTCTTTATTTATTTATACTTCTGATAGCTTATCTCAATTATAGTTTACCGTGAGGCATTCAGTCACAAGGAATTGTTATCTCATATTGCACAGGGAGTTTTTCTGCGAAACTTCCAAAGAGATGTATTGTTCTGAATAAATTTCATGTAACATTAAGGTCAATATTTCAAAAAGATGACATATAAATGCGACTTTAGAATTCTCCACAGTGGCCAGTTTAAAAGCTGCAACGTATTTTTAGAATATAAAAATCCATGTGTATCTCCTAGTATAATAAGAGTCCTTTTCTGGGTTATAGCAAGAGAATATCATGAAATCTTCTAGAGCTCATGTTGTAGGGCTGGGGAAGCTGTCTCCTCTTTTTAGAATTTGGGAAATGATGAAGAATGCTGGGATTCAGCAATGGCTAAGGCTATAGATTCATTCCTACCATAGAGATCTAAAACTTTCAGTCACTGAATCCAGCAAGGTCACTGCTTCACCTTCCTTGATGTTTCCTCACTTCTTCTGAGTACCTGGCCCTCCCAACTGCATGACACCAGCTGAAAATCAGTGGTGATACACTGCAATCTTCTAAAAGCACCCAGCCAAGACCACCCTGAGAAAAGGCTCTTTTTTTCCTTTGCTCCAGCAACAGACTGTGCTCACAGTCCAGCAAATACACCCTGTGTTTCTGGTCTTTGTTTTCTTGTTGGATAGACTGCTTGCCTTGTCTGCTGCCTCCTCCTGTTGTTGTTTATTCGTTTAGTCGCTTCCGACTCTTCGTGACTTCATGGACCAGCCCACACCAGAGCTTCCTGTCGGTCATCAACACCCCCAGCTCCCCCAGGGACGAGTCCGTCACCTCTAGAATATCATCCATCCACCTTGCCCTTGGTCGGCCCCTCTTCCTTTTGCCCTCCACTCTCCCTAGCATCAGCATCTTCTCCAGGGTGTCCTGTTTTCTCATTATGTGGCCAAAGTATTTCAGTTTTGCCTCCTCCTACCTTTCATTAATTGGCTGGCATTCCAGCACTTAGCTCTTGACTACTAGCTTGGGCTAAACAATGATTGGCTGAACTTACTCCTTGCAAGTTGCATGCTTACAAGCATATAGACATATAATGAGCACGTATCCGATTTGCATGGTGATGGGGATAACTGTGAGGAGCATACAGGCTGATTTTAAAATGCATTGGGAGTGATTAGCAAGTGGAACAACTGGTGGTGTGGCAGATCTCTGGGTGCTTCCAGATGGATAGTTCTTAATACTGCCAATCAATAGACACTGCTCCTATTGCATCTTGACTTCCATAACTGTTTTATTTTTGGAGAAAAAAGGGAGAAAAAGTAGGAGAAAAACAAGGGAGATCTACAACTTGTAAGCAATCCTCATCTGCCTCTTTTTTTTTCAAAGTCTATGCATGAAACTGGATTTCTGTGATAAAAGCCTAATTTAAAAACAAGACAAGCCCTGAATTCTCCATGCAGCCATTCTCCTGTTTTGGAGTCATGGAACAGAATGCTGCTTAATCTATTCTATAACTGCTTTTGCTTAACTTATGTAAATATCAGAATAACTGGACATCATCTAAAAAGTGCTTCTGAATTCTTGTCCAGATTTTTTTCTCTTAAATTATACAGAAGGAAGGTTACATTTACTTTTTAATTACCTAAGGTGGTTTCTTCAACCTTATTTTTTAATCTTTAAAATGCTTTGTACTGGACAACAGCATGGGGATTTTTGCAAAAAAGATTCTTCTCTAGACTTCCTGGAAGACAACTCAGGAACACTTTCAGCCATTTATATTGGAATAATCCAGTCTCAGTCTCCTCAGATTTTTAAAATGAGCCATGATCCAGGCTTTTCACAGGAGGCTACATTGCACTGTTTATGTACTGTAAGTAATAAAGGAATTCTTGTCCGTTTCAGTAGGAGAATTCAACACCCTTGACTTGGTTCTGGCAAAATGCCTGCACTTTTTACTATAAACAAAAGAGTGTTATCAGTATCCCAAAGTAAATATTTAGGAGGTATGTGAAACAAAGCCCAACATTTCAAACTTCTATAAATATTTCTTTTCACAATGACATAAACCGTCCTAAGTTGGCATACTCATACACAAACCTAGTAAATCACAGGGGTAAAGTGAAGTTTATCTTGTATCCTGTCTACTTCCCTCTGTGCAAATCTCTGCAAGTAATTTATAGTCAATTTTACTTGGATTATTCTGAAACAAACATGAGTAGCCCAAAATAGTTAAATCATCCCTTGTTCCTATTAGCTTTCCCAACTAATATTACAAATCCATCAATGCCATAAATTTAGGCCCACCATGCGGTTATAGCTACAACAAATTTTTTTACAAATTTCACTGATGCCACAAGCTGTAGACTAAGGTACATCCAGTTTTGAATAAAATCTTTACCTTCTTACCCACTTGATGAATCTCCCACACTGAGTGCAGGTTTCCTACCTGCTTTTATCCAGAAATCAGAATTTCCAATATTTTCTTGTATTTCTATGCCCTTTCCCATCAATTTTCACACTGCAAAAAGATTGAAATAGCAGCACCATTTCTCTTTTTTATGAGGCAAGGCAAGGAAAATGTAAACGTCTTCCACCAAGACACAGTAGGATTTGTCCTTGGAGAAAGGTTTTCTCCCCCTGATAACATAAAAACAAACAAACAAATGAAGTTTAACTTTATATATAAATAATACATAAACAAATACAATTTTAAAATGTCCCCCCTCCAAAAAAAAAAAAAGACCAAATTTTTCAGCTTTATCCTCTCTGCAGGGCTCTGCATGCTGTAAATGAGGTGCAAGTCTTATAGGACAGGCTAATGGCCAGGCAATAAAAATGTGAAAAGTTAAGCTGGAGAAGAAACCTGAAACCTATGCATGTGCAAGACTATATCAAAGTATGAGATTCTCCAAGCCAAGATTTGAAGGGCTAGAGAATTCATAAAAACATCTTTCTGATATCATACTTGTACTTCTGATGGATGTGAAACAGTTATGGAAAAGAACAATTTGAAGAGATGGACAACTACAGGCTTTGATGCAGGATCATGACAAGAGCTGTGATGCTGAGGTGACCTAGTAAGCCCCCTGAGATAATCCAGAGAGCTGGAGAAAAGTCCAAACTCAAATCTTGTATACCACGGTTCATCTCAAAGAGTACTCTAAGGAGACTTCCCATGCCCTTATGTCTCCTGGCCAGTATAAGAAGAGTTCTAGGCATGTAAGATCAGAATGATAGACAGAATGAAAGTGTCAAAATAAAACTTTTGAAATTTAACAGTAACTCCTGTATTGTTGGGTGGTGTTTACTGAATTAGCTCTGGTGCTATGTAAAAGACTGTACTATAGAAGATGACAAACCTCTTTTGTAACACAGGGAGCATTGTATGCAGGTTACCCAGTACTGTGGATATTGTGTTGTTGAATCTGGTGGTGAATTTTGATGGATTGTGTCTTTTGTTTCTAATATTAAAGCAAACCACACTGTATTTTTAAGTAACCTTCTTATTTGAAAACTTAGGAATCCCTTTCAAGTTAACTGGACAAATACTTCCACTCTTTCTGTCTTCACAGATTCAGGAGAAATGTGGGAATAAGGAGAAATGGTAAGAAACAATGGCTACATGTCTTCATTTTTTGTGGAATACTTCAGGTCAGATTTCTTATCAACCAGCACTGTAGTACTTTAAGAGAGTCCATTTCTTCCTTCATCTCCTTCTCTAACAGCTGTTGTATTAATTCCCTTTCCTACTAAAACCTAATATTTCCTGTCATACAGCTACTGAGCATTTCAGTCCTCATGGTTTTTTTTTTAATTTCAGCAAGTCTCAAGGTTTTCCTGAGCATCCTCAATGGTCCTATTTTGACTACAAACCTATCAGCACTTATCACCTGTTATTAAATGAAATGAGAAACCTTTGGAATAATAAGCCTCAATTATATTTTGTACCTCCTCAGTTAGATAGTGTATTTAAAGAATGAAATTTATGCTTTGAGCTATATGCTCAATGAATTTCCCAACTGTTTGCTGAAATACGACCTTTTCTTTCTGTTTTCCTTGAGAGCCTCACTGATTACTTTCTATGCAATTTTATCCAACAACTTAGGTAAATTGTTTCATTCTAATGGGCAGATAATTATTTTTTATTGCATGGTGATCACCATCAACATCAAAACATAGACACTGATTTTTAAGTGCTGTTGATATGCACATTGGAGTATAAGGAAAATACAGCTCACACACAGAAACATTTGTCAACCCAGAAAATGTTTCCCATTATGCAAATATAAAGAATATTTAGCAATTTCCAACCTTTTCCTTTGAATAAATCTCTTCTTTTGTGACATTTCCTGCATTTGTGCCTTCAAGTGCTAGACAAAATTAAATCCCATTTATTTCAATATTATATGGGTATATTACATGAGTGCTAGTTAATGCTTTTAGTTGCCACAACATTAAAATTATTGAGAGTAGTTCCCTGACATTCTTAGGGCTTATCTAAATATTAGAAACATGTTGTTTTAAATGCAATAATTGTTTTTATTAAGAAAAAAAGCCAGTAATTTTGTAATGGGCTCACATTGTGGAAGAAACTACCATTTGGGTTGAAGCAAGTCATTGAGACCTTATTAGTAAGGGTCTCAAACTATATTTACTAGGCCCTTTAACTGTTTAAATTATTTAAGCTATTTTAACATTTTAAAACAATTAACATGTTATTTTAATAATGATTTAAGATGGTTTTAATGGCATTTCTGCTGTTTAATTTTTAATTTTGTAACTGCTTTGAGCAGTTAAAGGAATGGACCGCATATAACTTCTCTAAATAATAAATAAACTTTAAGAGATTCTGCTTTTGAGCACAGAAATGGAAGTGGAAAGAAATTCCTAAGCTTTTCTAAACTATGTTTCTTAGCTGAGTGTGTCTACTTTCTGCTTATTTAATTAATGACAGTTGACATGGAAGATCCAGTAGTGGTTATTATTTTCATTGAGCTCATCCATACCTAGGTTATAAATGGGGTGCTGTGGTCAGGGAGTGATCAACATGAAAGCTGAGTATGTCACCAATATTCATAGAATCAATAAAAGGAGATAAACTGAGGGGGCTGCTGTTTTTCAGACCCAGGTAACCTCTAGCTGTTTCCTTGCTCAATAATCATTGACATGTTTCTACCTGAAATATATCTGTACCCAACATCAGGGTGGAAAGCTGGGGCAATGAGTATGTATAGAATGAAGGTTCAACCTGGAGAATTGAGCAAGGAGACTTTGTATGTGCATAGCTGCCTGCTTCTAGAAAAGATATAAAAGTTACCCATTTCCCCACTCCTGAACTTGTAGCCCTTCTGTTTTCTGTAGACACACCATAAACCTTTTGCAATCAGAGTAGGCTGCTGATGGGAAAGAGAACACATATTCTTGGATGTGACTTGGGAGCTGCGTCATAGGGTTTCATAGGGTATGAAAATAAATGAAGTACTACTCTTTCATTTTTTCTGGATAATGTACATGTATATTCAAATCTGTATGAAAATAAATGCTTTTAGCAATATCCAAATATGTATGGAAATAACTGCAAATTGGTATAACACAAAACATACCATTAAGAAACATGCTCTTGAAACATCTCATATTCTTTTCTCTAACAATGTTTAATTTCAGTTAATGTATGAAATATACAGTTCCAGAGGTAGTTTTGCCCAACAATTCTAGGTTCAAGGTGCTGATAATGACCTATAAAGCCCTACATGGCATGGGGCCAGGTAACTCGAGGGACTGCCTCTCCCCAGTTACATCTACCCATCCCATCAGTTCTGACAGAATGGGCATGTTGCAGGTCTCATCAGCCAGTCAGTGTCATCTGGTGGGACCCAGGAAGAAGGTCTTTTCAGCTATGGTACCCACCCTGGGGAACATCATCCCAGAAGTAAAAAGGGTATGGCCAGATCATTATCAAAACTCTGTTCAGGTACCCATAACATCCAAAGCTGAGACCCAGATAGCAAAAAAATATATATATATTTCCATGTAAAATGGGAGAAAGAGAAACAAGATTTAAAGTTGCAGTTGTCATGCAAATATGGCAAGAGTTCTAGATTTTGCAGTAGCTGAACATTGTCATTATATTTCACATCCACAGTAAAAGCAATTTGTTTAAGACTTCTCTCTGAATCTTCTGCAGGTGAACTCATGAGTATGTGTTTGCATTCCTAGAGAGAGATTATACTGTATATAGCTGGTGAAATGCTAAAATATGAATATGACTAGCTTATTTATTTATTTATTTTTACTATTAATCTGATTTATATGACCAACAAACTCACAATCTGGGCGCCTAGCATAGAATCAAAATGCAAAATAAGCAACACTATAATAAAATAATAGAAACATATAATGGCAACTGGGGACAACTTCAATCAACAATAAATTTTCAAGATTCTTTGTAACTCTAATATGTATGTGAAGACTGAAATAATGCCCTTATTGTTCTCTTATAAAAAGGAGAAGTAACAAGAGTGAATACAAAAAATTATAGAACTAGTTAAGTATGCCTAAAGAGGTGTTTACAATAATATTTATTGGGTCAATACATTTGTTACTTAGGTGGTGTGAGCCTAAAACATTAATAAGTATAAAATAAAAAATAAAAATATATATCCCCTAACAATTTATTCTTCAGCAAAGGATCGTTACCTTGTCGTGGTGCTGGAGCTTGAGCACCTCAATGATGCCATGAGCTAAACCGTGAAGGGCCACCCAAGACGGGAAGGTCATGACAGAGAGGTCAGACTAAATGCGATCCCTGGGGAAGGTAATGGCAACCCACCCCAGTATTCTTGCTGTGAAAACTCAATGGATCAGTACAACCAGAGATATGTCAGTATACCATCGGAAGATGAGACCCCCAGGTCGGAAGATGGTCAAAATGCTACTGGGGAGGAACAGAGGATGAGCTCAACTAGCCCCAGACGTGATGACGCAGCTAGCTCAAAGCCGAAAGGACGGCTAGCGGCCGACGGTGCTGGTGGTGAACGGCGAATCCGATGTTCTAAGGATCAATGCACCATTGGAACCTGGAATGTAAGATCTATGAGCCAGGGCAAATTGGATGTGGTTATTGGTGAGATGTCAAGATTAAAGATAGACATTTTGGGCGTCAGTGAACTGAAATGGACTGGAATGGGCCACTTCACATCAAATGACCACCAGATCTACTACTGTGGACAAGAGGACCACAGAAGAAATGGAGTAGCCTTCATAATTAATAGTAAAGTGGCTAAAGCAGTGCTTGGATACAACCCAAAAAATGACAGAATGATCTCAATTCGAATTCAGGGCAAGCCATCTAACATCACAGTGATCCAAATATACGCCCCAACCACAGATGCTGAAGAAGCTGAAGTAGAGCAGTTCTATGAGGATCTGCAGCACCTACTGGACAACACGCCTAAAAGAGATGTTATTTTCATCACAGGAGACTGGAATGCTAAGGTGGGCAGTCAAATGACACCTCGAATTACAGGTAAGTATGGCCTGGGAGAACAAAATGAAGCAGGACATAGGCTGATAGAATTTTGCCAAGACAATTCACTCTGCATAACAAACACTCTCTTCCAACAACCTAAGAGACGGCTTTATACATGGACTTCACCAGATGGACAACACCGAAATCAGATTGACTACATCCTTTGCAGCCAAAGGTGGCGGACATCTGTACAGTCGGTAAAAACAAGGCCTGGAGCTGACTGTAGTTCAGATCACGAACTTCTTCTTGCACAATTTAGGATCAGACTAAAGAGATTAGGGAAGACCCACAGATCAGCTAGATATGAGCTCACTAATATTCCTAAGGAATATGCAGTGGAGGTGAAGAATAGATTTAAGGGACTGGACTTAGTAGATAGGGTCCCGGAAGAACTCTGGACAGAAGTTGGCAGCATTGTTCAGGAGGCGGCAACAAAATACATCCCAAAGAAAGAGAAAACCAAGAAGGCAAAATGGCTGTCTGCTGAGACACTAGAAGTAGCCCAAGAAAGAAGGAAAGCAAAAGGCAACAGTGATAGGGGGAGATATGCCCAATTAAATGCAAAATTCCAGAGGTTAGCCAGAAGAGATAAGGAATTATTTTTAAACAAGCAATGCGCGGAAGTGGAAGAAGACAATAGAATAGGAAGGACAAGAGACCTCTTCCAGAAAATTAGAAACATTGGAGGTAAATTCCAGGCAAAAATGGGTATGATCAAAAACAAAGATGGCAAGGACCTAACAGAAGAAGAAGAGATCAAGAAAAGGTGGCAAGAATATACAGAAGACCTGTATAGGAAGGATAACAATATCGGGGATAGCTTTGACGGTGTGGTCAGTGAGCTAGAGCCAGACATCCTGAAGAGTGAGGTTGAGTGGGCCTTAAGAAGCATTGCTAATAACAAGGCAGCAGGAGACGACGGCATCCCAGCTGAACTGTTCAAAATCTTGCAAGGTGATGCTGTCAAGGTAATGCATGCTATATGCCAGCAAATTTGGAAAACACAAGAATGGCCATCAGATTGGAAAAAATCAACTTATATCCCCATACCAAAAAAGGGAAACACTAAAGACTGTTCAAACTATCGAACAGTGGCACTCATTTCACATGCCAGTAAGGTAATGCTCAAGATCCTGCAAGGTAGACTTCAGCAGTTCATGGAGCGAGAATTGCCAGATGTACAAGCTGGGTTTAGAAAAGGCAGAGGAACTAGGAACCAAATTGCCAATATCCACTGGATAATGGAAAAAGCCAGGGAGTTTCAGAAAAACATCTATTTCTGTTTTATTGACTATTCTAAAGCCTTTGACTGTGTGGACCATAACAAATTGTGGCAAGTTCTTAGTGGTATGGGGATACCAAGTCATCTTGTCTGCCTCCTGAAGAATCTGTATAACGACCAAGTAGCAACAGTAAGAACAGACCACGGAACAACGGACTGGTTTAAGATTGGGAAAGGAGTAGGGCAGGGCTGTATACTCTCACCCTACCTATTCAACTTGTATGCAGAACACATCATGCGACAAGCTGGCCTTGAGGAATCCAAGGCTGGAGTTAAAATTGCTGGAAGAAACATTAACAATCTCAGATATGCAGATGATACCACTTTGATGGCTGAAAGTGAAGAGGAACTGAGGAGCCTTATGATGAAGGTGAAAGAAGAAAGTGCAAAAGCTGGTTTGCAGCTAAACCTCAAAAAAACCAAGATTATGGCAACCAGCTTGATTGATAACTGGCAAATAGAGGGAGAAAATGTAGAAGCAGTGAAAGACTTTGTATTCCTAGGTGCGAAGATTACTGCAGATGCTGACTGCAGTCAGGAAATCAGAAGACGCTTAATCCTTGGGAGAAGAGCAATGACAAATCTCGATAAAATAGTTAAGAGCAGAGACATCACACTGACAACAAAGGCCCGCATCGTTAAAGCAATGGTGTTCCCCGTAGTAACATATGGCTGCAAGAGCTGGACCATAAGGAAGGCTGAGAGAAGGAAGATCGAAGCTTTTGAGCTGTGGTGTTGGAGGAAAATTCTGAGAGTGCCTTGGACTGCAAGAAGATCAAACCAGTCCATCTTCCAGGAAATAAAGCCAGACTGCTCACTTGAGAGAATGATATTAAAGGCAAAACTGAAATACTTTGGCCACATAATGAGAAGACAGGACACCCTGAAGAAGATGCTGATGCTAGGGAGAGTGGAGGGCAAAAGGAAGAGGGGCCGACCAAGGTCAAGATGGATGGATGATATTCTAGAGGTGACGGACTTGTCCCTGGGGGAGCTGGGGGTGTCGACGACCGACAGGAAGCTCTGGTGTGGGCTGGTCCATGAAGTCACGAAGAGTCGGAAGCGACTAAACGAATAAACAACAACAACAACAATTTATTAAGATATTTCAATTTAAAAGTAGTATTTAAAACAAGGGAATTACTTCGTTAGCCGGTTTTGTCTTATTTTCACAGCAGCAAAACTAAATTTGGCTGCTGTACATGTGTGAGATGGTTTCAACTTCCCCTTTACCACATGGGCAGATATGCTCAGCTATAGGGATTTTATTATACCTGCCCTGAAGAAGTGCAGATGGAAGAATATTGAATCTGGCTTTGAAGAATGTAATTCTCAGCTTAGGGAAAGTTAGATTTAGCAGATAACTTGCTGGTTCCCATATGCCCCTGATTATCCAAATTCTATCATTTTGGGGCAGCCTGTTAACTTCAGTCTGGAACTCCATGTCCCTTATTCTTTGAATGATTAAATGCTTAGCTTGGTCATAGCCTAATGATATTAAGAATAGTGGAGAGAGCCCATATGAAGCCAGTTTATATTCTACCGCCTGCTTCCAGGGTGAAGAGAAGTTATCTGTTAGAACTAGAGGGGTTAAACCAACTGGGAAGAATTGCATTTTTAGCCAATAATTTATCATCAACTTCTAGGCTCTAACCTGAATTGATGGCATTCCTGTCTCAAGCCTTAACTGGGCATTTGATGTCCAATTGGGTGCGGCTAGTATTGATCGCAGGAATTTTGTTTGCACTGTTTCCTACGGCTCCTTCTTCACATAAATTCTTATTTGTGCCCTGTAAAGAATTTGAGGCAATGTTTTGGCCTCAACAAGTTTTAAAGCCATAGGTAATAACTGTCCTCCACCAGTGTAAAAAAACTGTTTAATGTTTCTGCCAGGACTCCTTCAATGCTGATTTTTTCTTTTTTTTTTAAGAGGGACTTATACTGAATCTTTAAGTTCTTTAAGAGATATATTTGATCCTCTGAAAGGAGGTTTTTACTATTTCTCTATGCCCTGTTGTATGCCCTTTTCGTCTGTGTACACTGCTGATCAAACCAATTTTTATTTTTTATACCCCAATTTCTGAGGCATTGTGTTCCTTTGTTGAAAACTGATTTGAGCAATTAACATTTCATACCATTCTAAATATGGTCTTTGGGATTTATTGTCTAACAGGTGTGGGTGAATTTCTACAGTTTCTGGGCTACCATCCAATTAGCAACTGCCATTGCATTATTGTCATTCCATTTAATTCGCACCTCGGTATTATTATTTTCAAGCATTGGAGGATAAATTATTTCAGCTGTAACATGTTTCCAAAGGGGTGTCATAGTTAATGTTAAGGGATGGTGGTCACTTTCTAGTCATGAGTCTATCTCCAGCCACTGAAGGTCTTTTAGAAAAGCATACAACACAATCCAGTAATCGACTATGGATCTCCTTCCTGCCCCACAGGAAGTATATTCTGCCGGGTGGTCCCCTTCCATAGAACCATTAAGTATATACATCTCTAAATGAGTGGTCATCTGTCCAGCACATAAACCTGCCCAGTTAGATTTTGAATCCTTAGATTCTCTTGTATACAAGGATTCCTCTAAGATACTCCCTTTGTAAAAAATCTTGAATTGGCAAAATAATGTGTGATCATTTGGTCCCATCCCTGCATTCAAGTCTGTGAAATTAAACATATGAGAAACAGTAGCTCTTAATGGGGTTTGCTATATTCTGCTAGGAAGAGCCCTGTTTCTAAGAAGTGGTAGATTGGTAATAGAAAAGAAATTAATGAGGACAGTCAGCCTGTGTGCCCCTTTGGAGACCAGAAAAAAACTCCATAATGAACCAGCCCCAACTGGCTTTTGAATCAGGACTTGGGACACATGGTACAGGCATCCCTAGGGTCGGAAGCATCAACAGAGATCTATAGTGTTACAGGTACTTACCTGCACTAGAATGAAGCCTGTCTTCCCACCCTGTCCTGTAGGGTGAGGGTTTTTCATATGAAGCAATAAAGAAGGAAAATGGAATACATGCTTCAGCCAATATTGGCTTATATGTACAGTATGTGAAAAAAATTTCATGACCTGAATAAGCTTTACATGTTGTTATGCTGGCAGAAAAGTGGGATATCTTCATGACATAGTAAAATCAAATATGGGTATTCAATCATATGGTGAATTTTCTCTCTTTCTGACAGAATAGTTGACCCAACATTTTAACTGCTCTCAACTTCTCAGAGTTCAAGGAACTGGAGGAAACTTGGAAACAATCAGGTTTAGGAATTGAATCATTTATATGTTTCAGGTGGAGCCATAACCCTCAACAGAACTGCCAGCAAAGGCTGCAACATCATCAGTTCTTAGCCCAACAGTTGATACAGGATAATCCTTCCCACATATATTGGTCTGACTCCACCTAAGAGAGGCCCATGCTTATCAGGACAATCACAAAAACCTGGTCCAAATATGACAGCCTCAAATGAATATGGAAACTCCTTAGGACTAATAGCAGCCCCAGACACTTTGCTGGAGATACTGTGGTACAGTAGAACAGTTTAGGAGCAGTGATGGGAATCTGAAGAAAAGGACCATTCGGGATCAAGATCATCTACTGCTCTGTCTTCCCAGTGCAAAAGTAACTCCTGTCATGTAAACTGAACACCAGGCAGACATAAGCAGTGCCTTAAAGTTGTTTATGGTAGAAAAATAAAAGGCTGGGAATTGGGGCAACCATCAACACTTGCAGAAAAGTGCATGCACATCAGATGTGATTGCACAAGTCCTAATACAATGCCGTGTACAAAACAAACACCATATTCACAAATTATTGTCAAGGCCAGTTATTGACTAATTTAGATAACAGTTCTGGTGTAAAGGTGGTGACATTTCAACTCAGTTTTACTTATAGGCGCATCACATACACATTTAAACACAATGATGTTGGAAGTCTTCATTATAATTTATGGAACCTGTCTAGAGCACTCTGAAGTCTGCATTTGCAGAACAATTATCCAGACCCCTGGCTTTTAAATCACTTTCTTGTTTACCTTTTGAAAAGCTTGAGTGCCATCTTGTGGCTGTAAAAGAAAACTAATAGTTCCTTGACACTTAAATATAGAGGAACAGCATGCATCCAGTTCAAGAAGTATAATATCATTTAATACAACACATTAACAATGGCCAGATCTTTTTTAATATCTAAATGTCAGTTGCATGGGCGATCAAGGTATGTCTCCTGTCACCCTTCTAAATTTTGGGATACTGGGCCATCATAAGTGTCAATTTGCAACTGATACTGCTTTTAGTTTTATTTTACATTTCACTTCTTAATCTCCAAGATGTTTATAGTTTCTCTTCACTAAAAATCATACAGAAGAGGACATATGTATGCCAGGTAATGCAAGAGGGAAAAGAATTATACCTGATAAAATTTCCTTCTTTCTAACAGTTAAAGACGAATATCTCTCCTTCTTTGGCTTTCTCTTTTTCAAAAAGGGAAATAAAATTAGTATAACTCATCTTACATCAGATTGTCAATCTTTTGTGGCTCCTAATCCATAAATAAGAATCCCAATTACCTCTGCCATTTTATAGATAAAACCTACAATTATCTATGAAATGTAGGTTAAGCAACCCTACATGAACAGAGAAGGGTGAATTGTAGCAGCTAGTACCTTGTTAATAAGTTAGGTGATCCCTTGATGGTTTTGAGGTTCTGGAAAGTTTCCTTAACCTTGCCCCATTGTTGCCCCTTTTACTGTTCTTTTTTTCCTCTCATGGTATGAATACATAGAATAATGTCTTTTTCTCCTACCTCCTTGTGAACATTGGTATTGTCTGAACTGTAAATGAAGTATATTTTAATTTATACGAAGATGGTATAATTACCTTGAGAAGGGCAATTGGCTCAAGAAGTGAGGGAGAAAGAGAAAAATGAAGATAAAAAGCAGAGCTGAGACCAGTTATAGTAATAAACACGATTGTTGAATCATTTTAATTTTTTTACCATGCCTTTTGCTGCATAGAATAATTCATACTATGCAACAAAAATAACAATTTGAAACAGGATGCTCTGAAAACACCTTCAACTCTTAATAGGTCTTCAGTTTTGCTAACAATCTGTATACTGTGCCAGCTCTTCCAGTCCTATGGCAAAAAAGAAAGAAAGAGAAAAGAGATGGAAATTCCCATATGCACATGGTATACCATGTTTTCTTAATGCAGTTGTGGGCATGTTCTACCAAGAAGGAAACCCTAAAAGGCAAATGCTCTAATTCAGATATAGGTAACCTAATGCTCTCCAGATGTTTTAGATAACAACCCGTTAATGTGTGGAGGTTGGTCGCACTAACTGGGATTGATGACAGTTGAATCATCCATATGAAGAACACCATGTTGCTGCCCTAACTCTATAAAATGTTTCATAAGAGAAGGCATTTTTCATGTTTAGTCTTGCCCAATAGAGGAACTAAACTATTAAAGATTTAGAGTTCCTCCCAACAGTATAGCAATGGATGACTTAAAAGAACCGTCCTCTTTTATACTCCTTCTCTATAATAATGTGTGGCCTGGGGGCCCATGAGGGTACTGCAGGCAAATCTTTGTTCTTTATAAAACAACTGGAGATTTTTAATCTATCCAGCAATAACTTAATTCTCATGCTCTGAGAGTACTCTCATCACAGTAGTTTCTAAAACAATGAACAAGTAGATGAACCAGTAAAGCTCCCTTCAGTGTCAAATGCAAAAACTGGTTTTCCCCAAGTGCTTTGTCTCCATCCTTATTCTGTTCTGGTGATAAAATTTATCCCTCCATTCATTTGCTTAATGGAGCCATCCTATGGGACCACAGGACCTTGACCTCAAGAAAGAAAAGGAGAAACACCAAAAACTAGGGAGAGGGCTTGCTTCAAAGTTTCATTTTGTAATTCCTCCTGTTAATCAGTTTGGCTGCCTTAGAAGGATGCTAGAATGGGATCGTGAGGGAGGGGTGAAGGGATAGTGCCAAATGTGGAAATGCCACTAATTTATAATCCCTAGTCAGTTTTTCCCAATAGAAGGCCTCATTCCCCTGTTAATTCTTGCATTTGTTCTTTCTTGGTTCTTCCTTGCCATAGAAGCTACTGGCTTCTTCTCCAGAAGAGGAGGAGAACGAAAATGTCATTAGAGCTATTTGATAGATTTACATTTGAAAGGAAAAGTTACTCATCCTAATTCTTGTATGGTTACACTGGCCTTCTTTCCTTGGAAATGTAATTAATCTGAGTACAGAGAGAGATTTGTTCATTTGGATTATTTTCTTCCAGTTTGGTTTGCTGCAAGAGACATACCGACCACCCACCAATCAGTTAGGGATGATGAATAGCTATCTTTCTCTGTTGCTACTAGACTAGGGAAACAATACGTTTTTAAAGGAGCGGAGTGGAGATAAAGCCACTGTTAATTCGGAATAGAGCAATAGTGCAGTTAATTGGTAGGGGAGGGTGGAACGTATCTTGGCAGTGTTTAGAAAGCTGAGATGTTTTGTAATTTATGGTAGCTGACAAGATTAAAAGAGTGATTTTTGACCTATAGAATTTAAACTGGCTAAACTCAGAGTGCCCCCATTTTTTGAAGTTAGGTGGGCAAAAAATGACGCACAATGTTTTGCCTCTTTGGGCTTCCTTAAACTCCCCTTGATCTATCCCTTAATTTAATGTTGTTTTATGGCTTTTAGATGCTGCCCAAGGCATTGTGGATTTGAGATACTTTTAATGGGTATCATCATCATCATCATCATCATCATCATCATCATCGTCAAACCCGCATGTTACTTTTCTACAAATCATATTCAGGTAACAAAAATAACCCAATGTAAAGAGCAAATACAAACACAGAATTACAAAATACAGAGCAGCCACAAGAATAAAACAATAACAATGTTAGCAATTACTTAAGAATTATAAACAAAAAAGTCAAAGGGGGTGCCATTAATTTGCACAATTAAGGTATTGTATTTCAGTAGTACTTTTCCTTCTTTCGTGTCTCTGCTGGGAAAACTCATTTATGTTTACTGAACCACAAGATGGTGCTATGAATTCACACTATTATAAATAACTTAATATAAAACACAGAGGTAATCAGACTGAATTAGTAGAGTCTACCCAACCAAATTGTTTGATCCAGAAAATACCCATATTTCTATAAAGAATTTGTAACTCTTTTAGCAGATATGCTATTCACAAAGTTTTCCTACCTCTTGCCTTCACCAGTGTCAGATTCTAAGGTAAAGGTAAAGGTTTCCCTTGACGTAAAGTCCAGTCGAGTCTGACTCTAGGGGGCGGTGCTCATCTCCGTTTCTAAGCCTTGGAGCCGGCGTTGTCCATAGGACACTTCCGGGTTAAGACAGATACCTTTCTACTGTTTTGGGCTCAGTACTTAATAATCCTCTCTAAATTATTGTATTTGTTTGCCATTTTATATTTTGAATTTAATATTCATATAATCTGATTATTTTATGTTATTTGGAGTTTTTTTATGGTTTATTGATTGTTTTTCTGTTGCATGCTGCCCAGAGTCAGCTGGTGAGCTGGGTGGTCTTATAAATCTAGTAACCTCTAAAATTAGTAAATCTAAATAAATAAATAAATAAATAAAACAAGTCCCAGCAGACTTGTACCTCCATTCCTCCACCTAATATTTTCCTATTGTTTGCTAAATGCCATTTGGTTCCCAGGAGTCACTGTTATGCTACCTAAGTAATAATAAAGAATGAAATAGACATGTATAACTCATACCATTCTGAAAGATCAATGAAAGGTCATTTCCTTTATCTCTAGGGTATTGTTATTAGACCTTAATCTTATTACAGCTCTCTAGAAAATCAAATAAAGTCTTAATATAGTAGCACTATTGCAATAACACTCATTGTAAATCCAGGTTCAGACTGCCTTGAATCAATTTTACATTATTTAGCCATAAAATGCTGTTTGTATGGTCATTCTGCTAAAATTACCTTGGATTCTGAATAGATGTTTTAGTAATACTTTTATATGGAGCACAAAAGAAAATTGCTTTGCTCTGTTTCCTTAGATTTGTATATCTCATTTTATGTACAGTCTATGTTTTCAGGTTGAGATGGAATTCCCTGTTAGAATTCTGCTGCCTTATTTGCAGTCCAGAAGATATGCTATCAATTTGCATATTTTAGGGTGTATAAAAAGCCACAGTTTGTGGCTATTTTATTCTTAGCAGGGCTTACCTTAATGGGAGAATAAAACACTGCATTCACGTCAATTGATTTCATTTGCATAGATAAAGATTTGTTGATCTTCAGGATATACCATGATTGTGAAAGAAATGGTGAAGATTGTGGGGAGTAGATGGTAGTTTCAGGAAATCCCCACCCATCTTAGCTTAGGTTTCCCAGACCCCATTTTAGGCCATAAGAGCAACTTTTGCTGGCACCACCAAAATTTAGCTGCAAAACCGCCATTGTGAGGAAGGCCTAAAAAGGTGCAAAAGGTATCTTTTGAGCACCTCTGTCCAACAGCATGGCCTTCAGAATGACCAACTAATTTCTTTTTTCAGTTTATCTTACTTATAGTTATTCTTCCTTGATCCTCCTCCAGTTAGTTTAGCTTTCCATTCTCCTCCTTTCCCATACGTTCTATTCCTATCACAACATATGACAAACTTTTATTTTATTTGAAGACTATAATTTTCCAGTTGCACTAGTTTTTACTTAGTACTCTATTTATCCTTCTTGCTAATCCTTTATTACCCCTTTTAACTATGTAAAATTGTAAATTACGTAGGTTATTTAGGCATGTCTGTTGCCTCCCTACCTTCTGTCTTTGTAAACTGTACCTTCTCTCAAGCCCTTCCTCTTTTGGCCCTACTTAGGACTGCACAAAACTTCAGTGAAGCTTTGAATGAAAGGCCTCTCTGAATTTTCATTACAAAGCACTGGCAGAACCCTAATTTCTTAGACTGAAGGGAAGCAACATTATCAATTCACTTCAGTTTTGTTTGGAGCCCCTCTTAGCCTTCTCCTACCAAGCTTGCATTAAAAAAAAAGCTGGGGGATCCTTTTTTGGCAAATGTTCAGCAATGGCTGGGCGAAATACCTGGCCAGACAATCCAATTTGCCTCTCCTACAGTCATGGATATGAAACTAGTGCAGAGCAGCAATCAAGAGACTTCTTCACTTTGGCAAGTGATTTGGATCATCTCTACTGGTCTGAATTGCCTTAGCAAAAAAAAAGAAGTAGGTTGCATTATACAGTGTCACCAGAAAAATCAAGAGCTGGATAGGCTGGAGATTGTTGAGATTCAGGCAACTATGAGAACATTACAGAGGTGGTTTCAGAGAGTGGTTACTAGGTCAAAATCCCTACATTTCTTCAAAATGTAGCATGCTTCATCCCTTCATGAAAGTTTAACTTGAAAGTCTCATCCTGCTCTGATAGAAAAAACAAAAGTTGTGCCAGTTAGAGTTATTCCCATGCTACACAGGTTTGCATTTTTTCCATGTGTCAGAATCCTGAAGTTCAATACAGGGTACTTTATGGAATGACTGAGGTGGTTTGGGCTACCTGTGAAATGGAATTGCTAGTCATGGTGCAGATAAGTGTTTTTGGCATAGCCTAGTTCTGCACCTATTTTGCATTTTAAAATTTCCCATACCACCCAAAACATATTTTCAAAGATTGATACCAAAAATTCACACACACACACACACACACACACACACACACACTCACATAGATGGACAAGCCCCTGTAGCACTTGGTAGTCCAAACAATAATTTTAAAAAGTAATAGCAGCCACTAACCAAAATAGTTTGCCTGTTCCTCTTTTCAACATAGCCTTTGGCTCAGGCCTCAGTGTTACTTGAATATAACAGTATAGATCAAGAGTGCATAATTTATGCCAGTCTGAGAGCCACACATCCATTTGCACAGCATTTTGAGGGTATTTTTAATTGTTTTATATTCTTTAATTACACACACACACATTTCTCCAACATACACATTTCTGTATACCTCTATAGCAAAAAAGAAAAGAAAAAGAACTTTGGAGGAGAAGATGGTGGTATGTTGTCTCAGTAGGTAGCAGCACTTGGTTGACTTGTGTGTGCTCAGAAAGCAAATCTGTGATGGGAGACCTCTAGAGAATGCACAGTGTGTTGCCATAGAGGTAGTGGGGTATATCTGGGTACAGAGACATCTACAGAATCTGATGGTTTCATCAGAATGACAAAACAAGCATCAAAATGTTGAGATACAGGTTCTACTCCTTGCACGCATACATGCTCTCTCTCTCTCTCTACACACACACACACACACACACACACACACATGGCACCACTAGTGTTGTGGTACTGGTTTTATCATTTACCTCCCTTTCCCCTCCATACCTGGTGACCCATGGATTGAGAGTTAAGAATTTCCTCTGAGTTTCATCTCCATCTCTCACTGTGCCCATTTTTTGCCTGTGAAATTGCTGATCTCAAGGTGTTTCCCTCCTAGCCCCCTTGATCTCAGACTCTCTGTCTGATAGGATGTAGCTTACTAGAAGCTAGGTTTGGCCTCTCTCCCCCATGCATTTCCTCTAATAAAACTTCTTTCTGTTCAGGTTACAAAGAGCTATTCTATTAGTCCTTGCTCAAGTAAGATTCCCACTCTCATGAATATACTCAGATTGCTTCCTCCAGTAGCATCTGGTCTGGAGGACACATTTTTTCCTTTCTAGCATTTGGATATATAATGTTATTTGACTTCATTTCTTCACTAATATTCATGCTCTGGTAACTTTCCATTTAGATTATTGCAGTTACACTGAAAATGGTCTAGAAAGTCCAAAGCACTATGGTGACAAATGAATCAGAAATATGTTGCATCAGTTTTTTTTTTTTTTTACAAGTACTCCAGTTTTGGACATCCCAAATATATTGAAGAATGTGGAGTGAATATATAGGGTTACATCAAATCTGTGACATATTTTATTGCTCAAAAAATACATGGAGAAATGCATATATAGGAAAAATACTCGCAAAATGTGAACACTAATGAAAAGTAAGAGAGCCAGTTTGGTTAAGGTATCAGGCTAGAAACTGGGAGACCATGAGCTCTAGACCCAACTTAGGCACAAAGCCAGCTGGGTGATCTTGGGCCAGTCACTTTCTCTCATCCGTAGGAATAGGCAAGGGCAAACCACTTCTGAAAAACCTTGCTAAGAAAACTGCAAGGACTTGTCCAAGCAATCTCCAAGAATTGGACACAATTGAACTAACTAAAAGAAGAAGAAAAGTAAACACAAACTGCTTCTTATAATGGGAAATTTGCTTTAAATATCTATGCATACCAGGGAAGGGAAGCACAAAAATGTGCCAGAAGTGATAGTACTCACAAAAATGCAAATGAATAATTGTCTGAATGTTTTAAAAAAGCTGATTATGTTGAATTATATAAAAATAGAGTCAAAGATAAATTGTGGTTGGTAAATTTGGTGCTGTTTTTCACTTTTCAAGCTTTGGGGCAGGTTATTTACCTTCATATTTATTTTATCCAATGTTATAGTCAAAGGTGAAAACAAACATACCAGAAAATAACAAAACTCATTACAGAAAAGCAACAGTTACAGGCAAATGCTTTCATTAAAAGATATTGAAACAACAAAATTGCTAGACAATTAAACATCTGATAGTGATGGAAGTTGCTATGAACCAGTTGATTCTTCTGGAGAGATCCAATGAGCAGATCTGAGAGTGGATGATGAAGGCATTATTAAGTCTGCTCACTATGCTGCATTGATGGCTCAGCACAAAAACGAATGAAATGATGTTTTGATGCCTTCCAGCAAGCAGGGGTAGACCTTGTTTTGTACAGGGATGTTGCTGAATCTTCCTCGTAGCAGCGAAGATGGCAAAATGTTGTAATGGGGAACAGTGAAAGTTCTATGTGGTGAGCATAGACAGCTTGCTAAATATTTATCCTGGGAAAACGGTCTCCCAACCCATACAGAAATGGGGTTTTCTTTAAGTTGTGCTGAATATTGATACTGAGAGATACTTTCTTTGGTCTCTGGCCATAAATATTGCTTAGCATGGGAGCAGGGGGTTGAAACACAGCTTTTATTCAAACGTGAGTCAGTGAATTAATATAAAAGTTAAAAAGGGGGAATGCCAAAATTCAATCCTGCTTCACCTTGTTATGAACATGGATCATGGGTGAATGGTGTCCACAGCAAATTTGCATTTCATTGTTGTCATATAATTTGTTAATGAGTAACAAAAGGTGTCAGTCAACAGAAGCAGCCAGTTTCTACCAAACCTGGCTCTATGGATCAAATCAAAGGCTGACTTTAAATCAGTGAAGGCAGTTTAGAGGATCCCAAAGCAGACAATTAATGTATTTTTCTATTAGAAGGTAAACTGATTGAACACTGAACACCCCTTCCTAAAACTAGCTTGTTCCACCACCAAAATGTTATCCTGCACTCTCTAACTGAGTTTCCTGTTCAGCTTGTTAGTTACACTCAAGAGGCCGATAAGGCAGAAATTAGCTGGGCCCACCAGGCCATGTTTGCCATTAGTGTTTCTGCTAGGAAAAAATCACTCCTGGCTGCTTGCCATTTTTGAATTGTGAGATTAGTTTGGCAATCCCAAGGAAAAACACCAGGGGCTAGTTTGCTCTGGTATCGGGGCAGTGACCTAATTAAATCAGGACCTTGGTTATATAACCCAGAGAGCTGCAATAAAGATGAGAAGATGAGTGAAACTGGTAGGGGTCTGCCATGAGAAACAAGAAAATAACTTGGATGCTTGGATTTTGTAATTAGCCAGAGGCAGAACAGAGGAAAGGGCATGTGAGGGTAAACAAGGGGGAAATAAAGTAATTGATCACATGATGAGATAAGGAGCCCCTTGGTAGAAAAAGTGGAGCTTTCAAAGAAATCTGAGTTGGGGTCTTCAGATGGGAGGAGAGATCACTCTGGAGAGGTGAGAGAAAGAAGTGAAACTTGCTGGGAAAAAGGATATAAAAGGTATGGAGTTGTGGGTGGGGTACACTCATGCAGAAAGAACTAGGGAGTCTGGTGAAAACAAGGTCTGACCATAAAAATGGAGGAAATGGCTAGGAAAAAAATAAAGGAAGCATTTAGCTTAGCAAAGCAATTTAGGGAAATCAAAAGAAGTTAGAAATTTAAGGTGAGATGACAGAAATGTTACCTGAGAGTAATACAGAAGGGGAGAATACACAAGGTTTTCTCCCTGCTTTGTACTGTGCTGGTGTGCCTGTCTGAAGTTTGGGTTCAAGGGAGATAGATTGCAGAGGGGAGAGGGAATGGCCTTGAAGGACAGGAAGAAGAGTGGCTGCCAACACAATGGTCAGATATAAGGGGCCTGAGTCCAGGCCAAGAGTGTAGCATAAGTAAATGTCTCAGACAAGACCCTCCCTAGTTCACATGAAGCTAAAGAGAGGGAGGAGGAAGCACATTCAGACTTGCAAGATTTTGTTACTATAGTCTTACAATAAAAGTAGTACTGACCTACATGGCATTGATTTCCTAGTCAAGTCTACCTTGAAGGCCTGACATACACTGACAGTGTGTCAGCTGGAGGGGAGACTGACACTGAGACAGTGAAAGTCGCACCCCATGCAGGACATCTGGGAGAGCAAATTGTGACTGGAAGGACCAATGAGTAGCCTGCCCAGATGTAGATCAAGGTGGAGGTATAAGAATAGCCAAGAGGAGAGGAAACTGCTCCATGAGGCTTCTGCAAGTCAACTCAAGTTGAACAGTGTGAATATGTTTGGAATTTAGCTTGTCCTGGGTTTCAAAGAACATCTGCCTGACTGATGAGAAAGAGCGCATTCTCTAAGCAACTCTCAGAAGTGGGGGAAGGAGAGTCATTCCCATGGAGTTAAATAGCTAATTCTTGTAAATTATTCTTGTAAATCCTATTGTATGGTTGTTTAATGAAACTAAGCTATAACTGTTCTCAATGTTCTGACATCAGGAAAGTGAAGGTATTTTGTCTGTTCATAAATAGAACTGACTGGATATGTGGAGGGGGTGGATGCCTCTTACAGCTCCCCCTATGAGTGGAAGGATTGATAACAGCTGACGAGAATAAATGTTTTTAGAGCTGGAAGACATTTTGCTTGACAAATATCTGGGGGATTTCAGTGCTCAGACCAACACTAGTCCAAATGTATAGCTGGGTCTACGATGCATCACTAAATAAGTTGCAGAAATATTCAGCTCACATCTCAGCAGGCAATGAGACTCAATAGAGGATTTTGGAAACAAAAGGACAAAAAAAAAAGTGGTAGAATTGTTTTCTTTCATTATCTGGGCAAGCTTCTGCCCTTTAGCCTTTAACAGCCTCTACCTTTTTTTCCCTTCAGCAATGCTTTATAAGCCGTTTTTCCCTGTTAGAATAATTTCTTTTTGAAGATAAATGGTGAAAATTGGAGACTGTGTATTCTCTAAAGCCATTGTTTAATCTGGCCCTAGCTTCAGCACATTGACAGTTAAACTTGGCTTTAAGGGACACTTGACTTGCTGGGTCTTAGATGAAGTCTGGGTCTAAAGTATTTCAAGATTTTATTGATTAATATCTGGAATTTACTCAAGACATCTAAGGTGGACTTAGATGCTCAACACAAATATTAAGTGGGAAATGGAGTGCAATGGCTGAGTTTAAGAAGTGCAAATTAATGCATTCTCCCTCCTTAGTCTACCATGTTCTCTGAATGATTGCCCCGAGGAGATTGGTCATGTGTTTTGCATCCTGCCTGTGAACTTGGTATTCTTTATTAGTTTCATAGTGAGTAGAAGCAGTCACTATTAGGTTGGGTAGCAACTGAAAAGAAGGTAGCCTGTGAACTTGGTATTCTTTATTAGTTTCATAGTGAGTAGAAGCAGTCACTATTAGGTTGGGTAGCAACTGAAAAGAAGGTAGTATATAAGGATACTTGATACTAACCCAAAATTAATGGTACTAGAACCTGCCCACCCTAGGGCATGAGTCCCTTTGGATTCCCAATTGATAGATCTGTTTAGAATACAGGGATCAAATTTAACGGTTGGTGGACAGTCTTCATCCCCTGTGCTTAATATCCAGTTCTTTGGAAGGCTGGTAAATGAGTGCTATTAAATCAGGTAAACAAGATTTAATCATTTTGCCCTGGTATAGCAGTACAATCCACATGCTTGTATCTGGGAACAATAAAACAAATATAATCCTCTAACTTGTTATAGTTTGTTTGTTTGTCTATGGTTGATTTGGTGCAGTAGATGCTGAGGGAGGGAGATAGCAATTATAATTAATCATTTATAACCACCTACTTTTAGGGACAGAGCTATGGCCCAAGCAGGACGTGTATAATGTATAAATAGCAGATGATGTTGTGCATAATTTATCCAAGACTGGTATGGAAAGGCACCACCTACCCTTATGGTTTGAGTTTGCCCACAATAGGTAGGATAAAAAACCCTGCAGGAGGATAATATTGCAATATTGGATTTGCAATAAAGTTCAGGAAGGAGAGGCTTCTTTTTGACTGTTATTCAACCATATTCCCAAAGATTGGCAAAATTTTCTGCCGAACCTCTAGGAGTCAATTGGTTAAAGAAGGTCCCAGGATTTTACCAGTGAGCTCCAGTGGTAATTGTATTTCAGGGTCTCTTCAGGACTGGGGCATCAGACAATGTCATTGGTAAGAGTACAAGGATGTCTACTTAAAGTAAAAAATCTGCCCTCCTCCCTCTACCAAATCAGACAAGTATATCACTTAAAAGAGGGGTTGAACATCTTTTGTTTAAATTGGTTTTGTGCTATCTTCCCAGGCAGGCTCTTTTATAATCTTCTTTGTATCAGATACTTTTTTTCTTCTCCCAAAGGAAAAGAACTGTTGGTAGCGCTTTTAGACCTTTTTCACTCATTCTGTTGCTGTTGTTTCTGTTGTAATGTTAAATAGTATGACTGTGTGCCATTAGCAAAGTCAGTTTGGATTTTCTCTAAAAATTTTTTAGAAGGAAGCTATATGCTCTTAACTAAAGTTTCTTACATCCACCTAATGTTCCTTTTAAATTATGAATGATTGAATGACTGCCAACTTTTAATTTTTAGGATTAAGAAAATACCCATCAATTCTTCTCAGTGAGAACATTAGCCCAAAATAGAACCATGTTCCCACACAAGTTCTGGCTGAAACTCAACACATTGACACTGCTACTTACATAAGGCCTATGTCTATTTTTTCCCCTTTCATTTCTGAAGGCTGATCCATCTCATTTCAGCAACTGAGATGCTGAAGGTGGATTGGGTCAGGCAACAGGAGGGGTTATATGCTTAATATAGTGCCTCCCAGAAGCTACATATGAGAAATCCAATCACTTCTAGTGCCATTTGACCCATGCTGAAGTTGCTCTTAATGCCTGTTCTCTGCTTCCTTGTTAGAATGCAATGATAGTGGAAACAAGTTTCCATGCTGTCAGTCACCCTTGATTCTGGTAGGGGAAGCATCAGCCATGATGTGATTGGATAAAAGTACCCGATAGTGCAGAGCAGTGGAACAGTTTCTGAAACTATCCTTGGAAAGCACAGGCAGCTATATAATATATCCAGTGTTTATCTCTGGTGCAAAGAAACAGCATATATTTTTTAGTTTTTTTAATCCTGCCTTTATTATTTTTACAAATAACTCAAGGCAGGGAACACACCTAATACTCCTTCCTCCTCCTATTTTCCCCACAACAACAACCTGTGAGGTGAGTTGGGCTGAGAGTGACTGGCCCAAAGTCACCCAGCCGGCTTTCATACCTAAGGCAGGACTAGAACTCACAGTCTCCTGGAATCTAGCTTGATGCTGTCTTCCAGTCTCTGAACTAACCACTAGATATTATTTTAAAGCCAGTAAGAGAAACAGAAAGCAAAAAATAAACCAAGAAAGGTTAACTATAGCTTCATTACTTCTGAGAGGTGAGAGCTTAAAACAAGTAGGGAGAAGGCAGTATTCATTCAAACCTGGTTATTCAAGCAGGCATTGGGGAACTAGAAATATGATAATCAGTTACCGTGGAGATGTATGGAACTATTATTGATTATGATTTTATGGAGTTAACTGGAGTGAATTTTATTGTTTTTATAAACTTATTGTCATTTTTTATTTTTTGTTTATCTTTTGTTATGTTTCTAAGTCACTTAGGGTTATCCAACTGAAGATGGCATAAAAATACCACAAGTAAGTAAAATATTTTGGTAAGTAAATCTCACATTCAGACAGGGATTATCTGTTTTATTTCCTCACCTTGACTCTCTTTGTGGGTAAATAATGCAAGCCATTTTTATTTTTACTGTTAAAATAAATACAAAAGAAAAATGTACATTGAAAATGATAATACAGTGAAAAAAATGAAATATAATGGTTAAATGAACAAAATTTTAAAAAATGAACAGAAAGAAAAGATCCATGAGCTATGATACCAATATGAAATTAATTCATTTGTTAAGTTTATCATTAAGTCTGGATGTATAGCAACATAGTATATCATCATTTCATTTTTGGAGTACAGACTTTTAAGAAATAGATAACAAACTCATATCCTGGATCCATTCCTTAAAATCAGAAGAGTCATTTTCTTTCCAGTTAGGTATAATTATCTTTTTTGCAGTACCCCAAGCTTCATAAGATGACAAATTCTATATTTTAGGAATATAATTCATCATCATATTCAGAGACAAATAAAATGTTTCTTCCTCAAATTATGTTAACTTACATATTAATTTGAAACAAAACAAAACTATAAGAGAGCAGGACCAAAATGTGTGAATTAAAAACCTTCAAATTTCTTACATCATCAACATGAAAAGTCTAACCTCCTGCCCTTTTGAAACATTGTTGGGGGGATTTCAACAAGTTTGAAATAGTAATTTCTGATGAATTTGTTTCATTTTTAAATCATAATAAGTATGATTCATATTTTTAACTATCTGGACCCATTGATTTTCCAAACTTGTATGTTCCAACTCTTCCTTCCACTGCTCAAATATATGATGATGTTGAAAGGTCCCCTGTGCAAGCACCGAGTCATGTCTGACTCTTTGGGTGGATGCCGCATTCACAACGTTTTCTTGGCAGACTATCGCGGGGTGGTTTGCCATTGCCTTCCCCAGTCGTCACCTTCCCCAGCAAGCTGGGTACTCATTTTACTGACCTCTGAAGGATGGAAGGCTGAGTTGACCTGAACTGGCTACCTGAGAATCCACCTTCCACTGGGATCGAACTTGGGTTGTGGGGAGAGTTTGGGTTGCAATACTGCCACCTACCACTATCAACACCACGAGGCTTCTTGGTGTAAGGATTACCTACCCTAATAGACTCAGACTCACAAGCAGGAACTTAATGATATTTGATTTATTAAAGAATAGTATGCAAATACAGAGAAAGCTGAGAATGAGCAAAAGCACGCCAAATACAAACTAAAAACCCTCGGCACAAACGTAATCCCTCCCCTCGCCCGACCATTGCAAACCCCCCCCCCCCTCCAGGTGCTGGTAACCGTTTCTGCTGATGTCCTGGGAAAGGAACCTTGAACACACGAGATAACCCAAACACATTCCAATCCAGCTGCCAACATATAACAATCCCACAAGATAGAATCCTCCTCCCTTCCCAAATGAAACACGCATCAGCCAAATGACATGTGAAACATTACGATGCAGCGGAAACATTGGAACGATGAACATGACATACCCCCCCCCAAAAAACGAAACACTAAGGAGCAGGTTTCAGAGGATAAGTGAGATGAAAGTGTCTAACTAAAACAGGGGATTGAACATCACGGGCAGACACCCACTCAGGCTGGGGGAAGTGCTTCCAACAAATGAGGTATTGCAGGGAGCCATGATGCCTGCGAGAATCAAGGACCTCCTTCACCTCAAAATGTTGCTGTCTGTCAATCATGATCGGAGCAGGAGGGGGAGGCTGCGGGTGCCAGTGATCGGAGTGGGTGACAGGCTTGAGTAAGCTGCAATGAAAAACAGGATGCAAACATTTCAGGTTGTGAGGCAAATCCAGTTTAAATGTGACAGGGTTTATGATGCCCACATTGGGAAAAGGACCCACCAACTTAGGAGCCAACTTTTTGGAGCGCTGTGAGGACTTTATGAACTTGGTGGAAAGGTAGACCTGATCCCCTACTTTAAAATCAGGTTGAAGGGTGCGCCGCTTATCGGCATGCAGCTTATAGGTAGACTGGGCATCAGCCAAAGCCTGCTGAATTACTGGCCAAGAATCAGCTACCTGAGCAGCCCAATCAGAAGGAGAGCAGGGCTGCGTGGGGGGTTGGGTCAACTCAGGGATGGGGACAAAATCCTGTCCAAAAATAACACGAAAAGGGGTGTGCCCTGTGCTCTGATGAATGGCATTGTTATAAGCTACCTCAGCAAAAGGTAGCAGATCAACCCAATTATCCTGTTGATAATTGACAAATGCCCTCAAAAACTGCTCCAGGGTTGAATTGAGAACCTCCGTAGATCCGTCAGTCTCCGGATGCGATGCAGTGGACAACGCCTGCTTGGTGCCCACCAGCTTCAAAAATGACTTCCAAAATTGGGAAGTGAACTGTGTCCCACAGTCCGTGACCAAGCGGGAGGGGCTACCATGGATCCGGTAGATGTGGATTAGAAAAAGGTGGGCCAACTGCTGAGCAGACGGAATAGAAGCACATGGAATGAAATGGGCTTGCTTGGAAAAATAGTCCTTTACCACCCAAATGACAGTCTTTCTCTGACTAGGAGGCAAATCCACAATGAAATCCATAGAAACCTCCTCCCAAGGACGGGAGGGGCTGGCCACCGGCTGCAGCAGCCCATGCGGTTTTCCCCCTTTCCGTTTTGACAAGGCACAGACAGGACAAGAAGCAACATAAGTTTTTACATCACATCTTAAGGTGGGCCACCAAAACTGGCGCCGTACCAGGTGCAACGTTTTGACAAACCCAAAATGACCAGCCACCTTATCATCATGACATCTATTTAAAACTTCCCTTCGCAAATTGTCAGGCACATAGAGGTGGTTTTGCTTCCAAGCTAACCCTTCGTCAAATGTAACATTGTCTCTATTTGCCTGCAACCAAGTATCAGATTTCACCTCTTGCAGAAACTGTTGTTGCAATTGAGAGGGAACTGGAGTCCTCCCTCCAGCCAGTGAAACTGACAAAGGAGGCAGCTGCGCATGAGTTTGACTGCATGTGACAGCCTGCAAACCCAATTGGGGTTCTGTCCACACCGTACCCACAATGTCAGGTACCTGGACCGCATCCTGGGGTAGGCGGGAAAGCGCATCAGCCAGGAAGTTTTTCTTGCCCAGAATGAATTTCAATTTAAAGTCAAAGTGACTAAAAAATTGTGCCCAGTGGATCTGTTTAGGACTAAGCTTCCGGGGTGCGCTGAGCACCTCCAAATTTTTATGGTCAGTCCAAACCTCAAAAGGACATTTAGCCCCCTCTAAAAGGTGGTGCCATGCCTCCAAAGCTGCCTTGACAGCAAAAGCTTCCTTTTCCCAAACATGCCACTACCTTTCCATCTCGGAAAATTTCTGGGACAGATACGCACACGGCTTCAGGTGGTTGTCAGCATCACCTTGCAGCAAGAGCACTCCAATTGAAAAATCAGAAGCATCCACTTGAACCACAAAGGGTTTAGTGGGATCAGGGTGTTGAAGAATGGGTTCAGCAGTAAACAGGCTTTTGAGTTTGTCAAAAGCCACCTGGCAGTCAGTTGTCCAATTTAGCAATGCCCCCAGGTTCTTTACCTTGCGTGTGTCCCCCAACCCCTTGGTACGTAACAAGTCAGTAAGAGGCAACACAATTTCTGCGAACCCCTGGATGAATTGGCGGTAATAGTTGGAAAATCCAAGGAAACTTTGGAGCTGCCTACGGGTACGCGGGCGCTCCCACGCCAAAATGGCTTGAATCTTCACAGGATCCATCTCAATGCCCTTATCAGAGATCCTGTACCCCAGGTAGTCAAGCTGAGTCTTATGAAATTCACACTTAGAAAGCTTAGCATAGAGCTCAGCCTTTCTCAGTTTGCTAAGCACCTGTTTCACCAAGCGCTCATGTTCCTCTTCCGTTTCAGTATAAATCAAAACATCATCCAAATACACCAGTACACCCTTGAACAAATGTTCATGTAACACTTCATTGATCGATTGCATGAACACCCCTGGTGCCCCCGCCAACTCAAAAGGCAAAACCTTGTACTGAAAAGAACCCAGAGGACAATTGAAAGCAGTCTTCCATTCATCCCCCTCCTGTATGCAGATGCGGAAATAGGCTTCCCACAAATCCAGTTTAGAGAAGATTTTCCCCTTAGCCAGATGTGCTAACATGTCTTTTATTAATGGCAGAGGATATTTGTTTAATATTGAGACCACATTTAATCCGCAGTAATCTGTACAAAGTCTCAATGTCCCATCCTTCTTCGCTCGAAACAAGATGGGGGCGCCCACTGGCAAATTTGCTGGTTCAATAAAACCCCTGGCCAAGTTTTTGTCCACAAACCCCTGCAACGCCACCAGTTCCTTTTGTGTCATGGCATAGATTTTTGGTTTGGGCAGTTGTGCATCGGGGACCAACTCTATCGCACAGTCAGTTTTTCGATGAGGTGGAAGTTGGTCCACTTCCTTCTCACCAAACACATCTGCAAAGCTTTGGTATTGCTCCAGCAAGCCCTCCAGTGGGGTGACAGCGAAATGCGGGGTTGCTGCCGCCACCCTCCCCACTGCAGCCTCCGGAGCGTCGTCCTCCCCAGGGGCTCGATAGAAACCATCCCCAAAAGTCAAAGTCCTGTGCACCCAATTTATATATGGGTTTTGTTGGACCAACCAAGGAATCCCCAGAATGACTAAGGGACCCCCCACAGGCGCCACCACAAACAGCAGCCCCTCATGGTGGCTGCCCATTTGCAATGCCACCATGCCTGTGAAATGGGTGACTGGCTTCCCCCCTGCCGTAGAACCATCCAGCTGGGTGAAAATCATGGGACGTTGTAGTGGAAAGCTGGGTAACTCCAAAGCAGCCACCACGTCAGGGTGCATCAAGCAACGTGAACACCCTGAATCGATCAATGCCCAAACTTCAACGGTTCTTGTGCGGGAGCCTAACTTCACTTTAATGGTCAGTGTGGGATAGTTGCCACTCACCGAAATATGTTCGCACCCCTCCTCCACCACCTGCCCAGAGGCGCTCTTTAAAGCAGGTGGCTGGTGTTTCCCGCCAGCTGGAGTAGACCGGGCTCCCACTCGCCCCCGAAGTAAGGAATCTCCTCCACTTCAGTTTCAGCCATGGCTGCCTTCATTTTCCTGGGTAGAGAGGGAGATTTCCCCAATGGCTTCCCCAGATGATCATCGGTCTTTCCCTTCGGGCACGCCGCCGCTCGGTGACCTTCCTTCCCACATTGGAGGCATTGCCCTTTCACATAGCGGTGCTCCCTCTCCTCTTCCCAGGCACATTGACCGGACTTTCCAGTGGGTGCAGCAGTGAGGGAACCCTTGCTGAGCCCAGCATATCTCATCACCTTCCTGTGAGCGAAGGTCTCATGGGCATGCTCAGCCTTCCCTGGCAGCTGTATCCATTCATACAGGGTATCTGGGTCATCCCTGCCGAGCGACCACCTCAGGACCTCCGTATTCAGACCGTCCTTAAAAAGTTATATTAATGTGGATTGGGACCAATCCTCAACCTTCCCAGCCAGAGCCTTAAATTCCAGAGCGTAGTCTGCCACCGATCGTGGCCCCTGGCACAGCTCCCTCAGCACCTGTTTTGCTCTTTCTTTAGCTAACGGGTCTTCAAAGTGTAGTTTCAACACCCACAGGAATTCTTCGAACTCCTCCAGCTCAGGGGCATCCGATTGACATAACTGCACATACCAATCGGCTGACCACCCCTTGAGCCTAGTGGCAATGGCATTAATCTTGGCTCTTTCTGAATGGAAAAACTGCTCCCACTCATCCATATAACTCCTTGCATTGGTAAGAAAGAACGATAGCTTAGTTGGATCTCCATCAAATTTAATGGTAAAGTCCTTAACCCCCACTCCGGGTGGTCCCTTCGCCACAGCTGGGCGGTCGAGCTTTCTTGTAGCTCCCAGGGATCTCCGCTCTTGAGGAGGGGACCTTGAAATCCTCACCCTCAGCACTCTTGCTTCCTCCCTGTGCTGGGTCCTACTCCTTTCCTCCGGGGAAGTTGGGGGCAAAGAAGGAGTCGAATGCCTAGTACTAGACTCCTCTCTCCTCCTCTCCAGGGGACTCCAGTCCATGGACATCTTTCAAAACATAAATTCTAGTGACTCCAATTTGGCCTCCACCAGTCTTATATGGTCAGGGGTTTGGGAATCCTCCTTTCCCTCTTGCCTCACCACAGTTGGGGAACTTGGGTATCGCTGCTTCCAAGACGTTTTGGACATCCCTGGTAGGGATCCCTGTGTCTCATCCCATGTGGTCAGCTCACCTGGCGACTCACCAGTCAGTTCAGGGGCTCTTTTACCTCCAACCTCCTCTTCTCCCAGGCTGGAGCTCGACATCTCCCGAATTTCCGAGAGCTCCTGAGTAGGGACCCTCTCTGTTCTTATCACCGTGGAGTCAGGTTCCCCCTCGCTCGATTCCTCGCTTTCCATGGTTTGGGGATTTGGTTTGCTCATTGCTAGCACTTCTCCCTCACAAAATAAATCTGGAAAGGGGCTAACGGTAAAATTTTTGGGATTCTCAGCTTTATGTAAGGATTGCCTACCCTAATTGTCATGGGCACCGTTGCGATGATTGTGTCAGCGCAACGGCACACATAACAATACAAGGAAACGGGGCCGAGGGATTAAAAGATAAGCAACTGACTTACAATGAAAGGCAACAGACACCGGCAACAAGGTAACGACTCCAGCCGGAAAAGCCGATAGAAGGATACAATGTTGCAAAGAGCGAAACTGACAATGCCCGAGCACGAGGCACACCCGAAGCTGTCAAAATAACCACGGAGATTATCGCCTGGCTTAAAGTCATCACCGGCTGGAGGAAGAAGATTAAGAAGAAGCCCGGGGCACCAGCAGGGGCCCTGCGACCCCTCACCCACCGGCAACAGGACGCTTGGGGCTCGGGGCTCACTCAGATGAAGGGGGGTGGAGCGCTGACCGGCGCGGGCTATTTAAATCCCGTACCGGCGCGCTCCATCCACTCTCAGCTTTTCACTAGGCATGCACCCTATGCTCAAATAAAATCAGAGCCTAAACCCCCAAATTAGTGTCTGTGTTTTATTGAGTAGCAGGCAGAGCCTGACACTAATAGACTCAGACTCACAAGCAGGAACTTAATGATATCTGATTTATTAAAGAATAGTATGCAAATACAGAGAAAGCTGAGAATGAGCAAAAGCGCGCCAAATACAAACTAAAAACCCTCGGCACAAACGTAATCCCTCCCCTCACCCAGCCGTTGCAAACTCCCCCCCCCCCCCCAGGTGCTGGTAACCGTTTCTGCTGATGTCCTGGGAAAGAAACCTTGAACACACGAGATAACCCAAACACATACCAATCCAGCTGCCAACATATAACAATCCCATGAGATAGAATCCTCCTCCCCTCCCAGACGAAACACGCATCAGCCAAATGACATGCGAAACGTTACAATGCAGCGGAAACATTGGAACGATGAACATGACACTTGGTCGAATATATAGCTAATGCTAATTTTCATTTCACTTTTTAATACTTTATAAAACTGAAGTGTTTTCTTTAAGTTCTATGTCTCTTAAGCAAGCTAAAATTGCAGGTACCTAAGAAGTTGTTAAAACATCTGGACCATACTTAAAAGAGAATCTTGCAAAATCTTTAAAACAACCTTTAAAAACCAATAATGCAGAACTACTTTACATGCCTATTGTGAGGATTGCTAAATCATAGGGGTGAAATCTTTTGAAGACTCCAAATATACTATATAAATGCCATGCAATTATATTATTTTGGTTTCTCCTTGGAACTTTCAAGGAAGAGATGCAGGGAATAATCAAGAGAGAGAGAGAGTCCTCAAAAGATTATTGCTTCCAAGTGACTTCAGGAAAAGTTTGACATAGGCTGGGAGATATCAGACCCATAATCCTTAATGGGATGGCATTAACAGTGATGCTGTTTCATTAAGGTCAGATCCTGATGAAACATGTTTCTCTGTGATAGGGGATGTGGAAAGCCATTGCTCATTGCTTTTCTAGGATGGAGAAATGGTTTTTCCATGCACTTTGCATCTTCCTTCATTAGGAAAGACATACAAAGGATAAACTGGCAACAGCTACCTCATGCCTTATCCAGTCACGGAAGCTGTGGGATGGCTTCTTGCTGCCATTCATCCTGATTTTTCCATGCAGTTTTTCCTTCTCAAGAGGAAAGGAAGAAACATGGATGAAACGCAGCTGGTCCTGCTGGTGCTCTTGCAAAATAGCTGGCAGACTGTGTTATACCAGCTTCACATGTACCCACCTTTCCCCCTCATGGGAAAAGGACAAAGTAGGGGAAAAACACACTTAGTATGGCCAGTGAGGAAAGAGTCCAAAGTGTGGGAAGAAAGGGCTCATGAGGCCTTGTGGGCTGTATGTTTAAGCTTTATTCAAGTCAGCTCCACAGGTGGGAGAGCCCTCATTCCTAAATGGTGTTGGATTGGTGGTGTTAGCCCTGCGAGGTAGTCCAGACAAGAAGCACAACCAGGAGTATTCTATCTTTATTGGATTTCTCCCCTCCTTTCCTTTTACACTCCAGAAAACTAGGGAGGGTCCCTTCTGAAATGTTTCCCACATCATCCCCCCTTCTGTGGGCTGAGACATTTTTTCCATGCCAGTTGTCCAGTCTGCGGCTCTCCCTCCTGTCTCCCAAGGTCATTCCCAAATACTATTACCTTAAGGAAGAAGCAGTTGGAGAACATCACAACGTTTTTTGCCTGTCTTTTAGTCTCTACAACTTCCTCCCAGTTTTTCCAGACCCATGTTTTTGTAGGCATGAATTCAACGTAAACAGTGAACAAGGCTGTCATTCATTAGGATATTTTCCCCCTTTTTACTACCAGATATTTAAATGAACACATTTTGCAGAATACCAATATGTTTAAATGAATATTTTCCCCTGGAATGCCAAATATTTAAATAACATTCTTTAGATACTTTAAACTGATAGGAAATAATGAATACAGCTGGATCAGATGGCAATGGTAAAAATTCATGAACTAGCAGAAATTGCAACGGAGATGGCAAATAAATAGAAATAAATAAATAAAAATAAAATTCCACCTATTAGGTCCAACCTAGTTGGAAAGCCCAGGAAGATGGCAACAGCTAGTTGAGCACGGCTGATTTCAAAAAGTTAAGCAGTGTCAGGCCATGATTAGTACTTGAATGGGAGAGAACCAGAAAACCCCAGGACTGTCAGCTGAACTGAGAAGTCAAAACATTGCAGAAGTAACCAGTGAGAAAGCTACACTGTTGCCAAGAAAACAACATGGATGAACTGATTTCAGCTTGAAGGAGACTTGTCCTTTATACCCTGAATATTCACATATATCCCAGGAAGACAGAAAAGTACTATAGAGTTCCAAGAGTGTATTTGGGTATATGAAAGGCATAAAGTCCCAACTCCTATACTTTCAGCCTGAGAGGCAGGCATTACTAATTTTTGTCTATACTGCAAAAAAGCTTCAATTGCTGATTTCTGCAGGTTAAACTTTTGATAAATAGCAAAGAGCAAATCAGGATTTCTAGTAACCCTATTAACATAATTAATAGCCATAAATGTAGGTCCTTGCCAAGAAACAGATACTGGTATAGATAAACCAGTTGTACAGCATGACTCTGAATATGTGCCAGCTTTTTAAGCAAACCAATTCCTTATCTGTAACTTCAGTTCTTCAAGTGATTTTGAGAGTGCATCAAAATCAAAAGTTGAGGGTGGGAGTGCAATGCTCAATATCCCTTCTTTGTCAAAGGAGCAAACCATCTCACATAAATCAAGGTTGCCTTAAAAATGCTAAAGCAGTTAGAATGCAGGATTACTCCATAACTCAATATAGTAGTTTTCTAAAATGACTGCTAGAACCCAAAGTTTCATAGAATCATATGGCAGTGGGCGGTGAGATTGGTGAAATGCGGGATGAAGTTTTGATAATAGTTAGCTAACCCAAGCAGTCGCTGCATGTCCTTGGCCCGACATGAGGGTTGCCAAGATTGTAATGCCTCCACTTTGTTGGGATCCCCTGTGATGCCGATAGCGGAGATTCAGTATCCCGGAAAATCGATGGTGGTCTGAGCGAATTGACACTTCTCCAGCTTAGCATACAGGCAGTTCTCATGCAGTCTCTGCAACACTGTGCAAAGATGATGGACATGTTTGCCTGGGAAGGAGGAGAAGATCAAAATATCATCTAGATAGATGATCAAGTACTGGTCCAGGCAGTCCTGCAAAATATCATGCATGAAATGCATGAATACTCCCAGGGTGTTAGACCAAAAGGCATGACTATATACTTGAAGTGCCTGTAGCGGGTGCAAAATGTGGTCTTCCACTCGTCCCCCTTCTGGATTCATACTAAGTTGTAAGCACCCTGCAGGTCCAGTTTTGTGAACACCCGTGCACTGCAGAGTCATTCCAGAAGCTCGGAAATCAGTGGCAGAGGATAGCAGTTCTTGATGGTAATGTCGTTTAGTCTTCTATAGTCACAGCATAGCCATAGTGCCCCCGAGTCATCTAGGAGCGGGTTCTGCTGATGGATCAAGGTTGAAGCCCATCTTGTGGTGCCCCCAGACAACAAACTGATTATAAATCCCACCTTGTGGTGGTCAAACAGAAAGTCCTCTGACTGTAGGCTCAGGTACAGCCTACACTGAGTGAAGAAAGCTGGAAATTGAGCTCGAGTCCCATCAAACTTCTCTGACACCTGCACAGTACACTTGTGCCATGGAGGGGGGCTCCATTTGAAGCGGTCTGTTGAGCAGTCTGTTGATTCTGAAGCTGATCCACTCGGGTGTTCAAAATCACGACCTGTTGTGCCAGCTGAGCGCTTCCCAAGACAACTATCATGTCTCCTGATAGTCCCTGGTATTCACCGACCAGGAAGCAGTGATATTACAATTATATATATATACACACACACACACACACACAAATACATATATGTATATACATATATATATACACACACACATACATACATACATACCATGTGTGTGTGTGTAGTGTGTGTGTATGTATATATATGTTTGTGTGTGTGTGTGTGTGTGTGTGTATAAAAATGTGTGTACGTGTACTCATGTGCACTCACACACACACACATATATATATACAAACACATACATACATACATACATACATACAGTCAAATGAGGATTCAAGACCTGGAGCAAAGCAAGGCTAGACTGGAGGGCAAGGCCCAACACATGGCAGATAAGCTGACATTGAGATGAGGCTGAGGCTTAGTGTTTGGGGCAAGACTGCTCCCCAGGCAAGGCAAGGCAAAACAAGGCGAGGCAAGGCAAGGCAAGATGAGGCAAGGCAAGGTGGCAGCTACAGTCCAGATGCTGGAACAAGGCCCATGCAGGGCAAGACACAGCAGCTGAAGTCCAGTGGCTGGAGCAAGGCAAAACTTACAGTGAGGTGAAGACTGCTGAAGTTCTAGATCAGGAGCATGACAAAACCCCATGCCAGATAAGGTGGCTGGCATTCAGAATTCTGGGCAAGGCAAGGCAAACCCAGCTAGAAGGCAAGGCCTCAGGCAAGGCAAGGCAAGAGAAGGCTCCAAACCTGGGAAATTGCAAAGCTCCGGGGAGAGTCTCAGTGCTGCAGCAAGGCAGGGCTATGGCGAGAGGCTCAGTGCAGTGGCAAGGCAGGATTCTAGGACGAGGCTCAGCATGGCAGCAAGGCAAGGCTCCTGAGAGAGGCTTGGTGCAGCAGCAAGGCAAGGCTCCTGAGAGAGGCTTGGCACAGTGGCAAGGCAAGGCTCCAGAGAGAGGCTTGGCATGGTGGCAGGGCAAGTTTCCAGAGAGCAGCTCAGCTTGGTGGCAAGGCAAGGCTCCGGAGAAAAGTTTGGTGTAGTGGCGCTGCGGGGCTCCAAAGAGCAGTCTTGTGCATCGATCAGGTAAGGCTCAGTGACAATATAGGAAAACATTAAGTAAAGGACGTCACTTGGAATCTTGAGGCAAGTGCCTATAGCTCTCTTGTGCTGGATACATAGAAAGTGCTGACACCTATCTAGAGTCTCTGAGTACAGAATGTTATGGTGTTTCTGTTTGAAATATTGAAGTTGGGTTGCTGTAGCCCTCATTTCCATGCTGCACTGTTGTATGAACTTCTGAACTGTTCAGGGTTTCATCAGCCTTTTTGCTGAATAATCTGCTCTCCTCAAGGGGAAGGTCCTCAATTCTAACACTACCTGTCAGTCTGGTAGAATGGAACCAGGTGCAGTGATGCAGGGCAATGGAAAGTGTCATAAATTTTTGGCTGCCAGCTCAACTGTGTAATCAGCCTTGTTTTAATTCCTGCTTGGCAAAATCTGCTGCCTGAAAAACCTGGACTATTTGGTTTTTGTCTACTAGCAAATGAGCTAGATAAAGGAATACCTTCTCCCACAAAAAACTATTTTAAAACTTAAAAAAAAAATATTTTAAAACTTAAAAAAAAAATATTTTAAAACTTAAAAAAAACTATTTTAAAACTTAAAAAAAACTATTTAAAAAACTTTTTATTATACATAATTTATACAGTAGCTGGCAATATCAAGGTAGTGTGAGGATCATGGGTTCAGATATCCCAGTAGTAAGAAATCTCTCTGGAACCAGTCAGGTCTCAGTAAAGTATTTCTTTATTGAAAGATACAGTTCCATCTTCATCTCCATCTAAAGACTCAAGTGACTAAGTCTCCTCAGTTCCCTCCTTTTACTCACCCCAGTTTCTTGCCTTCATTTGAAATTGAGTATTTATAACTGCTACTGGTTTTTACAACATGATTCCCAGCAGCATTCTTCACTGTCCGTTAGCTGATAAGATGGTAGCCACAACACTCTGGTGTCAGCTTGCTGGTTCAATCCATGCTGTCTCTGTTTTTCACACAGTAATCACTCCTCTCCCTTCCTCCTTTACAACACATGACAGAGGAGAAGGCCCAGAAGGGGTTTTATGGCTTCTGGGGCCAAACCTATGACATACCACCCTCCCAAATAATAAATCTCTCTCCTCTTGAAATTGGAAGAATGCTTCTAGAAAAGAAAAGAAAGATACTGTCATCATGCCAAGCCTCTCTCAGGACCCTTGCCTTGCTGCCATGCTGAGCCTTGTCCTAGAATCCTGCCTTGCCGCTGCACTGAGCCTCTCGCCATAGCCCTGCCTTGCTGCAGCACTGAGACTCTCCCCGGAGCTTTGCCATTTCCTGGGTTTGGAGCCTTCACTTGCCTTGCCTTGCCGGAGGCCTTGCCTTCTAGCTGGGTTTTAATGGGATTTTATTGGAATTTTATCGTGTATTTATTTGAGTTTTTATTGTATTTTTATTCTGTGTTGTAAACCACCCAGTCCCTCCGGTCAGAGGAGATGGGTGGTGACAAATTTGATAGATAAATAAATAAATAAATAAGTTCTATGATGAAGACACAAACATATAATGTTACAATCACTACTTCCCTACTTTGGTTTATCAGGATATTTGTTATGAAAGTCTCTTATGAGTTTTTTAGCTCTCACATCTTTACTATGACCTACTCCAATTGAGCGGGAGGGAAATGTTTCCATCTGATCAGGTATTGTAGCTGACACCTGTGAATTCTGGAATCAAGTATGGAATGTACATCAAAGTGTTGCTCCCCCTCTATCATCATTGGTAGGGGTGGTTTCAGTTCGGGATTCCATTGGTCAGACTGTCATGTTCACTGATTCAATGTAGTTTATACATCGTAACGTTTCACATGCCATGGTGCTGATGTGCATTTCTGTTTGGGAGGGAGCTGCTGTGAAACCTTGTACCAAGCTCTGTATGTGAAATCAGTACAATGGAATGTGTTTGGGTTATGTTATCTGTTCAAGGACTTTTCCCGCAGACCATCAGAAACCGTTAGGAGCACCTGGGATTGTGAACTTGAGAAGATTCTACGGGGGGAGGGATTTCATTTGCACCAAGGGTTTTTAGTTTGAATTTGGCGCGCTTTCATCATTCTCAGCTTTCTCTGTGATCCTGCATACTATTCTTTAATAAATCAGATATCTTTGAATTCCTGTTCATGAGTCTGATCGTGTTTTAGAATAGGGAACCATTACATAAAGTTGAGTATCTCCAAAGTTGTACCGTTAGCTCCTACCAAGATCAGTTTCTTGCGAGGGAAAATAGTTAACGATGGCTGAGTCCAAGTGCATGACTGGGGAACTTGAGGAGATGGCTAGCTTGATGCCCGAGTCGACGGTCAAGAGTGGAAAACTGAACCTCACTCCAAAACCTTCAGACTCCTGGGATGGATCAAGTTCCAGTTCTGATGTGGAGGAATCTAACAATGGAGAAAAGCCAGAGCAACCGGCACCCAGCAAATTGCTCGCAGAGTTGATCACCTTGGATGAAGTAGAGGAACCCCAGCCAGGGATGTTGGGGGCGTCCTGGAAGTATCGGTTCCCGCTAACCCCAGACATAGAATCAACTATGGTGTCAACAGAGAGACAGCCAAACATGTGATGGAGGGAGGAATCTCAACCCCCTGAAAGGCTAAGAGTGATGGAGGCCAAAATAGAATCGATGGAGTACATGCTAAGAAACCTGTCTCTGTCATTGGAGGGGCAGGGGAGGCGCGGAGGAGATCCCAGCTTCCCGCACCAATCTCCCATCCTCCCATCTGGACCGCCGGCAGAGCAGGGCCGGAGACAGCTCTGGGATGAATCTCCACCCCGCAGGGCTCAATCACCAGTGTCCCCACCCAGAAGAGGGAAAGCTACTGTAACCTGGGGCCCAACTACTCAAGTAGCTGCTGATTCCACTCCAACCGGAGTGGTGGTGAGAGACTTTTCTGTCAAGTTTGATGGGGATCCAACAAAGTTATCTCTCTTTTTAACTAATGCTAAAAGTTACATGAAGCAGTTTGGAGCATACTTCCCTTCCGAAGAGGCTAAGATAACTGCCATTGCCACCAAGTTGAAGGGTCGAGCGGCTGACTGGAAATAATCAAGTGCAGGGGAGTCAGCATCACTCCCCTGCACTTGATTATTTCGATGATTTCATGTGGGCGTTAAAGCTGCATTTTGAGGATCCTCTGGCCAAGGCAAGAGCTAAGAAGGCACTGAAGGATCTTACCCAGGGCCAAATGTCCATAGCTGATTACTCCCTAGAGTTTAAGGCTCTAGCTGGGAAAATCCCTGACTGGTCTCAGTCAACCCTAATAGAACGGTTTAAAGAGGGACTCGACCAGGATGTCCTACCGTGGGCATTGTGTAGAGATGACCCAGAGTCGTTGTACAACTGGATCTGTCTGGCAGGCAAGGCTGAGCATCCTCAGCATACCTTCAGGCAAACTAGAAAATCTGAAAGACCACCCGCCACCATGAGGGGACCCCAAAGTGCTGCGACTGCTGCCCGGCCAAGCTATAGAGCCTGGGAAGAGGAGAGAGATCGGCGCTACGCGAGGGGTCAGTGTCTCCGATGCGGAAAGGAAAGCCATCGAGCAGCTGATTGCCCAAAAGCCAAGGCTGGAGATCGAGCGGGGAAGCCGCTGGGCAAATCACCCCCCCCCTCACAGCAAATGACAGCAGCCAAGGGTACAGCCAATGCTGAAGAAGTAATCTACTTCTTGGGAGAGGCTGAAGATGACTCTAAGGAGCCAGCAGGAAATGCCAGCCACCTGCCATGAAGAGCGCCTGCAGGCAGGTGGAGGAGGATGGGCGCGAAGATGCTATGGTGAGTGCTGACTGTCCCACTTTAGCAGTAAAAGTGAAATTGGGTTCCCGCACAAAAACTACAGAGGTATGGGCTTTAGTTGATGGTCTGGGTGTTCCAGGTGTTTAATTCACCCTGATCTGATTGCTGCTTTGGACCTGCCTAGCTTCCCCATCCAGCAGCCTTTGATCTTCACACAGTTGGATGGTTCAATGGCGGGGGGGCGGAGCAACTCATTTCATTAGAACTGTGGCAATGCAAATGGGCAGCCACCATGAGACTTTGAAATTCGTAGTGGCACCTGTTGGCAACCCCTTGATAATCCTGGGGATCCCCTGGTTGACCTATTGAAGCCCCTATATAAATTGGGAGCACAGAACTGTGACTTTTAAAGATGGATTTTACCAAGCTCCTACAGCAGAGATAGTTGCACGTGCGGGGGTTGGAAGGGCTGCGATCGCCACGCCATGCCCTAACTTGGCACATTTAGAAGGCTTGCCCAATCAATACCAAGAATTTGCTGACGTTTTTGGGGAGATGGAAGCAGATCAGCTACCCCCCCACCAGAAAACTGACTGTGCAATAGAGTTGGTTCCCAATGCTCAATTGCCCAAGCCAAAAATTTATCCGATGACTCAGAAGGAGCTTGAGGCATTAAGGGACTTCATTGACAAAAATCTGTCAAGGGGATTTATTGAACCTGCTAATTCCCCAGTTGGGGCCCCTGTGTTATTCCAGGAAAAGAAAGATGGCATGCTTCGACTCTGTATGGACTTCCAAGGGTTAAATTCCATCTCTATTGTCAACAAGTACCCTCTCCCTCTCATGAAGGACATGTTAGCTCATTTGTCAACGGGCAAGATTTTCTCCAAGCTCAATCTTCGCGAAGCCTATTTCCGCATTTGCATAAGAGCTGGGGATGAGTGCTTTTAATTGCCCACTGTCATGAGTAAGGATGGCGAGCAGAGGGCTCCCTTCCAGACTGTTAAGCGTATGCGTAGCACTGAGGAATTGGTGAGCCATTCCAAGAGGCACAGAGTGGACCGCCTTAACCTGCGGGGTTTATATGGCTGGGGTTTTCCCACGCTTGTTCAGTTTGTTAGGATTACTGTTATGTATGAGCAATAAAACATTAGAGACCAGATCCCTGTCTCAGAGTGTTTCCTGGGAGTCAGGACACCACTAGGATCATTTCAGTACAAAGTCCTTCCTTTTGGGTTAGCAGGGGCACCCGGAGACTTCATGCAGTTGATTAATGAAGTTTTACATGCTCATTTGTTTAAAGGAGTCCTGGTTTACTTAGATGATGTTCTCATTTACACTGAAACTGAGGAGGAACACAAATGCCTCCTCAAACAGGTGTTACACAAGCTTAGAGATGCCAAACTCTATGCCAAACTTTCCAAATGTGAGTTTCACAAGACCCAACTTGACTATCTGGGCTATCAGGTGTCTGACAAGGACATTGAGATGGAACCTGCAAAAATTCAGGCGATTCTAAGTTGGGAACGTCCCTGCACCTGGAGGCAGTTGCAAAGTTTCCTAGGGTTCAGTAATTATTATCACCAATTTATGCAGGGGTTCGCTGAGATTGCCTTGCCCCTCACTGATTTACTCCATACCCAGGGCTTGGGGGAGACACGCAAAGTAAAACACCCTGGGGCAGTGCTGAATTGGACGCCTGAATGCCAGGCAGCATTTGAAAAGTTGAAATCCCTTTTCACTGCTGAGCCTATTCTACAGCACCCCAATCCTGAATGCCCCTTTGTGGTCCAAGTTGATGCTTCTGACTCCTCAGTTGGGGCTATTTTGTTACAGAGGGATTCTGAAAATCACTTAAAACCCTGCGCTTATCTGTCCAGGAAATTTTCTGAAACCAAATGCCGTTGGCATGTTTGGGAAAAGGAGGCGTTTGCTCTTAAAGCCACTTTGGAAACCTGGTGCCACCTCCTTGAAAGTGCTCGAGGTTTGGACCGATCACAGGAACTTGGAAGCCCTCCGCACCCCCTGGCATCTCAGTCCTAATTCGCTGGGCTTAGTTTTTCAGTCGTTTCAATTTCCAGTTAAACTTTATCCTGGGAAAGAAAAACTTTCTGGCTGATGCTTTGTCACGGTTCCCTTAAGACTTTGACCAGGGGGCAGATGTGGTTGGGACTGTTCTCACTGAACCACAACTGGGCTTGGTTGCTGTCACTTGGAGCCAGACCCATGTGCAGGCGACCCCGCCCCCAACTCAGTCTGGAAAGCGGAAAATGCAAGTTCCTTCTCAGTGTAATGTTTGCCTACCCCAAACATTCAGACTCACAAGAGGTTACTTAAATGAAATCTGATTTATTAGGGAAATTATGGCAGATACAGAGAAAGCTGAGAATGACTAAAAGCGCGCCAAATACAAACTAAAAACCCTCGGCTCCAAATGTAATCCCTCCCCCCTACTGGCCATAGCAACCACCCCCCTCCCAGGTGCTGGTAACCATTTTCCACATATCCTGGGAAAGCAACCTTGAACACATGAGATAACCCAAACACATTCCAACCCAGCAGCCAACAGATAACAACTCCCCGAAGAGGAATCTTCCTCCCTCCCGAGATCAAACACGTATCAGGCAAATGACATGCGAAACGTTACGATGTACCAAGCACATTGAAATGGTGAACATGACATACTCCCCCCCCCCCCCAAAATAACTATGGTCCCGGTTTGGAGGGGTAAGCATTATGGAATCGACAAACAAGAATAGGGGAAGCCACATCGTGAGCGGCCACCCATTCTGGGTCGGGGAAATGTTTCCAGCGAACTAGGTACTGCAGTGTGTTGCGAAGCCGGCAAGAGTCAAGAATTTCTTTTACTTCAAAATGTTGTTGCCCGTCAATCATGATGGGAGGAGGCGGCAGAGGTTGATCATGCCAGCGGTCAGAGTGAGTAAGTGGTTTGAGCAAACTGCAATGAAAGACAGGGTGTAAGCGTTTCAAATTATGTGGCAAATCAAGTTTAAAAGTCACTGGGTTAATTTGTGCCACAATAGGAAATGGACCCACAAATTTAGGAGCTAATTTTTTCGATGGTTGAGAGGACTTGATGAACTTGGTAGACAGGTACACCATGTCACCCACTTGAAACGAAGGGTGAGGGGCACGCTTCTTATCAGCATGTTGTTTGTAAGCAGACTGTGCGTCCGCTAGTGCCTGCTGGATGACCGGCCAAGAGTCCGCCAGCTGCGTTGCCCATTCGGATGGTGAGGCAGGCAGGATAGATGGCTGCGGCAAGTCAGGGATTGGGACAAAATCCCTGCCATGAATGGTGCGGAAAGGGGTTTGACCGGTGCTTTGTTGAACGGCGTTGTTGTAGGCAACCTCAGCAAAGGGAAGAAGGTCAACCCAGTCGTCTTGTTGATAATTCATGAAAGCACGCAAATATTGCTCTAGTGTCGAATTTAGCGCCTCTGTGGCCCCGTCAGTCTCAGGATGCCACGCCGTGGACAATGCCTGTTTAATGCCCAAAAGTTTTAAAAATGCCCACCAAAACTGAGAGGTGAACTGTGTGCCCCTGTCAGAGATTAAGCGGGAGGGACATCCGTGTAACTTGTACATGTGTACAAGGAATAGGCGGGCTAACTGTCTTGCCGAAGGAATGGAGACGCATGGGATGAAATGAGCTTGCTTGGAGAAATAGTCTTTTACTACCCAAATAACCATTTTTCATTGGCTGGGAGGCAACTCCACTATGAAATCCATGGAAACCTCCTCCCAGGGGCAAGCGGGACTGGCCACGGGTTGCAACAAGCCTTGAGGCTTCCCCACCTTGCGTTTAGACATAGCACAAACAGAACAGGATGCAACATAATCCTTTACATCTTTGTGCAATGCAGGCCACCAAAACTGTCTGCGAACCAGGTGCAAAGTTTTTATGAAGCCAAAATGCCCAGCCACTTTATCATCGTGCGAACGGAGTAAAACCTCCTTTCGCAAGCTGTCAGGGACATAGAGACGATTGGAGTTCCAAGCGAATCCCTGGTCAAAAGTAACACTGTCTCTATTTGCTAGCAACCAAGTGTCAGTTTTTAGCTCCTTTAGAAACTTTTGTTGCAATTGAGATGAAATGGACAAGGTGCCCTGCGGAGCAGAATCACTGCCGGCAGGCTGCTGCGCACGGGCTTGACTGCGGGTCACAGCCGGCATTCCCAGTTGTGGCTGTGTCCACAGCATACTGACCACCTCTGGCACTGAGCTGGAGTCCTGGGGTTGCCTGGACAGCGCGTCTGCTAAAAAGTTCTTTTTCCCTGGGATAAACTTCAGTTTGAAGTTGAACTGGTTAAAGAACTGAGCCCAGCGAACTTGTTTAGGGCTCAGCTTGCAGGGGGTACTAAGGGCTTCCAAGTTCTTATGGTCAGTCCACACCTCAAATGGATGATTAGCCCCTTCCAGCAAGTGGCGCCAAGAGTCCAAAGCCGCTTTGACTGCAAAAGCCTCCTTTTCCCACACATGCCAACGTCTCTCCGTCTCAGAGAATTTGCGGGACAGGTAGGCACATGGCTTTAAACAACCCGCCCCATCTGCTTGCAGCAACAGGGCTCCAATATAATAATCAGAGGCATCCACCTGAACAACAAAAGGCTTGGAGGGGTCAGGGTGTTGTAAAATAGGCTCCTGTGTGAAAGACTCCTTCAGCTTATCAAACGCCGCCTGACAAGCCGGAGTCCATCTAAGCAGCGCGCCTGGGTTTTTTACCCGGCGGGTTTCTCCCACCCCCTTTGTCCGAAGCAAATCTGTCAGGGGCAAAGTTATTTCTGCGAACCCCTTTATGAACAACCAGTAGTAATTGCCGAACCCCAGGAAACTTTGAAGTTGCCTGCGGGTGCGGGGTCTCTCCCATTCCAAGATGGCCTGGATTTTAGCAGGATCCATCTCTATGCCTTTATCTGAGATCCTGTACCCCAGATAATCAATTTGTGTTTGATGGAATGCACATTTGGACAGTTTGGCATACAACTCAGCTTTCCTTAGCTTGCGAAGCACCTGCTTAACCAACTGTACATGTTCTTCCAGAGTTTCAGTATAAATCAATACATCATCCAAGTAGACCAATACCCCTTTAAACAGATGTTCATGTAATACTTCATTGATCAATTGCATAAACACCCCAGGGGCCCCAGCCAAACCAAACGGCAAAACCTTATATTGAAAAGCTCCCAATGGGCAATTGAATGCCGTTTTCCATTCATCCCCCTCCCGGATCCTCACATGGTAATAGGCTTCCCTTAAATCCAGTTTCGAGAAGATTTTCCCCTTAGCCAGATATGATAACATATCTTTTATCAAAGGCAAAGGATATTTATTTGATATGGAGACTGCGTTGAGCCCACGGAAATCGGTACAGAGTCTTAATGTCCCATCTTTCTTCGGGCGGAAGAGAACCGGTGCCCCCACTGGCGAACTAGCTGGTTCAATGAACCCTCTTGCCAAGTTTTTGTCCACAAACTCCCGTAACAAAGTTAGTTCCTTCTGAGTCATTGAGTAAATCTTTGGCTTAGGCAATTGGGTGTTAGGCACCAGCTCAATGGCACAGTCAGTTTTCCGATGGGGGGGAAGTTGATCCGCTTCTTTCTCCCCAAACACATCAGCAAATGCCTGGTATTCCTCTGGTAGACCCTCAAGAGGAGGGGTTGGGTACTGTGGAGTCGCAGCTGCTGCTACCCCCACCACCTCCTCTGGGGCTTCATTCCCTGCTGGTGCTTGATAAAATCTGTCCCTAAAGGTTACAGTTCGATAGACCCAATTTATCTGAGGATTTTGTTGGACCAACTATGGGACACCCAAAACCACCAAAGGACCCCCCACCGGAGCTACTACAAATAACAACCCTTCCCGGTGGCTACCCATTTGCAAGGCTACCAAACTGGTGAAATGCGTGACCGGTTTGCCCCCTGCCATGGATCCGTCCAATTGGGTGAAAGCTATGGGTTGTTGCAACAGAAAGGTGGGCAACTCCAAGGCAGCTACCACGTCAGGATGCATTAAGCACCGTGAGCACCCAGAATCAATCATCGCCCACACTTCTATCATCTTCGAGCGGGATCCCAACTTTACTTTCATAGTGAGAATGCGATAGTTGCCACTCACTGACACAGGCTCGCGCCCCCCCCTCTACCACCTGCCCTGCGGCGCCCTTTAGAGCAGGTGGCTGGCGTTTCCTGCCAGCTGCAGCAATTCCGGTTCACCCTTGTCCCCGTAGAATGGCACGCTTTCCAGCTCGCTGTCAGCCACTGCTGCTTTCATTTTCCTCGGCAGAGAGGGGGACTTCACAGTCGACTTTCCCTGCCGGTCCTCGCCCTTCACCCTCGGGCACGCCGCCGCGCAGTGCCCCTCCTTGCCGCAGCACAGGCACTGCCCCTTTGCGTAACGGCGCTCCTTCTCCTCTTCCCACGAATGTTGTCCGGATCTTCCAAAGGAGCCCGAAGGGCAGGTGGGTTTTCCATCTCACCCCGACTTAGTCGCCCGTCTCTGCGTGAACACCTCATGGGCATGCTCAGCCTTTCCAGTGAGCTGGATCCACCCGTATGGTGACTGCAGCAGGATCCGAACCTGCAAACCTCTGATCCGAAGTCAGAAACCCGTGCGCAAGCAACCTCGCCCCCAGCCCAGTCTGGGAGGCGGAAAGTGCAAGTTCCTTGTCAGTTACAGAAGGACTTTCTCCTGGCACTGAAATCTGACACTTGGTTGCTAGCTAATAGAGACAATGTTTCTTTTGAAAACGGTCTGGCATGGGTGGAACACCGCCTTTATGTGCCTGAAACTTTAAGAGCTGATGTTTTGCAGTGTTCCCATGATGATAAACTTGCTGGACACTTTGGTTTTGTCAAAACCTTGCATTTGGTTTGTTGTCAATTTTGGTGGCCAACCTTGAGACATGATGTAAAAGACTATGTTGCTTCCTGTCCTGTTTGTGCCATGTCAAAATGGAAAGGAGGGAAACCACGGGCTTTTACAGCCAGTGGCCAGTCCTACCTGTCCTTGGGATGAGATTTCTATGGATTTTATTGTGGATCTTCCTCCCAGTCAGAAAAAAACAGTTATTTGGGTTGTAAAAGATTTTTTCTCCAAGCAAGCACATTTCATTCCCTGTGCCTCCATCCCGTCAGTCCCACAATTGGCGCGCCTATTTCTCCTCCATATCTAGTCCCTCCACAGTAGCCCCTCCCATTTGGTCAGTGACCATGGGACACAGTTTACTTCCCAGTTTTGGAAATCATTTTTAAAATTGATTGGCACCAAACAAGCGCTGTCCACATCGTCCCATCCTCAGACTGACGGTTCTACTGAGATTTTAAATTCTACTCTTGAACAGTTCCTTAGAGCATACATTAACTACCATCAGGACGATTGGGTGGAGTTATTACCTTTTGCTCAAGTGGCTTACAACAATGCTGTCCATCAAAGTACTGGACAAACCCCTTTTCGCGTGGTTTCTGGTCACGACTTTGTTCCCATCCCTGCACTGCCACAGCCAAACATGTTCTGCATCTGACTTGGCTGTTAAGCTGTCTGATTCCTGGCTGATAATTAAACAAGATTTGGCTGATGCCCAGGCTGCTTACAAGTTGCAAGCTGATAAACATCATTCCTTACAACATGACTTCAAAGTTGGGGATCAGGTGTATCTATCTACTAAATTTATCAAGTCGCCACAACCCTCTAAAAAACTTGCTCCCAAATTCATTGGTCCTTTTCCTATTGTTGGTCTTGTCAATCCAGTTACTGTTAAATTGGACTTGCCTCACAATTTGAAACGCTTGCACCCTGTTTTCCATTGCAGCTTGCTTAAGCCTATGCACCACTCCTCATGCTGGCATCCTCAATCTCCTCCTCCTGCTCCGATCATGATTGATGGCCAACAACACTTTGAAGTCAAGGACATCGTTGATTCCCACATACTTCGAGGCACCCTGCAGTATCTTGTTCAATGGAAACATTTACCTCATCCTGAATGGGTGTCTGCTCACCATGTTAATGCTCCTGACTTAGTTAACCATTTCCACCTTGCTTATCCTTTAAAGCCTGCTGCTTAATGTAATCTTTGTTTTGGGGGGGCAGTATGTCATGTTCACTGAGTCAATGTAGTTTATACATCATAACGTTTCACATGCCATGGTGCTGATGCGCGTTTCTGTTTGGGAGGGAGCTGCTGTGAAACCTTGTACCAAGCTCTGTATGTGAAATCAGTACAATGGAATGTGTTTGGGTTATGTTATCTGTTCAAGGCCTTTTCCCGCAGACCATCAGAAACTGCTAGGAGCACCTGGGTTTGTGAACTTGAGAAGATTCTACGGGGGGAGGGATTTCATTTGCACTGAGGGTTTTTAGTTTGAATTTGGTGTGCTTTCATCATTCTCAGCTTTCTCTGTGATCCTGCATACTATTCTTTAATAAATCAGATATCTTTGAATTCCTGTTCATGAGTCTGATCATGTTTTAGAATAGGCAACCATTACACAGAGTCCTTAAAAGGTTTCAAGAGGCTGCAGTGAAACACTGGGTGGATGTCCTTTAAGTCCTTTGGCAGGTCTAGTTGTACCATTACAGGATTGATGGCTTTCACAATTGGAAAAGGTCCTATATACTTGGGTCCCAGTTTTTTGGGTGGCTGGGTTGAGTTTAGATATTTTGTGGATACAAAAACTTTGTCACCCACATTCAGTGCCCATTCTGGGTCTCATTTATGATCGGCATATTTTTTGTAATCCTCTCTAGCTTCTTGTAAAGCTTTCTGAATACTGCTCCAGCTGTCAGTTAGTTGTTTGATCCAGCCCTCTACGGACAGTTCAGTGGGTGGTTCTGATGGGAGTTCTGGTATGGCTATGAACTCCTGCCCTGTGGCAGCTCAGAAGGGGGTGAATCCTGTGCTCTGACTCACTGCGTTGTTGTAGGCTACTTCTGCAAATGGCAGCAAATCGACCCAATCATCTTGTTGGTAATTTACATAGCATCTGTCCTATTTCAGACTATGCACCAAACCAATTTTCAATAAAACTCTTTATTAAGAACTATTTACAATCAGTAAGTCCTTGTAATAAGGAGACTGGAGTAATCAAGGCTAGACAATGTATCAAGAAAGCACTAGGAATTATCTGGGAATGAGACTGGATCCAAAAAGAACACAAGGACTGGAGACAGCAGATCTCAAACTGGAATAAACCTGGAACAACACAACATGGGATGGCTGGCTCAATGGATCTGGATGCAAGGCTAGAATCAGCAAACTGAAATATGCAGGATCTCAGGCACAGGACTCGAACTCAGAGCAAGGCTGGACTTGGCTGGAACCACCAAACTTGACTGGCTCTCTGAAGAAGATGAGTTGGAGCAAGACTTGGAACTTAGCACTGGGCTAGACTCTGCTGGAAACCCTGGACTGGATTGGATTCACTGGACAGGAGACCTGGAACAAGGCTTGGAACTAGGAACTAGGCTGGACTTGGCTGGAAGACCCCGACCAGGCTGTATTCGCTGGGCAGGAGACTTGGAGCAAGGCTTGGAACTCAGAACTAGGCTGGGTTCAGCTGGAAGCACCGTGTGTGCCACTAACACAGATCCTGAGCAAGGCAAGCAACAACCCCCGAAATTCACAGGGGTTTGCAAAGAGCGGTTGCAGTAAACTGCTGATGGGCAGCGGCACAAAAATCCCTCGGCTTGGTTGCATTGCTGAGAGTGATGCAAGCTCTTGAAGCTGGAGGCAAGGCACCGACTGCTGGGTTCGGGTGACACTGGTTCCTCAATTGCAGTGGGCATGAAGATCCCTTCCTCAGAATTCAAGTCTGGCCCTGCTTCTTCTTCAATCACAGATGCCGCTGGCAGTTAAAAGCAGTTTTCCACTCATCCCCCTCACGAATTCTGACTTGAAAGTATGCTTCTCTCAGATCTAGTTTCATGAACATTTTCCCTTTTGAGAGGTGAGCTAGTAAGTCCTTCATCAGGGGTACAGGATATATGTTGGAAGTACACACAGCATTGATACCCTGATAGTCTGTACACAACCTCAACGACCCGTCCTTCTTCTTCCAGAAAAGTACCGGGGGCTGCCATTGATGATGATGCAGGCTGGATGAAACCACGCACCAAATTCTTATCTGTGAACTCTTGCAATGCCCCTGTTTCAGTCTGGGTCATGGGGTATAGCCTGGTTTTCAGCAATTTGGCTGCTGGTATCAGCTCTGTGGCACAATTGGAGCTTCTATGGGAGGCAGTTGGTCATATTCAGTTTCGCTAAACACCGCTTTTAAGTTTTTGTATTGCGACGGGATGCTTGCTCCTGCCTCATTGGTTGCCCCACCCAAAGTCTCCAGTAGCTGGCTCATTAGCTCACCTCTCTTAGGTGGCTCGATTGGCTTCAGCCCTGGGTAGGTCCCATCTGCAAACACCATTTCTCCCAACTTCCAATCCAACTTGGGGTTGCAACCCCACAGCCAAGCTAATCCCAAAATGACTGACTGGCTTGCTATGGGTGCTACCAGAAATCACAAAGTCTCTTTGTGCAGCCCTATTTGCATCTTTACTGGTTCAATGCAAAACTCAACAGGGCCCCCATGCATGTCAGACCCATCCAGGTGGGTAAAAATTATGGGATCTTTGAGCTTCCCCACCTTCAGTCTCAGTTCTGTTACAATGGTGGGGTACATTAAGCTGCGAGTGCATCCACAGTCCAGCATGCCTACTAAATCTGCTGACCCTCCCCAATTAGAGATTGAATTCTCAATTCTACAGCAATGAGAGGGCAGTGTCCACTTACCAATAGGTCTTCACGCCCATTGATCCAAGCCTGGCCTTGGGCGCAACTTAGGACAGGCTCCTTCCATTTCCTGCCAGTGGCTGATTCTCCTTGCCAGAATTCTTGGAGTTGGTGAAGCAATTTTCAAAACTGGTCTCCATGAGAGATGCAGCTGTGCCTCGGCTTTTACATGCTGGTGGCTTTGGGTGGTCAGGCTTGGCCTTCATCTTGGGAGTTGCTGTTAGGTGTGGGCATTCTCCTATGTGATGCCCTTCTTTTCCACACTTGAAATACAGTCCTTTCTTTGCTCATCGCTCCTTTTCCACTTCCCAGTTCTGGCTGGGCTTCTTTGGCATGGCACGAGAACTCGTAGGGGCTGTTAGCTTTCTCCCCTCTGACTTTGTGCGCAAATGGCATTTGAGTTGTAGTTGAGTGTCTTCTACTTCCCCAGCCAGGCAGATCCATGCTCTTAAAGTTCATGGATCCCCACATCCCAAGGCCCACCACAGGATCTCTGGTTGTAGTCTTGCTTTGAAATAGTCTACCGTCAGTGATTTGGGCCAGTCCGATAGCTTCCCAGCTAACACGTTGAACTCCGTGGCGTATTCCGATACTGATTTTGATCCCTGCTTGATATGCTGCAAGCCTACTTTTGCCCAGAGCTTTTCAAGGGGTTCCTCAAATTGCTCCTTTAGCACAAATGTAAATTTGTCCAGGGTGTCCAGTTCCGGGGCTTCCGTGCCATGCAGTTGCACGTACCAGTCGGCTGCAGTGCCTTTCAGTCATTGCCCCATAAATTGCACTTTTGCCAGCTCATACTCCTCCATAAACATCTCAATGTTGGTTAGGAAGAATACTAGTTATTGGGAGTCTCCATCAAACTTTACATGGAACTCTTGGGAAGCTTCCACCTCTGGGCGGCTTTGCACTCCTCCAAAACCCCCTCGGCTAACATTGCCGGCCGCAGCTTGTACTTTCCCCCATGACACCGAGTGCGGTTTGCGTCCTTGCCTCCAGCCTCTCTCCTCTCCCAGGTCTCTCCTGATCACTGGGGAGGGTTGCCTGGATGCTGGTCTTGGGGTTGGCTGCAGTAGAAGTAGCTCTAGCAATTTTGACACCTGCTGCAGTGTTGTTTCTATGCCAGACACCCGTTTGGTTAGCATGGAAATGGTGCTGTCCAGTTGATCCATTCTGCCTCTTGATCGCCTTTCACTCCTTTTGGCTGCAGGTTTACCCAGTGGCTGATGACTGGTTCTGCACCTTCCCCAACTCCCACTGACCATCAGTGTCAGTGTCTGCCACTATCGCCTGGTGGTTCCCGTTCCCTTTCCACTGGTTCACTGGGAATTGCTGGGGTGCTAGGGAACTGCATTGGCCTTAGGCAGGAGGCCTCTGTTTGAGGGTTCTGTCAAATAGCAGGCTTCATATCTGTGAAGCCAATGAGCGAGTCCCCAGCCTCTTCATGGGGATCCCATGCGAGGCTTTGTCACTCCTCTTCACCATCTTCAGAGGCATAATCTGCATACACCTCTGACTCCAATATTGTTACTTCAGGTTGCAGAGGTTGAGCGGATGTGCACTCCTGGAGGGAAGGTGAGCCCCCCCAGTGCAGCCGTCGCTCTGTTGGAACTTTCCTCATCGATCAGTTGATCAGTGAGTAAAGTTGCCATGGTGGACTTGAGTCTTTCTGTGAGGATTGTGGGTTCAGATATCCCAATAGTAAGCAATCTCTCTGGAACCAGTCAGGTCTCAGTAAAGTATTTCTTTATTGAAAGATACAGTTCCATCTCCATCTCCATCTAAAGACTCAAGTGACTAAGTCTCCCCAGTTCCCTCCTTTTACTTGCCCCAATTTCCTGCCTTTATTTGAAACTGAATATTTACAACTGCTATTGGCTTTTACAACATGATTCCCAGCAGCATTCTTCACTGTCTGTTTGCTGATAAGATGGTAGCCACAACACTCTGGTGTCAGCTTGCTGGTTCAGTCTGTGCTGTCTCAGTTTCTCACACAATTATCACTCCTCCCCCTCCCCCTTTTACAACACATGACAGAGGAGAAGGCCCAGAAGGGGTTTTATGGCTTCTGGGGCCAAACCTCTGACAGGTAGAAAGCCCTTGAGGAATATGATTTGTATCCTTGTCCATGGGTGAAGAAGATTGTTAATGGTGGCAGTCTGATTGTGATGCCTTCATTATAATACCAGAACTATTAGAATTAGGATTTGTGAAAGAGTAGCACCTTTGACTAAGTGGTAAATCAGGTTCTATATCATCTGAGAAGTGGCCAAGAGAATATGCTATCCACCCTTGTACAATTTAGGAAGAGAAGCCTTCTGAAGGAGAGCTCAGCACTTAGTCTGCAATCTGAGCACTGAGTGGCAATGTCAAAAAAGATGAAGTGATCAAAGACTCATCAGTGGCATAATTTCAAATTCAGAGATATTTGACAGGAGGACTGTTAGGGAATTAATGGGGTGGACCCTCTGACTCAGTGGCCATTTCTGTGGCTAAGTGGCCAGATGTGGACCTGATTGAAGGTAAGATGGTAAAGTGGACAAAAAGCAAAGCCAGGCTAGAACTCATATGTGAGATATGCTTGAATAATTAACTTGAAGGGTAAAAGACTAAAGGTTAAAGCTTGTCTGTCATGTGGTCAGTCCAAAACTCAGTTAGCTGGCAGAATACGGAGTGGAAAGCTAATCTGTATACTAGCCTGCCCCACTATATCTTATGCTGTTTTAGGCAGTATGGGTCCTTTGGTCAGAACCATGGATGTTTGGTGCCAAGAAGACAATGATTTACCCTAGAAGAGCAGAACAGTATGGATCTATCTAAATTATAGAGAAATGTTGTTTGGAAGACAAGTAGACATGAAGCAACTGAATATGATCTGGATGATCTGAAGACAGTGGAAATGCAGAAATGTATATGTAGTAAGAGATGTTTACATTTGAAACAAACCTTTAACAGAAACAGAATTAATAGGAAAGAAAAGGATATTCATTGTTCACTGGGTTCAGTTATTTGGATTTCAATATTAAATTGCCACTCTGAGATAAGCAAAGTAGTTACCAGAACATAAAATCTTTTTGAAAAAACACAGTATTTGGAAATCTTAGGTTGTCCAAGAGAAGCAAGTTCTAAAATCTATACCATTCTTAATATAATTTTATATCAAACACATCCTTAAAGGAGTCTGGGAGGCTGACTGCAAAGAAACCATAGATCAACCAATGTGAGAAGGAACTTGGCAAAAAGGAAAAAAAAAACCCTTTCTGAGCCATTCCTACATTTGATGGAGAGAACTCTTTGAAGTTAATTATGAATGGCATTACAGTTGGTTCATTCATTCATTTATTTTTGCCTTTGGAGGCGCTTCAGAGGTAAAATGCATGTTTTAAGCTTCTGCATGATAGGCAATATTTAAGGCACTCATTTTTCCCTTTAATCCACCTCTGAATCCCAACAAGCTAAAAAACAAAACAAAATGAACAAAAACAAAAAACAAAAACACAACACTCTTCAAATAGCTCCTGTTTCTAAGAATATTAGAGAAGTAGGAGTTCATGGGCCATGCGGGATTCCTAAATGTTTTCTCCCATTCCAAAGGACACATATCTGCACCCTTTTATTTTATTTTATTTTATTTATTTATTAGATTTATATTACCGCCCCTCTTCCCCAGTGGGGGACTCTGGGTGGTTTACAATAAAACAACTTTTAAAAGTCATTTCAGTTATATCTTATAACCAGAAGTAGCACCTGTTTCATTCACATTGTTGAAATATCATTGCCTACATGCTGTGTCTCTTCTTCCATGTATAAATCATAAGGAAGCATAGTTATAGATTATGGCAGCAGATAGCGTTTCCCTTTTTAATGGCAAATATTAAGGGCAGATGTAAATATTAAGTATAATGGTGTAATGCCAATATTAACAATGAAGGGAATTTTTAAAGAAATAAATAATATGCTTCACTTGTTATTAACTTTAGAATATTAAGGCTTAATTAGCTGTAAGCGAAGAAAGCTGTTACTGTTGGAAAATTCTGAATCTGACAGCTTAAATGAAGGTGGAATTCACACACCGGATCGTTATTTCAAATTGCTTTGATGACTCAGGAGGAAAAAAACCCACAACTAGCTTTATTTTGCTTTAGGTAGTTAGAGAGAACTCTCTTATTAGGAAACAGAATATTGGTGCACTTAATGCAACTAATCTGATAGCCAATTTTCTTGGAGGGAAATTACTGGAGACTGATGGTTGTCACCAGCAGTGCTACATAAACAACCCAGGCCATCACCTACCTCTCTTGGATCAGCACAGCCAACTGTTATTGTCATGTCATGGTAATGCTGGTTGCAAGGGCAAGTTATTTATATTCTAACCTCCAACTTTTGTTCTACTCCCCAAATTCTCCAAATGCTCATTAGATTGACTGCCTGCAAATGGATCTGTAAATTAAAACAGGTTTGGAAGAGCAACAAAAATAGGAGAAGGAGGAGGTCTTGTCCAGCCATTCTACTTGGCCTCTGCCTGCTCATTTTCAGCCAGCAGGATGCAGTCTAGGAAACAGTAGGTTTTTTGGCAAGCTTGTAATATTTATCACAAAATGGAATGTCTCCCATCTGTTACGTGATAGGGAGCAAAATATTATGTACAAATATATGCCCAAACCTTTTGATCTACATACGATAGGGCAGCTTTGCATTCTGTTGGAAATTGAATCCTTCTGTATATGTAGGGGAGCATTCATGAGAGTGTTAATCTGACCTGAGCAATGATTACTAATGCAGTTTCTAAAACTGTAATGGAAAGGAGATTTATTTACAGGAAATAGATTCTAGCATCTACCTAACTTCAGCCTATTGATAGAATAGAAGAGTATGTGTCTGGGAAGAAAGGCAGAAGGAAATGACCTCAGGTTAGCAATGACTTTGATGAAGAACAGGCAGAAATGACAAAGAGGGGACACAGGGCACATCCTTAACTCTCTATCTATACCTACTGACCCCTTGTGGTCAGTAGGCTGTGAGATGCTGTACAACTATTCCCACTGAATTTGGACCTCCAGCACATACTAGTTAGATTCCATCCTAATTCCTATTTTCTAAAGTACACTATAGTTTACTAACAATATAGGCCTTGTTTATCAACCACTGAATCTAAAGCTATGACATGATTTTATCTGAAATAGTGATTATAATAGCTGTGCAACTATACAATGCAAGAAGCTATGAAATCAAGCTGAAAAGTTTCATGTATCTACTATAGGAACAAGCTAGCTGGCTAGCTAGCTAGAACACTTTATTTCTATTGCAGTAAATGGAACTGATCTTGCCAAATTTCATACAATGGAATTAAGTTTCAGTGAATATGGATCTGCTTATTGGTTGTGACTTTACATAATCTGAATTACATGAGTAATCAACATGTTCCATTCTTTGACATTAATATCTCCTTTGAAAGCTACTCATTTGGTTTTGAAATCCCTTTTGGGACAACACATTGAAATGGAGATGCCATCTGTCATCCTGTCTGAGACCAGACCCATAAATGGAATGCCATCATTGCACTGCTATCACAATCAGGGAGCATTGAATGCTGAGGAGATAATTGCCCTGAGTGCCAATGGCTTCCGCTCTGGTAAGGAGCAGATTTCGGAACTAAATACAGACATAAAGAAGCAATTTGTGTGTGTGTGTGGCTCTGCAATATTCTTGTTGCTTCCAATCTCCCAAAAAGGATACGGATACAATCAGCTTTGTTACTATTAATGCTTTTGCTTAGCTATGTGGTTTTATTGCTTTTGTTGTGGGACTGAAACTGGAATTTGGATCAGTATAAAGTCACTGAATCCAAAGTGAAGGCCTGGCAGTCAGGTTCAACAGAACTTAATGAAGCCATGTACTTCTGCTAGAGAGATGGTTTATAGATGCAAGTTCACCATTTGATCAAGCATCTTTATCAAGTGATGACTAGGAAGAGTGTGTTTACTTTTAATGCTTTCCACTTGATTTGCTTATTGCTTAAGAAATGCATATTTCTTATTTGTTGTGCATATTCCACAAGTTTTCTCTTAAAGATTGACTGTCACTTCACTCTTTGTCAGCACAAAATGCCATTCTCCTCTCCTTTCAAATGGGCACTGATTTCAATGGTTACTTCTGTGTAGCTGGATAAGTGTCAAGGGCAGCAGAATTTGAACTTGGTGCCTTATTCCCCTTCTTCCATCTTTTATTTAGGGGGGAGCAGCTGTAGCTGAGGAATACATACGCATACATTACACTTGAATTTTTAAATAAGACTGTGGTCTTTGGATGGGGAAACCTGACCCCGATCCCACTTCTGGCCCCCAAGTAAGCATGTGCATCCTTTCCTCTCCAATTCTAGACCTCCAGCATTGAGAAAGAAGAAAGGGGGAAGGATCAAAGGAGTGGCATGAATGGATTGTGGACTAAGTCAGATCAGCAGGTTCCAATGATTTGCTCCTTAACCACACTCCCAAGACTGGGCAGGACAAAATTTATACTTTTTTTGTAGCTTCTATAAAAGACTCTTGTAACAGCAATGAAATTGATTCAAAAAACCAGACCAAGAAGGAAAGAAGAATGTTGCTCTTCTTTTTTTCCACTATGCTGTCAGAACCTTGGTTATATTGGAGGCTCTAGGGTTGACATACTAAAAGGAACAACTTGTACTTAACCAGGCATCTAAAAATAATTGAATTTGTTATTAGAAGGGCAACTAAGGAAGGAAGGCCTATAGTTTGGTAGCTACCAAATTTGCTACATTTATTAATTTAATTTAATTTATTTATTAATTAAATTTAGCCACTGCCCATCTCCCCCCAAAGGGGGGACTCTGGGTGGTTTACAACAAAGATAAAAGCATTAAAATACCATAAATAAATATAAATATAATATTAAGCATAAATACAATATGAAATCCAGATGATGATAATAGTTGGAATATCATTCACGTATATCTAAAGGGGCCATTTTAGGGCACTAACCATCTCCAGGTGTGATTACTTCCTTTCCCACCTCAGGAGAGGCGGCAGAACCAGGTCTTCAATTGTTTTTGGATGGCCGCAAGAGATAGAATCTGTCTTATCTCTGAGGAAAGGATGTTCCAGAGGGCGGGAGCCACTGCAGAGAAGGCCCACTTCCTGGACCCCGTCAGATGGAATTCTGTTACAGATGGGGTCTGTAACATGCTCTCTCTGCATGATTGGGTGGGATGGGTTGATACAATGGGGATGAGATGGTCCCTCAGGTACCTTGGACCCATGCCATGAAGGGCTTTAAAGGTAATAACCAATACCTTGAATTGCACCTGGAAGCAGACTGGTACCCAATGCAGCTCATGAAGCAATGGTGTAACATGTGCTGATCTAGGGGCACCAAGAATTGCCCGTGTGGCCACATTCTGGACCAGCTGTAGCTTCCAAATACTCTTCAAGGATAGCCCCATGTAGAGAGCATTACAGTAGTCTATATGGGAGATGACTAGGGCATAAGTGACCATGCAAAGGGCCTCCCAGTCCAGGAAAGGGTGTAACTGGCACACAACATGAAGTTGCGCAGAGGCCCTCCTGGCCACGACTGCTACCTGCTGTTTGAGCAGGAGTCGTGAGTCAGCAGGACCCCCAGATGCCACACTGGGTCTGTCTGGGGGCAGTGCAACCCCCTCCAGAACCAAAGATGTTAAATTTCCAGATACCAAGGAGCCCCCCACCCAGAGCCACTCCATCTTACAGGGTTCAGCTGAAGCCTGTTGTTCCCCATCCAGACCCCTACAGCCCCCAGGCACCAAGAGAGGGCAGTCACAGCATCACTTACCTCACCCAGGACAGAGATGTATAATTGGGTATCATCAACATACTGATACTTCATCCAGTGATGATGGATGATCTTGCCCAGCGGTTTCATGTAGATGTTAAAAAGGAGTGGAGAGAGTACCGAGCCCTGCGGTACCCCCAAAGAAGGGGCTGTGGGCTGGATCTCTTGCTCCCTATCAACACCAATTGGGACTGGCCATGGAGGAAGAAGGTGAACCAGCGCAGAACTACGCCACCCACCCCTAACTCCCTGAGCTGACCCAAAAGGATACCATGGTTGAAAGCCACTGAGAAATCAAAAAGAGCAAGGATGGATGCACTGCCTCCATTCTGCTCCCACTAGAGATCATCCATAAGAGTGACCAATGCCGTTTCCATTCCATATCTGGCCTGAAACCTGACTGAAAGGGGTCTAGATAATCCGTTTCATCCAGAAGCCTAGACCACTTTCTCAACCACCTTCCCCAAAAAGGGGTGGTGGGAAACTGGACGAAACATTCTTAAGGAGGTTTTAATTCCCTTAAAGATCAGATATTTAATTTGGAGATGCTCTTGAATCACTGGCACTATAGTCTTCAATGACTGAAAAATCTATCATCTCAGGCTGCTGTAACAACTATGAAACCTCCCACTTGAATGGGGCTGCTTTTAAAAATTGTTCAAAAATTTCATCTAAGCCTAATATGTCCGTTAACTGACTAATAAATGCCTGAGGAGGACCTCAAATCATTTAATGCATTTACAGTATTAGGGATTTTTGGCACCACATGGCTTTTATTCTCCATCACATTTAAAATTTTAAATCTAGCGCTTTTAGGTTTTTGCACTTTTAAAGTTCTCCTTTCCATTTTGTTCTGTTTTTGTGAGCTAGGTCAGCGGTTCCCAACCTTTTTGACACCAGAGACCGGTTTTGTGGAAGACAATTTTTCCATGGACAGGGGTGGGGGGAGTGATTTTGGGATGATTCAAGCGCTTCCTCTTTTTCCCGACCTTTTATTCTTTTTTTCTTCATGCCATTTGGAGATAGCAGCCAATGGGCTTGCTTTCTCTGACAGGAGGCGGAGCTCAGGTGGTAATGCGAGTGATGGGGAGCGGCTGTAAACACACAGGCTGTAAATTTGCTCGCTCGCCCACTGCTGACGACCTGCTGTGCGGCCCAGTTTCTAACAGGCCACAGACCAGTACTGGTCCGCAACCTAGGGGTTGGGGACCCCTGAGCTAGGTTTTTTTAATTTTATTTTTATGTACTACTGATTTGGTTTTATCATATGTTCTTTTCTTTATTTCTGTTGGTTTATCTTATGTTTTTATTTGTCTGTATTTTAAGTATGAATGTATTAAACAATAACAACATGTTTTACTAAGGCCAATGATCAATCAGCAAAGCATAAAATCTGCTACAAAATTTTGGATAAATAAAGTTAGCTTGACACACTCAGTATAATTATAATGGCAAAACTGGGCTCTTGTCTTAAAAAACCTTTGAAACTGTTTTTGCTATATTTGGGCTCACATTTGCAAAGCAATAGATTATGTAAAATAAAAAATTTCTTCATGGGAACCTAAGAACTAGTGGGTCTATAGGTTCCTTCTTTATATCGCAATAGGAAGTTCAGTATAGAAGGGCTTATACCGTGGTTTCCAGGGCAGCAGAGTCACAGGGGCAAATACCATTGGATGATGAATGCTTTGAAAATCTCAACTCTAAGACAAATGAAGGAATTACATTAAAATAGGCCTTCGTAAAACAAATCCTAAACTTTGAGAAGGTAAGTATAGACAGGTGGTTTGTACCTTTGTCCAAGGGAAGTATATTCCAAAAGGGAGGGGAGAACAAATTCTCTGAGCCTAATAAATTGTGATGCTTGATATCACAGAAGCATTGGAGGAGTATCTCTTTTGCTACTTACCCCATCTGAACTACTTAGTTTATATTGATTATAATAGTAAAATCTAATACAAACTAAACTTCAAGAAAGAAAAAAGAATTCAAAGAAGTAAAAAATGCAAAAAAAGAAGGAAGAGAAAAGTAAGAATATAATAAAGGAGAAAAAAATATATATAAAGTGACTTCCAACCTTCATCACAAGTATAAACAAATTTAGTAACTCTGAGTTTCTCAGGCCACAATAGGGAAGAAAATGGTTAATTTTCCTCTGATGTCTACAATGGCAATAATCATCATCACCCAAACTGGCAGCATTTACATTTTAAAAACTCTGCATGTGCTAAACAAGTGTTCATTTAACCATATGTATAGTTTGGCCCTGAATGTGCAGCTTCCTGCCTATAAGATCTGCTCAAAGTCTGCAGAGCAAATGTACACTAAATGCATTTCAATGAGCTGTGACCTAAAACAAGGTTGAGTTCCATGAGTTAAATAGGCTTCTGCTTAATTTCGGCCATCAAAATTATCATCATATGTCTGGAAGATACAGCTGTGATATTAAAACCTGACAAAAATAGAATTGATATTTTGCTGCTGCATCTACTTATCAAATGTGTTTTGAGAGATTCATTACTTCATTATGCATTCTGCCAAATATCCTAAATCTGGATAATTCTTCATTATCATCTTTCAGCCTGGTTGCTAAGTACTGATCCTTTTTCTTTGTCACCTCTTGGTGGCACTTTAGTCTATTTATCAAGTTCCTGAACTTCTTAGAAGTAGCTCATAGAGTAGGCCTGAGATAAAGGAGATGCAAAGATAAGCCATGATTGGATCTTTGCTCTGAGTACAGCAGTGCTACACACAACGTTACAAATATCACAGTGACAAAGGATGTATAATGGTGACATGAAATACAGCATGAATACTAACAGCTGACTGCCGTAGACTGACATTTGTAATATGAGTATTGATATACAAATGGGTGGATGGCAAATGGAGAAAGGTGATTTACACACACAGAAACACATACCCCAAATGGTCATAAAGTTCCCTTTATGAATTGCTTCCAAGATAATTTCTGCTATGTCAGAATGATCAGAAATGGCAAAAATAATACTTTCCCAGATAGGTGACATAGTGCCCTCCAGAGGTTTCTGATGAAATCCTATTAGCTCCAGCCAGTATGGCCAATGGCAAGGAATTCTCGTAGCCATAGTTCAAAATATCAGAAAGGTACCATGTTACTGTGAAGATTGGAATATCTTGCAATATTTTTTCAGCAAATCTTCATTTCAACCAGTAACTTAGGGAACTTTATGAACAGCTGAAGTTGCTATTAATATATAGGACTAGATATATATTATAGTTTTTTTAAAGTACCTTATTTAGTCGGACTAATAGTATGAAGAATGAGTGGGAAATGCCCTTTTCTTCCTTGCATATACAATCTGCATTGCAAACAGGGACAAATAGATTTGTGGAGGCTCATTTTGACGACTCCTAAATGGAAAAATAATGATGGTAGTTGGACATCTGTATAATTTGGGTACCGTAAAGGTGGTCAAATTGACATGGTATTGTATCAGTATGGCAGAGGGGAGGAATGCTTCTTACAGCATGCTACAGCCATCCTACAGATTGGTAAGGATTCCTAAATAAAAATAGCTACATCTGGATATAATGGTAAGTAGTGATAACCTTGAGGAAGAGGAGGAAGAACCACAACCAAGGCAAGGGTCAGACAAAAAAAATCTGAGCCTGGGGCAGAAATGTACTTTGGAAAGCATCTCAGACATAACCCTCCCTAGTTCTTATGAAGATAAAGGGAGGGAGGGAGGAAGTACATTCAGATGTGCAAGATTCTGTTACTGTAACCTTATAATAAAGTTGTTTAGCATTCAAAACTCTGGCGTCCTAGTCTGGTCTACCTTAAAGGGCTGACAGGGGAGCACCAGAGTTAAGCTTCCTAGATTGCCATCCTAGGCCTCTGTGTACTTGATTTCAAATATTCCCTATAATAATAAGAAAAGTGAAGCAAGAGAGCCTAGGAATGCCTTTTTCTTCTCTTTTCCTCTATTTCAATAGTACTATAATGATTATATCAAACACACCTGAAGCCATTTCTCACTCAACATCTGGTTAACCATCTTATTCCTTGTCAAAATACATCATGCAGGTATAACTTACGGGCAGAACTGCCCTTTCTGCTTGGCCACTTACTGCTTCCTGAGTATGAATGACCTCCCCGCCCCACCCACCCCTAGATCATGGCAAATTCATCACCAGCCATGTTTCCCTTCTTCAGTGCCAAACTGTTTTTTCTGACCTGAGCCATCTTAAGCCCTTCAGAGTAGATGGACTCCAGCAGGGCCATTCTTGCAGCTCTGAATGGCTGGCAAGCTCCTTCCCCTCCAGCTGCTGGTTGCTGTCCTGGGCAGCTGTTTCAGCCTGAGCTGTTGGCCTACTATGTTCTCTGCTGGTCAATAGTTGCTGTTTTTTTTTTAATATAATCTTGTGGTTGATCTAATGTTGGCCCATTAAGTCAATGAAGCATACTCAACTCTAGAAGCTCATGCATTCTTGAACCACTATATCTCCCAATGGACACCCTTTGGGGTTTTGCATGCTCCCTTCACTTTCTTACCCCCTTGGCTGTAGTACTGCAAAGCATCCTTCCCTTCCCTTTATTTTTAAAACTTCTTTAAATTGCAGCGTAGGATTGCTACCACTTTGTTTTTATGAAGCTGAACAATCAGTTCTTCCTTGCTACGTAGTTTCTATGGGAAGGGGGAGGTGGTGAAGGCATCCATATGTGCACATTTCTGGGAAAGCAGAGAAAACCTACAGAGACTAGTGAGAAGGAAAAGGAAAAGGAAAAGACAGGTGCTAGTAGACTGGTCCCTACAGAAGCCAGCCCACCAGACTTGCCTTCCCTGTACCAATGACAAGGGCAAGAAGCAGAAGAATGAAATGCTCCAGTGGCCATAGTTTGGGCTGAGCACTAGCCCAGCCCCATTGCTAACCTACTGCAATCAGCACTGGAGTCTGGCTTAAGAACACCTGGGAGCAGTACAGGAGCACTTTAGCTGCAGTGCAAAATTCTTCTTCATCTACTGGTCCAAAAGAAATGCCTGGTCATTTGTCAGCCACACATGATATAAAATGATCCTTCCTTCCTTCCTTCCTTCCTTCCTTCCTTCCTTCCTTCCTTCCTTCCTTCCTTCCTTCCTTCCTTATACTTTCTCAAAAGTGAACTCACATTGTACAGAGTTTACACTATGCTTTCACTACTAATGCATAAAACAAGGAGAAAGAAATTGAAAGAAATACAGTAAACAAAGAAACTACAATTAATTTACAACCCACCAGACTGCTTTTTCCTGCCTCCAAACAATACAGGTAGTCCTCTCTTAACAACCATTTGTTTAGCAATGGTTTGGACTTATGAAGGTGCTAAAAAAAAGACTGATGACCGGTCCTTGCACTTACGACCATTGCAGCATCCCCATGGTCATGTGATCGCAATTTGGGCACTTGGCAACCAGTTCGTATTTATGACTGTTGCAGCGTCCCGTGGTCACATGATTGCCATTTACAAGCTTCCCAGCCAGCTTCCAGCAAACAAAATCAATGGAGAACTGCATGATTCACTTAATGACCACCACAAAAAAGTGGTAAAATTGGGTTGGATTTGCTTAATGACCGCTTCACTTAGCAACTGAAATTCTGGTTCCCATTGTGGTCTTTAAGCAAGGACTACCTGTACTCTCAAGCTTGCTAATAAAATTTTTGAAGACCTCAAATTTACAGTAGTACCTTTTTGAAAATCTTCTCTCAAGACAAAGTAGGGGTATCACTTTATCAGGGATGTCCTTCAAAATGGACATTCCTTGTAAATAGATAAATTGGAGTAGATAACTTGATGCAATATTAAGTGACTGAAACCAAGACAACATATTAGTTACTGGATGTCATTCTCATATCATTAAAATTAAAATGTCATGTCATTATGAGAGATAGTACATTTTGGAAGTCATATTATCCATGGTTATCAATATACCATTTTCTCCAGAAAGATTACAGCTAAACTGTGTGTCTGTCTAAGCAGCAGTGTTTTCTCCTTGTGCTAAAATCTTCTCTAGTGTAAGCTGCAAATTCAGAGCAGTGTTTTTTCAAACCCTAAAGTCCTTTCTATTTTTGGTTCTTTTAAGCTCTTTAACCTGCTATCCTGCTTTAATTCCAACCAATAGAAATAAGCTTGACTGACACAACCCAGTTGCATTTTCTAGAGAGAGAAAAAAATACTATAGGTTTTGGAAATGAAAAAGCAAAGATTTTTTTTTAAACAAAACCAACAACAAGGACAAGAGGGTTTCTTTTTTATACTTCAAATCAGCTAGTTAATCTTAAAGAATACTCATTTTAAATCACAAGAAAACCAAAGTTAGAGTATAACCCTGAAGCTGAGCAAGTCTTCAAAAATTGGTCTTAACAGTGAATGCTGTCTTTTTACAATGGTTGTTCTCTGTTCATTTTTTTATGGTGTTCAGTCCATAGAAAGTAAATATCAGGCAGTTTTTTGCCTCAGGCAGCAGAGGGTGGCAGGGACTGAAGAGAAAAGACGGAATGAGTTGGAAAGTTAGGCCATCCTGCTGCCCTTACACACACTGTAAACATGCTATTCCCATACAATACCTTCTCCATTTGATCTTAGCCAAAAGATAGAAAAGTAGATTCAACAACTAATCCAAATGGATTTTGCATGTGGAAATGGGAGGGGAGGGACAGGAGGGAGATTCCACCCCCCTCCCCATCCCTCAGGCAGATAAATGTCCTGGAAGTTGCCAAATTATATTAAGGACAGCCTCCCCTGTTCAGTTTTTTGGAAGAGAGGACTGTGCATCAAACAAACCTGAGTCTTGCTTTCTGTTTCAAATCGGATGTGTGTTGTGTATGTTCATATGGGGAAGGGGAAGAAAGACCTCTCCAAACCACAGGAGAGCAACAATTGAACTTTATAGGGAGTTATCTTTAAGCAGGTAAGAAGATCCTCTTTTGTTTTGGCTCCTGATGATGCAAAACATTCTACTTCTGTTTCAAGTGAACTTGAGCAAAAGCCTCTTGCAGTCCTCCTACTTCATCATAAAGAAGTTGTGAGGAGCATAAAATGAGCATGAACAAAGGTTGAAGGAAAGCAATCGAGAGCCTACTGTGCTTGCACAGGCTTTGTGACGAGTTAATTCTCATGCAGTCAGTGAAAAACAAAATATAACAGGTCTGACCATTACAAAAATGGACAGAGACAGACCAGCTCACTCAAAAGAGTGGGCCAAGTAGTCGGTTAGGTAGGGGAGAAGAAGAAGGTTATGCAAGAGAGCATGAGCATAGTTTCTATGTGCAGTATAGGGCTTGGTCTTGAATTATAACACTTGATAAACTTCTAGTATGGCTTCTAAGTTGGATTTTTTGTGAGCTTGCCTAAGTGATTCATTCCTGTTTTCTTGGTGAACCCTGACAGGCTTCTTGTAAGTTTTTGGAACCAATGATACAAGAAGGAGCTTACAGAAGTGCAGAACTTGTGACAATTTTTGCCCTTGGACATGTGAAGATGATAGAGCTAGAAACAAAAGGAGGCAGGGGAACAAAGCCCTCTCATATGTTCCTACTCTTTCTAGCACAAGTCTAAGTCCCTGAAAGCTAGATCTAGCTGTACCTCCTATCCTTCATTAGTATATGGTTGTGTGTGTGTATGTATGTCTTTGTTTGTGTGTGTGTGTGTGTGTATGAACTCTGTCATTACAATATCATAAACTCTGAAACCTGGGGCTAGAAGGTGACCTACACCATCAGATTTAAGCAACAAATGTCATAATTTGACATAGAACTTTAGAGGTCTTCCTCCAACCCAAAACAGAATCTTAAAGATGTCAATCACCTTTGCAACATTCTTTGGAATTCATTCTGCCTTATTTCTTGTATACTAGTGATAAGAGATGGCAAAAGGGCAGCTGAACATACCACTTCCATTTTAGTTCTGTGTTTTTACAAGATATGTAGAATAACTGGATTTATGAACAGTTTTGTTAGGGAGACAAGTGCTGTTTGGTATCTGAGAATGGATGGCATTTCTACCACTCAAATAAATCTGATATTGTGATTAATCATCCATATAATACCTACCTAATACCTAAGTTTGTGTAGATGATGATGATGATGATATTTTGATCCTCCCTTCTTACATATAACTCAAGGTGGCAAACATACCTAATACTCCTGCCTCCTATTTTCCCCACAACAACAACCCTGTGAGGTGGGTTGGCTGAGAGAGAGTGACTGGCCCAAAGTCACCCAGCCGGCTTTTATGCCTGAGGTGGGACTAGAACTCACAGTCTCCTCGTTTCCAGGCCTGCACCTTAACCACTGCACCAAACTGGCACCAAACATACTATAATAGTATACTATTCTTTTAAAATAATCAGTATCATACATATATTGATTATTTTTAGTACAGATTGAATGCGCTGTAAGCATTCTAGAATTTTTAAATGTTCATTTTTTTCTGGTTTATTATTATTTTTTAATTAGGTAAACAACAAAAAAGAATAAACAAAGGATAAAGGAATATACACACACACACATACATACATACACATACTGTATATACACAGAGACACACATAAAATAAGCTTTACACTAAAGTGAAGGGTGAAGTGAAAATATGATTATAAAAAAAATTAAAAGGCAAAACAAAACAAAAATAAAAATATTCTATGAATAAAAATTCTAGTAGCTTCCCTCCCCCACCCTTCCTTCTTTTCTCAGCCAGTAACTGCTACTTAAACATTTTTATACTATACTTTAGTCATCTACGCTTACTGCTTATATCTTTTTAAAAATATATTAAAATGTTTCAACAGTTTCTCTTCTCTTTTGAACCATATCCTAGATGTCTTAGCTTGCCTTGCTGTGTAATATATTGTATATAAAGGAACCATTCCTGCTTGAATTTGATGAAACTCCTGCTGTGAATATGTATATAGTCAATTTGTGCATTGCTGCATATTCTCCAATTTTAGTCTCCCAACCTTGTATTGTCGGCAAGGTTTCTCTTTTCCAATGTTGTGCCAGTTCTTACTGCTGTCAGCATGAATCTTAATAAATTGTGATGCTTTTCATTTATATTCTCTGGGACCATGCCTAATTAAAATAATTGTGGTTTTAATTCAAATTTTATTTTCAGAAATTTATGGATGTTTTAATATATTCTTTCCGGTACTTTTGAGTCTTTGCATAACCACCACATACAGTATGGTAAAATATACCTTCTTTGTTGTGGAACTTTCTAGAATTTGAATGGAGGATGAGTTTGGAAAACTTACCAGAGGACAGGCAAAAGTAAAATGTTATAAATCTGCAAAGAAAGTAAAATTAGCCAGAAAACTAAAAATCAGAAATGATCATTAGTTTCTAGGCTGCCAAGGAGATATTCGGACTACTGGGACATCTTGGAGAATGACTTACTATCTGTAAGCTGAAGAATTTGCTGAAAGTTACAAAACACTCATAAAGTAAGCAGTAGCTGGACAGGTCATACTGAGGTAAACTTACCAATAGCAGGACAGACTTCTGAGCTACTGGTGCACTGCCAAAGCTTTGACTTCTGAAAAAGCTCCACCATACCCAAAGGAAATTTCTCTTCTGCTAAATGTGTGTGAGCATCAGTAGGGAACCTTGCTCATCTCGTTCATAAAACTGAGTTGCAGTAAATTTAGTAATCTCATGCTTGCATTATTTAGTATCCCTTTCTAACAGTTCTACAGTGCAGGATTAATTAGTTTAGTCTGCATAGTGGAGTGTAGTCAGCCAAACAGAATTGTGCATTAACTTTGTGGATACCGATTAATAGTCCATGCAGGTTTATTGATGGGCAGATAGCGCAAAGGTGCTTTGTATGGCACACCAAAGTCTCTACACCATAGGTTCCTCCATAAAAACCCTGGAAGCATACCAATGGGCACTACTGTGAATAACTGAATGTGTTTTTTTTTCAGCAATTCTATGAGTTTCTTATTTATCCTTTTGAATTTTTAAAACCAGTAGCTTATTTAAAAGTGGCCAGGATGTCTAGAAGCAAATCAAACAGGAGTAAAGTGAAAAAGGCACAGGTATTTGCTCAATCAGGTACTTTAAAGTACATTAATCTTTCAGAAGCACAAGTAGAACAACATATGCTCTGGGGGATAAAATTAGAAACTTGTAAAGCTGTATATTTTTAAGACATACTCAGTGCCACAAAGAATGTAAACAATCACACATAAAGCATGAAGGATTGTTTTAAAAGACAATCTTAGTTATTTCAAAAATAAATGATTCATATTAAAAGAAATGGTAGACAATAATTGGTTTTTTTAAAAAAAATCCTATTGTGAAATTTTTCAATTTAGGAAATTGAATGTTTATACTGACTATATATACAGTATGTATGTTCAGGAGATGGTACACGTTTTTTAATTGCTTTATAGAGCAACATCATATCCTACTTCCAACATGGGTAGGAAATGAGAAATGACTTTCAAGGGTTCCATGAGATTGAGTTAAAAGTTAAATAGAGCATTTCATTGTAATTATTGACGATCCTTATGCTCTACAGTATGCCTGCATCCATGAGCAATCCTTTTCTGATGATGATGATGATGACGATGACGACATGCCATCAAGTCACTGTCAACTCTTAGTCACCACATAGATTTTTTCCATGGCGATCTGTCACTAATGTGATCCTTCAGCTCTTCTAAAGGTGCACTCATTGCTATTGTAACTGAGTCTATCCATCTTGCTGCTGGTCATTCTCTTTTTCTTTTCTTCACCTTTTCCAGCATTAGAGCCTTCTCTGAGAGCTAGGTCTTCGCATAATGTGTCTGAAGTAGGATAATTTGAGCCTGGTCATTTGTGCCTTGAGTGAGAATTTTGGGTTGATTTGTTCAATGATCCATTAGTATGTTTTATTCGCTCTCCATAGTATTCTCAGGAGTCTTCTCCAACACCAAAGTTCAAAAGAATCAATATTGTTCCTATGCTGCTTCTTTAAAGTCCAACTTTTATTTTCATAAAGCATCGTTTTTCAACTTTTTGATCCTGGAGGAACCCTTGAAATATTTTTCAGGCCTCAGGGAACCCCTGCACATTCATGCTCAAATATAGGCCAGAAGTTACAAAATTACTATATTCATTTCATGTGTAGTCCTGTATATATGCATTAAACAGTGTTCTTAAACTAAAAATAAAGAATGAAACTTACTTCTTTAATGTGAAGTTGCCCAAATTTGAAATAATTTTTTGAATAAATTGTGATCTCCTAGGGAACCCCTAGTGACTTCTCACAGAACCCTAGGGTTCTACAAAACCATGGTTGAGAAACCCTGCTATAAAGTGTCACAGGGAGTATCATGGCTTGCATGATTCTGATCTTTCTAGGTATAGACACATCACTATACCTACAAAGGTATAATGAATATCTTGAATATCTTTTTTAAGGCCTTCATGGCTGCTGTACCAAGTGCTAGTCTGTGGCATATTTCTTGACTGCTTTCTTTTACTGTTGATGGTTGATCCTAAAAGGCAGAAGCGATCTACCACTTGGTATCTTCATTGTCAATTCTAAGGCTGGTTGTTTTATATTTAATTTTAGATCCATTTTTTTCACTGTGCTCCTTGACTTTTATTGCTAGGGCTTGCACATCATTTTCATTTTTGGCTAACACGGTAGTGTCACTAGCATAGCGCAGGTTATTAACGTTTCTTCCTCCAGTTTTAAACCACATCTTCTTCCAATTCAGCTTATCTATCTATCTATCTATCTATCTATCTATCTATCTATCTATCTATCTATCTATCTATCTATCTATCTCCCTCCTATATTTGGCAAATAATTTGAATAAATAAGGGGAGAGTAGCCTTGTCTCACTCCTTTGCCAACCTGGAGCCAGTCTGTTTCACCATGTTCTGTCCATACTGTGGCTTCCTGACCTGTATATAAGTTTCTCTTGAGGATATTCTGAGATTCTGACTTCCAGAGAAAGAAATGGCAGACTTAAGGTGGCTCTGCAAAAAGTGGAGCTGACGACCACAGTGAAGAACAAACAGCCAGTGAGTGGATTGACTCTTCAGAACCTCTCCAGACAAGGAGAGGATGGGAGATCACCCACATGTGCTGTGAACAGTTACTCCTCATGAGGAGACTGCAAGACAGCAGTCCCCGGTGGGTTTTGAGCACACTTTTGAAAAATGGAACCAGAAATTAGTATCAACAATGTCAATAGCAATGTTTACGTCTATGGATAGACTGTGTCCAAAAGATGTTATGGAAGAAATGGCAGATGAAGAACAAGTATCATTTGACAAGACAGAGATGGCATTGAAAATGGATCTACAAATGACAGGTTATGAGAATGACATGGAAAAGGATGCCTCACTGGTCATATGAATGGCCTTTCTATAATCAACAAAGCACATAGTGACTTCTTTTTGATATTCTTTGGCTTTCTCAATTATTCAGCATGCATCAGCCATAATGTCTCATGTTCCTTGGCCTTTTCTAAAACCAGCTTGAACATCTGGCATCTCTTTTTCCATGTAGGGCTCTAATCTGCATTTGATGATTCTAAGCATTATTTTGCTATCATGTGAAATTAAGGATATTGTATGATAGTTTGCACACTCTGTTAAGTCTCCTTCTTTTGGTATTGGAATTTAGATTGACCTCTTCCAATTGGTTGGCCACTGTGTCATTCTTCAGATTTGCTGGCATAGCTTGGTTAGTATCCTGACTGATTCTTTTTCTGTTGCTTGCCATATTTCTGTAGCCTTCCTATTTGGTAATGACCAGAGTGCAGACCTAACTTCATCTCTGGTACTAGAGGTTCTTGTAAGTAGGGAATATCTTCTAAGGTATCTTGGATGCTGACATCTCTACTGTACTGTATTACAGTATACTCCTTCCATCTTTGTTTATCTCCTTTGAATCAGTTACTATTTATCAATTGGCATCCTTTAGCATACCAATTCAAGGCTGGTACCTCCTTCTGAGTTCAGAGATCTTTTGGAAGACTTTCCTTGTTTTTTCATGTCTGTTTCCATCCTCAATGTCTTTATAGATATGGTTGTAATACTGCTTCTTGTCTCTTCTAATAGCTCTCTGAAACTCTTCATTAAGTTCCTTTCTGAGATTTTTGTCTTTCTTGGCTTTGGCTTCTCTTCTCTTTCAGAAAATTTCCATGGTGTGTTCTGACATCCAGTTTGCTTTCTTCTCTTTCTTCCTTTTTGGCATTCTCTTTTCACGTTAATCCTTAACAACTTATTTAAGTTCATTCCATAATTCCTTTGGTTCTCTATCACTGAAGCTCAGGATTTCAAAGAGATTCCTGATGTTCTCCTGGAAAATGATTTTGGGCTAGTCACTCTCTCTCAGCCCAAGCTACATCAGAGGATTGTTGTTGTGGAAAAAATAGGAGGAGGGAGCACCATGTATTCTGCCTTGAGTTCCTGTACAAAAAGCAGGATATAAATAAATACTGTATATCTGCTTATTATTGTTCGTCAACATTAAGAGGAATCCTATATTGGCCCCAACCCTACTAGCCTCTCAGAAGGCCCTGAAGACATGGCTATGCTATCGTGCTTGGGGGTCCAGCAATGGTGTGGACCTTTTATAATGGATGTGTTGGGTTTGAAGCAATGATGGACTTTGCCCTGATCATGGTTATTTTTGTTTTAAGGTGCTTATTGATGGTTTTATATGTTTGTATATTTGTTTTAACTTGTTTTTATTGTTGTTGTTGTTTATAACTGTTGTGAACTCCCAGAGTCAAGTGAGGTGGGTGGACATACAAATCAATTCAAATAAATAAAAAAAATAAAAATAAAATCACTAATGATGTATTTCATTGTTAACTAGATAATGCCTGGAATCCAAAGAGCCACTTCTAACAATGGCAAGCATTTGTTTATTCATTGACTTAGATGTACTTATTTAGGGCATACAAAGACACTCCTTCATGATTTACATATACCAAAGTAGTTTGGGAAGAGCTGCTGGGAGTTTTGCTATTTATGCTGAGCAGTGAGGACACTGCAGTTCTCAGGAACAGCTTTTAAAATTCCCTTCAGCTTCCAGTGGGGGAGAGCGGCTGATAGATACAAACCAAAAGCTCTGTCAGGCATGCCAAATGAGGTGTGCCAGTTCTGGATTCTGGCCAGTAATTTTAATTGAAAATAATATCGCTGAGGAGAAAATGGGATGCCATGTTCCAATGAGGCTAATTTTCCTGCATTTTTCATGCTAAGTAAAACCATTTTAAGCTAATCTGTTTGTGTTTAGTTGGCTCTCATTGTTTTGCCTGTGATAATTTATCTCCCTACCTGAAATGATGATACAAATGCTACCTGAAGAAAAGTAGGTTGGCTACCTCACTATCTGTGCCTCAGTTTCCCAGCAGACTGCTGCAGAATAATGTACTCAGTTTGGGAGATGTAAAAAAGACACCCAACTGAGTGGAGTTTTGGGGTTTCGCTCAATCAGCTATATTTTATTCCAAGGACTGCTTTACATCTCAAAACTGATTGATCTTATGCGGCTTCTGACTGTGATGTAATAACAGTTTTTACTTGAAAGGCTTGTTACCACTGAGATGCCAACAAAGAATACATTATTTTTTTTAAAAAAGATTAATTTACATGTGAACAAATCATTTTTAAGGCTGCTGAGGTTTAGAAATAATAAGGATTTATTTCTGTAATGCACATGAAATCATAATTGCCTAAAGTTAAGCAAATACATAGAACAGTGTGCAACAAAATGATTTTCTAGATTCCAGCACATCTTACTAGCAACTATGGCCATTTCATCAAACCTAACAAATAAAAATGCTCTAATGAACAGTTTAAATTACAGCAGTGATAGATATGCTATGTATTGCCTTAGCAATAGACAGAGGGAGGGAGGGAGGGAGGGAGGGAGGGAGGGAGGGAGGGAGGATTCAGTGCGATATATAATGGATAGCTATTGAGTAAATGTGCAGAAAAAAACAGAATTACCGATCTGTGAAATAGCCTTTTGAAAACTGGAGCCATAATATCAAATACATGAGCTGTATCTTGGTCTTCTGAAATCTCAGAAGCCAGGGAAAATGCTGAATACCTATGCTCAGAAGGCGGAGTTTCAATACTCTAACACAGTTTGACAGTGTGAAGAATTTATATTTTGATTTTCCATTAAGTAGAATCCACAAGGTAGGTTCCAGTAAGGTACTCAAATAATATATAGCAATAGAACAATATTTCTATTAAAACTGAAAGCAAGAAAATATGAAACCAATAGCTGAAAAGGGATCTTAAATATGTTATCAATTAAAAGCTAATATAAATTATCAATTGAAAAAATAGCAAAATATAATGATTTTTACATGGATGTCAGATATCTCCTATCAAACACATAGGGTATGGGTAATATGCAGGGAGAACCAGGGATCCTAATTCAGGAAGACAAATATGATGTGATAGGCAACATAGAAACTTGATGGGATGATACTCATGGTTGGTATATGATACTGGAATGCTCCAACTTATAAAAAAATGAACTCAATGAAAAGGATGGTGGCATTGCACTGTCTGTAAAGCGAGAGAGAGAGAGAGAGAGAAACAGAGATGGAGATAGAGATACTTGCAAAGAAATTCAGGAATCAGAGCACTGAAATCTTGTTGAAAACATTTGGGTAGGAATAAAAAAGAGAGAAAGTGGTTTTACTGAGATTAACTAGGGCCGGCAGAAGATACAATGAGACTGATGATCACTCTTTCAAAGAAGCATGCAACAGTAATAATGGGAGATTTCACTTTTCCTGACATCTGCTGGGGATTTAATTCTGTCAAGAGTCAGGGGTCCAACAAATTCTTGTCCTCTTCTGCTGGCAACTCCATTTATCAGAAGGTGGAAGGAAAAAAAAGGGGGCCTGCTATCCTGGACCTAATCCATACAAACAGTCAGGAATTCATTGAAGAAGTGAAGGCGACTGGTTATTTAGGGACAGTAATCATTTTATCCTTGAATTTATGAAATTCTGGGCAGAATGAAATGAAAGGAGTCAGACCTGCAAAATGGACTTCAGAAAAGCAGATCCTGATTAACTCCAAGGGAGAGTAGATTGGATATAGTGGCTTGAAATGCTGAAGGAGAAAAGTGTCCTGGAAGTTTGGAAAATCCTACAAAAAGAGAGACTAAAGGCACAGTTCAAAGAATCCCGACAAGAAGAAAAAATGGATAAATCTTTATAGACCAGCATGGATATACACAAAGCTCTTTAAAATGCTGAAGAGAACAAGAGGCATATGTAGGAAATGGAAGAAGATACACATAAGAAGAAGAATACAAGGTAGTCTCCAGAAACTGTAGGAACTGGCACAGAAAGACTAATGTTCAGAATGAACTGAGGCATGTGAGAGATACCATCACCAACAAAAAAGGGCTATTTGGGTATGTAAAAAACAAAAGGGAAGCCAAAGAGGATGTAGGTCCATTGCAAAGTTGGTGTAGCAGTTAAGGCACCAGGCTAGAACTCACCAGGAGACCATGAGTTCTAGTCCCACTTTAGGCATGAAACTGGCTGGGTGACCTTGGGCCAGTCGTTCTCTCTCAGCCCTAGGAAGCAGGCAACAGCAAACCACTTCTGAAATCTTGCCAAGAAAACTGCCAGGAGCCAACACTGACTTGAAGACACCCCAAAAAACCAACCAAACAAGCAGAGTATTACTTAATTATTTAGCAACTATGAGGTGCAATTTTTCAAAAAATGAAAATGAAAATAGCATCTACAATTCTATGTCAGTCAGTCAGTCAGTCATAAAAGAAAGCAATAAATGGAACTGAAAGTTGCAGGAGTAAAGAACTTACCATTAATCCCCAGCCTATTGAATCTATATGTTATACTGAAATTGTTTTGATAGTCTATCACAACTATTCACTGTCTAAGTTGTGCTCTGCCATATTAAATCCCAAAGTTGCCAACAATTGACTAAACTTTATTTTGACTAAGATGTTTTTAAATGATGGGTGTGACAAGCATCCCTAACCTAGGACTCTCTAGATAAGTTAGAATTCTAATTCCCAGAATTTTTTGTGTGATTAAAAGTTCAAGTAGTCTTTTTTTTTTAACCTTTGCTGAAGGAAGAACATTGAAATGAACATTGAAATGAACTTGTTCACACAGTGATTTCCCTCACTGCACATGCAAGATCTATAAAGTCTCTGAGCTGGCAAACAGTTCTTTGAATTGTACACCAAGGAGAACACTCTATAGACTTAGTAAAGAGAGTTGCTTTTTATCTGTACAACTTCTGCCAATAGCTGTACTAGTAATACGTTTCTATTGAAGTACTCCTTATCGAGATAATGATGATGGTGATGATGATGATGATGATGATGATTTTTCCACTTCACATCCTTGACTTTTCTGATTGGCATAAAAATATGCCCAATGCAATAATGTTATACTCAGGAAGAATGGAGAAAGAGGGAGTAGTAGCAACATATATAGCATCTAGTATAATTCTGTGAAACCACAGTTGGTTCTCAAATCTTCCACTAGCATTGTAGAAAGTGTCTTATTATGAGATACGTGCGCATGTGCAATTTTGCCATACCACTTGTACTTGGATAAACCTTTACAATCCTTTTTCTTTAATCTTAGGGAAGTCCACAGAGGGGTTCAAAAAAATTGTGACCATGACTGCATGAACAAAGTCCACCCCCTTTGTTACGTGCTTGTGGAGTTGTGGCTACCTTAATTTTTTTGAACCCTACTGCAGATGCTTCTATTTGATCTTACCTGAAAAGATTATCAAACTCTTTAGCTTTTTCTCAAAGGAAATGTGTGCTAACACCTGTCTGTAGTTTTACTGCTTTTTTCCTTCATCAATGACTGCTATTTGCAGCATTCTAATCAAGACAATGGGAAGGGCAAGATGCAGTCTTGAATATATATGGCCCAGTCCAACCTGCCCAGAAGATGCCCTGAAGGAACCCATCCCTAGTCATGTCAGCACTGATAGGCAAGGAATTTTGTTGTTTCTTTGAATGTGATTGTATCACAGTGGTAGCAGCTGCGTCCACTGAAAATAAATTTTGCATCTCCGTCAGGAGTCTGTAGCTGTGAAAATGGAAAAGCACAACAGGATCAAATTCTGCTGGGGGGCATGATTAAAGCACTGATTAAATAGTCCCTTTCTATTGTGGGAAAATAATATGTAAGTACTTATAGACTAATAAAAACGATGCTTTCAGCTACCCTTGCCCTCTACCTTCATTTTGAAGGCTGGTGGAAGTAAAGGAGAACTGTCTAAGCCAGTCTTTCTCTTCCATCCAAACATCTGGGGATTCTTGTACCTTCCCATTTAGAATGCTGTAATTGCACTGTGCATGGAATACAGAACAGGCTAGAAACATTAAGGCACCAAAGTACTTCAACATGTGGCAACCCGATCTTGGCTGGAACTTGTTGCAAGAAAACCCATCAGACTTAAATAACAGCTCTCATTTAAGGTACTTCTAGAAGGATGGACATTCAGCAGCAGTTCCTTATTTTCCTCCTTACAAATGTTTTATTGAAAGAAAAATAAAAGAGCAACAAGAAAGCTTTATATTGAAACCCTTGCCTTTTAGACATCCTTAATTTCAATTAATATTTGAGGAGCAGCTTGGCCCTGGTATATTTCAGGACAGCCATCCTCTGCATGAAATTAGACCAGGACTGCCCTAATTGGGCTGCTTTTGGGATTCCATGGCTGCCATGACAACCATGGGTCTGTTGCAACTGATTACTGCCACAACACATGTGGCAGGTCATACTCTGGCTTTTTTTTCTATTGGGCAGGAGGATGGCAGTCTGACAAATAGGGGATTTTATGTCTTTCCTTTATCCTGGTCAAACTATTGCTGGTTGAAATTTTGGCTTTTAGCAATTACTCTTCTCTGCAGAAGTAGGGGACAATAAATTGGCTTGCCCCCAAAAACCAATGCTCAAGTTAGGTCATAATCTTGCTTCCCTTTTTCCCAATCTCTCGACATTAATAAAAATATTGCTCTGTTCTCTTAATGTTTAAAGAGTTTTTTCCTTCTACTGAACAGCATTGTACCAGAGAGAGAAGAGTTTATTTTTGGTGCTCCAAGGGCCATCTGCTTCTGCCCAAAATTTGCTTAAATGGACAGCAGCAACCATCAATCTTTGTTATGAGTTGACAAGAAAACAATGTCCCATTAAAATTTTCACTCATTCTTTGAGAGTAATGGCAACAATTGCAGGTTTCCTTCTGAAATCCCTGTACTGACATTTCTCTGGGTTCATGTCTACTTTTAATTTGAAACTACTGACAGGACCTCAATTCTCAGAGAAAAGTTGCCTTTAGAAGACCAGTCCTGTCTTCAGTTGCCTTATGATTACCAAACCCTCCTCCAAGTAATAAGCCAATTGCTCACCTATGTGTGAGTAGACCACAACAAAGTACTGATTATTTACTTTGTCTGAAGTTCTTCAAGTGGTCATCTGTGAAATCACATAACCCACCCTCTTGCCCTGCTTTTTGTAGGGTGACTTCAAGTGTTCGTTCTCAGTGTCATTGTGTAGGTCTCAGGAACTGAGGGAATTCAGCATGCACTGCAACTAATCTGTGGTACTGTAATGGTATCTGGGAATGACCTTGGGAGGCAGGAAGAAGAGCCACAGCCAGGAGAATGGTCAGATAAGAAAAGCTTAGCCCACAGCAGGAATATGGGTGTGGCAAACATCTCAGAAAGGACCCTCCCTAGTATCTTGGGCTGTAAAGGCAACAGGGGAGAAATATATTTTCAGACTTGCAAGGTTCTGTTAATGTAACCTTATAATAAAGTAGAATTAGTTCATCTGGATGTGCTTCCTGTCTGGACTACCTCATAAGGATGACAAGAAACTAGGGAGGGTCCCTTCTGAGACCTTTGCTAAACTGCCTCTTATCTGACCATTCCTCTGGCTGAAAATCTTCCCCGTGTCTCCCAAGGTCATTCCCACATACCATTACAGGTACATACAAAATCAGGGGCATCTGCAAGGGAAGCAAAATCTGGTAAATGGCAGATGCAATGTCAAGACTGAAGCCTCACCTCTTTTATATGTGCATGTATATTGCACACAAGTACAAAAAAAAGCCAGGACTTCAATCATGACACTGTACCCCCCCCCCCCAATCTTGGAGATGTTTGCACCCTCATGTGGATGCTTCTGCACAGAAGGCAGGACCCAAGAATTCATTAAGTTCTAAAAAGTTTCAAGTTGACTCAGCATAGTCACATAATCCATATGTATGAATTCTCAAAGGACCACCTGAAGAATTCCAGTAAGAGGTAAGTAGTGTAACCAATTCACCACTTTAACTACATTTAAGCAACTATCACTATTTGGGAAATTATAATCATAGCTTTATTTTGAAGGAAAAATGTGAGACACCACAAAAAATTGCTATTTGATCTAGGGGGCCTGTTCTGTTATTTGTCTGCAGATATGACAGAGGTGAGAGCCAGTTTGGTGTAGTGGTAAAGGCAACAGGCTAGAAACTGGGAGACCGTGAGTTCTAGTCCTGCCTTAGGCACAAAGCTTAAGTCATTCTCTCTCAGCCCTAGGAAGGAGGCAATGGCAAACCACTTCTGAAATCTTGCCAAGAAAATCTGTAGGGACTTGTCCAGGCAGTTGCCAGGAGTCAACACTGCCTCAAAGGCACCAAAAAAAGAAAAATTGTGTCAGTATTCCATAACAGGATTTTTTGAATAAGTAGTAAGATGTGATTATTTTTTTAATAAAGAAATAATAATAATAAAAAAAATTGTCAAAATAAACATGCCATCTTTTTTATAATTTGATTTCTTACCAATAGGCAATGATAAATATAATGCTGGAAGGGTAGTTTCTGTCTCATCCATGATGGGAAAAGACATTCTGACTGCCATTATATTTCCTTTTCCTGGTCCCATAGTTAGGTTCTTCATGTTAGCAGTTGGGAGAGAGAGAGGCATTAAAGTGATTTTGAAGCTTTTTCAAGAACTTGCTTTGATGCTCACAAAAACAGTTCTTTTGGGAGGCTTGGGCACAGAGCATCTGGAAAGTGAAAACAGCGAAAGAAAGAAAGAAAGAAAGAAAGAGGGAGGGAGGGAGAGAAGGAGGGAGGGAGTATTTTGCAACTGATAGGGAATAAATGTAAGAAATTCCATATCCTGCTCTTTGTTTTGAGGGCGCCATATATTACTTTAAAGACTAACACTGCCTGTTTCAGATTAGCCTGCTCCCTTGAACATAGTTTATGTTACAAGTGTAACCTGGAGAGTTGCAGTACAGTTGGTACATAAATGTACCTGATGAAACTAGTCAGGGTTTGCCACAAGAAGCAAGGAAATTAACTTGGGTATTTGGAATCTATTTGCATAGCACCGTAATTGGGAGGAGTCAGAAGAAGAGGAAACAGATGTTAAAGTAAACACAGGTAAACAGATCATAGAGCAAGATAAAGAGTTCTTAATAGGCAGTGTGGGGTTTGCAAGGAAATCAGAATTTGAAAGCTCTGGAAGGAAGAGGGAGATTATTCCAAAATAGTAGAGAAGGGACAAACAACACTCAGAGTTGGGGAAAGGGTATAAAAAGTTGTGGGTACCAGGCACTTGGCACAAGGACTTCACTTGACAGAGGTCACACTCACAGAGTTGCTTTGTTATGTTCTCCCATCCTGCTTTATGTTCTCCCATCCCAGAGCTGGCAAGAAATCATATCAGAGCTGCCCCCACAGCATTCCCTTTTCTTTTTAATCTCCTGTTGTACTGTTGATCAGCTGAACATGTTTTCCCCTTAAATGTTGGCTCTGCTCTTCAACCTACTGAGCGTAGGTGGAAGGAAAGAGTTGGGTGGGGGTTGGATCTCTTGCCTGCCATCTAGTTCTCATCTGGATTTGTGCAGCCAAGTTAGAGCCAGTGAAAAGTACTGCTGAAGAACTGGAGTTTGAGTAAGGGGTCTTCCTATGGGTATCAATGCGAGAACTAAGAACATAATGTGAGAAGAGGAATCTAAGAGCCAGCACTTCTCTGGGAGCAGCACTGATGGAAAGAAAATTCTCTGCCAAGCAGGCTACAGAAGCCAAGTCCCTTCAATTATACTTTCAGTTACATGCATTAAGCCAGCAACAGGTTGAACCGTTTTAGTGCTTTGCACTCCTTAGGTTGATCAGTTGACCATTTAAAAATAATTTTAAAAGTGGCTGTGGAAGCAGGAGTTCGGGTTTCCCTTGCAATCAGAAGAGGACTCCAGAGGTAGGCAAAGAGGCCAGGAACCAGGCTGAAGGGCTAGTCCCACAGGAAATCAGCACAACTAATTGGAGCCCCAAGATTGCCAGCACAGAACATGTAATTCCAGGCTGCCTCCCTAATACACAGCAATGTACCCTATTTTTTCCTGCACACAGAATCTTGAGGTGGATATTAGAAATGTCACTTAGATACAGGCAGAGGCATGTGACATGTGCTTACTCTGGAGAAACAGGCTCTGAGAATTTGCCCAGATACAGGCATCACTAAGGAACTGGCAGCAGGCAAAGCTATAGTGAATTGGATAGAAGTTTTAGGGATTCTTCTGGGAGATCTCCTGAGGAGTTGGTTTCTTGAACTCAACACTAGCTGCTGTGATAAAACAGGAGCTACACAGGAGTTTCACATCTCAAAAGACCTTCAGTTTCATACATTCTTAGCATGAGTTTTCAAAAAGCACCAGACAATAGGAAGATGAAGTGTGAAGCAGAGTAGACTTCTGTAATATAGCATGTCCTTAACAAATATGGAGAGTCCAGCCAAATAATTTCCAAATTAAATAGCTTGGATTCCAAGATAGGAGGAGGAAAGGCAGAAATCCCTGCCAGGCCTTTTTGGTGGAAGGAGATGACCTTGTTGCCATCAGTCAGAATAAAAGTAGAAGGAGTTATTGATCAGATTGCATAAGACATTGTACTGAGTCTCTTCCTTTTACGACTTCTTTTTGCTGCTGCAATTGCAGAGCCACTGCAGACCACACAAAACTTTTAGAGTTATCTCATTCTTCAGACAGGTGTTCTGAGGAAGGGGCTGCTCCTCAGAATGACCATTTGGCTAAGGATGACCCAGTGCATTGTTGGTATTTTTTCTAAGACAGAGAGAAATGAAAGAACATTGTTTAAGCTTGGTTCCATTTAAAATTTAACCTTAACTTTAAATTGCCATCATGGCAAACTAGCAGCAGAGTGACCATAAAGCTTTGCTTTGAACAGAGCCCATTCCTCTGAATGAGAAGCAGGGCTAATATTTCTGATAGCAGAAAAGTGGCAGGCTTCCATGATCTGTAGGAAAGGAACTGCTGCGATAGCAGCTAAAAGCAGAGTGCAAGCACAGTGGTAGTGGTAGCAATTTATGGAGACCCTAAAAGCAGCTATTATGGGATATTATCAGACACTCTCCTGACTCTGTGCCTGGGCTGGCTGACTCAGGCTTGGCCATGAGACAAAAGCAGAACAATTTTGTCCATGCGAGAATAGTGTATTTCACTAAGGCTTATGAGCTGAGACTGGAAATGCACCCTTCAGCTAGAAAGTAATTCTAGAGTACTGCATTTCTCATCCCTTTCAAGTAAAAATAAAAAATAAAAAAGACCTGTCAATGAATAGTTTCTGAAAAATAATATTGGGGCAGTTTGAGACTTGTTCTTTTTAAAAGTTTTTCCATGAACATACATCTGCCTCCTTAATCAATGAGCCTTAAGTAGGTCAGTTGGGAGAGGAAAGCAGCTGCATCAAACACTGTATTCTGATTTCCTTAATCAGCAGAACACTGCTGCTCCACTCGGGAGTCAATGCATGAAATACCATAAAGATAAAAAAGATAACAGGCTAGAAATGAGGCCAGCAGAGAACACAGATAGCATATTGGTGTCTCTCTCCAAAGCACACTAATTTAGGTTCTTGTCTCAGATTGTTTTTATTTCCCCAAATATAGCATCATTTTCTATGCATCCATCAGTATGTGTGCTCAAATGATAAAGAGAAGCCTTGGTGGTTTGACCAGTGGAAATTGGAGGGGCACTTAGCTCATTTTCTGAAGCATCTTCTAAAACAAAGGGCCTCTGCATGGACATGTATGGAGAGATACCCAGAAGCAACTTCCAACACAACCTTATGAGTCTTGCAAATGAAGCAGCTGCTTTAACAGTTTGAAAAGAGTTGCTTTGTATCCATTGTTTAAAAGCACCTCTTTCAATTTCTTTTTCAAACGCTTTGTACTTTTTTTGCAATTCCTTTGTGCAACCTTAATTTGTAGTACAGTCCAAAGAAATTGTGGATGTTTTACTGAATATATTGGATGGCCTTACAAACATTAAACAATATATTCTTCCAAAGCCTACTGGCCAAACCAAAGAAGACTTGCATTTTCACCTGTGTTTTTAGAATAGCATTCTGAAAAAAAGCAAAGCTAACAAACCATCTGTTGGCACTGCAGTACAGGAATTGTATAGCTAAAAATGTAATTATGAGAGGATGTGATATATAAAATGTTCAATATAAAATGTTACTCTAAAGATGCATTTGTCAATCTTATTTTTAATTTTCATTCCTGAAATGTTATGTTATTTTTGAACTATTTAAAATTCAAACATTTTTGCTTGCTGGAAATTACATAAACAAATTTAAAGGAAAATTAGAGAAATTTAGTAACTAATATAACTTTATTGATCAGTCAATTGTCCATATCAAAAAGTTGGGCATCAGCCACAGTAAAATGTAGTACCATAAGACAGTTAAAATACAATAAGATAAAATATACTAAGGTGAGATAAAATACTATAAAATATAGTAGGGTAAAATAGAGATAAAAGAGTAAGATAAAAGTGTAAGATATAATAAAATGAGTAATAAAATACAAAAACAATATGTGTTTAGGTGAATTCAGCACCTTTACATGCCACCCCAATGTGTTCTATAAATTGTGTTCTCAGTTGGACAGCCCTAACTTATTTGTTTATTTATTTATTTATCAAATTTGTCACCGCCCATCTCCTCCCACCGGGAAGAGTTAAGTTTAGCTATAAACTTAACAGTTCTATTGACCGCATATGTATTTGTGCCCTGAATGAAGTAACATAGTCGTTTGTTACGGTCCCAATATGTGGTTCTGTCAAGTAGTGTCTGAAGGTACTGAGCCCTTGCTGGGGCATATAATTGGCAGTTAAATAAGACATGTGCAATATCTTCTATTTCAGATAGAGAGAACAAACACATGTCCTCTCAAGGTAAGGCACTTGGTGAAATCGTCCCTATTTGACCATAGAATCTTGCTACTCGAATCTTGCTCTGGTAAGAGCTATCCTATGGTATTGAGTCAGACCCATTGTCAGGTATTTTTCTATTTGAAAAGACATTTTATTCTTAGTCATCCATTTCAATGACCTAATGTTCATAAATGACTCAATACTGGTTTGGGCATTAACATCCAGAACTCTTTGTTCAAACATTGCCTTGGCCTGATCTCCGGCTGAAAGTAAATATTGTAGTGAAAAGCTGAGGTATGCAATAGTTTGGAGAAGTTGATTGATCCATGTGGTGGGTAGAAGTGTGCCCATCTGTTCTCCAAGGCACATTTTTGGTTCCATTGGGAGAATCCTCCACCAGTAGTTGAAGATTTTGATTACTGATAGACTGTAAATGGAATGGGTGCCCGTTTCAGCTCTTACTGCTGCTGCGGGTGTATTCCGGTTGGTTCCCAGAATGGTTCTTAAAAAGCATGCTTGGTTTTTGTTCAAGTAAGGAGGCCTTTGATAGGCCCCACAATTTGGCCCCATATGTTAGCACTGGTACAATTTTTGCCTTGTGGACCTTCAAAATGGAGAGCAGAGAGCTTAGGTGGTTGTAACTAAGTAGTTTGATTAGCATTTTAGAACTTGCTGTGGCCTTTGTAGAACTTTGCTTGAAGTGATTGACCCAAGGCCCTGTATCTGTAAAAACCACCCCTAAATATGAAAAAAAGTCTATTTGTTTTTTAGGCTCCCCATCCAAGTGCCAATTGTATTTGGCCCATCTTTTCCCAAAAAACATCACTTTGGATTTGGACTTGTTAATATTCAAAAAGTTTGAGGCTCAGTAAGAACCAAATTTCCCCATCAATCTTCTCAGGCCTACTAGGGAGAATGACATCAAAACCATGTCATCTGCATACAAGAGGATATTGATATGTCTGTTAGGGATCTTTGGCATGTGAACATCCGTAGAATGGAGGAATCCTGGCATGTCATTAACATAGAGATTGAACAAGATTGGGGCCAAGATACAACCTTGTCTGATACCTTTATGGGTGGGTATTCTCTGTGTAAGAGAACCATTGACTCCAGTACGGACTTTCAGGCATGTATTTGTATAGAGGGCCTTTATCAAGTATAAAAGTCTGGGTTCCATGTTTAACTTGGCCAGCTTCTTCCATAAGATATCTCTATTTATGGAGTCAGATGCCACACTAAGATCTATAAAAGATGTAAACAAGTGTTTTCCATCAGTTGTATATTTAGTGATAAGATGGTGTAAAACAAAGCAATTGTCTATTGTGGAGTGCCCATGTCTAAACCCAGCCTGTTCTTCCACTAGTATATTTTTCTTGATTGCCCAGTCCACCATTTTTCTCAGGAGATGTTTTGCATACATCTTAGCTGTTATCTCAATAAGGCTTATGGGTCTGTAATTTCTAGGGTGTTCCTTGTCTCCTTTTTTGTGTATGGGAACTATGATGGAGAGGTCTCATCCTGCTGGAATAAGGCCAGTGTTCTCTATGTATGTGAAAAGTCCTGCCAGCAGTGGAACCCACCAGTCAATGTGTGTCCTGAAAAGTTCTGGTGGTAGGAAGTCTTTGCCAGGTGCCTTATTGCATTTCAGTGACTGAATAACATGTTTAATTTCTGTTACTGACACTGGTGGCCAAGGAGAAAGATTATCAAGGGTCAGAAGCTCAGTAGTCATCCTTCCTGGATGGTCCTGCTTGGAATTGGCAAATAGTACAGTATAAAAATCCTCTCAGACTGAAGGTGAAATGAGGATATCAAGTAGGAGCTTACGTTCCTTCAGCATGCCAGATACGATATTCCAAAATATGACTGCTGACTCTTCTAGCTCAGACCAAACCGTAGCTGTGTATTGAGCCTTCTTGATGGCTGTTAGTTTCTTGTAATTGCATCTTGGCATGATTATTTGGTGTGGGGTTTCTTTGAACCAAATACATAGCTACTCTTATGGTCTTTCTTGAGCAAGAGCAAACAAGGTCGAACCTGTTAGATCTTATGGGCTGTTGGTTCCTAACTGGCAGTTTGTCTATTAAGAAGTTTCTTAATGTGCTACACAAATTGGCATATCCAGTAAAAATTCTGTTTGGGTCTTGAGTCGATGTAGTAACCATTTTCACCCACGACTGGGCCCTCCTAGAGTTCATAAAACTAGAAATTGCCTTAGTATCCACCTTAGACCATTTGAGACTCCTGGCTTGCCTCACTTCAAGGTTAGCAAATAGCCTCTTGTCGTGTGTTGTGGATGGTCTTAAATCAGAATTGCTGTAAAATTTAACTGTGATCAGTTGATGATCACTGTCCTCCCTCACGTGAACTTGAATATCTGAGAATAAGTTCGTTTTGTCTGTTGAGACACATATATAATCCAAGACACTGCTAGCATTCCCAGCATGGAAGGTAAAGGGATATGAGCAGCAGCTGCCTTTGCCTCCTAGGATGTGAAGATTGCATGTATATATCAAAGAGATCAGTTTGGAGCCCGCCATGTTCCTTTTAGAGTCTTTGGAGTGCCAAGGGTGGGTCATTTGTTAAATAGCTCTCAGGTATGATGCCCAAGTGTACATAATCATACAAAGAAGCCCCCACCCTAGCATTGAAGTCTCCCAGTAGGATCACAGTGGCTTTGGGATGTTTTATGTTTATCTCTATGACTGTCTTTTCTAATTGTACCCAAATGTCAGGGGAAAAACAGGGGAGGGGTATGGTGGTATGTATGCATTTAGCAGCACAACTTCAGATAATTTGTATTTGAATTGGATAGCTAGGAGATAGAAGGGGTCTTCTCTGAGGTCCAATTGCTGCCCTTGCCAGCCCAGCTCTGCCTTAGCAAGTATGAGTAATCCCTCTGAGGCCCACCCTTTTAAGTTAAATTTACGCACTGGTGTAGACCAGGATCTAAAGTCTGTTCAGTGAGCTTCCTCATCACTGGTGATTAACCACGTCTCTTGGAGTGCTATAATGTGGAACATGGAGAGGAATTCCAACAGATCTCCATCTGACATTCTGTTCTTCCATCCGGCTATATTCCATATCAATAGCCAAATAGAACTTCCTTGTTTATTGTCAGAAGGGGTGACTGGCATTGCGCTGAAGTCTGTAGTTGAGTGGTGTGGCTCATGCAGTCATTCTGCAGGTAAGATGAGGTCCAGCATTCCTTCAGTATCTAGAAAGGCACACTGGTTGAAATTTGGCCTTCCTTTATCACTCTCTTGCTGCTGTATGGGTTCAGGTAAGTTGTGTGGTGGCTTGCACATGGGATGGTAAGCATTAACAGATTGTTGTTTCATATCTGTATCAGTAGCCAGAGGGGTTGTCTCAGCCCTGGACAGTGGTCTTCTTCCTACCTCAGAGGCTGCCTTTATCATAATTTTCTCTGGTTCCTGAGGTAGAGGTTTACCTGTAGAGCTGGAAAGGGTGTCAATTTTTGAATGAGTTAGACTGCAAGTATCCATCTCATATTCCTGGTGTAACCCACTACCTAACTCTGGTTGTGGTTCCCAGGGTTTTAGACAATAAAAACCTTCCTCTTGTCTATCAGCAACATCCAATCTTTTGTTCTCTGAAGTTACTAAATGTTGTACTGTTTTAACTGGGGCAAAGTGGAGGGGTTTGGATCTGCTCCAGGGGCCTCTGTGTTGATGATCTGCATGTCTGAGTTCCACCTGGTGAGGGAAGGGGCACAAGTGCCAACAAGATCTTTCTCAAAGTAATTACAATTGCCTTGGGTGGTTGGTAAAACTAGATCAATTAGTCGTTTGGCTGCTTTACATGTTGCCACTAGAGTCTCTCTCAGATCATCCAGTCTTTTTATAATGTCAGCTTGTTCTAAGCCTGTCAAGGCACTGAAGGAGTTAATCAGGTTTCCTTCCAGAGGATCATCTGTGCACTGTCTTGCTATAGGCAGCACAGAGTGTTTGCCTGGGCTGTCTTCTCTCGGCGGCTGAGCTAGTGTTCTTGAGGTTATCTGAAGTCGAGTTGTCACTTTTGTTCTTTAAAGTGACAGTACTCTCTAGGTCTGGTTGGCTTAGGAGTGGGCTGAGTTCCTCTGAATGAAACACACATATTGGGACAATTGAAAAGAGATGCAAGAAGGGCCTCATTTTAAACAGCATGCTAGGGATTATGGGCTGCTGGAATGTAAGTAAAATTCGCTCACAGCCTCTGCTGAATGGGAGCCATTCAGCTTTCTCCAAATCATTCAGCTGCCTTCTGTGGAAGAGGATGCACCCTCCCCACTTGAACAGACTGCTGCTATCTGCTCAGCAGCTGCACAGCTTTTGCAGGATGAGAGTAAGAACACAAACTTGATAAACCTAAAGAACGAAAATATAACTGACTTTTTAACCAGACAAAGCCTGCTGACTACACAAACTGTGCTTTCCATCTTCAAGCTGCTGACTACAGTCAAAAACAAAGTAGACTCTTTAAAAGAGGCCTTTGTGAAGTTTAATGACATCAATCAAATGACAACATTGCTAAAGCACAGATTTTCCATACAAAGTGTGCCACAAAAGCAGTTAGTAGGGAACTCACAGGTCGCCTTACTCCTATACCAATAAAGAGAAAGACAGCTAGCAGTCAAAGACAGCTGATTGCACAGGTAGAGAAGGGCATGAAGCAAGTGCCTAGTGGTCATGCAAATAAGGGAGTTGTTGTTTATTCATTTAGTCGCTTCCGACTCTTTGTGACTTCATGGACCAGCCCACGCCAGAGCTTCCTGTCGGTCGTCAACATCCCCAGCTCCCCCAGGGATGAGTCCGTCACCTCTAGAATATCATCCATCCACCTTGCCCTTGGTCGGCCCCTCTTCCTTTTGCCCTCCACTCTCCCTAGCATCATCATCTTCTCCAGGGTGTCCTGTCTTCTCATTATGTGGCCAAAGTATTTCATTTTTGCCTTTAATACCATTCCCTCAAGTGAGCAGTCTGGCTTAATTTCCTGGAAATAAGGGAGAGAGGCATTTAAATTGTAAATATTACTTACAGCCTAACCAAATCACCCTACAAATATCAAACAACAGTGTAAATAGAGGATGATGGGGATCAATTACCCTATCTTTAAGCCAGCTATTACGATGCAAAAGGCAGCTGATTGATTTGGAGAAGTCTAGTAAAAGAAGATAGATAGAAGCCCATTGGGTTGCCTGGACACAACTGAAAAATGTTCCCATATTTTTCATGTTCCTTTTTAATTCATGGCTCACCAATGTATTCATATAGCTTGCAGTCTTTGGATTGCACATATAGGCTGTGCCCTTACACTTAAGCTTTTGCATTACATGCAGCTGCAAAACATCTGTGAAGGCTTCAGAAAACTAAATTATATATCTCAGCACTCAGAATATAGGTCCCTTAAAAAGAGAGGGATTACCTCTTTTGGACTTTCCCTGTCTTGGGTTGGACATGTAGTGTTACTGGAGACCAAAGTGACTTCAATGGCTCAGAGCGCCTTGTATCATCTCAGATTGAAATAACAGCTACACCCTACCTGGACAGAGATAGCATTGCAACAGATATTAATGATCTGCCGACTTCCAGATTGGATGTTGTAATATGTTGTTCATGGGACAGCCTCTGAAAAAAGTTCCAAAATTTCAACTTCCAGTGAGGAATGGAGAACTAATGCCCCAAGTTTTTTCTGCTCCGTGGATCACGGGGGCATTACAGCCGAAAAGGCAGCTGAATGCAGGATCCAGACTGCTGAAATTCTCTCTGATCAAAGAGAGATCTTGAGATTACCCATATGTACTCCAGACAGCTGGTTTTTTTGTGAGTTGACAACAGAAACTGATGTTTTTGCAGCTGCTTGCGATCAGCTGGGAGTTGTGGGCATCATGCTCTGAGCCATTAATGCAGCCTTTTAAGGACTTAAGGTTCGACCAAACCTCATATTTTTAATCACTTTGTTTTATTTTTTTTTAACTGCTTCTTTAAGATTAAAAAACCTTCAGAACTGCAAATTTAGCATTTACTGGGTGCATCTCTCTTCGATCAGTTTTTTAAAAAAAGGATATTATGTCTTTCCAGCTTTGTAAGATCCTTATTTTTTGCAATATACAGGAAAAGGATGATTATAGTGTTGTTTTTGGAAAGTTTTTAAATGCTAAGGGCTTGGATGTAATTGATTTAAAGAAAGGCTTTGATGTTAATTAGAAAGATCCTCTCATGTGGGAATATTGCTTTTGTTTACATTCCAAGCTGATAAGACCTTGAAGGTTGATCACCAGAGGGCACCAGATGGCTACTTTAAAGGAAACATAAGTTGGCTCAAGAAGAGCTTGGGCTATTTAACTGTATTTTTGTTATTTATTTGTTCATTCGCTTCTGACTCTTCGTGACTTCATGGACCAGCTTCCTGTCGGTCGTCAACATCCCCAGCTATTGATCCATTTAGTTTTCATGGCAAGAATACTGGGGTGGGTTGCCATTACCTTCCCCAGGGATCGCATTTAGTCTGACCTCTCTGTCATGACCTTCCTGTCTTGGGTGGCCCTTCACGGTTTAGCTCATGGTGTCACTGAGGTGCTCAAGCTCCAGCACCACGACAAGGTAACGATCCTTTGCTGAAGATTTAACTCTATACTGGAACCAAAAATTGTTATCAAAGAGGAACAAGTCCCTTTGAAGATTACCAAAATGGACTTTAAGATGGACTTAAAAATTATAACCTATAAGGGAGAGATGGAAATATTGGATTTACAAATGGAATTGGATGATCATTTAAAAATTAAAGAAGACGTATAAATAATGTATCAAAAGAGTGATGTGGATTATCCTCTTAAATTGGAATATAAGAGCCTTGATAGCAGCACTATTAAATGTAGTGCAAAGAACCAATTTTTGCCATTTGGGCAGTGAGGTATAATTTGTTTTGCCAAAGCAAGGATGCAGCCCAACCTTATGTTTCATGCATGGTACTGCGGGCCCAGGTTTGTACCAGTTGAAACAAAGCAGTTTAGAGCCCACTTTGGGCCAATGCAGCAGGAGAAGACAACTCTCAGTCTTTTCCCCTTATGGTGGCTGAAGTGCTTCCAGGCTGGGTGTGGCAGAGCTGTAGGGTCTGAATTATCTTCAGTGGATGCTGAGAGGTCTTCAGGCTAGCTGGCTTCAGTGCCTGCTGCAGGAAGTCCTACCACACTTCTCACAGCCACTCTCCTAAAATCAGTTTGGTCAGCATTGCAGAAAATGTCTCCTCTCAGCCATCTCTGCAGCACTCACTGAAAAAGATTCCTCTCAATCTTCTCCTGAAGCACAAGATCTTCAGGAGAAAGCTCAGAGGATCTCAAAGCAAATGAGGCCAAGTAACACTGTTGCATCCTTTCGCTGTTAGAAGTGAGGGGACTGTGTTGTTTTTGTGAAGCATATTTAAGAAGGAGCTTTGTTCAAAATGAAGCACCCTTTCAAAGCTTTGCACAATTCTAGTAACATGCAAAATCTCTTTGGGGAAGCCTTTCAATTGCCTAGGGACTGTAATGGAAAAGCATCCATTTAGCAGCCTCAGGAACTGTCCATCTGATAATGTAGTACAAAAGCAGATTCACATCAATGCTCCACTGCAGTATATTGGAAGTTTAGGGTTGTCACAGCATAACCCTGACTCAACCACGCTACTATTTGTGGCATCAGCACTATTTTATTATTTCATGATAATGCAATTAATTCTGGATCCCTATTAATACTACTGCTTGCTGCAAGAAATAATAAGGAAAATAAAACATAATATTTATGAATGTTTTGCATCTACTCTCAGACCAAAACAGCAGGTTATTTTAATACATTTTATTCTGCATCTGGATACATTTGTTAATGCATACTTAGAAGAGGAATCAAGGCAATGCTTTGTTCCTGCCACAGAAACTTTAAAATATATTAACTTTGGATTTTATTTGTGATATTCTTTGTATATTTCTTCAATATACAATCTGTAATCCACAGTGGAAGAATGGATTGTGAAAATGTCAGAATTTGCAGAAATAGCAAAACTGACCTGTTTGGTCAGAGAAAAAAAACTTTTTTGAAAGACTGGAAACCTTATATGGACTTTTTGGTGAAAGAAGAAAGAAATGACATGATGATTTATGGATTTGAAGATGAAGAAAGATGTGGATTAAGTGAGGGACTGAAGGGATGTGTATAACATCTAAGAGGGAGGGAAGATAATAAGATTGTAATTATCTGTTGAAAAGAAGGTCAGAAGTCATTTATATATTTCTTAACTTTGATTTCTTTTTTATTTTTTGCACTTCTTTCTCCTTTTCTTTTTAATTTGTCTCTTATTCTATAGGAAAAATTCTTAATAAATGTAACTAAAATATATCTATTCAACCTATAATTGTCACGTTATAGACTGAAATAATTTATTTGTACAAATTGAAAGAATGCATCACAATATTATTCTACTTTCATTTGTTTATATGTCTATGGTAAAAAATTTCTAAGTTACATTATCAGAAGAATTAATTAGATATTCAAAATATCCTCCCCAATAGATCATTTCATTTCTATAGGTATCAGATTCTTAGTTCAATGGTAAAGACAACTAAATATTCATAAAAACAAGTTGCTTTTCAAATTTCCAAAGACAGTTAACTTTAGACCTGGATTTGATAGATAGTTCTAAACCATCCCCTCACATGGCCATTAAAAAAAAACACAATACTAAAATGATGTGTTAAATCTGATAGAAATTTTTCCCTTTCTTTCTCTTGTTTCCTACCCTCCATATTGTTCTTATTTCTAAAACTGTCTAACAGTGAAGAACTTCTGGCAGTGTGATGATGAGAAAACTTGGGAGCCACATGTGGACTGCAAGCCTCAGATTGCTAGCTCCAGATTTCTATCCTAAATTACAAAAAATGTTTCTGAACCCCTTTTTTTCAATCTATTTTAGGACTGTCTACCTCTCAAAGAGTTTTTCTTCATTAGGGATCTTTATCATAACTCATCTCTTGCTATGCTATGTCACATCTTGCCAAGATAACAATACACAATCTCATTCCATTTAACTGACTGGTTGGGGGGTTGTCAAAATGTCCTGTGCAAGTCTTAGACTATCACACACAGAAACTAGGACAGTTATAAGTGTGATATTTCTTACTCCATTCAGTTCAAGTGTCTTCCCCTTCCAGGAGGCTGATGACCATGAGTCTCCTCTCTGTCCTTCTCTATTTAATTCTTGCACGTTTGTTATAATTTAGACCAGTCCAGAGTATGGCTGCGAGAGCTGGACCATAAGGAAGGATGAGCAAAGGAGGATAGATGCTTTTGAACTGTGGTGTTGGAGGAAAATTCTGAGAGTGCCTTGGACTGCAAGAAGATCAAACCAGTCCATACTCCAGGAAATAAAGCCAGACTGCTCACTTGAGGGAATGATATTAAAGGCAAAACTGAAGTACTTTGGCCACATAATGAGAAGACAGGACACCCTGGAGAGTGGAGGGCAAAAGGAAGAAGGGCCGACCAAGGGCAAGATGGATAGATGATATTCTAGAGATTTTGGGGGAGCTGGGGATGGTGATGACTGACAGGAAGCTCTGGCGTGGGCTGGTCCATGAAGTCACGAAGAGTCGGAAGCAACTAGATGAACAAACAAACAAACAAAACAAAAAGAGGTTTTATTGGTATGATGTAAATCTTCCATTAGTAGCAGAGACAGAGCAAAGGACTGGTACTTTAGACAAAGACTTGTCAGTTTAAAGGCTATTTGTCTCTTATACCAGTGCTGCAGTTGCAAGTTTGAAGACTTTGGAGGCAGGACCGCTGAGAGGAGGCCAAAACAGTTGAATGCCAATGAATTCCACAGAAGTAGATCTACAGCTCCCTTCCTCTTGAATAGCTGTGCTGACCTCTATGGTTAGTTCCTTTTTATCTGGTAGCATGATTTATTGCTTGGCACTCTCCCAATAACCATCTCTGAGTCCTTATTATTGGATCAGTGACCAGCTGCACTTGAGTCAGACCCATCACTCACAGGTGGCTGACAGCAACTTGAACTGTAGGCTGGAAGTCCACTAGGTTCTCCTTTTCAACCTCAAAGGAATCCATTACACTCATTGGGGAAAGATTATTTTGAAGATGTTAATTGGCTGTTGAATTGCCAATTATTTCTTTTCCCCTTCCCCATACAGGTACCTGTGACTCTGCCCATGACTGATCAAGGCTGAGTTGGTCACATAAACTTATCTTCCTGAAATGAAAGGGATAAAAAAAAAGGTTAAATATTTTGGCTCTGTGACATTTTAAGAAGGAAAAACTAGTTTTTTCTGGAACTGAAAGAATCAGCATAAGATTGTTTAAAAGTGGGTGGGGATCAAATTAACACCAGTATCAGTGATCAAGAGGAAATATTGGTGTTTCCAGATCATTCTGCTGTTGATGTAAAATGCAAGTGAAGAAAGTTCAAAGAAGTGAAGAGTGTTAATGAATATGAAAGTACACATAAATATAGATGAGCAAGATTTTTATGTGAAGGGAAAACAGATGGTTTATTTTCTCATCTTACTGGGGCATGTGTAAGGTTGTGATCCATCACATATTGGATGGAAAACTGAAAGTACCCGCATACCTTCTTTAGACCTCCAACAAAGTGTTCAGGTTCAGCTGCATTTTCTACACTTCCATCAAACATCTGATGCTTTTGAATTGTTATCTGACTCAATCTTAACTTTTTGAGACTCATCTATCATCAGCTGTCTCAGAGCATTATAATACAACAGTAGCATGCCGTAGGGAAAATATGTGCCAGAAAGGAAGATTGCATTTTTACCCTTGCAATCTGTTTTTCAGAATGTAGTTTTCTCTGTGTTATTGCTTTCTTAAAGAAGGAAATGCCCCAAAGAATTTGTTTAATTTTACAACCTGTTTCTTCTAAAATTTCCCAAGAGTAGAGCTTCTGGCCAAATGCCCAAACTATTTTTGCAGATTCATTTTATTATACTATTATTTTCTGCATAATTTCATGTAAAATATGTAATAACATGGTGGCTTTTTAGGAATGTTGGCATGCATCATATCTCTCTACCTACCTCACGCCCCCAAAATCTAAGATGTTTCTAAGCTTATAACTTTCCCTGAGAGTGGAAAAAAGGACCCACTTTTATTATGTATGCTAATTCCTTTTAGTATATGTGAATTTTGATTCGCTTGTTGCTTAGCTAAATTAAAATTCAAGTATCCCAGAATTAAAATGGGAAGGCAAATTATCATTGCCCATCTTAAAAGTAAAACTGATGAACAATGGCTTTGATTGTTTCAATATATTCATGAAAAGAATGTGAAATTACATTTAAAAAAATCTACTTGTGCAGCATCAGGTTTTTAAGATGCTTCCATTGGTACCAATGGAAGATTTCTTAAAGGCTAATCATTACACAGATTTTTTTTTTTTCTGAAAGGGGGTGAGCGGCATATGTCCCAGTACTGTTATTTTGTCTGCAAATTTGCTAACTGAAGAAGTCATGAGTGTATAATTCTAGAAAACTCTCTTTTTTTTGTTAAGATGCTTGCAGTAGGATGATTCTATCCACTTAGAGCTTTAGCTACACTTCCTTTTGACATACTGTATAATTCCTGATATACTTGCCCAGAGCAACCATCTGTAGGCTGACAGATGCTGTCCATTCTGATCTAGAGTATAAGCAACTACTGAGAGCAACCTTGAATAGGCAGCTACTTAAGATTTTATTTCCAATTTGTCCCAGTTTAATAGCTTTTTATTAATTAATCAATAATAAACAATAAATTGCTTTATTAATTATACATATAAATACATAAATGTATAATTATAATTTATTATGATATACAAAAATAGATTTTAAACTGACCATATTCTTTTTAGTAAATATTTAGAAACATTAATAAGCCTGTATGAAAACTTCTAGTTGACTAGAACTAACTATGTCCAAAATGGAACTTTTTTTATGGGCTTATACTTCTTGTTACCTATGGAAGGATGTTGCCTCTTTTCCTTCTCAAGCTTCTATAAATATGTGAAACCACCCAGAGAACATGTCTCTCCTCTGAAGCCATGCAAAAGAGGTGACAAAGATCTTCTGCAAAACATTAACACTCTCCCATGTTATCTTTTTTTGCAGTCTTTGCCTATATTTTGAAACAGATTAGATTCAAATGGATGAAATGCCACTACCTAAGCTATTTTATCTGAAAGTCTTTTTGTGTGATTTGAACAAGAGACAGAGGGGGAACTAATGGCCCTCTGGTTTTCAGAGCTCAAGGAGTAATCATTCTTTGTCCCTGAATGCTAGATGTAACTTGATATCACTGTCACACAGCACTGAAAAAAAATGCATTCAAATGGATAATATCTATTTTGAGAATAACTTTAACCTCCCAACATAATGTCTGAAATATCTGGTCTACTTTTGAACATTTTTGCTTCTTCTGAATTCCCTGTTTTTGTAACATCAACCCCTGGGGGTGGGGTGGGGAATATACATCTGAGTTAAGGAGGCAGAGACATGTGTGATGACCTCAAATTTTTATTTTCTGGAGTCATGAGACTATTTTGTAGACTCAGGAAAAGGTGCAGCCTCCTTAAGAAGGTATCAATGGATGCAGAAAGTTTGCCCATGCTGGATCCAAAGGACCTTTTTTTTCTTCTTTGGTTCCAATAATTGCACACCACTACCCCCAGTCAGAGGAAGAAGTCAAATTAATTGCAAAGATTGAGAAAGGCCAGCCCAGAATTCCTCATACAGCAGCTGGCAGCTTCATAGAGACTGATGAATCTAGTCCATTTGCTTGAGCCGAGTCCTGCACTTGAGTAAAAGTTAGTCAAGGCCTTTCTTTTTCCAGCTATATTAATCCTGAGATAAAAGATTGCTTAAAACAGGGCTACATGCTTATTATAGAAGTAGGAAGAATATGTTTACATTTATTTAAATCTGTTATAGTACACCATCACCAATAGGTGATGAAAGGTCATTATTATCCTTCTGTTTCTTTCATGGTTGATTTTTTAAAATTCTTGATCTATGGAATACTCTGACACACAGTAATAGAGCTCTGTAAGGCAGGATTCACCAGCTTCAAATGCATCAGTGCTAGAATGCAAGTACCCTAAAATATCCTTCCATTTTTGCATTCTAAATGGGTTGTATCTATTATTTTAAAGATGCTTTGATAGACAATTCCAGTCATTTTATTAGCAAATGCAAAAACTGTGCTGTTTCTATTTGTTTTTTTAACAGAACAAGTGAGCCAAACTTCCTTTTCAAGACATTGTTCTGTTCCTTCTCAGTGTCAAGCCATTTTAAGAAGCACTGATTTCTCTCTAACTTGATGTCTTTATATACAGTATGTCCCTACCAGTTCTCAACTTTCCATCTTACTCTCCCAACAGTTCTGTCACCGGGAAACAATCCTCAGGATACTAAGTTTTATTTACTCTATATATCCTGCTGTTAAATTGTGTTAGATGAAGAATTTTGGGGCTCCAGCTAAAAGCCTCTAACCAAATACACTTCCCAGGAAAACTAAAATGATCAGCTCAGCAATAAAACATTTAAAAGACTAAGGAATATTGATACTCTGGGAAAAGATACTGGCAGGTGAGCAGATCCTTTACTGGCACTCTCTGATGGTAGTCAGGGAAGTTAACATTTTGGAGCAGCTCCTTCAGGATTCAGTGAACTGCAAGGGCAATAATGATGGTAACTGCCATTGAATGCACCCTCTGACTGGGGAAGATGGTGGCTGGGCTCAACAGTTGCAGGATAAGTGAAGTCAGGTGCTGTGGACTGTCCAGTGATAGCAGGTCATAAGGCTGATTATCCACCAGATCTTCCAAGCCATATAGTCATTGAGAGCCAGTGTAGTGGTTAAGGTGCTGGCCTAGAGACCAGGAGATTGTGCGTTCTAGTCCTCCAGTCACTGTCTCAGCCCAACCCACCTCACAGGGTTGTTGCTGTGGGGAAAATAGGAGGCAGAAGTATTAAATATGTTCTCTCTCCCTCACACACACACACTCAGAAATATGAACAACTGGGATGTCTGGATTGCTCCTCTGCTCTGAGATCAATAACCTTCAAATGATGCTATATGCTTGTTGTGTCAGGGAGGGATGTGGTTAGCTTGGAATAGCAAATGCTGCTGGAATGCTATTAGAAGAGTTGAGAGTTGGAGTTCCCCAGAGCAGAGATGTTGGCTATGTCAACAGCTAACTGTCACACAGTTTAAATGCCAAAAAGGACAAGGGAACAATCTATGGGAAAGGTGGGAAAAAGTAGTGCTGCAGTTCAGCTACAGACATTATAAGAATGGACTGCAACTACATGAGGGCAGAGTGTAATCAACTGTTTTAAGTGGCCTCATCCTACTGTATATAATAAAGATTATTATCTAACCATGCCAGGTCTTCTGTCTGAAAATCTGAAGCTGAGTTTGAGCCTAAGAGCCTTGTTAAGCTGCTTTGAATGTCTAGGAATCATTGCTGATTTCTTTTCTGACAACTCTTCCTTCTTAAAACTCAGCACTTGCTTCTTGTTCTGGCTTCCTTCACCTTCTGTAAAAGCAGAGCTGGCCACCCAGTGATGCTGTTTTGGCCTATAAACACTGTCCTGTGCCTACGATCAGACATCATCATGTATTCCTTTTCCTGAGAGAACAATTTTAGACACATCATTATACCAACCCTTCACCACTGGAGAATATTGCACATTTGGAATACCCCACTTGGCTGGAAGTGGATGACACTTCTGTAGAGGGGGTAAAGGATTCCTGGTACAGTATATACAGATCATAGCTTTGGATCATTTTCCTCAATAAATAAATAAACAAATATAATGTCTTTGACTCATTTGTTTAATTGGGTTCTCTTTAGCTAATGTTAAGACTTGTGTGAACAGAACATGTATTAGATCATACTGAAAATTCAAAATGGTTCACAAACTTTTAAGCACCACAGGTTTTAGGAACTTGCCCAGTATTTTCCTAAAAGCCTTATCATAGGAAGTGCCCAATTGAAGAGGGCAGTGGTGCAACTTAAAACTTCAGGAATGTCCCGGAAGGGTTTAAGCATAATAATCAGTTGGAAGATGCTGTCCCACTCTACACTGATAGGAATGCTTGTGCTACAAATCCTAAAACCTGGCCAACTTACTAACAGCTTGCAGTTATTCAGCTAAGTGCTTTAGCATCAGGTATGTGGCATCCCACCTGTCCTGTGATTGACCCTCATTTTTCAATTAACACCTGGAAAAGAGGCTCCTTAGACAAGCTAGATCTTCTTATTTACTTTCACAAGCTTCCAGCTCTAACCCCAGATAATTATTTCCCTCTTTTGTCATAGCAGGCACCTAGACAGTTTGTTGTTTATTCGTTTAGTCGTTTCCGACTCTTCGTGACTTCATGGACCAGCCCACGCCAGAGCTTCCTGTCGGTCGTCAACACCCCCAGCTCCCCCAGGGACGAATCCGTCACCTCTAAAATATCATCCATCCACCTTGCCCTTGGTCGGCCCCTCTTCCTTTTGCCCTCCATTCTCCCTAGCATCATCTTCTTCTCCAGGGTGTCCTGTCTTCTCATTATGTGGCCAAAGTATTTCAGTTGTGCCTTTAATATCATTCCCTCAAGTGAGCAGTCTGGCTTTATTTCCTGGAGGATGGACTGGTTTGATCGTCTTGCAGTCCAAGGCACTCTCAGAATTTTCCTCCAACACCACAGTTCAAAAGCATCGATCTTCCTTCGCTCAGCCTTCCTTATGGTCCAGCTATCGCAGCCATATGTTACTACAGGGAACACCATTGCTTTAACTATGAGGACCTTTGTTGTCAGTGTGATGTCTCCGCTCTTAACTATTTTATTGAGATTTGTCATTGCTCTTCTCCCAAGGATTAAGCGTCTTCTGATTTCCTGACTGCAGTCAGCATCTGCAGTAATCTTCGCACCTAGAAATACAAAGTATTTCATTGCTTCTACATTTTCTTCCTCTATTTGCCAGTTATCAATCAAGCTGGTTGCCATAATCTTGGTTTTTTTGAGGTTTAGCTGCAAGCCAGCTTTTGCACTTTCTTCTTTCACCATCATAAGGCTCCTCAGTTCCTCTTTGCTTTCAGCCATCAAAGTACCTGGACAGTTAATCCTCATTAATATATAACCTTCCCTTACTGGTGCCTAAACTGTGTTTAGGGGTGGAGGGAAAGAGAGGATTCAGGGCTATAAAACCCCTTGACTTTAGGGGTGGAGGGAAAGAGAGGATTCAGGGCTATAAAACCCCTTGACTTTAGCGGTGGAGGGAAAGAGAGGATTCAGGGCTATAAAACAGCAACTCCTTTATGAGTCAGATTCCAGAGACCATCCCTGCCACTTGGGCTCACCTTGTGACCCCTGGTGCTGTAAGTAATTAATGGAGACAATTTAAATAAACATGATGCTGTTTGTTTCAGTCCTGGCACCTCTTTTAATGTCCTCCTGCTTTGATATTCATTGTGCAAATTCTAAATTAGCCAGCAACACAAGTGTTTCTGAAAATACCACCTTTCCCTTACATCCTGTAAGAAGTAGGTATAGTGGAAAGTCAAACTCTACTTGCTTATTCTGAAGCAGCCAACTGTCCTGATATCTGTCAACAACTTATATATGACCACAAAAGTGAAGATGTTGGGATAGCAGTCCAGAGGGCTCCTGACCAAACTCAGAGGGTCCCTTTGTGATGAAAAAAGAGTTTCTGAGTGAAGTATCTGATACCCCACCACTGGCCATCATATAACCATGAATGAGATGCTGCCCAGCCAGATAACCTTTGCCATTTGGATCATGGCCATCTTGATTTCTCCTACCTTGTGAGACTTGTCCATGATTTCAGCATGAGGGAAGGGTCACTATTTCCAAAATTCCCAACATTGGTGGCTTTTGCTCTTGTCTCCCCAGGCTCATAGCACATGCAGGAAAGGAGAGATTGTTTCAGATACCAGAGTAATATGCAACATCTACAGCAATTTGTCCTTAGTTGCCTGGTACAGAGAAGGCACCAAAGCCAACTGTAAATATGTGTGGTGGCTCTTTGTAATAACAGTCAGCTCCCTGAACATGCATCATTCCAGACAAAAGCCTCTACTCTGAATAACAAGCTTTCACAGATCAGCTGCTCAGTAAAGAATATGTGCTGGCATTGAAAATTGCCATCTGACGACCCCCCTGTTTGTCCCTCCCAAGATCATCCAGGGTAGATTTCCAAATTTGCTTTGAGGAAAGGGAAAGGAAACCCTTCAGACAGTATAGCAATGGGCAAAAGGCGTGAATTGCATAATATGAGTCCTAAATGGCTCTTGGCTCTCTGCCACATGCTTTATGGAGAGAAAATGATAAAAACACTTTGTGCTGCCTGAGAAGACCCCCCCCCCCCAAAAAAAACCAATTTGGAAGGTTCCAAGACTATACCAAGACTATACAGTCATACCAATATCAGGAATAAAAAAGGGTTGGTTATGCACAATGCAAGGGAGGACCCAGTCATATTACCTTGCAATGGAAGGTGTATCCATATGGAGCCCTTGAGTGAGTCCGAAGTCCCACAGATATTGGGGTAGGCTTTTATCAATTGATTATATAAAGTATATACCCAACCCATGTTTCTTGCTTACAATCACTATTTGCAAAACATAATGTCTAATGTATGCAGAGTCTGTGATGGCTAATCATTGTTTGTCCTACAGATGTAAATAGTTTGCTTTTAATTATTCTGGAATCAGCCATTTCTTTCTCCCTATGATGAGGTTTAGGTTGACTTTCAGTTGAATTTTTAATCCTAAATGACACATATGTAACCAGTAATACTATGACTTCTGGGCCATCCCTGCACACCTCAGGAAGGGAGAAGTGGGATACACGGAAGCAATGCATTTGCTCTCTGCTCCACTGTCACACCTAAATTCTCACACTCGCTGCTGAATCTTGTCTATGAATTCCTATGGAGAATACTCCTACATTATCTCTTAGCAAAGAAGGCTTGATTCGTTTAGTGGCAGAAGCATTTTGATCTCCCCAAAGGATTACAAGAGAGCAGTGTGGTGTAGTGGTTAAGACATCAGGCTAGAAACCGGGAGACCCGGAACCGGGAGAGTTCTAGTCCCACCTTGGGCACAAAGCCAGCAGGGTGACCTTGGGCCAGTCACTTTCTCTCAGCCCTAGGAAGGAAGCAATAGCAAACCACTTCTGAAAAACTTTGGCAAATAAACTGCAGGGACTCATCTAGGCAGTCACCAGGAGTCAACACTGACTTGAAGGCACCAAAAAAAAAAGGGGGGGGGAAGAGATTATAAAACATGACAATGTGGGGAAAACCAATGAATGGCTACAATTAGACTGCAAATCATTTGAAATTACTATGGGGCAGCCCATTTCAGGTACTACTTCTCCAAGCTTTTATAGTCTTTTGTGGGTTGGAGGTGGAGAGTAAAACAGAAACAGGCTTTATTTACTTTAATTAATTAGCCACCTTAAGTGCCCTATAAGCAGGAAGACAGGGCATAAAAAACAGAAACAACAGCAACAACCTACCATTTCTATACAGCTATATTATACAGCACTTACTGGGCAGATCCATGACTTCAGAATCGCTATCTGATAAATGCTTAGACAATATGATTCCCATTTAAATGTGATACTAGTATTTGATAACTATTAGATGTATTACTAAATGTGATTGTTTTTTCAAAACAGCAAAGTTATATAATTCCTGGCTGAACTGAATTTAAATAATAATAATAAAATAAATGGGCCATGCAAAGAAATGTACGTTAAAACTATGTCCAAAATGGGTACAATGGATCTGCCTCCAATCTGGGAAATGATATCACAGAGTCTGATGTTACCTTCCTATGTGCATGATTTCATGAGGCTTGGAAAATTTAGCTTATATGAGAGGTAGAATAATTAAATATGAAAATGGTAGAATGTTGAAACTGATATGTACTAATTATAGCAACACAGCTGGTGCCATTATAATTAACTAGGTTATTACCAAACAATATGAAATCAAAGCATTGTTTATGTTTAGGCGTGCTATTGGCAAAAGATGTTTTTTTTAATGGTTGAATTAAGGATTATATGCATATTGCTATTAAGTTTTGTAAAAACCTCACGACAACGCTATATAGCAAGGCATCAGAAAACAACAACAACATATTTTTCATTTCTTAAACTCCAGAAAACCGTTCTCCTGTACTCAGGTCCAGAGATCATAGGAGAGGGATGTAATACTTTTGAGCTGCAAGCAGTCTGACCGTGGAACAACCTATGACTGACATTTCAGGAAGTGTTTTTAACTTCCTACATATTTCCAATATTATGATCTGCAGTTAGAAATCTTTGTTTTGAGATACAGTACATCCAGGAAAATTAAAGCAAGGCATTTTGGGGTCAGATAATTTGACCACAAAACATTTAGCATACCTGTACCTTTTAGAACTTGGAGAAAACTTCCTGAGGCTCCTCAGTTGTTGCCTGACACACTCTGTGGCCTATCTGATTTTAAAATAGATTTTTAACTCAAATGTTTTAGTCAGATTAACTGTGGGCAGAGAACACCGCTCAGCTTCCCCCAAAGCTAGCAGTCTAGAGGGGGGTTTGGGGCTGATGTGGTAACATTATTAAAGAAGGCAGTTTTGGAGTTTTAGAGAAGTTTATGTAATAAAATTTGGCCTTGGTTGACTGGGATGGCAGGAGGGCCATAGATTGCTTTCACAGGCATTCTGTCCATGAATGTTATCTGGACAACTGGCTGAACTAGGTTTTGAGAGCAGATTCTAAAAATGAGAAAATAAAGTATCTGGAGAAATCTTTTTAAAAAGCAAACTTAAGAAGACATTAAATAAAAGTCATAGTACTTTCTTCCCCTCTGATTTAGGTGACTGATCTGTCACACAAGATCACTCTTGATAATGTGAAATTTTAATAAGAATGTTATGCCCCTTTTAGTATTTAACTAAACTGAGCACACTTTGTTTCTATGGCAACTATGATCTCTCACACATTCAGGCCAAGACTTTCCAAACTGGCTACTGATTGTGTTTTCAAAGCTAAAGCACTTAAAAAAAACTTGATTTAGACAGTCACTTCCACATCCTACTCATATTATTGAAAAACTTATCCCACCGTGTTTAGGATTCTAACTTCAATAATTAAATAAATAGAATTTACTTTAAAATCACTCTAATTTGTTTCGCATATACCCTCTATTAGTCAGCACCCAAAGGCCTGAATATCATAGAAAAGTTTTATTATCTCCATGTAAGGGCTGGATGACTTCTTACAGCTGAACAGATGCCAGTGGGCTCCCCCAACTTTTCCAAAGGAGCTTAGAGGTGCTGCAGGAGAAAGGCTGCCAACTGCACAGGATGCCCATAGAATACAGCCCTTTGGACATCAGGCATTGATTCCAGTTAATCTGATTTATAAGGACATCATAAAAGTCTCAATCTTAGAAACATTTATATTAAGTGAAATTAATACTGGTTTCACCAGAAACACAGACAACTCTTAAGTTTCTTATGAATTATCTCTGCAAGAGTTTCTTACATAGATGAAGATGGTGGTTTCAAAGTTTCCTCATCTTCCTTTCCTTTCTTTAGGATAAGAGTGTTTTGTTTTGCTTTGTTTTTTTTTATTCACTCCCGTTCAGAAAACTAGAGTTATTTCTTTCTTGTTTTAATCAGTAAATATAGTAAGATTTTAACTGCCATTTTGTTTAGGATTCTATTCCTTTGTTGGATATTGTTAAGAAATAAGAGAATTTTGGAGATGGTAGGTCACAATCTGAGGTTTGGGTGGCATGGTTTCTTATGGTAAATAAGAGGTGAAAGTTAATATAGATTCTACATTTTAAATGTAGAATCATTACTGGAGATATATGTTATTAAGAACACAGAATAAATATAAACTCAAACTATGTCCAAAAATATAATTATTGACATCCACATAATAAACTTTTTATAGAAGAGAAACAGCAGATAAAGAACGATGATTGACATATGTGGACTTATTAATACAAAATAAGGAAGAAATGAAGATGAAGACAAGAGAAAAATGAGCAACAGAAGGACGTTCTTTTCAAAGGTTTTCTTATAATCAGATGAAAGAGACATTTAATATGGACAAAAGAACAATTGGAATTGAGAAGAAGAAAGCTGAACTTGAAGTAGAGTTATGTACAAATGATGATCATATAATAGCTAAAATGTACAAATTGTTTTTAAGGTTTGAAGCAGAGGATGAACAAGTTAAAGACTGTATGGTGAAATGGGCTGCAAAATTTTGGTTATAATACAAATATGGATATATGGGAGAAAATGTGGGAAACTGGTGTTAAATTTACATTGTGTCATAATTTGAGAACTTTTATAAAATGATATACCAGTGGTATATGAGACTGGCTAAACTGTCAAAAATGTATAAACAAATATCAAATCAGTGCTGGAAATGCAAAAAGGAAGGGGGGACTTTTTACCATGCATGGTGGATTTGTGAAAAAGCAAAGAATGTTTGGGTGCAAATTCATACAATGATGCAAAAGTTACTGCAGATTAATATTATGATGAAACCAGAATTATTTTGATTGGGTTTTATGGATGTTGAACTAGAAAAGAAATATGGGAAACTATAGAAACTAGTTACTATATGGTAACTGCAGCAAGATTATTACATGCACAAAGATGGAAGAATAATGAGTAATAATAATAATCCACAGTACAGGATTGGATTATAAAATTGACAGAGCTTGCAGAAATGGCAAGGCTGACCAGTTTGGTCAGGGAAAAAATAATAAAGACTTTTTTCAAAAGACTGGAAGCCTTAAATGGACTTTTTGCTGAAAGAAGAAAAGACTGAACTGATAGTTTATAAATTTGGGGAGTAGAGAGGGTTAAAGAGGTAGGGGAAAGAGCAAGATGGCAATTATTCTATAGATAGGCTGGAAGTCAAAATTCCATGTTTTCGTTCTTTTTTTCCACTTCTTTTCCTTTTTCTTATTACCTATATATTTTTTTCTTTTTCCTATTTTTCTTTTCACTTTTTATACTTTCATTGTATTGTAAAATTCTAAAGGATTCTATTCTTCTGTCTTACCTAAAAACTCTGCTTATTGATTTGCCACAAGATACTGATCTGGGCCCAGAGAGATGGCAGGACCTAGCCAACCTTGGCTGATCTTGAAAGCTACATGGATAATTAGTCCAGAAAATATCATTTTCTAATGATATTTGGGAAGTTGAAAAACATCCTGGAAGAAGACAGTGCCAAAGCACTTCTCCATAAAGTCCACTACATGGACTTCTCCATAAAGTCATTAGGAGTACAGCTGAGTTTTAAGGAAATTTTGCAATTAAACTGGGGTTCACTTGACTTTCTGGATTATTTCTCATGGCTCTTATCCAGCACTATTTGTTTCATTTTTAAATTCTGTATGCCATTTTCAGAACCAATTTTCCCAGTGTCTTTTTATATCACACTAAAACTGCACACACACACATATACACACACATCAAAATAATAATTTAAATACTCAATACAATTACTATCAAAACATGCTCATATAAACAATCATACATTTAAACAATCATACAATAAAATTAGCAGCCTAGAGAAGTTAAATAGTTTCTACTTTCATGGCTATTACCTCTCTCTTGCTCTCTCTCCCCCTCATTTCCAGGCTAGAGTCACTGTTTTTTTCACTGTTTAGCTAGTCCGTATAGATCTATTCTCTTCATAACACTTTCTCCACTGATAAATATTTGCTAAGTCCAAAGCTTGTTCTATCTGTGGCAGAATTTCAGCTGATAAAACAGTGCCTGCGGGAAATATTTTCCTCCATATAAGACTGATTATTCTGGTGCAATGGAACCCAAAGTTCATGAAAAATCACCACCTAGATCTCAAGTAAACCATGGCTAATTCAAATATTATTTTTAATGATTGGCAGTCACTAATTTAGCTCCATTTAAGCTTGTCATTGCTATTAAAACATGCTACAGTATTTAGAAGATAGGGGTTTTTTTACTTTATAAAGACAGGAAGAGGTATTGAGTTTACTTTAATTAAAATGCAAGATGCTAGAGGGAAGCTTTAAGACTATAGATCTTAAGTCTCCATGCACAAATTGGAAACCTATTTCTCATCCTTGCATTTGTTAGTTATTAACCACATTAAACCATTTTCCTCTGTTTTCTTTCTTAAAAATATCAATTTCATATAATGGTCCATCATTTCCACTAACAGTCAAGTTTTTCCTGGTTTGCATAGCACCCAACATTCATTAATATATAACAGTTATTCAATATAGAGGGAAAGGGTTATTTTCCCTTTCCCTTTTTAATGTTTTTAATTAATCAATGCAGCAGTCCATGAATTGGGGAAAGGCTTAATAATGAAATCAGTCCATGGATGTTTGCTTTTCTGTAAGTTTGTGTATTTGTGCCAAACAACCTTGAATTTTAATTCTTGTTGAGGTAAGAGTTCCCAGTTACTTAAGATTGGCCTGCTCTGTTTGAACAATAGACAGCCAGTAGTGGTTAAGGTATCAGGCTAGAAACTAGAGTTCTAATCCCTCCTTAGTCACAAAGCCAGCTGGGTGGCCTTGGGCCAGTCACTCTCTCTCAGCCCTAAGAAGCAGGCAATGGCAAACCATTTCTGAAATCTTGCCAAGAAAACTGCAGGGACTTGTCCAGGCAGTTGCCAGGACTCAAGACTGGCTCAAAGGCACCAAATAAATAAATAGAAATATAGAGATATCACATATTAAGGCAACCCTGTATAGTTGCCCCATGCTTATTCTAATGTTTCAAACCTCCATGAGATACAATGGGGGGATTATATTTGGTACATCATAATATTTGTGAAGTTATAGATATATAGAGTGTTATAGAGCAACACATGAGAATAGCCAATATTTCTGATGGTATCAGCCAATGCCAGCAGCATGGAGTCTGAAGAATCATGAAGATGTTTCTACTGTTGGTACATCCATAGCTATATATGGAGGGAAACAATGCCTTTTGCTGAAAAGAGAGTCCCTTCAACCCCATCACAGCACGTAGGCGAAGAGTGCAAGCATTTGAACTTTGATTCCACTAAAATAGTTTTGTCTACAATAATCCTTGCATCCTTTGTGCTAGTTTCAAGTCTAGTCTGTCAAGGAAATCATGACAGAATGCTAAAGAGCTAAGAATATAAATTAACCACACATGCTGCTGTACTGCATTTTGCAACCTTTGCTGCATCCACAAACTGCAACTAGCTTTGTACACTGTCTTTCAGCATGAAAACATAAAGTCAGGGTGGAAGAGCCATGGCTCAAAGAAGAAAAGAAAAAGAACCAAGGATTATTAAACATAATAGCTTTCAGTTCTGCTTATTGTTGTTCAATCTCATTATTTAATCAATCTAGTAATACTTAGATTTACCTATATTGTATGGGTAGTGAATACACATTATAATACCTATAATGTGCATTCACTTTTTACGAATACTTTAGAGAGATTTGATCACTAAAGTTGGGAGTAGGGCAGTATACAAATAAAAATGATAATGATAATGATAATAATAATAATAATAATGTTATACTTGTTTTTAAAATGTGGTGTGTTACCTTGTAATAAGGTAATAAGGACTGCACATTCCAGTGATGCTATGAGCTATACCATTGTTGTTGTTTATTTGTTCAATCGCTTCTGACTCTTCGTGACTTCATGGACCAGCCCACGCCAGACCTTCCTGTTGGTTGTCAACACCCCCAGCTCCCCCAGGGACGAGTCCGTCACCTCTAGAATATCATCCATCCATCTTGCCCTTGGTCGGCCCCTCTTCCTTTTGCCTTCCACTCTCCCTAGCATCAGCACCTTCTCCAGGGTGTCCTGTCTTCTCATTACGTGGCCAAAGTACTTCAGTTTTGCCTTTAGTATCGTTCCCTCAAGTGAGCAGTCTGGGTTTATTTCCTGGAGGATGGACTGGTTTGATCTTCTTGCAGTCCAAGGCACTCTCAGAATTTTCCTCCAACCCCACAGTTCCAAAGCATCGATCTTCCTTCTCTCAGCCTTCATTATGGTCCAGCTCTCGCAGCCATATGTTACCACTGGGAACAACATTGCTTTAACTATGCGGGCCTTTGTTGTCAGTGTGATGTCTCTGCTCTTAAATATTTTATTGAGATTTGTCATTGCTCTTTTCCCAAGGATTAAGCGTCTTCTGATTTCCTGACTGCAGTCAGCATCTGCAGTAATCTTTGCGCCTAGAAATACGAAGTCTGTCACTGCCTCTACATTTTCTCCCTCTATTTGCCCGTTATCAATCAGGCTGGTTGCCATATTCTTGGTTTTTTTGAGGTTTAATGGTTTGGGCTGTGAGAAGGCATTGCTTTGCCATATATTCTGTTGTGTTTTCCCAGGGGAGTCTCTCCAAATTCTTTTTTTGTACCCTGTTCTTAAACTTATTTTCATTTCCCCTGAGATTATTGAGTGAGCTAGCTAATTGTTCCGGAGACCCAAAATGAGAGTCCGGGATGCACTCATTTTCACTTAGTTCATCCCTAATAGAAAGTAAAAGGTCTAGCAGCTGTTGCTTTTCAAGCTCGGTTTGAAAATCCCATTTGAATGATTCAAAGGCTGCTGTGGGGGGAGTAGGAGAAGACTTCGTGTTACTTACAGTTTTCTTTCATTTGAATAGTTCTTCTATTTTTGATTGTTTCACAGACTTTGAAGGAAAAAGAGAGTTTGGGCTATTTCCATGACGATTCTTTCTTTTTCCCATGTTGTTAGGTCCACTCTGAAAGTTTTGCTGATATCTTTTACTCCACGCTCGTCTCACAGTGGAAAGATATAAATATAGTTGAAAAGGTATAATATAAAAATCAAATTTAAGAGCTGCAATATCCTAAAAACTTATTATAACTAAAATTATCAAGAAGGAAACAAAAATAGTTAAAATAAACTATTTAAATGTAGTGAAATTCTTAAAAAGTCTGGAGCTTAAAAGAACATGTGTTACTTGATTGCTGGGTTGGTTTAAATGCAAACCCAGTGTTTGCACTTTCTTCTTTCACCTTCATCATAAGGTGATGAGCTATACCATTGGGTGTGTACAATCCCAAAAGTGTCACCCATGATGGACTGGTCATAGAAGGGACTAGACTGGAAAAAGAAATGAGAACTCACTGTAATATTCTACCAAGAAAACCAAATGCACATTAACAACCAAGATAATCATGATATTGAAAGATGAGCCCTCCAAGTCAGAAGTTTTCCAATGAGCTATTTGGGAAGAGCAGAGGGAAAGTATGAGTAGCACTGGTGCTTATGATGTGGCTGGGTGAAAAGAAAGTGTGATGCTGCAAAGATACATATATCTTTGGAACATAGAAATCATAAACATGAACCAAGGCAGATTTTGTGTTGTCATAGCAGAAGTGTCAAGACTGAATATTGACATCTGGCAATCAGTGAACTGAAATAGAATAGAATGGGTCACTTCACATCAGCAGAGTGTCAGATCTACTATAAACAAGAAAATAATTTAAAAATGGAGTAGCCATCATTATTAAAAAAAGAGAGTCAAAGCTAGGGATCAGATACAATCACAAAATGATCTGTTTAAGTCCAAAGCCAGCCAATCAATATTATAGTGATTCATGTACATGCTCCCACCATAGACACAGTGGAAGTGACTAATTCTATGGTAATATGCAAAATCCTGTCAATACAACATTCTCCTGCCCCCGCCCCCCCCAAATAAATCTCATACTACTTAGAGGAGACTGGAGATGCTAATGTCAGCAGTGAAATAGCATCTGGAATAATAGAAATATTTGTGGCCTCACTATACAAAATGAAGCAGGAGATACATTACAAAAAAACCAAAACACATCCTTGCCAGCAGCCAACACCCAGATAAGCAAGGATTAATATCAGAAAACAATATTCTAATCAAGGAACTACCAAGGAGAAAACCACACTCCCAACAAAACTGGCAAGGCAAGCTACTGTATCTAAAAAGGGAGCAAACCCCACACTCACTAGCACAGATGATGTAACCTAGTCAGCTAATGAAACATGTGCAAACAAACAAACAACCTCAGAGAGCACCAAGGACTCCACAGATATATTTCTTTAATTTTTATCCCGCCTTTATTACTATAATTCTCACAAAATTAAATGTTTATAATAAATATTTTCTTCTAAAAACCTAAAAGGTTCTACACGGACATCGCAAGATGGACAATACTGGCATCAATTTGACAATATACTCTGCAAACAAAATGGAAAAACTCTATTTGATCAGCAAAAAAAGATCTGGTGCTGACTGTAGCTCAGATCATGAACTTTTTGGAAAATTACAACTTTAACTAAAGAAAACAATTCCATGTGATTTTGCAGTAAAAATAAAATATAGATCTAATGGATTCAATTTGTTAAATAGAATGCCTGAAGAACTGAGGACTGAAAGTTGTGACATTGTTAGAGATGAAGCAAATGGAAATACCCTGAACGACTACATGAAGTAAAACTGGACTGATCATTGGAAGCTAATAAAGAAACTAAAGCATGAAAATTTTGGACCTATATACAAAAGAAAATGTTCCTAGCGAAAATCGTGGTGCTTGGAAAAATCAAAGGCAATAAAAAAAGAGACCAATGGAGGACAAAGTGGCTAGACGCTGTCAATAGTGACATGAGCATGAGCTTACAGGAACTCAAAGAAACAGTTACTGACAGACGACCCTAGTGAAATTACAGTATGTTCATTGGGTCACAAAGAGTTGGAAGCAACTGAACAATTAAATATGAAAACAAAAATGCTTAGATTTGATTACATACAGTATGTGCATTCACTTGTCTAGCAATGCTTTAGACAGGCTTGGTCACTAGTGTGCTAATTACTTTAAAAATTTGGTACTTATTTTTTTTCCTTGATACTATTGGCCTTCATATCAAATTAAGAACAAGGGGAAAAGTTGTCACTGGTCACTGAATGACATTTCAGAAGTGCCTTTAAATTCATTAAAACCTGATATGTTTTAGGAAATAAGATTTTCTTTTTAGGGGCATTAAATAACCTTAGGGATGAACCTTAAAAAGTACATAAAAACAATCATCGCTGTCATGGCCCTTACATACAATCCCTAAATCTTTATTTGAAGAAAAGAAAATGACTCAAAAGAATGCAGAAGATTTTGAGTTCTTCAGAATTTTTCATGAAGCAAGACTTCATCATACAGCAGGAAAATCAAATCAAATCAAATCAAATCAAATCAAATCAAATCAAATCAAATCAAATCAAATCAAATCAAATCAAATCAAATCAATAGATAGCTGGAGAAGAAGCAAGAAAATCTGAAATTTTAGGTGAGATAACTGCAAATAAAAGCTAGTCTGAGATGGAATTTGCAGATGGAATATATTTGCCAATGAAAGGGCAAAAGAAATGGTTGCTTCACTTACTCCCAGTTCATAAGCGCTTTGTAAGACAGAAACAGATATACTGTCTGTCTTCTCACATTCTCACATTTTTCTTTGACATTGAGGTCTTAAGTCAAGAATCTGCTTTGTAGAAGCTGACTTGTTAAAGTTAACGAAATACTTAAAGCAGGGGTACTTTTTATAGACTTGCACAGAACCTGAAAAAATGGGCTGCTTTAATGAATAGCAGAGATGTGCTGTGCTGACAAGGTTCAAAGTGCTTGTTCTGAAATATGCCAGCAATATGCCAGCAACAAAATATTTTGTTCTAGAAGAGTGGCCGGGCCAGAAGCTTGGTGTGTACTAGGACTGAAAATGATGGCAGAAAACCAATAGACATCTTGTTTATGCCTCTCTATTATTTATTTAATTAGTAATGCTTTCTCAATGAATTACAGAGTTATTCTCAATGAAGTGAACACATATATAAATGCCCATAAAAGTATATGTAGCAAATCCTAGTCAGTCCATAAGTGTTGCTACTCAAAGTTAAATCAGTAATGCAGCACATCATGTGAATCCATTTATTATTTAATGATACCTATTTGTATTGTGCATGCTTTACAGATCTGACTGAGTCAAATAATAATAATAAAAAAACCCTCTGTAAATCTTTCTACCACCCAGGATGAAACAGCTGATCCTTTGTTATGCCTAATCCTGTCCCCATCCCTAGAATAACTGCATATTCTGCCCTTTGTTCAGAACCCTATAATTGTTCTTGAGTTCAGACACTTGTTATTTGTCTTGCACACTTCTCTGCCTGGACTCCTAGCGTATTTGTGGAATTGTGTATTTTTAGCTCAGGACTGACCACGGATATCATTGGTCTGTTCTCCTTTCCCATTATTATGTCTGCTCTATTCTAGTGATTAACTCCCTTTTCCAAAGGCCAAAATCCTTCACTTCTTTTCTCAAATTCCTTTGTTATTTTACTGGTTTAAAGAAATGTGTTTGATTCTTACAACCAAATATCTACTTTAATTCCTGGTTCAGTGTACTATCTTCAGTATAGGATGCTGCTATAATATCCAAACAGATTGGTTTCCATGTTCTCTTTAAATATTTCTAGTAAAGGAGACTTACTATCTCCTAAGGCCAAACATCCCTTAACATTAGAAAGCTTCCATTGGTGTAGTATGGAAATTTGCTGCCCAGCAGGACCTGTTCATTGGTTGTAGTCTTGTCCACTGAATCAAAAGAACAAATCTGGTTCAACTTTTGTATGATGTCCTGTGAGGCCATTCTTTATGTAATGTTGAGCCAAATTTAAACATTTTGTGATGGTTGTCCTCAAAGGAGGCAGCCCTCAGTCTATAAACTATAATCCACAGATTACCAGTTTTTATTAAGAAAAATATGAAGCATCTAAACCTTCTAGGAGAGACGCGGTGGCACTGTGGGTTAAACCGCTGAGCTGCTGAGCTTGCCGATTGGAAGGTCGGCGGTTCGAATCCGCGTGACGGGGTGAGCTCCCGTTGCTAGTCCCAGCTCCTGCCAACCTAGCAGTTTGAAAACATGCAAATGTGAGTAGATTAATAGGTACTGCTTTGGCGAGCAGGTAACAGCGTTCCTTTTAATCATGCCGGCCACATGACCACGGAAGTGTCTATGGACAAGCACCGGCTCTTCGGCTTTGAAACGGAGATGAGCACCGCCCCCTAGAGTCGGACACGACTGGACTTAACGTCAAGGGAAACCTTTACCTTTACTAAACCTTCTAGGACTCAATATATAAAGCAAAATATACAATCACAATTCTGAATATTTTATTGTTATGAGAAACTAATATGTGCTGTGATAAAATAATGGTGCCTTTAAATGCTGTATTGGTTCTCCTTACAGCCTATGGGTTCCAAGAACTTTTTAGATCTGGTCTAAGTATCATATTTTTCATTATTCCTTAAATATTTATTTTAGTGCTTGGTCATCAGCGTGTTTCTACACAGATATTTTTAGCCAGCAGTTTGATTTAGTCAGTGTTTGTTTGGATCAGCCTTTCTCAACCTTGTGACCCCAGGGGAACCCCTGAAATATTTTTAGGCCTTGGGAGCCCCTGCACATTCAGGCTCAAATATAGGCCAGAAGTTACGAAATTATTATATTTGTTTCATGTGTAGGCCTGTATATATGCATTAAGAGTGTTCTTAAACTAAAAATAAAGAATAAACTTACCTCTTTAATGTGAAGTTGCCTGAGTTTGAAATATTTTTTTAAATAAATCATGATCTCCCAGGAAACGCCTAGTGACCTTTCATGGAACTGTACATTCCACAGAACCTGGTTGAGAAACCCTGGTTTGTATGCATGTGACCTTTTGCAATAAGAAAGTGTAGTACTTTTTCAGTTTGACAGATATCAAACTGTCTTTGTTACTATCTACTAAGTTACTATCTACATACATGTTCATTTGTTAGAGCATTCAAACAGAGCATTCAACTCTAATCTCTATTATTTTATTATTTTAATCTACACTTATCATTTGGTTGCCCCTTGAGTTTTGTTTCACTTATTTATGTTTGCCTTTGCTTGATTATTCGAACCTCACATTTATAGCATATCGCTTCTTTCATCATGATCAGTGCTGTGTATCATTAGACTAATTCATATTGAGATGGTGAACAACTCTGTTTTTAATTATTATATAGGTCAGAAGGTTCTGATATAATGAACAATACATATTTTTGTCTTCTTGGAACACCTGGTATGTTCATGCTTGCTCTATTATCCTTAGGAGCTTTCTTAAGAACCTAAAACACACCCACACAACCTCACAGACATGTAGTCTTAGATGCCTAGTCTTAGGTGGGTGGATATTTCTTGAAAGGCTGTGCAAAAGGCTTTGAATTCATTTCGAGCTTTAAATGGGTCAGTCCATCCACTCCAGAAGTATGCTGAAGAAGAAGAAGAAAAAGGAGGAGAAGGAGAAGGAGGAATACTAGCAGCAGCAGCAGCAGCAGCTGTTTCAAGCTTGGAACACTACAAAATTAGTTGGAACATTCTGTTCTGAACTCCAAACAACTGTTCTGAATTTGAATCATTCTGTACCTCCTTAATTTACTCTACATTATTTTTCTCCCTATTGCACAGCCTTACAAATTATTTCTCTTTCTATAGCCTCTAATACTGGACTTACTCTTTCCAACCACTCTTTTGAAAGCTCTGTTATCTAATGCATGTCTTAGTGATATATTCTTCCTTTGTAGGTCTCTACAGTTTCTGTCCATAAGATTACACAGTTTTGGATTTTCTTTCCTGGTAGTCATCAGCCCTTGCTCCTCATTTATATAGGGACACAAGTTTTCACCTGGTAGGTAGTGGCTGCACTTATGCTCTATATTTTATGCTATTTTCTGATCAAGTACAGATGTCTCATGTGTTGCAGCAGTTGCACAGATGACAATTCAAAGAACTAAAGTTGCAGATAAGCAGATTGTTCTTTTATTGCCCCTTTGGAAGCCTAGTTGAGGGGTATGCCATTATTCCTGTTCCTTTTAAATAACAAAATTAACAAAAATTACCTGTTCTCTTTTGAAAGAAAATGATGTGTAGTATTTGAAGAACTAGTTTTATACTAATTAGCCCCCTTGCGTAGGCATTTTTATCCTCTTCCGTGTGTAGTGATTTAGTACAGAAACTCAAAGTAATATTTAGACAATATATAGAAGAAGATATTAATCATACACATACTTTCTCTACCTGGCAAGGGAAGTCAAGTGATTTTTATATTTTGCTGATTATTAAGAATATAAGATATATCCCTCTAGCAGGAGAAAAAGGGATTGGGATTCCATAGTTAGTTCACTGGATAGATAAAATAGACAGGAAAGTATGTCTTAGTCAACTGTTATTTTGTCAGAGCAAATGGCATTCAAAGTGCTTCAGGTATGTTTGAAAGGGCCAGAGATGAAAAAAACATGGTCATTCCATCTGGGTTCCCCTTTTAAACATCTTGAGGCTTGGAATTCCCTGCCATAGCAAAACTTCACAGGGAACAATGTCCCAGTTATAACACATTCAACTGCTAGCACCAAAATAAATCCTTGGTATCTTACTTATTATGTAGACATGGAATCACCTCCATCATCTGAGACAGATTTATAAGATGAACAAAATAAGATATTCTTTAAATGACCCAGGTGTCCCTTTCAACTGGAAGTAAAAATCTTAAGTTTAATGTGATTCCACTGGAAATAACAAAACTTAAGATTAATATGGATAGATTATGGTGGTTTCTAGCAAGAAAGAAGTCTTCCTGCTAAATAAGTCCTCAAACAGCTTTTTCAGAACTACCAGATTTCACTAACCTTCCCAGGAACAGAAGCTATATCTCAGTGTTTATCTGCCTCTAGCTGCAGGCTGTCACAGGGAAGAGGCTGTGGATTTATTCTCCATAGTGCCGGAGGTAAGCCAAGCTTTTAGGCTAAACCAGTTGGTGGGCTCTTCTCACACTTCAATTGTCTCTACCAACTTGCTGCAAACTTTTCAGTCCTCTTCAGCCACCATAGGTGTCTTTTGGAGAACAAGCTTATTTCACTCCTTCTCCTTCTAATAGGTCTTCCTCATTCAGTAGTTAAAATGATAAACTTTAATTTTATCTCTTGTAGGAGCAGCAGCAACTAATTAAAGACCAATGTCTGATGATGATGATGACAACGACTATGCTCTTGGTCTATATTGGAATTATACAGAGAGTTTACTTGTTTAATGTAAGTTTAAAACTGAAAAAATATATATTAAAACAAGCATTTTTTTCCATAACTGTATTACAATTCTTTGCATACAGATATTTAGAAGAGCGGTCTTGTTTAAGGGTTGCTAATGCCTTTTATACAATAGCAGAGGTACTATCTGAGCCAAAATAAATTTGTTGGATCAGTTTTCTGCTCACAATTGTATGGACATTTGCTAACAAGTAAGTCACACATAGTATAGGATTTTAATTCCTTAGCCACCATATCTGAACTAATATGTACCGAGAAGAGTGACAAATAAGTTGAGGGATTTGGAGGATAAATCCAGTGAAGAATGGTTAAAAGAACTGGGTATGTTTAGCCTAAAGAATAGAAGGCTAAGGGGAGATATACCTCTTCCAATACTCAAAAAGCTGTCACAGAGAAGAGAGTGTGAATTTATTCTTCTTAGTGCCTAAGAATAGGCCAATAACCAATGGGTGGAAGTTTTAGAGTGACAGATCCAGACTCAAAACAATAAGGAACGTCCTGACCATAACAGCTATTAAGCCTGCTTCTAGGAGTCATGGGTGTTCCACCACTGGAGGTTTTCAAGCAAATGTTGAACATCCATTTGTCTGGGACAATCTAAGGATTCCTGTTCTGAGTAGGGATTGGACTAGAATACTGCCGAGGTCTCTTCCAACCCTACAATTCTAATATAGAAATAAATAAGGAAAGAGATTACTTTGGTTTTATATTGCCTGGAATACCTCCAGAAGGCCTTTGAATCAGAAATAATAAATAATGAACAATGCCACATATTGGTCATTTAAATGCTAGAACATCCTAATGCTAATATTATCCAAGTTCCTTTCATTGTTGGTAAACACTAAAGTAGTTACCATTGCTGTTAGCACCCTTATAGTTCTAGGGGAAGAATTTCGCAGTCTGAGCTTGCATAAGTTTTTCAACTGTACGGCATTAGTCTACAGGTGAGACTTGTGATTGAAATGTCCACATACATAAGTGCAAGGGACAAGACTAAGCATACATTTCTTCTCCTGATACATAAGTGGAAGGATTTTTCAGCCATTATTTTGGACAAGAGAAATAGTCAGTTATAGGAAGCAATTAATCAGGTGCCTCCCTCCACTCCTTGCAGTCGAAAGTCAAGAAACTGACACCCACTGACTATTAGGACTATTGTTTTATGACTGATGCTCAAATTCATAGTTGAAAGCAAATTTCATTTGAGTAAGTAGTACATTTCTTAATAAAGAATCGGAGTGTGTGAACTAACATGTATCCTCAAATTAGAAATTGAAAAATGACAAGATTAGATTTCAATTTGAGATTTTAAAATATTGACCAGAGAATATAATGGAAAATATCAGAATGCCTGCAGTTGGTTCAGTTGTTGGCAACTGGGGTGAAAGCAGCAGGGATAGTAGATCTTTCAGAGGCTTTAAACTTGCAAGTTTTAGTTAGATAATTTCAAATGTTTGACTGCAATGAAGTTTGAAATATATCCTCTGCAGGTCTTTAAAGGCAGAGGTAGCAGGGATGAGGGAAAGGCAACACAGCAGTTTCCAAATTGTCAAGGAAAGAGCCTATAAAGTTGTGCTGAACCAGGGCAGACAATATACCATGCCAACTTAAAAAGGGCAGCTTTTTAAAAAGTTTGAAAAATGAGCTCTTATTGAAGATGAACATAAGATAGGGGGAAATCTGCCACCCTCTGACCACTTGCTTTTCTGAGCCAGCAGCCTTGGTTGGCTCACTGGCAAGGTTAGGCTTTCCTGGGAATTGTGTGCTGTGTGATACTTGTGCAGTTTTCCTTACACAAAAGCCTGAGAAGTTTGTGTCTGTTATTACTATTGCATGCATAAAGGTAAAGGTAAAGGTTTCCCTTGACGTAAAGTCCAGTCGTGTCCGACTCTAGGGGGCGGTGCTCATCTCCGTTTCAAAGCCTTGGAGCCGGCGTTGTCCATAGGACACTTCCGGGTCATGTGGCCAGCATGACTCACGGAACGCCGTTACCTTCCCGCCGAAGCGGTACCAATTAATCTACTCACATTTGCATGTTTTCGAACTGCTTGGTGTGCAGGAGCTGGGACGAGCAACGGGAGCTCACCCCGCCGCGCGGTTTCGAACCGCCGACCTTCCGATCGACAGCTCAGCGGTTTAACCCGCAGCGCCACCGCGTCCCTTCTATTGCATGCATAATAAACTAAAATATAAAGAACTGATCTGTATTATGCACAGTTGTTTAATAGCAAGCATGTAGTATCAGATCCACTTATGCAGTGGAGAAGAGTCATTCAATACAATACAAAACACAGACAGCAAAGTAGCAGAAAAATACTAATAAAAATAGTATTTTTATTTTTGGTTAATGAGAATGAAAGGAAGGGCCTGAGACACAAACACAAGCATTCCTCCAAATGTTCTGATGGGAATCATTTGTAGAGGTGATTAAACCCATTAAAACTTTTAATAGGCAATAGAGCCCACCACATCACTCAAACTTCCCCCAGCTTATGCCCTGGACAGAAGAAAAGTTGTACGGTAAAAATGTCTGAGAGTTAAACTGAATCTCTGAATCGCCTTCAAGTCTCTGAAGTGATTGAAAGGCACCTTATTCAATTTGACACCACAGAACACTTCAGGGATTTGATTGAAAGAAGTGATTTAGTCAAATCAATCACCACTTCAAAGCTTTGCACAACATAGTAAATATTAATAGAATAGGACAGTTATCGTCAATGTCATCTTTAGCTTCAGTTAAAAAGAGAAATAGTCTCTTAATTCCACTCAGTGTCTCATAATTGATGATCACACCAAAGTTGGATACTTTATCAGCATTCCTCTGATATGTAAATGTTCCATATTGGAGGAATACTGTTTAAAAAATCAAACTTGAAGGAATGACATCGACATCAGGGCAGTGAAGACTACTACATCCAAGATTCAAAAGCTAGAACCAGGATTCTCTAATGATTCATTAAACTCTACCTGTAGCCCAGTCCAATTTGATTGCAGATCATGATGTTCTGCCCTCATATTATTTAGTATGGGAAATAGCCTGCCAAATTCAATAGAAATTAATGCAAAAGTTTGAGAAGAACTACGCAGGGATCACTTGACCTGCTTTAAGGATGCATCACATCTGGAAACTGGCTTGATTTTCCCATGTCTCTCTGGAAATAGCTTCTCCTGACTTTTTCCCAATTTTTGAAATACCACTAGCATTAGACAGATTAGGGATGTAAGAAGAAAATGTTACAAACATAAGAACAAACAATAATCAACAAGAAAATATAAAAGAAAGTATAAAATATACATACAATATAAAATATGGCAGCAAAATTGGACTCAAACCTATGTGTCATCCTTCATATCACCTGCAATATAATTTATTTATTAATAAGTACGGTCCCATAAACAAGCTAGCATTAAAAAAACCTGGATGTAAATAGGATCAAGGGATGGGATGGGAAATTAACTTTGCCTAATGTTACTAACACAGACCTACCTATCTACCTAGATTCTATCAGTAAGGTTAAGGGGAAGCATAACTTGCAAAAATTAAAGACAGGTGTGTACAATTATAAGTAACATACTGTTATTTGCATGGTAAAAGATTAATTTAATGAATGATTGAATAAGGGAGAATGAATTAAGCTACTGAGATATCAAATTGATGTGTTAGAAACCAAACAGAAGATTGAAATATTTTGTGAAATGATGGTGGAAAGGGAAGGTAAAGATCTAGAGAAAGGGGGAAAATGTGAGAATGACTCAATCAAGAATGGGACTGAAGATGATGCATTGGAAAAAATAATTAATCAGCATGGTTATTTGTAAAAAGTGCCATCATATAATCACTCAAAAGAGCATCTGGCAACTATGAGGCATGATTATGTAACACACAATATGTCATCTTTTTCCCTCTGTGTGTACCTTCCACAGTCTCTCCACCTCAGCATCTCATCTTACTGCTGATCCAAAGGCTGCAATTGGAGACAGCAATCATAAGGACTGTTCTGATCTGAGCATGGAACTTCCATTACTAAATGCAATATTCCTCCATGCCTTTCCTCCCAGCAAAACTGCTAGGTACCCCAGTGCAAAAAGGTTCTCTCTCTCTCTCTCTCTCTTTTTTTTTTAAGATCACCCCTTTTGCCTTTTGAGTTTCTATTTTCAGTATCTAGTAATTGTCATACATGGGGCATGAATAGCCTGGAGCATTTCCCATGAACTTACACCCTTTCTTTCTGATTAACATTCAACTTCTGGAAATGTATCACAGAAAAAGTTGTGAATGTTAATGAAAATAAATATTTTCTGTGATTTCCCTGATATGAAATATCACTGCCCTTCAGCCAATTTTGTAATTTACTGCCTCTGCCAATCACAGTGATCAATGGCAGCACAATCGTTTGATACAGAAACAGGGCAGTTTCAAATATCTCTATAACCAAATAGTTGGAATTGTTAATTGATTCTGTCAGCACAATAGAGCTGACTTATTAAAACTGTATGGGGCTTCTTAAATCTTGCTGAACTGTACAACTTTAAACATTTATTTGCATTCCTGGTTCCCATTTTTAAAAGGAGCATGCTCCCAAGTATGCTCTGGTAGAGTAGAGGCTGAATTTTGTTTGTTTTGTTCAATCCAAGAACAGCCCTTGCTGGGACCTGTTCTCAGATTCCCCATCAGTTATTTCTATGGTTGCTTGATTGATTGCTACACTATTGTGAGGAATTCTACATCTGACTCTTCTTGAACTAGCTAGCTGCTAGACTAAAGAGATTAGGGAAGACCCACAGATCAGCTAGATATGAGCTCACTAATATTCCTAAGGAATATGCAGTGGAGGTGAAGAATAGATTTAAGGGACTGGACTTAGTAGATAGGGTCCCGGAAGAACTATGGACAGAAGTTTGCAACATTGTTCAGGAGGCGGCAACAAAATACATCCCAAAGAAAGAGAAAACCAAGAAGGCAAAATGGCTGTCTGCTGAGACACTAGAAGTAGCCCAAGAAAGAAGGAAAGCAAAAGGCAACAGTGACAGGGGGAGATATGCAAAATTCCAGAGGTTAGCCAGAAGAGATAAGAGATATTTTTAAACAAGCAATGTGCAGAAGTGAAAGAAGACAATAGAATAGGAAGGACAAGAGACCTCTTCCAGAAAATTAGAAACATTGGAGGTAAATTCCAGGCAAAAATGGGTATTAAAAAAAAAAAGATGGCAAGGACCTAACAGAAGAAGAAAAGATCAAGAAAAGGTGGCAAGAATATATGGAAGATCTGTATAGGAAGGATAACAATATCAGGGATAGCTTTGACGGTGTGGTCAGTGAGCTAGAGCCAGACATCCTGAAGAGTGAGGTTGAATGGGCCTTAAGAAGCATTGCTAATAACAAGGCAGCAGGAGACGACGGCATCCCAGCTGAACTGTTCAAAATCTTGCAAGATGATGCTGTCAAGGGGATGCATGCCATATGCCAGAAAATTTGGAAAACACAAGAATGGCCATCAGATTGGAAAAAATCAACTTATATCCCCATACCAAAAAAGGGGAACACTAAAGAATGTTCAAACTATCGAACAGTGGCACTTATTTCACATGCCAGTAAGGTAATGCTCAAGATCCTGCAAGGTAAACTTCAGCAATTAATGGAGCGAGAATTGCCAGTTGGACAAGCTGGGTTTAGAAAAGGCAGAGGACCAAATTGCCAATACCCGCTGGATAATGGAAAAAGCCAGGGAGTTTCAGAAAAACATATATTTCTGTTATATTGACTATTCTAAAGCCTTTGACTGTGTGGACCATAACAAATTGTGGCAAGTTCTTAGTGGTATGGGGATACCAAGTCATCTTGTCTGCCTCCTGAGGAATTTGTGTAACGACCAAGTGGCAACGGTAAGCACAGACCACGGAACAAGGGAACAACAGACTGGTTTAAGATTGGGAAAGGAGTGCAGCAGGGTTGTATACTCTCACCCAACCAATTCAATTTGTATGCAGAAAAAATCATGTGACGTGCTGGGCTGGATGAATCCAAGGCTGGGATTAAGATTGCTGGAAGAAACATTAACTATCTCAGTTATGCAGCCTCATGATGAAGGTGAAAGAAGAAAGTGCAAAAGCTGGGTTGCAGTTTAACCTCAAAAAAACCAAGATTATGGCAACCAGCTTGATTGATAACTGGCAAATAGAGGGAGAAAACAGACTTCATATTCCTAGGCGCAAAGATCACTGCAGTTGCTGACTGCAGCCAGGAAATCAGAAAATGTTTAATTCTTGGGAGGAGAACAATGACAAATCTTGATAAAATAGTTAAGAGCAGAGACATGACACTGACAACAAAGGTCCACATAGTTAAAGCAATGGTATTCCCCGTAGTAACATATGGCTGTGAGAGCTGGACCATAAGGAAGGCTGAGCGAAGGATGATAGATGCTTTTGAACTGTGGTGTTGGAGGAAAATTCTTTTCCTAAGAGTGAGAGTGCCTTGGACTGCAAGAAGATCAAACCAGTCCATACTCCAGAAAATAAAGCCAGACTACTCAGTTGAGGGAATGATATTAAAGGCAAAACTGAAGTACTTTGGCCACATAATGAGAAGACAGGACACCCTGGAGAAGATGCTGATGCTAGGGAGAGTGGAAGGCAAAAGGAAGAGGGGCCGACCAAGGGCAAGATGGATGGATGATATTCTAGAGGTGACGGATTTGACCTTGGGGGATCTGGGGGTGGCGACAACCGACAGGAACCTGTGGTGGGGGCTGATCCATGAAGTCACGAAGAGTCGGAAGCGAATGAATGAATAAACAACAAATTATCCAGGGAAGGACTGAAGGCATTGAACAAGCATCTGAAATGGATGTGAATCGATTGGGAGAATCATAGCACTCCTGAAAAAGTAATGGCACATCAAGAAGGGAGCAGATGTCTGATGGATTAAATTAAGATCCTATCAGAGCTATTTCTTGTTCTATGTGTGCACTGGTGGACCATTATAAGTTAACAGTAAATAATGGAGAAGAATAGAGGAGAAATGTTAAGTGCATTGTTTTTACAGATAGTGATTAAAATAAGAAGTGAGATGGATAGGGCAATGGATCTTGAAATCTCAGGTCCGGAGCTAAGTTCATATTTCTTGTGAGAAATTACATATTTTCTAAAGTGAAGTGGATGACCTAAGCTTTGGGAAAATATTGGCATAAGTTTGTAATAGCAATGCAAGAAAATTCAAGTAAATACTTGAGCAAGTGCTTCTGAGCAGTTCCAAACATGCATGCATGTATACAAATGCATAATACAAGTTATAGCATGCATTTGGAAGAAAAAGTTACATAAGAGAAAACTGGTTACATTGTATGAAATTATATCTATCTATCTATCTATCTATCTATCTATCTATCTATCTATCTATCTATCTATCTATCTATAATATAGATACATTAAATAATATATACTATATACATAACACACACACACATGTATGTTTGTGTGTGTGTAGTTTTTGTAACCATGAACACTCAGAAGCAATTCCTAAAAAAACAGCACAGAGGAACTCAGCTGTCAGGTTCATTGACAAGAACTCCACAGTGTTTCCCAGACAGTTGACCTGGTATAGCTTGACAAGGCTCTTAGGCTCAGATTCAGCTGTAGTGTCTAAGACACAAGACATGGCACGGCTGGATAAGCATCTTAATTACATACTGGGATGGAGTCACTTAAAACAGTTGATTGCCCTCTGTCAACATTAAGGTGCAATCCCTATTTATAGTCACTGGAGTGTCATTCTGGTGCATCTTCTTTCTAGTCTTCCCAACATTTAATGGACTTTAGGAGCCTATAAACCATTCAAGTTTCTTTGTTTGCATTATGCATATTCTTACTGAACCAGAACTCTGTTTCAATTTGTTAAATGGATTTAGATAAGATACTGCCCTCCCCCCTAACCATTTAAATATAATTATACTTACCTAATTTATTGAGCTCTTGCAAGGATTTCTTAAATAACATGAAATATTTTCAACACTAGCCTGAAGTGCTACATTTATGCTAAATATTACTATTTTGGCATAGCTCTTTGATTGGCAGTGTGATCACAGATTACAGTGTAAAAGTTCTTGTATCAGTTCAATGAATAGATTTATGGAAAGCTAGATGCTATTATATATACAACCTTCGTTCTATAAAGTGATCCTCCAGAAGAGTCAAAAATTGCAGTGTTAAACATATGTTATTGAATGAGATCTACAGACTAAGCCACAATGTGTTCCTGAAATTGTGCTAATACTTAATTCAGATTGGCAACCTGGCTTGGCAGGCAGGCATGGGGGTCCTGCAGTGGCACTCTGCAGCCTTCCTCGCTGCTCACACTTTCTAGTCTGAAAAAGCCCAATGGAAAAAGTTCATACAAGATGTCTTACCTTGGGAATTAATTGGATACAAGGGAGGCTACAGATGGCTGCAGAGATTAATGTAAAATGAAGGATAGGGCTTTCACACACACATGAAACTACCCCATAACTAAATAAATCAGGAACACCATACCACCCAGGAGAATTTTCACTGAATTTTCTTCCCCTTTAAAATGTCAAAAAGGAAATTTTATTTTGTGAAATTGAATGACAATGCCGGATAATTTTTCTGCACTACACTTATAAATACAGAGATAAGCTTGCTCTGTTTATCTTTCACTCCTAAGCACTGCTCACCAACCAAACCTTTCAGGCTAGGCAGCTACATAAGAAACTCCGTATTTATTTGTTTGATTGTTTGTTTGTTTACTATTACTTCTACTACAAGAGTCAAGCAAGATGGAAGGCTCCTGAGTAAGCATCTGAAAGAAAAAAGAAACCAAAACCACAGGCTCTGTTAAGCCTGGTTTTACATACCACGCAGATTGTAGCCACTTTTAAAACAATAATGCCAAGGTTGGAATGAGAACCAATTTGACCTGATGCATTTTTTACTGGAAAATGAGTTTTATTTTCTAGATTCCCTACGTGGATCTTATATTAAAATTTACAGGAAATTCACTGTATCTCAGGATGACACAGTTCTCTCATATTAGGCAAAAGAGTGTGATATCTCAACATCTCTTTCCAGTTCGAAAGTAATGTAGTTTTATTGGTCTACCCAAGGTTTCTTATGGACACTTAACATGAATGAAATGAAATGTATGCTTCTGTCAAAAGAAATATATATCACGTGAATAAGTACAAATCTGTCAGTAATACAAATAAAGCACATTGTCTTGAAAAACAGTTATCCTTAACAAAGAAGCCAAACATGAGCATCCGGGAAACACTATACATGACTAGTGCTTTAAGTGTTGTCAAGGCTTCAGTGTTCAAAATGACACATTCTTCAGAGTGCCTCTCTATCAGCATTCAAGCATGAACAATATTTAATTTTTCCCATTGTCCTGTTGAAGGGAATGAATCTAGCATAACAAAACTATTCTTGCTCCAGCAGGGGAAACTGAGATCTAATCCTGCCTTGGGCAGAGAAGCCAACTGGGTGACTTTGGGCCAGTCATTTTCTCTCAGCCAAAAATGCTGCCAAGAAAAAGAGGACTGAGGACTGGCTAGAAGGTGCACGTGCCCACATTCACAATCCTAGTACAAAGAGAAGCAATGGGAACCAATCAGTATTTCTGTATCTTTGAAAGGCTGGAAAAGAACTACAGAAACATGGTACAGAGGCTTCTCAGAGATGGATTGCAAAAAGAGAGGGCACCATTGTCAGAAAAGAACTCTCCTAGAGCTAAATAAATTTTCTGGATATCATAAAAGCAACTCAGTAGGGGCTTAGGAAGTTAACTGTCAAGCAAGACATGCAGGGGAATTGGGTTGTGGGTTTTTTCTTTCTGTTAAAATATTTTTCAAAACTATTTTCTGTCACGGATGTTTCTGTGGGAGAAGAATGTAGCCAAAGATCCTTAGCTCTCACTAGCAAAATGCATATGAGAATGCAGCCACAAAGAGGAGCTGCCACTAAGTGGGTGATAGAGTGCCATCTGTTGTGCATTTACTATCACAATCTTTGTTTCTTGGTTGATAGGCTGTAAATAGTCTGAGATGGGGTTGGTGTAATATCATAGAATGGCTTCCTAGAGAAGTAAAATGTTCCTGGTACAATTCCTATGGGACATGGGTGGAGAAGGACTTTCTACAGATAAAGTTTGCAGGATGTCCCTAATATGAGTCTCTTCATCTCAATGAATCTGAATATCATTTTTTTTTCCTCACAGCATTTTGGCATATTTATAAATTCTTCCTTTCTCTTCATCTTCAACACCTCCGAATGTACAATTCAGGCACAAATAACAGGAAAAATAATAAATATACAGTATGTACAGGTAGTCCTTGTTTAACGACTGCCTTGTTTAGTGACCATCCATAGTTAGAACTGTGATGAAAAAGTAACTTTACAACCAATCCTTGCATTTACAATATTTGCAGGTCTGTAAAGCAAAGGAAAGCTGAAGTGAGATTATAAGTACAGTCTTGGTTTCACTTAGTGACTGCTTCACTTAACAACTGACTTGCCAGTCATGATTGCGATCACTAAATGAGGACCACCTGTGTTGCAACTATGAACACAAACAGGAGAAGAAAAAACTTAATACAATGGAATAAGAAAGCAACTATGGAACACACTAAAAAATGCATGCGAAGAAAAATATTTACTGGAAGCATAATAAAGGGAGGGGATTCTATAACTGGGGAAAAGGGAATTCACTACAGAAAAGGTCCTGTCTCAAGTACCTGCCAGCTGAGTTTCTCATGTGGCAAGACATATATCAGGGTTTCCAGTTAAGCTTCATACAGGAAGAAGTAGCCATTCAAATATCCTGGTACAAACCCTTTAGAGCTTTATAGATACTGTGAATTTTGTTCAGAAAGGGAAGGTTGCTCAGAGACTGATGTTACCTGAACTTTTATATAAATACCTGACAATAGGTGGACCACTGCAGTTTGGACTAATTGTAGTTTTCAAAACACTCTTCAAGGGCAGTCTTCTGTATAGCATTTTATAATGATATATAGTAGAAGAGACTGCATAAATCTCTGTCACCTGGTCCACCTTTCCCAGGTCATAGTGAGAACACCTGGAAAAAGCTGGGTGAGGCGTTCTAAGCCAGTGTTGCCACCTGACTTTCCAAAAATAGCATCTAAAAGCATATCCAAACTGCACACTTGGTCCTTTGGTGGAGTGCAACAAATTCAGATCAGTCTGTCTAGGTTGGTTTGTTCATTTGTATTGCTTACTCCTTGTGAGTGGACATCATTTCAGGTATCCACTCTGGTGGTGGTGTTCTTTTTCTTCCCTCTTGCTGCTTGTCCTGTTTCCCCAATGAGTTTGGATGTACAGATGTTAATCACTGTGTTACATTGGTGTTGTTTTTCATATCAGCTGCTTTTCTCCAAAACAAAAATCATTTTCAGTGACATTTCTTTCTAGAAGGGTCCTTTGTCCAGTACCAATCATTTAGTACCAGTACCAGTAATACCACCAAAGTGTCTAGATATTTGAGAGTATTATTGACATTGCAGGATAACACAAATATAGAGCATTTAACCGGAAAGTTGTTTTTAATGGTAAACTCAGAGACACATACTTCAACAAGTATTATTTAGAATATTAAAATATATAAAAATAATATCCAACAATAGACTGTTGCTAAGTCTCTTTTTGTGTGAGTGCTAGCTAATGCACAAGAACGCATATAAAAAAGAGTTCTTACCATATTCTAACAGTTTCTTATTTCATACACATTTTATAAACATTTTTATTACCTAACAAATGGATACCCATGCAATTGATTTTGGCCTGAGAGCTAATTAAAGGGCAAGCTTGGGGAACCTACAATGTCAATTATTTTTTATCTGTTCAATTGTGTCTAATTCTCAAACAATTTGTTTTCTGCAGTTTTCTTGGCAAAGTTTTTCAGAATTGGTTTGCCATTGCCTCCTTCCTAGGGCTGAGACAGAGTGACTGGCCCAAGGTCACCCAGCTGGCTTTGTGCCTAAGGCAGGACTAGAACTCTCAGTCTCCTGGTTTTTAGTCTGATGACTTAACCACTACACCAAAGTGGCTCTCACAGTATCAATAATGAATCAGTAATGAACTATATTGCAGAGGTCATCAGCTTTACTGTCTCTCAGCACAATCTTTCTATTAGATAGTACTGCAGGAGTTTATAAAGTACTGAGTGATGCTGCAGCAATTATCATAAGTCATTTGTGTCCAGCAAGAGGTCAAATTGGGGTTAATGACTGCATTTGTTCTGGAATTTACTGTTTCTACAGCTTGGCTTAAAACAGTCTCTTGGCTAGGAGTAAGAAGAGAGAGCACATCCCTCATCAATTAAGTCAGTGAATTTTTTGTTAGCATATAATTTCTATCTTTGTAAAACTGGTGCTTCTGTTTTTAGGTGCACTGGCACAATAATTTGTATTAGTGCCTTCACCAGGTAATATAGGAAAGATTCTCACAATAACAGACCAGTAGCAATATCTTAAAAGAAAAAAAAAATCAACACTTGGGGTAGGGTAGGGTGGGGTGGGAGAATCCAAATAAAAAACTTATTGGGGCCCTGCAAGGCTGCCATGCCTGCGCAAAAGCAGGTTTGCTAATTGAATTGTTTCCTATGTTTTTAGATGATATAAATCTACCTCACTCTTTCTATCCCTTAATTAAATTTGTCCAATAAGTTGCAGCATTACAGTACTGTAGATGCTGGTTAACATCTATAAAGCCCTTCACGGCATAGGGCCTGGTTATCTGAAGTACCATCTGTCTTGTTTACAATCAGACAGAGTTTGCATGCTTCAGGTCCCATCGATTGAATGGTGTCATCTGATGGGACCTAGTAAGCAGGCTTTTCTTTTGCAGAGCCTGGCCTCTGGAACAGCACCTTCCCAGAGCTTCAGACATCCCCTACCATGACCTTGTTCAAACAAGCTCTTAAAATCTGCTTTTTCCTCCAGGTCTTGGGCTAGGATGCGAAGCAGGCCCTTAGGGAGAATGTTTTATGTAAGAGTGAGGGGTTTTTTTGCTCTCCTTGATACCCACTGCTTTTTCCCCTGACTTGTATTGTTTTGATCCATGGATTAAAGTTTTGACTGTGAGAGTAAATAGCCTAGTTTTCACCTGGTGCTGAAAGTTAAGTAACATCTGTGTCAGACCCCTCCCTTCTAAAGCCAGGATGCCACTATCTGTTATGGCTTAGCATGATGTCTGAATGCACCTGTCAATGAGCATTGAAATGTGAAATGATTAATTATGTGCCATCAAGTCAGTGTTGACTCTTAGTCTCCACATCTGAATAACTTTCCAAGGCCTTCATGGCTACTCTACCCAATGGTAGCCATGGCACATTTCTTGACTACTGGTTTCTTTACTGCTGACAGTTGATCCTAAAAGGCAGAAGCTATCCACCATTTCAATATCTTCATTGTTAATTCTAAGGCTGGTTGTTGTCCCTGTTGACATTACTTTGGTCTTCTTTATATTTAAATTTAGTCCCATTTTCTTTTTCACTGTGTTCCTTGACTTTCATTACTAGAGCTTGCAGATCATGTGGACTGTCAGCTGTTAGAGTGGTGTCACTGATGTTATTGATGTTTCTTCCTCCAGTTTTAAAACCATGTTTATCTTTTTCCAATCCAGATTCTCTCAGTATATATTCTGCATATAGGTTGAATAAATAAGGGGTATATAACCTTGTCTCACTCCTTTGCCAATCTGTATCCAGTCTGTTTCGCCATGTTCTGTTCCTACTGTAGTTTCCTGACCTGTGTATAGGTTTCTCATGAGAACAATGAGATGTCCTGGGATCTGGAATGAGACAATGACAGCTAGAATAGATTTCACTGTTAGGCATTCAAAAATCATATCTATAGTTCTGATTAAAAGGATAAGAGTCTTTTCAGAGTTATGACCTCAGAAAATGTAGATGCTATTGAAAAAGGTTTTTCTATGTTTTCTGAGCTATACCTACAGAATTTCAAGAATCCTAAAAGTCAGTTTGGTGTATTGGTTAAGTCAATAGGCTAAAAACCAGGAGACTGAGAGTTCTAGTCCACCTTAGGCACAAAGCCAGCTGGGTGACCTTGGGCCATTCACTCTCTCTCAGCCCTAGGAAGTAGGCAATGGCAAACCACTTCTGAAATTTTGTGAAGAAAACTGCAGGGGCTAGTCCAGGCAGTTGCCAGGAGTCAACACTGACTTGAAGACACCAAAAAAAAAAAAAAATTGGGGAAAATGGAGCTGTCTTTGTATTAATTCTAAGCAACATTTAATGGTCTTATTTTGCACTGAATGTTACCCTCTTTTGACAAGGCAGAAGGTTCTGTTGGATTGCTGGTCCATTTTGTAAGAAACCACATATTTGAGGATACTGCATAAAGCACTACAGTACCTGTACTGGGTCAAGATCTAAAATTAGGACAGTTGTTTAGTTTAGAAAAGGGAGCCGGTTATCCTAAACTATCCCAAAAGCACACGGATAGTGTTGGATATTACTGTCATAATTTAAAAGTTTAATGGCCTTAACCTTTTTGAGCTGTGAAAGCATAGCATCATACTTTGGCTTAGGTTCAGAAACTTGACTTCCCAAGAATTTTTTCAGCTAGCATGGACCTTTGCACAGCTCCTATAGACAGACTCTACACATTAGGAGGAAAGTTATTCCAAAAGGTGCAAGGATAAAAGCAGAAACAACTCAGAGTTGACATTACAGGGGCACATTTAAGATATCATGACACAGGAAACAGAAGAGGTAGTGGGAAAAGACTTAAAGCCTGGCTCATTTTTCACAATATATTACAAAAACAAAAACAGTGTAGAATTAATAACTAAAGGTAGAATTAATAACTAATAGGAATGAAGATTTTTTTTCCCCTATAGTAGAATTCCACTATAGGAAAGTTGTGATGGAAGAATCTTTTTACAGTACAGTTTTGATATATTGACCATTTATAAATTGAAATTGATTTCAAGAATGCAAAAATATAATGCTTGATTAATTTGATATTTCTGAATTTTTATGTGAGTTATTAGTCTTTAGCTGCAATGTGGATTATAATTTACCTATTCACCCCATAGAGCATATACTAAAGTCCCTATGGCATCTTTGTCATCTTCCTCTGAACCTGTTTTAGCATGTCAATATACTTCTGGAAATATGATGTCCAGGATCATAAAAGATCCTCCAGGTGTGGTCTCACCAGTGTACAGGGGAATGAGGACAACACAATACTTCATCTATGCAACCCAGAAATGTGTTAGCCCTTTCAGAAACTCCTTCTTACTGCTATTTTGTGTTCTGCTTGTTGTCAGTTATCACACCTGAATTCTTTTATTTATTTATTTATATCTCAAATTTCATCGCCATCCATCTCCCCCAAAAGAGGAATACAGTGCTTCCACGCTCTGAATCTGTCATCTTGTACAGAGTTTCTATTAAAAGTAATATCTTATATTTCTCCCTATGGAAGGACATCTTGTTGCTCTTAGTCCAGCTTCCAGTCTATCCAGATTAGACTGCAGTCTTGTTTTTCATCCTTGGTATCAGCTAGACCTTGCAATCTTGAGCCATGTGGAAATTTGATAAGCAGCCCATCAATCCTGTTGTCTAGATCATTAATTAAAATATTGAATAATACTGGGTCCGAGACAAATCCCCATGGGTCCCCACTGGTTACTGCTCTCCAACTCAATGTAGAGCCATTAATGCTGATTCTTTGAGTACAGTTTGCCAACCTGTTGTGGATCCACTTTATTCTTTTGCCATCCAAACCACAGTAGCAGCTTGTTAATGAGAATGTCATATGGAACCACTCTCATCTTTATACATTAAACTTAAATACTGTGAAAAGAATCCAGGCCAAGTTGCCCCAAGTTGCTGATATACCTGAATTGCTAAGTTCAAAATGTTGCATTCCAGGATCGAAGTCTACCATGAGTTTTAGGTACATATGATTACTGATTTTTACAGAATTTACATAGGAACACTAGTGGTGTGTGCAACACTAATAGAAGTTGTTCAACAGATCTTGATGAACATTAATATTTAAACATGAAATGTACTACACTTACGGATGTCAATTAGAAGGTACATATATTCTTTAAGTTCTCATTTTTTCTTCCAAACTGATTTCAAAAACTGTATTGTGAAAACTAACAGGGTCTTAGGGTCTCACTTAAGCGCATACTGATAATACAGTTCTTAAGCATGAAGTGACAGATTTCCCTCCTCAGGAACGTGCTATATTAAATTCCCTCCTCATGAATGTGAATATTAAAAAGGATTTTACTGAACAAATATTAAGACAGTCACAGAGGAAAAAGATATACTTATCCACGTCCCTTCAGCTTACCAGGAAACCCAAAGAAATGGCAGCAGGTGGACCTCTGAAGCCAGAATTGTGTAGAACCTTTTCTTCTGGGTCTTTAGACTTGTGCTGAGGTCTAAAGCATCTGGGGATTTGCCACTGTTCCAGACTTCTTCAAGAGACAGGGAGTACACACTGCACAAGACCTGGAAATGGGTTGGTGGCACCTAATATTAGAGACTTGATCATAAGTCAGTCAAGGTAGCACATGTTAGACAGATTTGATTTCTGGGTGTGAGCATAAACAGGTACAGCATTCACACAGGAAGTTGGAATATCTGCCTGTTGTCATCCTGATGGGTAGTATATCAGTTTGCACCAGTGTGATTAATAGCATCTATCATTAGAGCCTTTCCCTGGTTACGTGACCTGGACATCATGGGTATACTACTTACTTATCAATCTGCTAATACCTCTAAGACAGTGGGAAAATATCTGTCTTTAGCAATTGCTCTTAGAAGCCATCTAGTTCCTGCTTCATATAAATTTTTATATGGCTTATTTGTATAGAGTATATTCTTTCAACATGCATATTGTTGTTGGTCTTAGACCTTAAAGATAATAAACATTGTCTCTAGCAGACAGCACCTGGGGAAGACCTGATGATACATATTGTCAACATTTTGGGAACTGAGACAACTGATCTTCTTCAAAGATATTTTTATGTGAGACATTATTTGTAATGTGTTGCTATTCTCCTTCCCTTCTGCAGGTGTTAGATTATGTCATTTTATTTATCTTAATTCTTACAAGTAGCAATACAGGTAAAAGGTTCGAAGTAGGTATGATTACATGGCTGTGGAATGTGGGGGAATTTACAATACAACTGCAATTTGCAAAGCTTGCTCAGTAAGACTGATTATACATAAATTGGAATAGCTTTTCAAGTAACCTTTGCTAAAGATGGGTATAGAATATCAGTCTTATATGTGCAAAGAGAAAAAGTGGATCATACTACTACAATCCCTGCCAATTCTTCTGTGGTGACACTATATACTGTCCTTACCACTAGCAGGGGAGGCTGCAGGGGCAAGGGTGCTACTGAGGCTGGTAAGCTATTTTATTTATAAAAAGTATTGGGTGAAAGCCTTTATTAATCAAAACCACACTGAGAAGTAGCTATCAATATCTATGGGCTCATCTAGTGATTATCATGGCATAAGAAGACTGTGATTCGCAATATTTTATTTATTTATTTGTTTGTTTTATTTATCAGATTTTACCACCGCCCATCTCCCCCCACAAAGGAGGGACTCTGGGCAGCTTACAATAAAACAAAATTTAAAATTCAATGGCCTTATAAATACAATATAATATAGATAGACAGTAAAAAATATAAAACATAATAAAAATCCAGATGGCTAAGGGTTATATCTCAATCTGTGAGTATAAAGGCCCTTCTAGGGAACTAGCCATCCCCACATGTGACTGTCCCCCTTCCTGCTCTAGGCATGATGACAGAACCAGGTTTTTAGTTGTTTACAGAAGTCCAGTAAAGAGGGGGCTTGTCTCACCCCTGGGGGAAGCATGTTTTAGAGTGTGGGAGCCACTGCAGAGAAGGCCCGCCTCCTGGACCCCGCCAGATGGAATTCTCTTGCAGACATGGTCTGTAACATGCCCTCTCTGCATGACTGGGTGGGGCGGGCCAATGTGATGGGGTGAGACGGTCCCTCTGGTAACCTGGCCCCATGCCATGTAGGGCTTTAAAGGTGATAACCAGCACCTGGAATTGGACTCGGAAGCAAACTGGGAGCCAGTGCAGCTCATGTAGCAATGGTGTTATATGTGTCCATCTTGGGGCACCTAAAATTGCCCACGCAGCTGAATTCTGGACCAGTTGTAGCTTCCGGATATTCTTCAAGGGTAGCCCCATGTAGAGCGTATTACAGTAGTCTATATGGGAGATGACCAGGGCATGAGTAACCGTTCAAAGGGCCTCTCGATCCAGAAAAGGGTGTAACTGGCACACAACACCAAGTTGAGCAAAGGCCCTCCTGGCCACGACTGCCACCTGCTCTTTGAGCAGGAGTCGTGAGTCCAGAAGGACCCCCAAGTTACACACCAGGTCTATCTGGGGCAGTGCAACCACATCCAGAACCAAAGATGACAATTTCCCAGATACCAAGGAGCCATTAATCCACAGCCATTCTGTCTTACCAGGGTTCAGCTGAAGCCTGTTGTTCCCCATCCAGTCCCCCACAGCCCCCAGACACCTGGAAAGGATGGTCACAGTATCACTTACTTCACCCGGGATGGAGATGTATAGTTGGGTATCATCAGGCTACTGATGATGCCTCATCCCATGGTGACAGATGATCTTGCCCAGTGGTTTCATGTAAATGTTAAAAAGGGGCGGGGAGAGTACTGAGCCCTGTGGCACCCCACAGAGAAGGGGCCATGGGCTGGATCTCTCGCTCCCTATCAACACCAATTGGGACCTGTCCCGGAAGAAGGAGGCAAACCAGCGCAGAACTACACCACCCACCCCCAACTCCCTGAGCCAACCCAAAAGGATACCATGGTCAATGGTATCGAAAGCTGCTGAGAGGTCAATAAAGCCAGGATGGATGCACTCCCTCCATCCTGCTCCCACCAGAGATCATCCATAAGTGTGACCAATGCTGTTTCCATCCCATATCCAGGCCTGAAACCTGACTGAAAGGGGTCTAGATAATCTGTTTCATCCAGAATCCTCTGGAGCTGCAACACCACCACCTTCTCAACCACCTTCCCCCAAAAGGGCAGGTGGGAGACGGGACGAAAATTGTCCAAGACAGTAGGGTCCAACAATGATTTCTTGAGGAGGGGCGTACCAGAGCCTCCTTAAAGGCTGCCAGAAAATCCCCTCTCTCAAAGATGTATTTACCATCGCCTGGACCCAACCACATGTCACCTCCTGAGCTGCCTTCAGTAGCCAAGAGGGACATGGATCTAATAGACAAGTGGTGGCATTTACAGTCTGGAGGATCCTGTCCACTTCCTCAGGCCCAACAGAATCAGACTGTTCCCAGATAACCAGGTAAGCACTTTCCCTGGGCATAATATAAAAAAGTACACGTTAAACAGCACTGATAACAAGAGAAAGAAAGAAAAATAGGAGTGTTAATGAGTGTGTGAAACTAAGAGAAAGGGAAGGGAAAGGATGTACTAGATCTGAATGAGCTGGTCTGATCTTGTGGAGTGGAGTTGATGCATGTATGCAGGGAAATGCAGGTAGAGGCTCGACTATGTGTGTCAAAAATTATTCTAATCTAGTTTCTTGTGGGTGAACATGAAAGCAGGATTGGTGATAGTTGCATGTTATGCTGCAATGGAAGAGTCACAGATGAATTTTGGGAAAGATCGTGCAACATCCCCTTTTGTGGGGAGATGGGCTGTGGCTAAATAAATAAATAAACATTTTGAATGAATGCAATCCAGGAGAAAAATTATTCTGTTAGGTGACGTGAATTGATAGGAAGGAAATTTATGATAAAATACTTTATGAAAAAAATTATCAGGCCATTCAGGGATCCTTGAAAGAATACAAATGGTTACTCTTTAGTGAGCATCTGCATAGAAAAATCAGATACATTGTTTAAGCAGAAGTCTGTTGATAGATACACATGGAAAGGAATGAGTGAAAAGGCATAATTGATTTGGTTGCTTAGATAATTAAAAAAGGACACAAAAGTGAAGAATACAAAACAAACCATTATTTGGTAGTGCCAAGAGTGCCAAAAAAATGGACATGGAAGAAAAAGAAATAAGTGAAAAATACTAAAGTGAACTAGAAGAACAGTAGAAACAGAAAGTATGAGTCCTATATAAAAAAGTATTAAAAAAATAGATAAATCTTCCAATAAAATGAATGGAAAGTGGGCATAAGCAAAGAGGATTTGGAAACTGCTTGGAACAGAATGAAATGGAATGTAAGAAAAAGAGTGCTTGGGGAAATAACTGAACAATTGAAATAATTGCATATAAGTGAATGATTGCTGCAAAACAAAACAAAACAAACAAGGACAAGAGAAACTTGCTGTACAATGTGCAGTGGAAAAAAAAAGCTATTTGCAAAGAATGTAGTCAAAGCAAACAGGAACAGTTAAGATGAAAAGAAGCAGAGAAAATGCTGAGTGATTTTGATGTATTTTTTTTAAAATGTTGCTGAAGTGTATCAGAAGGACTTAATAAGAAGCTTCCAGCAGAGTGAATGGAATGAGGAATAAAAATGATGGAATTGGGATGAAACTGAATGCTTGAATGAATATTTTAGGTATTTGTGTGAGAATGATAATGTTATGTTGAATAATGAAATTGAAACTAATGCTATAAATATTAGTGTCCAAGAGAAAATCAGTGAAAGAAAGTCACATGAGCTGTGAAAATGCTGAAAAACGGTAAGGCTGCAGATGTACATAGGTGGAAGCATCTTAAAATATAGATGTGATTTGCTTGTGGGGTAGTTTTATGACTTTTTCACATATGTGAAGGTTGCATCTGTGTTTGGCAATTAGAAGAATGCCATTATTGTTACTCTATATAAAAGGAAAAGTAGCAAGAATGAAAGCCAAAACTACAGGGGGATTAATTTATTAAGTGTAATACTTGTGTACAGTCTGAAACTGTCAAGGCAGGAACCAACAGAGAACAAATGTCTCCAACTTTCAAGGCTAGGAAAAGAATGGCAAAAAATCCATTGACTCAAAAGAGGAGGAGTAAACAACACAGGATTTAAACCCTGGGATTTTCTTAGGACATGAATTCAGTGTTGAGCCATAGGCAGATCTTCTACATGTCAATGACTTCTTTCTCATTTTCAATAGAGTAATTTATCTAGTCATATAGACTCTGTGAAGCTAGTTATTTCTTGTAAGCTGAGTTTGGGGAGAATCATGATTTATTGCTGTGTCTGTTATGAAGGCTTTTTGGCAGAATTCTGATTGAAAGGGTAGGAAGTGCAATATTGATTTATGCCAGGCCACGCAGAAAAAATGTTTTGCCCATTGACAGGTTGAGAAATGTTTGAATGTCAAAACAAGGAGTGTATTGTAAATTTGTTGATTTAGAGGAAGCATATGGTAAAGTAAATACATTATGGAAATAATTTTGCACAGTTATGGAGTTCAAGGGTGGCTGATGAATGTGATAAGAGTAGTATATGATGGAAGGACATCAAATATGAGATTAAATAGAATGCTTAGCCAATGGTTCAATATTGAGCATGGAGCATGACACAGATATGTGATGCTCCTTGGTTGTTTATGTATTTATGGATAAATGTATATAGAATGCTTGTGGCGACATTAGAGTTGTGATGGCTGGAGACATGAATATGTGTACCCTTTTTGTGTTTATCACCAGTGCAGATGATTCTGTGTTGTTTCTGAGAATCCAAATTTTTTGTACGGAATGTTAGACAGATTGTATGATGTAACAGGAGAATGAATCTGAAAATTAATATATTGGGGTAAATGTAGTGTTTAACAAGGAGAATAGAGTAAACATTGCAAATCATACCTAAATAATGAAAAACTAGAACTAGTGGATGAATTTATGTACATTGGTGTATTGTTTACTAAAGAAACAAAAATGCTGAGATTTTAATATGTGCAAATGATGGTAGAAAGGTAGTAGGCAATGTGTTGTCTGTTGCAAGGAATTAATGTTTGTTGAAAGAAGTGCAAATGGCAATGTGTAAAAGGATGCTTCTGCTCACTTTCTTATATGGTACATTAGGAGAAACTTTTAAGCAAGGCGAATGTGGTGGGATTGGCTTATTTAAGAAATGTGTATGGTAAGAGGTCTTCAGCAAAGGATCGTTACCTTGTCGTGGTGCTGGAGCCTGAGCACCTCAATGATGCCATGAGCTAAACCGTGAAGGGCCACCCAAAACGGGAAGGTCATGACAGAGAGGTCAGGCTAAATGCGATCCCTGGGGAAGGTAATGGCAACCCACCCCAGTATTCTTCCATGAAAACTAAATGGATCAGTACAACCAGAGATATGTCGGTATACCATCGGAAGATGAGACCCCCAGGTCGGAAGATGGTCAAAATGCTACTGGGGAGGAACAGAGGATGAGTTCAACTAGCCCCAGACGTGATGACGCAGCTAGCTCAAAGCTGAAAGGACGGCTAGCGGCCGACGGTGCTGGTGGTGAATGGCGAATCCGATGTTCTAAGAATCAATACGCCATTGGAACCTGGAATGTAAGATCTATGGGCCAGGGCAAATTGGATGTGGTTATTGGTGAGAGGTCAAGATTAAAGATAGACATTTTGGGTGTCAGTGAACTGATATGGACTGAAGAATAGATTTAAGGGACTGGAGTTAGTAGATAGGGTCCCGGAAGAACTCTGGACAGACGTTCGCAACATTGTTCAGGAGGCGGCAACAAAATACATCCCAAAGAAAGAGAAAACCAAGAAGGCAAAATGGCTGTCTGCTGAGAAACTAGAAGTAGCCCAAGAAAGAAGGAAAGCAAAAGGCAACAGTGATAGGGGGAGATATGCCCAATTAAATGCAAAATTCCAGAGGTTAGCCAGAAGAGATAAGGAATTATTTTTAAACAAGCAATGCACAGAAGTGGAAGAAAACAATAGAATAGGGAGGACAAAGAGACCTCTTCCAGAAAATCAGAAACATTGGAGGTAAATTCCAGGCAAAAACGGATATGATCAAAAACAAAGATGGCAAGGACCTAACAGAAGAAGAAGAGATCAAGAAAAGGTGGCAAGAATATATGAACGACCTGTATAGGAAGGATAACAATATTGGGGATAGCTTTGATGGTGTGGTCAGTGAGCTAGAGCCAGACATCCTGAAGAGTGAGGTTGAATGGGCCTTAAGAAGCATTGCTAATAACAAGGCAGCAGGAGACGACGGCATCCCAGCTGAACTGTTCAAAATCTTGTGAGATGATGCTGTCAAGGTAATGCATGCTATATGCCAGCAAATTTGGAAAACACAAGAATGGCCATCAGACTGGAAAAAATCAACTTATATCCCCATACCAAAATAGGGAAACACTAAAGAATGTTCAAACTATCGAACAGTGGCACTCATTTCACATGCCAGTAAGGTAATGCTCAAGATCCTGCAAGGTAGACTTCAGCAATTCATGGAGCGAGAATTGCCAGATGTGCAAGCTGGGTTTAGAAAAGGCAGAGGAACTAGGGACCAAATTGCCAATATCCGCTAGATAATGGAAAAAGCCAGGGAGTTTCAGAAAAAGATCTATTTCTGTTTTATTGACTATTCTAAAGCCTTTGACTGTGTGGACCATAACAAATTGTGGCAAGTTCTTAGTGGTATGGGGATACCAAGTCATCTTGTCTGCCTCCTGAGAAATCTGTATAATGACCAAGTAGCAACAGTAAGAACAGACCACGGAACCACGGACTGGTTTAAGATTGGGAAAGGAGTATGGCAGGGCTGTATACTCTCACCCTACCTATTCAACTTGTACGCAGAACACATCATACAACATGCTGGGCTTGAGGAATCCAAGGCTGGAGTTAAAATTGCTGGAACAAACATTGACAATCTCAGATATGCAGATGATACCACATTGATCAGTGAAAGTGAAGAGGAACTGAGGAGCCTTATGATGAAGGTGAAAGAAGAAAGTGCAAAAGCTGGCTTGCAGCTCAACCTCAAAAAAACCAAGATTATGGCAACCAGCTTGATTGATAATGGGCAAATAGAGGGGAAAATGTAGAGGCAGTGAAAGACTTTGTATTTCTAGGTGCAAAGATTACTGCAGATGCTGACTGCAGTCAGGAAATCAGAAGACGTTTAATCCTTGGGAGAAGAGCAATGACAAATCTCAATAAAATAGTTAAGAGCAGAGACATCACACTGACAACAAAGGTCCGCATAGTTAAAGCAATGGTATTCCCCGTAGTAACATATTGCTGTGAGAGCTGGACCATAAGAAAGGCTGAGAGAAGGAAGATCGATGCTTTTGAACTGTGGTGTTGGAGGAAAATTCTGAGAGTGCCTTGGACTGCAAGAAGATCAAACCAGTCCATCCTCCAGGAAATAAAGCCAGACTGCTCACTTGAGGGAATGATATTAAAGGCAAAACTGAAATACTTGGGCCACATAATGAGAAGACAGGACATCCTGGAGAAGATGATGATGCTAGGGAGAGTGGAAGGCAAAAGGGAGAGGGGCCGACCAAGGGCAAGATGGATGGATGATATTCTAGAGGTGACGGACTCGTCCCTGGGGGAGGTGGAGGTGTTGACGACCGGCAGGAACCTCTGGTGTGGGCTGGTCCATGAAGTCATGAAGAGTCGGAAGTGACTGAATGAATAAACAACAAATGGTAAGAGATAAGTGAATACTGTTGGTGTATACTAGTTTTAACTATTTCTTTTTTTGTTTCATGACTTTTGGTTTTCTTCGCTTTCTATTTCTTAGTGTATATGCATATATTTTTCATAAATGAATGATATTTTCTTCTGGCACCATATCTGTGGCCCAAAGAACTCCCCAGTATAATCTTTGGACCTCATATACCTCATCATGACATTTCTTTCTTGCCTAGAACATCTGTTTCCTTGAAGCACCCACCCCTTTTTCTCTTGCAGACTTTCTCAGTTGATTTTATCACAAACAAATTATTGATAACATACTAGAGACAAGAATAACAATAGTGATTGAAATGAACACAAATGCTCTTTGAAGAGGAAAAATGAGGGAACTGGCCATTAGATGGGGGCGGGGGAGAGAGAGAGAATGAATTGATTAATAATAAATAAATAGTCAAATTTCTAGACTGCCCAACTCCAAAATAACTCTGGGCAGCCTAGAATAAAAACACAAAATCCAACATTATATAAAAATACAACTTGCTTATGAGAGGAACCACAAAATCATAAAATACTACATAAAGGTCATCTTTAGTTAAAAAGGGACCCATACAAACCACAAACAGCCCAAGGCTGGGGTAGGGGGAGAAATCAGGATTTCAAAGACCTCTTGAAAGTGGGCAACTTGGGGCAGGTGCTGCACCTGCCCCAGAGCTTTGGGGCAGGTGCAGCAAAGAGAAGCCACACTTTGAAGGTCCCGTTGGATGGCACTGTTTAATTGAGGGGACCTGAAGAAGCCAGTTCTGCCAGAGTGAACAGGATGGGCAGACACTAGGGGAGATAGATGGTCCCTCAAATAGCCAGTCCTTATGCCATGTAGGTCATTATAGGTGATAATTATTAATTAGTAATAATTATGTTATATAAAGAATAGGGCAGTGCTTTTATAATTAAACAAATAAACAAAAACCCACTATCTGTCCTAACAGCCAGGAAACACGCTGAGACAAGGAACTGGTCTCTAATATTTATTGCTAGTACTTAACAGGAATCCTAACAAACTGAAGAAGCGTGGGAAAACCCAGACATATAAACCCCAAAGGTTAAGGCGGTCCCAATCTGTGTCTCTTTGAATGGCTGACCAATTCCTCAGTGCTATGCATGCGCTTGACAGTCTGGATGGGAGCCCCCTGCTCGCCATCCTTACTCATGACATCACCCTCCCCTCCAGATTCACATTCCATTTCAGCCCCCTCCCCTCCAGAGTCTTGATAAGAGTTGCCGTCTGCTTCTAAGGTCCCATGGGAACTGGGCAACGATGGAAAGTCTTCAAAGGAAAACTCCTCCAAGGACGAAGCAGTGCTGCTCTCCAAGTCAGATAACGCCTCTGGGCCAGGTGGCTGCTGCTGGAAAATATCTAGATAGTTAGAAGGGTCAGCCCCCCTCCCCCCTGGGAAATGCAAGTCCGAGGTGGAGGGCTGCGGTTCCCCCGCCTCCTCTGTAACTGGAGTGAAGGCTTCAGGCGGGGGGGGGGGGGAAATACACACTCACGAACTCTTCTGCTTGGGCTTCTTCGGCCTGCTCAGCTGAAAGAGGAATCTCTGGTAGAGTGCGAGGCTTGGGTTTGTGAGGGAAAAGCTGATGAAAACGATGAACCAGTGCTGGTGCATGCACATCTCTGGCATTCTCCCACGTGCGCTCTTCCTCAGGGTACCCTTTCCAGTGTATGAAATATTGGATGCCCCTTCCCCTCCTCCTAGAGTCCAGAATTTCCTCAACTTTGTACTCCTCCTCTCCCTCCACAATTACTGGAGGTAGGGGGGGCAGTTGCGATCGCAAGGCACTTGGGGGAGGGTCTTTGGCTAGCAAGGCTCTGTGAAACACTGGATGGACTTTCATGGATGGTGGGAGCTGTAAACGATAAGCCACTGGATTTATCTGCTGCGCCACAGTGAAAGGGCCGACAAACTTAGAGTCCAACTTCTTGGAGGGTCTGGTAGAGATCAAAAATTTGGTAGAGAGCCACACCTTGTCTCCTACCGCAATAGCTGGCTCCTCCTGTCTGTGAGCATCTGCCGCCCTCTTGTTACCTTGCTTGAGCTTCCGAATCTCTTGGCTGGCCGTGGCCTCTCTGATCAGGTCGTCAAAGTGTGCTCGGAACCCTGCCAAAAAATTCTGGTAGTCGTTGAGAATCGGGTCGTTGTTCTCCACCATGGGAATAGCCCATTTGGCTGCTGGTCCCTTTAGCAGACCTAGGATGAAGGTGACTCTGGTTCTATCTGTGGGGAACTCTGCCGGTCTGCTGTCGAAGAACATAGTGCACTATGTGAGAAAGGTTCTCAGCTGTCCTGCTTCTCCTCCAAATTTCTCTGGTAGACTGCCCTGGGATCTCAAGACTATTGGTGGAGCTGCTGCTGCTGGTGCCGGTTGTGGGTTAATTGGAACTGGTTGTTGTAACTGCTGTAGCATGGCAGCTTGTAATGTGTTGATTTGGAGATCTACTTGTTGTTGGTGTTGTTGCAGGGCTGCTGCCAATTGTTGGATGGCGAGCCGCATTTCTTGGTTTTCTGAAGACATTCCAAACGTCTCTCCTTAATTTCTTGTTCCTCCCTCTTTCGATGGGAGTAGGAGTTTGTTAGGATTGATGTCCTAACAGCCAGGAAACACGCTGAGACAAGGAACTGGTCTCTAATGTTTATTGCTAGTACATAACAGGAATCCTAACAAACTGAAGAAGCGTGGGAAAAACCCAGACATATAAACCCCAAAGGCTAAGGCGGGCCTGATCTGTGTCTCTTTGAATGGCCACCTAATTCCTCAGTGCTACGCATGTGCTTAACAGTCTGGATGGGAGCCCCCTGCTCGCCATCCTTACTCATGACACTATCATTATAAATCTATTGCTTATAAAACTGATGTTTTCGAATAGTTTGAAACCTGACATAACAGTATCAAATTAATAAGGCCTACACTGTGGCCAAACTTCAAATGACTCACTAAAGATTTTCACAGATGTAGCAAGTTAAAAAGAGCGGACGATTGAAACATGACCTTTTCTTTCTCCAGCTTGCGGACAGACATGTTATATATGGTTGTCATTTTCTGTGAAAACAACTGACATGTTTCACTCTGACTTCTCCAAATGGCAGTCCTTAATTGGTTTGTTGAAACTCAAAGCAGCATTTCAAAGATCATTATTTTTTCTGCCCATTAAAGCCATATTATGTTACATGGCACATATTCTATTCTGTTCTAAAGCCAGAAGACTGCCAACATGGCCAATTGTGTTTTGGAGGGATTTTATATGGAAGACAAAGCCAATGCCTGTTCCTCCTGTTATGGAATAGCAGGAGCATCCATGGAGGGGGTGGGGAGAGCAAGTCAAAATGGTGGCTGCGACTGTATGATCAAAGCCCTGCCCTTTTGTATACAGTATGTGTGGCACCCCATGTAAAAAAGGAGTGGGGCTTCAATCATTCAGTGGTAGCCATCTTCTTGACATTTTGTCTCTTCTCTGTGGCAACCCCTGTAGAATAGGATTTCATGGCATAAAAGTATACTCAACAATCTAGTATACTGGGAAGGGTTAGAGCAGCATTAATCCTTTACCCCCTCCAAGATAGCTGTAGCATAAATCTTTTACGTGCTTTGAGAAAGAGCCATAGGAATTAATAAGAAGAGCTTTTTTTGTGAGACAGTTTTAAAAGTGCAAGTGCCACCGTTTAGGTAGAGAAAACTAACCTATGATTACTAGTAAGTGGGGAAAGAATTGTCATGGGAATGCTGTTAGTAATATCCCTCTGTAACATGTAATCTGGCTGTTATTTCTCCTATAAAATTGTTTGAGTACCTTTATTGTACAAAATTATAAATCACAAGTTTCTTGTTTCAGAAGTAGTTTAAAATAATGGATATCTTGTTATTTGAAGCATTAGAAAGGAAGATATATATGAAAACTACATTAACATTTTCTTGCCATTGAATTCACTGGTGATAATCACAAACTGTCACTTTCAGAAAACTGCTAATATTAAAACTGAATGTAACAGGATTATCCAATAGGGATCTTTATCTTCTGTTTGAATTGCCCTTGTAGTTCAGACATACTGTATAAATCCACCAGGTATCAATAGGTTCCTTTGTAAGATATTTTCCATATATTTTCTCTTCAAAGGAATCCTAGATATAGAAACTAGGATATAAATTGATAAATTCATGTAGCAGTCAAGATTTTGCTGAGCCTCGTATACTGTTATGGATTTAGAATTAATACTCCCTCCAGTCATATTTTGTATTAGTATTTCAAGCCAAAATTTGAAAGGAGAGTGATTTGTTCAGGAATACTTTCCAAATTATGCAATTGCATAAACCAAAATACCACCCATGATAGTATTCTATAGGCAAAAATTCAACTGATTAATTGTCTAGCTAGAATATGTTACACAAATTCACATTGACAATTGTACTCTGTTTTGAAGGTAATAGCAGCAAGACTATAAATCCTACACCACAGCTTTGAAGGGTTGTAATTTTGCAGTTATTACCAGTGTAGTTGACATGGCTTAAGGTTTCCTACTACCCAAATATTTTCAAAAAACCATTTTGAAAGAAAATCATTATAAATGGGAAGTTAATGAACCGGCTGAGAAGAAAAATCAACAGAGCTGTGAGCATGTAAGTAATATAGGAAATGGAATAGGCAGAAAAAAGTTGAGCACAAAACACCAGAGTTGCATTTTAACAGAAGGTTAAGGTACTTGAAGTACTTCCCCCAAGTCACAGAGGTCCTTAATTAATAACAGTTAGATATGCGAATCAAATATCTGTGCAAATATACTACTGCAACATTTTCCTATTACTGTATTTTTAAAATCCATATTGCTAATAATCTACAGGAAGGCATGAAATTTTTAAAAAATGTTTTATACAAAAATCTAACAAGGAGTGTCACTTCTAAGTCCATAATCGCATGTGAATCACAGTTTATATTGCACAGTAATTAAGTGTTTAATTTGTAATTTGCTGGCTTTCTTGAAGTACGAGTTGAAATTGGAATGAGCTTAATACTATTATCTTATACTGAAGGGTTTTTTAAATTATGAAACGTATTTGCTTTTTATAATGTATAATTATATCAAATTAAAATTAATTATAATTTTATAATGTAACATGTGTGTTTCCTTGACAGATAAGAAATGTTGCATCATGTAATGTAATAATATGTGGAGCTATTGCCAAAAAAAAAAAAAAAAAAGGGTAAACTCCTGGAATAGTCTCTTGTACTGAAGGAATGCAAGAGCCTTTCAATCTCTTTCTGCTGTGAAATAAAGCAGATTTTTTTCCCCTTCACACTGACATGAAGCAGAATTCTTCTTCCAGTGCAAATAACAAATGGAGGGCTATCCAGTCCAGACTGGGAGCACCTTATAGAACAAACAACTGAAACTCCCTCTCAATTTCTACTCTTGACTACTCTTCCACACTATGCCTGCTTGTCAACTTTGGACCCAAGATGGTCTGCACCATAGGTATGACAAATGGCAGAATCAGCAAATGTTTGTTATTAGGCCGAAAGAGAGCAGGAGGGTTTGCACAATTGCCTATGACAAATTGTCTGACCTCCATTCCTACCTCCTGTGCTATATTGCTATTTGTGATCTGGCTCAGTAGTTCTCCTTTTGGCACAGAGAAGAACACTACAGATGCTAATCTGTGTAGCTAAAAAGTTAAGTTCAGCCATGTAACCAGTAATGTTTTATCATCATTCTAGAAAGTCACCATAAAGCAGGTCCAGTGAAGCAGCTGTGTCCTGAATGAATGAATGTCAAGTGCTATTACTGAAAGGATAGTGGAAGTAGTTGTCTAGTGACATTCATTCTCCCTGGGTGACAACCTAATACAGTTTGAACAACAGCTTGGACTGGACACTAAATTTATACTCTTTGGCTTACCATCTCACTCTCTCATACAACCAAGGCTAGCAGGGGGTCTTCAGTTTTAAAATCTAAACAATACATAAATAAGGTGCCTATAGACTGTGGTGGTAGAATTCTGGAGGGTGGTGTTTCAAATTATACAGTAGATGAGGCACTGCAGTTTTTAAAAAGATTCTTCTATTTAAAAACAACTATCATAGACTTCCTGCATTTAAGTACTGGATACATATAGCAGTTTCATTTAATAAGGAGAGTAAAGTATGGACTTGATGAAAGCAAGGACGATTTGTAAGAATGGAGTTATGAAGTGGTACAGTGAATGGGAATGCTGTAATTTAGTTATTTTTCTCTTATGCTTTGTTCAGAGGCAGCCCCTATATCCAGCTCTTTCTTCAAATTTATGAAGGCAGTGTCACACTGTCTGCCCCTTTTGTATATTTGTGTGACATCACAACACACATTCAAAAGGGGTGGAGCCTGCATCATATCAGTACTGTTTTTATAATTTATCTCCCCAACAACCTTGTGGACACTCTGCCCTCACCCCTTTAAATTCTTTTGCTAACTACTTCTTACTCTTTTGCTGCACTTCACCTAACACTGTACTCTGAAGGGGAATAGTGTGATATTTATGTATGTCCTGTAGTTATTAGAGATATGGCAATCTGTCTACATCTGGGATATGTCAGTATTGCTGTATACAATTTTTAGTTTCTTCTGTCAAAGTTCATAATTATTCTGGAAATTTAAGAAAAGCAAGGAAGTTGGCATTTGTTTTCATATGTACCCTTTTCCTAGTCTACATCTATTTCTCTGAATATATGCATTTTTGTTTGCAAAAAGCAAGAAATATTTGAGATAAACATGAATGAACTCTGTCAACTACATGTCTGTACACAGCGGATTCTGTTTTGGTGAATCATGTATTTTACTTGAAAAGAAATTCATGACAGATTTCTCTAACATCTTAAGTGTAGGGTTTTTTTTCCCAATGTGCTATTGGAGAGCTATTTATACATTTATTATTTATTTATATATACCTCCCTGCTAGGAGCTATTTATGTAGTGGTAAATCTTAGAAAGTGACCCTCTTCTGTGGACTGAAGTAGTAGACTATGAAATTCTCCTACCCGAGTCTATGACTTTGCTTTGTGTAATATGTAGGTGAACTCAAAGAGGGATACCTTTCAAACATTTGGAGAACAAAAAGTCCCTTGAATCACTGAAAGGTGTAATATACATTTTCATTCTATATCACATTGCATTCCTAACACATGTTTGTATTCTTTGTACTGAACTTTCTTTAGTCCTACTTTCTGTAGGAAGGTTGAACTGCCTTTTCAGTTACAAAACATAGCAAGAAAAATGAATCTCTAATGAGATTATAAATATTCAGAGATCTAAAAATTGCCAGCATCTTTCTTCAAACCATTGTCACTCCCACTATCATGCACTTCTTGACATTAAAATAACATTTAAAAATAATTTATTCTACAGTTTTTTAGATAAAAATTAAAAGATCTCCTAGAAAAATATAAATAAAAAGGAGGGTGGCTATACTGAAAACAAATAATGTATGTAATGTTTCTTATCATCTGAACTTGATTTGTATAAATAATTCTTATCTAAAAATATCATTAAATCATGGAGGAGGGGGAAATCTCTAGTCCAACTAGTTTTTACAGATAGATGCCAGTCTCCATGGAAGAAGCAAATACTGGATGATCTGGCCCTTTGTGGGCTCACCCTCCAATCTGTATCTATGCTAGGCTTGGATGAAGTCTGAAGCATGCTCAAGCAGAGAGTTTTAGATCTTGATTTACAAAGAGATAGAACCAACTCTTCACATCCCCACTAAAACACTCCCTCCCTTTGCTATCCCCAAATATCTGCATCATTTATTAGTCCCATTTCATTGGAGGTCTTTACATTGGCACATCTGGATGCTCTCCATTCAATGCGATTGTTGGGAAGATTCAATGATATTCCTTATCAAGAGCATTTATATATTTGCTAAAAATCTGAATGAAACAATAGCACACATACTTCTGAAGTGTTGTATCTACCACCCTTGGAGGGCAGTTAATCACAAACAATCTAGATTGCTTTCATATGAGAAGTGTGCATTACCTGAGGTAGAGAGTAAGGAAGATGACCTTAACAGAGATATGCAGGAAAATAGCTAGGCAAAGGGGCTGAAGCATGTCTAAGTTCAGGACAAAGAGATAACATTTTGAAGTGGCTCAGGAAGACACCTCCCTAATTCACTGGAGGAGGAGGAGGAGGTGGAGGAGGAGGAGGAGGAGGAGGAGGAGGACGAACAGCACAATCATACTTGTGCGGTTCTGTTATTATAGCCAATCTCAATAAAATTAGTTTTAGCCTTCCTGCAGAGTTGATTTCCTGGTTTGAGCTACCTACTGGGGCTGAAATTTACTAAACAATCAGGATCAAGAAGTATCTAGAAGTGTAGCCAAATTGTGTACCACAGCAATGACAATTATCAATAATTATATAGTTTCTGGATCTGATTGTTCTTCCAGGTATATTGAGTTCCAAGTGTATTTAGCATTTAGTTAGGAATAAGTAGGCTTTTAATGAACATCCATGTCATGTATTCTTTTAAATTTTGTGTTTCGTCTATGAACATCATGGTATTTGCCATAGACCATGCAGTCTGTACTAAGTAGGAGATCATCTAACAGAGAAATTAAACCTAAACGTAGATGGTAGTGCTGTGACAAATCAGTTTCCCCTCCAGTTCAAAACCTTCATGCCTGGCTGCATTCCTCTGAAATTTTAACTTCTAATGGCATCTCAGTTACTTTACCCTCTCTTCCCCTTTACACACACAAACATAACAGCTATAGTGAAAAATTGAAATTCTAAGCCCAAGAGAATTACCTTAGAAATATATGTTTGGGTTTATGTATATATTTTATGTGTGTGTCATATACACTGATCATATGTTGACCATAAAATATGTTATGTGGTCTGAGGCAACCCAAAATGAATTACAAGGTCAACTGATTCCAAACAATGATAATCAATATACTGGAAATTGAAATTATAAACAATAGACATTCACATTTAATCCTATTGAAATCAGTGTGAATCAAGTCATTATTAGCTTGTCCCATTGTTTTCTACTGAAGCTACATTGGACAGAAGTGCATATGCTGCAGGATTTAAGTGTCTATTATTGTTCCCATTTAAATTGATGATTTCACTAGATAAAAATAAAGTCCCACCCCCCATTTTTAATTGAACTACAAATGTGATCTTGCTTGCACGTCCTTTGAGAGTTGGAGATCAGGCTTCTTTCAACCTTTAATGCCTATAACAGAGACACTTTCTGATGCCATATTTCTGATGAAAATACAACAGCTAGTGGCCTTTTGCTTATAATATTAATATTTATTTCTTAACAAAGAATCAATTGCAGCATGATATAATCTGCTCAGAATCTCACAAAGTTCAGTAGTTTACATAATTCTAAGGAAAAAACAAATACTAAATGTACCCATTAATAATACAGAATATGTATGTAAGTTTGTCTGTGTGCATATTTACATAATTAGGAATTTGTTAGAATACATTGAATAAAATCCTTTTATATCCTAAGATTTTCATAAATAGATGAGCTTATTCTTTATTCTTCAGGATCCCTGGAAAGCAATAAATAAGAAAACAATAAACAAAAAATCAGTTGCCTCCTGCATGCAGTTAAGCAAGCTTGGGACTTCTTTCCCGGTGAGGCCTTCCACACTTATTTTGGATCTGTCACAAACATGAACTAGAAGACCCCTGATCAGACTAGAAGGAGATATGTAGCTGAATATTTCCACTAATCATCTTTAAACAGCCAAGAAGTAACTGCTGTGCCTTTATTTTTATTTATTTATTCATTTATTTTATTAAACAAACTTATATACCTGCTCATCTACCAGAAGAAACTCGGGGAGGTAAAAAAAAATGACATTGCAGTAAAATGACTATTTAAAACAATAAACAACATTGAGGTCTGGGGCCTCTGCCCAGCACTCAGCACCCAGCACTTAGTCTACCATCCAGTTACAAAACCTCTCTCCTCTGCCATCCCTGTCTCTCACCCAAAAAATGGTAAACTCCATAGCCTCCCCACACCACCTACCAAATACCTCTCAACCACAAAACCTCCCTTCCCAACTATCTGTCCTCTTTTTCTCAGCAGAAAGATACAACATCAGAGCTGTCCCAAGCTACAAGGCATGAGAAAAACAGCCAGTTCCAATCTGACAGTTCCACAATAAATCACAGGGAGAAAAAAAAGAGGACAAAAACAGCTCAAAGCAGGAGCTGTCCCATGTGGCTGAGCAGATGGCACCCACCGAAGTCCACAGTACATTGCAGCACAAGATGATCCAGACCCCATGTCTCCAAACAGCTTCTCAGTTTCTCCTCATACATGAAACTTCCTTCATACCGTATTGACTTAACTACCATCATAGCCCTGGTATTCCTTGCACACATCCTCCTGCCTTATCTCCATCAGCTTTTGCTCACAGGAAGTCTTTGTGGCAGTAAAGGACACTCCCTATCCTGCTAGTTTCCAAGCTCATTCTTCCTTCTTTCTGTCTCCCTTACCTCTCCTGTCACATTAAACTTGGGATCTAACATATGAGCAAGCACTCACTCTGTCTCCTCCCAAACCTGCTTCCTTTCCTTCATTCTCTCCTTCATCCCCTTTACTTCCTATCATGCAATTTAACTGCAATTTAGGTTAACAACTTTAACCTTTCCTGCCTTGCTCCTTACTCCCTTGCAACTCCTGAGACACATATTTATTGGGAGATTCAATCCTGACTCATTCTCTTTAAATGACCACTGTTTTATTCAATCCATATTCATTCAGCACCCATTCATTCTTGATTCTGTCTCCTTCTTTTACACCACTACATTTAATTGATTTGTATGTTTCTCCTGATATTCCCAATTCTCACTTCCAGATAACAAAATGGGCAGTAGCACTCTTCTATCTTCAGCAAAGGATCGTTACCTTGTCGTGGTGCTGGAGCTTGAGCACCTCAATGATGCCATGAGCTAAACCGTGAAGGGCCACCCAAGTCGGGAAGGTCATGACAGAGAGGTCAGACTAAATGCGATCCCTGGGGAAGGTAATGGCAACCCACCCCAGTATTCTTGCCGTGAAAACTAAATGGATCTCTTGCACAATTTAGGATCAGACTAAAGAGATTAGGGAAGACCCACAGATCAGCTAGATATGAGCTCACTAATATTCCTAAGGAATATGCAGTGGAGGTGAAGAATAGATTTAAAGGACTGGACTTAGTAGATAGGGTCCCGGAAGAACTCTGGACAGAAGTTGGCAGCATTGTTCAGGAGGCGGCAACAAAATACATCCCAAAGAAAGAGAAAACCAAGAAGGCAAAATGGCTGTCTGCTGAGACACAAGAAGTAGCCCAAGAAAGAAGGAAAGCAAAAGGCAACAGTGATAGGGGGAGATATGCCCAACAACTCTTCTATTCCCTGCTGTTTGAACCACTCATTACAGGCAATTCATTACAGCAGACTACTAACTATCCCACTACCTTTCTACCAGCATACTGTATGTACATTCTTCAGCATTCCCCCATTTTTAGCAGGCATTCTACCAAAATACACAAATTCATCTACTTGCTCTATTTTTTCATACTTTATGTATAACTTGTAAACATTCACTCCACTTTTGCTGTCAAACCTTAATATATTAATCTTTGGTACATTATCTATTCCTGGCTGCTGCCTAGAATAGAGAGGCAGCTGGGGCCTTGGACAGGATCGCACCTGTGCAGCCTCTCTTATCCCACCGAACCCAACACTCCCCGTGGTTTACAGAGGAGCTGAGGGTTCTGAAGAGGATTAAGAGATGTCTAGAGCACCATTGGAGGAAGACAAAGTCTGAACCAGACTGAACACAAGCTAGAACTGCTGTTAAGGCCTACCATGTGGTGGTAAGAGTGGCGAAACATCAGTATTTATCTGCTCTTATTGCATCCGCAGAATGCTACCCTGCAGCCCTGTTCAAGATCACCCAATTCCTTTTGGGGAGAGGTGGTTCAGAAGTCCACCTACAAGGCTGTGCTGAGGAGTATTCTGGGCATCTGCAGGATAAAATCACTCAGATCTGTTCCAAGTTGGACTCCAAGCATGAGACATGGTCTGTGGAGATGCCTGGGGAACGTACTTGCCCAGTTATCTGGGAACAGTTTGATCCTGTTGGGCCCAAGGAAGTGGACAGGATCCTCTGGACTGTAAATGCCACCACCTGCCAACTAGATCCATGTCCCTCCTGGCTGGTGAAGGCAGCTCGGGAGGGGACATGTGGTTGGGTCCAGACAATGGTAAATACATTCTTGAGACAAGGAATGTTTCCAGGTGCCTTTAAGGAAGCGTTGGTGTGCCCCCTCCTCAAGAAACCATCACTGCATCCTACCATCCTGGACAATTTTTGTCTAGTCTCCCACCTCCCTTTTCTGGGGAAGGTGATTGAGTAAGTGGCATCGTTGTAGCTCCAGAGGTTTCTGGATGAAACAGATTATTTAGACCCCTTCCAGTCAGGTTTCAGGCCCAGATATGGGATGGAAACAGCATTGGTCGCACTTACGGATGATCTGTGGTGGGAGCTGGATGGGGTCAGTGCATCCATGCTGACTCTTCTTGACCTCTCAGTGGCTTTCAATACCATTGACCATGGTATCCTTTTAGGACGACTCAGGGAGTTATGGTGGGTGATGTAGTTCTGTGCAGGTTCACCTCCTTCCTCTGGGGCCAGTCCCAATCGGTGTTGATAGGGAATGAGAGATCTGGCCCTCAACCCCTCCTTTGCAGGGTACCACAGGGTTCGGTACTCTCCCTGCTCCTTTTTAACATCTACATGAAACCACTGGGTGAGATCATCTCTCACATTGGGATGAGGTATCATCAATATGCTGATGATACTCAATTATACATCTACATCCCAAGTGAAGTAAATGATGCTGTGACTGTCCTCTCCAGGTGCCTGGGGGCTGTAGGGGTTTGGATGGGGAACAACAGGCTTCAGCTGAAACCTGGTAAGATGGAGTGGCTGTGGATTAATGGCTCCTCGGTACCCAGGAATTTACCATCTTTAGTTCTGGTTGGGGTCTCACTGCTCCAGATGGACCTGGTGCGGAATCTGGGGGTCCTCCTGGATTCACGACTCCTGCTCGAAGAGCAGGTGACAGTCATGGCCAGGAGGGCCTTTGCTCAACTTCATGTTGTGTGCAGGTTACACCCTCTCCTGGATCGAGAGGCCCTTTGAATGGTCACTCATGCCCTGATCATCTCCCATATAGACTATTGTAATGCACTCTACATGGGGCTACCCTTGAAGAGTATCTGGAAGCTACAACTGGTCCAGAATGCGACCGCGTGGGCAATTTTAGGTGCCCCAAGATCAGCACATGTAACACCTTTGCTGTGCGAGCTGCACTGGGTTCCAGTCTGCTTCCAAGTCTAATTCAAGGTGTTAGTTATTGCCTTTAAAGCCCTACATGGCATGGGTCCAGGTTACCTAAGGGACCATCTCATCCCCATTACATCGACCTGTCCCACCCAGTCATGCAGAGAGGGCACATTACGGACCCCATCTGTAAAAGAATTCCATCTGGTGGGGTCCAGGAAGCGGGCCTTCTCTACGGTAGCTCCTGCCCTCTGGAGCATTCTTCCCCTGGCGATGGGGCAAGCCCCCTCTCTCCTGGAGTTTCTTAAAAAACTGAAGACCTGGTTCTGTCAGCGCGCCTGGGCCAGAGAGGGGAATAGTCATTCTTGGAGATGGCTAGTGCCTTAGAATGGCCCTTATATATTCATGGACTGAAGTAGAATCTTACTGCCCTAAGCTCAAGAAGGCCATATTTTTACCTTCCATTTATATTTATATTTAATGTATGATTTATAGTTTCTACTGAATTTTAAGTTTTATTTTTATTGTAAACTGCCCAGAGTCCCTCCTTGGGGGTGGGGGGGAGATGGGTGGTGACAGAAATTCTATAAATATATAAAATTAATTAATTTTCTGATCCATACTCATCATTACATCTTACAATCTATACAACTTTTATTGCAAAATCATTCAAGTTTTCAGCCAACAATACAGCACTGTCTGCCTATATACTGTAAGTGCAAATACTTTTACATCCCCAACCAACAAACTTCTACTATCTTCATAGGCATTCCTTATAAATTTATTGATAAATACATTCAAGATTCAAGGGAGCATCACATACTCTTATGTTACTCCCTGTTCAACACTGAACATTTGCTAATCACACAATCACTTTTTTTCTGTCCCATCTATTTCAACCCACTCGCTCATGTCACCCAGAAGAATAACTTTTCCCCTTGGATTTTATTCATTCAGAATGTTCTAGTTTTTCCAAAAATTCAGATCTGGTTCTTTCATTAACAACATTCACTAGTGCATAACATCACCAGCCTATTAATTCCTACTTTCTTCAAATCCCCAATAATCAGATGACACCAATTCATACTTTCTGACATACATTTTAGCTCTTTTATTCATTATTAAATGTACACTCTCACTGTTTGGAGCCAGTTTGGTATAGTGGTTGAGGTGCTGGCCTACAAACAAGAGTGTGAGTTTTAGACCTCCCTTATGTATGAAAGCTGGCAGAGTGATTTTGGGCCAATCACTGTCTCTCAGTCCAACCCATCCCACAGGAGAAAACAGGAGGCAGGAGTATTAGGTATGTTTGCCGCCTTGAGTTGACCATAATGTAAAACAGCAGAATAAAATAATGATAATGATAATAATGATAATGATAATCTGCAAGTATTCATCAATTCCTTTATAAAAGACCTGCTCTATAATATCCTCCCCCTTTTTCTAAGATTCACATAGAATATCTATATCTATATTTCTTTCATTTCATCTCCATTTATTAATTTAATTTAAACCAATACAGCTATTTATTTATTTATCAATTTATATAGCTGCCCAGCTCACACTAAGTGACTCTGGGCAGTGTACAATAAAACTGGTAATTAAAGCATTCTATAAAACCACTTAAAAACAATAAACATAAAGAAAGCAAGATATGAGAGGTAAGATATTATATATAATACAGCCAACATGCAGGCCATGGAGTATGTTTACAAATACTTCCTGAATTCAAATAGGTCTGAGGATATGAATGGAAATACAACATAATTTATGAAAATTACTGAATTATAACTTATCTCTATTAGAAATAAAGGCTGTCTTTAATATTTGTTTCATTCTTATATTCTTATAATACACAAGAGCCAAAGTAGCCTCAAAAATAAGAAATATTATTCTGACTCATTGTTATAAAAATTGTCCCAACTAATCAATAGTATAACATCCAGCTTAATCAGATGTTAGGATATCCACTTTTGGATATAGGATGGTCAGATAAGAAGGTCTTTGGTCCGATCCAGCAGAGGCCTTTTATTCTTACTTTCATCCCTAAATAATATGGTCCTTCAGACTAAGAAATAATTTATTGATGCTTTTTACAGGGCTTTAAAAAGCACAAAAAGTATTGTTTTCAATATAAAAGTAGTCTATAAATAAATAAAATTATGAATTTGGTTGCTCATCAGTGGGGTTGACCATTATCAAAACACTTGCCCTTTGATAGTATTGTCTAATACGGTATATTGTCTGTCAAGCCAGTTTAACATCATTTTGTAACTTGTAATTTTGTCTGACCGATAATGGGGGAAGTGACCTTTATTTGCTTTTGATCATTGCAAATGTCCTTCAAAATCGAAATATCTTCCCTAAAGCATGAGCCATACTCATGGCATTTTCAAACACTCTGTACAGTTTAGAGACAAAAGACTGACAATGAGAAACATTAGCAGAGTTTAAAAAGAAGGTGCTTAATATCCTTCTTTTAGATCCATTTTAATCAAGTGTTTGTCATGGAATGGCATTCTGAAAGACCTTTGCTTTGCTAAGCTGCGGTATTTTTCTTAGAATCTCATGACAATCATGAAGCTGCCAGCTGTTCTATTAGGCATATCCTTGTGCTTTTAACAACAGTTTTTGTCCCCCAGCACAAAAATAAAATTGCAGGGAAAGATTTGCCTGCCTAACTTGTGTACTGTAGTGTTTAACAGACTTCTGTTAAAGACATCATCGTTAGAGGAGAGATCATCACTCCCTCTGGCACCTGCTAACTGCTGGTTGTGTACCATCCAGGCCACAGGATATCCATACTAATTTTAGTAACAATTCCTATTGGTCCTTCTGCTTGCTGAAATGCTTTAAAAACGTTCACACTGCAGTTGCTACTAGTATCTATGATAGACAGTATTTAATTTTGTGCTTATTAGTAATGGAATTTAGTGGAAGGAGATTATATTGTTCATTTATTGTGGCTTTTTTCTTATCCTATTTTGTCTTTTTATTATATAGAACAAAGTGATGTTTGGAAGGAGATTTAAAAGGCAAAATTAAATTTCAAACTAAAGCCAGCAACAAGAATTGTAGCAGCAGAAAATACTGGAGGAGCCATTTCTTTGGAATTGGAACTTACCATCAGTTCTTGTTCTACTATTTGGATAGCAATCTATTTGGTTTTATTACTGAGTTCTGGGCTTTATTCTTCTGAGATTACTTCTTTGTCCCATAGAGCTGCAAACCCTACCAGTAATTAATTCATCCAATTCTCAGTTTCTACCTGTTTAGACTGATTTGCAACAGTAAATCTTATGGCTACAAATTCTGGCCTAAGTTTTGGACTTTTTAAAAATGTACATTCTCACTGTACTGTTTGGAACATTGGAGAGAGAACGTTCATCTAACCAAATGAAAACTTCTGAAGTTTCTAAACATTTGCAAAATAATTTGTGATGGTTTGATTAATCCTGAGAAAAGATCTTCCCCACTGTGGATTTAGAATTCTTTTTCTCAAAGACTAAGTTGTCTTTGTTCTTTCCAAACTCCTAAACAATTCTTTATGTATGCAGAAAGCCAGCAAAACAAAAATAGTGTTTTGTAACTAAATACTATCAGAATTTATCACAACATAATGGATGGGGCCAATTTGGGGGGGTGTCTTTCCTACCCAGTTAGCTTCCCCCCTGAGAACACAATTGAATCCAGCTAACTGACTTTCTAATATGTTTGAATATGAGAAGTGACTTCTCTGTAGCTCCATACAGTATGTACGTGAAGGAAATGCAGGCAAATTACAGGCATAAAAAAACAATGAAGTCGTTGTTGAAGGATGATGAGTTGGAGAAAAAGAGACAGAGAGAAGGAGACACTAATGCACATGCATGGTACTAATTATTTATGTGCCTTGTGAAAAATTTAGCACTTCTGTTTACCCTCAGCGCACAGTTCACTTGCAGTAAACTTTTTACTTTACAGCATTAGCTTTTTTTATAAATGATATGGTCAGCAACTATGAGTTTTTCAAAAGATTCCAAGCTGCTCAGACAAGGTCAGGGCTGCAGTCTATGTTTCTGTAATGATGTTCTTGTAAAATATTGTTAATAAGCTCAAGAAGGCCTAAGAGCACTATACTGACAGATAATATTCCAAATCCGACTATTTGTTGTTTATTTGTTCAGTCGCTTCCGACTCTTTGTGACTTCATGGACCAGCCCACTCCAGAGCTTCCTGTCGGCCGTCAACACCCCCACCTCCCCCAGGGATGAGTCCGTCACCTCTAGAATATCATCCATCCACCTTGCCCTTGGTCGGCCCCTCTTCCTTTTGCCTTCCACTCTCCCTAGCATCAGCATCTTCTCCAGGGTGTCCTGTCTTCTCATTATGTGGCCAAAGTATTTCGGTTTTGCCTTTAATATCATTCCCTCAAGTGAGCAGTCTGGCTTTATTTCCTGGAGGATGGACTGGTTTGATCTTCTTGCAGTCCAAGGCACGCTCAGAATTTCCCTCCAACACCACAGTTCAAAAGCATCGATCTTCCTTCGCTCAGCCTTCCTTATGGTCCAGCTCTCGCAGCCATACATTACTACGGGGAACACCATTGCTTTAACTATGCGGGCCTTTGTTGTCAGTGTGATGTCTCTACTCTTGACTATTATATCGAGATTTGTCATTGCTCTTCTCCCAAGGATTAAACGTCTTCTGATTTCCTGACTGCAGTCAGCATCTGCAGTAATCTTCACACCTAGAAATACAAAGTCTTTCACTGCTTCTACATTTTCTCCCTCTATTTGCCAGTTATCAATCAAGCTGGTTGCCATAATCTTGGTTTTTTTGAGGTTTAGCTGCAAGGCAGCTTTTGCACTTTCTTCTTTCACCTTCATCATAAGGCTCCTCAGTTCCTCTTCACTTTCACCAATCAAAGTGGTATCATCTGCATATCTGAGATTGATAAACTTGATAACACTTGATAAACTTGTTTTTCCAGCGATTTTAACTCCAGCCTTGGATTCCTCAAGCCCAGCATGTTGCATGATGTGTTCTGCGTACAAGTTAAATAGGTAGGGTGAGAGTATACAGCCCTGCCATACTCCTTTCCCAATCTTAAACCAGCCCGTTGTTCCATGGTCTGTTCTTACTGTCGCTACTTGGTTGATATACAGATTCCTCAGGAGGCAGACAAGATGACTTGGTATCCCCATACCACTAAGAACTTGCCACAATTTGTTATGGTCCACACAGTCAAAGGCTTTAGAATAGTCTATAAAACAGAAATAGATGTTTTTCTGAAACTCCCTGGCTTTTTCCATTATCCAGCGGATATTGGCAATTTGGTCCCTAGTTCCTCTGCCTTTTCTAAACCCAGCTTGTACATCTGGCAATTCTCGCTCCATGAATTGCTGAAGTCTACCTTGCAGGATCTTGAGCATTACCTTACTGGCATGTGAAATGAGTGCCACTGTTTGATGGTTTGAACATTCTTTAGTGTTTCCCTTTTTTGGTATGGGGATATAAGTTGATTTTTTCCAGTCTGATGGCCATTCTTGTGTTTTCCAAATTTGCTGGCATATAGCATGCATTACCTTGATAGCATCATCTTGCAAGATTTTGAACAGTTCAGCTGGGATGCTGTCGTCTCCTGCTGCCTTGTTATTAGCAATGCTTCTTAAGGCCCATTCAACCTCACTCTTCAGGATGTCTGGCTCTAGCTCACTGACCACACCGTCAAAGCTATCACCGGTATTGTTATACTTCCTATATAGGTCTTCTGTATATTCTTTCCACCTTTTCTTGATCTCTTCTTCTTCTGTTAGGTCCTTGCCATCTTTGTTTTTGATCATACCCATTTTTGCCTGGAATTTACCTCCAATGTTTCTAATTTTCTGGAAGAGGTCTCTTGTCCTTCCTATTCTATTGTCTTCTTCCACTTCCGCGCATTGCTTGTTTAAAAATAATTCCTTATCTCTTCTGGCTAACCTCTGGAATTTTGCATTTAATTGGGCATATCTCCCCCTATCACTGTTGCCTTTTGCTTTCCTTCTTTCTTGGGCTACTTCTAGTGTCTCAGCAGACAGCCATTTTGCCTTCTTGGTTTTCTCTTTCTTTGGGATATATTTTGTTGCCGCCTCCTGAACAATGTTGCGAACTTCTGTCCAGAGTTCTTCCGGGACCCTATCTACTAAGTCCAGTCCCTTAAATCTATTCTTCACCTAGATATGAGCTCACCTGCATATTCCTTAGGAATATTAGTGAACTCATATCTAGCTGATCTGTGGGTCTTCCCTAATCTCATTAGTCTGATCCTAAATTGTGCAAGAAGAAGTTCGTGATCTGAACTACAGTCAGCTCCAGGTCTTGTTTTTACTGACTGTATAGATGTCCGCCACCTTTGGCTGCAAAGGATGTAGTCAATCTGATTTCGGTGTTGTCCATCTGGTGAAGTCCATGTATAAAGCCGTCTCTTAGGTTGTTGGAAGAGAGTGTTTGTTATGCAGAGTGAGTTGTCTTGGCAAAATTCTATCAGCCTATGTCCTGCTTCACTTTGTTCACCCAGGCCATGCTTACCTGTAATTCCAGGTGTCATTTGACTGCCCACCTTAGCATTCCAGTCTCCCATGATGAAAATAATGTCTCTTTTAGGCGTATTGTCCAGTAGGTGCTGCAGATCCTCATAGAACTGCTCTACCTCAGCTTCTTCAGCATCTGTGGTTGGGGCATATATTTGGATTACTGTGATGTTAGATGGCTTGCCCTGAATTTGAACTGAGATCATTCTATTGTTTTTTGGATTGTATCCAACTATACAATATCTCGTAGCCAGTTGTGGCCAGTAGCCAACTATTTTCATGAAAGATATTTCCATGGAATTGATTGGGAGTTAAAGAAGACTCACCAGACAAATCCAGATTGCACATCCATTTCTGAATTCCCATCAGCTGCATGCTTTCAGCCTCTATTGCAAGACTCCATGTTATGGAGGCAGTGTAAATTCTGTAAATGATATCTCCATGTTGGTTGCTGTCCGGCATAAAATAGCATAAAATATCACTTCTTTGCTGGTTGGGACATTTTCCCCATATGCTATTTGTATGAATCTGCATTGTCCTCAGGTTAGCAGTGCTTTGCTTCATTCAAAGGATATGGACTGTAACTTAGACAGCAGAAATCTTTAGGGAGAATGAAAACTTCTCTATTGCTGATAGGACACAAGCTCCCTGTTTCACTCGGTTTCTTCCAAAGAAGTAAATCTTGAAAGGGGTGGGGGTGGGAAAAAGACAACTTCATGCATAGTTTAGTAGTCTCTTCTGTCTCCCAAGGATCATTTATCACACCAGGATGAAAGCACATGCGTATACACACACACATAATTCATAGTATTCAAATGCAAAACTTTTCAAAAACATGTTGAGATTTTGTGGTCTTATTTCCTAAATGGCTTTCTTAATATTTATTAATATTGCAGTACTTGCAAACAGTTATGCACACAGTGTGGTAAATAAGAGAGAAATAATGGATTAAAATATAAAAGATGGAAAACACAATAATCATTTTTTAAAAATCTGCCAACTTTAAAAGATTGATAATTTCTAAAAAATATGCTACCTCATCATAATTTTTTCAAAGCTTCAGCAACGTTTAGCAGAAATTAGATAGTCACGTTCTCTCATTCTTTCATGCTTCATACATTGCCTTTCTTTTAATGTTTTGCATATAATAACTGATTAAATCAGTATATAATCATTTCAAAAGGCTCTTTGGAAGGTTCTTGGTAAAACCCAGTAAAAATAGTATTACATCCATTACTAAAAGGAAATATCTAATAACTGCTAACCAAATATCAGACCAACATTTGGGGATGCTTAATAAATGTGATAAACATGACTCCTCTTTTACATTTTGATCTAATATGTCTTATTTTGAAAAGTTGATAAAATACAGTGAATCACTTTGATACCATTCTAGGATTGTTCTCTCTCTGATTTGCATTAAAATTGCTATCTTTTATTTATTCAAATTTGCTTATTGTATCAGATATATTTTTACTGTTTTTATTAAAAAAAAAAAAAAAAAACCCCAGATCAGATTCATAAATGTTTGATGCCCACTTCCATTTCAGCTGCTGGTGAAATAATGGCTGTTACAGTGTTTATGTCTGTTTGCTTTCACATCAGACCGCTCACATATCATCTAGCCAAGCCCAGGAAAAAGTCTTGAATGCTATTAAGTTGGCAAGTAGGTCAGCAACCATGCAACCCTCTCAGGACTTGCTGATGGAGTATACATCACTGGCAATGCTGAACAGGGACCACAAGAAGAGGCCTTGTTTTGGCATCACCGAATGTTTAAGTGTTCCAAAAAGCACTCCATTCCCTGCATTTCCCCATAACAGATTCATGAGTGTTTCGCAAACAAATACATGGTATCTGATGGACAAATGCACAGACCGTGTGAGAGAAGGGCTGATGATAGAAATCAGTTACCTTTTAAAAATATTTTAAACTCTATTTGTGTCTTCCTTACTCTTTTTCCTATTAAGACACCTCTCTAATTTGGGCAAAGGGGGCTTTCCCCGAGGGACCAGTTATTGCTGGCCAATATTAAGCAAAGATACAGTATATAAAGGTAAGGAGCCAAAGCGGTTAACAGAAGTGGTGGGGAGTTCAAGATAGCAGAAGTAGGTGAGCTGGCATGTTAATGGGTCAGCTGGGAGGCTAAGGAGATCAAAAGCTATAGCCTGTGATTTGAAAGATGCCATCTTTTCTCTGGCTGAGGTTTCTAGCTATCTGATGAACAGTGTTCCAGGAAGAAATTTACTGTGATCTTTTCCATTCCAGGAGAGCCAGTCTGGTGTAGCGATTAAGGAACCAGGCTAGAAACCAGGAGACTATGAGTTCTAGTCCCACCTTAGGCATAAAGCCAGCCACTCTCTCTCAGCCCTAAGAAGGAGGCAATGGCAAACCATTTCTGAATAACCTTGCCAAGAAAACTGCAGGGACTCATCCAGGCAGTCGTCAGGAGTCAATACTGACTCAAAGGCACCAAAATAAATAAATGTCCTTTCCAGAGTTTCAATGCCATAATCAATATATATTTTCCTCCCTATTTTGTCTTCTATTCCTCTTTCTATGCATATGGGTCTTTTTGCCTTTCTGGGCAAGGCCTACTTCCTTCCTAAGCCTTTCACCTTCTCTAAACCTGTGGCCTGCCCTGACCCTTCTGTACCTGAATACCTTGCGGAATTGAGAGAATCTGTTATCCATGCAAGTGTAGTTCTGTTCATAAGTAGTAAAATCCTACTTTACTTTGCATGCTTCTTCTTCTTTGTATATCAAAACTACCTTGCTAGCCTGGAATCATGGCCAGTCTACAGTATCACCGCAGTGCTTAACCCAGGCTCATTTGTTTCATTCAAGCAACGGTAGGTATCTTACCTTCACTTTCATGCAAGAACAGAAGTATTTTTAATAAACCATTTACTAAGCTGGGTGAAGGGAAAAAATTTGATTGACTACAGAACAAGTATAGTAACTGCCATTAAAATGTCACCATTTACCCATGGTTTTCGCACACCTGTCTGTATCTTAGATACAGAACAGTTAGTTGCTGTTTCCATAAATGGGAAGAGTCTTGATGCTAAAAATGAGTTGTCTAATTTAAATATGCAGGAAAGTTTATTTTTTTCTACGGCCTGGGTTTGTGCATGAAAGCGTGCATTTTTACAAATAATAGGTTTAACTGATAATAGGTTTAACTGGCAGATTAGCCAAAGCTGCACAATGTAATCCTAAGAATATTTACTTAGAAGTACGGTAAGTCCTAATACATTCAATATGATTGAACATGCCTCGTCAAAATTAGAACTATAACATTGTTATTTTTCTTCCCCAGTGAAACTGCAGGTAACCTTTATACAAAAATCATCATTAGAGATTCCAGAAAATTAGTCTGGGGAAAGGAAGGGACAGCAAAGGCTGTTATTTGAGGAGAAAGAATTTTCCTGTGAACCTTAAATATAACTATATTATATGTAAATACAAATGGGACGCGGTGGCGCTGCGGGTTAAACCGCTGAGCTGTCGATCGGAAGGTCGGCGGTTCGAAACTGCGCGGCGGGGTGAGCTCCCGTTGCTAGTCCCAGCTCCTGCACACCAAGCAGTTCGAAAACATGCAAATGTGAGTAGATTAATTGGTACCGCTTCGGCGGGAAGGTAACGGCGTTCCGAGTCGTCATGCTGGCCACATGACCCGGAAGTGTCTATGACAACGCCGGCTCCAAGGCTTAGAAACGGAGATGAGCACCGCCCCCTAGAGTCGGACACGACTGGACTTTACGTCAAGGGAAACCTTTACCTTTACCTTATATGTAAATACTAAGAAAACAATAGGAAAATACTTTGGAAGACCAAGCCCAGTCTTTTCTTAAATTTTAGAATTATCTTTGTACATTGTGATTAGTATTTGATGAGGCCACCAGAAACCCATTTTTTAATTAAACTTAGGTATGTGTGGTATTATAGAATCAGTGTGTGTCCAGAATAGTATTTTCCAACTTGCTTCTGGCTGAAACACCCTTTTTTAATGAGGTAGAATTGGGGTCATATTTACAGTAATTCTTACATCCTAAAGACGTTTCTTGTTTAAAAACTATTGGATTTCAGAGAGGTTCATCTTTCTGAATGAGGTACTGGCCCATGCCTTACTGATCCATTTGCCCATATATTTATATCCATCTTTCATGTCTCAAAGCTTTGCAAAGCAGTGTGCAATATAAATAAACCAGTACATGCATAATTTAAAATCTTGATTAAAAAAACAGGAGTACAACTTTTGATGGCTTTCTAATGGAACCCACATAGCCAGTGCTGCACATCTGACTGGATTCCTCACTATGTTGCATATTTCCATGCTTTTATCTAGTGGTAGTCAACTAAAATGTACAGTCAAGGTGGCAGCTGGCTAACAGTTGACTTTTGGCGGACAAGAGATAAAATATAACAAGGTGAAATCAGCTTTTTTAATTTTTATGTTTTAAGAACAGTGCCCTTGGGAATGATACTATGTCATGACACAGCATGCTCCTCATGGAGGCCTTTGACAGGACTGTTAGTAAAATTCTCATTGCATCTTGGTACCACTCCAGACAGTGGCATATCTCTGTCTGTGAGGACTATGAGAGAAAGAAACTTGTGAAAACTTGCCACTCCTGTGGTAGGAATGACAACGTGGGGTTTATGTTTGGACTCCGAAACTCAGGTCCCCTGCCCTTGTCCTGCCTCCTGCCACTCATGGAGATTGAGAGCCAGTGTGGTAGTTTGGTTAGGTTGTTGGACTCGGAGCAGGGAGACCCACCTTCCAGGCTACCTTCAGCTACAGAAGCTCACTGGGTGACTCTGGGCCAGCCACCCACTCTCAGCCCAATGTACCTACCTCACATGATCATTACCAGAAAGAGACAGCGGGAGCACTGCGTGTGTCACCTTGACCTCCTTTACAAAAGGCAGGATGTAAATCCAACAAATTTGATTATATAAAATCAAATAGGGCTTCCTTTAGTTATAAAGTAATGCGGGCTTATAGATTTTACAGCCACCTCACGTTCACACACTGCAAAGACAAGCACAAGGGGAGGCAGAGTTTCAGCCTCCATGATCATATTCTCAAATATTTTCAGTAGAGACTTTTCAGGACAGGCTCAAAACTAAGAACATATAGGGCGTGTAGCAGTAGCAGAAAATCTTGGTTATTGATAGCACCCTGCCTTTTGAAACCTATTCTTAGGTTTCAACTATTATTAATAATCTGATTCATGGTTTAATTAAGAGAAAGGAATAGAGTATTTGTTTCTGAAAAAGGGTTCATTCCAATTTTGGAACATTTGTATAGATTTGTCTTGGTAGTTGAGAAAGAGCTACTCTAAGCCTATAATGCATTCATTTTATATTTTTGGTTATCTGTTTAAAATACTTTTATGTAAGATGTTTTGCAATACTTCTCCAAGCAATATACAGATTTAAAAATACATTTAATGACAAAAATAATATATATAATATACAATGAGATGGCTTATCCCAGGTGTCTCATGGATCCTGAAGGTTTCCTGAGAGCACACTGGGATTTCCAGGCAATTTGGGAGACAGTTACTTCTTAAATCTATTTGAACTCTGGTAAAAAGGAGTTGACCAGAGCATTGAACAAGTATGTTCTTAAAAGATCTCCTCCCAGTTGCTGGTCCTGAGCCACTCCCACATTTCAGAGGAACTTTGAGAGATGGACCAAATGAAAGGATGCCTGGGATGATGATGGCATAAGAAGAGTAGAAGTGAATGTGACCAAGCCCTTGAACTTGCCCAGTTTCAGGCCTACACAGCAGCAATAAAAGCCACAAAGTCTTTGTATTTCTTTGCTTTTACTGTAACTGCAGATTCCCTCCTGGCAGTCCTGCTTGCAATGATCTGTACACTTTTAGGAAAGGATGTGTGTGCAGACCACTTTGCAGATAAAGTTGCTTGTATTCACTCCACACTTGATGCCAACTGGGCACAGCCATGCGAGGTAGGTGGAATGGCATCTTACATCATGGTCCAGATTTTTTTGAGCTTCTGGAACTGGAGAAAGTGGAAAAGATGCTTTGTGGTATGAGTTTCACTGCCTGTAGATTGAATCTATGCTGGCTCCTTCAGGTAGCTGGGCAGGGCATGTGCTGTTGAATTCAGGAGGTGATTAATACTTCTCTGGAATATGCTGCTCCTGAGTTATGCTTGGTAGTTACATTTCTAGCTTCCTGAATGTATGGAAAACCATATTTTTAAAGTGAGCATTTGATGCCTATCAATGAATATTAAAAAACTGTTAGTATTTTTGAACTGTTAAATTGTTTTTATGGGGCTTGTTTATTGTTGCATTATTCACTGTTCTGAATTTGCAAGAGTGTGGTATAAAAACACTGTAAGATTAACCAGATGAACAAAGAAATACATAATGAAGCATCCAATATAACACCCATTTTCTCCCTTCTTAATGCCCCCTTAGTCAAACACATATTCTTTTCATCCTGTGAGGCTACCATGCAAGCTGAAGAAAATAGATTCAGTGAAGGTGCTCACAGTGGTTCTGAAGCACATTTGCTTGTTTCAGATTCAAATAAGCACAACTCTACAATGATGCTTTGACTGTATTCTGGACCTATTCAGCCTACCTTTTCTATCTAGTTTTAATTAGAGATGAGGGAAAATGATTGAGAGAGTAGGTAATCAGCCTTACAGCTACAAATGCCTGAACTGAAACTAACCTCACAAAACTGGGTCAAAATAGTTTTCTTGCTCCATTCTTGTGATCTTTTGGCTTTGACTTTCAGACAGTTTACTATTATATTCTTTTTCTGCTGTATGTTTGTGAAGCATCAGGATTCAGCCTAGAGAAGGATGTAGAGTACAGACTAGGTCAAGGACATGTTATGACTTACATATGGACTCAAAGACAGATTGGGGCATTGATGTTTGTAATGGAGGCTATCAAGTCCCAACCATCTATGTATTACTAAAACTCTGTGTGTTTATCTGTTTGTCTGTTTGTACCCTCAAGTTAGCCCAAATGGTGCATTATACCACAACAATTTTTGGAGCAAGGTACTTAAAATCTGCTAATTATAAGAATGGGTAAAAAAATTGGGACCAATTACTCCTGTGGAATTGAAATTTCCACGATGTTCAGACCAATTTTATTCTCAAAGTTGTGTCCATTGCCGCATCCCCATGGTCATGTGTGTGGCAGAATGCTGGAAAGAGTTTGGCCCAAGAGATCAGAAATATCACACACACACATTTCTATAAAAATAAATGTATTTACAGAAAGCACAAAAACATATTTTACAAGCTGTGCATTCACACGTGCTCAGAGAGCACCGGGAAGAGAGGCTGTGAGTAGAAAGGAAACTGAAACTAACAAGTCCAGCCAAGGTTCCTCCCCCAGGCAATGCAGCTTTTAACACCCAAATTGAGGACAATTAAGTTCAACCTCTTCACCCTGACGATACTTAAGGAAGTACTCAATTACCATGGTAACATTAATTTCTGTAGCAGAAAACAATATACCAACAATGTGATCATGATTTCCTTCAAATTTATTAGTTTTATTAAATAAAAAATTTGAACATAAACTTACATATGAACACAATAACACATTACAATACTATTACTTATAGAAAAACAGAAAAGAGGAAGAAAAAGAGAGAGGAGAAAAAAGAGGAAAAGAAGAAAGAAAAAGAAAAGGAGAAAGAAAGAAAGAAAGAAAGAAAGAAAGAAAGAAAGAAAGACAGAAAGAAAGAAAAAACAGTTTAAAAAGCAGGATTTCCAACTATCTTAGCGGTGGATCATAATGTCTTAACATTTTATCTTCTTTTCTTAATGCTCTAGTATATTTACATTTTATATATCCATTGAAACTTTTTGTGTCAATTCAACATATTTGAAAAAGGGCTTCCAATCATTTTTGAAATCGTCTATATTTTTATCGTTTAACTGATCAGTGAGTCTTGCCATCTGTGCTAAGTCCAGGGATTTAATTGTCCATTCTTCAACTGATGGGACATGTTCTTCTTTCCATTTTGAAGTGTAGATGGTCTGGGCCGCGGTGATCAAACATAATTAAAATTTTCCATGCTTTTTTTTCTAAGTCTTTATCCATAAAACCCAGTAAATATAACTCCGGTGTTTTAACAATATCCACTGCCAACATTTTACAGATGGTATTATGCATAGATGTCCAAAATTTCTTAGCTTTTGCACAAGTCCACCACATATGGTATAAAGTTCCTATTTCCTTATTGCATTTCCAGCAGATATTTGAAGTATTTTTGAACATTTTAAATAGTTTATCTGGAGTTATGTACCACCTAAACATCATTTTGTAAAAAATTTCTTTCAAATTATAATTGAGTGTAAATTTTAACCCCTTAGTCCACATTTTTCCCAATAATCATATTCAATATCATGTCCAATTTTTTCTCCCATTTAGTCGTACAGTCCTTAATTTGTACATTTACCATTCTCATTTGTAATAATGTTTTATAAATTTTAGAGATCATGTGGTCATTATTGGCATAGACTTGATTATCCCACCAGGATAGTTCTTTTATAAATTTGTAGTTCTTCGTATCTACTTTAAATTGTTCTTTTAATTGGATATACATAAACCAGTGGCATAGATATCCCTCTTTTTCCAATTCTTCTCTAGTTTTCATTATACACTTAGTCCCCTCAAACTTTAATAAATCTGAGTATTTTAACCAATTATGGTTTTCTATCTTTTCTCGCCTTGCGAAGGCATCTTGAAGGAAAATCCATAGAGGTAGACTCAATGTTAATATGGGCTTGTATTTTTCCCAGATTCTAAAAATAGACCGTCTGATACAATGATTATTAAACGCTTTATTTACTTTAAGTTTATTATACCATAAAAACCCATGCCATCCAAATTTTAAATCATGTCCTTCTAAATTTAGCACTTTATAATTCTTTAGAGTAATCCATTCCTTTAGCCATAATAAACCACATGCCTCATAATATAACCTAAAATCAGGTAGGTCCAAACCTCCTCTTTCTTTGGCATCCTGTAATAATTTAAATTTTATTCTTGTTTTTTTTCGCTTGCCAGATAAACTTTGAAAGATCTTTTTGCCATGTTTTGAAGGTTTTATCTGTTAATAATATTGGAATGGTTTGGAATAGGAATAGCATCCTAGGCAAAATGTTCATTTTGATTGTGGAAATACATCCCATAAGTGATAGACTTAAGTTTTCCCATCTCAATAAGTCTTGTTTGACTTCCTTCCATATTTTTACATAGTTATCTTGAAATAGGTCACTGGTCTTTGCTGTAACTTCAATCCCTAAGTATCTAACTTTTTTAACATTATTAAATCCTGATTTATTTTCTAACATAATCTGATTGTTTTGCGACATATTTAAATTTACCATTTTTGTTTTCTGTTGATTTATTTTAAAACCAGCTAATTCTCCATATTCTTGTAATTTCTTTAATAAATAATCAATTGACGTTTGCGGATTTTGCAGAGTAATAACTAAATCATCTGCAAAGGCTCTTAATTTGTATATTTCTTGTTTTATCTTTATTCCCGCTATCTGATAGTCTTTTCTGATATCTTCTGTTAGTACTTCAAGTACCAATATGAATAACAGGGGAGAAAATGGACAACCTTGTCTCGTTCCTTTTTCTATTAAACATTCTTGTGTTATATCTTCATTTACTACAATTCTAGCTTTTTGAAATGTATAAATTGATTTTACTGCCTTTATAATTGTATCACCAAAATCCATAATTTCTAAGGTCTTAAACGTAAAATTCCAATTTAGGTTGTCGAAGGCTTTTTCAGCATCTAAGAATAGCAACATAATCTGTTTTTCATTATGGGTTTGAGCATACTCTATTATATTTAAAACAGTCCTTATATTGTCTTTTATGTATCTTTGAGGTAAAAAGCTGTTTTGGTCATGATTAATTATTTCTTGGAGTATAGTTTTTTATCTCTTGGTTAAAATTAAAGTGAATATTTTATAATCATTATTTAGTAGAGAAATGGGTCTATAGTTTTTACATAATGTCGGGTCCTCTTTTGGAATTAATATAATATTTGTCTCAGTCCAGGAATTAGGTATTGTATTTCCTGTCAGAATGGAGTTTAATAGGTCTTTAAGTGGTGGTAGAATTTGGTCTTGGAAGCATTTATAGTAGCCTGCTGAAAATCCATCTGGTCCTGGTACTTTGCCTATTTTCAATTTTTTAATCGCATCTATAATTTCTTGAGTTGTGATAGGGTTATTGACTATTGCTTTTTGATCTTTAGATAATTTCTTTATATTATGTTTTAATAGATAATTTTCAATTTTATCAATTGGGACTTATTGTTTCTTGTATAAGTGTGTGAGGAAGTTGTAAAACGCCTTTTTAATTTTTTCATTATCAACTAGATCTGTCTCATTTTCTTGAATTTTAGTAATAATTTTTTCCCCCTATCTTTTCTTAGTTTATACGCTAGGCATTTACCAGCTTTATTGGCATGTTCAAAGTTTCTTTGTTTAATTAATAATCAATTTCCTTTCAATTTCATCTGTTGTGAGTATTTTTACTTGTTGTTGTAAAATCTTTAATTAATGATTTATACCCTCATCTGATGGTTTTGCTTGGAGGTCTTTTTCTTTTATCTTAATTTGATCTAAAACTGTTTGGGGGTTTTGCTGTGTTTTTCTTTTTATGCATCTGTTTAAGTACATAAAATACCCTTGCATATAAGCCTTGCTGGTATCCCATACTGTTCCAATATTTACTTAGTTATTTAAGTTCCATTCAAAAAATCTAAACATTTTTTCTATATCTTCTTCTAACCTCTCTTCCTCCCATTCAATTAAGTTTGCAAGCATTTGTACTACTGTTTCTCAAATTTCTACCTCTTTCCTTTCAGTTACTCCCCTGAGTATTCTTTTTCTTTTAGCTCTAACACAGTTAACCTGTCTAATTCATTATCTTTCTCTGTTTCTAATTTCTCTACTCTTTCCCTTATATCTTGAATTTCTGCTTTCATTCTTTTATCCGTCATCTCTAGCTTTTGATCTAATCTTTTTTCAAATCCATCTATTTTCTCCTCCAATAATTGTGTTAGATTTTGAGTAATATTTTGAATGGTTTTTTGTGTAAAATCCTCAGACTTGGCTTTCAGCCATTCTCCTTCCCCAGCCTCTGAACCTCTCCTGTTCTGTCTCCTTGTATTCATTTTTAATATTATATAGATCCTTATTTACTTGACCCAGGGATTACCCCTAATACAATATGTATTTATAAAGCAATGTATAATATCTGTATCAAAATATACAATTCAGGAGAGACTTATATATAACCTCAGTACCATACAATATGGCAATAGAAAATAATTAAATAAATTAGTTCCTTTTCCAATAAAGACTTGTAATAGAAATTGTTTCTCCAGAAGTGTAAAGTTTTTTTTTTCCTCTGCTCAGAAGGTTTCTTTCTTTTGTCTTTCTTTAATTAGAAGTTATTATTTCTTTTAGAAGAAATGAAGGGGGCAGCAGAAGTGCCTAGAATACTAGGCTACTCACACGGTCACTACTGATTTTGCCTCCAGGCCTCTCGGCTGCTTTCTTGCTGCGGCGAAAGTGAAAGTGGTAGAAGAGAAAGTAAAGCTTTTGCCTGCCGCTCCGAAGCTGCTGGAGTTCTTTTCTGGCAGTGCTCTTTCTCAGTGTTGCCTCCGTGGTCTGCCCATCATTCCAATTCCGCAAGACCACCTGCCATTCCCGTTGTAGTTGTTAGATCTCTTGAGCTCCTACAATGCCCGACCTGCCGCCATTCCCTGTCACCGGAAACCCCAATGCGATCATGATTTCCAATGCTTCCGGCCAGCTTCCCAGAAGCAAAGTCAATGGGGAAGCCAGCTCCTGCTCCCACTGCTTTTTTGCCTACCTGTGGTCATTCTGTTTATCTGTTTAGGTAAGTAAATAGTGATGTATTATTGAAGTTCGTTTGCTACTACAATTATTTTTCTATTTATGATATACAGTATACTCTTCTTAGATGATCATAGCATTGGGTAAAAAAAAATATGGTCAGCCTAAAATGTAATGGTCATTCTGGTCACATCAGACTACACTACATTTTTCTCAAAGGGTGACCTAATGGGTCACAGGGTTGTCTAGTTAGCCATAAAATAGGCACAGCTAGTTCACTCAGGAATGCACCTGCAGTATACTAGCAGCATCTTCAACCTGTCCCTATGTAACCTTCTCCTTTCCAATCCTCCAGCTAATACTGGGGCTGAAGAGAATACCTGGACAGGCAGAGCAGGGCAAGATTCCTAATTAAGATCTCAATGGAAGCTGAGACTACCAAGCTTTTCTAATCAAATGGTAATACCACATAAAGCCTTTTCATAGCTCTTTCCTTTTTATTTTAATAAATATATTAAAACTTTATTCTCTCTGTTTTTCTCCCAGTATATGTTTGCTTTATTTCCACTAGAATGGGATGTATTATTGGCTTACTTCAACAGCATCAGAGACTGACTTTCAATTCTAATTGGTTCATCTGGTGATGATTTGGAACTGGGCTTTTTCAGTAGCTGCTTCTAGGATAAACAATGCTTGTGCCTTTGGAAACAAGTATTTCTTTAGTTTCTAATAGGAATTGTTAAAGTTGTTAATTATTGTATATTGTGTGTGTGTGTGTAGTTAATTAGTAGTTTATAATTACATCTCTGTGTTTCTGTGCATTATTCATACATTCTAACTATATTCACACAGCCTCCTTGCTCTGGTGCAAAGTTTGGTACCACCCAATCATTTCCAAAGGGCATGACTTCAAATCAGCACCTGAATCCAATTGTCATCCTCCAAATGAGACAGTTAAAAGATGGCTTTAGCCCTGGCTCCTCACTTCCTCTAGTGACATAATGTTCTTAGGACAGCTTACAGCTCTCCCACTAATCCCCACAGCAAAATCCCTTTCTCAAACTCTGGCTTGACAGCTGATTTGGTGGGCTGGGCTGGAATTTCAGCTAAGGGCACCACCAGTGATGGCCTTTAGAATACCATGTTAAAACTGTAGGGACAGCAGTGCAGCCCAGTTCTGTGTGCATAGTAAAGACCCACAGTGAGCATCAAGATGTCATGATTTCCTGCCAGCTCTAGGATGGAAGCACAGAAAAGCAACTGTTTGGATGAGAGTTCGCATACTCCTCCAGGCAATAGAAGATGAAGGAAAAGAAAGGAGGACCTTTCTTTTGACTCAGCTTGGAGTCCTTCTGTTTGAAGTGTTTCAATTCTGGATAGTCATGAAAACAAGATCAGCAGCATAGCCATTATGTCTGGCTTACATCTGATTGTAATATGATCCATTACATTAAATATTAGTACTGAATTATTTTTGTTTCCTTTTTCCATTCAACCCTTTTGTGTAGTCTCTTTTGATATTGCAAGCCTGAAGGCAGCCCTCATCTCTCTTTATTGATCTAAGGTACTCTGGAATCCTTTCTGATTCAAGTGTGTAGTATAAATTCTTTAAATAATCAGTGAAGATTGTATTTTAGAGATTTCTTTCCAAAAATGAATGAAGCTTGACCTAGCCTCTAAGGCTGATTGCAAGTTTTGGGAAGAAGCATAGAGCCATTTTCATGCATAAATAGGAACATCATTTAGTACCAGGTAACACAGGATCAGTATTTTTTTTTTCACTTGAATTGAATTGGGAGGCATAGAAAACAGTAAACTCCACATTTTCTGGCACAAAATTACTCTCAATGGAAAATTCAAGTGGGTTATTTTCATTTAATGAGAGTCTCTCTCCTTATTTGTAGTGAGTCTCTTGTGCTTTTGATTTTTTATTTTCATCCTGGGATGAGGATGGGTATAAACTGAAGAGTGGGCTGATTAGTAGGATAGATGAACAACATTTCAAAATGAATTTGAACAGTTTTAGCAGAACTTGGAATGAAATGCAGCTTTTTAAAAAACCTGTACAAGTGTGTCAATATTTTAAAACTTTCCCTATGCAAGCACATCCACCATCACTTTAATGAACATAGCTTGTTTAATAATTTAAAAAGCCAATTATTTTTAGCAGAGTAATGGTAAAGCTAGTTCTGGATTGCACCATTTCAAACTATACTAGAAAGAACTATGTAAGAATGTTCCTCTATCTAAAAAGTCAACAACTCCACATGTACCTAAGATATGTAGAAGTTCAACCAAGCTTCCTGACATGCTATTTTTTTGTGTGAAACGATCTTCTGTTTTCTGTATGGAAGCTTTCATATATATCTATATATCTACAGATATATAGATATATATCACTCACCCATTTTCAGCCAGGACTAGGAGCACTTTTCATGCAATTATACTTTACCTTGTATGTTCTAACTTCTCCTTTTCACCCTATCATCTTTCCTTTTGTGTCTCAATCTTTTGTGAGGCCTCCAGCAAAGTCTGTGTGAAATGCTTATTTTAGATTTATATTGATTTACAGCATTTATGAACCACCCCAGTCTGATTGACTTTGTGCAGGAGCAACTTCTGCATTGTTGCCCTTCTGTGGCATCCAGTGCTCCACCCCAACTAAGTCAAGGGGGAAGGCCGGAGGGGAAGACAGAGTATTTATCCAGATGCGAGTTACATGTCAGACAAATTACAAGCACTGTATCAATTAACCATTTTAATGTGTTAAAAACCCACTGTGCGTGTTAAGATCTCTTGAGATAACCTGCAACCTTTTGATGCATGCAAGCTCAGCAATCTCTCACTCAGTTGTGCTGGTAGTTTCCACACCCCTAATATCTATTCTGAGATCTGAAATGGAATCTCCTGGGAGGATGAATTGCTCTGATATTACTTTGTCCTTGTTTTGAGTCCTGATTGCAAACTTGTGCCCATTAATACTTTTTGTGCAAACTTTGGCCTTTGCCAAGTGGTCCCCTGCCTCATCCCAATTTAAATCCTAAATCACTTTAGCCACTCCATGCACCTTATGAAGTGAGGTACAACTCATAAAAGCTGATGCCCTTTAATAAAATGTGGCACCAGACTCTTTTTGGTTTGGGGAATAATGCATGTATTTTGTACTAGCTTCCCTGCAATCTTTCCTGGTACAATGGTAAACTCTGCTGTTTACAGTTCAGCTACTGAATTGAGAACTGAGCAGAGCCCCAAGGGCTGTCTCATTCCTCACATACATGGAGCCACAGCCATTGCCTTTTTGTTCACTATGGCACACAAAACAGCTAGAAAAGGTCTTAGAATCCAGGTAATTGAGTGCAGCACAAGGCAGGACTGTGCAAAACAGCCACAGTCCTTCCTGCATATACCTCCACAACCTGCATTGCAAATAAGATAAGAGTTTTGCAGAAATGGTATATATATACAGCATATACATATATATATATATATATACACACACACACACACACACACACACACACACAAATATAGGGAGATACAGGGTCTTTCCTAACAGAGCAGATGTTTGTGATTTACAAAGTTGTGGGGCAGTCCTGGCTCTGAAAACATTGCATCTCATCGCTTCTACTCTCAAACACTCAGGATATTCCAAGAGCTCATCATCAGCTGTTGCATCTTCGCCAGCACTGCTTGGCCTGGTTTCTAGAAATTACAAGCCTGCATTTTTTATTCATATGAGGAATTTTGCTTGATATACATGAAGATGGGGGGAAATGGTAGTTAACTGGGTAAAATTGGGTAGGTAGGAATGTGCAAGAGATGTCTGGCTGCTGGACAACATAAAGAGAACTAATTAGAATTCCTACTGCAAGATAAAAGTCACAAAAGCTCTTGGGTCTTTATAAATACAGAAAGGCGTGGGAAAAATGAGAGACTAGAGTAGATTATCATGTTAAATTGTGTTTAGTTTGTACATCTAGTCCAGTGTTTCTCAACCTTGGCAACTTTAAGCTGTGTGGACTTCAACTCCCAGAATTCCCCAGCCAGCCATGCTGGGAAATTTTGGGAGTTGAAGTCCACACAGCTTAAAGTTGCCAAGGCTGAGAAACACTGATCTAGTCCAAGCAAAGGAGGTGGCAGCAATTGCTGACTGAACAAATTACTGGGGCTCTGAGAGCAAGTCATACCAATGGGTATAGAGCACCCATTGTGGTGGGCAAATCTGTGAATCTTCATTTCACTCAGTTTCTCATTGTTTTCCTATATCACTTTGTTCTTGCCATTTCTACATCAGTTTGTCACTACAAAAAAATCTGTATGGAATTCTGCACTCAGACTTTACATATTTCTTGTAATATACATAGTTTTGTATGCCCTTTTTTGCAGGCAATTTTCTCTAATATAATACATTTTATATGTTAATTTGATCAGAATGCACATTTTTGTATGCAATTTTCATATATATTTTACAGTGGCCAAAACCTGAAGGAATCACTCTGTCTGCCCATTGCTGGGATTTTTGGAGAGACTGTTGGACTTGATCTTGAAACTGATTTCTTATGTTTTAAAAGAAGTATGTGTATTCAGAAGAGATTTGGATGAGTCAGCTAAAGCTTGGATTGCAAGGCAGAGTGGGGCACTTTGGAACAGTTGTTCATTTATTTGCAGCAGAGAGGACCAGCTCATTTCCAATGCTAGACATCTAAGAAGTTCTATTCCCAATCTGTTATTTTAGTCTTCGCTCAAATAAAAGTGATCCTAATGATTAGACTGCACTGTTCCCCTTAATCACAGCTTGTTGTATTGTGGAGAGATCCTGGAGGCTGATTAACTCTACCATATTGTTCCTCAGTTTTTCATCTGTATAGTTATGTTACTTTTTGGGGGGTGTTGCATAGGCAACTAATATACTTGAAGGAAAAGACCAATAAGTTCATCCATTACAATCAGCTTTACCAGATCTAGAGTGGAGCATCATAATTACAAACACTTTCCCCAGTACACAGCCTGCCCCACTCAGTGTATGTGTCTGAAATATTATTTGTTCAATAGGAGCTACTACTGCTGAAAATTTCATTCTGCCCCAAAGCAAGAAATGTACAGGATTTTTTCCTGAAATTTGTCATGCTTTATATCCTTATAGATTCCTAGCTTGCATGACAATTTCATTTCATTCTAGTAAAAAATCCATAAAGTTTCAGTCATTTCTGTTTTTCCTTTGCTAGACTAAGAAAGAATGGAGGTTCATTTTTCTGACTCTCATTCCAAATCTGGACACTGGTATCAGATAAATCTATTTCAGAAGTAAACCAGGAAGGACTGGGCAGGTTTGGGGGTTTTAGACTGGGCTTCTAAATTGGACAAAATGGCCTCAGCACACCAGTTGTGTTGGATTACAACCTCCATAACTTCCACCCAGCGTTGCATGGCTGATCTGAAGTGTGCCAGATCATTTAATATATACAAAATTGTAGGTGTGTGTGTGTGTGTGTGTGTGTGTTTTAAATAGCTCTCTTGAGACTCAGATGATTCCATCTCTACTACAAATCAGAAATAATACATTGCTTATCTGCATATGGCAAATATCAATGTCTGTAGAGATTCACAAAACAAAGTGCAGTTAGGACTGGGCTGAAGGCTACCTAAAAGAACAGAAGAGCTCTGCTGATCAAGTCAGTAGCCCACCTTGTCTAGCAGTCTGTGTCCCTTGGTGCCCAAGAGGATGCATTTGGGAAACCCCTAAGTCTGGACTAGAGAGTGATAGCCCTCATCTACTTTTACTTCCTAGCAATCAGTATTTCAGGCACACTTCCTAAAATTGAGGAGATGATAAATAGTCCTATCAGTACTAGTATATCTTCCATGAACTGCCCAGTCTGCTTTAAAAAAAACATTCAGATTGGTTGCTATTACCACAACTGCTGGCAAGGAGATTCCAAAGTGGAGCAGCAGGAGAAGAATAGTAGCACCATCTATGAATGTAGATGTAGGGTAGGGATCAATTAACTATAATACTACTTATTTTTCATTGTTCTGTACAAACCCTGCAGTAGCTTTCCTTTAAATATGGTTGTGTATCTATGACAACATTCACTAATGCTATCCAGCACTCCTACTTATATACACAGCTTTATTTATTTGTGTACGTTTATTTATATGTGGGATGCTCCCAACCCAAATCAGTCCATTGAGGTTTCCAACATAATTCAATAAAAAACAATCAAACCCAAATAAAATATATTATAAAACATTACAGTATCAAAAAAAAAAATAGTTGCAAATTTAAAAAAATAGAAAAAGAAGCAGCACAAAAAAGATGGTGTCACCATCAAAAAAAAAAAAAAATCAGGCAGCAAATTAGAGCATAGGCACTAAAGAAAGACTCCACAGTCTTTTTAAAGTTTAAGAGTAACTTTACATTTTCCTTAAGTCAGACTAAAAAAGAGGCAGATCATCCTGTTGGGGGAAGCAAATTCCATAGCTCTGGAGCCACCACTGATAAGACCCTCACTCTACTAGATTCCATGTGATTCACTGTCTGGAGTGGCATGTGGAACATTTTCATCCAAAGATCAAAGTTCTCTGGCAACTGCTTATGAAGGAAACTGTTCCTTCATGCTGGCAGGGTCCAGACCATTTAGGGATTATATATAGTGACACGAACTTGAATTTGACTTGAAAATCTATTGAGAGACAATGCAATTTAGCCAGAACAGGACTTACACATTCACTCACACTTCTATCACACCTGACAGAAACTTGGCCATTGCATTTTGAACCTATTTTCGCTATGCTACTTTGATCTTCATAAAATAATTGGTTGGACTCCTCCTATAGTGGAAAAAGAGTTAAACTTGGGGCAGTTTAGTAACAATATTTAATTAGCACATGATGCACATTCCTATATTTCAAGCTGTAAAATCCTACCAGTGGCTGGAAAGGGCTGGACTAAAAGACAGCACTGAGGATCATAGCAGCACAAGGACAGGCACTAAGCACCAGATCCATAGAAGCAGGGGTCTACCACACTAGACAGAATCCAAGGTGCAGACTGTGCAGACAGTCCAACACATAGTGGCAAGGTGTAAGATGCAGGCAGGAACAGGATACACTGAACGGCACAATCAAGTAGCTGGCACTGCGTGTAGGAACATCTGTACAGCGTATGGGCTAGACCCTCCCAAGTTCAGATGGGAGATTCCACAGAAGGTTGTGGAGAATGACAGGGCTAAGATCCTGTGGGACTTCCAGATCCAGACAGACAGGCAGGTACTGGCCAATCAACCAGACATCATAGTAATAGACAAGGACCAGAAGACAGCAGGGGTGATAGATGTAGCAGTGCTGAGTGACAGCAACATCAGGAAAAAGGAGTATGAGAAGCTGGAGAAGTACCAGGGCCTGAAGGAGGAACTAGAGAGGATGTGGAAAGTGAAGGCCAAAGTGGTCCCAGTGCTAGTATGGGCACTTGGGGCTGTGACCCCTAAGCTGGGAGAGTGGCTCCAACAGATGCCAGGAGCAACATCAGAGCTCTCTGTCCAGAAGACTGCAGTGGTAGGAACGGCTAAGATACTGCACAGAACTCTCAGTCTCCCAGGCCTCTGGTAGAGGACCCGAGGTTGAGGAAGACACATACCACCCATAGGGGTGAGAAGGGAATTTATTTATATATATATACATACAAACATTCCACCGCCTCATGAAAAAAGACACTGGTGTGGCAGCATACATATAAGCCTAACTCTAGTAATCCTAGACATGTGAATGCCAACAAAGACCTTTGTTTGTTTAGCCCTAAGAGACTATTGTTTCTGATTGTGCTTACAGGTAGCCCTTGCTTAATAATGGTAATTGGGACCAGAATTTCTTTTGCTAAGCCATGCGGTCATAAAGCATGACCACACCACTTAGCGATGGCAGTTCCAGCAGTCCCCAATTGCCATCATTAAGTAAATCACTGCAGGTCATTAAGCAAGGACCTCATGTGATTGCGGCTTCTGACTTCCTGCCAACTTCCCCATTGACTTTGCTTGTGGGAAGCTGGCAGAGGAGGTTGCAAATCATGATCACGTGACCGTGGATGCTGTGATGGTCAGAACTTCAAGGACCAGTCATAAGCACCACTCTAGTGCTGTCCCAAGTTCAAATGGTCACTGAACAAGTGGTCATTAAACGAGGGCCACCTGTATACGTCCCTCCTTGTCAGGAATTCCACTTATAGGGATACTTCTTAATGTATTTTGTTTGCCTCTACTGCAATTTAAACTTTCATATATATTTGCTGAGTGATCTGCGTAGGACAATTGCAAATCCTACCCTTAAATTCTTTTAGGCTGTTTCTGTAGATCTTTGATTAAAAAATAGACAAAAGACTGCATGAAAATATGTACCTATTTTACATTTTCCCTAAAATATTGATTTTTTAAAAACCTTTTCAAAGTGTATTTTGTGATTTTTTCCTTAATATATGCACTTTTCCTTAAACTATGAATTATTAATAATTTTTATAAGCTTCCTATTCAAGCTTTTTTTAAATATGAGAATGACATTGCAAAATTCAGGAAAGTGTGGACATTCTGAATTGCATAGAGCTTTAGGAGGTGCAAATTGGAGAAGTTCACTTTAAAAATATCAGTTTAAAAATGATTTCTAAGAGGAAGTGGAAGGCTGAGAAAGTAGTTGGATGGAGTGGTGAGCTCTTCAAAGAGAGGTGAGAAGTTAAAGAACAAAAGGAAACGTATAAAGCAATGTATGAACATGGTGGAAGCAGGGATAGTTTGTAAGGACAGAAACGTATGATACATTGATTGATGTTGGTGGAAATTAGTTTTAGCTAGGTTTCCTTTTCTTTTTCAACTCATACCTTTGATTTATTTTTGTTATTATTTCGCATTCTTTCTGCACTCTGATGATGTTGCGTATCCTGAAAGGGCATAACATGCAGAAATGTCTTGTCCTTTGATGATATCCCTCATAGATTCCAGTTTTCCTGAGAATTTCTGAACTGAAGTCTGAAGAATATGCAATTTAAGTCCTTGTCTTCTCCTGCCTCCATAAGTAAACAAAAAACAAAACAAAACCAAAAAACCTTGCTTTCTGACCTGATGTAGATTCATCTGCACCCAAATTTCTACCTGCAGTGGAAAGAGAGGCACACTGCAGAAACCTTTCTGCTTGGGAGGATATATGTGACAATCAAATACGCTTTCATTTCTTATTGGAGCTGAACATACTTTTATAACAGAACCATTCTGTATTTTTATCCATTTAAAATTGGGTTGGTTCTTCTATATAAAATGTTTTCTCTTTCCGTTGTCTTTCATATCTGGATGTTGCACCAGCAAGATTGCTTAATTAATTGCTTCCTTTTCTTTTCACCTATACTCAGGACTTACTAAACATTGACCATGCAAGCCTGAGATAAAATTAGGACAGAAAAGTGTGTGTGTTTGTACACAGGTGTGTGTTTTAATACTGTAGATTTTTTCTGACCTGCATGAATACCATAACCTGTACTTTCATACTCCCTTTGCATCACAATAATTTTATCTGCTTAAAACTGGGAGAATGGAAGCATGCAAAGAAATCCCCATCCTTGTGACCTAATATCCTTAACCCAGTTTCAACAATAAAGTATACTTTTATTCTTTCTGCATGTCTTGCTAATTAAGTCTCTGACCTTATAATCTTATGAAGTAAGGCAGCTCTTATATTGCCTCCTTGCATTATCCTCTGGTTTAGATAATCAATGTTCAAACTAGGAATTACTTTTTTATTTTTTCTTCTTCTGTAATTAAAAGATTAAAAAACCAATTATCTTGCTGAGTCAAGTTCTAAGATATCTTGAGGCCATAATGATAAAAATATCTAAAAGGAACAGAATTCCAGCCATATCTTAGGCTGCCCTTCAAATGTTTTGTACTTAAATGGATGTTCTCATAGAGCATGTTTTAAAACGCCAAGGTTCTTTTTGCAGTTTTATTGCCAATATATATTACTTGGTATTTCATGGATAAGATTGTCACTATATTGTTATATGACCTTAGAACTGACATTGATGACACAGAACACAATCTTGTCCCTTATTTCTCCCGCTTTACTAAACTTTACTGCCCATAGTCTTGGAAACCAGCCATACAGATGTAGTTACAATGGTACTCTTTTATATAAATTACAACAAGAAACATACGAGACTTTTCAATTTGCAAGCAACATTGAATAAATTAAATCAAGAAAACTTCCAAAATTTTTCTTTTTCTTTATAGATTTGGATTAAGATTTACTGGATCGCTTTTAAGGTTTGTTTGATTTTTAAGATTTATAAGGTATAATAATAATTGTTTGGGTTTAGGTTTAATAGAGTTAAGATTGTTATAGTATTATTAATTATAAAAGGAGACAATTTATATGTTTTTATAATTTGATTTTTATTACAGTGGACAGAAATATATAGAATAATGGTAGGAAGGAAATCATTAAATAATTGTTATTTTGTGGGGGAAGTTGATCTGGAGGTTTATATATTTCTTTTTCTTTTAATATAAGGGGAAGGAGCAATTGTATCTAGTGATTTTTATAAACTGCTAATGGGGTGATTTATAGAAATAATGTGATCTTGGTTTGATATAGAGTAAGGGATTGATTATGGAAATTGCTGTACATTCTTGTTAAAAGTCAGAAGTCATCTCTATGTAATCTTCAAAATTCTTTTTTCTTGTGTTTTATACTCTTTTGATTTTTTCCTTTCTTTTTGTAGGTTTTTTTTTTTGCTTTTTTGCAGTTTTTATCTTTGTCTTAAACTTAATAAAATTCTTATTTAAAAAAAGAGAGAAAACTTTCCAAAAATTTTGAATGACAGGGACTTTTGAATGACACCTGACTGCTTGAGGCAGCAAGCAGCAGCATCCTAGATATGAATAAAAGAAATATTCAGAATTCGGGTTTTGGGACCAGAGAGAGGCTCTCTAACCAAGATTTGACCAAGTTATCCTAGCTCTGGTCCAGCACAATTGTTAACATTTTATGACTGAAAGGTGCTTCTTGTAGCTACTCAAGTCATTGGCTTCCTTGGGGATTTCCAGGCCTGGGGACCAGGGATCTTGATGGGATATGGTCTTCAGAGTCTTCCAAGAGTCTAGGTGAACCTCAAGTCTCTCCCTCAGAGCCAGAGGGCCCTGCCTGAGAATTTTTTTCCTCTTTTAGTTTCTGGGAATTCCCAGACCTTGTCATGATAGCTATTATAAACTGTCTGCTAAGTTTCAAGGCCTTTTTTAAAAATAAGTAGTCACGATAAGCTACTAATAATAATATTAATTCCTGGTCTGGGAGGCCTTGCTCACAGTCACTCATGCCTTAGTCACCTCCCATTTGGATTACTGCAATGCACTGTACATGGGGCTGCCCTTGAAGACCATCTGGAAGCTGCAACTGGTTCAGAATGCAGCAGCACATGCAGTTTTGGGTGCCCCGCAGTTCACCCAAGTTATACTACTGTTGCGTGAGCTACACTGGCTCCCAGTTGCCTTCCAGGGGCAATTCAAGGTGCTGGTTATCATCTTTAAAGCCCTATATGGCACAGGGCCAGGTTACTTGCAGGACCACCTCTCCCTGAGGGTATCTGCCCATCCTACTAGGTTAGATAGGGTGGGCCCACTCCAGATCCCCTCCCTTAAGTGTTGCCACCTAATGAGAACTCAGAGATGCACCTTCTCAGTGGCTGTCCCAGCCCTTTGGAACAGCCTTCCAACTGAGATCCAAAGGATCCTTACTCTTTTAGCCTTCCAGAAGCTGTAAAGACCCCAAGCACTGGACTAGGATGGGGGTTGAGCTGGGAGGCTGTTTGCTGGCATCTGGGGAGGAAGAGTGCTTTTGTTGATAACCATGTTTTTATGGATTGTTGTGAGCCACCTAGAATCATTATATGAGATAGGTGACCATATATGTCCTGTAAATAAATAAAATTGCAACAGCAAATATACTGCTCAATATAAAAAAGTAATTTAGGGAAAATACTGTTATTTATTTACTTTGATCAAAGAAAAAACTATAGATCCTGACTTCTAAAATATTTTATCTATAACCTGGGATTCTATTCCTTATTAGTAAATAATATGCTTTTTTTTTTCTTATAAGACAAAGGCAAATGTGTTTTCCCATTATATTATGAGACAAATTTCACATTACAAGCAAACGAAATACAAAGTCAACAACAACGTTAAGATAGAGAGCTTCAGGAAAATATGAATTTGAACAGAGAAGCAATAGTAAATATTTGTCCATTCTGGGTATCTTATAACATCTGATGATAATAACTAGTAAAGAGGAACAATTTGAGATAGAAAAAAAATGCTCCTGGGGAAAAGTTAAAAAACATTCCTTGTATTTGCTCAAAAGTATCATTTCCATATCTGCTTCCATAAATATATACGTAAATATATATATATTCACTAGGATCAACACTGCAGCTTTTCATTAAATAGAGACTATTCCAGACACCCATAATGCTGGTTCATGAACGATATATTGAAATAATAGATATGGAAGTTTTGTATTTTCAAAATTCATTATAGAATTCAAATGCTTTGGGAAAAAACGGGCTTCATTTTTATTCATCCCCATAGAAACACTGGTTTCAAAAATTTGTGGACAAATAATTTAAATTAGAATATATGTGAGTCACAATATTTGATAAGTTTTTGTACGTGACAATTAGAGCGTGGGGGACTAATGAGATTTTGAATTCATGATACAAGAAATTACCTTAAGTCTCTGTACTGGCTCCTGATTTTACTGCAAGGGAACCAGGGCCATATGCCTAGTAAGACCATTAAGCTGAAATATTATTCCAATAACAACAATTGCCATTTTTCAGGAGCATTTATCACTTTAGTTTAAATTCTCTCATAGGTAAAATATCTGGTTATAAACTATGCATTCCAGAACAGTGTATTCTGCTTCAAAGGTATCCAAATGTCTCCATGGGATTTGCATTTGAAACTTTCCATGATGAGAATTACTTTCTTAGGAGAAATAAGTGCAAATGAACACGGTTGTCAAACATGAGCTCTCCAGATTTAGAGTATGTTACAGCAATAGCATGAAGTTAATTAACTCAATAATATCAACAAAAGTAGTGACACAAGGGTGTATTTTGGCCTCACATGTATTAATTCATTGATCCATTGACCCTGAATCCACAGAACATGTTTTTCTGAAGTGTAAGTTTTATGTGGAACTGTGCTGTCAATTAATTTGCCTTCTAATGGAAAGAATGCCTGCCCATCCCAATCAATGTTTCCTTAAACGACTGTGGTCCTGAAATTACCCTTGTAATTGCTAATTTTTGTGCCCGAGCCATAAAACTACATCCTATCCAGATTTAGTAATAGAAGTACACAATACATCACCATGCATTATATTTTTAGATTGTACTTGGGTTGTTTTAACTCACATTGTTTTGGTCTTGGGTCATTATAAAGAATGATGATGATGCAGATGAATACAGGTAAGGATTGTAGCAATTTATCAGTTGCATGTACCAAATAGCCACTTATTAAAGAGGTCACCCAGCTAGAAGATTAAGTATCTGGATCGGGCATAGAATTCTAGTGAAACCTTTCCATAGCACCAGATGGGACAGTATAGGTAATACGTCTTGACAAAAGATTTCATGCGATCTATTTGTACTTCCTTGCTTTCAGTGAAGTGCACACTTCGGTGAAATTTGGAATGCATATCTTGCCTTGCCATATTTGGTGCTTCTAATAAGGCACAAATAAGGTGAGAAATTGCAATTAAGGAAATTGCAATTCTAATCCATACAAATCTAAGGACTTTGTTAAGGTTGATTCTACTTCCTCTAGGCTGCTGATTCACAAGATACCTTTGTTTGTGTGTATGTACAGTGTGTGTGCGTGTGTGTGTACACACACACACACACACATACACACTCCTGGCAACTTCACAGACAAGTACATGCAATTTTCTTGGCAAAATTTTCTAAAACAATTTGTCCTTCCCTGCTTCCTAGGGCTGAAAGAGAAAGTGCCCAGCTGGCTTCATGTCTAAGGTAGGAACTCCAGTTTCCCTGCTGTAATCCAGACAGGGAACCAACCAAAATTGGCTCTTGGGAAATGATATAATGAATGAATAAATAAATAACATTAGATTTATTCTCCCCATAACTGATGAAGGGTCCTTTTTGTGCATCCCAGTATTACTACTGGGATGCACAGTATTCCTAGCATGAATGGTTTTTAAAATCATAGAACAGCATTATAAAAATATATTATTTTTCTACTCCATTTCACAGGGCTAAAGTGGTGCAAACTGGGTTTAATAGAAACGTGATTAGGACCCCTTAAGGATACATTCTGGGAAGCATCAGCTCTTGGCATGTAACAAGTGATTTATTTACAGCCAAAGGCACAGTAGATGTCACAATTAAATTATTGCAGAATTTATGGGGTTGTGGTGGAACAGTTCTTTTACAACGAAAGTAACATGACTTGATATAAAACTAGTGGAGTTTAATGGTCTTATTTGGGTGAATTTGGGAAATGTTCCATATGGCTTAACTTAAGAAAGGGCAGTTTTCCCATATTAATGGGCAGAGTATCAAATTTTATTCTGGAGGGCAGTGATTGTGATAGCTCCTCAGTCTAAGTGCTGTAATGCAGAGGTAGGGCTGTCTGGATCAGAACCTGGTCACATCTACCATTAGGGTAGTCAGTCTGTCTGTGCTAAACATTTTTTTGTTGTTTGTAACCGTCTCTGACATACAAACATTATGTACATATTTCTCCCTAATGCATATAATTGTTAAACATTCCCTGCATTTTTCTTTTCTTTAGATTGTTCTTTATATACTTCCTGCTAAAAGCTTTTACAATGCAGTTTTCCCCCAGTGTAAGCTCTTTTTTATGTAACAACAACACAACTTTCAGAAACATTCTTTTTAACATGTATCTCTGACCAAAGAGCAACCTGCAGATTACCACCTACCAACTCATCTATTTGACCCTAGGATAATGTCCTAGATTGTTGTTGAGAAGTACAACAGTTTCCCAAAAGCTGCCTATACAGCACTGTATCATCTGAGGCTTGCTTGCATGCTTCTTTATTCATCCATCCATCCACCCATCCCCATGGTCAAGGCTTCTTAAGAAAGGGCTTATATAATTATATAAATTGCCTCATCATCTAACCCAGTGCTGCCCAGTCTGACTTCTACCACATTTCCTAGGCCTTGCTGCTTGTGATCCTTCCCCCCACACCTACCCACCCACCCCATGTATGAAAAACATCTCTACATGATACTGTGTGGACATCAAGAAATATTGAGCTTGGACCATCTCTATGCAAAATGTGTAATCAGTCAGAAAGATTGGGCTCCTCTCCATAGTGAAGTCATGAGAAATTTCCCAGCTAACAGCTCATGTATTGTGCTATACTCTCACAATATTTTTCAATTTAAAAACAGAAAAATGCAGTAATGCTCAATAAGGCTCCATTTACATAAAATCTGGAAAGAACCCCCAGGGTTTCAGACAGGCACAATGAATTTCTGCTCCCCAGTTCAGTAATATTTTCCATCCCCTGGCTGTCATATTTCAGGGGTAGTCACTGCTCATAAAACAGCAGGTACCCAGAGCTTCAAACAAGGCTCTGCCTCACTTTTTTTAGTGCTCACCCTTCTCCCCTATTTTCCCATTATACTTATCCCTGTCGGTGCTTCTACTGTTGACATCTTGCTGCTGCTAGCCTATGTGTGGGTGAACTCTCCATGGAGCTGCCACAGCATGTTACTTCTTTTTTTAAACATGGCTATTATTAAAGAACGTGCTCTTGGTAAAATATACAAAAGAAAGCATGCCACACACATCCCTGTCCTAAAATGCAGTAGAATCCAGTGGGTGTGTCATATGCAACTGCCAATTCTTATTGTGGTCTTCATAAGGATTATTAGATGGCCACTATCTGTTATTCTGGATTCAACATTTGGTATACCTGCCCAGAAAATGTCCGCTACTAGTGAGCTCACTCAGACATGCAATCAGTCTTCAAACAAGCCTTACATTTCTGTGCCTTGAATGCACTTATTACATAACTTTTCCTTTTATACAAATCATGATTAGATTGAAATCATCAAGAGCTTCCTGGGTATATTAGCAACAAATTCAGATCTGTATGTGATGGGACATGATTTATAGTTTCTCCATCAAAATAGCTGGAGATGAAGAACTGATTGGGGTCACAGCAGAGTTCCATTTAACTTCGATTGGCTTGGAATAAGAGAAGTAGCTCAGCTTATTCTAAGTCAATATAGGTAAGGCAACAGGGAAGCTAGTTTTTGCTGTAAAAAAGAAATAGATTGTATAAACAAATCAATAAACAATCACCAACATACAATATCAACCACAAACATAGATATCTTGCCTTAAAAGTTCTCTCTGTATACAACCACTCTCATCCTCATCATGCTTATCTCAGAAATATAATTTATATTAAGTGATTGCTTTGTGCCTCTTGTTAATCTTTACTCAGATGGCACATTCAGTCATTTTGTGAATTCCTTTTCTATGTTATTGATGGGAATTAGGAGATGTTAGAAATTTCAACAGATATTAGCTTCAGTCATCCTTCAGCGACTGACACTGTTTTTCCTTCTTACCTGCTGAGATGACTGTTTGTAATATGCACACGTTGCCTTACAAGTTAATAACCTAGCCTCTTAGTAGATATACTAGGTGAAAACTCAAGTCAGAATCTGTTTTATAATATAGAAGCACTTCTGCAGCAGCCCACTTAAGCACTTTAGTGCATTTTTGTTTGTGTTTATTGTGCAGTAGTGATGACATCTAAGCAAAAAAGTAGGATTCTATTTAATTGTTATGGTATAACTTCAACAGTGGGAAGCATTTTAATTATCTTAGAAGTATCAGACTACTACTCATATACATATGCTAATTAAATTCTTTAAAAGTCTCCTGCAAGCCAGGCTTGACTCCTGAGGACTTAATGGGCATATCCAAATAGTTTTCTTGGCAGCAATAGGAAAGTGGTTGGTTACTGCCTTTTTTTGAAATCTTTATTCAACCTTTTAAAAGCACGTGTAATTGAAATAGTGCATCGTTACAGAGGGATTACCTTCAGACCAAGAGCTGATTACTTGAAAATGTTCCCAAAGATACTTTTAAACCAGAAAGTCATGGATTTAATTTATGATGTTGTTCGTACAAACCATATGCTCTACATTTGACCAATGGCATTATGAAGCAAGACTTTTTTAAAAAATGAAGCTTATTTTGGCACTTGAATAGCTTGAATACTTTGGCCAGGATGTGCATAATCCAAAACTGATCCATGTGGAGGGAAGAGTGCCATGCTTGCAATCAGTGTTGTCAGTATTTTAGGAATAGTAATGAAATATCACCCCCTCCCCTGAACCAATGCTCGATACAGCCAAAATTCCTGATAAACAGTCAGCTATTCCAAAAAGGTATTGTATAATCATATGACCATAAAATATGAGTTAATGAACCCTCAAATTTTTTACACCTGCAGCTTAGAAAATCTGATGTCCATTCTTTCAAATACATTCTTTGGGGAGTCCAATATACCCAATTTTCTGATGAATCAACTTTAATTTCAGGTCTGTAGGTGATCAGTATTGCCCATTTGGCTGCCCTTTCTTTCAGCAAACTCAGCACAAAAGTCACTTTGGTGCAATAAACAGTTCACACACATAAATATTTCACACATAGTTCATACATAGGTCCAGAACTGATCTTGGTCTCCTCCAACTTCTTTGGCAAACTCTGTCAAAATGCAGGAACACCAGCTGAGCTGCAGGTTATTAAGGTAAATTCTGTTCCAGCTGTTGTGTTAGTTGCATCGTGGTTATTTGTACATTCACCTGTTGTTGGTGTTGCAACAATGCTGCAGTGAGGTGTTCAGCAGACAGAAGTGTGCCCTGAGGATCAGAGGATATCTCCAGTAAATAAAAGTGAGATCTTCACCCTTTCTTTATAGAGAGGGTAAGACTTGCAAGATTCTTGTCAGTCCTACCATGTAGACCAGACCAGGAATCAACTCCACAGAGAGGCTAAACATACTTTTATTGAGAGTGGCTACAATAACAGAATCTTGCAAGTCTGATGGTGCTGTACTTCCTCCCCTTCTTACACTCATATTAATAATGGAGGTGTGTGTCTGAGCCTCTTCTGCATATTTTCTGCTTCACACAACAAAACAAGGATGAAGATAGGAGCTGATGTTGTGACATGGCAAGGAAAGTGTTAACAGAGTGTAGGTTCTCCAGAGAGGACTGGAATCTTGGAAGCCTGATAAAAAAGAAGAAGAACAGAGGCTGAAGACCAGCAAGAAGAAAGGATGTAGCAACAGAGAGATGGGGTGGGCTTGAATCAGAAAACGGAATTTATAGGGAAGGAATACTTAAGCAAAAGCTAAGGAACAGGAAGAACCAGGGAGAAACCCTGTGGAAGCACCTAGAAAGCAAGAAAGATCAGAATTGTGAAACTGAGTGCAAACCTAATCTACTCTTAGGGAAAGGAAAACAGGGAGGCTAAAAATGAGTACTGAGATTCGCTAGGGTCAGATTGAAAGAAGAAGAAAAAAACAACATCCCTATTCAGAATGTTCTGCATTTGTCTGACTAGTTGAAGTCATGATAACCTGAGATATAGAGCTGGTCCAAGCCAATCCCCACATGACAGATGCATCCTAAAGTGGGGAAAAAAAGAATTATTTATTCAAAGTAAAATGGAAGGGAGCTTTCCTAGGGACAGCCATACTCTAAGTGAAAATTAAATTCCCTGCATCTCTGATCCTGACTGACTCCCCAAAGCTGATAGTTTTTCTGTTTCTAATCATACATTTTTCAGATATTATAGTTCAGTTCTGAGAGACACTGTACCAAAGTTCCTGTGAGTTCAGCTATAATATTCACTTTACATTGCATATGTTAAAATATGTGTGATGGCTACACAAAAGGAAACCATTTATTCCAAAGGAGAAAACACTGAGAAAATACCCCTCAAGGCTGAATGAATTTTTAAATGGAAGATTTGTCAAGTTTTCAAATTATTTTTGAATCAAACATAGAGTTTGAAGGACATGTCAGATTTTAATAGTCCAAAAGGTGTCTCTTGTGAAGAATTTTAAGAACCATTTCATTTTATAAGGGATGTAGGCTAGATACAAAGCTTACAGATTCAAGCACTTGAAAACATTAAAAGCTTTTTAATTAATGTAGGGTTTGTTTGTTTTTACTGTATAGTGTACCCACCTGCTATCATCTAACAGAAAAATGTACTAGGAAGATTACAAGTGGCAGTGACACAACAGTTTATAGATTTGGAACAAGGGGGCAGATTATATGCTCTATCAGATGAAAAAGAACATGTATATTAAGAGTTAATTGGTAAGAAAAAAGGAGGGAGAGAGGGGAAGGAAGATGTTGTGTGTAGGAGAACATAACTATAAAATAATCTATCACCCATTTTAATATTTTTCAAACAATATTCAGAAAATAGTGGCTATAATCCAAAACCCATTGTAAACCTTCAGGATCCTTGTTCTTGAAGTTCTATAGTCTCATATTAATTTAGCAGGCAGATATTTAACTATGCTCCTTTAAGACTGCCATACGTGTGGTTGTCCATGTCCAGTATGAGGAGCTGTCCTCACCTCATAACCTGGGTGTAATCCACACAGTGCACAACACTGTTTCAGAGAAACCCATTTTACACAATGGCAGACTAAGGCTAAGTTAATTGCGCACAATGCCAATTTAGCCCATCCTGCACACCGTCTTTTAACCAAGGATTTAGACAGACTGTGCCATTCCAACCCTAAAGAGCCAACATCTTTAATGCACATGCGGTCCCTTAGATTTGTTGAAATTAGAACATCAAGGTCAAATGGATTCAAAACATTGGGTGTTTAAGGCTGTAATTACACAGTAGGACTGAAACTTCAGTTAAGCAGCAGCACAAAGCAATTAAAAATGGCATTGGATGGATATGTAACCAGTTGTGTGAAAACAGCTACAGAAAGAAAATAAGCCACAGAGGAAGTTAATGTATCTGTTCACTCTTGTTCACTTCCTTCTGTCTCCTGACTGCTTTTCCCTCAGCTCAGCTCAGCTCTCTTGTGCTATTTGCTTCCTGGGCAAGTTTTTCTTCTCCACTCTCTCATTTCTCCCTCCAGTGCACAGCATTATGCTCCAGCCGTAATGAATAAATGTAAATGGCTGAGTTGAGTCCATGACTGTACAATCATGTTGGGAAAATGTTTAATGCACCCAGCAAGTGTTGGAATGGAATTGAAACTGGCTGGATACCTGCCAGCAATTCACACAGAGGTAACACAAGGCAAACGATCAGGATTCAGGAGTATAATCAGTAGCAGAAAGCACTATCTAAGAATCCAAAGGGTCAAGTTCAGACAGTGGTGGTATGACTTGAATAACACAAATGCTATTTAACTGTTCTCAGATTAAGACTTTTATGCCACAGCCTCAAAGCCTCTATTAAGACCCAGCTGTAGTATATTCAGGTCTACAGAGGTCACTACACTACTCAAGAGTAATTCTCGAACAGATCTTTTATCTTCTCAGTCTCTGAACAAACAGTTTCCATTTCACTTCTGACAGTGGTATAGGGTTCTCCCTTAGCAATGGTTCCCTTCTCTATGGGGAAACTCAGAAGACAAATGAAATTCATGAAATTATAGATGCCCGGGCTTGGCCAACAGCAAAAATGCATGCCAAGAGTGACAAAAACTGATCTGTGAGGATTAACTTTCAGTTACAGTCATTTGTGCAAAGAATATAAAGACTAAAATCATCTTGGAGAGTTTGAGGAGTAGATTATAGCAGTGCTTCCCCTGCCTGCAGATAAGAACCATCTGATTAGTTGAGCTGTGCATGCTTCAAAAATGATTCAAAAGAAATGGCTCATATGAGCATGAGTACAGCACCCCGGTGCTATGTATTTATTAAAGCAAGCCATCTTTTTTCAGGGTTCATGTGGGCTTAAAAAAGAAAAAGCTGTAGCTGGTTTATGGATTGATTCTTGGGGAAAAAAAGAGATGGCCAACAGCAGAGAGGTACTGGGCTCACAGTCAATGATTGGCTGCAATGAAACCTTATTATTTCCAGAAATGGAATAATATGCTTTATAGATTAATCTAAGATGAAATTATTGGAGTAGCAGTAACAAAGGGGTACTTCAGAATTCTGCAGATGTCTGACATACTTTATGATGTATGTAATATGATCTTCTTGCACCTGTTTGTGAATGCCCTATATGTTGTACAATCTTCTCTTTAGCTAACTGCAGCCTCCCTGGCTTCCCTGGTTTCAAGAGTGGGCATCCCTAAAGAATTCACCTAGAACAGGTCTCTTTGCCATCTCTGATAACCAACCCCCCCCACCCCCAAAAAAAGAAAAGTTCAAAGGAAATTCTTAAGCACTCTGAGAATAAGGAAAAAAATTAGAAACATCTTTCCCACATGAAGAAAACATCGTGAAAATTGCAAGACAGTTTTGCCATAGTATTACACAAACACTTGAGGGTATTCATTCTCTGGGAGAAAAATGAGTATCTGCAAGAAAAAAGGTGATTGCAGAAATTTCAAGTAAAATATTATCTCAATATTTCAAAAGGGGTAAATGATTATTTCTTCAGCAAAGGATCGTTATCTTGTCGTGGTGCTGGAGCTTGAGCACCTCAATGATGCCATGAGCTAAACCGTGAAGAGCCACCCAAGACGGGAAGGTCATGACAGAGAGGTCAGCCTAAATGCGATCCCTGGGGAAGGTAATGGCAACCCACCCCAGTATTCTTGCCATGAAAACTAAATGGATCAGTACAACCAGAGATATGTTGGTATACCATCGGAAGATGAGACCCCCAAGTCGGAAGATGGTCAAAATGCTACTGGGGAGGAACAGAGGATGAGCTCAACTAGCCCCAGATGTGATGACGCAGCTAGCTCAAAGCTGAAAGGATGGCTAGCGGCCGACGGTGCTGGTGGTGAACGGCAAATCCGATGTTCTAAGGATCAACACACCATTGGAACCTGGAATGTAAGATCTATGAGCCAGGGCAAATTGGATGTGGTTATTGGTGAGATGTCAAGATTAAAGATAGACATTTTGGGCGTCAGTGAACTGAAATGGACTGGAATGGGCCACTTCACATCAAATGACCAACATATCTACTATTGTGGACAAGAGGACCACAGAAGAAATGGAGTAGCCTTCATAATTAATAGTCAAGTGGCTAAAGCAGTGCTTGGATACAATCCAAAAAATGACAGAATGACCTCAATTCGAATTCAGGGCAAGCCATCTAACATCACAGTGATCCAAATATACGCCCCAACCACAGTTGCTGAAGAAGCTGAAGTACAGCAGTTCTATGAGAATCTGCAGCACCTACTGGACAACATGCCTAAATGACATGTTATTTTCATCATGGGAGACTGGAATGCTAAGGTGGGCAGTCAAATGACACCTGGAATTACAGGTAAGCATGGCCTGGGTGAACAAAATGAAGCAGGACATAGGCTGATAGAATTTTGCCAAGGCAACTCACTCTGCATAACAAACACTCTGTTCCAACAACCTAAGAGACGGCTTTATACATGGACTTCACCAGAGGGACAACACCAAAATCAGATTGACTACATCCTTTGCAGCCAAAGGTGGCGGACATCTATACAGTCGGTAAAAACAAGACCTGGAGCTGACTGTAGTTCAGATCACGAACTTCTTCTTGCACAATTTTGGATCAGACTAAAGAGATTAGGGAAGACCCACAGATCAGCTAGATATGTGCTCACTAATATTCCTAAGGAATATGCAGTGGAGGTGAAGAATGGATTTAAGGGACTGGACTTAGTAGATAGGGTCCCGGAAGAACTATGGACAGAAGTTTGCAACATTATTCAGGAGGCGGCAACAAAATACATCCCAAAGAAAGAGAAAACCAAGAAGGCAAAATGGCTGTCTGCTGAGACACTAGAAGTAGCCCAAGAAAGAAGGAAAGCAAAAGGCAACAGTGATAGGGGGAGATATGCCCAATTAAATGCAAAATTCCAAAGGTTAACCAGAAGAGATAAGGAATTATTTTTAAACAAGCAATGCACGGAAGTGGAAGAAGACAATAGAATAGGAAGGACAAGAGACCTTTTTCAGAAAATTAGAAACATTGGAGGTAAATTCCAGGCAAAAATGGTATGATCAAAAACAAAGATGGCAATGACCTAACAGAAGAAGAAGAGATCAAGAAAAGGTGGCAAGAATATACAGAAGACCTGTATAGGAAGGATAACAATATCAGGGATAGCTTTGACGGTGTGGTCAGTGAGCTAGAGCCAGACATCCTGAAGAGTGAGGTTGAGTGGGCCTTAAGAAGCATTGCTAATAACAAGGCAGCAGAAGACGATGGCATCCCAGCTGAACTGTTCAAAATCTTGCAAGATGATGCTGTCAAGGTAATGCATGCTATATGCCAGCAAATTTGGAAAACACAAGAATGGCCATCAGATTGGAAAAAATCAACCTATATCCCCATACCAAAATAGGGAAACGCTAAAGAATGTTCAAACTATCGAACAGTGGCACTCATTTCACATGCCAGTAAGGTAATGCTCAAGATCCTGCAAGGTAGACTTCAGCAGTTCATGGAGCGAGAATTGCCAGATGTACAAGCTGGGTTTAGAAAAGGCAGATGAACCAAGGACCAAATTGCCAATATCCACTGGATAATGGAAAAAGCCAGGGAGTTTCAGAAAAACATCTATTTTTGTTTTATTGATTATTCTAAAGCCTTTGACTGTGTGGACCATAACAAATTGTGGCAAGTTCTTAGCGGTATGGGGATACCAAGTCATCTTGTCTGCCTCCTGAGGAATCTGTATAATGACCAAGTAGTGACAGTAAGAACAGACCACGGAACAACAGGCTGGTTTATGATTGGGAAAGGAGTACGGCAGGGCTGTATACTCTCATCCTACCTATTCAACTTGTATGCAGAACACATCATGTGACAAGCTGGGCTTGAGGAATCCAAGGCTGGAGTTAAAATCTCTGGAAGAAACATTAATAACCTCAGATATGCAGATGATACCACTTTGACTGGTGAAAGTGAAGAGGAATTGAGGAGCCTTATGATGAAGGTGAAAGAAAAAAGTGCAAAAGCTGGGTTGCAGCTAAACCTCAAAAAAACCAAGATTATGGCAACCAGCTTGATTGATAACTGGCAAATAGAGGGAGAAAATGTAGAAGCAGTGAAAGACTTTGTATTTCTAGGTGCGAAGATTACTGCAGATGCTGACTGCAGTCAGGAAGTCAGAAGACGTTTAATCCTTGGGAGAAGAGCAATGACAAATCTCAATAAAATAGTTAAGAGCAGAGACATCACACTGACAACAAAGGTCTGCATAGTTAAAGCAATGGTATTCCCCATAGTAACATATGGCTGCGAGAGCTGGACCATAAGGAAGGCTGAGAGAAGGAAGATCGATGCTTTTGAACTGTGGTGTTGGAGGAAAATTCTGAGAGTGCCTTGGACTGCAAAAAGATTAAACCAGTCCATCCTCCAGGAAATAAAGCCAGACTGCTCACTTGAGGGAATGGTATTAAAGGCAAAAATGAAATACTTTGGCCACATAATGAGAAGACAGGACACCCTGGAGAAGATGCTGATGCTGGGGAGAGTGGAAGGCAAAAGGAAGAGGGGCCGACCAAGGGCAAGGTGGATGGATGATATTCTAGAGGTGACGGACTCGTCCCTGGGGGAGCTGTGGGTGTTGATGACCGACAGGAAGCTCTGGCGTGGGCTGGTCCATGAAGTCACGAAGAGTCGGAAGCAACTGAATGAATAAACAACAACAATTTATTATTTTTATCAGTCTAGCATCTGCCTATAATTACTGCCATATCTTGTAGTTCAGATTGGTTTAATTATTTATTTATTCCATTTTTATGCCTCCTTTTTATTCCTGGAATATATTTTGGCTTAATACACAGACATGCAATCACGCATGCGCACACACACAGAGACTAATGTTGGAAGAAGTAATATTCAAATTATATAATATATCAAGCTGCATAATCTGCATGTTGCCCAAGCTTTGTTATTACTTTGTTTGTTTTCTGGGACATGTGGGATCCATGTAATCTGAAAGAACTGCCAGAAATTATAGATACATGTTCTTTCAATTAAAAAAAAAGCAAATAGCAATTTTCTAGTACTGTTTAATTGGGAAGCATTGTTTCTTTGACATCATCATAATTTATCAACACTGTCATCTCATTTTAATTCTGTTCTTTTTCTCTTCTTGCTCTTACATTCTTTTTTGCATTCAAACTCATTTATCTGAGCCAATGCCATAGTTTGGGAGGTGAATAACATGTTTCAAGTTTCAAAAATGTCAACTATAACAACACATAAGGAATTTGATTTCGGTCATCTCAGAAAATAGGACCACATTGGGCTTTGCTAGTGCAACTGAAGTACAGAGTAAGATTTGAGGTTGGTTATGGGTAGTCTATGTATGTGTGTGCATGTGTGTTTTATTAGGCTGTGATTTCAGAAGATCCAAAATATTTATTTATTTATTTATCAAATTTATCACTGCCCATCTCCCAAAAGGGACTCTGGGCGGTTTATAATAAAACATGAATAAAAATATAAAACTGTAAATATGTGATATAGAGGATAACTAGCCACACAAAAGACACAAAAATATTAGACATACAGAATATTAGGGATGTGCAAATCTTTCAAAAGAGACATTTTAAAGCATACAACAGTGTTTTTCCAAGCAAAGTGAAGTGGATGCACTTGCATATTCATGCAGAGACAGCCAAGAAGAGCTTCAAAAGTGACTATGTGAACCTGAAAAAAGAAGTGTCTGCTTTCATGATTTAAAAAGAGGAGTTCGTATGTGCTCCAAAGCACCTCTTTCAAACAATTTCCTTAGTTGAAGAATCTGTCCACAAATTATTCCATCTCTTCCATTATTGTACTTTTGGATAAATTTTATGATCTGGAAGAAATTGAGTCAAAGATGGGCAAGAATACAGCACCATTCTTGCAGTGGTCCTTCCAATTGCCAATATTATCAAGAAAAATCAAGAAGACAGAGACTAAGCATAGCTCTTCTAAAAATCAGATAAAAAGCTTCTGTATATGTTTCAACAATGGGACGCGGTGGCACTGCGGGTTAAACCGCTGAACTGTCGATCGGAAGGTCGGCGGTTCGAAACCGCGCGGCGGGGTGAGCTCCTGTTGCTCGTCCCAGCTTCTGCACACCAAGCAGTTCGAAAACATGCAAATGTGAGTAGATCAATAGGTACCGCTTCGGCGGGAAGGTAACGGCGTTCCGAGTCGTCATGCTGGCCACATGACCCGGAAGTGTCTATGACAACGCCGGCTCCAAGGCTTAGAAACGGAGATGAGCACCGCCCCCTAGAGTCGGATTCGACTGGACTTTACGTCAAGGGAAACCTTTACCTTTACCTATATGTTTCAACTAATTAGGATATTTAACAGTTCTAATATTTCCAGGAAGCTTGCTGTTTCCCAGTTGGATGCTGTGGATCAAGAAGTCAAGGGCTGCAAAGTTTCTAACAGCTATTTTATTTGAAGGGTTCTATATAGTGCTGAGCTATGATTACTGTCCATGTCCAGGTCAGAAAATTAACATAAACAGAAATGTGTTCTATTCTGATGTGATCTGTTTAACTGTTGGTATGAAGGATAAGTAAGTACTGAGCATGCTTCTGACTCCAATTTTACGTTTTCAGAAAAGAAAGAACTCAGGACAGGAATAGTCAACCCTAACTTTATTTTTTCTCTCTGTTCTTAATGGAAATAACAGCTCCATATGGAACAAGAAATATTCTTCTTTTCTCTTAGTAGCACCTAGGATGAAAATGAGAAAACATTAGAAATCCATCAATATGCCTTCATTTTAGCAATAGAGTATAGAAAATTGCTTTCAATGAAAAACCGACATTCAGACTGAAGAAGCTAAATGGGCTCACAAAAACAGACCAGTAAGAATGTGGTATCTCATATACTGTAAGAAATATTTGTTTATAAAAATCAAACTTTAGCACATCAGATTACTATATGGCAACGTATTTCCTAAGATTGAGAATTGGTATTTGAATAAGAAGTTTCCTTTATGATCAGTTCTATATTACTTGTACAGCTATCTATAGAGTCAGTTGGAGGGGGGACAAATCACCATGCAAGCACCTCCTCTTATGCACATGAATGGTTATGTTGCACATAGAAATGAAAATGGTGAAACTTGTATCACAAAGGTGCAACACTGCTTTATTTTGCTGAAAACAATGACTTGTGCATTCTGGTTGCATGCTATTAAAAAAAAAAAGACATTTAAGTGCATTCTTTTCATTTATAATGATTTGTTATAAAATTTGACTATAAATCTTTACTAATTCCACTTACCCAAATTTTAAGTACTAGATTCATAGTTTATTCATATAAGTCATAGTTTATTCACAGCTCCATGAATTTTAAGACTGGTGATATTTTGCTCTTTATTCTGCATCTTCCTAATGTTACAGATTATTTGCATGGTCCATGCTAAAAAAATAATTATCTAATGTGCTGCATAATTCAGTGTGATAAAAATATTGCTGCAGTAATGCAAAAAACAAAACAAAACACTTTACTCATCTACCTGACCAAATAAATAAGGAAAGGAAACCAAACATCATCATGCACAGCAGTATTCTTCATATAATAAATATGGTGAACACAGAAAGCTGCTAACTTTAATTGTTTACAGCTGCAGGGGTTTAATTCCTCTTTCAAGGGAAAGTTACAAGCAAAGTAATAAAATAAAACTGTAGAGACCAGCAGCCCATAGTTAGGCTGCTTACTGCAAATTGGGGGGGGGGGGTGATTCCCTTACTCTGCATCTCCTAATCATGTATAACTCAATAATATGGGACAACTGAATGCACACCCACAGTCAATTTCTGTCTGTATATTTGGGTTATTTAAACATTACCCAGCTGCACAGGAAATGGGATTTAAGCATCTCATTTTTCTCTCTAGAACAGGGGTAAGGAATTTATTTTACCCAAAGGAATAAATTGCCTTTGGATAGGTACATCAGAGGCTGCATTTCAGAAGTATATGAGACCACAGCCAAGCATGGGTATGGCTACTGCCCCAAATAATACAGGACACCTTGTTGCAGGTACGTGACCATCAACATGCTTTTTCATGCCCATACCAGTTAGGTTTTAAAGCACTCTGTCTTGGCAACAGTGGAGGTATTTTAAAGCCTGAATGCATTAGGGGTGGGGGTGATTCTTTGACACAATATCCAGCACTTTCCCCCATTAAAAATGTCACATTGTAATGAAAACAGGGGGTGCTTTATCAGGTTGAAATCTGTAGTCTAATTTTGCAAACATTTTCTCCTCTTATGAAGTTTATGGTTTTCTTTTATTGAAATAGTTTAGAATTTATTTGACATGGTGTTTTTGAACTACTTCAAGATAGTGAAAAAATGCTACAGTTAGTACTTTTTCTGTTGCGTATATTTCTATTATTCTGCTGTTCTGTTGCTGGAAGTATTTATTTATTTATTTATTTATCATATTTCTCCCTCACCCATCTCATGCAATGACAACTCTGAGTGGTTTACAATGAATAAAAGAATAAAATATTCATATAAAATATAACATCCTTAAATATAAGAATATAAAATATAATAAAATATAAAGTCCAAGTCAGTCTAATGGGATTTTCCAGGGCCGCATCAAGGCACCAGCCACTTCCACAATCGGTATCCTGATGGATAAAGAAGCACTATAGAAGAGGTTGTCTTTAGTATATTTTCTCTAGGGCTTTAATTGAATTGTGGGAATTCAAAGAGGCTATAAAGGTCTCAAAAGATGCTTGTACAGAGGAATTCAAGGCATTACCCTTCCCCCACTGCTGCCTTATAACTCAAGTAAGTACATCAGGTCCATGCCCTATGACACACATGTGAGAATCCAGCTATAGTCCTAAAGACTGTAATGGGAATAGTGTCAAGTCCTCATAATTCCTATCTATGCATGATCTGCTACAAAGCTGTGAATCATCCAACACATATTAAAAATTCCCATAGCACAAGAATGAGTCAAGAGGTAAGGAGAAAAGGAGGCAAATCTATAAGCCAAAGTAGGGAAATGTAACTAATTGAACTTAATTTTCTGAGTTGCTGCCCTCAAGGATAGGAGCCAATATCCCATTCCACCACTATTTATTAGGAATTATTCAGTCTTACTTCAGGCCATTTCCAGCAAACATTGTTAATTATAAGAAGACTGCTTGACCTCCAATCATTTGGGGGGACTACCTAGTCATATGGCTATTCCCTCTAAGGTGTGCTTTCTCCTCAAAAATGTGCATCACTTTATATGGATGTTACATACACCTATCCATTTTGGAAAATCATGTTGGATTTTGACAATAAATCACCATGAACTAACAAAACAGTTTCCTGCTGTTTTTCAGTAGAAAACTGAAGCCAATTCAGTGGCCTGCTAGAACCACTGAAATGGAGGAGAGCTTATAACACTCTGAAGCTGGCACAGAAAAAGAAAAGTATCTTAGATACCTTCAGTGAGCATGCCAGAGAAACACAGGTTATTGCTCTTACACATTCAGCCCTCCCAAGCATAAAGAATCACACGCTTAGACACATTAGGTTAAGATAAGTAAAAAGAAGCTTACTGAATTTATTCTTTGCTGCTTCTGTTACATCCACCTTGGTGGAAAAGATGAAGTTCCTTTGTTCTTCTTTCCTTTCTAAATACTTAGTTTTGCCCTAAACTCTCAGCCCTACAGCTGCCAAGAGGTGTGTGAAAGAAAGGGGCAGAAAACCTCATCAAGGTCCAAGCACATGGCCCTGATGAAGAAAGCAGCATCCATGCTGCCTCTCCCTGGGTGGAGAAGAGGGAAAGAGAAAAAGAGGAAGTGGGAGTGGCAACAAATAGCTTCCTCAGAGTTGCATTCTGGGGCAACTTAATTTACATGTTAATGAGGCATGCTGGATTTGCCAAAACTTCCAACAAAAACAACAGAAAACAGGTGTGTAAGCAATCATTTAGGATGGGTTTTTGTTGTTGATTCTTTGAGTCAGTTTTGACTCTGGATGAATTCATGGAGAAGTCTATGCAGTTTTCTTGGCAACAAATCCCAACAAGTGTTTTGCCATTACTTTTTCCAGAATGTTTTTCTCTCAGTCTAGGGCTAAGAGAGAGGGACACAGTGGCGCTGCGGGTTAAACCGCTGAGCTGCCGATCGGAAGGTCGGCGGTTCGAAACCGCGCGGCGGGGTGAGCTCCCGTTGCTCGTCCCAGCTCCTGCTCACCTAGCAGTTCGAAAACATGCAAATGTGAGTAGATCAATAGGTACCGCTTCGGCAGGAAGGTAACGGCATTCCGAGTCATCATGCTGGCCACATGACCCGGAAGTGTCTATGACAACGCCGGCTCCAAGGCTTAGAAACGGAGATGAGCACCGCCCCCTAGAGTCAGACATGACTGGACTTTACGTCAAGGGAAACCTTTTAGGGCTAAGAGAAAGTGATGCACCCAAAGCCACTTAAGGGAGGACTAGACCAGCATCTTCAACTACTACACCAAATGGTCCTCTCATTTAGGTTTAACACACCTTCAATATCTAATCAATCCTCCACTGCATAAAAACCCTGGAAATCCCACCCCCAACAAGTTTGTTAGCCTTATCATGTTACCTCTCCATCGACTGTTGCCCTCAGCTGCCTCTCCAAAGGAGAAAAATTATGCCTTTGACTGCTAAAAGACTCCTTACCCATAGTTAATAATGAAGCACCTAATGAAGAAACTCTCAGACTGTTCTGTGAACATTGTATTGAAGTTATCCTCAGTTATTCCTTGCCAAATGTCAGGAAAACTAAAGTTTTCTTCTCCTCCAGTCTTCCCCCACAGAAAATCTCTTTTAGAGCTGTATACAAAGAAATGTTTAATATAAAGCTTCTCTATAAATGGAAACAAAACAACAGCCGTTCAGAAGTGCTGGCAAAACACCTATTTTTATTGCAGGTAACAAAAACACCTATGTTCCAAACCTCAAGTGATTAAGGCACACAGCCCCTTAAAATATGTACTGCTTCTGATAAATGTTTGTTTGCAGCAAGTATACTGGGAACTTATGAGATCCATGTTCTCCTGCCTTAGGCAAGGAGCTGGTTTGGGTGCCTTTGCCATGTGGACTCAACATCAGAGGCTGTATCTAGCTCTAGTTCTGTCCTTGATTTGGGGGTGTTTTTTATTGGCATTGCAATATTTTTCTGAACGAGCACAAGAGCCATTTTTAAAGACGAAAACATATTTATGTGCGAAAGGAGGGAAATAAGAGGCATCTGAGGCTTTATGGATCAAATACATCTTTACAGCCTGTCAGAACTGCATGTGCATGAAACTCATCTGCATAAAAATAATTCTCCCAGTTGGAGATTATATTTTTATATTCATTCCATTTATATCCCTCCACAACCCAGTAAGACCCTTGGAGGCTTGCAACATATAAACAACTTCTAAAACAACAATGAAAAGAAAAACCACAATAGATCATTAAAGTAATAGAAAAAATAATAATGATGATGAATAAATTTAGTACCCTTTACGATACCCTTAATGTGAGAGGCAAGTTTAGGATAGATGCTGAATAGATTTTAGGTATTAAATATTTAATTTAGATATTAAAATCATATTATCTGAAGATCTCACCCTCAAACATAAAAAAGAGGCTAAGATTCAAATATTCACAGAACTTGTGAACTTGATTATAAAATTGATAATACAGTCGTTCTATTCTTTTAGAATACAAATCTGAAACTAGGCCATTGATACCTTCCTCCTGATACTTATAAATGCATGCTAGTAGGTGCTCTGCCATTTCTTTTTAATAACCTTTTTTCTATTAAAACTGAGAGTCTTTTTCTTTCCTTTATGCTGCTGCAGGCTCACATCACAAGGTGACTTCTTCCTTCCCATGCATCAAGTATAAAGCCAAAATCTCTCTTTGTTTTGTTCTTCTACACGGAAGTTGTTGACAATTTACAATGCCTCATATCAAGATAATCATATCCTATTTACCCACTGTCATCACTCTTTCTGCCAGTGAATTCAACTGATGAGTGAATGGTACTGTAGTCAAAAAGGGTAAGTTGTGATGAGAGTAGAAGTGACACAGGCAAGATTAATTTTTTTTTTGTGTGGAACAAAAAGTCTATTGGAAGCATTTTAATATATATACATACCCATCCCACTATCCCCTTTCAGTTATGCAGAATGCAGAAAAAGAGTAAAAAAAAAAAAACAAGCAAGAGAAATTAAAGACAGAGAAAAGTAAAACAAAATCCAGTTCACACTGACAAAAACACTCTCAAAACCTTTCTGTCCTTGCACACCAGTCTTGCTCCCACCGTGCCTACACATCAATTCATACATTGCTGTTTGTTCTTTAAATTTCTCACCTCTCTCCGTCCAACCACAATTTTCTTTGCCTTCCCCTTCAGTCCTCATTCATTCTTGACCCTACCTCTTCTTGAGTTATTGCACACAGTAATAAAGTACCCCATTCTCACTACATTCAACTTTCTTTTGTTTCTCCTGACATACCCAATTCTTACTTGTAACAAAGGTAACCAAGTGGGGAAAAGCACAGCTCTTTTTGCTTCTTTTAGTAAACATTCATCCCTCACAACATACCACATAGTACCCACTACCTTGCTGCCAGCATTTATATGTCTTAAATTGTGGCCATTCATTTTCCTGCCTTTAGTAAACATTCTAGCATGGTATAGATTTAAACACGTGGTCTAATGTTCTGCCATGTACATGTAACATGGAATTATTCATTCCATTTTTCCCTGGCAAAGACAAGTATCTTGGTTTTTAATATATTAATTTTCAGATTCATAATCCCTGTTGCATCATGTGTTCTAACATTTGCTGGGGATCACTTTGGTTTTCAGCCAACAATACAGCATCATCTGCATACAAAAGGGTATGTACAATCACATCCCTGATCAACACACCTTAATGTCAGCATAAGCTTTCCTTATACATTTATCAATAAATATATTAAAGAACAAAGGAGACATCATACAATCACATCATTATTGGGGGCGGGGGGTAAGCAATGTTATGCAAAGCACAGAAAAGTAGTAAGAAATAGACAAAGATATTAAAGGCCTGAGAAAAGAACAAGAAAAGATAATGTAGCTAAATTAGTTTACACATGTTCCAATCATTCCCTCATTTTTCCTTGTCAAACCTAAATATCTTTGATACATTAAGTTTCAGATTACATCCTGGACTCAAGAAGCCCTGGAAGAACAACTGGAGGTGCAGCCAACACCTGAGGCTGGAATGTCACTGCCACCTCCTCCATTACAGAGCACAGCAGCTGATATGAGGCAAAAGATCATGGTGCAACTAGCTACATTCAATTCTCGAGACTGATTACCAAGGCTCAGTGGAGACAAACCATCAGATAGTATGCTAGGAGATGCCAATAGAGCCCTCACGACAATCTATGCTACCACTATAACTCAAACCAATGAACTGGTATATGCTACAGCCACTGCAGCATTACAACCCACCCTGGAAAGAAGTTAGCCAGCAGGTGGAACTACAGAAGGTGTGGATATTAAGGATAAGACTTCTCTACTGAAAAAAATACAAGGGGCTGACTCCATCTGAAGTCCTAGAGACTGCTAAACAAAGGCTCACAGCACTGGCTACCAGACTAAGGAGATACACTAGAGAAGCAGAAAATAAATGCCCTGTTCTCCAAACAACCATCCAAGGTGTACTCCGAACTGCAGTGCAACAACACAGGAACAGCAGAGCCACCAACAGCAGAAATTGAATAGTACTGGAAGAACATATGGGAGAAAGAGAAAACACACAACACCAATTCGAAGTGGCTGCAGGACCTGAAAACAGACCTGCAATCTCTCAGAACAGGAACCAGCCACCATCACAGCAGGTAGCAGACATCCAACAGTGGGTCAAGAACATGGAGCTGGACAGAAACCAGCCCGGACATGATCCACACTTACTGGCTAAAGAAACTAACAGCAGTGCATGAACACCTAGCAGCACAGATAAACTAGCTGCTAGCAGCAGGCTCCCACCCAGACTGGCTAACACAAGGTAGGACAGTGCTGATCATGAAAGACCCCAACAAGGGAACAATACCAGTCAACTACCAGCCAATAACCTCCCTCCCCACAACATGGAAAGTCCTATCAGGCATCATACCTGGCAAGCTATAGAATCAGTACATGAGCATAGCTCAGAAAAGCATTGGGAACAACACCAGAGGCTCAAAACACTAGTTGTTCATAGATAGAGCAGTGGCCCAAGACTCAAGGTCTAGAGAGACCAATCTGAGCGCAGCCTGGATTGACTACAGGAAAGCCTATGACTCAATGCCTTACATATGGATCTGTGAATACAAAGTCAACAGGACACTCAGGACCTTCCTCAAGAATTCAATGGGACTGTGGAAGACAACGCTGGAAGTAAACACAAGACAGCTTGCACAAGTGGCCATTAAGTGTGGCATATACCAAGGTGATGTACTGTCCCCACTGCTGTTCTGCATGGGCTTGAACCCCCTCAGCCAGATAACACAAGGACTGGATGCGAATACAAGTTCAAGAATGGAACTACCATCAGCCACCTCCTCTACATGGATGACATCAAGCTGTATGCTAAGGGTGGATGAGACATCAACTCGCTGATCCACCTGACACAGATCTACAGTGAGGACATTGGGATGTCATTCGGACTGGAGAAGTGTGGCCAGATGGTAGTAAAGAGAGGGAAGGTAGTTAAGACTGATGGGGTGGAACTACCAGCAGTCCACATAGCAGACATTCAGACCAGCTACAAGTATCTTGGTATTCCACAGACACATGGGAACCATGATGAGGAGGCAAAGAAGACAGCAACATCCAAGTACCGCCAAAGGATAAGTCAGGTCCTGAAGAGCCAGCTGAATGAGAAGAACAAGGTCCACACCATCAACACATACACCTTGTCAGTCATCAGACACCCTGCTGGTATAGTGACCTGGCCAAAGGAAGACATGGAGGCTGCCAATGTGAGGACCCAGATGCTCCGCACAATGTACGGAGGTTTCTACCCTAATTCCAACACCCAGAGACTGTACACCAGCTGAAAAGAGGGTGGGTGGGGACTGGTGAGTGTCAAAGCTACTGTTCTGGATGAAACCCAGAGCATCCAGGAGTACATCAGTAAGATGGCACCCAAAGATGAGCTGCTGAGAGAATGCTGGGGGCACCACAGACATGGAAGGAAGATCAAGCAGAGGAAGTGGCATGGCAATACAGGACCCTGCATGGGATGTACCATCGACAGATAGCTGAGGTGGCTGACAGTGGAAAATCCTACAAGTGGCTGGAAAGGGCTGGACTAAAAGACAGCACTGAGGCACTGATCATAGCAGCACAAGAACAGACACTGAACACCCAATCCCAGGCCTCAGACACAGTCCAACACATAGTGGCAAGGTGTAAGATGCAGGCAGGAACAGCATACACTGAATGGCACAACCAAGCAGCTGGCATTGTGTACAGGAACGTCTGCACAGTGTATGGGCTAGACCCTCCCAAATCCAGATGGGATATTCCACAGAAGGTTGTGGAGAATGACAGGGCTAAGATCCTGTGGTACTTCCAGATCCAGACAGACAGGCAGGTACTGGCCAATCAACCAGACATCCTGGTAGTAGACAAGGACCAGAGGACAGCAGGGGTGACTTAGCATGCCAAGTGACAGCAACTTCAGGAAGAAGGAGTATGAGAAGCTGGAGAAGTACCAGGGCCTGAAGGAGGAACTAGAGAGGATGTGGAAAGTGAAGGCCAAAGTGTTTACAGTGGTGGTGGGAGCACTCTGGGCTGTGACTCCCAAGCTGGGAGAGTGGCTCCAACAGATCCCAGGAGCAACATCAGAGCTCTCTGTCCAGAAGAGTGCAGTGCTAGGAACAGCTAAGATACTGCGCAGAACCCTCAAGCTCCCAGGCCTCTGGCAGAGGACCCGAGGTTGAGGAAGACACATACCCCCCATAGAGGTGAGAAGGGAATTTATTTATTGATACACACACACACCTTTTTCACATTTTTATATTTCTCAGAGAAGAACAAAAATCTGGCCTTCACTCACCATGTCTGGCATACAATTTTACCACACTGCCCATTTTTTGCTCTTTCTTACCTCTTGTATACTTTCTATCAAAATTCTTCCAAACAGCTTTCTAGACACATTTAACAAACTAATTTGCCTATAGGATTTGCATTCATTTTTATGACTAATCTGTTTGTAACAATAACAGCATTCTTCCAATTGTCAGGCACAGTTGCAGACTTTACACATTTAAATAAACCACTGCATAAGCTAATATATATACTGTAACATTTCTCCGGTCACACCACCTATTTCTACAGCCTTACCATTTTGTAGCATTCATATAGAATTTATCACTTATTTTTCATTTTTCATTTTTTTTGGTCAGTAACATTTATAGCATTGATTTAGTTCCATTCTTCAACATAATATATATATTTCTAAAATATTCATTACAGCATTCCCTCATTTCAATTTCATTTCAAATCATTTTATCACTTTTTAAATAATTCCACTCACTTCCTTGAAGGCTTTTTGTTTAGTCCTTTTAACTGACCTCCCTGCATAAACTTTTATAATTGCTTTGCATTTTCTCTCCTTCTTTTAATCTCAACCATTCCTTGCATACTCTGACTACATTCTTTGTAACTACCTTTTTTGCTTTCATAGTCATTTTTCCTTCTTCTTCTTCTGTTTTTTAATTTTCTCCTCTTATGTTCCAAGTTGCAGTCTTCCATATGTCATGGTCATCCACAGATGACCATATACTGTAGATATTGATTGCATCACCCATCATGGCAGTGGTCAATAAAGTATCTATCATAATGCTTTTTAGTAAGTTTGGGAAAATATAGGTTAAGTTTCTAGCCTTAACTGAACCTGTGTCATGTGCAGCAATCTGTTTGGGCACGTTTGGGCCAGTATACCACAAGCACAGCCAAAGGCACAACCCCAAGCATATTCACACTCTTCTAAGCAAGCTAGGTTCTCTAAGGTAGAGACTACCTTGCAAGCCAAAGTATTGTTGCCCACATTTCCCCAGTGTGAAGATACATGCAATGTACTAGCACACATTTTGAATGCATAACGTAAATCTGATAACTAATCTATATTCAATAAATGCTTCAATATAATAATTCAGTAGTAATTGTATTTTGTCACCTTCATGCAGTCTAGATAGATTTACTGCCAAGTCTTTGTTCTTGCATTCTATTGTTTTCACTTATACACTGGAATTTTCAGGAGATAGTTCCTATTCCTATCAGATAGGGAATAGCAAGAAGCTGATATTTGTCCTTAAAAGGGAACAAAAATTAATGTCATGTATGAGGACAGGCTAGAACTAATAGTCTGTTATGACTATATTCTATATGCAGGGAGGTTTTAAAATATGAGCCAAGCATCTTCCTAATATGCATGCTTGCAAGTGCGCTCTCTCTCTCTATATATATATCTATATATCTATATATCTATATATCTATATATCTATATATCTATATATCTATATATCTATATCTATCTATCTATCTATCTATCTATCTATCTATCTATCTATCTATCTATCTATCTCTCTCTATATATATATAGTGTGTCAGAGAAAGCTGCAGTAGTGGCATTAATTACTAGACAGTGAACTTGATTTTATTAGAGCATGTGTCCCATGCTCTTTCTTTCAAATGCCAGGACAAAAGAATTCCTAACCCCTTTCAACATTAACAACTCTCTAGTGGAACACTGCTGTTTTATTGCTGTCTGTTGGGCTTTGAAGCATATCTAAATTTAATGGAGAGCAAAATGAGGAATTATAAATAATAAATGGTATTTGAAACAAAAGCTGTAGTAATCTTACTCTCCTTGAATGTGAGTAGCAATTCAATATCCTCCTTTAATATTACTAGTATGAAATGTTCAAATGTTCTCTAGTGTGCTGGTCTCACAAAATTCTGGAGATCACAAAACAGGCCTGGGCATTTGGCAAAAGAAAATTTTCATGAGTTTTCCACCTGTTTTTGCTGTCACCAGTTGGCTCAAGGCAACTGACCAGAATGAGCAAAAGCTTTTTTCGATCTATTAAATTATTTATATGGGATGGGGATGAAAACTGAGAAGTCCAGTTCTTCTAATCTATTGAAAGGCTTGTGCTACCATAGTACTTATAAAACGTAGTGGTGAAGTAAGAGGTGAAAAGTCCCCCCAAAACAGTTTAGCCTTTAGCCGTGAACTCAGTAGGAAAGGACATGACAATAGAAGAACTCTGCTAGGTAGAACACAGGCCAGCTAGTCCAGAATTCTGTTTGCTGCAGGGAAATAATAGATGCCAACTGGACATCCACAAGAAGGACATGGATGCAATGGTACCCCCTACTGTGGTTTCCAAGCAACTGGTACTGAGAACTATAATTTCTCTGATCCCTGGTAACATGTAGCCATCAGAGTAGACACAGGGAGTATTATCATCCATGAATTTATTCAATCTGTATTGAAAGCTGAATAAGTTGGTAGACATCACCAAGTCCTGTGGTAGCAAATCCCATGGGTTTAACTCTGCGCCATGTGTAAAAACATTTCATTTTTTTTTCATCCTGAATGTCTCACCATTTGGCTTGAATATTAAGTTCCTGTCGACTTTCTTTATTCTGTCAGAGTACCTAGTTCTCTGGGGTAGAGGAGGGGGAGAGGAAATGTTCCTCAAAATTTACTAGTCTATCTCCTTCACCAATTTGATTGCATTCAGTCACGTGCACACACACACACACACCCTGCCCAGCATGACCGTGGCCTTTGCAGGACATGTTAGCAGACCATTTAAAATATCTTAAGAGGTATTCCAAATAACTCTGGAAATTCACAAATAGGTTATGAAGATCATGGTCATTTCTGATTATTTATACCCGGCATCTGTTATCCTAATGTGCAATACTGTATTCCCTATACAGAAACTATTACATTACTTTAAACAAAGAAATATCTGATGTGTCTAAACAGTTACTTTGTTAAAAACAACCCCATAGCAGGCTCGTTATAACCACTATACTGCTTTGTCCTTCATGGAATAGGCCTGAGAGCATCCTTGTGTGAAGGGCAGCCTCCTAGCAGAACAACCTCACCTTCTCAGACTGTGTAATTGCCAAGCTAGTCTAAAAATAGCTTTCTAGAAAATATGTAGGAAGCAATGAAAATACTTAAAGAAGATTTTTATTGCTTTGAGCATTTCAGTTTAGGGATTCTCTCAGCTTTAAATCTAGCACACAAGGGGACCAATAATATATAACAGAAAGCCACAACAGGTCTATTACATAAGGTAGGTGTTCTTCGGAGAGTTTCACCTGCCTTAAATGATTAAGATCCTAGTAAGGTGATGATAAAAGTGCCTGCAGCATTACAGAAACTAACTAGCAGTAAAAGAAGCAGAAATCTGTGGGAAATAATAGATAAGAATATTTGGAAATAAATGAATTCCAAGCCCCACTGAGCCATGAAATCTCTGGGTGATAAATTAAGATAATCAGGAGCTCTTCCAAGGCTAAAAGTGTGAACTGGATGGCTTTTCACATTCAAACATAGTACGTACCTCTCTCCTTGAAAGAAATTAGCTGGCAACAAGGTTAGAGATAGAAAACTTTAGTTAGTGGAATTCTTATAAATTTGCTCAATATTCAGGAATATTTAGTATGTTTATTCTGTTGAAAATTCATGAAAAAGTATGTTTATTCTGTTTTGGTTTTCGTAGGCAAAATACAGTGGCATTTCTACTGCAATATCCTTTAACATTCTAGACTGCCAAATTACAGGAACTTACTCCAAAGAAAGACATCAGCTAGAGAAAAGTTTGCTGAGTGGTGCAAAAGGCACACCATCGGTTTAATGAATAGAGTGAATGTCTCTGCTTTCCTTGGTGCTTAAACTCCAGACAATTCTTAACCGATGGATCAATTCAGGTGCTTTTCCACATTCACTGCTCACTGAAAGAGAGGGGGAGCATAGATCCCCTCTCTAGCTCACCCTTCAGTAGCATTCCCAATAGCCTGATCCCACTATATAAGAATACATGGGGAAAAGCAAGGGGGGAAATAATGACATGTACATCAGGATTCATGGCTGCTAGTTAGGGACACCACTGCCGCAAATCTGTCCAGACATTGCAAATGAAACATTTGTCCAGACAGCTAATTATACTCACGAAGAATCTGCACAATTTGGAAGCCTGTGCAGAGGCAAGGGGTGGGAAATCATGGGCAGAATTTCCAGTCACAGGCAAGGAAACGTATGGTACAGGAGGGTTTGAGGTCAGCTAAGAAGAAGGAAGATCAGGAATTTTATGGATTCTAGTTGCCTTGTCCTCAGGTCTTGTGGTGGTATTGGTTGAAGGCCAAACTAATACAGCAGATGACCACATTCATTCACACATTAATAGCGAATGAAGATGTGGGATTTTTTCCTGTATGTCCACTCATCTATTAAATGTTGCCTTATCTTGTTTTGTTGCCCCTTCTGTAGATGTACCTTGTTTTTATTATGCTCTGCAGTTGAAATTTTGTTTCTTTGTTTTGCTATGCTTTACTTAATAAATTCTTTTAGCTTTTACCTCATTTATGTGTCTGTTGCTTTAGAACCCACAAGCTTCCTGCCCACATTGTAGTAGGGCAAAACAAGGTTACATCGGCAACAGCCTGAAAAGAAGTTGAGAAAGCTTGCCATGATCTACAGGAATTTCATCTCTCCAGAATTTCTATTCATCAGAATGCCAGCTTTGAATGTTTGCATTAGGAACTGTGCATTCAAAATAGACCAGGGATCCACAACAACCCAGCAGTGCTGTAATGGCTATATAGGAACTGACATGTATGATTTTGGGCTTATACTGAGGACTCCCAGGTTGCTGGTCTTGTGGGAGGGGAAATCTCAATGTTCATGTCAGAATTATTCAGTTTAGGGCAACTCAGGTATTAATGGATGCCATGACAACTGTGTGGCTGTCACAACATATTATACACTAGATTTAGTTTTCTCAGCTTGATTGTAAGACAGTAAAAATGCAGGATTTAATTTCAACCCAACTGTTGTGCATCATTACATGTTAAGATTCGATTCTTGCTGACTATTCCTATCTATAAGGTTCAGTGGGTTTGCCTTTCTAAAATGATTTTGCCCATAGATTAATGAATCTTAATGATTTTCAGAAGGTGATAAGAGATCATCCAGTTACCATGACAGGTGATTTTATACTATAGAAAGTATAGTAAGAGTTGTTGCACTCTGTAATGAAATGGAGTCACAGCTTCATGGCATTGGTATGGAAAATTTGTAAGAAAATTTGAAAGTAAGGTAATTTGCATTTGGCATAATATCCTAGAGTTTCAATTATCCAGTTGCACTGAATGAGTTTCGGTTGAACATACAGCCACATCTAAAAAAAAAACATGAACTCAATCAACTACTAGTATTCTTAACTCTTGGACTTGTTACATATAATGAAGGGATAGCTAATTGTAACCAGGGGATTAGTAATTTCTCTTTGAGACACAGATTGATACTACAGGCAATATTCATCTACCCCTAAGAACCCATCCTGGATCCAGAAACAATGGCTAATTATAGGTGATTAGCGTGATTGCTAATATCTCCATTTTAGATAAGATTCCGGAAGGGCAGATGCCTACTAGTACCAAGGACTTTTAAATGACTGTGATTCTCCTTATTTAATTTCATCCAGATTTGGACCCAATTTTGGGAGAGAGATTGCATTGGGATGGTCAAGGAAAAATTAAGGGAAGTGTTTGTGGGGAGGGGGTTCTGACCACTCATTAGCTACCAGTACTATAGGTGACTTCCTGGAATAACTGGAATGTCCGAGAAGAACAGGAGAAGAAAGGAAAAAGGGTACCACAAAGTGTGGGAACACACTTTGAACCCCAGCATTGGTGAGAGATCCTAAGAAAAATTTGGATAATTGCATCTGTGTACTTTGGAGTTTAGTGAATAGAAATAGTGTAGTTGATGTTATCTACCAAAGAGTAACAAGCATTTTTTCTGGCATCTTTCCACTCTAATAAGACACTTACAAAACTCAACTTTTCTGTAATTATTATGTGTGAATATAAATGTTCCCAAGTCACAGGAAAAGAATGAGGCTGTCTTCTTTCTGCAGAAATGGATTGATCACAATTCCCAATAGATAAATAAATCAACAGATTATCTCATAGGAATGAGACCATAAATCAAGTCAACTATGTTTTGAAATATTCTTTAATTTTTAGGTATATCTAAGTATAGGTTTGCTCTTTTTTAATTTATAATGCTGTCCTCAGTGTAAAAGGGTCATATGACTCTCTCTCTGCTTGCTCATTGACTTGAACAATCCCTGCTCCAACAGTTCAGTAAAGCAGAACAGTCAGTTTCCATCTCAATAAAGAACATGACAGATTATATAAGAACATGCTTCAGAGAAGTTGGATTTGGGGAAAATAAATAGGTACATTAAAAAAGTAAGTACATTAAATGTTTCAATTTCATTGTGCAAATAACAAGGGAATGTCATATGGAAGCATATATTTTCATACAGCTTCACCCCTTCTTGAATCCTGATTCTACAAAGGCTCTTACTGGCATTCAGGTAAAAATGAGTAGAAATCCCATTCAGGATTTGTAATGGGCAGTGAGAATAACCTTGGGAGACAACCTAGGAAGAGCCTCTACCTAGACAATGGGCTGATAAGAAAAATTTGAGTCCAAAGGAGAGAGTGGGGTGGAGAAAGCATCTCAGAAGAGATGTGTTCCCTCCCTAGTTCTCTGGAACATAAAGGTGGTGGTGGGGGGAATGCTTTCTGACTTGCAAGATTCTGTTTCAGTAATCTTACAATAAGATTTACAATAAAAGTAGTGTTAGTACTCATGGTTTTGGTTTCCTATCTGGACTACCTCAAAGGGCTGACAAGTTTTCCATTAACATAGAAACACTGGGCACTGAATAGGCAAAGGTCATAGAATCATGGACTTGAATGGAACTTTAGAGGTTATCTGTCCTAACTGCCAGGAAACACGCTGAGACGAGGAACTGGTCTCTAATGTTTTATTGCTTGTACATAACAGGAATCCTAACAAACTGAAGAAGCGTGGGAAAACCCCAGCCATATAAACCCCAAAGGTTAAGGCAGTTCCGATCTGTGTCTCTTTGAATGGCTACCTAATTCCTCAGTGCTACGCATGCGCTTAACAGTGTGGATGGGAGCCCCCTGCTCGCCATCCTTACTCATGACATTATCTAGTTCAATCCTCTGCTCAGTGCAGGATCCACTAGAGTCTTTGGACAGATGACCATCCAACCTCTTTTTAAATAACTTCAGTGAAGAACTCACCACAACATGTGGCAACTTGTTGCACTGGTTGACAGCTTATTCAGCCAGAATAATGTTGTCTACCCTATCTACCTCTTTGTACTTTGAACCCATTGGTTCTGGCCCTGCCCTCTGGGGAAATATAGTCCATATTTCCTCTTCTATATGACAACCCTTCTGATACATAAAGACTGGCATCATATCTTTCCTTAGTCATTTATTTTCTAAGCTTATCCAGATCCTCTAACCATTCCATTTTGGCCTTCTTTCTCACCATCTTAGTAGTCCTCTGAATTTGTTCCAATCTGTTACTCTCCTTTTTGGACTGTGGTGACCATAACTGGACACAATATTCCAAGTGAAATCTGCCCATGTCCAAGTAGACAATTACTTCCTGCAAACTGGACTATGTGCTATGTATACCTACATTCTCTTTGGGTTTCCTTTAGTTTCTAACATTTCTAAACAACCTTTTTCTTTAGCTTTTCTGACACAGTTCCTACAGTTTCTGGTGACTAACTTGCATTCTTCAGTTATATGCCTTACACTGCATTTCCTATATGGTTCTCTTTTCTCAATGACATTTTACAGAGCTTTTTATATATTTACAGTATACCAGCCTCTTTAGAATTCTCCCATTTTGCCTTCTTGTGGGAATTATTGTGTTTATGCCTCTAGTCTCTCATTTTGTAAGATATCCCATCCTTCCAGAACACTTTTCTCCTGCAAGGTTTCAAGCCGTTTGATCTGACCTACTTTTTCTTGGTGTTCATCAAACTTTGCTTTCTGAAATCCAGTATGCTTCTCAGTACCTCCACTGCTGGATTTCATGAATTCAAGGATAACATGAACACTTTTTCTCAAGGTACCAGCCCATAGCACTTCTTCAATCAGTTCTTCTTCTGTTGATGAAGATTAGGTCCAAATAGCAGACCACCTTGCTTTTGGTTTCATCTTCTGACATATGAAATTGTTAGCTAAGAGAAGACAAGAATTTATTGAACCTCAGATTAGGTTCCCAGAAGACTTCAGGATAACTGAAATCTCCCATTATCATGATTGCATGATTCTTTGAAAGACTTGTCATCTGATGCAGAAAGCCTCATTTGTATCTTCTGCTAATGCAGGCAGACTATAATACATTCCCATGACAGTATTACTTTTGTTACACTCTCTTTTTATTTTTACCCAAACACTGTCAATAGGATTTCCATGCTCTGGTTTCTGAATTTCTGAATCTTTTCTTTGCATACACTGCAACACTCCCACACTCTTTGTTCAGTCTATTCATTTGAATGTTACAGTCTTCCAGTACTATGTGCCAATCACATGTATCATGGTTTCAGTGTTTCAGTGATGCCTATCACATCATATTTGTCTTCTTCAGAGAGACACTCTTGTTTTCCCTGCTTATTTCCAATACTCTGTGCATTAGTGAAGAAATATCAGAGGTTTTGAGTGGCACCATGTACTGTCTCTCTGATAAAATTCCCTGTAAGACTCTGAGTCCCACATAGGCCTTCTGCTTCCTGTTGTGCTTTCTGCCCCAGTCTGCATATTCAGCATATTTGGTTCTGGGCTTTTGCCATCTTACCATTTTTCTAGATTAATTCCCTCCTGACGAAATTGATAAAGCACCCCCCAATTTTATTTCCCAGTCTTTGGAAGATGTAGTCAGTCTCTTCCCAGAATCCTTCATGAAGGTAGCATAGGCCACTGTTGTAGCTTCCAGGATTTATACAGGGCTGCTTTAAAGCCAGTTCACAAACTTCAGTTGTTGCAGAATTTATCTTCCCAGTTGTCTGTGAACACTAGATATTTCTGGGCTTAATTTCATATCTCTGCTTATTGGCCTGATGGTTAGAATTATAGTGTAGTACTTCAAATCCCAAGAGTCATGAGGACAATGGTAATGCTGTGTCTGAAACCATTTTGCAGTTAAGTATTTGAACTGTAACTCCTGTGAAAATTGTGTTAAGAGCTACCTAACTTTAGTATACACTATTACTACTCACCTAAGAACACAGGGTCTGTCAATCTGATGCAACAAACAGAGTACATGACACTGATCTTTTCAGCAGTTTCTACGCTATGGAACTTCTTCCATTGGGAAATGAGTTTAGGAAGGCTGTACGGGGACCACTGACCCTAATCTGTGGCCAGATCCTGAATGGTATAGCTAATCTTGCATCAGCTTGGAGAGTTTTCTGTTCAGAATCATTCTTGATACAGGAGCAGAAATTGGTTAAAAAAAATTAAGCAAAACCTGCAAAGTTTCAAAAATGACTACTCCTCAAATTTATTTCCTCCTTTGCAATGGTTACTACGACACAGTCATATGCAGAGCCTCAGAGTAACATACATGAAGTGGGCTTAATTTGAAGATTTTGAATTGGGGCAGGGCAGATTAGAAAGGTCATCCCTCCCTTAAGTAAATTAGCTTCTGCCCCAATCCATGCTAGTTTGCATGTATTAGTATATGATCTTGCATTTATATTGTATGATTTCTCTGGCTATTATTCTAGTATGAGGAATCTATTAAGCAGCCATAAAATTTAAAAAGTATGCATTAGATAGAGGGCAGCTTTTCTGCATAGGACCCTATAAATTCATCTTGGATTTTATTCAGGGCAAAATTCATTGCTGATACATATAAAACTCTCTGTGGAATATTTCACTCCTTTCAAAATTCTCTTTAACCTTTCATTGAAATCACTGTCTGTGTTTTGCTGGACTAGAACTGTCAAAACATTCAGTTTGGCACTGCTATTGTTCTATTTAAAAACTCAGCTTCCTTCATATACTGTAGATGGGTCTACTCAGAGATTTATTAAAAAAAAACACTAAGAAGCTGTTTCCAACTGGAAACATCTGTGGATAATGAAATCACAGCTACTACTTTCCATGTCCTTAAATTTCAGCAGAACTATTCTATTATTTCACTAAGCAATCAATGTACTGAGGTTACAATAGGGTGTATTGAAGCCAATGGGAAGAAATGAATATAAAATTTCCTTGAATAGCTTGATTAAATAATATTGTTTTCCTTTATTTGACTTTCAAAATAAAATCATGTGATTTAAATAACCAGATAGAAAGATAACTCATATGGAATGGCTAGAAAAAGGTAGATTGTACAAAATGTGCTCATAAGGGCAATAAAGAAAAGTAGTCTTGTAAGGAAGGACAGCAACATCTTGTACAACACAATTTCAGGAAGTCCTAAGTGTCATTGTAGGAAGATTGGACCAATCAAGATGCCTTAGAATTCCTTTTCCCACTTAAATCCCACCTCCTTTTGACTTCTGTTGACTGCCTGGACAGGTTCCTGCAGCTTTTCTTGGCAAGATTTCAGAAGCTTTCAGAATTAGTTTGCCATTGCCTCCTTCCTAGGGCTGATAAAGAGTCACTGGCACAAGGTCACCTAGCTGGCTTTGTGCCTAAGGCAGGACTAGAATTCACGGTCTCCCGGTATCTAGCCTGATGCCTTCACCACTACACAAGACTGGCTCTCTCCTTCATTTCAGCAGGTCCTTAATAGCACTGAAAATGCAGCCTCTGAGATGTCTTTTTGACCCTTTTTCTGGATGAGCAGAAAGATAATCAAATAATGAAAGAATTGGTTGATCTATTAAAGCATATTTTTGATCATCACCATCTTTAAAGGTCTGTAAAAGGTTTGGAAGCTTTATAGAACATTTATTGCGGTGATCAGAATTATTATTAGAGATAAGTATCTAAAGCAGATTTCATATTTTATAAAAGAACACTCAACCCAGTGCAGGTCCTGCTGTGAGGAAGGTGCAGTAGAAATAGCCCACATTTTCCTGTACTGCCTGTTCTAATACAAGTTTTTCTTAATACAAAACTTAATACACATTTTTCTAGGTTCTCTGACCTTTATGTAAGATATTTTCTTGCAGACAATGACTCCAAAATCATGAGACAAGTGGCAAAATTCTACTTGGTAGCTTCCAGGCGTGATATTGTCATGTGGCAGAACAGAAAGTGTAGGAAATCACTAGTCTTCCTTTTGTATGGTTGCATTTTATATTGATTTTATGTAACTATCTTTATTTTGTTATTTATGATATATAAGGAATTGATTGTAATGAATAATGATTTGAGACTATAATAACATTTACTGAATGTTTAAGGTCATATGTATATATTATATACATCTGGAAACATGTGTTATATGATGAAACTGTTGGGACAAAATCCTAAGGGGTATATGTAAGTGAGTTATTTAAACAAAATGGGAGAACCTGTACATTTGTAACTAATATTAGTATTACTAACAGTAATTAACAGTTATGTCTAGCACAACACTGGAAAACAGTAGAAGTACCTAAACTGATGAATTGGTATAGGACATTATGGGAATTAGAATTGCATATAAAATTAAACTTAGTTTGGTAGATGCCAGCATATTTCAAGATAATGAATTCATGTAAAATTGTCATTATTATCATCGTCATCTCAAATAGATAAGAGATGGGAAGTCTGGCTGTGGAAGAATCAGCACAGTCATAATGAAATGAGCTGTAAGTCAGAAATCCCTGGCTCAAATATCACCTCTGCCATGAACTCTCTAAGCACATCTTAATTTTCCCATCCAAATTTCTTACATATAAAATAGATGCAACAGTGATCTATCTTATAGAGATGGTGCAGGGATTACTGGGAAAATCATATACAGAATATATAAATCCCTTTCATGCTAAATTGTTGTATGAAGAAAAATGAAGCATCTAACAGTATCTCCCTACTGTGTAGACAAAAATGCTAATGAAGAAGTTCATATTAGTGCTATTCTTAATGCTAACTTAAAGGATGAACAAAAAAAATAGAAATTCTACAGGCTTTTTTTTTTAATGCAGGCATCAGAGAATTGTGAAGCTGCAAGCAAAAGGAAATCACTGAGGAGAAAATAGAAGTTTAATTAACAGTATAATTGGGTCTGAAATTCAGTCCAGTCCTTCATTAAAAGGTCATTTCAGCCTCCTAGTAAAAGAAATCCGTTATTGCTATTTCACACTGGCAAATACCAAGGCAGATCTAAAAAAGTGACCAGGAAGAAATCTAACCAAATAAAATAAAGAAAGTTTGGCAAATTACATTAAAAAAAATTCTCTTGAAAAAGGAGTGAGTTTTATACATTACTATAGTACCACCACATTGTGCTTTGGCTTTTATCTAGCATATATACAATATTAGATTTGTTCAATCTGCAGAGACTTGTGGAGAACTGAATTCAGTGATTGGGATCTAAATATCTCAAATGAGGGGCCTCACTGAGGTGGCAAAATGGTTTGGCATATTTCCATGCCAATTTGAAACATATTAGGGAAAGGGACTTACTCATCATTCCTAAACTGTTATGTGTAACCTCTGCACACATTCATACCAAATTCATAATTATGTTCTCTTTGCTTAATACACATTCTTTACAGGATTATAACTGCAAGGTAATCAGACATCACTAGAAGAGATGCCACGTACATGTGTACCCCAAATGGGCAGAAGATATGATTTCGGTCACATTCTCAATTGACAGAGCATAGCAGTCAAATCTTCTGCATCTCACAGATGCCCCACATGAAGGAAGAGCACACTCAATATTTCCCTGCAATAAGCCTTTACAGAGAAAGATCAGTACTGGCAAGCAGATTGTCTTTTAGAGAAGCTTGCATGGCATTACTGATCTTCTCACTGAGGTATCCCTGAATTTCCCAGAAATAGTTTGTAAAATTTGGTGGCAACTCTAATAACTAGCCTAATGAATACCAAAGACAAATAAGGGAAATAAATTGATGCTGGAGCTATATTTTTGTTATTCTGTTTTGATGTGTGCAAATAAACTAAAAGTAGTAGATCAACTTTAGCAAAATAATACTGAATTAAAGCAGTATAAAGACAGATCTGCTCTGATTCCTAGTACATTACCCATCTCTGTTATCTTCCTAGCTCTACCAAGCTGCAATTTATTTTGGCCAGCTTTTGTCAAACATAAAAGTAAATCCTAAACTGACTGGTCAGCCATTCATAAATACCCCAGCGAGGTTCTGAAAACCTCATTAATGTTTATTAAGTTGTATTGTCAAAGCTAAACTAAACAGTACTCATTGACTCCCTATAAATAGTACAAAGCTAATTCTTATCCTAAGGAGGCACTTGCTGATTGGCAAATGATAAATATCTTATTTCCAAGTTCTTTGGAGTACTTGCATTGGCAACAACAATTATTATTTGATTAGTTTCTTCTTGGCAGATAATAAGTCTAGAATTTATTTACATGCTTAGCTTTGATTTCCCATTACAGGTTAGCATATGAAGTCATTGTTATAATCACCGTTGTATTTCAAAATCTTGAACTGGGAATGGCTCCTGTTTGTTGCAATAGGCACTTAGCCATGTCCTCACTAAGATGTCTATTTGTTGCTATCTATTTGTTTATTTAAAATGTTTTAACCCACATTTCTACTTAAAAAGTAGCTAAGAAGTTCATTGACAATGGAATAAAAATTCAGTCTATGTTTTAAATGACAGTGATAAAATAGAGTAGCCTTTCTCAATATTTTGACTCTGGAGGAACCCTTGAAATATTTTTCAGGCCTCAGGGAACCCCTGCACATTCAGGCTCAAATATAGGCCAGAAGTTACAAAATTATCATATTTGTTTCATGTGTAGGCCTGTATATATGCATTGACGGTGTTCTTAAACTAAAAATAAAGAATGAATCTTACCTCTTTAATGTGAAATTGCCCAGATTTGAAATAATTTTTTAAATGAATCATGATCTCCCAGAGGAACCCTAGTGACCTCTTGTGGAACCCATGGAACCCTGGCTGAGAAACCCTAAAACAGAGTGTACATATTTTTCTAAAAAATAAAATATTAGTCCATCAGAATAATGAGAAGATCAACTAAATTAAGCCAGCAAAAGCAAAGGGGAAAAAGCCAAATCTTCATGAAAACTGAAAGCTGGAGCTCAATGAGATTCATGGGGCAAGGAATTTATTTATTTATTTATTTATTTATTTATTTATTTATTTATTTATTTATATCCCGCCTTTGTTATTTTTTTTATAAATAACTCAAGGTGACGAACATACCTAACACTCCTTCCTCCTCCTGTTTTCCCCACAACAACAACCCTGTGAGCTGAGTTGGGCTGAGAGAGAGTGACTGGCCCAAGCTCATTCAGCTGGCTTTCATGCCTAAGGCAGGACTAGAACTCTCAGTCTCCTGGTTTCTAGCCCATTGCCTTAACCACTGGACCAAACTCGCTCTGAATGCCATTACATGGGAGTAGTCCCTGAGAAGATCTGCTTTCATGGGGATCAGGACCACCAAGCAACATATGGAATGGGAAACCCAGCGCAGTCCTTTGTGTAAATTGATCTGATTGTTTGGGACCAGCAAGAGCAAAACCAGTATTTTGCATTAATAACCAATGCTACAAAATTAACAGATAAACTGATCTCTTAGAGTCAGTCAAAGTCAATCCATTTTATCTCCCATAGTTTTACATAAAATTCCCCAGTACCACGCTTCCTAAGAAAAGTTGTAGTTATTGTCCACCAATTTATAATAAATTTAGAAAAATATAAAGATGCCCTTAAGCCAAACTTGGCTGCTGGGCACAACCCATGCAGTTTTCTTGACAAAAATACAGGCCTGGTTTGCTGCATTGTCTTCTTCCATGATATTTTTCAACTTCCTAGTCTAGCCTTTTGCTCTGGGATTCCTGCTCAGAGTGAAAACTTTGCTAAGGCTGCTTTGGGAGGTAACAGGGGTAACCTCCCCAGACCTCTCCAAACCTCAGATTCCTGCATCCTCTTAAAGACACAGTGTGGCTACATCAAGAGTCTCCCCACACCAGCAGAGTGGGCCTACAGATGCCCAAAAGACTCTTCCACCAAGACTGCCAGTGGGAACAGGTCTCCCTCCAGGTGGTTGAGCCATGCCTGATATGTTGCCAAATGTCTTAAGACATTGTTTTGTATTGTAAATTTTTTAGAGAGTTTTGAAACTAAGCAGGTAAAGGAGTAAAAACAATGTGAGATATTTTTCTTGTTATAAAGATATAGGCTGTCTACATTTAGGAGAAATATGATTAGGATAAATGTTCATTCAACTCAGTTAAAATCCCCCTATGTATATAGGGAAATCCCAAAGAAGCCAACACAATGGATTTCTAAAATATTGTTTTAGTTTAGGTGAAAAGTGAAAGGGGAAAACATGTTGTTTTGGGGGTTTTTGTTTTTGTTTTCTGAGCTGAAAAATATTGTTTCCCTATAAAGAACCCAAGCCCAGAACATAAAACTGGACAAAAGAAAGGTGGGGGGAATAACAGTTATTTTTCATGGTGAGAATTTAGCAGAGGCAGTTCTGAGAAGAACAATGTTCTAGTATACTCAGATATAAATTGTGTGTTTATTTAGAAGTCACCAGATCTTCAACTATGAAAAGGTCCTCTATAGCGACAGTGTAATCTAACCTTGTGACATGTCACTACAAAACAATAATTACCAATAAACATATAGTATCAACTATTGTACAATTGAATTACATTTAGATAAACAATTGTGAAAGAAAATAATTACAAAAACTTGAATGCTGTGTTCAGATAGTCAACACCTTCACAAAAGTGTACTATGTTTCTATATTTTATTTGTAAACCTCCCAGAGTCACTTTTATAGTGAGATGGGTGGTATATAAATTTAATAATAATAATAATAATAATAATAATAATAATAATAATCCTTGTAGCTGCTACAGATGCTGCTCTTGTCTTATTGTTTCTCTCATGAATGAAATTTAACTAAGAAATGAAATGAATAGTCTCTCTTAATCATCCTTTAAAAGTAGTCCCTGTTATAGCATCTTCCCCACTTCCATCAAGAAAACAGAAACTGATATTAAGGGGCAGTTAAAAGAGGCAATTCAAGGAGTAAATATATGTTATTTGCATTATGTCCTTTTAACTAACTTTGGAGAGAATCTTTGTTGAATGTAAGATGCACTGATTATTACACATTATAGTAAAATCTCAGTGCTGGGAAGAATTGCTGCATGAATACTACTGTATTGCATGGAACTCCCATTTTAATTCCATTTTATGGTTAAGTACAGAAAAATAATGTGTTCATGATATAAATAGGGTTACCAGACATCTGGCAAAAGAAGGACATGTTCTCCTTTTTGTCCTCATGTCCTCCATTCAGCATAGCCTTAAAATCAAATATTGTCCAGCTTTTTGAATATCTACAAGCTCTTTTTTAAATGAATTTTATTAAGTTTGAAACAAAGATAAAAACTACAAAAAGCAAAAAACAAAACAAAACACAAAACCCTACAAAAAACCCTAAAAGAGTGTGAAACACAAGAAACAAGATTACATAAAGAGGTGACTTCTGACTTTATATACAGCAATTTCCATAATCAATCCCTTACTCTATATCAAACCAAGATCACATTATTTCTATAAATCATTCCAGAGGAACGACAGGCGAAACCTACGGTAAAGTCGCCTGCTCCTGCTCCACCGTGAAAACTGAAAGCAGCCGTCGCGGAACTGGACCCCCCAGAACTACCCTTCGGAGAAGAGGAAGAAGAGTTGCAATTCGAGCAGCCGGCGGGAAAAGCCTACCACCTGCCCTGAAGGGCGCCCTAGGGCAGGTGGAAGAAACCGGGCGTAACCACGATTCGGTGAGTGGAAATTTCCCCACACTGACTGTTAAAGTTAAACTGAGCTCAAAAACCAAAACTGTGGAAGTGTGGGCCATGCTAGATTCGGGTTGCTCCCGTTCCCTTATGCACCCTGATGTCGTAGCGGCTCTGGAACTGCCCACGTTCCCTTTGCCAAGACCTATGATTTTCACCCAATTGGATGGAACTATGGCGGGAGGGAAAGCAGTCAATCATTCCACGGGACTGGTCGCCTTGCAGATGGGCTCCCACCAGGAAAAGCTGCCATTTGTGGTAGCTCCAGTGGGGGGTCCTCTGGTAATCTTGGGGATGCCTTGGTTTGTGCAACAGAACCCTTTTATCAACTGGCTGCATAGAACTGTGACTTTTGCAGATGGATTTTACAAAGTACCCGAAAAGGACCTACTGGAAGACATGGAGGGTGGAGGGGTAGCGTATACTACTGTGCAAACGCTTCAACCTCTTGAGGGACTACCCAATCAGTATCAGGATTTTGCTGAGGTATTTGGGGAAAAGGAAGCGGATCGCTTGCCACCCCACCGAAAAACGGACTGTGCCATTGAGTTTTTACCAAACGTAAAATTGCCTCACCCAAAAATATACCCCATGTCTCCCAAAGAGCTCACTACGCTAAGGGAGTTCATTGACAAAAACCTGGCTAGGGGTTTCATTGAGCCGGCTAATTCCCCGGTAGGAGCCCCTGTCCTATTCAGGCCAAAAAAGGATGGGTCATTAAGGCTTTGTACCGATTTCCGCGGGCTCAATGCGGTCTCAATATTAAATAAATATCCTTTGCCCCTGATCAAAGATATGTTATCACATCTGGCCAGAGGCAAAATTTTCTCAAAACTGGATTTGAGAGAAGCTTATTTTCGTATTCGCATAAGGGAAGGGGATGAGTGGAAAACAGCATTTAACTGTCCTCTTGGGGCTTTCCAATACAAAGTCTTACCATTTGGTTTATCCGGAGCACCTGGGGTTTTTATGCAACTAATCAATGAGGTCTTGCATGACCACCTATTTAAGGGGGTACTGGTATATTTGGATGATGTATTGATTTATACTGAAACCATGTCAGAACATATCCACTTGGTGCGTCAGGTACTGGCTAAATTGAAAAAAGCAGAGTTGTACGCAAAACTGTCAAAATGTGCATTTCATCAGTCACAAATTGATTACCTAGGCTATCGAATTTCAGCTCAGGGCATTGAAATGGACCCTGCAAAAGTAGAAGCTATTGTGGCATGGGAGCCTCCCCGTACCAGGAGACAATTACAAAGTTTCCTTGGATTCTCTAATTTTTATCGGGCATTCGCCCAAAATTTTGCTGAAATCGCCCTCCCCCTTACTGAACTGTTAAAAACTAAAGGACAGGGGGATACGCGACGTTCAAAGAACCCAGGCGCGCTCCTTAAATGGACTCCTGCCTGTCAGCAAGCGTTCGAAGCGCTCAAACAAATCTTTACCACAGAACCAATTTTACAGCATCCAAACCCCTCTAAACCCTTCGTTGTACAAGTCGATGCTTCTGATTTCTCCATAGGAGCAATTTTGTTACAATCTGACCAATCTGGCGCCTTAAAACCCTGTGCCTACCTCTCTCGCAAATTCACTGAAACGGAGAGAAGATGGCACGTTTGGGAAAAAGAGGCTTTTGCTGTAAAAACGGCTTTAGAAACATGGCGACACCTATTGGAAGGCACTTCAAGCCCTTTTGAAGTCTGGACTGACCATAAAAACCTGGAAGCTCTAAGCACCAGTCGAAAACTCAGTCCCAAACAGCTGCGCTGGGCTGAGTTTTTCAGCCGCTTCGACTTCACCCTTAAATTTATACCAGGCAAGAAAAACTTTTTAGCTGATGCACTCTCCCGCAGACCCCAAGATGCTGGCCCAGGGCCAACGGTCCAAGGCACCGTCTGGACCGACAAACAATTAAGTTTGGCAGCAGTGACTCGCAGCCAGACCCGAGCGCAATCAACGCAACCTCCAGCCGCTCTGCCTTCCAGCCGCTCGCCGCACTTGTCAATTCCCTCCGATTTGCAACAACAGTTGCTTTCCCACCTTAAAACAGATACTTGGTTGCAAACCAATAGACACATTTTAACCTTCACCGACGATCTTGCCTGGCGCAACGATCGCCTTTATGTACCCGATGCTATGCGAAAAACCATACTCCAGCGCTGCCACGATGACAAGCTGGCTGGACATTTTGGCTACGTAAAAACTTTGCACCTTGTTCGCCGGCAATTCTGGTGGCCAACTTTACTCAAAGACCTGAAGGCATATGTGAATGCGTGCCCTGTATGTGCTGCGATAAAGCGCAAACCAGGCAAACCCCAAGGTCTCCTTCAACCCGTTGCCACCCCATCTGTCCCTTGGCAGGACATTTCCATGGACTTTATCGTTGATCTACCCCCTAGTCAACGCAAAACTGTCATTTGGGTGGTCAAAGACTTTTTCTCCAAACAAGCCCACTTTATCCCATGCGCGTCTATCCCCACCGCACAACAGCTGGCACGCCTCTTCCTCACCCACGTGTACCGCCTCCACGGTATCCCCGCCCGTTTGGTGAGTGACAGAGGCACACAATTTACGTCACAATTCTGGCGGGCATTTTTAAAACTTTTGGGTACAAAACAGTCACTTTCCACCGCCTGGCATCCGGAAACGGACGGATCTACAGAGGCGGTTAATTCCACACTGGAACAGTACCTCAGGGCTTTTGTTAACTACCAACAGGACAATTGGGTCGACTTACTCCCATTTGCTGAGGTCGCTTACAACAATGCCGTTCATCAAACCACTGGTCAAGTTCCTTTTAAAACAGTTTTTGGACGTGAGTTTGTTCCTATTCCTGAACTTCCTCATCCTCAACCGCTACCAGCCTCCCTTACTGACTGGGCGGACTCTCTCAAAGACTCATGGTCTAATATTCAACTGGCTCTCCTCCATGCCCAGGCTACCTATAAACGCCATGCCGATGCAAAGCGTTCCCCAGAACCATCCTTTGCTGTCGGGGATAAAGTCTACTTATCCACTAAGTTTATCAAGTCCCCACAGCCCTCTAAGAAACTTGGCCCTAAATTTGTCGGACCTTTTCCAATTATTGCTCAACTCAACCCTGTTACGTTTAAACTTGATTTGCCTCACAACCTTAAACGTTTACATCCTGTTTTCCATTGTAGTTTACTCAAACCCTGCCTGTCGTCGGACCGCTGGCATCCACAACCCATTCCACCACCTCCACTCATGATCGACAACCAGCAACACTTCGAGGTGACATCCATCCTCGACTCCCGACGCCAGCGCTCCGCTTTACAATACCTCGTCCGCTGGAAACATTTCCCTCATCCTGAATGGGTTGCTGCTCCGGACGTGCTTTCCCCTCGTCTCGTAGCCCAATTCCACTCTGCCTACCCTGACAAACCTGCTCCATAGTTTTTTTTTGGGGGGGGCAATATGTCATGTTCTCATTTCAATGTGCTGCTAACATTGTAACGTTTCACATGTCCTCTTCTGTTCCGTGTTCCTTCACCCGGGGTTTTTCCATTCCTTCACCCTCCGTTGTTTTGAGGGCTTGGAATGTATGTTTGGGTTTGCGCTCCTGCTCAAGGTTACTTTCCCAGGCGCGTCTAACGGCTTCTAGCACCTGGGAGGGGGAGCGTCCTGACGAGGGATGGGGCGGAACTTGCTCACAGGCAAGGCTTTTAAGTTTGTATTTGGCGCGCTTTTGCTCATTCTCAGCTTTCTCTGTATTTGCATACTATCCCTTAAATAAATCAGTTATCTTTAAGCCCGAGCTTGTGAGACTGAGTATTTAGGATTAGGCAATCGTTACACATTAGCACATATACAAATCACTAAATGCAAGTGCTCCTTCCTCTTATAAAAAAAGAAAGAGATATATAAATCTCTAAATCAACTTCCCTTCCCCCCAAACAACATGTATTTAATTATTTCCTTCCTACCACTGTTCTATTTCTGTCCACTATAATAAAAATCAAATTATAAAAACATATAAATTGTCTACTTTTATAATTAAAAATACTACAACAATCTTAACCCTATTGAACCTAAAAGCCAAGCAATTATTATTATACCTTATAGATACCTTATAAATCTTACAAATCAAACAAACCTTAAAAAGAATCCAATACATCTTAATCCAAATTATTAAAGAGAAATGAAATCACAATAGCCTCATTGTCAAACCAATTAAACATTCTTAATTTTTTACCCCACTTCAAAATATACCAAGCCATTTACATATCTCCCTATTGCACACAAGGCATTTTTCTTACAAAAATCAAACAGCCCAACTGCCCCCCTTAAAAACTCAGACTTCTCAGCAAAAAATCTCCCACAGAACAGATCCTCTTCTTTCCCATAACATTTCCTTAGAAAAACAACTCCCTTTGTAATTTGCAGCTCAGACTGTCGCTTTAACCCCTTCAGCACCACAATGTAATCTTTGCCCAGTATTACTTCAATCTTGCTATCAGTAGAAACATCTCCATCCTTGCCAAAATCTTCATCTTCTTCCATAAAATCTTCAGCCAGATGACACACTTTAGAAATAATATCTTCCCCAAGGGTCTTGAATATTCTGCAGAATAGCCTGACAAAAATCTGAAAAGATCTCTATGAAGGTCTGCTTAAGCTCACAATGGGACTCTGAAAAAGTCCCCTTAAAATCCTTCATGTTTCAGGCAGTAGATTATGGTGTTCCCTAGATACTTGACTCATGAATATAGGAGTTAATAAGGTAATGGAAAACTTCTGAATGAATGAAATTGACACAAGAGAAAGTGTGCTAACAAGCTAACAAGCAACTCCCAAGGAAAGTGAAAGCAGAAAGCTGAAGATTCAAAACAGCAGATTCGAGAGTTTGCAGAAAATTGGGAGTTTCCGGTGAAGGAGTATGGTGGCTGGTTGAGCCTTGTAACAGCTCAGAAAAATTAATATCTACCATGCGGAGGTTGAGAGTTCTGCGGAGTTGGAGAGAGACGGGCAGACCTCGTAGGCAGTGCTAGGAAAGGAGCGCTGCCGGCGAAAGACTCCAGCGGCTTTGGAGTGGCAGGCGAAAGCTTTGCTTTCTATTTCAATACTTCACTTTTGCCGCAACAACAAAGCAGCCAGGAAGCCTGGAGGCACATCTGTAGAACCCACGTGAGTAGCCTAGCTATCTAGGCAATTCTGCAGCCCCCTTCATCTCTAGTAAAAGAAACAACAACTTTTGACTACAAACGTGAAAAAGAAGAAACTTTCTAAGCGGAGGGGAAAAAAAAACACTTTTCTATACTTTGGAGACAAAAGAACTTTACTGCCAGTCCACACTTAAAAGGAACTGAATTAATTAATTAATTTCTAATGCCATATTGGACTATATTGCAGATGTTTATAAGATTATTTTGAATTGTATGCTCTGTATGTTTTGATATAAATATTATACATTGCTTTATATAGATAAATATAACATTAGGTGTAGTGATTAAGATAGGTAAATAAAGATTTCTATAAGAACAAAATGAACACAAGGAGACAGAACAGGAGAGGCTCAGAAACCGGGGAAGGAGAATGGTTGAAAGCTATGTTTGAAGACTTTACGCAAAAAACAATTCAAAATATTACTCAAAATTTATCACAACTATTACAGGAGAAAATAGATGGCTTTGAAAAAAGGTTAGATCATAAGTTAGAGACAATGGGCAAAAGAATAAAAGCAGACATTCAAGAGGTAAGAGAAAGAGTGGAGAAATTAGAAGTAGAGAATGATATAGTATTAGACTGATTAACTGTGTTAGAGTTAAAAGAAAAAGAACATTGTGTTAGACTTAGAGGTGTACCTGAAAAAAAAGAGGCAGAAATAAGAGAAATAGTGGTTCAAATGCTTGCAAGCTAATTGAATGGGAGGAAGAAAGGCTAGAAGAAGATATAGAAAAAATATTCAGAGTTAATTCGAAATATGCAAAAATTAACTGGAAACCAAGAGATATAAGAATTGAATTTGCGAGGAAGAAGACCAAATAATTGATAATACAGGCCTCCTGGGGGAAAAAATTAATATCAAAGGAGAGGAGATTATGATACTGAAAGACATACCACTGAGAATATTAAAAAAAAGAAGAGATTATTTCTTTCTCACTGAAGTCCTTAAACGAAATAAAATCCCCTTTAGGTGGGAAGTATTGGAAGGAGTGAATGTCACACTCCAACAACAAAGATATAAATTGAATACTATTTTTAAGGCTCAGGAATTTCTCAGAAAATATAAGAAAGATTTAGAATCAGAAACAGATAGAAGGGAAAGGCCAGAAAGTAAAGAAAGTAAAGTGAAACGTTTAAATATAGAGGAACAAAGTGCAGAGGAACTAGCTTCAAGTTCTAAAGAATTTGCAATACTTCTTTCCAATGAGTGAATTAAAATGCCTTTCCTGGAATATAAATGGAGCCAATACCCCAGCTAAAAGGAAAAAAGTCTTTCACTATTTATACAAATTAAAACAAGATATAATATGTCTTCAAGAAACTCATATTGTGAAAAAAGATAGTAAATATCTGGTTAATAACAAATTAGGAAATGAATTTATAGCAGCAAATGAAAAAAAAATGGAATTGCAATATATGTAAAGCCCCATCTAAATCCTAAATTAATAAGAGTTGATAAAAATGGGAGATATTTAATAATAGAATTGGAACTACAAAACTCTAAAGCAATATTGGTTGGAGTATATGCCCCTAATGATAATCAGAATAAATTCTATCAACATTTATTAAATGAACTTTCTGAATTATCTTATAACAATTGGATTATGATGGGAGATTGGAACGGAGTTACCTTACCAATTATTGACAGAAAATCTGAACAACAAATTAAAAAAAAATCAAGGAAAATTGCCCCAATCTTTTTTTGATATGTCAGAAAATTTGGCTATTGTAGATGCCTGGAGATATAAAAACAGTACGGCTAGAGATTATACATTTTATTCAGACACATTCAAATCGTTCTCCAGGATCGATATGATATGGATATCTAAAAATTTGGCAAATAAAATTTTAAATGTATCAATTCTCCCCTGATCCTTCTCAGACCATAATCTAGTTCAATTGGCTATAAAACTCCACCCAAAAAGTTATAGGTGGAGATTAAATGAAACTTTGTTGAGAAATAAAGAACTTGTAGAAGATTGCCAAAAGAAATTAAAAGAATTATTTGAATGGAATTTAAATAATGAAGTGAGTATTGGGACAGTATGGGATACTAGCAAGGCATATAAGAGAGGATATTTTATGTATTTAAATAGTTGCTTAAAGAGGAAAACACAACAAAGAATTCAAACAGTTCTTGATCAAATTAAGATAAAAGAAAAAAAAACCTTCAAATAAGACTATCAGATGAAGGTATAAACCATCAAATAAAAATTTTACAGCAGCAATTAAAAATACAACAGATGAAACTGAAAGAAAATTGAGATATATTAAACAAAGAAATTTTGAATATGCTAATAAAGCTGGAAAATGGCTAGCATACAAATTAAGAAAAGAAAAGGAAAAAAATATTACTAAAATTTGAGAAAATGGGAAAGAATTAGTTGACAATGAAAAAATTAAAAAGGCATTTCATAATTTCTTTACAAATCTATATAAGAAACAAGAAATTTCAATTGATAAAATTGAGAACTATTAAAACAAAATTTAAAGAAATTAACTAAAGACCAAAAAGCATTAATTAATAATCCCATCACAACCCAGGACATTATAGAGGCAATTAGAAAATTGAAAATAGGCAAAGTTCCAGGTCCAGATGGATTTTCAGCAGGTTATTATAAATATTTTCAAGATCAAATTTTGTTACCACTTAAAGATTTAATGAATGCGATTCTGTTAGGAAATTCAATACCAAAATCTTGGTCAGAGGCAAATATCATACTAATCCCAAAAGAAAAACAAGACCCGCCACTATGCAAAAATTATAGACCTATTTTGTTATTAAACAATGACTATAAAATATTTAATTTTAACTGAAAGACTAAAAACAATACTTCAAGAAATAATTAATTATGACCAAAATGGTTTTTTACCCCAAAGATACATAAAAAACAATATAAGGATGGTTTTAAATATAACAGAGTATGCTCAATTTCATAATGAAAAACAGATTATGTTGTTATTTTTAGATGCTGAAAAAGCTTTTGACAACCTAAATTGGAATTTTATGTTTAAGACTTTAGAATTGATGGATTTTGGTGATATATTTATAAAAGCAATAAAATCAATTTATACATTTCAGAAAGCCAGAATTGTGATCAAGAAGAGATAACACAAGAATGTCAAATAGAAAAAGGAACAAGGCAAGGCTGTCCGCTATCTCCTTTATTATTTATATTGGTATTGGAGGTTCTAACAGAAGCTATCAGAAAGGATCATCGAATTGAAGGGATAAAGATTAAACAAGAAACATATAAATTAAGAGCCTTTGCGGATGATTTAGTTATTACTTTACAAAACCCGTTAATATCAATTGATTGCTTATTAAAGACACTACAAGATTACGGAGAATTAGCTGGTTTTAAAATAAATAATCAAAAAACGAAGATGATAAATTTAAATATGCCACAAAATAATCAGAATGTATTAGAAATTAAATCAGGATTTAATAGTGTTAAAAAAGTTAGATATCTAGGGATAGAGATTTCAGCCAATACTAGTGATTTATTCCAAAATAATTATGTTAAAATATGGAAGGAAATTAAACAAGATTTATTGAGGTGGGAAAAATTAAATTTATCACTTATGGGACGAACCTCTGCAATTAAGATGAATATTCTGCCAAAGATGCTATTTTTATTTCAAACTATTCCAATATTTATAACTGATAATTTTTAAAAATTATGTCAAAAAGATCTTTTAAAATTTATTTGGCAAGGGAAAAGACCAAGAATTAAATTTAAATTACTACAAGAAGATAAGGAAAGAGGAGGCTTGGGTCTTCCCGATTTCAGGCTATATTATGAGGCATGTGGTCTATTATGGTTAAAAGAATGGATAACCCTACAAGATCATAAATTACAAAATTAGAAGGGCATGATTTAAAATTTGGATGGCATGGCTTCTTATGGTATAACAAATTGAAAGTAAATAAAACATTTAACAATCATTGTATGAGATTGTCTATTTTTAAAATTTGGGAAAAATATAAATCTACTCTAACATCGACAATACCACTATAGATTTCCCCACAAGAAGCTTTTGTAAGACGAGAAACAATAGGAAACCATAAGTGGCTAAAATATTTGGATTTAATAAAATTTGAAGGGACCAAATTTACAATGAAAACAAGAGAAGAACTGGAAAATGAAGGATATTCATGTCAATGGTTTACATATATTCAATTAAAAGAACAATTTAAAATAGATGCTAAAAGTTACAAATTTACAAAAAAACTATTTTGATGGGATGAACATGCTATTAATGACCACATGATCTCTAAAATATATAAAATGTTATTACAAATGAGAATACTAAATGTACAAATTAAGCAATGTATGAATAAATGGGAGAAAAATTTTGGATACAATATTGAATACGATATTTGGGAAAGAATGTGGACTAAGGGATTAAAATTTACATTAAATTATAATTTAAAAGAAAATTTTTATAAAATGATGTACATGTGGTATACTACCCCTGAAAAATTATCGGAAATGTTTCAAAATACATCAAATGTTTGTTGGAAATGTAAAAAAGAAATTGGAACTTTATACCATATGTGGTGGACCTATAAAAAAGCGAAAAAAAATTGGTCATCTATATATAATATACTTTGTAAAATGTTGGCAGTTAATATTGATAAATTACTGGAACTCTATTTATTGGGCTTTATGAACAAAGATTTGGAAAAAAAACTATGGAAAACTTCTACTGTATTTGATTACTTCGGCCTGAATTCTCTATGCTGCAAAGTGGAAAGAAGAATTAATCCCATCTGTGGAAGAATGGATACTTAAATCCCTAAACTTGGCACAAATGGCAAAACTAACGGACCAACTAAATGATAAAAATATGGAAGATTTTCAAAAGGACTGGACACCTTTTTTCAAATATGTGGAATGGACTCAAAAAGTTAATATGAATATATAGTATGTAAATAGCAAATTACTTTAATTGTTTAATCTCTTATTAGAATTAATGAAGGCAATTCAGAGAATTAAGGGAAAAAAATAACACGCTAGGATACTAAGCTGTACCGTCTAGAAAGTCGGAAACCCTAATCTTTCTATTTATTTATTTATTTTTCATTTTATCGCCCCCCCTTTTTATTATTTTTTGTTTATATATATATATATATATATATATATATATATATATATTCATTTTTTTCTTTTTTCCTCTCTCCTCTTCTCTTTTTTTCTTCTCTCTTCTTCTCTTTTTTGTATTGCAAGATATTATTGTTTGTATGTAATTTTATGTTTATTTAAATAAATTAATAAAGATTCTGGAAAAAAAACCCCAGCAGATTCAACGTGTAGGAAAATATTTAATCCTTCAAATTCAATACAAAAATAATAGTAGGGAGGCAATTATTTATTCTCAGTTGTCTGTAATATTTATACAGGAAGAGAAGCCAAAACTTTAAAAGATTTTTAAAAATTTAATCCAGAAATAACAATAAGCACCAAGAGAGTCTGATTCTTCTATCCATAGAAAGCCTATCTTAGGGTACATACATACATAAATAATTGGGTGATTTAGAAATGGGGCAGCTCAACTTAATGTCCCTTTAAGGCTACAGTGTGGGTTGAAAATGATGATGTCCCAGCCTCCCAGCGGCTCTTACTAGATTGTTGCAAATGCTGTTTGTGATCCTCTTGCTATGCCATTCCTGAGGACAAATGGGATAATTCCAAGCTTTTTCTTTATTCATGAAAAAGCTCTGGGCTTCAAGTAAAAGCCTGCCCGAGCCTGAAAAAGTGCCGCATTGTCAGTTGTGTCTGCGGAGCTCGCAGACACAGCTGTTCAGTTGGCCATGTGCCCCACCCTTTTTCCTGTGGGGCAGCGCTTCCCTAATAACTGCTAACTGCAAGTTAACAAGCTCAACTCTGTGACCTTAATTACTTGATTAGTACCCTCTGCCAGCTTGCCCTGCTGCCTGAAATTGATAACACCTTAATCAGTTACATGCTGAAGGTTTTTGCCTCCTAACAGGCTTTAGCACATTCCTGTGATTGAAAAACTAGTCCTTCTGATACCGCAAAAAGTAATTTCATATACATGTAGGCCTAAGTACATTTTAATGTATTTTTTCAATGTAATTTTTGTGTCAAGAGGCTGTCCTAACAGTCAGGAACCACGCTGAGATAAGGAATAGGTCTCTAGTGTTTTATTACTGCTACATTAGACAGAAAATCCTAACAAACTGAAGAAGCATGAGAAAACCCAGACAGATAAACCCCAAAAGTCAAGGTGGGTCTGATCTGTGTCTCTTTGAATGGCTGCTCTACTCCTCAGTGCTACGCATGCGTTTTCCCCCCTGGATAGAGGCCCCCTCCTGCTCACCATCAGTGCTCATGACAGAGGCCAAGAAAGTTACACAGTTAGTGTGTCCTCCTTTTCACCAGATTTGTCCTCCTTTCAAATTGTCCAAGTCCTCCTTTGCCTGTCCGGATATCTGATAACCCTAGATATAAATGCATTTATTATGAAGTTAACCAATATTTGTTTGAAATAACAGATTGTGTGTTTTGCATGTAATTGTCTTTTTCTCAAAGCAAAAGCAAAGATCTGATCAGAAAAAATGCAAAAAAGTATCTCAATATAGAACATACTGCAGAGGCTTTTGTTGACTTGGAATATAAGAAATGTGGGATGTGGAAAATCTGGAATACTACCACATTTTGGCATATCTACATCATCCTCATATGGAGAATTTAGGCTGAATTAGTAAGTGGGAGAGAAGACTCAGAGATTCAGTAACGGGACTGAGTCAGCTATAAGCTAGAGTTTATAAAAATTAAATTAAACACGAGGAACTTCAGTAATAACTAAAAAGGAGCAACACAATCAGCCAGTGTTCTGTACAATTTGTAACCAAGTCGCCTCAGCTATTCAGATCCAAAGGGAAAGGGCTTGCATGAGAGCTGCATGAGTCTCTGCCCTGAGTCTCTTTTACTCACAAATGCATCTTCCTGTAATCATGCAAGCCCTGGAAAAGATCTCTTTCTATAAGCTAAACTTTATTATATAGAGCTTCAGGTTTCAATTTTATACTCCCAACAGATACGGCACGTGCACCCATCTAGATCCAAAGCACTTTCGCTACTTGGTAACCAAAGAGCTGTAAATCCCTATTTGTGGCATGGCCTATGTATTTTGCTATATCATCATCATCATCGTCATTGTCATCATCATCACATGCATGTTAAGTGCAAAAATACATACTGACCTATCAAACTATTCCCTTTTTGGGTTAAACAACATAACGCTTGAAAACTATAATTGCTTCTATCACATCCAAACACTACTTTGTACATTGCTTTCCATTTTTTAGTGCACTTAAAAGTCCAAGACAGACAAAGATACTTGAGTTAACTGAACTAGCATTGTGGTGTCATGAGTTAAATATCATGAAAACACACCAGGAGTTTCCCTAGGAGCGTTAATCTAATTAGTTTACTGTGAAACATAATTAGTTAATATCTGCATATATACTGACCTAATTTACACAACTATTCCAAAAACTACTGGAATCAAATGTGAAGTGCTTGTCTGAAATAAGACTGAATGGATAATAATATTCTGTGATGCAAGCCTAGCATTTCCAGAACTAAAATCAGTTTCTAACTCAAAGGCTTGGGATGGCCAGTAACTTGTCACTTTGAAAAGCAGCACTGCTCAAAGTAAAGCTTGAATGCAAATAAGGTGATAAATCATACCTCATCTTTCAATAATCTTGCTCAAAATGCTCTAGAGAAAGTATCTGTGAAGAAGTCCCTCCCTCAAAGCACTGTTTTGAGATAGGAGGAAATTGTGTTATCTCTTTTTTCCCCCCTTGAGGAATTTCTACCTCTCATAGACATGCTTTAAACTGGTCAGCTAAATGGCTTTGTTTTCCGTCATTAGAATATGCTTCAGAGAAGAGTCTTAGGAATAAGTAAATAAATAAAACACCGAGAATAATTGTGCTGGCTCAAGAAGACTTCTGTGTTCCTGGTAACATAATACAAAATCTGTGCAACTGCAATTCATTATGTGAAGATGAGAGCTATCTAATCTGCAAGAATAATAACTGCATATGCCAATTAAGTCCCAAAGCCATCTGCTCTTTCAGCGTTACTTGCTGTCTCTCCATTTGGTGTGAGAAATTAAAAGCTGTTTCATATGTGTGTGCTAAGACCAAGCATATTTCCTTTCAAACGTATTTACAATCATAAATAGGCCTTAGGTCAAAGTGGAATTTCTTATTAATTAGTTTCCATTTTTAACAAATATTATTTGTATAATGTATTTATAAGTTTGATAACTATACTTGTAAATTTCTGGCTGTTAAGATGTGTTTTGGAGTATACGGGAATATCAGAGCAGCACCTCTTTAAAGCTGCTGCATCTCATTTTTTTCAATCCTGAAGAAAGACACAGCTGCTTTAAAGAGTACTGTGCTGATGCTCCTGCACACTTCAAAGCACCTCTTTGAAATCACTTCTGAACCATGAACAATTCTAGATTGTATCACCTAGACACAATGAGAGCTTGTAGGAACTAGCCAAGTAGAGGGGTGGAAAGAAAGGAAGAGAGTGCCCCAGAGAAAAAGGAAACAAAGACTACAAAGAACTAAAAGATGTCAGAGGTTAATTGTGATTCCCTCACCCTGTTTTCTCTTTCTGTGATTAAATCAGCAAACTCCCTGCTGATGTTCCACCTTGATCTAGAGAATTGATTGCCAAGCTCCTTTCATACAGAGCCAAAATATTCAAGTTTTGATTGGGGTTCAATAGTGTATAGCTTTCATTAGCTCCTAGTCTGTTTCCAATCTCAGTCAAAATCCTAAAGGATTCATAGCCCAATTTGTAGATGACCACCATGCCTGTTTTAATTAAGTGTTTAATAGTAGTCTTGTTTCATATCTTGCCATTGCAAACAGATCACTATTTGGCAAGTGTAATGGGATAGAGCCTTCTTAGTTAGGACACCCCCTGATGGATAGCTCTCCCCCCAACTCTGTTGGCTTTTAGATATAAATGAAGTTCTATATCATAAAGTTTAGCTTATATTGTTAAAGAAATCATCACAGGAATCCTGATTCCTGTGATGATTTCTTTAACAATATAAGCTAAACTTTATGATATAGAACTTCAGGTTTCAATTTTATTTTGATTTACCTGGAATAAGACCATTAAACAAAATGTGACTTAGAATGTAAAATTAAGATGCAGTGTTCAAAATACTTTATATTATCTAAGCAATCCTTACTACAAATAAACAAGGCAGGTTACTATTGCTGTACAATTAGTAAAACAGATACAATGAAGAGAAAAGAAATTGTTCCTTTTTGCCTGCCAAAACAGTTTTGCCTGCCAGTGAGTTTCAAGCACAATTACATCCACTTAGTTTGGCTGTCTTGAACATTTTTTACTATCAAATGGGTTAGGGTTAGGGTTATCATCAATGGTTGACAGTTACCTCTGTGAATTTATGTAACCATGTGTTAATCACAACAAGAATATTGCACCAATCATTTATGTTTGCGGTGGGCAAAAACTGTTTGGACATGAGATTTTAACACTAGTGGAGTGGGGTGCTGAGGGGATCTAGACAGAAAGCCATCTAAGCAGTTGAGAGCTGAAGAGGTAAAATCTGAGCAGGAAACTTTTCAGCTAACAGTTACTATGAAGCTACACTATATTATTAATTTTTTGATGCACAGAGTAACTGCAAAGAAAAGGGCATCTATATTAATCTACAAATTAGATTAGATATTTGGGGGGGGGCTTGTTACATTTGGAAATGGGTAACATTATTAATCAAAATATTAAAATAGACTAATTTACTGCATCTTCATACAGGATAATCTAAACCATATTCTCCTATCTTTTCTTTTTAGTGGTATGACAAGTTTTATTATTTATTAATCAAAGACATTAAAGTAAAGAAATGTCTTTGTTACATTAATATATGGAAAGATAGGTGTTACTTGTAAAATGTCTGATTCTGGATTGGTAATATCCATAATAATAGAAATAATCAATATTTAGTTTCTAGGAAGTTAAACTGTATGAACATGTATATGTTTTGTGAAATTATACTGTGCTTTTAACAATTGTTTAAATGAATTGTGTCAGTTAACATATACTTACACATATATTCATTCTATAATAAAAGCAGAACAAGAATTATAAGCAAATGAGCTATTTAAGCTCCTGTAGTTTATTGCTGTAGTGCATAGCAAACACCTTCAGCAAAGGATAGTTACCTTGTCGTGGTGCTGGAGCTTGAGCACCTCAATGATGCCATGAGCTAAACCGTGAAGGGCCACCCAAGATGGGAAAGTCATGACAGAGAGGTTAGACTAAATGCGACCCCTGGGGAAGGTAATGGCAACCCACCCCAGTATTCTTGCCATGAAAACTAAATGGATCAGTACAACCAGAGATATGTCGGTATACCATCGGAAGATGAGACCCCCAGGTTGGAAGATGGTCAAAATGCTACTGGGGAGCAACAGAGGATGAGTTCAAGTAGCCCCAGACGTGATGATGCAGCTAGCTCAAAGCCGAAAGGATGGCTAGCGGCCGACGGTGCTGGTGGTGAACGGTGAATCCGATGTTCTAAGGATCAACACACCATTGGAACCTGGAATGTAAGATCTATGAGCCAGGGCAAATTGGATGTGGTTATTGGTGAGATGTCAAGATTAAAGATAGACATTTTGGACATCAGTGAACTGAAATGGACTGGAATGGGCCACTTCGCATCAAATGACCACCAGATCTATTACTGTGGACAAGAGGACCATAGAAGAAATGGAGTAGCCTTCATAATTAACAGTAAAGTTGCTCAAGCAGTGCTTGGATACAATCCAAAAAACGATAGAATGATCTCAATTTGAATTCAAGGCAAGCCATCTAACATCACAGTGATCCAAATATATGCCCGAACCACAGATGCTGAAGAAGCTGAAGTAGAGCAGTTCTATGAGGATCTGCAGCACCTACTGGACAATACTCCTAAAAGAGATGTTATTTTCATCATGGGAGACTGTAATGCTAAGGTGGGCAGTCAAATGACACCTGGAATTACAGGTAAGCATGTCCTGGAAGAACAAAACGAAGCAGGACATAGGCTGATAGAATTTTGCCAAGACAACTCACTCTGCATAACAAACACTCTCTTCCAACAACCTAAGAGACGGCTTTATACATAGACTTCACCAGAGGGACAACACCGAAATCAGATTGACTACATCCTTTGCAGCCAAAGGTGGCGGACATCTATACAGTCGGTAAAAATAAGACCTGGAGCTGACTGTAGTTCAGATCACGAACTTCTTCTTGCACAATTTAGGATCAGACTAAAGAGATTAGGGAAGACCCACAGATTAGCTAGATATGAGCTCACTAATATTCCTAAGGAATATGCAGTGGAGGTGAAGAATAGATTTAAGGGACTGGACTTAGTAGATAGGGTCCCGGAAGAACTATGGACAGAAGTTCGCAACATTGTTCAGGAGGCGGCAACAAAATACATCCCAAAGAAAGAGAAAACCAAGAAGGCAAAGTGGCTGTCTGCTGAGACACTAGAAGTAGCCCAAGAAAGAAGGAAAGCAAAAGGCAACAGTGATAGGGGGAGATATGCCCAATTAAATGCAAAATTCCAGAGGTTAGCCAGAAGAGATAAGGAATTGTTTTTAAACAAGCAATGCATGGAAGTGGAAGAAGACAATAGAATAGGAAGGACAAGAGACCTCTTCCAGAAAATTAGAAACATCGGAAGTAAATTCCAGGCCAAAATGGGTATGATCAAAAACAAAGATGGCAAGGACCTAACAGAAGAAGAAGAGATCAAGAAAAGGTGGCAAGAATATACAGAAGACCTGTATAGGAAGGATAACAATATCAGGGATAGCTTTGACGGTGTGGTCAGTGAGCTAGAGCCAGACATCCTGAAGAGTGAGGTTGAATGGGCCTTAAGAAGCATTGCTAATAACAAGGCAGTAGGAGATGACGGCATCCCAGCTGAACTGTTCAAAATCTTGCAAGATGATGCTGTCAAGGTAATGTATGCTATATGCCAGCAAATTTGGAAAACACAAGAATGGCCATCAGATTGGAAAAAATCAACTTATATCCCCATACCAAAAAAGGAAAACACTAAAGAATGTTCAAATTATCAAACAGTGGCACTCATTTCACATGCCAGTAAGGTAATGCTCTAGATCCTGCTAGGTAGACTTCAGCAATTCATGGAGCGAGAACTGGTAGATGTACAAGCTGGGTTTATAAAAGGCAGAGGATCTAGGGACCAAATTGCCAATCTCCGCTGGATAATGGAAAAAGCCAGGGAGTTTCAGAAAAACATCTATTTTTGTTTTATTGACTATTCTAAAGCCTTTGACTGTGTGGACCATAACAAATTGTGGCAAGTTCTTAGTGGTATGGGGATACCAAGTCATCTTGTCTGCCTCCTGAAGAATCTGTATAACGACCAAGTAGCAACAGTAAGAACAGACCACAGAACAAGGGACTGGTTTAAGATTGGGAAAGGAGTATGGCAGGGCTGTATACTCTCACCCTACCTATTCAACTTGTACGCAGAACACATCATGCGACATGCTGGGCTTGAGGAATCCAAGGCTGGAATTAAAATCGCTGGAAGAAACATTAACAATCTCAGATATGCAGATGATACCACTTTGACTGGTGAAAGTGAAGAGGAACTGAGCAGCCTTATGATGAAGGTGAAAGAAGAAAGTGCAAAAGCTGGGTTGCAGCTAAACCTCAAAAAAACCAAGATTATGGCAACCAGCTTGATTGATAACTGGCAAATAGAGGGAGAAAATGTAGATGCAGTGAAAGACTTTATATTTCTAGGTGCAAAGATTACTGCAGATGCTGACTGCAGTCAGGAAGTCAGAAGACGCTTAATCCTTGGGAGAAGAGCAATGACCAATCTCAATAAAATAGTTAAGAGCAGAGACATCACACTGACAACAAAGGTCCGTGTAGTTAAAGCAATGGTGTTCCCCATAGTAACATATGGCTGCGAGAGCTGGACCATAAGGAAGGCTGAGAGGAGGAAGATCGATGCTTTTGAACTGTGGTGTTGAAGGAAAATTCTGAGAGTGCCTTGGACTGCCAGAAGATCAAACCAGTCCATCCTCCAGGAAATAAAGCCAGACTGCTCGCTTGAGGGAATGATATTAAAGGCAAAACTGAAATATTTTGGCCACATAATGAGAAGACAGGACACCCTGGAGAAGATGCTGATGCTAGGGAAAGTGGAAGGCAAAAGGAAGAGGGGCCGACCAAGGGCAAGGTGGATGGATGATATTCTAGAGGTGACAGACTCGTCCCTGGGGGAGCTGGGGATGTTGACGACTGGCAGGAACCTCTGGTGTGGGCTGGTCCATGAAGTCATGAAGAGTTGGAAGCGACTAAACGAATAAACAACAACATAGCAAACACAGCCCTAGATAGATATCCTTAACTCTTTTTCAAAGCCTTCTATGGAAAAAATATACTTCCTTCCATATCACATCAGTTTTTTGTGAATCTTCTGCCCAAGATGGTATTGCATCCCTTAAACATGTCAAGTCCTTGAAGTGGCTGGCTCAACACAAATCAGCCTCCCATCTAATTTAACAACTTATGTATATGCCCCAACATCTTAGAAGAGCTTTTTCTAGAGCTCGTTTTGAACAATTAGATTCTCCGGTAAGATACGGGAGGTTTCATGGAATTCCATTTGAAGAAAGGCTGTGTATCTGTGGTGCGCCGGCTGTTGAAGACACTGCACATATTCTATTTGATTGCAAACTATATTCTGCAGAAAGGACTGCTCACTTAGATCCTTACTTAAAAACCAATAAACACTGGGGCATCCAGGAAGAACTGTCTTACTTTTTGCAGGGAACAAACCTGCATATCACTAGTAAGACAGCACTCTTTCTATCAAAGGCCATTTCAAAGAGGACAGACTATTTAGATCAGACGGGGTTAACTGTAGGGGGTGACGATTTATTATGAATTTGTTCTAGTGTTTTCTTTGCATTTACCTATATACTTGTATTGGTTTTTTATGCTTGATATGGTCAAATGACTAAATCAATAAAGTTTCTATTCTATTGTGAATCTTCTGTATTCTGTTGATGTGCAGCTGTCTCTGCATTATCTGAATGCAGCCCACATTATGTAGGCTGATGGAAATGTCAAAATATCAAATTAAATCCTACCAGCAAAGCACATTGGTTAAGTTTTGTAATTGCTGGTATTTTTTTAATAGTTATCTCTCCCTGGATATGAACTTGATTTGGGCAGTTTTCTTGGCTTCTGTATGACATTTAAGAACACAAGAGCCTTGCTGAATCCAACTTCAGAGTGATCTGCCCCAACATATTGTTGCCACTGTCAACAGAAAACCTCCATGTAGAACAAGAGCATTGTCCTGTGTGTGTTCCTCAGCAGCAGTTATTGAGGTGTTCTGCCTCTGATCCTCCAGCATTCTCTTCTGTGAATTTATGTCATATTTTTAAAGCTACGTTTGATTTGGGGAAGTTGAATCCTAAACACTTTGTCTTGATGTTCTGATATCACTAAGGCTCATGATTATTACATGCCTATTTGAAAAAGCTCCCAATATACACATTACTATATTTACTTTTTCTTGGGGGGGGGTTTCAGCCACAATGATCAGCTCCATTATGTACTTCTTTTATTTTAAGCACAACTCACTACAACACAGTGTAGACAGATCAGAAAGAATTAGGGTGAGGAGAAAGAGAAAGTGTTGCTTATGCAACACAAGCACATTACTCTTCTGGCCATAGATTATCAGTCCATCCCCATCAAAGCCATCACATTACAACTCACATTTTTTCCCAGAGACAATGCTTTATGTATTTGAACTGATGAGCCCATTAGAGTAGAAGGTATTTGTTTCCCTTTTTTTAGGCAATTAAGCTTATAATCACCAGTGCTAACTCTATTGTCTACATTTTCTAAACTCATCATTTTGCCACTCAGAGAAATGTTGGACATTCAGATGATAGCAATCTAACAAAATGAAGAATGTTGAAGTGTTTAAAGTTGACTTATGTGTCTGGGAGATAATGTTGTTGTTCTGTGATCCTAGAAACAGGCACACTGCTTTAAACAGACAGTCCTATGGTCCTGTTCCTGCATGTACCAAATCACTTTTTGGCTTTCAAATCCAGAGCGCTGCGCAGCTCTAATCCATAAGTGACAGATTGTCTGTATCCTCTCAATAGTTGAATAAAGTGCAATCCTGAGCCTACATAAAAGTGGGTGAGATTTGGTGTGAGTGGGCAGCCATAAAAATTGAAATTATAAGTACAAGTTTTGATTAATGAAGCCTCCTTTGAACCCAGGTTGTTTTCTTTTGTTTCCACTCACTTTGCCATCCTGCCAACTTTACCCTTCTTATTGTGTCTTGTTATTTTTAATGTCTTGTTTTTAATGTTTTAAATAATTTGTAAACCACCCTGAGAAGCTGGGAGTTGGGCAGCATAAATCATCATCAACATCATCATCATCATGTATGCATGCAATTTTGCCTAATAGATCCCAATATTTCACATTTTATGTTATTTTATTTACCTTAATTATAAACTATGTTATTTTTCAAGCATACATTTTGTACATACAGCATGTTATTTTTAGCGGGATATAGATGATTCCAAACAGTTTGTCCTAACTGACACATTTTCGTAGGCAAAACTGCATTACAAAATTTGGAGAAGTATGGATACTGAATGATAACTGTTTTCATTTAAAATCATAAGGAGACTACTTACCATTTTAAAGAGATGATACCCTGCAAAGTTTTTGCAGTGTAGGAAAAGCTTATCAAAAGAGGCTTATTTTCTTTCTGACTTTGGAAAAGGCACCTTTCTGTCCAGTCTAATTTCTCAGCAGTAGCTGTATATAAAGCTGCTCATTACAGAGAGCAAAACTATTAGATTTTTATTCACATTCTTCTTGAGGATTTAGATATTCATGACATTGTTCTTTCTCACACACAAGCTCTCTGACAAGCAGACCAGAAAACAAGTTGTGCTCTGCAGTGCAAACACTCTTTAAAGAACTCTCTCTCCATGGAAGATTAAAGTGATTATCACTCAGTCTCTTTTTTACCAGTCTCAACCTTGGTTGATTGTTTATGAAACAGATTTGTTTTTCCATTCTTTCTCAAATCCATCTTGTCTCTCCAGGAGGTGCACAATTAGTCTTGATTCCTGCAATCAAATCATTCTCATGTAACATTTACTAAATTATCTATTAGGAATCATAGCATGCTACTCCACAACACTACCTGAATAAGTTATCAAAAGCAGTGGTTTCTATGTTTCATGCATTATTATACCAGAAGGAAAAAGAAGGATCTGTTTGTCTTTTTGGCATCTTTCTTTTCAATTTTCTATTGTTCCATTCCCATTTTTTGTTTTGTTTTCAGACTCAGAATAAATCTTCTCATGGTGACACATGAGCAGCCCTCCTGAAACAGTTTGTGCTAAAGCAATCACAAGGCATCTGTTAGTTTTTTATAGGCGTATTTAAAGAGCTGGGTTGTAGCCACCACCATTCAGATCCCTTATAGCACATAGATTGCCTGAATGAACTAGGAGAACTTGCAACAGAGATGGACAGAGTGGGGGAGAATGAACTGTTGACATTCCAGGGCGGGACTCATACTTTTTCATTAATTACTCTGTATTCTTCTGCCACTAAAAACAATACAGCTTTCAAATTAAATATCAGGTAACTATAACACCCACAGTTACAACTCAGTGTCATGCATTCCAATAAATGAATGGCATCTATATTGTGGAATTTTAAATATTTATTTATTTATTTATTTATATCCTGCCTTAATCATTTTTTATAAATAACTCAAGGCGGCTAACACACCTAATACTCCTTCCTCCTCCTCTTTTCCCCACAACAACAACCCTGTGAAGTAAGTTGGGCTGAGAGAGAGTGACTGGCCCAAGGTCACCCAGCTAGTTTTCATGCGGGACTAGAACTGCCAGTCTCCTGGTTTCTAGCTCATTGCCTTAACCACTAGAACAAACTGGCTCTCCAATATGACACTGTGAAGAATGTTCCATATGTGAATCATACCTAATATGCCAAGGTTCATTGGACAGATTCTATATGATTCCTTTATTAAGAACTGCCACTGTTCACCATATAATCTGGCTGCCCTAATGTATGGGTTCAACTGATATGGATGTTGACAATTAATTCTGCTAATATTAACAGTTTAAGAAAAATTGAGATTGACACATCAATAAACTGAAGAAAACAGTTATTGTCCAACTTTGTAAATGGGTTAAATGTTTCACTTTGATCCTTCCTTCCTTCCTTCCTTCCTTCCTTCCTTCCTTCCTTCCTTCTTTTATCTAACAAATTATTTTATCTAACAAAAGACAGGTATACAATTTAAAATACAGAAAGCCAAATGTGAAACAGTAATGAACAGAAGGCACAAACTGGCTTCTGCAAGTCATAGCTATTGCTGGAAAATTGGCAAACTTTTTAGTGGGAATCCAAGTTAATTCATGCAGAAGCAAGATTATAACCTCTTGCTCAGGAAGATAACTAAAATTAGGTATGTTCGCCACCTTGAGTTATTTATAAAAATAATAAAGGCGGGAGAGAAAATAAATGAAATAAAATAAAAAATAAATACACATACATGGTCTCCACAGTAGATGGTGTGCCAGTTTGAGACAAGGTAAAAAAAAAGGAGTTCCACTCCTATGTGGAACTTGTAGGACGTACTTCCTATAGGTGTATAGGAACTCTCCATGGTGAAACTGCAATTACACCATAATAAGGAAAGGTGGTTTTAGTCCTATCCTTTTATAGGTCTAAATACCAAATCTTCTGTTTAAATTGGATTAAGGCTTTATCTGGGCCAAGTGATAATATTGCCAAAGTAAAATGCCAGTTTGCCAGATTGGAGTCAATTTGACTCCTTAGAGAATAGGAAAAGCTATCCAGTAGGGTAAGGTGAACCAGAGATTCACCAGCCAAAATCTGAGATGGTAGAGTCTCAGATGGGTCTCAACAGAGATGCAGCCAAGCTCTAACCAAGTAAAATGGACAAGGAACATGAAGTATAACTTTCAGAAACTTAAACAAGTTCCAAGGTAGAGGCATCCTTGTAAACAGAAAGCTATGCACCTTGTAACAGCAAGCTCAGAACCTTTGCTTTACAGTATACAATTAAATTGCTGCAGGAACATAATTATTGCCTTGATATCTTGCATACTTAAGGACATTTTTATAAATTCTGATAGAAACCTTACTCATTTGATTATGCCAACAGGTAGAAGGTTGGAAGTAGATGCCTAGATACTTAAAGCCCTTAACCTGATAAATTGATCTTTTGTAATTTCCCATCTAATAGGGACTTTTTCAAGGGAAAACCAAAGCCTTTGTTTTTTTAGTATTTAATTTCAAGAAATTCCCTACAGCAATATGATGGTAATTGGAGGCCCACTTGGACTACAGATAAAATGGTCATCTGCTTGTGTGAGTGAAAGGTCCCCTGTACAGGCACTGAGTCATGTCTGGCCCTTTGGGGGGATGCCACTTTTGCAATGTTTTCTTGGCAGACTATAGTGGGGTGGTTTGCCATTGCCTTCCCCAGCAAGCTGCGTCCTCATTTTACTGACCTCGGAAGGATGGAAGGCTGAGTCGACCTGAGCTGGGTACCCAAGAATCCAGCTTCCGCTGGGATCAAACTTGGGTTGTGGGGAGAGTTTCGGTTGCAATGCTGCCGCCTACCGCTCTGTACCACATGAGGCTCTAATGGTCATCTGCTTACAAAAGAATAAAAAAAAGGTCAATGGTCAAGAGTTGGGGGGCTAAAACTCTATTTAGTAAGGGCCACACTGATGTTATTAATCTAGAAGTTTAACAATGAAAAAGCAAGAATTCAGCCCTATTTAACTCCCCTGAAGATAAAAATGGAGTGGTTAGATTGCTATTACAGTTGCCTGTAATCTATATAGTATACTTGATGGAACAAAATTATCAATCTGGTAAGGCAATTATCAATGGATGTTGCAGTTCATTTCCTGTGAGAGAGTTTGACTTAGAATTTTTGAACTGTTAATACGCTCCACTCTAATGCTGATAAGGAGAGAGAGACCCAGCCAGCAGCCTTTGCTTTATGGGGTACTCAGGGCTTGGTGATTTCTCCACTCCTTTTTAACATCTATATGAAGCTGCTGGGTGAGATAATCTGTCACCACGGGAGGTATCATCAGTATCCCAATGATACCTGACTGTACATCTCCATCCCAGGTGAACTAAGTGATACTTGTGGATGTTCTTTCACAGTCCTTGGAGGCTGTGGGGATCTGGATGGGGAGCAACAGGCTACAGCTGAACCCTTGTAAGACAGAGTGGCTGTGGGTGCGGGGCTCTTCTGGAACTGAGGGGTTTACCATCTTTGGTCCTAGATGGGGTTCCACTGCCCCAGATGGACCTGGTGAATAATCACGACTCCTGCTCAAGGAGCAGGTGGCAGTCGTGGCTAGGAGGGCCTTTGCTCAACTTTGTGTTGTGTGCAATTACCCCCTTTCCTGAATCGGGAAGCCCTTGTCTCAGTGATTCAAGCATTTGTCATCTCCTGTATGGCTTACAAAGTGCTCTACATGGGGCTATCCATGAAAAGTATCTGGAAGCTGCAACTGGTGCAGAATGGAGCTGTATGGGCAGTTATGGGCACCTCTAGGGCTGTAAATGTAACACCAATGCTGCACAAGCTGCACTGGGTGCCATTTTGCTTCTAGGTCTGATTCAAGGTGTTGGTTATGACCTTTAAAGCCCTTCATGGCATGGGCCCAGATTACCTGAGGAATCGTCTCTTCCCAATTACATCAGTTCATGCCACCCATTCTGGCAGAAGAGGCATGTTACAAAACCCATCAGCTAAAGAATTCTGACTGGCAGAGTTCAGGAGGAGGGCCTTTTCTGCCATTGCCCCCACACTGTGGAACACCTTGCCCCCAGAGGTGAGGTTGGCCCCCACTCTTCAAGCCTTCCAGAAGAGTGTTAAGACCTGGCTCTGCCACTTAGCATGGAGATCCGATAGGTGCATGCAGCCCTGGGGGTGGTTTGTGGGTTGAGTATGCTCTCTCCATCTTTTTAACTTTGTATATTTTTGTAGATTTTTTAACTCTCTTTTTACCTGTAAGCTGTCTAGAGTCACTTATACAGTGAGATAGGTGGTGTATAAATTACACAAATAAAGATAGATAGACAGACAGACAGACAGACAGACAGACGGACGGATGGACGGACGGATGGATGGATAGAAATAGATATAATTTGTATAATTTTGATAGTAAGTAATTTTATTATGGCCCCAGGCCAGCAACATAAATATTGATACATAGGATGAGTGAAGTAAAGTTATAGAAATTATAGTCTATTTACAGATGATAAGTGAATCCACAATAATCAGGTTGTGGGCTTTATTAGCTAGCAAACAAAATCTAGCTATCTTGCAAGTAATAAGTCTGTTTATGTCTCTTACATTTTATTAGATAAAAACCTGCAAAAATTTAGGAAGAGATAATAAAAGAAGTAAAATCAACTTATTGTGCATATCTTTAACATAAAAATCAGTTTAATAAAAAAAAGTTTCAATAGTTCCAGAGACACAAGGACAAATGGTATTCATTATAAAAGGCTACTAGAACCTGGAAATATCTGGGCACTGTTAAAATAATAAGATAATAGGCTGGTTCTGAATCGGGATTCAGCTTCCTAAATTTGAATTTCCAAATCATTCTATTTTAAAATCCAAAATATGCTTCCTAGGCATTTGTCTATGATGTCCTCCATCCAGCTTCACTGAAGAATTATCAGAAAAGGAGTTACCCCAACTGAAAGAAAAAATGATTGATCTCCTCTCATGAACAGAACAGGAGAGGTAGGAAAAAAGAAGAAATGCTACCGCACCTTTAATAGTTGTATAGAAGAGAAAAATTCAACAGTTGTAGCTTAAAGATAACAGCATTCTGTTTCTTGGTTACACTAGACTGAGAAACACAATCTGCAGTTCCCAAATGCCCTGAGTGCAGTCCTCAGAGACTTGCAAAAGTCTAATGTTAGAAATTGGGTTTACAGACAAATTAAACTTTTGCAATCACCATATTCAGAAGGCCATGACAGTGTATGATAATACACACAGGGAGACCCATTTTTAACTTCATTACTTCTGATGCTTGCTAATGTGCACCCAGACACACGTTCAAGTTTGAGGCACTTACTTATGGAAGGAGAGGAAGGCAGCAGCAACCAAGGAATGCTATTCTATATGATTTCCCTCCTTGGGAGGGAATCCATCTCCTTGGGAGGGAGATGGGCAGTGATAAAATTTGATAAATAAATAAATAAAATTTCTCAGGGTGCCAATTCATGGTAGCAAGAAAGCTTTGGCTATCATGAGGGAAGAAAGAAAGAAATCACATGAATCACAGTTTATTGTTGTGACAGAATCCAAGACTGACCTTAGCTATTAATTGCCCACAATTGTATTTAATTGATAGAAACATATTTGCTTAAGTGCTCTTGAGTTGGTCAAGAACCTTTCATTCTTTCTATATGTAAATCATCTGTCCAAGGGTCTCATCTGGCCATCCATATCACATTCTCCTCTGGCATATCTTTATTACTTCCAGATAGAGACTGAAATGCTCTTGTTGGGTTGTAATGATTCATACTTTTACTTACATCAGCTATAGCCTTAGACTTCCACATTTTGCACCACTTTGGAGTCTCATGCCACCTGTTTTCAGTATCTAAATCAAATTATTTCTAACTCCACTCTGGTTTATTTGAAATCACTACAAAGCTGATACTTCCTTCACTGTGGCCTTGCAGATCTGGTGGGCAGTCCATTTTCCAGTTGTCAGGAATGCTTGCCTTGCCTCAGCTCCTAGGCTTGTGGCTACTATTATTCATTCTCCCTGGATCTTGTCTATTGCTATATATATTGATTAGAATGTATTTCATCTCCCCAGTCTAGCCATCATGCAACTTTGGTCCCAGCTAATGGGAAAATGTCCAGTTGTAAAATTGCTGATCTCCAAGCATTTCATCTTCACAGCTCATAAAATATTGGCAAGGTACCTGAGAAGCCTTCGGGGGATTTCTGTACTTTTGATTACATGTTGGCTCCTCCCTCAAATATCTTCCCTTCATGGTAGCCTCAGATAGCTTTGTGAGGAGGAGCAAAATATTAGACAAATGAACACAAATATAGGCATTGAAAAAATGGATGGGGGAGGGGAACATTAGCTATCTGTTTATTTTTTGTATTATGGGCATGAGGTAATATTTGTTGTTCCAGGACCAAAGGTACAGTGGTTCCAAAGGTGGGACACTGACTGAGTGATGTTGCTTGCTGTCAACTGGACGATGAACCCTGGTTAACTCCTGTTGTTCTGTGTGCTTTAAGGTCAGCACAAGTGGAGATGGTTGCAGATTGACTTCAAACTGTTTTGTGAAGGGTTGTAAAGTTGAAATTGTACTGATGTAGAAGTTCCCACATTCTCACAGTGGGATCTCTTCCCTCCCACTGTAAGAATGGAAGTCAATAGCCACTAATAACAGGTAGAGCCAAGCAGCCATATCCAGTTAACTTCAAGATCAGAGAGGTTGGGTGAATATCTTTGAGCCATACAGTAAGACAAAAACTGCTCTGTGAGTAACTGAGGAATAATCGTGTAGGCATGCCCTTAGTTTCCTCTTTCCCTTTTGACTTGCTATTGCTAGGACAATTATAATTGATTTCCTGTCTTGTCTGTTCCTCTCTGAGCTTCTACATAGAAAGCCAAAACTTGGCAATTTGAATGTCATTAAAAAACCAACAATTTCCTGGCCTAAACAAGATGAGAAGGTGTTTGGAATAACTGAGAAACAATTAAAGAAGGAAGGGTAATGTTTACTCTTGTTCTGGTATGTCTGAGGACATCTTCCCAAAGCCTCAAAAAGGTCTCTCCAAAATCTTAGCCATTTATTACCATGAACTTTCTATATTGGAAGACTGCTGCCAAGGCATCTTTCCCAACCTCTTGCCTTAGATAAGGTAAGTATCCTAAAACAATTGCTATTTTGCAGGGTGGGGGGAAAGGAAATTAATTATTTTCCCACAGTCTTGATTGGCTGGTAATGGGCCTTCTTGGATTTCCTTTATGAGTTAGGCTATCCATAGCACATTCACTATAATCATTGTTGCAACCATATGGAAGATGAAGAAGAGAGAAGGAAATATGGTAATATGCTTCTCTTGAATTTAGTTTAATGAAGAATCAGGAAGGGCACCCCTGGCATGGAAAGATACATATATTCAGTGGGTAGATGGTGTAGTGGGAGAAGAAACAGCCTTGGCAACCACTGCAAATGCGACTTGCTCATAGCCTAATCATCATGTGCTCCTAGAGGATTTACTGAATGCTACAAGCATGGGCACAGCATTACCAAACAAGTTCATTGGGTATGGACAAAATAAGGAATGTCCCCCTCCTTATTTTAGCTGATCCAAACTTCTCTGACTGTAATTATCATATTTATCTGAAAATAAGATGATTGTGAATTTTAGAATACTGTAGATAGAAAAAAAGTCAGAAACCCAGGGAGAAAAATCCTGGGCAATATTTATTTCTTTATTTAAAACATTTATATGGCCTCCCAGCTCAACCAAGGTGATTCTGGGAAGTTTACAAATCATCATCATCATCATCATCATCATCTAATGAAAAGAATACAAAACCACAATACATAGACCTTCAAACAATAATGAAACACTAAATAGTTCAGCAAATTTTAGAAAATAATTAATTTTTTTTTAGTAATAGCATCTTTCCTAAATTTGATAACTTTATAGTAGCCATCTAGCAACTTTTTGCACTTGGTCACTGGTAGCATCTCTCTAGGGTTTAGTATTAAAGGCTTCTCCAGCCCTGTCTGGGGAGACTGAGCAAGTGAATTGTATGCTTTGTGAAACTCCAGCTCTGAGCTGCAGTCTTTTCCTTCATCCTAGAAGCTCTGCTGAGCATTTTTTGAGAAATGTCTTTTGCAGTTAGGCAGGGGAGAAACTGATATACTTGGCTACTTTCACACTGAGGTGCTTCTGAGCAGTCAAAAGGCAAATCAAGAAATAGAAACTTCACCTGTGCTGTATATATACAAACTTCAGTTTTGTTGGGATGACTGTTTCTCTCTGCTCCCAGTCTCTTTGCATTCTACTGAGTTGGTGTTTGCCCATGGAGAAACAAGATATAGGCTGAGGTGAGGTATCTCTAGGCACAGAAGAATATAGCTTGGTCATTGGCAAGGTCTATAAAGTGAGGTCTCATGCAAATCCTAGGAACCTGACTAGACAAGGAACCTGCTCTTTTAGTATAGTATCTTCTACTTGTGTTTTTAAAGCTCTGTCTAACTCCAGCACCAGCGTTGCTGTATTGTTGGTTTGTTTTTACAATCCTAGCAACTGCTAGAAAAGCAAAATCAAAGCCTTTGTCTTTTTTCCCTTAAGACTTCAATGAATAGACATTTGAATTGGTTTCCCACCAAAAAAAAATGCCGTTCTGACCAAAACAGCTTGACTCTACCTCCAGACTTCCTACTGTTCCTCCCCTAGGGCCTTTGTCAAGGAACAGACCACATTTTATTGCTGTATTAAAAGAAAAAAAATCAATAAACAGTAAATCTTACCAATAATGGCCCTCCATTTGAGAACACATATTAGATAGAACTATGTATCTACCCCTTCCCTCATGCTTACCATCCTCAGAGGAATGTTTGGAGGAAAGAGGAGAAATGATCCTTCCTGTTATCTTACAAAAGGAGGTAAAGTCATTATTATTTATGTAGATATTTATCATTTAATGTGTTGGCTACAGTGAGTTTAGTTGATTGCTTTTCATTGATGTGCTTTAATTGTTTTTATCTTTATCTTGTTTTTATGTTTCATGTTTTATTTGTATACTTGTGTACACTTCAGAGGGAAACTTTAATATTTAAATAGAAATACTTTCCCCAGCTTTTTCAGCTATGTGGTGTCTTCCTGCTTACCTTGCAGCCCACTTATTGCTCTGCTCTCTGGATAACACAAGAGAGTAAGGTGCCTTCACGACAGTTATATATTTCAATAGTAATAATAATATAGATGAGAAAATTCTGAACAGCTTCAGGTTATATTATCTTGGATCTAAGACCTGAGATGTGAAAGGGAATCATTTGTAGGCCTTATATTAACCAATAACGCATCAAAAAGCCTTCCCGACCTTAATAAACAGAGCTGCAAGTAAAGTCAGTTTCCATACCTTCCCCAATTACATTTCCCTAAAAGCAAAATATCCCCAACACCTCTCCTACCCTTGTTGGGCAGGTCAATACTAGACTATCTTGCACAACTAGTATACAGAAACTCAGTAATTGTTGTGCTTTCTCCAACATGTACATAATGACAACAGACTTAACTGGAAGGATAAGTACAGTTTTAAAAAATAAATAAATACATAAATCTGAGTTTGAAATGTTACAGTTTTCCATTGTAATCTGATCCTGCCTTTTGTCTTTTGGTAGGCATTCTAATACCAATCACTGCAATACCAAATGACTGAATTTTGGATTTATTTTTTTTTTTGTAGGCCAGGCTGAGAAAGAGTAAATTTTCCTACTTCCCTATCATGAATGCTAAGGAAAAATGTTTCAGAACTTCTTTCTTCAGAAAGTGTGTGTGGCAATGGATGATCGAATGGTTCATTCATTGCCCAAAACACTGAAAACAGAAATAGGCCTTTCAAACAAATGAAAATGATAGCTACACATTTGACTTAATATTTCATCTTCTAGAAGAACTAAATATTGCTCTTTTTAAAAAAGAGGAATTAAGTGTGGAGCTGATATTTCATTCATTCAACTGATCCCTTTCTTTGATGCTTATATGTCAGATACGTTTCTCAGCAGACTCATTATGTTCTACAGAGAGTCAATTTGCATATTCCATAGAAGTAGCAGGAGAGGAACATCCTTCATTGTCAGAGGCATGAAGAGATTCAGGGGCACATAGGCAGCAGGAGTGTGCTCAGTCAACAGAAGAAAAGCTCAGTAACTGTAACCACACTGAACACTTTCTGTTCCTGCTTAATGGGGTAGTATAGATTGCAGAAAAAGTTACAGAAGAAGTAAGGAGCAGGTGTACCTGAAAGGTTGCACAATAAACTGCTTCCAGGTGCTATTCAAAGTGCTGATAATTACCTATAAAGCCCTATGTGGCATAGGGCCTGGTTACTTGAGAGACTGGCTGTCTCCCATAGCATCTGCCCAGCTAATTTGATCCTGCAGGGTTGGTGAACTCTGGGTTCTTTTGATTAAACAATGTCACCTATTGAGACCGCAGAAGCACACCTTCTCTGTAGCAGAGCCTACCCTCTGGAACAAGCTTCTCCCCAAGATTTGGATTGCTCCTACTTTGCAGTTGTTTAGAAGAGCCGTGAACATCTGGCTGTTCACCCTGGTCTTGGCAGGGAGACTAAGACCTCTTGCTTCATTCCATCCAGTCTGTCATGCTTGCCATCTTTTACCTTTTATTGACCTTCTGTAATTTCTTTGCTTGATTGTTGTGATCCACCCAGAGGCATTGGGAGTCAGGTGGCATGCAAATTTAATAAACTATTATTAATTATTTTTAAGTTGTACAAACCAATCACAGCAGTAAGAGCAAACCGTTTTGAGAAAAACAGCTAGAGTGAACCATAACAAATTCATAACTGGTAGCTGCTATATCTTAACAATTTCTCTTTCCTTTACTGCCCAACAGCTTCCCCTCTTCATGCAGGGAAAGGAGCTTACAGTTCTCTGGGAGGAGAAAGTGCATCTCTTTTGGTTAAGGCAAGATTTGTGGTTGTTGGATTTTCAAAGGGCCATAACACATTTGGTTGCAGCACCAATAGTTTAGGCAGTCAACTGAGCCCACCTCCTGTGGTGTTTGGGACACTGGGCCAGATACATGGGGAATGGGGAATCTTATCCTGGAACAGCAGCCCCTGGCAAGGGTCAAAGTAAGAAGAGACTTCATGGTCCTGCCCAATATGGGAGACTCAAGCAGGAAGTTTCCCTCTACTCATCAGTGGTAGGGGAGCACGTGATCAACTTACAATGAAGTAGCCTTACAAATCAGCCACCCCTTGTGATTTCCTATGAGAGTTAAAGTAGCCAGCAGGGAGACCGATGATGCATGGTGTTTGGATGTGGGCTCATTCTGATTCAAAATCTCACTTTAGTGTAACCAATAACGTATGGGTTTATTTTCCTAATCTCTGAAATACATTGTCAAGTTCCTACTTGCAATTCCTTTGCCCTTTCACCTCATGCTGTTTGTAAAATTACTAGGCAAAATAGAATTCCATGACTATTGCCTAGGATGATCTCATGACAATTTGTTCCTGTTATGTTCAAAATGTGCTGTTTCCTTTGTTAATGTATTTCTTGACAAATATGCTTATGCCTCTCATATTAAGGTCTGTTCAGGTATGAAAATCACTGCGGCCAGTCACATTCTGCTTAACTTACCATATTGGATACTGGGATAAATTTTGGTACCTATATATCCTTTCCTGAGATCTTTATAAGAAATAAATTAAACAAAATCTAGTCATATTCAAGTCAAGTTTCACTCTTGATAACTTCATGGCCATATCCACGTAGCTTTCTTGGCAACAGTACCACCAATGGTTTGCCATTCCCTTCATCTGGGATGTATTTATCTCCTTCCTCAACCTAGTCAAGATCTCCTGTCCAACTGTTAAATAGACTTGATTCTGCTCAGGTTCTAAATCCAGACAAGTTTGAGCACACTTTCCTACCTACTGAAAAACTGGATGAAAATCTTCCATGTATATACATAATCATACTGTTCCCTGTCTTTTTCAGTGTGCAGGGAAAATATAAGAAGTAATAAAATAAATTATGGGCAAGAAATAAAAGGGGGACGGGAACCTAAATCTAATTTACATAAGCAGCATTTACTAGAATGTTTCTGAAGCTACCTTAAAACACATGTTCATTTACTTCCTCTATTTCTTTATTTATGTATAACTTGCACTTACTCCATTTTCCTTGTCATATAACAATAATTTATGTTCCACTGTGGCCACATGGATACAAAAATATCCTTATATTATATAATAAAGCACGCCAAAGATTCCAAAGTCACATTAAATAAAAGTGGAGAATGTAGACATTCATGATTATGTCTGTGTTGCATTCTAAAGAAATAATTCTATTTATGAACAACCTAACTAATGGGTTAGAATATTTTAGTTTAATCTTATCAACAAAATTGAAAGGAAAACCAAATTTGACTACTACACATTCCAAAAACTTAATCTGCAACATGCCAAGACAACTGCTGCCAAATTTAATTTATCTAATTGTATATCAAGTATACCCACTAATATTCTAATATTATCCAGTGCTTGACACCCTTTAATAAAATCAGATTATGCAGGATGAAGTATCAAAGATAACATAGTTTGCAACTATCAAAGATAATATTCTTCAAGCCAACACTGTCAAAACCTTAACATCTACATTTAACAAAGAAATCAGGCAACACATTCTACAAGACTTTAACCATTCTTATTCACTTTTGTTATGTTTCCTTTGCTTAGGAGAATGATAATCATATTCAAATTGACAAGCACAGATGATTATCATCATAAACAATCAAACCAGTCATACTTTCTGATTCATTTTTCTTCTGTGTACATATGAATAGACGTATGCTTATTTTATTTATTTGTTAGATTTGTAACTGCCTTTTCTCCAAGAGTTTAGAGTACCTTACATAGAGATCTTTCTTCATTCTATCCCTGTAAGAGGATCCCTGTGCAGTAGGTTGAGCTAAGAGTGAGTGACTTGCCCAAAGTCATCAGATGATTTTCTATGGATAAGGATGCACTTGAACCTGGGTCTCCCTGTCCAAGACCAACAACAACCCGTATACTACACTGGCTATAAAGCACATATTCAAAACTAATTTATCTTTTTCTAAGAAGATATTCAGCAGTCACCACTGCTATTCATTCTTGGGTCCTAAAATAGTCCAGTTACTTTGCCTGTTCTCTTTCATCTCTCTCCATCCCATCCACTCGTGACATCTAACAGAATAATTATGGCACAAATGGCACACAGTTTTCCCCAAAGCATATCCCTAGTTCTTCCACTATTAACATTCACTGGAACAAGACATGCAACTTTCATCAAACTAAAAATTGCTTTTTTTTTACATGTAACAATCAAGATGACAACAGTGCATATGTTTTAGCCCTTTCATTTGTATTTAGATCAATACCTTTACTTCACCACATATATTAATCAACTTCACTCTACAATAACATCCTTTCCTTTTTCTTACTTTGACAAATACATAGCATATCTATTTTTCTTCAACTTCTCTCTTTAGTCCATATACCTCACTATATAGTCTTATGTTCCAAGTCATATACACCGTGATGAAGTTGTGCCCATGAACACCATCATGAGTTAACTGTCATTTAGTTAACCAATACTTTCATATAACTCTTTTTAATAAGAAAAGGAAGAAATAGGCTAGATTATATTACTTAAATATACCCATGCTACAAATATCATGCCTTGGTAATGGTGAAGACACAGTACCAGTTAATTCTGGTATGTCTTGGTGAGAATGCTACCAATGTGAGCAAAACCCAGTTTAACCCCAGGCACATTTATACTATTCTATGCAAGCTAGGATCTCTCACTGGAAGCCTATTGTGCAAGCCACTATGCTGTAGTCCTCATCCTAGGGGGTCTATGCCAGGGCCACAAGAAGTGATACTCAAGATATGTGAAAATGTCCTATCTCTGGATAAAAAATCTTAAAAAATAGTTGCTCCACAATGTTTTGAAGATTCTTTGTTGTTCTTTATTATCATACACATATGCATATATACATAAGCAGTATGCATATGCTATAAACCCAATAGGCCAGTTTTCATATGGAACTCAGCATTGTTCAGTTGCTACTAAACAATTTCCACCGTTAATTTTTAAAATTGTCATTTTAAAGAGCAGTTTCTTTCACAGCTGATATCAAAATACAGAACATGCGCATAATGCTTTAAAGTCAAAACGTTGCTTGAGAATCTCTAAGGGTTTCAAACAGCTCTGAATATTTTATGTGCAAATCAAATTAAGCTGTAACTGTGAAAGCAGGCATGAAGCTATATAGATATTGTTCCAGCTTACAGCACGCAGATATTCACTTCTTTTTAATATTACTTCTAGAGTTGACATTGGCAGTAATTTTAGTTTACATTTTGAGGAAACTTCAGTGACAGTAACATTAATGATTAACACCAAGAAATAATGGGCTGTGGGTAGAAGACTAAGAAATTAAACAAAGAAACAAAGCAATAACAACCATTTAAATATTGCTGCTAAGAAAACTAAATGCCAGAACATTTACTATGCACTCCCCAGAATCCTTTGCAGCCACTGATATGTGAGGAAGGGTGGGGGTGGGGATGATTTTATGAAAACAGTCATGAAATTAACTGAATATTATGCAAGAATATTTTTTTAATGACATCTCCACTGATTTTATTCTTTTAAATCATTCTGCTGGTTCTTCACCATTTCAGAAATTAGAAGGCTTACTTTTGATTAGAAATGTTCAGGCCTGTGGTTAGCCTGTTTCCCATCCAAAGACACACATAGAAAGCAATCTCCTGCTCCAACATGGAACATATTTTAACTACTTAGGTCAGACTTCTAAGTCTTCTGGCTTCTCTTATAATATATTCTGGATTATGCATCACAATGTGAATTAAAAAATTAACTAGCTACTTCAGTCATGATAGATAATATCCACTGACTCTGAACCTTAGTGAATGGCAAATGAAGAAAATTTTTATAGTATGAACCATTTTTGCATTCAAAAAATATCCCAGAACAGAGTTTCTGGGGAGAAGAGAATCTAGCCCCATCCATCTTTTCTCTGAGATAGCCAGTTTGGTATAGTGGTTAAGACATCAGGCTAGAAACTGGGAGACTGTGAGTTCTAATCCTGCCTTAGGCATGAAACCAGCTGGATTGACTTTGGGCCAGTGAAATCTTGCCAATAAAACTTCAGGGACATGTCCAGGCAATCGCCAGGAGTCAACAATGACTTGAAGGCACAGTGTGTGTGTATGTCTTTTCTCTGCAAAATAATTGAAATATAGCTGAAAATAAGTAGTTATTTTAAGGTTGGTGAAATATGTCTTATAACTTTGGTACAGTCCTAAACTTCCTTGACATGCAAGCTAACACAGAGAGCCTTTTCTGAAAAAGAGAAACTTTTAAATCATTGGAATTTGCAATTACTGTGCAACTGAGGTGGCTCAATTTATCCTCAGCTGGTTTTCCTTTTTGGTTCAAAATCCCAGAAAAGAACCTTCCATTTATATCACTTGGATCTTACCTGCTTACTTCAGAAAACTTGCCATAAGTAGACCAAACAAAAATTGCATTCCTGTAGCAAAATCTTCCCTTTCCTGGCAAATTCTCCCCCATTTCTTGAGCCATCTCTCAGTTCAATTCCACAGCAGGTATCTCATTGTCTCACTCCATCAGCAGCCGCTGCTGGTTTTACCTTTTAAATCTTAAGATTCGTAAATCATTTAAGGAAGCCATCTAAAAAATGCTTAAAAATGGCAGAAAGAGATCAGAACTGACCCAATGTTTTCAAAATTTATTATGCTCAAAGCTGATCTCAGAATTCTGTTAAGATGAAAAGCACAACCTCACATTGTTAAACTCTCAAATCCTGAATCTAGAGCCAGAATAGACTGTGTCAATGCAGTTGGGCTTGTTGAAAGTCATCATTTTTAGCTCAAAAGATAGCAGGAGGAAAATATTCATTTTGCTCTCTGAAAAGAAGACAAGATGGGGACCTCACTGTTCTATTCACTGGTAACATGATATTATATACAATTACCTCTCTTTTGCTCTATGAGTTTCTCAAAGTTCAAATACAGGATGGCTGCAAGCCAACTTTTTGATTGGACTTACTTCCTTCCTTCCTTCCTTCCTTCCTTCCTTCCTTCCTTCCTTCCTTCCTTCCTTCCTTCCAACAAACTTAGCCACACCAGAGAGAGCATATTTACAACAAGAGCATTAAAATATATGTATGAAATAATTCAGGAAAACCTTATAAATTGCCAGGTACTAAGTTGAGAGCCAATTTGGTGTAGTGGTTAAGGCACTGAGCTAGTAACTGGGAGATCATGAGTTCCAGTCCTGCCTTAGGGACAAAGCCAGCTGGGTGACCTTGGGCCAGTCACTCTCTCTCAGCCCCAGGAAGGAGGCGATGGCAAACCACTTCCAAAAAACCTTGCCAAGAAAACTGCAGGGACTTGTCCAGGCAATCTCTGAGAATCAGACACAACTGGGCAGATTAAAAAAAAAAGTGAAATAACATGATTATACACTGTATTCTTTTTTTCCTTGTTTATATTCTCACTTGCTGACTATGATGAAGCTTTACAAATGTTATTTTATGTTGGGATATTGGATTCTGTTTTTAATTGATGAAGGGATAAGTCTCCTCTTGTTTTCCTTTCTAGGTCCTTTCTGTTTCTTTTCTTTGTCTTGCAATAAAGTATTGCCTGTCTGCTTCCATACTAATATTCTCTCCCTTTAGGATATAGTAAGGACTGAGAGCAGTAAATATTTTCCTGTACCAGGATGAAAACTGTTCAAGATTTATGTTGCCAAATGCGAAGAGATACCTTGCATATGTGCATTTGTATGTAAAATTATGGTCTTTGGAATGCAAAATGACATCCATTGCATGGCAAATAAATGACACCTTATAAAGAGATATTTTTAGCTTGGCAGCAGCATAAGGCACAATTCCTGCAGCAAGAAGCAATTCCTGTGCAGCAGCAAACATCTTTAACAATTAGCATGCTGTGGATTATGCTTTTCACTATAAAAAGTAATGTTCTCCCATCGCACATTGGATGATTACAATTTGTTTTTTTTAACCAGAATTTCCTAAGGAAGCATTTGGACTTTATTTTACAGGGAATTGTTAACACAGGTCTTTGAACAACAGCAAAAGCAATATCTGAAAGATACGTTTCTTTGTTCTTCCTATTTTAATTTGCTCCAGTAATCAAATGGAAAGTAACAAGCAAACAGAGACAGAATCTTCCCCAGGCATCTACATTTACATGTGCAGTGTATCTCTAGGGAGGAGGCCCCGGCATGCATAACTATGGATGCTGGCTTCCGCATGACCAGCAATTCTAATAACACAAATGTAGTATACTCTACACTCCAGCTAATTTAAGCATTGTAAAGTCCCAGCTATAGGAGAAGCATGCATCTATCATTTCAGTGGGCAGCTCTATCTTTCAAATAGTTTATACAAGACCACGAGAAGAGCCCTGATCGATCAGATGAAACAGCATATGACCACCATTTTGTGTAATACTTGTCTAGCCAGATGTGCTCAGCAGAGACTCACATCTCTGTCATTATTGTTTTTTGGGCTCCTGGTATTTAAGATGACCTTAACTGGATTCTGGAGGCAGCATTAGCCATCAGGATTGTTAACCACTGATATCCAAATGCTCATGAATCGACCTCCTTCCTTTTGAAGATTAAATACATTCAGGTCCATCACCACAGCTGTACTGGGTAAAGAAATACTTGTTTTAACAGTCTTGAATTGGATGGCCCCTAATTCAAATACTGTGAAAAAAGGACTTTTCTCTATTCACATCTTAATAAGTTTCTGCTGGGGTCTTCTTTAGATGCTTCATTTTATAGGGCACTCCTCTTCCACAGAGCCTTTGGGGAATACACTGTGTTGTGGTTGTGTATTGTCCAGGTGACAGATATTGAAGATTGAAATTACACTTTTACCATTAAATTATGTTCTAATTTTTTTAAAGACCTTTGATTTGTTTTACTGTATTCTACACTTCAGTTGACTCTAGTCCTAGTCAGTGAGTGAGTGAGTGAGTGAGTGAGTGAGTGAGTGAGTGAATGAATGAATAAATAAATAAATAATCAATCAATCAATCAATCAATCAATCCTGGTGGTGGTTAATTGTCCTTTTTCCCTTGCAGTTTAAGAGATTTTCCTGCTCTTGCTTTCCAAATCATAATCCATTCTAAATGGATTTCTTCCTTTATTCCTTTGAAGTTAGTTTTCCTAGAAGTGGTTTTGTTCTTCTTACAATTATTCTCCTTTTTTCCCCTGTCTTAGCTTGTTTGCTCACCTCTCTTAGAGATAGTATTCCTAAAAACCTAACCTTTGATTTTCAGATTTCCTGAAGTACATTGTGAATTGAGCCAACTGGCAAACTGCTAAACCCACATGTTTGTATTCTAGTTCCTTCTCTCATGTGCTGCCCAATGCTGACTTTTCTGTGCCATTTGCAGTACGACTGCCAGGGCTGGATCACCCGGCACAGGTCTGAGCTCCCTACCACATACACAGCCCTAGAAAGAGAGTAGTAGTTAATGCAATACCTTCTTTTTGTCTTTTTTTTTTTTGTCTTGGCAAAATAGATACACTGCTGTAGCATTATGCCAGAGATAATGATGCCTTTCATCATCATTTCCCAGAATGCTAGAAGACAGGTCTTCTGGGAAATGAGGGCAGTGGGTTGAGCTGTCCAGTGGGTTGAGCTGTCCAGGGTCCTGCAGCAGTGCACCCGTTCTATCAATGTTTTAAAAAGAAAATAAGTGAGAGTCAAGAGTTGCAACAACTGCTAGTGCTGCCCACCCACCTGATGAGAAGCAGTGTGGGAAAGGAAACAAATGGGCTCAATAGAAAGAAAGAGTGAGCCATCCTGTTCCTCCCACTCCCATTTTTACCAGGTGGTGCAAGGGAAGAGAACAAATGGGATCCTCTTCTGTATCTCTTTTTTTCTTCCTAGCAGTTTCACAGAGTGCATTGGACTTTCTAGAGCCAGCAAACCCAATATATTTCATGAAACTGTCAGAAAACAGCTTCAGAAAGTGGGGTTTTTTCTCTCCCTTTGCTATGCACTACAAGGTTCTCGGTCACATGTAGCTACAGGGAGTAGAAGTGGGAGAGTATCTTTGCTTCATCTTTTTTCTAAAACAATGGTTGCCTTGATTGCCCCCATCCCAGTGCTGCCTATAAAGTGGGATTCAAGAAGTGAACAGAGAGATCCTTTTTAAGTATGAAGAACAACCTGGTTCACCACTCTGGTCCAGTAATTCTTACAATATCCTTCTAACTGGTTTGCCATGCACCATTGCTGCTTCCTTTCCCCTAAACAGGCACCAAAGTTATCTAAGGATCCCCAGCCTCCCTTTGGGTCCCCCCTCCCACCCAACACTTAAAACAAGTCACAGGACAGTTTTCCTAGTAGGAATTGATTTTGCAAGCTGGAATGGTGATGTAGGAAATGATCTGCAAATTTATTTCTGAGTGTAAAATTATCTAGCTATGGCCTTCTCACATACTGTACTGCTTCCACACCCATCAGCTGTCTTCTGAACTCATTTTTTCCTCAATCCACCTCCTGAGAGGAACACGCTGGAAGCCCCACTGAATCTTGGATGTCAGACCAGTGCCTTGCTATTCCTTTGTTCACTTGCAGCTTTCTAGTTTATCTCTCAAAATGTGTCCAACTCTGGAAGACTCAAATTTGTTGCCCTGTTTCCTCTGGGGTTCTGCCAAGATTTCAGTGTTTTCTTCATTATTGCTGTCTCCTACGATGCTAGGCTACTCTGAGATATTTGTGGTAGGTATAAGCTCTGTAAGAACTGGGTTACCTGCCTGCCAACACTCTTCTGTCTCTTCCTGTTGCTTCTCTGCCTACAGGCTGCTGCTCATTTTGTGAGAGAGAGACTGGAGGCTATTGTGTTCTCACGTTGTGTTCTTATTCACCACCCCAGTAAGACAAGAGACAGTGCCCATAAGCTCTTGCATTTGCTGATTTTGTCCACATGCTTTTCCTTCTGCTTGCCTCACTTCATATGTGTGCCATATACCCCTGCTGTTCTCTCTTTTTATGCGTGAGAGACTGACTATTGTGATCACCTGCTGATTTTTCCAACCTGAAAGAGAGAGACTACTTATTATGATCTTATGAAACTTCACTGATCCAGATACAGTCATGCTGGATTGCTCACCTGAAAGATAGATACTCCACTCCAGCTTCTCCCTCCCTCCTTCTCCCTGGGCCAGGCCAGCCACACATAGCTGACTACTCAAACTTTTCCTATTTGGTATTTGGGGATAGGAGCTTGTAGTATTCTAGAAGTTACTGAACTACAACCCCCAGCATCCTTCACCACTGGCCAAATAGCTGATGAGAATTATTCAGAAACATTTGGAGGATTCCAGGCTTTCATCCTTCTTTATGTGAATGTCAATAGCCATTCTAACACCAATTTTAATCCCCTTTTTTCAACAACATGTGGAGTTTTCAAGGAGGATATTAACATATGTTTTGTTTATCTCAGGAAATTTTAAAATTTACTTGAACAAGGATGTCAGATTCTCCTTGACATTTATTTAAGTTAAACTCATTGGCATTTCTAATCTCAGTTTTCTCCCCTGCTTCACCAAAAGCACACACAGGCAAGCATATCTTCAATCTCTCCGTGTAGTTCTGTATTGAAATCAATGGTAGGGTTTATCCACAGAAACAAAGGTGTGCTCTTAGTGCTTTTAATGCTGCCCAGTGTGAAATTAGAGTGCATGAAACATTTTGCTGACAAACTCCAAATAATGGGAATTCTATAGAAATGGATGAACTAAGAGGACATGGACAGACACATATATGTGTCTGCATTTAAATTAAATAGTCTGGCATTTAACACTCAGAGCATAATTATGTGCAAGTAATCCTGGATCTCGGTAAGTCCCATAAGGCACTGTGAATGCTACTGTGTTGGGTCAAGGGAAACAATAACCTTATCTCAGTTTTTGTATAATCCTAGCAAAAAGGTCACAGCCAGGAACACCGCTGGATCAGACTGAATCTTACTAATGCTTTCCTCTGGCAGCCTCCAGATGTTGGCCACCCCTCTTGTGCCCCCTACTTGCCATGAAGGGTGGGAATATTATATTGATCACCTTAAGTGACCAGGACTCTAGACAATGAACAATATCCAAATCAATAAAGCAATTTCTTATTAATATAATACTATAATCTACAGTAATAATTTATTTTCTTTTTGTCTGATAATTTACAGTGGTTATTGTATTTTAGCACTTTTAAAGTGACCATGTTGGTTATTATGTTATTATACATTTGTATGATGCTGTTTATGAACCATTCACAGCCAAAAGGAATGAAGCAGCATAAAAACACGTGAAATAACCAACAAAATAAATACAACAATTCTGCCCACCACTTAGGTGGGGAGATACATTACCCCATTTGGAAATCAGAAGGTGAGGGGAGGTCATGCCAGGTCACTTGGGATTATATGTTGTGGTTTTCTGTTTTTTAATCCTTGTAAGCCATCCAAAGCCATTTGTGTGAGATGGGCAGCTATATAAATCATACTAAATAAATAAATGTTGTCATTTATCAGGCAGATACAGTGCCACAATTGACAGTGGTAGTACTGAAGTAGGTCCTCAGCTCCATCCAATGATAAGTAAATGTGCCAGCTGACTGGGGGAATTTGGGGGTGTAGGGGCATACCCATTATAACAAAAACCAGAGAAAAGGTGGTCCCACCTTTTTTCAAAACATTGTCTAGCTCAGGGTAACAGAGGCTGTCACACACTGGACTTCCTGAGACTGTTAGGCTTTTGGATGGGTCCAGGTTGTTTCAGCAGAGAGCCAGTTTGGTGCAGTGGTTAAGGCATCAGGCTAGACTTCTAGTCCTGCCTCAGGCATGAAAGGTGGCTACTGACCTTGGGCCAGTCATTTTCTCTACCCTGCAAAGGAGGCAATGGCAAACCACTTCTGAAAAACCTTGCCAAGAAAACTGCATGGACTTGTCCAGGCAGTCTCTGAGAATCAGACATGATTGAATGGATTTTAAAAAAAGATGGTTTCAAGTGTCTCAATGGTACATTGGTGGCACAGAGATTGTGCTTAGTTGTAGTAGCTCCAAGGGTGGGAGCTCCTGCTATTTTACAATGCCTAATATTGGGCAAGAAAACATTTTTATGCTTTAATACAATTGTCTAAAAATTAAAATGCAAAACAAACTGGACTTTTATAGCACTGCCTGGCTTATTGCATAAAGTATTTGTGAAGTGCAGATGCTATAGAAGTGCTAATGTATTAATGGTTTTAAGAAGTATAATAAAAAGCAAGAGATAAAATCTTTTTTCTTTTTAATATAGCTTGTCTGACTATTGCTGTTGACAGATTTAACAAAGGGCATAAATTAGAGGCAATGAGACCTTGGCAAATTTAACATTAAAGGGTATGTGCTGTATGTACTCAGGGCCTTTCTGAATACAATGCTGGATGTTATCACATGGGGATTTAAAGGAACACTTTATTCTACAATGCCCTCTCCTTCAGTCTTATAATACAAACCCCATGAATCTTTTAGAATTCTTATTCCCTGATGAATGTTGAATCCTTCTGCTAATACTTGGGTTTCCAGTGTGGTACCTCTTGATACTGATGTGCCCACAGACACCTCACTTGGTGCCACCTCTCTGTCACTTTGTTTCTTTTTAATAGATTAATTGAATTGAAAACAACAATAATCAATGGAAAGCTATCATGTTGCAAAGAGCAGTCATCCATTATTATCTTTAATGTCCCCATAGGCATTTTTAGATTATTATTATTATTATTATTATTTTAAATTGGCCACCCAACTCCAGTGGACTTGAGCTGGCTACCGAACTTTGCTATATTTGGAAACATGTCTACTTGCCCAGAACAAACATTGTAAACTGGCATTGGTAAAGAGCATCCTTAATGGCTGGAGGAGTAGATAGGGAGCAACTTCACCAGTTAACCATTTATTCAATAGAATTTTATGACAAAGCCAGCTATTTTGTGCATGGGCAAGCCATCATGGCTGCAAGATGTCAAGGTAATTGCTTTGGAACAACAAAACTACACCAACTCTACAGAACAAGAGGCTGCAGAACCCACATCAAAAGGTTGCAGGCTATCTTAGAAAACCATAACAAATGCAATGTTTTTTTTAACACCTTACAATTGATAATTAATGAGGTACTTGTAATCTGTCTCACACGTAACCTGTAACTGCATTAAACCATTATTTCTCTCCCCTCTCTTGCCTCATCTCAATTTTAATCCTATATCAGTTTAACCATTCCATGCATCTGATGAAGTGAGCTATAGTTCACAAAAATGTGCCCTTTTAATAAAAGGTGCTACCTGTGATGGACTTCGGTAATGCTGATAGTTTTCAGGAAGGAGGGAGCACATTCCAAGGAGGGGAGCAAGATAAGAAAAAACATAGTCCAGAGATGGAATGCGGGAAGACTAAGATGTTCAGAATAGCCCCACCCTAGAGCCTTCCCAGGTTATTTCCCCTTAGGTTAGGAAGAATGTCTTTAGTCTGTCAAGATTCTGTCTATACGGTGTGAGCAAATAAAGAACTGAATTTTGGCTGGATTGCTTCTTTGTCATTCTTGGGCTGGCCCTGACATCACCAGACTTTTTCTGATTTAGGGCTACCATAGACTAACACAACTCTTCTCCAACCATGGCAGCAATTTATGAACATGACTCTCAAAATTTCAAATTGTCCCCAAAAGTGCATGTCCTTGAACATTCCTATTCATACATAAATTATGAGATTTACTGGGACCTTAATCTTTGATGGCTTTAAAGAGGAATTAGACAAATTCATAGAGGTCCATGAATTTATAAGACTTACAAAGAAGACTGTGCAATATATCTCACCATCCTAATGTACTACTTCTGTTTGGGGTCCTAACCAGCCATGTTATTTTCTAGGAGACTATTTCATTCCATTTTGCTTATTTTGCCTTTTACAACTGACTGACAGTATCCTATGGCTGCTGAATGTGCCCAGTCCTCCTCTTCTTTTTGGGAAGAGAAGGTGTCATTTAACTTAAAAAAAAAATGGGTGAGCATTCCTGTTTGTTTGAGGTAGACCAACTACCAGCAATCTCCATGTTCAAAAGTAGCATGTCACTGAATATTAGCTTCTGAAGAAAAACCATGGGAAAAGGCTATAGCTTTACACCTGCTTATTGGCTTCCCAGAGGTGCCTGTTCCACCACAATGGGAAGCAGGATGATTGTTTAGATCTTCTCCAGCATATATCTTATGTTCTTAAACATGGAAGTGTTCATTTTCCTTGTCACACTGTTCTTCTGCCCCTAAGTTATAACATTTCAACTGTGGGTATTTAACATAAAGTTGGAATAGAAATTAAAAGCTTGGGCAGCAAACAATCACAAATTTCTCTTTTGCCCTTAATGGAAAGGGAATGAAGTAAAAATAGAAGACTGAAAATCATATTGTAGACTGCAGATTTTAAGCAATGCAATAGAAAACTGGTTGGGCTGCAATCAGAAATTGGGGGTATGGACTTAACAAGTTAAATCATCCGGCCAATGATATTACAATAATATTTCTAATGGTTTATAATATAAACAAATATAAAGAAATACATTAATATAAACAAATTGTCCTGATTACCAGGAAACACACTGAGGCGAGGACTTGGTCTCTAATATTTATTAGTAGTACTTAACAAGAATCCTAACAAACTGAGAAAGCGTGGGAAAACCCAGCCATATAAACCCCAAAGGTTAAGGCGGTCCCGATCTGTGTCTCTTTGAATGGCTGAACAGTTCCTCAGTGCTACGCATGCGCTTGACAGTCTGGGTGAGAGCCCCCTGCTCGCCATCCTTACTCATGACATAAATAGTATTATGAAGCTCATCAACATCTAAATGAAGATTGCTACTAATCAGTCTCTAACCAAAATTAATTAATTAAAATCTTGCTACATAGTGCATAATTGATAATTATTGGGTTCATACAAAAAAATCACACAATTTTTAATTTTACAGACTGATCTTTCCATTATAATTCTCTCACACATAATGGAAATAAAATATAAGGAAAGCTACAATCACAATATCAGATTAGAGAAAAGAAATCACTATGGATGAGCATTACTACCACCATCTGTTCCATCTTCAAATCATTCCCAGAGCACTTTCAATCCAACCAGCACTTTCTCCACTTCACTTTGTCCTCACCATCTGCAGACTGATGATTAGTTCATCATGGTGTTGTCTCTATATATGCAAGCCTGTAACTTGTTAGACAGCACCTTCAACAGGTCATAGCCAGTTGTGGAGCAGAAAACACAAGACAGTTCACGTTCATTCTACTAGCAGTTCAATACTCCTCATATCTGATCTTCTGTGAAGTAATGAGTAGCTCTTCCCCTATCTTTATTACAAAAAAAAAGTGCCTCCATCCCAAACATCTGTGGGTTTGTCACATGCTTTGGACTAGTGGTTTGCAAAACGGTTTTTCTTGACAAGCTGCTATGAGGATGATTGTAAGGGAAAGCTAAATCTGCAATTTTTATCAAAACAAAAGGCTGAAAAGACTTCCTTTCACTAAAGCAAGCTCTATAAAATTTAGTAAGGCAAATCCGAACCTTTGGCAGTGACTTTACAAGCAAATAAAAAATTCTGGGCTGAGCTGTGTACGTATTTGGGAGGGAAGTGGAAAATATGGGAGATATGGAAGAGAGACTCCAACGGAGAATAAAACACCCACAAAGAAACTTTCTGGAAGATATGTTCTGTCTGAAACAAACAGGTGGCCAGGAACTGGAATTTTTCACCATGTTTTATGGGTTATTGTTAGTTTGGTATTAGCATCATATGATGGACAGGAATGTTACAGCAGCAGAAGCACTATAAAACCATCATGTGAAAGGGCCCTTCAATGCCAACATTTCAGAAAACTCTAAACACAGGCTATCTTGGGAAGGAACTATATTTCAGATAGATCAATCCTGTTTTTCCATGTAGAAGGTCCCAGATTCAATATCTAGCACTGTCATTTAGAAAAGAAGCAGGAAGCAGATGATATAAGAGAATATAACCAGCTGAAGTAATTTTTCTGGCTGTTGGAAAAAGCACACTGTGTTCCTTTCCAAGTCAAGGTGCCTAGTGCCCCTGAATATGCCCAGGATTGATTCCAAAGGAGTGCTTTATTTAAGAGTTAATCCAAGCAGGGTTGGTTTTGGTTAGTACTTGGATGGGAGCCACTTGGGAAGAGTATGTTAGACTGAGGAGTAAAAAAAAAATGCTAAAAAGTCAAAAGCTAACTAAGAAAAATTATTTTTCTTACTTTTCTTACTCAGTTTTTCTTTATTCAGATATTATCCCCAACATTTCTTGCTATTTGCTTTAAGGTAAATTGTTTCTCAGTATTAGGAATTTGCCTACCAAATGTTGAAAAACATGGAAATATGCTTGTAAATACTGGTGACATATGAGCTGCCTGCAGAACGCTAATTCTCAGCTTCTTTTTGCTGTTCTCAGCGAACTTTATTCCATTGTTCTTTCTTTTGGCATCTGGCCCCATTCATTGCCCCATTCATTGTTGTTTGGAGCTTAGAATTTCAAATATGCAAATTATAGGGAAGGTAGGTGGGATTCAGTTGGTTTATGTGCTGCTGATACCACAATAGTTCTTAATTATGCTTATCAAGCTTTATTTGTATGTTGTTTTTATGAGGGCTGGAATCAAGTCTTGCTACTGTGCTATACCTTCCAGCTTTTATAGGTTAACTCTTTTGCTTACACCAATAAAACAGATCAACAGGAGATGTACTAATATGCAGACATATGAAACTTTAGCATCAGAAATGTATGTTCCTGTAATAGATCAATGCCTAGAAGTAAGTAAAAGTATCTATCTTAAACAGCTGAATACTGCCTGCAGACAGGGAAACTTTTCCTGGAAGCTTTGCAGATTATTTCAAAGACAGCAAATCAATTCTTATGCTACTAAAGAAACAGACAAAAAGAACAAAATACAAAAAGAAAGAAAAAGAAAAAAATGAAATAAAATTATATGTACAGTATATATGTGTGTGTATATGTATATGTGCATTTATGTGTATATATATAATGATGAAGATGATGATAGATAGATAAATAGATGGATAAAAGGAGCTCATTTTCAAATACAACATTAAACCTTCACCTTATGGAGTAACAATGATTGGTCTTATATCAATAAAAAGTCAGTCTATAAGCAGAGAATTAACACATACTGTATAATCAGTCCAAGATTATAAATTTGGACACTACCACTGCCTTTACATGATAAAAGAATAATTTTGCTATATTCCGTGTTTGATAAATTTGTGATTCTTCATATATGATTCTTCATATAATGATTGATTCCAAATATATAAATGAAAATCACATTCACATCATTTGTTTTGGAATGGAAGATTCCCATCCCGTCACATGTTCACTGGAAATAATCCATAATAAACAGATTGAGGAGTAAGGAGTTATACATATTTTGCATTCCTACCTGTGTCCTGTTTGATTAGTATTTTAGCCAACTTACAACTGAGAGGGTGAAAAGCTATGAATATCATGAGTTTATGGACTCTTTTGTAATACAGAATCTATCTATCTATCTATCTATCTATCTATCTATCTATCTATCTATCTATCTATCTATCTATCTCAGGCTCAAGCTATGTATATGTACACTCTATCAGTGTAAGTGCTAATGAATACTGAAGATGCTTCCATCAGAAAATTAAGACATAGTGAGAAAATTATTTATTTATTCATTTCTGCCAGTCTCCTTGCTCTTTTTGCATGGGACTTCAAGGGCATCACAGCTACAAAAGCCTGTCAGCTGAACGATGGGCATGTGCCTGCCTGGGTTCTGTCTGGGTTAAAGAGATCTCATGAGGCCTGTGCTGTTCCAGAGGGGGAGAAGCAGTCTCAGGTTCAACCTTTGCAAGCTGAGTGACTGTGGTTGTTTGGACCACTTGGTTCTAAAGTTGTTCCATCTTTAATCCTGAACAGAGTTGCACTTCCCCCTTCAGGACTGTTGTGCAATCTGGGGTTTTTCTTGGACTCACAGTTCCTGCTTAAACAGCAGGTGGCAGCTCTGGAGAAGATGGCCTTTGAAAAATTCATGCAGTGTACCAATTACACCTAGACTTAGACCTGTAAGCCCTTACACAGTCACTCACTCTTTGGCCACCTTCCATTTGGACTACTGCAATGCACTCTACATGGGCTGCCCTTGAAGACTGCTCAAAAGCTGCAGCTGGTCCAGAATGGACAGTGATGGGCATATCTCTGCTTTGTGAGCTGCACTGATTACGATAGACTTCTGGGTTCAATTCAGATTGCTGATTATCACATATAAAGCCCTTCATAGCAGAAGGCCTGGTTACCTGAGGGACCACCTGTCTTCCATAGGCTCTGTACACCCTATATGATCCAAAAGGGCCAGCATATTCCAGATGCCATCGATTAAAAAATGTAAACTGATAGGACCCAGGGAGCAGGGTCTTGTCTGTTGTGGTACTGCCCTCTGGAACAATACTCCCCCTGAGATTGGTGTGGCCTCAAAGGCTGGCTCCTTCCCCAAGTCTTGTGGTAGAATGGGTGGTAGACCCTTCGTGGGATGACTGATCTGTTAAATGCTGTTTTTTCCAAGATCTTTTTTTTTCTTTTTAGGCTGTGCATGTTAGGGTTTCATACTGTTTTATTCTGTATGCCATCCAAAACTGTGATGGGGTTGGGAAGCTTATAAAACTAATGAATAAATAAATGGTCGAAGAGTTCCAAAGCTGATATGTGTTCAGGATTCTTATTAGAGCCACACAAAAATATTTTTCTATTTTTTTTCCTCTCTTCTGGTTCAGATCCAGTCTGATGGAGCATTTGCTTTTTCACAGTTCTTCCCAAAGGAGAAAATGATTTGTGTGAAGTTCTCAGCAGTGAAACATATATTCTTGTGCATTACCACTTTAACGTGTATGTAGGTGTGATTGTGCCTGTGATCATCTTACCTTTCATCATGCAACCATTTCTTCAACAGTCATCCCAGCAGGAGACATCAGGAAGGAACTCCTTCCATAGATTGCTGGATTGGAAAGTCTGAACAACCCTGGGAGCGAAAAAGTGATGGAAAGAAGTGTACGAGAAAGCAGTAAGGGCAGCAGTACTGCTCTTTACCATCTCTAGTGATAAAGAAGCCAAAGAATACCACCAAGATAAATTCTAGTATTTTTAAGCTATATTTTACAGGAAAAGAAAACCTGAGAAATGGCAAGGCATGTTTTTCACACTGCTTTACTTCTTGTATCTTTCCAAATAAAAATCAAGAGCTAAATTCACCTTTACATGCATCTTGAACTGAGTTTGGAAGTTCTTCCCCATCTTGCTTGTAAATGAGAGTTTGGGTGAGGAGGAGAAGAAAAAAATCCAAAGAGGGAGAGAAAAACTTTTGGAACTTCATTCTGTGATGATTTGGGCAGGTTCCAGCAACATGCTGTTATGTTGCATTTGCTGGTGTTGAAACAGGTGGTCAAACAAACAGATTAAACGTTGCCTGGAAGTTTCTTCAGCAACCTGATTGGTAAAGATGTTCCTAAGTGTCATTAGTAAGTCACTACTCAAGCTATTGACCTTTCTGGTCTCTTCCAGAACCAAAATGGAATTGTTATACACTTAAATCAGGTCTCAACACTCAGTTCAAGCAAAAACTCTCAGAGAGCCAGTCTAATAAACAGTTGCTCTTATGCTTTAAGTGGACCATTTTTAAAATGTTTTAGGAGCTTTGAATGCTCAATTATTTCTCCAGTGATTAATTTTTAAAAATCTTATTCTGCCCATTCCTCTCATTATACATTAGTTTTCCCTAAAATCAGTCCAAGGGAGAAAGCAGAAAATACGCTGGAATGTGCTTGTAGTCTTAAACCCCTTTTAAAACAATATTGTATTTATGAAAGGATGTAGTGGCTCTTTTCAGGCTAATTCATAGTTTAATTTAGGTTTTGGTATGAGTTTTTCTAGATAAAACCTGCTTCAACCAATCTGGTGGATGAAAGCAAGGTAAAATAGTCAGTTATAGGAAGGCAGAGAGTAAATTTAAGGTAAAGAGATGTCTAAAATATATGAGCCCAGCATATACAGAGGAAAACTTCAAACAATGTGTCTCTGCTGCATAAAACATGTAATCTCTGTTTAAAGTGAAACTGATGCAATCAAATGTTAGTATTAGTTCCTGTTCTGCTATCTCCCATTCCATTTTCCCCTGAACTGATTTTTATTAGAACAGCTAATGAACTGTAGAGTTTTGTCCAGGGAAATTAAAGTCCTCACCAACAGGCTCACTAACTCAAGGCAATCGGGTTTTAATGTCTTTAGTTTTCATGTTTGATTTATGATCATTCAGTCTTATTTTAAAGTGAGTCTTGTTGGTTCAGCACCTATTACTCAAGGGCATTTAATATATGTGGTTAAATAAACAATATCAGTGCAGGTGTTAAGTTCTTACGTTGTTCTATTGATTAAGCCTTATTTTTAAGGCATCACATGGAAACCTTCTGTGAGATAGAAGCAGCTACCCATTTCAGAAATTGCCAGGCATGTAAGTAGGCAAGAAGAACAAGAATGTAGCTAGAATGCTCTTTCCCTCAATCCTCCTTTCATATTATGGTATCAAAAGCAGGCCCAAAGCATCAGAACTTCATAAAATATTGCATAGCAGGAATCCATTGGCAGTCATATTTCTGACATATCCACTAAGAAATTAGTGAGATATACTGTAGCAGTTTAATCAATTTCCCTTAAAAAATATTTTGCTTGCTTGAGTCCATTTGTGTGCATTCCTTTTTCCAATTTAGACATCCTTAGAAATGTTTTAACTTTTGTAATTAGTTCATTGGATCCTATTGTTTCAACAGAAATATTTATAGATCAAAACACAAGCTGACATGTCTGAAAGTTATCAAGCACCATCTGGATCTCAGGAGTAACTTTATTCATGAGGGCAGGTACTGTGACAAAGAAGACAGGCTTCCTGGGTCCTGATAGATGGCATTGCTTAATCAAAAGAACCCAAAGCGCACCAACCCTGTCAACTTGAATTGGCCAGGTAGACACCCCAGGAGGTAGGCAATTCCTCAAATATCCAGGCCCTATGTATTATAAGATATCCTATTATAAATATGTGAACATTTAAGGTGGAATGAATGCCAGAGCTGGACCATAAGCAACAGTGAATGTTGGGCCAGGAGACCAGAATCAAGAAGAGCTATGTAATGAAGCAGGAAGTCAGGGCCAAATGGCAAAGTGGGAGAAGGTATGAAATAATAAGCTAGCAACCAGAACAAAAAGACAAACGGCAGAGACAACACACAGACTAACATTACACTTCAGACTCTACCCTGGCAAATAAGAACATTTTGAGCTGTGCCCCACATTATGGGTACTGAGTTTCTTTGTTTGAGTTTAGTACTATCGGCTGGGGATGCTTTTACCCCTGAAGCTTGCTGTTCTCAATATGACAATATTGTCATTGTCAAAATATTAAAGGAAAGGGGAAATGAATTGCAAGCAATTTTGACAGGCATGGTTCACTCTGCTTAATGTAAGCTGACTAATTGTTAATAGATTGTAAAATAGCAGTAACATAATGTGCTTTTTCATATCATGTACAGTAGCTCTGATAGGTACTAAAATGCTTTTGATGAGAAATGCAGCATTCCTCCTTGCGTCTCTCGCTCACTGTCTCTTGTTGGAGTGGGCTTCTTAGAAATTAAAAAGCTATAAAGACTGTAGTCTAGAGGATTAAATGCCTTGAGAGGAAACTGTGACATGCGCCTCCATAGCTAAATATCTTCTCATTAGTAACGCAGCATTGCTGTATGAGCTGCTGCCACTTTTGCTGGCCATTTTCAAAGCAGTCTGCTCATGGCAAATGTGATTCAATGTGCTCATGCGAAGAAATGGTTCCTTGCAATAATTGCATGAGTTAAGGATCGATGGTAGGAATCATGTAATAGGTTAAATCAAATTACTTATACTATAAATCCATTGTTTTCCAGATATGTCTTCTTTTTGATATTTGAATGCTCTGTCCTACCAGAATCCAAAATCTGGCAAAACATCTGGCTTATAAGAGAATGGCCACTGATATGCTCTCAGAGGCATACTTCCCAGCAGTGATAAGAAGAGGGAAAATGGCAGTTCCTTCATGTGGTCGGTAAGAAAGATACTTCACCCCCGCTTCTTCCTGATAGGTGAAACTTAGAGCAGCTAGCCAGCACATGTGCTCAAGGCCCCAAGGAATGCAGTCCAAAGTTTGAGCAGATCTTTTCTGAGCTGTGGAGTAAATGGATGGGAAATACAGCAAGGTCCTGCTTTTATTTCATATTCAGATTATTACTCCAAAGTGTAGAGCTTTTTAAAACAAAGTTTTGAGTTGAAAAACTGCTTCAGGCCCACTTGAAACCCTTATAATTTGGATGAAATTTTATGGTTTGGGTTTCAAATAAAAAAAAATTATATATACTGTATATTGCTTTAATTAGCTCTCAGTAGTCCCTTAACTTTCAGGGATATGAAGTTATGAGCTTTATATTCAAGGTTCTGGCCCAATTTTCTTTATTATTTGGATATAATTTTTGGTATGGGCTTAGAAAAGAAAAAAATAAAGTACCTGTACCACTTAGCTGTCACTCATTATTCTGATGCATTTTTTGGTCTAGGCTCAGGAGAAGACCACTCCTACATTGGCAAATACTACTTCTGTTCTAATTACTAATATCTTGTTTTCCTGGATCTTTAGTCTTTGAGAGGCAGAATGGCAAAGAATGAAAGTTTTGGTTGGATAAGTGCATGGATCCCAAGAGCTCAGCACTCCTTGGCATAAATTAGAATTACCACAATTATCCAAGTAATGGTGGGAACCATAACAGCTCTAATAAACTATTTGCAGTTTTACTTTGTGTACTTAGACACACATAGCTTAATTTTTGAGACAAGCATGTGGTACTGTCCCAGTTAGTAAAGTCTTTTTGTACTGGATCTGTTTCTTTAGCACTTGAGACAGAAAGCATGCTGGGGTGGGGGTGGAAAGGGAAAATGAGAATGAATGAATTTATTTTCATGCAGCATGTGTCTTGCATAACATAACATAACATAACATAACATAACATAACATAACATAACATAACATAACATAACATAACATAACATAACATAACATAACATAACATAACATAACATAACATACTCTCTTCAGAGTTCCCTATTTTCTAAAATATGGTAATTTTAATTATTATTACTTTCAAGACATTGTATGCATACTAATGAATTTTAGGATCAGATTGTGCCATTCAAAATAGAATTGGTATTTTATTGAATCAGTACAGTTGCTCATAGAAAGAAGTCTCATATTCCATTCAAAAGATGTACATTTGTATATCACATGCTACCACTGGATGGAAAGGATGAGGTGTGATTTTTCTCAGGTTTCAATTATAGTTATTTCTGAAACAGTTCTAAAGCTAAGGGACTTTCTGTAAATGGGACCAAACCATGTGAAACCTGGTCTGAGAGAAACCATTTCGTGGACCACTCCAAGAAGAGGACTTATCAGCTACTTCTTTAACACTGTGGCATCCTTGAATAGTATAGGCCCCACTCCCTTATAGGTTGCCAGTAGAGGAAAGAGCACACTTAAGGCCATTCAGTGTCCTCAGGATAAGTCTCCAAGGCAGAACTCTGCCCAGATGAACTCCTGGGAGCTCCGAGCTAAGAGTTACAACCTGGGCTTTAAGTGTGAAACCAAACTAGCCCACAGTTCCCTTGCTGCTTAACAAATGGATGCAAGAGAGGCTGTGACCTAATTTCTTCTGCAGCTCTAAACTTATGTGTGGGCTGTGCTATTTAGACTGTACAAGCAGAATTGAATTCTTCCTGGCATCAGAATTCCTGTCTGGGTCACACCAGCACATTATATGCAGTAATTGAAGAAATGTTTTAAAAAATGCTCATGGAATGGCTATGTGAAGTTTAAAAACAAAAGACAATATATTAAGTGGTGTGTAGATATGGGGAAAGCAAGGATAGTTTGCAAGGATCAAAAGATACAGTACAGGGAGGTATAATTAATTAAGCTGATGTAAACTAGATTTAGCCATGTTGGCCCGTGAGATGATAAAAAACAGATCTTAGCCTTCTTCTATGTGACAGACTTGAAGAATGTTATCATATCCCACTGTGTTGCCCTTCTCTGAAACCTGTTCCAGTTGTCTAAATTCTTATCAACTTAATACTTGAAGTAAATTCTGATTAATACAGAATACAGTAGAACTATTACTTTTCACAACCAGATGATTAAATGTGTACCCAGTGATTTAGAAAGTGTACTTTTGTTGCTGCAGCTTAAAATTGCATTTCCATTTTTTGCAGCCATATTGCACTGCTAACTTGTTCAATTTTTAACCCAAGATGTTTTAAAAAGTACTACTGATGAGCTAGGTAGGCCCCATTATGTACTTTTGCACTAATTTCCTGTTCCCTAAATGAAGAACTATTTGTCTCTATTAAATTTCATTCTACTATTTTAGCCCATTTCTCTAACCTATCAAGATAGTTTTATTTTTGTCTTCCACAGTATTAACTATTCCATCCAATTCTGTGTCAACTCTAATAAAAACGCTGAGGAGCACAAGGCTCAGAACTGAACCTCGTGGCATCCCATTTGATAACTCCCTCCAGTAGATTAGGCACTGTTAATGAGCCCTCTTTTAAGTATAATTTGTAAGCCAGCTAAGTAGATAATTATGTAATCCAACCCCCTGATAATTGATTGACCAATCAGAATGTCATGGAGTACTTTTTAAATACTTTGTTAAAATCAAGATATATTATGTCTGCAATATTCCTTGAGGTTATGCAGGAAATAACCCAATAAAAATATAAAATAAGTCTGGAAATACATGTTCTTGACAAATCCATGCTGTTAATACCATGTTCTTTTCAAGATGCTTACAGATCAATGATGTAAGGATTGGCTATAGAATCTTCCCTTTGTCTGACTGATGGATTTGCATTCCTGGATTCCCTTCTGTCCCATTTATTGAAGATGGGGACAATATTTTCCTTTCTCCAATAATCTGGCTCTTCACCACTTATCCAAGGCAAATATATTACATATAAGTTTGCTCTGATTATTAGCAAGTTCTTCACTACCTCAGAATTCTACTGTCCCTATAAATTTAAATGCATTCCAGATAAAAAGGTATTGCTCTGGTGGTGTTTCTATAAATCTCAAGTTTCAATCCTACCCATCCATTCTTTCGTTCACAATTGCCTGGTGGAATATATAACCTCTTGTTGGAAGACACTGAGCCAAAATAATAATTGCACAGTTCCACATTTCTTTGTTAGATGTTAGCACTTGGCTACATTCATTCAGCAGCTGGTACACCAATTCTTTATCTGGAATGTATCTGAAGAAATCCTTTTGATTGTTCTTAATATCCTTTATATCTTTTCATTATGTGTAGGGATTTTTTAGCCTTGTTCAGACATTACAGCAAAACTCACTGTACGAGCAGCAAAAAAATGAGCTCTGTCTCTTCAAGGCCGTGGGAGTAATGAGGGCTGTGTGAAGCTTTGAAAGAATGCTTGTTGCAAGGAAGCTTTGAACTAATCACATCCTCAAAATTGCTTGGGGAATAGTGGTCCTCTTGCTCCCAAAGTTAAACATTCATGATGCTCTGCATTCACATTAGGAGAGAAGGCTGAGGTGAGCCTCCTCCTATTGGCCAGAGATCTTTCAGGCTTGGTGGCTCCAGCACAGTTTGTGGAGAATCCTAAAGTGATGCACGAAGCAGGCAGTCCAAAACCACCTCAGTATATGCTGAGGGGTGTCCCAGGGTAGGTAGCTCCAACATAGGCTGTGAGGAATTCTCTCCAAACTCTTTGTCATATGAAAGGAGCTTCCCCAGCTGATAAGAAGCTGAGAGAGGCCAGCAGCAGGAAAGGATATGTCCTTTTTCTCAGCACTACCAACAGATGAGAGGTGCAGGAATGATCCCTTGCTCCTGCTGACCTCTCCCAACTACTCCCCAGCTGACAAATGGTTGAGAGATGTCAGCGGCATGAAAGGACCAAAATATCTTTTCAGGGAGCACTGCAGGAAATAGCTGAGAGGATCCTTCTTGTGCAATACTGGCTTAGGTTTTTCCATGATGGGTGGTGTGTACAGCAAGTTTCCCAAACTGGGCTTCTTCTGAGGAAGCTTTGGGCATTCCCATAGCTGGGAAGAACTTCAGCCAAGCCTGGAGTGGGGTGGGGTGGGGTGGGGTGGGGTGGGGCTGTAAATTGGGCCACCTCTATGACCCAAATCACTCTGTTGACTTGAATGTTTGTCATTTAGCACACATACTGTTAATATCGTATCTACAAAGATGCACACCAGCATAGCTCTCCTGCGTAGCTTAACACCAAAGCTTTCCACAGCAGCACAAACTCAGCTGTACGCACAAAGTCCTCCTTAGCACAGACATTGCCACAATCTATAGATGCATTTGTAGATTTGATATCACAAGTGTGATATTGGAATGGGGAGGGGCTATCTCTACTGCTTGTGCAGTGAATTCTGCCCCCCACCAAGTAATGCCTGAATAGGGCTTTTTGCTCTCTTTTTCTCATTCTCTGTCTGTCTCACTTTCTGAGAATCCTTCCATCCTATTAACTCTGTCACAGGTATGAAATAGTACAACGTAAGTACATGTTTGCCATCACAAAAAGACTTAGGCTTGTAAATCATCAAAATAAAGTGATATGTACTAGGGTTGTGTTTGCTTCAAAAATGATTCAGAGAAAGAACTTCAGACCTCACTGCTTTTCATTAAAGTATGTTTAATGCCGTGTTCACTCTTTTGGTTAGAGTTGTGCATTCACACTTTCTTTCCACTCACACAACTCATTATGGATCTGTACTGTGACTCTGTCAGTCAACCCAGTATCTTGGAATGCCTCTCTCAGGCCTCCTACATTAAGCCCATAAGAGAGCCTCACTATCCAGGAAAATATCTATTATGTCTGGCTCCAGGATACCACAACCAAAACCTTGCTTCCCTAAGTTACCCTAGATATTGCATTCAATCATACGTTCTGTTCTTCCAACACCCTTTTCTGTTCTTTGAGTAAGCTGTATGCATAAGGCTTAAGAATCAAATCAGGTTTGCTTTTTACTGTTTGCTTACATAAAGCTTAGTGACTGATCATAAAATTTCAGTTGCTGTTTGTTCTGCTAGAAGCTCAGCAAATGGTTACAAAATTGAGTATCTAAAATTTGGAAAGTGATTACAGAGTTAAACATTTACAATTTGGTTAGTGATTATAAACTTTTACATCCCCCTCTAAATGATGAGGGAAGCATAGGAAGAGAGGAGGGAAGTGGGATGCTGGGCAAAAAGTTTCTTAGGATCTTCCTGATCAATTCCAGCTTGCTTCACCCTCCATTGCAGAGTCCTTCAATACCTCATGATCTCTCAAGAGAAGTGGTGCTACAGAAAGAGGGAACCAGTGAGACATTTTGGCCTGGGAGGTAAAGTACAGAACTAACCTTCCTTCCTTCCCTCCCATTTGATAGCAGCTCCCCTTTAAAAAAAAAGAAAGGGGGTTCAAGATCACTTCAGCTCATGCATCTCACTGATTCTTCTCCACATATGAAATGACCTTATCCTCTTTGGGCTTTTTCCTGTTTCTCCATTTGTCAGCATCCTGCATCTGCTTATTGTTTGTGATTACTTACTGGCTATTTTGTTTAAGTGTTTATATCAACTTAGCTGAAAAATCTGAAAGGAGGCATGAGGAAGAAGAGCAGAATGGGCCAAACAAGAGCCCCTATATTCTAACCAAAATAACTTCTGCAGAACAAAACTATATCCCAGCAAAGTATGGATCCATGCTTCTTACACAGCTTCTTTCGTTATATATATCAGCCCATGGGGGGTAAGAGTGGGGGAAGGTGCTCATATGAGATTGGAAAAAAGATGATGATGCTTTAAGTGTTGCATTAACTTGGATTTCTTAAAGCAGCAACATCTTGTTATGGCTGCAGATACAGTATACTGCAAATAGAAACTAATTACACCATCGTCACTGGCTCTGGTCAGTCCTCTTCCATTTTTTGCTTTCTTTTGTTTATGTAAGGGACATTCAAATACTGCCCATTATGTTGGTCCCAACTTATTCTTGAAGAAAGAAGAACCTAATGGTTAGAGATTCAATTTAAACACTCTAGGAGTTCCACACACAGATGGATTAAAGGCATGATCTGCCAAATGTACATTTAAAAAGGAACTAGCATATGTGGGAGATGTATAATTTTCCAAGCTTCGTATTACAAATATGTCTTAACTCATTGTCCCTTTCTTCATATAGGTAAATTCATAATTGCCTTTTAAACAACAATTTGAGAGCTTTAACCTTCATACTAAAGGATTTAGATATCCCATTAGAGAATTTTGCAAAGTAATTATCTCATATGTTGCACATTTCTTGATTTTAACTAGTTGTTGTCTTTTAAAGTTTTGTTCCTCCCTCTTTTCGTTGTATGCATGCCATCTGTCACAGATCTTAGTCAACAAGCCTTGTATGATATCCAGAGGAAGGTTTCCAGACACCTGGTGGTATTTTAAAGCAAATGATATGGGGGTGGAAGGAAGGGAAGAATGTTAGTTGTGCCAGTGTGCAGGCATATTTCTTGGTTTCTATTTTATCACTTTAAAAGTGCATTCAGTTTACAGTGGGAGCAGCCAAAAAGTTTTGTGATTTGATATTCAAATGCGGTTTTCTTCAGCAAGGTTTTCAGGTGGGGGAAAATGACTATTCTACCCTCCCAATTGTTGTCTTCAATGCAATTACCTTGAAACATTTAATTTTGTTAATTCTCTAGGTGTTGACGTGCAATGTCTTTGTGCTTCACACTACATTTGATGCCAGTGAAGAACAGCCATTCTAGTGCTTGTTATGGTGTGAGACTAGGATGGTTTCACATGAGGTCTTGAATTTAAAATTACCCAGCAATATTCAGGTTTTAATGAAGACCTGGACAACACTGTCTCCTATGTCTTCTATCACACTTCCTATCTTTTTTCTTACTGCAAAGCAAGAGATGGAAAAATACAAGATGTCTTTTGACAGTTAGTGTTAGGGTCTGTCTGAAAGCAAACCAATACTGGGGATTCCCAAGTTTTAGAGCCAATGAAGGGCATCCCTTGAGGGGTCAGGTCCAAAGAGGGCTCAGTTCAAAATTCCACTCAGTCACGAATCTCATGTAGTGATTTTAGTCCCATAATATAGATGATATAATCCCTAAAATCACAAAACAGATTTAGGTTAGGTATACAGTTAAAAAGATCAGGGAAGCTATCAAGGGACTGATAGCAATTGAATGGAGTATATCATGTTAACATTGGGAAGACAATAAAATCAGAGTGATGCAACAGTGTCACAACAGGAGGACATGTTCTATTGATTCATCCTCTCCATACTCACAAGGCAAACTCTCTTATAATACCGAGTTTTTCTATATGTTCCAAAGAGAATCACCATAAGTAAGGCATTCTATATTTGAGAATTGTTTTATTGAATAGACAATTACCAGCTCCAGGAAACAATTGATTATATCCAGGTTAAAGTTACTTGAAATTGGTGGTGCATCTAATAGGTGATCCATATCCCTTAATGTTGGCTCTGGTGCTTTTGGGCTCTGCCGCCCTGCACTCCACTGCCTCTGCCACCTTAGCCGAGCTTTGCCATCTTCTTCCTCCCACTGCTGATGAGGCACACCTGGCTGAGGCAGCTGTTGGACCTTTGCGAAACCTCCACGATGCCTCAGCAACACCTTGTGAGGCCTTTGCAAGGCCTCCATGACACCTGTGTTATAAAGAAAAACTAAAATTGCTCCCAATTTCCTAATTTGCAGAGAAACATTAAGGATATTAGACTTAGCACTTGATCTGCTTCAATTCTGTGGACTTCCTTAGCTTCTTGAGGATTCTGCACGTTATTCAGAGGCTGCTGGGCAGATCAAAAACCCCAGTTTCTGTCCTGGAAGAGACTGCTGCATTATTTCTGTATAGTAAACCACTGTATGTTGTTTGCCATCAGAGACAAATAGAGTCTTGGCCAGTAAGTTTTCACATAAGAATTTAGAGATTGAACAGCAACCATATCTAAACAACCTTTGTTTTACAGAACTCTTGATGTTGATATAGAAGCAGATAGGTGTCCACTATAATTATTTGTTATTGTGAGATAGGTGTCATGATGAAGGTTTTTTATTACAACAGTTGATAGCCAACTCTCAGAGTGTAGACATTGGAAGTGAATCAACTGTACAAGCAATAAAGGCCATTTAAAAGGGCACATCTAGGAATACAGGAATATTTCCCAAATACATACTGGAGGATTATCTAATTGATATCTCCCTCAGAATCCTGTTGTTCTTTATCAGCTAGCTTTTTCTTTCAGTCAATTCTTGTTTTTATTTCAGATGTTTTATAGGAAGTTTGCTGGAACAATAGTTAAATGAATTATCTTTCTTGAACACTGGTACAATAATAACCACCCCCAACACACAGGAATATTTTTTGCGGGGTGGGGGCAGCCATATACCTGATGTACAATATATATAACTGTAAAAAAGTAAGTAAATCCATGGGGAATCCTATTGTTCTTCAGGATTACTTATCCCGCATATTCTTATTGGTTGAAATCACTGTTATTACCTTCTGAATCCTAGGGGTATACTTTGCGAGAAAGGATGTTAGAATCTCTGTTTAAATATTCCTCAACTCCCACAGGTGTACACACAGATGGAACTACGAATTTCAGCATTATTAGAAATAGAGATATGGCTACTAAATCAATATAAATCTGATTTAGTAGCCATATCTCTATTTCTAATTGAGAGAATTAGGGCCTTATACTCATGATTTAGAACAGCAGTGACCAGATTTTTTGAGACAAGAAGTAAAATCACAGGAACTAGTGGAGCTTCTACTGTTATTTTGTCTGAACACATCTCCCTATAATTTTTGCTCAACGGCTTTGTTGCATATTTTGCAAACTACAAATTACTCATTTGTTAACAATGGATTGTTTTCATTTCCAGTAGTATGTAGATAACCTTTAAGTTCAACCAAGCTTCTGCATAATAACATCGAATTAAAACACTCTTGCCAGTTACCAGATCCCTCCTACTGTATACTGAAAACACAAGAAATGTCTTTTTTGTTAGAATAAAATATCCCAGAACAAGTCATACATGTACATGTAGCCTGTTTTACAAGGATATTGGATGTTGTTGAACTGCAAGTTGCAGCAGCCCTAACATGACCAATAGTGAGGGATAGGGAATCATAATTCAGTCACTTCAAAGGTCACAATTTTCTCCTCCCCTACTCTATGGCTTATCTTCTTTTTCTAGTATATTTTTGTATGTCAGTTTGCATGCAACAGCATCATTCAGATACTACAGAATACGTTTCTTATTGATTCAATCAACCAATCAAAATTAGTTAGGGTCAAAAACTAAACACAAGAAAAAGACCAGCAATACAATACAGTATGTGTAAAAATGAATTCTAAAAATAGCGAGAAAATCCTAAAACAATTAGCAGCTTACAATTAGTAACATGAATACAGCTTCTAACTACTAAAGTTATTGAGAAGAATTTTGCAACCTTCTTAGAGGTTTCCAAAGAGTGGTCACCCAGGAGAATGATAATGGCTTCCTGATTGCAATGGCAATTTGAGTGGTTAACAATTGAAAGTATTAAACTTGATTGCCACTAGGTGTACAAGAGACATTTTAATGGCACATGTGAGACAGATTCTACTTCCCAGTCTGAACAGAAACAAGTTCAGCTTTCATATGGGAGGCTTATATATATACACCAGTAGTTGCCCTAATAGGTAGTGCCCCAGTTCAGGCCAAAGCAAATAGTCTCCTATGTGGAGCATATAAGATATTAAAGAAGTATCTAGGAACAGTCCAGGGAGGAGGAACAATTGTGCCATAAAAAGGGTGGGACATGTTGGCTCTGTCATTTTGGATATCTAGATCCTAAATCCTTTGCTTCAGTTCAGCCAGAGTTCTATCAAGCCCCAATGTGATAGTGCTGACAAGGTGAGATCACAGTATACCAAATCATCATTAATTTGTCTTCTTAGGGTAGAAGAGAACCTATCTAACAAGATGAGATGGGCTAAGGAAGTTCCCCAATAGACTTGCTTCAGCCAGAATCTAAGACAGTAAAGTCTTAATCAGGGCCCCAAGGAAAATGCAGCCTAATTCCAGTTTTGTTTGGACATTAGAAGTTGAATAAGGAATTTGCAGTAAGATTTTCCATTTTGACTGAACTCCTTCTAAACTAGAAGAGTTCTTATAAATATATATCTCAGTACCATAAAGCACCATGTGCTGCTGTCTTAGAGCATCACAACATCCCATTCTTTTCTTCAATTGGGAAAACTTCCCAGAAATCTAAGGATTCTGGCATTGATGTTTTAGGTTGGAAACTTTTCTTATTGGCAACAAAATTTGACTTAAAGATTCTTAATGGATCTATGCCAGTGGAATAGGGTATATCACCTTTTGGAGCCCTAGAGGGTATCAAATTTGGATGACATGCTAATTACCAGCAACTTTGCCCTCCATTGCAAATATTATAGCATGACTTTTCATCCAGAGAGTGACCACCCACAGATAGTGGGGTCTTTTATTTTTGACTCAACTGGTCCAAGTCTATTATCACCAGCTTATGATTTACCCATTACTGATAGGTATCTTAGACCTGTCTGGATGAACAGACTGGCTATGACCTCATCTCTTATTGACCTCACCAATACTTTGTTGTCCCTTTGGCTATCTGTTTGACATTGTCTTAATGCTGAAAACATTAACATTCAAATAGGCTAGAAGGAACTTACAAAGGAAAGATTATGTGAAAACAAGTTAAACATTAAGCAAGCATTTATATTTCATCATGGTCCAACTTAGAGCCAGTCTGGTCTAGTGGTTAAGGCAACAGGCTAGAAACCAGAAGACTGAGAGTTGTAGTCCTGCCTTAGGCATGAAAGCCGGCTGGGTGACCTTGGCCAGTCACTCTCTCTCAACCCAACTTACCTCACAGGGTTCTTGTTGTGGAGAAAATAGGAGGAGGAAGGAGTATTAGGTAGGTTTGCTGCCTTGAGTTATTTATAAAAAAAATAATAAAGGCAGGATAGTAAATAAATAAATATAGTTTTTTAAATTACAAAATACAGTCCTATTGTATTTTTTTAGTGATTTGTCAGACTGAATTCCCAAGAATGCTGGGTTTCATGGAAATTTTCCAAACATTCCCTAACTCAAATATTAGAATGGTTGAACAGCTTTTCTGAAAGTCAGGTTTGGACATCATTCTTCATTACTGACCTTATCCTACAGTTCTCAGCCTCAAGAGCATTAGGCATACATCGTGAGATACATTCCCAACTTCTAAAGCCTCCAGGCCAAGCATGTACTTCTTTTAGAACGTGTTAAGATGTCTCTGCAGTTGATAGTTTCTCAGCCATAATTCAGGATCTATTTCCCCATCAGTTGATCCTTCATCAGGATCAGCTGATGGGGAAATAGATCCTGAATTATTTACAAGGGCAGAAATCTGTATTCATATAGTCATTCACCTCCTAATTTTATTGCTCCTTCTGACACATCACGCTGGGGTAATTCAAAAAGAATACTGTGTGCTTTGAACTCCTTGGAGGTACAGGATATAAGATGTGAGACTTAAATAATTCTTTACTGTGTGTGTGTGCACTTTAAGATGAAATGCCTAATGAGATTTTGAAATCATGGATTTCACAAGCAGCTGGCTTACAACCTGAATTTATTTATGAAAAAACCATTGCAACTGTCTGAACTAATTTTAGATGACTGCTTAACTTCCCAAGAGAAACAGACTGCTTCTCTTGAAATGTTCACCTCAAGTTTTTTTAGCCTTTGCTGAACTCCCACACCTCATGCTCTGAAATGAACATAGTAATTTTGAGAAAATATGCTATACATCTGAATTACATCGAATCTGTGCACCATTCAAAATAATATATTTTGAAGAGTCCCTCTTCAGGGGGAGATGGGTGGTAATATAAATTTGAGAAATAAATAAATAAATAAAATATATTCCATGTAGGCCCAAAGAAAAAACCCCTCTTTATTTAACAAATGGATTGTAATGATTATTTTTCTCATAGAACAGTTACATACATGTGCTGCATACATGCACTATAATTTCTAAACTCTGTGATCATATTTATACTACCCAACACATTGTATATCAAAGCTCCTTTAATCAAGGGAAAGGAAATCAGTGACCTTCCATATATGGCTGAACTACAATTCCCATCATTCTTTGCCACTGATCATGTTAATTAGAACTTCTAAGAACTGAAGTTCGGCAATCACTGGAGGGACCAAGGATGCCCACACCTGCAGGGCTGAGGGTGGATACCCTGATTCTTTTTTGGTCATTCAGCCAATCAATTAATCACATCGATAAATGCCCTGATTCATTTTCCCTTCCATCACAAGTTTATCTTCAAAGACTCCATATGGCAGATGGTTAATGACTGGCTGAAACCTTCCTTAAATGGAATCAAAGAACTCAGGCAAATTATTGCTCAACTCTGAAGATGCACCCTCTTCAGAAATAGGGGTAAATCTGAAGTGGAGTGATGATTTGGCACAAAAATATTTAGAATGGGTCAGTAAAGAATTCTGTGATTTTCTGACCAACAATCTAATCCCCCTCCTCCTCAGCAATTCTGAACAGGAAGAGACATGGCAGGTTTAAAGAATTATGAGAAGATGCTACATTTGCTCTTTTATACATTCAAAAATGCCTTTTTGTAACTGAACTGGAAGCTTTACACAATCTTCTTGCAAACTGTTAAAAACATAGATACATACATACTGTATGTATGGAATGTAGCTCCAAACCCCATGAATCTATTTCCCTAAAAACTGGCAGTGTTCATCCCCTTAGAAAAATGTTCTGCAGTTCTGTTTTGCAGAAACCCTGAACAGGTTATATAAGCTTATAAAGGAGACAAGAAGCACAAGATTTCAGGCCTGAGGATGAGAAGCACAAACTTCACTTTGGTCAGTGGAAGGTATTTTCCAAGCCAAATCTTGTGACTTGTGCACAGGCTTTTACAATCAACTAATGTTTAAGCCCCTAGTACTTGTTTACAACCACTCTTAAATGTCAGCCAGAGATGGGAATCTCATGTCCTTCAGATGTTGCTAAAGAATAATTCTCAGTATCCTCACCATAGCCTCGGAACTGAGCCTGCAGGAATTGAGGAACATCTGAATAGCCACAGCGTCTCCACCTTGACGCCATTGTTCTCAAACCTGATCCCTTCAGAACTGTTAGCCTACATTGCTGATGGGATACGAAGTCCAGTCTGTCTAGAGGGCACCAAGTTCAATTTGACTTTCTTGATAGAATTCAAAGTCTTATCTTTTAAAAAAAGAAAGAAAATCCATTGGAATATAGAAAAATGGCTCCTTGTTTCCCACTTACACATTACTTTAAAAATATGCATCTGCATCAAGAAGACAGTAGTACTCAGGTCTTATGGGAAAGACAGAGTTTCATGAGGGGGGGGAAAAGAAAGGGTACCTTTAAAAAAAGAAAGCCCTCCTGAGGCCTTCCTCTGCTGTGCTAAAAGGATTAGAGAGCAGATGGTGTGAAAACCTTTGCCAGGGACCTTGGAAAGCTGCTACCATTCAAAGTAAGTAACACTGAACTAGATCAGCGTGTCCCATGCTGGTTTCTTTCAAATGTCTTGGGCTGCATAATTTGGACAGGACCAGTTTCTGGATAAGCAAAGAGCCCTGGTATCCCCTCTGAACCTGAGTATTTTAGAGATATACAGTAGGGAAAGGTTTTGGAGAATACAAAAGGAAAAGGATTTTTGCCTTTTATTAGTCCTGACAAATCTGTATACTGCAGAGATGACAGACAGATAGATAGGTATTACTCTCAGCACATATGACCTGAAGCCTAATTTAACTGATTGCATTTTTATCTCTAAAAAGCTCTCAGAGGAGCTTATATACAGGCTTACAGTCTACAGCAGGCTTACAATCTAAATGATCTGTCACAGAAGGAAAAGGAGATGGGGAGGGAAGATGAAAAAAATTCAAGTACTAATCCTAAAAATTAAATAGCAGTTCTTAAATAATGATCAGCTGCACACGGAGAAGGACTAATGGAATGGTTGCTTTTCATCTCTTTCTGCTGCTGCCTGTTAAAATGATTGCATACAATACCTTGAATAAATTGTTATGAGCTTGAGCATTTTTTTACACCTGCAGTTTTTGTGTTATTTTTATTAACTGAGACCATAACATTATGTACATCCTGAAGGCTCATAAGAACATATTAATCTATTAGAATATTTAAAAGATTAAATTAAATTTATACAGTAGTGCAATTCTAAATGAGATTTGATATAGAGCAATTTGGTAGATCTCCTGCCACTTCTATAGCCTGGCCAGCTCAGGCCAACCAGCGTGAAAATAGTGATTCTTTCTTCATGCAGAGAACATTCTCAGTATCATATTTCACTCAGATCACTGAGTGGAATTAGATCATTCTGCTATTTCTTTTCAGATTTTTTTATCCCACCTTTATTATTTTTATAAGTAACTCAAGATAGGGAAGATACCTAATATTCCTTCCTCCTCCTATTTTCCCCACAGCAACAACCCTGTGAGGTGGGTTGGGCTGAGGGAGAGTGCCCAAGGTCACCCAGCTGGCTTTCATGCCTAAGGCAGGACTAGAACTCAGTCTCCTCGTTTCTAGCCAGTTGCCTTAACCACTGGACTAAACTGGCCCTCAAGATGTAAATCTATTCTTGTGTATATCTCTGTAATCTCTAAGTCTATGGAAGCTAGGGATACACAACACTTCAGATTCAATTCCAAAAATGGGCTTCAGAACATGTGAGGCCCTTCGAACAGTCACTCATGCCCTTGTTATCTCTCAGATAGACTATTGCAATGCGCTCTACATGGGGCTACCCTTGAAAAGTATCCGGAAGCTTCAGCTGGTCCAGAATGCAGCTGTGCGAGCTGTTTTTGGTGCCCCCAGAAGGGCACATGTAACACCACTGCTGCGCGAGCTGCATTGGGTACCAGTTTGCTTCCGGGTCCAATTCAAGGTGTTGGTTACCACCTTTAAAGCCTTACATGGCATGGGGCCAGGTTACCTGAGGGACCGCCTCTTCCCCATTACATCAACCCGTCCCACCTGATCATGCAGAGAGGGCATGCTACGGATCCCGTCTGTAAAAGAATTTCATCTGGCGGGGTCCAGGAATCAGGCCTTCTCCACAGTAGCTCCCGCCCTGCGGAACATGCTGCCCCCAGAGATGAGATTGGCCCCATCGCTCCTGGCCTTTCGGCGGAGTCTGAAGACCTGGTTCTGCCACCTTGCTTGGGGTGGAGAGGGGAATAGAGCTACATGGGGATGGTTGTTATAGACCACTCCTCCCACACTTGGACTGTTTTAGATGCTTCACCACTTGGATTTTTTATTTTTATTTATATTATTTTTTACTGTATTTTCCTTTTTGTATTATTGTGATGGTTTTAATCGATTGTTGTAAACTGCCCAGAGTCCTCCGATGGGAGGAGATGGGCTGGGATAAATTAGATAAATAAATAAAATAAAATAAAAATGGGCTTCAGAACATGTGAGGGTATGAATGTAATACCAGTCTGCAACTCTTTAAAGCAGCTGTGTCTTTTATTGGGATCCCATGGAAGCTGCAGAGGGCAGCCACATGATTCCAGGAAAAGATGTAGCTCCTTTAAAGAGTTGCAGATAGAGGCTAAAATAGTATTACAGCTGTCCTACAGCTTCCAGATATGTGCATATAACAACCTAGAACCATTAGAAGGTGTACAATCAAGCTTCCTAAGGAACCTGTTTTTGGTTCTCGTGTTCCTAACTCAACCCTTTGGGCTGAAGCTGGAATGGTTCCAATTAAAACTCATGCCCAAATAGCACATGTTAGTTACTGGCTCAAACTAATTTTTAACCAGGTTGTCTGGCTTCTTCAATTCAAGCCAAATTCCAGACTTCTTGGCAAAAATTACTTGATGCCATCCTAAGCCACTATGGATTCTCTCCCAATGTATTGATTCCAATGGGGTTTGATCAGGCCAACAACTTTCAAGCAACGTGCCAGAGATAGGGCACTGCAAAACGATCTTAGCCAGGCTTCACCATATATTAATTCAGTGAACACACAAAAAAGTGTTGCTCCTGCACATTACCTCTACAATATTGTTCCCCAAAAGACCAGAAGAGCTTTTACTCTTGCTCACCGTAATGTCCTCCCCTCCATCCTTTTGGAACATACCAAAGAGCTGCAGCTTTGTCCTTGTGTTGAGGGGGAAACTGAAACTGTGGGTCTTGTGTTATTTCTTTTTTATAGAAATCTACAAGAAATGTGTATTTCCCATATATAACACAATATCTGGGCAGGCCAGAGGCTGATTACCTTAGTCTCTTGCTAGCTGACCAGGAAAAAAATAAGGGGGGGAGGAATCTCAGACAAGGCAGCTGGTTCTCTGCCAGAGCTATGATCAAATGTAAACAACTCCTCCAAGTAGGGTGATGCTTAACTAGGCTTCCATAACTCAATATATTTTCTCTTCCTTTTTCCCCTTTCTTTCTTCCCCCCTCCCCCTTCCCCCCTTCTCCTTTCAAATATACACATACCACTCTATGTTTTATTTTGCTATTTCTTTGTTATAATTGGCTGGAACATAACGGTCTTAATTCCAACACACCCTCGCGGGGCTTCAGCAAGTATTAGACTTAATATAAGTTAGCATAGCCTTACATTCTGATAGTGTTTTATAAGTTCTAGGATTACTTATGTCCTTTTATAGTTATCATTTAGATTATTCATTGTAAAATTTAATTGTAATTTTATAGGATTCTTTTGCATTTTAATACCTGTACTCTGTAATTTTACCTTAATGTTTTTACCTTTAGCTTATTTTATTCTATAAACATGACTTTTTATTTTTATTTCTGTTTTAGCATAATTGTTATGCTATGAGTTCCATACTGGTCTATGGCCAAAATAATAATAATAATAATAATAATAATAATAATAATAATAATAATAATAATAATAAAAAAAGATTGGGTAGCAGATAGGTGCTGCAACTGTGTGCTCTGAAACACTGTTCCTCAACTCTTTCCAAAGCACCGCATAGCCCTAAAAGAAACCATTTTTCTATTTTTTTAAAGACTCTTTTGCTTGCAAAACAATAGATTATCAGACCTCCAAGTTTTTATTTTTGTTTCAGAGGGAATTGACTTTGTATTGCTGGAAGTTTGTATTGCTAATGTGCTTGAATTTTAATTATGAGTAAATATTACATAAATATTTACTGAAATAGAAAGAGAAATATTTCTGTCTATGATTATTGATGTGGCTGTGTAGACACAGCCAGCTTGCTTCTGATGCTCCATGAATAATCCATTCTCCACCGAGTTGGTCCAAAGAGAGCTCATCCTGGCTCATTCCTAATCCTGGAAAATGATTTGGGAAAACAGAAATCTATCCTCTGTGGGAGGATTTTCCTGGTATCATTTGAAAAACCTGCTCCTTTCAGGGATTCTGCTTTTCTTTCCTGTTCTTTAACTGAGAAATGCCCTTTTCCCCAGGAAACCCAAATCCCCAGGAAACCCAAACAATTGCCCAGAATTTCTTTAGAGCAATTCTATATGAAACTTTATTTTGTACTCTCATTTTACATCAGTTTCTTATAATCTTTTAATATTTAAGTGATTCATAACACTGATTTTACTTCTAAAAAAATCAATGGGCTCAAATATCTTTTTTAAATATTTTTATTGAAGAAATTTTTAACACAATAAAAACAGTACAAGTATTTCAAAAGATACAAATAAAATAAGAAAGAATAGTGAATAAGTAAGAAAGAAAATAGAAAAAGGAAAAAGAAAAAAAGAAAAGAAAAGATTATAAAGAAGTCGTTTCCAATCTTCTTGACAGCAATTATAAATGCATTTATATTTTACCCTCTCTCTCTAAGGTTAATGGGCTCAAATATCTGAATGATTATGAACTGGTGGTCAGTATTTCCCTTCTTCGCAAGGAACTTCAGTGGGTGGTAGACAGTCAGATCCAAACAATCTCGGATGAAACAGATTTTCTAAAACCGTATCAGTTGGGATTTTGTTCTCATTTTGACTCTCCAGCGGTCTTGGTCATCCCTTTTCTGGATGAGAAATGGAGAGTTCAGTCCTGTTGATTCTTCTGTACCTTTTAATGGTTTTCAATATGGTTGATCCTGGTATCTTGTCTGGCCTGATTGCCTAAGTTGGTATATTTAACAGTGTTTTCCCCCACAATGTGATAGCCCTTTTCAGAAGAGGTAGAAGATCTTTGCTAAACTCTGTCATTTTTGCCTTGGGGTCACATGATTCCAGGAAAAGATGTAGCCATAATGGTTCTCTAGCTGTGGAAATCTTTCCCAAAAAGGCACACATGGCATCTTTATTCTGCTGTTTTTCAGTGGTAGCTATGTTCATGTTTAATTTATTAAGGTTTTAAAATTTGGTTTACCTTGTTGTGGTTTTTTTAGGCATCAACTTGACAACAATTTGCTACACTACAATTGTATATATATACTATGTAATGTAATGTAATGTATAGTATTATATTACAATGTGTTAGTTACTGTAACATACACTGTTACAAAAATGCTTTTCAGTCTTAGAAATAATACAAATGTGCTTGCTATTTATTCCCCTCCTCATTCCCTCCATTTGTATACTCTAAATGTTTTACTAGGCCTCCATTCAATGTTATTTTTTCTTCTTCTCTTTCCCATGACACCTTATATATGGCTCTCTCTTTAATTATGTAAGTGGATTCTTGTTTTAAAGAAATACAATCTTATATTGTACTATATTACAATGTGTTAGTTACTGTAACATACACTATTATATATAAAAAAACCACCTTTCAATATATTCCACGAATCAAAGAATAAGGATGAATACTGTCCTGAAAGCTGTTATTCCAAAAAGTAATATAAATATTCCCTCTCTCAATGTACTTTTTCTTTTCAAATATTTTTTCACCCTGAATATTTATAGTAAACCAATTTGCCATAACAGCAATACCCCAATTGCTGAAAACTTTGTCAGAAACAAAATAACACCAACTGAATTATTCAATTGTGCCTTATGATACAATTAATTTTTATACTGTAGTCTGAATGTTTGTGCACACAAAACTGCTTTGGTCCCTTCATAAAACACTAAGCCTAATTAAAAGTAAAGCAGGTTTGTTTCTACAAATTATTGGCCTAATAATGGTCCCTTTACTAAGTTTAATTACTGTAAACTGCAGACTAGACTGGGTGCAGCAAAATTTGGCAAATGATTGTTGTACTGGATATGTACAATACCAAGAACAGAGAATGCATTGACATCTACAGTAAATAAATCACTTTAATCACTTCTGTTAACGGAACTGTGTTCCATGGTTTGAGAAATTAATTCAAAGAAGTAAGTCCAATTGTTTTTACAGGCAAAACACAAATTATATACTCCTCCTGGTTATTCATCCCAAAATTTTGGGTCCATTGTTCTAAAATCTGAGAAACTGTTAAGCTGGTTTTCCCAGGCTATATTTCTTTTGCTTTTTGTATTCACAACCATATTAAAATCCACAAATTCTTTTCCTGCCTCCACCTGAACCTTTAATGTATTACAAGCAGGCTTCTGAATCTTTGGGAGAATCTTACTTTATTTCACACAGCACACATGGGAACATACTAATTTATCTGCTTTCACTTCTGTATCTGCAGTAGCTGGATTCCTTGCAAAGGATACATGGGCTAGTGTGCTATATTTTATAACTAGTCTGCCAATCGTATGAAATAAATAAGAAAGGGTTGTAATACAACAGGGCAATAATTCCAAGTATTTAATTCAACATCAATATTTAAAGTCTCAATATTATTTTCTTTATGCTGTATCCTAGCTAGGTTTTATGCTATGTTTCCATTTTATGGAGATAAAATCCCTTAAGAAAAGAAATCACAAATGGCTTTGTGATAAAACTGACAGATGACCTTTCTCCCACTTACTTAGAATATTTAAACTGCTGTGGATCTACAGGCCTGCTCAACTAATCAGGATTAGAAAGGAGGAAAAAATAGCCCTTAACCTCAAAATGCTGTACAGGACAGTTCTGTCCGAGGGGTATGACACAACTTCTCTGGTCAATGAACACTGAGGCCAGCCTTGAAAATAAACTGTAAAATTTATTTAATTAATTAATTTTTATCCCGCCTTTATTATTTTTTATGACCATGAACTAAAACCTCCATGACACAGTAAGGGATGGGCAAACAAATGAGTTTAGCATTCAAGAGACAGTGCTTTCTGTATTATGCCATTATATGTCTGATCCCAAAACTGTGGAGAATCTCACTATCAACAAGACTTCTTTAAAACCACTGCTCTTTTCCTTTTGCCATCACCAGCTTCCACTCCAGTCCTTTGCGGTTCATTCCTTTGGACCCAGTTATGTAGCACCAATAGGCACAGGAAGGATGACAAGCGTGTGTCCCAGGCATGTCAGCCCATCCACCCCCACATTCTCATGGTATGAAGAGGGCATTGAGTACTGTGCTGGTTGGGATGGACAATAACTAAATTTGATTTAATTTTAATTAAATAAAATAATATGGTTAATAAGATCAACTATATATTAAACACTGTGTATTTGCTTTACTTTTCCCTTTGGGTCACATAAAAATACAATTTTTTAGCAATTTTTGGAGATTCTTTATGGGCTTCATCCAAGGCTTTCAGAGATCAGGTGATGCCCTGGAGCCCCAGACCAGCCACCCGCGTTACAAGAAAATAAACATTACACAATTAGCAGAAAACCCGACCTGCAGTAGGCATTGTCTTAAAAAGAAAATCTTTGCATCTCTTTAACAGTAAAAATAAAATAAATGTAATTTTCTCTTCTCATGCACAATGACAGAATAATTTATTTTAACTCTATCACATACTAACAGTCCAAGAGGAAGGTGTCCTGTTCAGACTAAGCACCAGACTGGTTCTCAAAGAATATTCTTTATTAATAACTATTTACAATAAGTAAGTCCTTGATATGCGAAACTGGGTTAAAAAAGCCCAGCTGGACCGACTGGAACATGAAGGCTGGAGGCAACAGTTCTTGAACTGGAACAGTACTGGAATGATGCTGATGCTGAACCTCTGACTCACTGGACCTGGAACAGGACTACAAACAGCAGACAGGGATGAGCTGGAGGCTTGGAGCAGGACTCGAACTCAGAGCAAGGTTGGACTCTGCTGGGAGTTCTGGACTAAGCTGATTATTCTGAATTGAAGACTTGAAGACAAGGCTTGAAACCAAACAAGGCTGGGCTCGGCTGGAAGCCCTGGACTGGACTGGAACCTCTGGGCTGGAGACTTGGAGCAAGGCTTGGAACTTGGAACTAGACTGGACTTGGCTGGAAGCCCTGGACTAGGCTGGATTCTCTTGACTGGAGATCTGGAGCAAGGCTTGGAAGTTGAGACTAGGCTGGACTCGACTGGAAGGACCTTGTGGTCCACAACTCCATATCCTGAACAGGATAGGTGTGAAACTGCTGAACACGCTGGAGACTGTGAAGCATGGTCACATAGAACTGTGGACAAGTGGCAGCGCTGGGAAGCTGAAGCCGATTCACGCTGCTGAGGGTATCACGGAGATTCATGGCTAGAAACGAGGCAGAGGCTGCTGGGCATGGCTGTCTGTCTCCTCACTAGCAGCAGAAGCAGGATTCAATCCGTCTTTGGATTGGAGCTTGAGCACTGGTTCCTCTTTGGCCACAGACGCTGACTCCGATACTGGTAAGGACTCTTCTTCTGAAGCTGCAGAGTTAGAGGGTCAGTTGTCTCTGGCAACTCGCTGTCTGCGCGGCTGCTTTTTATCCCTCTTTTTGGTGCGCTCGGAGTCTCCTGCAGCCAATCGAGCTGCCTTCTCCTTTGCATGCTCTTCAGCCCATCTCTGGCGCGCACTGATTGGCAAATTCAAATCCTTCTCCGGATCTCACCCAATCAGCGATGTAAGCTCTTCCCTCTCTGCTGAGTCATGCTAGAGTTTTGTTTCTCCAATTTCAGCGTGGTAAGTTTCCAATTCCTCCTCTGGCTCGGAATTAGTTTCACTTTCCGAGTCAGAGGCAAGCTTGGTTCTGACAGAAGGAAGGTTGAAACAAGATAAGGATTATGTCACTTCTCTCTAAACTTATTTCCAGCTCTTTCATTTTTAGCAAGAATAGGAATTAAAGCAAAGTAACATTTAATTATGCAAATTGTTTAGCTAGACAGGGAAAATTCTGAAACAAAATGCATCAAATTTATTAGATCTAAGAGAAATGTCTTAAAGAGAGGCAGAAATCTAAAAATTAAAGCCACAGAAAGTAAGCTGCAGTGAACTTTCAAAGAAAAGTGCTGTTCCATCTTGAGCTTTAAACAGAATAAGGAGCAAATTTGTGCTGCTAATTTTTCCTAATTAACTATCTGTATTTCTAATAATTGTATGAAAGAACCCCAATACATGGGGTTAAATATAAAATAAACAGTATATTAGTGTTTGGCATTGATAAATACAATATTACAGGAAAAAAAAGTTTTCGAACCTAAATTTTATTTATTAATTTATTTATTATCCCACCTTTATTATTTTTATAAATAACTCAAGGCGGCAAACATATCTAATACTCCTTCCTTCTCCTCCTATTTTCCCCACAACAAGAACCCTGTGAGGTGAGTTGGGCTGAGAAAGAGGGACTGGCCCAAGGTCACCCAGCATGGCTTTCATGCCTAAGGTGGGACTAGAACTCACGGACTCCTGGTTTCTAGCCCAGCACCTTAACCAATTTTGGAGGAAGGCAAGCAAAAGGAAGGGAATAACCTTTTAATATCTTATTTTCTTTCCTTTGAAAAGTGTCAACACCTCAGCTGCAGTGAATCAAAATCATTTTAGTCTACTAAATTTACAGAATTGCTAAATAATGAAGGTTGGGGCATGATATCAATTACTCCATCCAATTAATTTATTTTTCATTATGACAGATTAAAAATGTAGCATTTAAATTGAAGTTCAATCACTTTTGGCTTCTGAAAAATAGTATTCAGGGCTGGTGTAATATTTTAAATATATTCCTTACATCAGCATGCAACGCCTTTAAGACTTCTGGTATGGAACTTGTCTGTGATATTTTTTCAAAGAAAAATGGATTGACATTATTTAAGCATTTCCTCTAATGGCTATGGACAGAAGCAGCCTTTGTTGCTCAGATGAATGTTCATCCTTAGAAGTGAAAGTAGAAGTTTCAGATGTTTGGTCCTCCTAGATTCCTTAACAGTTTCAATACTATTGAGCACCACCTCTTTCTGGGTTGCCAGGATGGGGAGAATTCATTCTTCTTTTATTTTCATTTCATTTAACATATTTTTCATTATAAGAACAAATCTCAAAGCAGAGCAACTGATTCCAAATCTAAGATTAAATGTAGGGAAGAACCTGTTGGCACATGATCAGGTAGGATTCCTTTCATTTGAAGGACTTAGGAATTTTGGATCACAGGTTTTCACCTACTCTACTCTGCTCTAGTGAGGAAGAAAGGAAAGTGACATGTTTATCTATTATTTTGTTTATTAGATTATATCCTGTCTTTACTTCAAAGCAGCACTTCCTCCTTTATTTCCCTACAACAGCAACCCAATGAGGTAAACTGAGCTGAGCGAGTGATCGGTGCTAAGGCAGGCTAATCACAGCATTAGGCGTGATTCAGAATCAGCACAATTAATGGTAGGTATCCTGAAGCAACATTCTGATGGAAAGGGAGTCTTTAGACTTGTTGTTGGGCTCTAAAGCCCAGGAACAGGGAAATGAATCTGTCTGAGATAGACAGATAACATAGTATTACTGAGATATTTTATGTGCAATGCTTTAATCCTATTGTATAAATGCCAGGTTTTTAAACCCTGCTTGAAGAAATGACTTTAAACCCTTAAATTAACAACAGTGCAATTTTAATAAATCAGTGTCTGTGCTACTAAAAGGCTACACTTGAAACTACAACTAACAAAAAACATGGTAAGCAGACTGCTCTCTGGCATGCAGTTTATAGATCATACAATACTGGGTTTGGATCAGCTGCTTTGGCTTCCAGATTCTTCTTGAGCACATTTCAAGATGCTATTGGGGTATCTGATAAGACATCTTCCCATATGAAATTGTCCATCATAATTGTCCATCAGTTATGTATCCCATCGGCCAGAGAGGCTGTGCTTATGAGAATTTGGGTAATTTCTCTAGCAGTACCCGGCACATGGACCTTTTAGCTGTCAGACCATACCATTTTTAATACCCTTTTGATTGACATGAAAACTATATTGCTTTGTCAAATTCTTGCTTTAAATAATATTTCAAAATTTTATTGGGATGAATACAATTAAAAAAATAACAAAGCTCCATCTTCTGTTTTTATCTTAAGACTCTATTAATGTTATTGTTTTATTATTGTTTTTATTTGAATTTTGTCTATTGCCTTGTGACTTGAGGTAATGGAGGAGGAGGCTCTGTGTGTGAGAGAGAGGGAGAAAGTATTCATTAGCTCAACTGCTCAACTTAATACTGATTTTGTTAATGGATTTGTAGCTTCCATTTTTAAAATGTATGAAAGAGAATGAGATGATTCTCAATATTAACTTAACATTCAGTTGATGACCCGTTATCACATGCAAATACATTAAAGCAACCTAACCCATAGGACAGCCCTCATAAGTTACCCATCTAGCACAAATTATGGTAAGGTCATTAACATATTCTGACTGCATCAAAAGGTCTTGTCCCATGAGATAGTTATTCAGCAGCTTTTAAAGTGAATGTGAAACAAACCCATGGGACGAACTGCAACGTTATGTTACCTATTTAAATAAAGCAAAATCAATTTCCTTATGCTTAGAATAGTTAGCAATCAGTTTACAAAGTGAGTACATAGTGTAAACTTGAACATGCTTGAGATAAAATGGGACTTTGGATGCACTTGTGGCATATTAACCAAAATGTGCCAAAGCTGACTGGTATTAGGTCCTTTCTGCCTGCAGCTTATGATGGGACATCCAGCAGGCCCTGGGAACACAAGGAAGGAAACAGGAGCATTGCCAAAGAGACCCCTCAACCCAGGAAAGAAGGGTAGCATGAGAAAGAGACTTAGGGTAACTCTGCCTTAATTATGTTAGGTGCAGGTTGATCTGGAGAACTACTTTAACAGGTTTTCAAGATTCTGTACTTTATACTATTAGCAACAAAGACCTTTTCAGAAATCCATTAACTCTTGGTTATTTATTAACCCCTTGAAGGTGTATATGTTTTTGAGTGCACAGGCCATGCCAGTTACGATATTATATTCTTCTCAGGTTTGGCAGGGGACTGTAAGCAAAGTTTATAATCCCCAAATCCTTTCTGGATTATTTTATGGCTTTATTTATCAATATTTACTTGGATTTTATGCTACCATTTTAAAATCTATACTATACTGATAATTTAAACCCCTTTTCCCACATCACACATGTGCAGCTGGAGCAGACATCTTGATATTCTCTATTTTTAATATTGTTTTAAGCCAAAATATTTTGTATGTATTTTATCTAACTATTCTGATATTGTCAATTCAGCTTCGGACTTTGCATATCTATTTCCTTTGTGCTGGTTTATGACCTTGATAAAGTATTTCATCCAAGGGATTCTTGTTTCCTGAGTTTGCCTGTCTCACAGGGCCTGACAATAGCATGGGTACAACCAAGGCAGCCTGCCCATTTTACTTTCACTTCATTACTAAAAGGCATTATATGAAAGCCTCAGTTGAACAAAGCCATGAAGGGTGATGAAGAACAATATCCATGGGCCAATCCTGTATGGAAGACTGTGACTTGGAATCTAAGACAAGCACATATTAAACAGTTATTTAACATACATATTTGTTAAATTTATTATGCTTTTGTGAAACTACAAAATGGGTAAGTGTAATAGATATGAATGATGGTGGTATGATCTGGCAAAGTGGAGTTAATTAATGCATGCAACTAAGTGAATATGTAGGTTTAATTAACAAAAGAACTAAATGTGTATCAGAAAAGATGAAAGCATCTAGATTGTTGTGGGAACTTTGGGGTTGGTGTATGAAACAGTGTGTGGATGTGAGAAAGAAACAGAAAGAAAAATAATAGGATTGGCAGGGATGGAAGAGCAAAGCAAAGTGACGATGAGCTGGAAAGCTAGAACATAGAAACTGGAGTGGGGAATAAGGAAGTCGGGCACTACTATTTGACAGGAAGCTAATGTAGAGGCAATAGATGCAGAACTGGGAATGGCAGTGGACCCAGGAAATTCTCTGCTGGTACAGGTTTTTGCTGATACAAGGACATGTAGATAGCACTTAAACTCAGCATAGGGAAAAGCCCTTTGTATGTTTTCTTTTCTTTCTTTCTTTTTGGCTTGTATAAATTCAGGTATAAAAAATGCCAAAGAGCAATTTACTGAAGCAGAAGGACCATATACTTTAAAGTTAATAGTGACAGAAGCATTAATAATATCTTCTTTGAGAAAATTGAGAAATTAGAAACCCATAGAGGCAAAATGTTTAATTAGGCCAACTAGTTTTACAGAACAATTGCAAGCTTTCAAGGACTTACACTGTTCTATGGGGTAGTGGAGACCCTTTAGACAAGTGCCTTTGATCCTATCAGGTACAGGTACCTGATAGGAAGACACAAGCAAATGACTGTAAATTCTCCGATTTTTAAAACATATATTCCATCTGTTAAAATCAAACTATTTGAATCCTATCAAGATAACATGGGTATAATTTTGTCTATTGCACTAGACAACCAAAGTCAATTAAAGCCAAACTGGGATGGATCACTTTGTGGCATGAATGTCCAATCATAGTCAGTTGACTTGGTTTACAACACAATACCACAACAAATCAAAACATACTGTATATGTTACTTTAAAAATATTCTACCATATCAAGTTATTTAGTCAGCCTGCTTTATTACTTCCAGTTATTCATGGTAAAAATCCTTGTCTGACTGACCAACCTAATTTTACTTTCCCATGCCTTGTTCCTCCCTTTCCTCATCAACATAAGGTTACAAATATGAAGTAACAGTATTGTCATGGGCTCCACTTGAACTCAATGATTACTGGGACTGAAATGTCTTTTTTTTTTTTTTTTTGAAAAAAGGCCAGACTGACACTAATCTTGTTACTCTATATAGCTGTCAGGCCCAGCCCAAGAATGACATAGCAGTAGTCCAGCCAAAGTTCAGGTCTTTATTTGCTTACATTGTAGAGACAGAATCTTGTCAAACTAAACCTACATTACTCTAACCTAACGGAGATACCCTGGGAGATTCTAGAGAGTGGCTATTCTGAATTTCTTCTTCTTCCCATGGTTTAACTCAGGACTGTATTGTCTCTTGTCTCGCCCCCCCCCCCCCACCAGCCTTCAATGTGCTCCCTCCTTCCTGAGAACCTGCTGCATTACTGTAGTCCATCACAATAACTCAAGCGTCTGAAAAATCACTAAACCCTCATAGCATATCTGTTCAATCCTATTAATTGTCTTACAGTCCTATTCCATTTTAGCATCTTGTTTAGATGTAATTTTCACTATGCTCACTGAATTTACTCCTTGTCCACATATAAGTAGAAAGCACTGCACCTTTATTGTTATATCTAGCTTTGTGATGTTAAGTAATTGTTATTTTGTTTTCAGTTTTGATATACTGTAGATACCTTCCATTTTTTCATATGTACATATTGCAGAGTATCTCATTTTCTCTTTAGCCTTCTTTATGTATTTCCCCCTTTTTACAAACTTTGCATTGCTGTAATCATTTCAGATCCTCATTTGCTTCTTAAGCCAAAGGTTAGCCCATCTCTTTTGTGATGTTATTTCTCTGTTTCCTAATAGAATCTCAAAGCCATCTTATCTTTACAAACTTTGGTAGCCAATACAGTAGGAAAAAATAATGCTAAATAATGTAAGATAGTCATCTTCTACCTTCCATGCTAGGAAGCCAAACCCAAGGAAGTTAGCAATGCTTTCAGATTAGACTGGGTATTTGCCATTTTTCTCCCAAAGAACTAGAAAGCTGAAGCATAACATGATTTCATATTCAGTATGAAACTCAAGTTGTAACTTATTTGTATTTTTCTGGGAGCTACAGCAAAGAGGCATTTGTAATGAATGAAAATACTCTCAGCAAAGGCTCTTTATGTGAAAACGCTCTAAACCCTCGAATCCAACATGGGATATATCTGTTTGATACGACTGTATATTCAAAGAATCCTAAAAACATACTCAGTAAGCCTGTGAGTTATGCACATAAAGTTTAAAAACTGCTATCCCTGGAGAAAAATAACGTTAGAATAGGGAAGCTGTGGAGTGCAGAAGCCTTATCAGGAGGTAGTGCCTAGCTCTTTCCTCACTAACCACTTTTCTGTTGCAAACTCTTTCTTAATCTGTTGTTATACCTGTGGTTTTTCAAATATACTTTGGAAATGACAGGCAGTATAAAAAGTACTCAAAGCTTTTTCTGTCTTGTGCTACCTGTTCCAAACTGTTTCACCCCAAAGTACTTCTCCCTAAAGAAAGAGCAACTATGCCTTGTAGACGTGTGCATTACAGATAAGTATATGTAACATGCACATTCTCCATTAATATAACCTGACTTGCAGGGATAAATTTTGTGACACAATTTTTTTTTCAGCAGAGTGATGAAACAGAGCCACACTTAGATGATTTCTTCATGAAGACTGCCCTGCTTTCAAAAGCAAGTCTGAACCCCTTGATCCCACAACACTCGGTACGTTCAAAAGATAAGTTGATGTATTTCTTGCTCAGCTCTGATGTATTTGAAACTGCAGTAAAGCTAGTCTTGGAAATGCTGCAGCTTTGCACAGCTTCTAGCTGGTCAGTTTCACCATTGGAATAATCCTTGCCTCATCCCATCTTTCAGCTCTTGCAGGTCTTTCAAGGGGAATGATTGCTTGATGGCTTTTCAGCTCTCCCTCACAGGAACCCATGAGGGAAGGCTGCACACAACCAGATATTTATTTATTTATCAAATTTATATCGTTATCCACTTGCCAAGCCACTCTAGCAAGTGGAAATTCCCAGCTCTTTATCCCCTCCCCTCCCCTGCCATTGCAATAAACACTATCCCCTTGATAAGATTCAGATTGAGATCTCTGGTAATGTGGGTCTTTTCATCTAGCTAATACTGAATGGACTAAAATAAATTCACACACTTATGAACTATTTGACAATTGATGGAGGGGAACAATCAGGCTCTAATTCGTTCAGAACAGAAGATGGCAAATTTTAACTGTAAAGTTTGTAGAACTGGGTCAAAAGAAAATCAGCATACTTTAAAAAAATTAATGTATGGTACCTGGTTATCCACTTAAACAGAAATTTATCAGACTGCTTACAAAGGAGGAGGGCAGTTGTAGAAAGGTAATGACAGCTGCCCAGGTCGCAGCAGCGATCTCATCCCCCAGCTACTGAGGCGCTTTCCGTTTGAACAGAGACTGTCCTGGTCCTGTTTTGCCGTTTGGCACTAACGAACGCAGGGGAACCCAAATGCAACCTGGCAAAATGGTAACCGCAGATGTCTGTGTATGCGCGCACACGCCGGGTCTGGAAGATCAGAAAACTGCCAGGGTGCCGAAAGGCTGCTTCTCCTTCTTGTTCTCGTTAAGCCTCGGAAAGAAACCATTCCGACGCAAAAGTTTCCTCCTTGAGGGCGCTGCTTTGAGGAATTCATCTCCCTTTCAGAATGTTCAGAATGAATATGCTCATCCCTCCTAATTAGACTGAGGAACTAATGAGATTTCCTTTGCAGGTAAATTTTAAATATGGAGTGGGGCGGACAGCGATCTCAAGCATCGTCCGAGCTAACTTTTGTAACACAAATCGTACTAAGAAACCGTTCCACACCCCCGCCACTAGATTCCCCTCCCCGCTTGCCATTTTCCGCTTTCCCGTGTTCTGCAGCCCGTTTGCTGCTGATAACTGCATGCAGTACCAGGTGTCCATTCTAATCTGTTGGCAGGAAGGCGTCACACAAAGTTAAAAAAATAATAATAAAAACCACTCACGCGTTTTTGATCGGTGAAGGGGAATAGGAGCATGAATATGCGTGACGGAGAAGTGGAGGAGGGCGGGGGATTAGGACAAAGCTCCGGGGGGGAGCAAACTCGGGCTCGATCCTGTTATCAAACGGAGCCCCCCACCCTCCCCCGTCGCCCGTCAATCCACTCAGATTGGGTAGACGTGTCTGGTTTCTCAAGCCAAAGCTGTGCGCAGGCGCAGGCCGCTTCCTCAGTGGAAATGCTTTTGGACGTAGGAAGGGGTTCACCCCGTCTTTCCCTGTCTCGTTATTTCCCCCCCACTTACTCTTTTTCTCTCCCCTGCTCTGGCTCCGCGTCTTTGGAATCCCCTTAGTTTAACCCTATCTGTATTATTATTGTTCAGGGGCTCATTTTTTTATTTGATTGCGTTATTGGTGGGAGGGTTGAACGGCTATTGCTTGTGCTTATTCCCTAGGAACCGGCATGCCTCCGTCCTACCGCCGTAGCTCCCCAATTGCCGCCTCTGATGCCAGACCAGCCTGTTGATCGAGCCTTTTGCCCATCCGCGTCTTTCGTCCCTCTCCCGCTCCCCTACTTTGCTGGCTTTCCTGCCTTCGGACGGAGCGACTTGGAGCCATTCGGGGCTTGTAGTTCCTGCAAGCCGCAGCCTAGGGAAGCCGAGCGAGTGGGGCGAGAGTCTACTGGCTATGTAGTGCGAGCAGGGGGCCCGGCGCGTCGAATCAGAAGCGGCAGCAGCAGCAGCAGCAGCAGCCCCGAGCCAAGTGAGAGTGACTTTGCGCCTACGACTCTCCGAGAGTGTCCTCTGAGGCCGTCTGAAAAGCGGACCTCTCTTCGGCGGTTGCAGCTGCGTGTGGCGGCGGCTCGGCGGGTGGGCTGCCTTCGGGGACTGCTGCTCTCTTTTCGGTTGGCTTTCAGCGTCTAGAGCCGCTCTGCTCGCCGCCCCCACTGCCGCTTTCCCGCGTTCTCAAAAAGCAGCAGCCGCCGCCGCCCCCCTCCCGCCCCTCTTCCCCGGTTTCTTTCCTGAGCAGAGCGACGGCAGCGGCAGCGGCCGAGGCAGCGGAGGAGCTTTCCCTCTGCGGGGTTTATGAATGGCCCTGACATGGAGGAAATGCCGTTTCAGAAAGTCAAAAAGAGCAAGAAGACGAGGAAGAAGAAATGTTGCCGCCGCCGGCGCTGCTGCTGCTGCTGCTGCTGCTCTTCCACACCCGGGCCGCCGTTGGCGGCGCAGCCGCCGCCGCCACCACCTCCACTGGCTGCGGGCGGTAGCAGCAGCGCCTCTGGAGCGGCGGCCGCGGCGGTGGGAGCCGTCGGAGGAGGTCCCCCGGCACCCCTCCTGGACGGCGTCGCCTGCGAGGACCAGTTCGATTGCAAGGAGCTGGAGTCGCTCTTCCAGAACTACAATCTGAAGCTGGAGCAGACGTCGACGCTCAAGGCGCTGGCCGTGCTCATCGCGCTGACGGCCAGCCTGGCGCTGCTGGAGCTGCTTTCGGGCCCCAGCCTGACCATTTCCAAGGGCTCCCATCCGGTGCACTGTATCATCTTCCTCTCCCTCTTCATCGTCACCAACGTAAAGTACCTGCAAGTCACGCAGCTGCAGCAGATCGTGAAGCTCACCTTGCTCTTCAGCTTTACTTTCGCCTTCCTCTGCTGCCCTTTCTCGGTGGGCGCCTATGGCATGGAGCCGCCCAGCGCCCCCGAGCAGGGCTTGTGGCAGCTCATGCTGGTCACCTTCGTCTCCTACTCCCTCCTGCCCGTCCGCACTCTTCTGGCCATCGTCTTCGGTTTGGTGGTGGCTGTCTCCCATCTCATCGTCACTGCCACTTCAGTCAGTGCCAAGAGGCAGCCGCTCTGGAGGACGGTGAGTAGGTCTCCCCCAGCAGCCCCTCACCTAGCGGTGCTTCAGTCCTAAAGAGGGAGAAGGGGGAGCATGCTGAAGAATGGCGGTCACAGTACAGTGTGTGAATATGATCTTAGGGACAGGTAACCATTGGGACAGGCCTGCAGAGTCTGCTTATTTTAAAATAAGTTTATTTCTAGTATTCATTTTCAAGGTTCTCACTAATGGCAACAGACTTCTCAACCCTTGTACGATTCTGTTATGCAAGCAGCAAACTTTTTTTGAAAGGATTGTTTGAAAGATTAAATGTTATGGGAATCTCTCTAACCAGAAGGCTTGGATGTGCAACATGATGTGCAGTTTATGAAGTGAAGTGTTGTGTTTTCTGGATATTGGATGCACATGAAAGGGCTTCTCTTACAGGTTAGAGCAGTGTTTCTCAACCTTGGCAGCTTGAAGGTGTGTGGACTTCAACTCCCATGCGTGCTGGCAGGGGAATTCTGGGAGTTGAAGTCCACACATCTTCAAGCTGCCAAGGTTGAGAAACACTGGGTTAGATCACAGTATCTGATGAGGACATCAGATACTGGAAGTAAAGGGTTGTGTAGGGCTTGTATTGGCATGCGGTCCTCTTAGATCACAGATTATTGATACACTGTGTATACTTGCTCTGGATGTCTCAAAAGTGTATATGCTGTTTCTTTTCTGGGAATAGAAAGGATCTGATACGGTGTAGAACTGGTACTCTGAAGCATCTCTCTCTCTGTGAATATGTGTGGCACCCAGCATCACAGGCCTAATATGGGGATATTTTTAAATGAAAAGTGTGAGATATGGTCCATAGATGATTACAGAGAGCTAAAAACAGTCATTCTTTGAGTGGCAGAATACTGTATCCTTGTAAACATTAGGTGAGCAACAAGGGATACAAGAAAGTTTGAATTAGATAATCTGTGGGGTTGACAGTGAGGAATTGATAGTGAAGGAATTTCTTTCTTTCTATGAAAACATTAGAAAGACAAAGCATTGTTTTATTACTATTCAAGAAAACTTTACACCATCCCCTTCCCCAGTTTCCCAAGCAGACTGGTATTTTCTCTCGCCTCTTGTTCCATAGCCTAATGGAAAAATCCCTCTACCTCCTTGAGATGTTTGTGGCATTTCTATCCCATCCTTCTTAGTGACAGCAGATTCTGTCTACTGTCTATACACAATATCATCATGTTTAACTTCTTAAGAGGCTTTCTTTCCTGAATTATCCGTATGAAAAACTGCTCTGCACCATCTTTAGGAATGTGCTGTTGCAATTTCCCCTCCCCCTGCCTCAAGGAAAGCTATTTATATTCCTGCAGGGCTTCCTCAGGTGTCTACAGTTTTACACAGTTGTACTGGGAATAAAGGAAGAGAATAGGGATAGTTTGCATATTTGAGTCTGCTGGACCAGCATATCAACAAGGCTAGCTTTTATATGCAATTCTGTTTTGAATCTAAGTTGAAAGAGAGAAAAGAGACTGGGACTTATTTACTGTTGTCTTTGGCATAGATTGTGTGTTTTTTTAAGAGGGAATAGCTATTTGGTTTGAATCTATTTTGATCAGAGAATAATACAAAAGGAAACAAAACAGTTGCAACCTTCTATTGTGCTTTCTGAGGTTGTTTTCCCTGACTGAATAAGACTGTCGTGACATACAAACATAAACACCCCCTGCCACAACCATGAACACAACCCACAAGCGTAGGCATGAAATCATGCCTGATGGTTAGCATGTTTTTGTCCTAGATTTTTGAACACAAGCTCACTTAACACATGTATGTATACACACCAGGGAAGTACATGTAGCCAGATAATTTACACAGGATTACTCTTTGCTCACTGCTTTTGAACTGGTAGACAGAATAAATTGTATGTTTTCAGGAGAGAGAGAGAGAGAGAATGAGATGGAGATAAGCTGAGCATTATGATTTGCCTAGATAATCTGGTAGTCTATTTTTAAGTTCATGATTTGAAGATTCAGCAAGGAAGGAAGAATATGTGGGCAATTGAAATTTAAACAATAATGAAGGACTTTTTGAATAAATCACTAGTTTTCAATGCAATACTACTATAAAATATAGTAAGAAACCCTTAAACATTTCATTCCAAAAGCAAGTGAGGGTGTTTGACAGCATCTAATGCCTTTGAAAAATAGATGGAGCAAAGTTTTTCTTTGTTTGCATATTTAAAAAAGATAGATTAAAATAAATGTTATTATTTTGTTAAGTAACCATTTTCCAGCTGTTTTGCCCATATTTCTCCTCTCATCTACTTATTTATGAAGTAAATGCATCTTCCTTATAATAGATCAACAGTTTAGTTTTAATCATATTTACTCAGAAATCCCAATAGAAAAATGGCACTCACTCCTTAGTAAAAAGGTTTAAGATTTCTACTTTATAATATAAATCTAAGTGGCTATGGCATTGGCTGTACTATCTTATTTCACATCCTGCTGCTAAAATTTTTGCAAATGTATATGGGGTGAGTCCTTTTGCTGGATTTTCAGCCCAGTAGATATTTTGTATGTTTGTTTTATATCAGTCTCAGCTGGAATCATTGGAAAGAGAAATAGTTATGGAAACTCCAAGCTAAGGTGACTGTAGGACCAGTCTCAGACCCTCTTTGGGGTTGGAGGGACTGAATGATTTTGGACCCAGTAGATCCAAAGCCTGAGACAAAGTTACCCCTTCCTTGCCACATTCCAGGGTGGTATGCTGCCAGTGAAACCACCAGCATTAGGATATTTCCTCTGGCATTTTCCACAGGTAGAACTGGTGCCCCAAGGCAGATGCACATCACTCCCTCACCCCCTTCCACCAGTATTGTTCCTTTCCACTGACAGGATGGTCTCTGTTCCATCCTAACACTTCTCTGGTGGCTCTGCGGTTAGACTTCTCTGATTTCAATAGGATATAGGCCACCTAATTGCAGGTAGAATTTCCATATAAGTATCATTCAATATACTTGGAGGTAATCCGGTTTAAATCAATATAGCTTGCTCCTGGTAAATGTATTTTATACAGAGCTTCAAAGCTCCTAAGTGAGGCTAATGTTTAATGTGTAAATTGTTTAACTCTGTCAGAAAGAGAATTTCAGAAGCTCCTGGGAAGTTAAATTATTTTTGATGATATTAGACAGAAGAAGCCTAGCTTTAACCAACTGAAGGTGACTGGACGATTTGACATACAGATGAAATGTCTGGCTGTCCGTGTGTATGTGTGTTTATGTATGTGTGTGTATGTGTGTGTGTGTATATATATCAATAAAAACCAAAAATGGTGTGAGTTAAAATACTAGGTGAGGCAGAATCAGAATTCTACCCGGTAGCAGCCATGTTACCTCTCAGTCTGTCCTGCTGATCTTTACCTGGGGGTGTATTTATTTATTTATTTGCATACTCCCTAGATTTGTTAAGGCTGCACAACTCCAAAAAGAATCTGGGTGAATTACAACTTATCCAAAATATTAAGTAAGAAAATACCACATGACTGTCTGGACTATGCCTGATTTATGGAGGGCTGCACTGTTTTGTGCTATATAATAATTGAAGTCATTATTTTATAGCCAAGGATGTCACATCTGTGTTAAATAATCCGTGTTATCCAATGGGAAAAGAAAGGATCAATATTTTATGTTATTTAATCCTCTGGTATTTTTATGAAAGTTAAGAATAAAATGTGAAAGAATTGTTTAAATAAAACAGAGCAATTTGTGTGTGGCTTTTTTTCCCTTCTAGTTTTTGCATATGGGAGTGGACATTTGAAGGGAACATTTAATTACTGTGCATTCTATCTCAATTAGCATCCAGAATGTCATCCCAGTTGCACTCATACCTTGTATAAATTATCACTGCATTAATAGTGCCTCCAGAATTTTAAGGGCTCCCAGACCAAACACCTTCATGTGTCCCTTAATCTGGAAGACCGGCAGAATGGACCCTGAGATTCACTAATGTTGGATCTACTCTAGGGTTCTGTGCAGAGGTGAAGTGGATTTTCTAATGGTCATGGTGTTCCAATAAATGCCTTACATTAAATACATTATCATTTAGTCATGCTGCATCTGAACATGGTAGATATAAGAACAATCACTGGACTAGGGAATTAAGTTAATATATATGTGAAGGGGACTGAAAGATTTTATAGACAACCAAGATGGAGGTAGAATCCATGATAAGGAATCTGGAAAAGTGGTAGGGAATAAGAAATTATGACAGGAACCATCAAGGGTTTCAAATACCTTGCACTGAGCAAATCTCTTGGCTGTTGCGAAAGTGAGATAGCTCTTTGAATGAACTGTGAGAACTGTTTAATATAAAAATATTACAGCATTTGGTTGAGAGCCTGTATATTTAAAGGTTTTTTATCTTTGAGGCTCAGTTTTGTAAATGAGAAGATTGCCAGTGAATTGTACCACAAGGGTAACAAAGACATTGATGTCTGCCATATTATATTGAACAGAAACATCTCAATTTTGATATGGTACTTGTACAGTCATATTAAATTATTTTATATTTTCTTATGCACCCCACTCAGTTTCTCTTTGCTTATTTTTATTAAAAATACTAAAAAAAATAGACTTGTCTGGCTAAGATTGAATGACCACCTAATTACTAAAAAGTAATCAGTTATTACTAATTACTAATTAGTTATTAGGGTTGGTAGTTTTTAAGATTATTGGAATTAATCAGTAGCCTGTTTCAATTCATTGATAATTTGAGCAGGGTACAATTTAAATAATAATAATAATAATAATAATACACAACTAAATCCTTCCTAGCTGCATATTCTCCACAGTAGAAAAATATTCTATCATATAATATATTTTGCGTTATATGATTAGCATTTTTCCAACTGTATTCAAAGGAAATTTAAATAGGAGAGACAACCTGTTTATTTAATGGCAAAATGTCCAAATTCTTTCATGCAGGTAATAAGAATTTAAATCTAATATATAGATTTTATATTAGATTTTTTTTATCCCAACTTTATTATTTTTATAAATAACTCAAGGTGGGGAATATACCTAATACTCCTTCTTCCTCCTATTTTCCCCACAACAAGAACCCTGTGAGGTGAGTTGGGCTGAGAGAGAGGGACTGGCCCAAGGTCACCCAGCATGGCTTCCATGCTTAAGGCAAGACTAGAACTTACAGTCTCCTGGTTTCTAGCATAGTGGTGCTAGTGCCTAGTGGTGCTAGTGCCTTTCTAGTGCCTTAACCACTAGACCAAACCACTAGACCAAACTGGATGCTATTTGATGTTTTAAATTGAAACTTATTTTCTTCCACTTCAGTTTTTAGGCAGTTTATCATTAGCTTTAATGCTGTGACAAATATAAATATCCATATTCCTTTGCTGTTTACAAGGAGAGTTTCAAAACAAGGAGGAGGACCCACTGGTAAAAATGACATTCTACATGTATAAATTTGAATCTATAATTTATGACTGTACAACCTCCACAGATATGGGAGAAGTTTTAAAACTTCATGTACCATAAGAACATAATTCTGTTTCATATCAAAAGGAGTTGTCAGAGTTTTATGTTTGAATAAGCATGCCAGTGAAATAAAACACATTTTCTAATGAAAGAATTTCTGTGATTTAACTGTTTTCCCAAACTGCTCCTGTTTTCTGATTTCTGTTCAAAGACTTCTTCAAAATATTCAGCACTTTGATTCATTAGGGATGACTTGCTGTTGAATAAGATCTTAATACAGCATGATGTGTCATTAATCCATATGGGGTCTTTTGTCTTATCTTGTCTCTTCTGATTTAACCTCCTCTTCACAAATAATACATTGGGAAATGGTTAACATTCTGTTTCTTTCCCTGGTCTGAGTGTAACTCACCATGAGGTTTTTTGTTTGTTTGCTTAGACTAACAGGTAAAATAATTACCTCTGAAAATAATCCTAGAATAGAAGGGAATCAGTGAATCATGTCATTAAGATTTAATTGATTTAACATTTAACTGATAAAAAACTTAAATCACTTGACAGATTTGATGTCAGATAGATATCAAATAATAATTACAAACATTCAGGAAATCATTATGAATCAGTGCAATAATTTTTTAAATTTACTATGTGCTCAAATATTTTTTTATAACCAAAACATTACACAAATATGTATATGAATTATAATGAACTGAATAGTCCAAAACATGTAGAATTGATTTAAAGCAGAGAGTATATGCTTAACTGTTAGTGAATGCTCAAAGATTCCAAACAGAGGTTCTTCTCAAGTTAGCCAACAGAGGATACCACTAGAAATTTAGGGGAACAGGGGGATACAAACACAGTTAGTACAATAGGATATAGGAGGGAAGGAAAAATATGCAAGCTTAATAGAAGAATCCATCTCTGCACACAGTCTGTAATCTTGTTTTTGAAGAGGCAGCCACCATCACCAGCACCAGCAGTATCTCCAGGAAACCAAGATGATACCAAAATGATGCCACATGTGTGATGATGGCACAACATAAATGTACTTGTGTCTCAAATTCTGGCACAAGTAAGTGAGTCAGTGGCATTTGTCCAGAATGCAGCTGCGTGAGCTGTTTTTGGTGCCCCCAGAAGGGCACATGTAACACCACTGCTGCGCGAGCTGCATTGGGTACCAGTTTGCTTCCGGGTCCAATTCAAGGTGTTGGTTATTACCTTTAAAGCCCTACATGGCATGGGACCAGGTTACCTGAGGGACCGCCTCTTCCCCATTACATCAAACCCTCCCACCCGATCGTGCAGAGAGGGCATGCTACGGATGCCGTCTGTAAAAGAATTTCATCTGGCGGGGTCCAGGAAGCGGGCCTTCTCCGCAGTAGCTCCTGCCCTGTGGAACATGCTGCCCCCGGAGGTGGGATTGGCCCCATCGCTCCTGGCCTTTCGGCGGAGTCTGAAGACCTGGTTCTGCTGCCTCGCTTGGGGTGGAGAGGGGAATAGAGTTACATGGGGATGGTTGTTATAGACCACTCCTCCCACACTTGGACTGTTTTAGATGTTTCATCGCTTGGATTTTTATTTTTTATTTTTTATTTTTTATTCTTTATTTTTTATTTCTATTTATGGTATTTTTACTGTATTTTATTTTTTGTATTATTGTGATGGTTTTAATCACTTGTTGTAAACCGCCCAGAGGCCTCCAACGGGAGGAGATGGGTGGGGATAAATTAGATAAATAAATAAATTTGCACAATGAAGTCATGTATATTTTCTCCCCTCTTGAACTGCTGCAGATACCTGTGCACACCACTTTTAGAAATGGAAGAGACCAAACAAAATATAGTATCTTGAGTACAAAATAATTACAAAAGAAATTAATAAACATATGAAATATCACAAACAATAGAAAGAACCTAGATGTTATGGTTTTGGTTTCTGTTTTTGAGAATCCAAGATAGAATGAGAAGTATCCTTGGTTCTTAAAAAGAAGCAGTAACATTCAGAACATCATAATATATGTTCCCACGTTTGCTGCAGGACTGTACCACCTAATTATTATTGACACAATACACAATCCATATTCTTATGCTGTATAGAGTTGCTCAGAAAATTTCAACTATTCTCAAATGCAATGTGAACTTAATGGATAGTCACCCACTCTGAACCATGGAAGGTGAAACCAAAATGGCATCGTTGCTACATAAACTTAGTACAGTTTGGGTATCCTTGTGGATTCATTTGGTACCTTCCACTAATGGAAAGTGACCAAGAAAATTGAACCATGCAATGAAAGATGAACAGTGTATAAACCTCAGGGAGAAAGGATGCTCATCACTATACATCATGACTTTTCAAGTGTTCTGTTTGAAATTCTAACACATTTAACTATATAATATCATGCCAAATTTAGTTTATATCAATGCATAATTTTAAAAATCTAAACTGAGTGGTTAATATTATTTATGATTTCTCCTCATGCCCCTACCCATAATTCCATACTGTTTTAGCCATTCTATTGTTGTATCTGTTGTAATCCATAGGTTTTCATTGGCACGTTTTCGGGAGTAGATTGCCAGGCCTTACTCCCTAGTCTGTTCTTTGTCTGGAAGCTCTGCTGAAACCTGTCCACCATGGGTGACCCTTTTGGTAGTAGAACTACTGGTGGCATAGCTTCCAGCATCAAAGCAACATGCAAGCCACCACAGTACAATGAATGGACCAATAAACAATAAATGGAGAAGAAATTGAAGTCATCAGCAATTTCATTCTACTCGGATCAACGATCAATGCCAAGGGAAGTAGTAATCAAGAAATCAAATGATGTATCGTGCTGGGAAAATCTGCCATCAAAGACCTATCTAAAGTTTTCAGAAGTAAAGATGTCAGTTTAAAAACAAAGGCGTGTCTGACTCATGCCATGGTCTTCTCAATTGCCACATATGCCTGTGAAAGTTGGACATTAAAAAAGGAAGATAGAAGAATTGATGCATTTGAATTGTGGTGTTGGCAAAGATTATTGAAAATACCATGGACTGCCAGAAGAACAAACAAATCAGTTTTAGAAGAAATACAACCAGAATGTTCCCTAGAGGCGAAGATAACTAGGCGTAGACTCTCATACTTTGGGCACATCATCAGGAAAGACCGATTGCTTGAAAAGGACATCATGTTTGGTAAAGTTGAGGGCCAGCGGGAAAGAGGAAGACCTTCAATGTGATGGATTGATACAGTTACAGCAGCAATGGATGCAAACATTGGAACAGTCAGGCATATGGCACAAGACCGGACAGCATTTCGTTCTGTTATACATAGGGTCGCCATGAGTGGTAAATGACTCGACAGCAACTAAGAACAACAAAGTTGTATCTGCACTAACTGATCAGTATTCTTCTATAGCACAGCTTCCTTATTTTTGTTGTTGAATAAGATACTGATTGTTATTGTTGTTGTTTTTTTGTATCAGAAGCACCCACCAAGCCCAAGGGATGCCTGAGGGGGCTCCTTTCATGTCCCTGTTATTTTCTCACTGAAGTGGTACCTATTTATCTACTTGCGTTTGCATGCTTTCAAACTGCTAGGTTAGCAGAAGCTGGGACAAGTTGACAGGAGCTCACTCTGTCATGCAGCTCATGCTTAACTGATTGTTAATGCCATTCCTGAAATGCGATACCTAGAACTGGATGAAATATTCTAGATGCAGTCTGGCCAATGGATGATTGGAGAGAAAGCTTGTATAGAATTGATTCTGGCATAGGAGCCCAATGCTTACTTACTTGACTGCCAAGTCCCACTGATCTCAGTGGGTATTATTTCAGAATAGGCATGAAAGGATTCAACTGATTTATTGTACTTTAGATTTTAAATATTCATGTATACTGTCTTGAGATGCAGAGTTTGGATGAAAGTGCATTTTATATATTCTTAAAATTAATTGGTACATTTCTGCTTCTCCCAGATCAGCCAGAAGCTGAACTTAAGAAACTATACTGTAAAATATTATATTGTTTGACACATAATTTTAATTTGTCCTGTAGGATTGCTGTATTCCAATTCAAATCTGATTTGGGGTGGCAGGTTGAATGGTGATAACTGATCCATAGTGAACATGAAATATGTGCAACAAACTAGCACCAGCATGATTCCACTCTATAAAAGATATTTTTCCTGCTTTCATCATCAGTACAGGTGCAGATTTCATAGGTCAGTCGGATGTTGACTGAAAAGGGGTATTCAAACATTTTATTAAAGATACATCATCTAGAACTAAATAGAAATGAAATACTGATTGTTTTGACTCCACAATCCCATTACTTTAGTAAATGCATTTTAGGAAGTACCATCTTCATATATAATGTGTTCAATACTTCATTTACACGATGCTCTGCCTTCCTTCTTTTATAGCAGAATTCCCTAAGTATTTGTTCCAAAGACTATCCTGTTGAACTGATTTTTTTCCTCCATTTTTGGTAAATTGGTATTTTACTGAGAAAAGTTTAGTTGGATGTAAAAAAACACCAGCATTCAAGTGACTGCAGAGAGACTGTAGAAAATAAATGCATAAATATTTATTTATACATTCATGATTGGGAAATGAGGGCATTTTTATTGCAAAGGCATTTCCTAGTTTACATTTATTATAGCACTTGGCACACCTAACTGATCTTGGCTAATCTCAAAAAAGCTAAGCAGGCTCCCATCCAATGCAGGTGCAAATCACTTAAATAATGTTGCTAAGAAAACAAAATGAGCATGTCCAGAGTTGGACTCAACTTTTGTTTCCCCTGGTTCATATTCTCTTGCTTTTCAAGTTGTTCTTTGGATTTTAGACTGAATTTGACCCGTGTTTGATTTTTTAAAAGGAAGTGTTTCTTCTTTCATTCATATTCTTGTTCTTAGGTTCTCATTATGTACTTTATAAAGTATATAAATACATTTATTCCAAAAATGTATATAAATAATAGTCCATACCATGGAAAGCACTTCATTCTTGGCATTGTGTTTGAGCACCACTTGAACATGCTGTGTTCTGTTCTTCTAAATACTTCCTCATAGCTGAACCATGGAGCTCTCTTTAGCAACTGTAGACTCTGAGTGTTAAAAGGTAGGGGAAAATGAAGTGTGTTAAATACTAGACTCATAACATGTTACAGGTATACATTCCTAACCTTTCCGTTGGCTTCCACTACAGAATACAGCAGCATAGCACCTAATCTCTGTAGTATGCCTGGCCCAAGACATCTAATTAATTGTTTGTATGAAGTAGCTTGTAGTGATTGTATAGCAAATATAATAGTCTCTCTCTTTCTTGACTGAATTAATTCAGCCTGAATTAATTTACTCTGTTATAGCAAAGACATTGTTCAGGCATCTGTAATTGCACTTATTGATGTTCTCTAAAAAGACTGAAGTAATTATCCACCCACATAAAATTAGGAAATAAAGGTATTATTAATAAACACACAAAGCGCTGTGCTTCAAATATATATAAACGTATCGCAGATGACTGTTCAGAGGAGAATTGTACTTGAGCAGCACTTACGTTTTGTTCAACTCTCTTTTCTAGTTAGAGCTGAAAGTAAACCTTATATTTATAACCGTGTGCATAATCAAGGAATCAGATCATCTTCCTTTTAGGAAGACTTGTTGCTATGAGCAATTTGTGGTGTAGGCCAAGAACCTTTCAAAAAGGTTTTGTATTATTTTATGTTATATAATATCAGCATTTGTTGTACTCTAACCTAGTCATGTTAATTAGCATTAAAAGGAGGGGTATAAATTTTAGAAATAAACACCCTGTTTTTCACTACAAAATATTCCTCGTCATATAATATTTATCATGATATTATGCTGAATATTTTTTGAGGGAATTACCTTTGCCATTATTAACAGCCCACAACAGGACATGGTTGGAGGTACTACTGTAAGTTCAGGTTGTGTAACTGGCTTTAGGTTCTCCTCTATATAGTGTAATTGGGGGATAAGTGCAATAACAGATGCCTGAAAAAGCCTTGAGGGTATTTTCATATACAATAATCTTATCTATAACTGCAAAGCTATTACTCTGTGTGGAAAATGAATGTGGAATACATGTCTACTCGATGCAGATATATTTGTTTGAAAGGCTGGCTTTCCACAGATGGAAACAAAGACTTGGATATGCTTGGTACGCATTCCTATTTTCATGCATAAAACAAAACATATCCTGTATAAGTACTATGTATATCACAGAATCTTCATGTGTGACAACATGCTAGATTATGCTTGAGGAAATTTTACAAAACACATTTTCAAGATTTTTTTTCTGTAACCATATTAACTAGCTGTTGCCTATTAGCTTGCTTGTCAAAATTCGACATTCTGTCTTAGTCAGAAATGGGGAGAAGAGATTTATCAATATAGTTAGAAGCAGGTCCTTAGAGTCTGGCATCTCAAGCATTACAGCGTGAATTTAACATCTAGTTAGGACTTATCAGTAGTAACAATAGTTACTACTAATACTGCTAATAGCAGTAACAATATTACTGAAACTGGCTTGTGCTACCCACCATTCAAACTGAAGCTGATTGCTCAAAATAAAGATGATTTACAAAAAAAACTTTTGAAGTCAGCTGTGACAACTTGCAAGGGAATTTGTGGATAAAATTGCTTGCCTTTATTCTAGATATCATTGTTATTTCACAATCAGTTTTGTAAGTCCTAGGGCTTGATTTAATTAACCTTTTATGAACACTTTTCAATTTTGTAATCTGATAACATATGCGAAGTTTTTGCAGATGTCAGATCCATTATATACATTTCTAGATTTAGGCTATAGATGATCTGGGTAAAAGTGACAACTTGTTTGGAACTTTGGGAAGGGAGCATATATTTCAAGTGGAGAATTGTGTTTTATTTATTTTTCTAGGAAGAAATTAGGGGAATTCTGAGATCCACAGTCTCCAAGGATGGGGAAGGTGAGAAAAAGAAAGCTAGAAAGGAATTATTTATAGGTAAATAGAAAAAACATGGGAGATGGTTTTGAATCTGCTATACTTGATACTTCCTACCTGTCTGGGTTGATCAGCTTTCTTGCTTGGCCATCAATTTGCAATGAAACTTAATATTTAGCTGAATTGTGTGATTCCTTGATAAAGGAGTAGTTGTCAGATTCCTGGGCCAAGAGCAGCAGGTTTTTACCTTGGAATTATTTTTTGTTGTAGACATATGCATCTCCACTTGCTCAGGAAAACGGTGGACATTTATTTTTTTTTAACCAACTTCATCTGGAAAATCACCATGCCTCTAACTGGAGAAGGCATGGCCTCAGTCATTCATGATGTAGTTCCTTTCAGATTGAGTACTAGTTAAATAAATAAATAAGAACAAAGTAATTATCCACCCTTTCATCCCTGCTCACTGCAGTATGTTCTATCTAACATTGCCCATTACATCTCTTGAGATACTTTAGTTGTTTTAGAATATAATTGCTAAAATTTGGAATGAGGACAGGAGATCAAACATGTTACTCTTTTTATTTACCAATTTCATCCATGATGAGTTTGCTCCTAGTGACAACTTTCTTACTATTGTCTCATGTAATATGGAAAACCTAACTGAGAGAGGAATGTTTTGGTACCAGTGTTTTATTCCAGATTGCTTTTTATTAAATACTTCCAATAATGACTTGGCAGATTTCCACTCATGGAAAATTATTCTGCGCTGATGGTTGTAGATAGCAGTAGAGTAAAAGGTAATATTCTCTAATTTCCCTTTGAGAGTTTATTGTTGTTGTTATCATTATTATTGTTTACATTGATTTAAAGAACACTATCTCAGGTGACTCTGGGTGCTTTACATAAAGGCAGAATAATAAAAATCTGCTCCAGGTTGCAGAATTCCTAGGACAGTTGGGGAGAAGGAATGAAAACTATATAGCATAGGTTCACAACATATATTTCAAAGTTCACATACAGTTACCTAACATCCCCTTTGCAGCCTGAAGAACACATTGAAATGGGTGGAATCCTTTTCTTATCCTGTGGGTTCAATGGATAAAATGCATGGCTTAAGCCTCAGAAACTTCAAATATCCATTTCACTTCTTAAAAACACCTGAACATCTGTAAAACAATTTTAAATTTAGGCAGTGTTTTAAGCAGCATAAGCATCTTAAGCTTTTGCAATTTCACTTATAACTTCTCCCACAACCCCCAGGGAATGGACTGGAACTTTCATCCCTGCCCACTCCAGTAACATGATGAGATCACTAGGTGTACACCCAATAACACTCTTTTCAGGACCCAGTTCTTTTCTTTTTTCAAAGTATGAACCCCAGCTATAAGAAAATTGCATGTTCCTACAATAGAGGAAAGTTGAATCAGCAAAAATCATCTCCCTTCTCTGTTCTGTTAGAGGATTCAAATATATTCTGTGAATGGAAGGAGCCCTTCCATTTGAGAGAAGATTATTCAGGATCCAAAAATATCTTAAAATGATACTATAATCGTAAGTCACTAAAAGCTTTCTTTGTCAGCTAGTCTCATTTTCAAATTGCAGACCTTGAGTATATATTTGTAGAAGGGCACAAGATAAATTATTGTATCATTACCATCATCGTCGTCGTCATCTTTCATTCATTAAAACACATGCTCAAGATATTTTGATGTGGCTAATTAATATTGTGAAATCATCTCTTCATTACTGGAAATAACTCATATGTCCAAAATATTTGACAATTGTACTTTGTATATTCTCATAATTATTCTTGTTTCATTGAGAAGAGAGGCTGAGCAGCCATGATTTGTTAGGAGCCGACCAGCTGGCCTGTGATATGCAGAAACTTGGTTAAGGTCTTCTTTTAAGTTACTGTTAATGGTTCTTTCTCATTTAAGTAAAATGTTGTTTCCTTTGTCCAAATTCAGAACAGGATTAGAGAACAAGAGTAACAACTACATAAAAATGTGAATATACAAGAGGCAAATAAAATAAGCAGATTTCCAGAAGTTTGTTATGCAGATAGTAGTTGAAAAATTATGTGTTGTGTGGACAAAGGGACCCTGACAATACTGGTTAAGAGTAGAGAAAGTTGCATGAGCTCTACTCAAAGGAATGTGCAGACTTGCTCCTTTTATTCTGTAAAATCTGTGTATGAGGAAATGGCATTTCAAATTCAGGTTAGCAATGCAGCTCTTTCTCTCTTTTTTTTTTAGGAATTTTTCTTTAATATATATTTTAAGGAAATGCCCACATCTCTTTAAATCTCTGGTTATATCATGTTACTCTTGATGCCATAGCAGTATGGGTAATGTCAAAATCAATTTTAAAACATCGGAAACCCTTCCCTTCCCCTCTCATCTCCATTAATAGGCTTAATGGCATATCCTATTTGTCATTTGTGTTTTATCCAGCCATTTTGAATCTAAGCTTTTCCTGCATTTAATAGATTAAAATTGTTTCACCCAGCTGAATTAGTGGAAGAACAAGTAGAGAAAAACAATTTTTAATTAATATTATTCTTTCACCCTGGGTACTGCTTTTCTTGGGTGGTAGTGGGAATTTCTACAGAACATAACTGACATATTCCGTTTTATGTAATGCTTTTGTCCATAGTCACATATTTATTTATTTGTGATTTTTCATTAATGGCTGAAGCAGAATAATCTTCTTTACTAAAAATCAAACTGAAGATTTATATTAAAAAAGACTACTTATAGCTACAATGACCATATTTCTTGGAAAAAATAAAGGAGAAATCTGAAAAAGGGGCAAATCTGAAAGAGGTTCATAAGGATAAAAAAATAATTGTTTTTGTTTATAACTTTGCTTTACAAAGGAAAATTCAAGAGCAAAACCAAGAAAAACTTTACAAAAACACATATTCTAATAAAAATATCTAAAATAAAAAAGTACATGTACATTTACTAAAAAAAATGATTTCCATATTTTTCACATGAATGTGAAAGACTGCATTGAGTGGTACCATCTGTATGGTAAAAGTCAAATGACCAAAATAAAGGACAAAAATGGGTTTTTGAAAAATAAATCCAAAGGACAGCTTTCTGAAATAAAGGATGCATTGTCACTGTACTTACAGCCAGAGTGGCAGTACTGGAAAACTAAGAATTAATAGATGAGTAATATATGTCTAAACCACATGTCATGAAGGAGGAAGAAGACAACAGTTGGGGGAGAGAACTTTATTTTATTTAGTACAGAAAGGAATCATGGTAGCATTTCTTATTCACTGAATAAGTTAAAAATGCAAAACAACTCAAGAGTGGTCTAAGATATTTTGGAAAGAATATCTGACTGGATTCTCTCTTTTGTGGTATTGTTTCCAATTATATTAGAGTTCTATTGTATTTAGATCCTAATACTGTCCATGTATGTATGTATATATATATATATATATAAATTATTCCAAAGTAGCCCAAATTGGAAAGTTAACACCAATTGTTGTCTTCCAGTTTTTAATACTTGACAATAGGTAAGCTTGATGATATGGCTCCAGGTTTGGAAAACTGAATACTCCTTCATTAATTGGTAATTACATTTTCTGTAAAGATATTCTCAGAATCGAAGAACACCATAATTTTTTTCTAAACAAAGAATTTATTTTCTGAAAAATATTTTCCAGGTATTTGTACAGGAATTCCTCTCAGAATATAAATTAATCTGGGTGAGGTTTAATGACTTCCATTAAAAAAAAATGTTTGTAGCATGGATATCCTTCTGGATGCAGCATAAAAGCTAGATAGCCACGAAGTATCACGAAAAGGAGACTATTTTATCAGCTTGTCTGAAACCCAAGCACGTCCCTGCCTAGTAGAGGGCGGGACCTGGTTTTGTTGACTTATGTCTGGCAACCTCAAGGTTGCATTGTTGCATTCTGCTCTGTATGGGGTAGTCCTAAAGGACAACCCAATTCAAGGGGCTCACGACGCTCTATAAGGCCTTGCTAATCTTAGGTCCAAACTTAAAGGGCTACCTATGCCAGAATTATCTACTGTAACTTCATTCTTACAACATCGGTGGATACCTGTTGTGTTAATGTAACAGGCAATTCTGCTTTTTTCTGAGGCTGAATCCATGTTATAGAATAAATTGTCATTGGAACTGAAATAAAACTTCCTCATTTCAGTTCAGGGAAATGCTAAAAACATATTTATTCACTTAAACTTTTTAATGCTTTAGCATCTAAAATTGTGCTTTTTATTTTAGCAATTTATACTGGCTTTTAATGAAGTTTTTATTATTGCTTTTTATTGTATTTTTGTAAGGGGAAGGTGTGGCTGTGGCATAAACAATTTCTAAACAAATAAAATAAACACAGGTAAATTACTTCCACAAAAGGAACTAGTACTGATAGGCAGAGAATAACTCTTCAGTAGCTGCTTTTATGCATGTATTTGGGATGCTTGATAAAATATTTTTATCAATATGTAGAGTAGAAAAACAATGAGATATAATGACTACATCTCAACAATATATTACTTATGATACATGCAAGGTTGCCTCTGTAGAATATTTACCAATTGCTTTGCAGATAGAAATATGATTTATTGAGTATTTATTTGACTTATATAGCTGCCCATCTCACGTAAGTGACTCATATATATAAGAGTATATAAGTTATACTAGGCCTAATATTACTTATTCTCGTGTGGGTCTGGCCCTACTGGTCCTTAGAGATCACTTTAAGTCAGCCTGGATAAAAAAATCAGGAGGAGTCTGGTAGCACCTTTTCCAAAAGGGATGGGGAAGGGGACACATTGTTTTTTCTTCTAATACGTTCTGTTAGTATGGCCCCTGTAGAGCTTTGGATCAGTTCGTTCATCCACCTTCATATTTCCACTCCTTCACAGGTAAGGATTACTCTGTTGTCCTGCAAATCATTGTGATGGACAGCTTTGTAATGAATGTGGTTTGCCATGCAAAATTGAAAACAGTATCAAAAGTTTAGTTAAATTCTATGCACTGGGACATTGTACGTGCATGAGTTTAATATTTATAGGTCAAATTAGCATGGCCTGTTGTGAGTTAACATTTTTAACAGTAATGATTTCTTAACGCATGTTGTTTGTATGCTAGACATTACCCTGAAGGGTCTTCTACAGCTGTAACATAATTGGAGCCTAACCCAGTTTATTACAGAGTATAACAGGATTATTTTGGCATTACATAGAAAGCACACCATAATGCTTCCAACCAATTCCCTTCTAAAAGAGATATATTAATAGATGCTTTAAAAGATTCCCTCATGGGTCATTACATATATAAAAAGTAAAGGCTATCAACTAATTCTCCGCAAAGGATCGTTACCTTGTCGTGGTGCTGGAGCTTGAGCACCTCAATGATGCCATGAGCTAAACCGTGAAGGGCCACCCAAGACGGGAAGGTCATGACAGAGAGGTCAGACTAAATGCGATCCCTGGGGAAGGTAATGGCAACCCACCCCAGTATTCTTGCCATGAAAACTAAATGGATCAGTACAACCAGAGATATGTCGGTATACCATCGGAAGATGAGACCCCCAGGTCGGAAGATGGTCAAAATGCTACTGGGGAGGAACAGAGGATGAGCTCAACTAGCCCCAGTCGTGATGACGCAGCTAGCTCAAAGCCGAAAGGACGGTTAGCGGCCGACGGTGCTGGTGGTGAACGGCGAATCCGATGTTCTAAGGATCAACACACCATCGGAACCTGGAATGTAAGATCTATGAGCCAGGGCAAATTGGATGTAGTTATTGGTGAGATGTCAAGATTAAAGATAGACATTCTGGGCGTCAGTGAACTGAAATGGACTGGAATGGGCCACTTCACATCAAATGACCACCAGATCTACTACTGTGGACAAGAGGACCACAGAAGAAATGGAGTAGCCTTCATAATTAATAGTAAAGTGGCTAAAGCAGTGCTTGGATACAACCCCAAAAACGACAGAATGATCTCAATTCGAATTCAGGGCAAGCCATCTAACATCACAGTGATCCAAATATACGCCCCAACCACAAATGCTGAAGAAGCTGAAGTAGAGCAGTTCTATGAGGATCTGCAGCACCTACTGGACAACACGCCTAAAAGAGATGTTATTTTCATCACAGGAGACTGGAATGCTAAGGTGGGCAGTCAAATGACACCTCGAATTACAGGTAAGTATGGCCTGGGAGAACAAAACGAAGCAGGACATAGGCTGATAGAATTTTGCCAAGACAATTCACTCTGCATAACAAACACTCTCTTCCAACAACCTAAGAGACGGCTTTACACATGGACTTCACCAGATGGACAACACCGAAATCAGATTGATTACATCCTTTGCAGCCAAAGGTGGCGGACATCTGTACAGTCGGTAAAAACTAGGCCTGGAGCTGACTGTAGTTCAGACCATGAACTTCTTCTTGCACAATTTAGGATCAGACTAAAGAGATTAGGGAAGACCCACAGATCAGCTAGATATGAGCTCACGAATATTCCTCAGGAATATGCAGTGGAGGTGAAGAATAGATTTAAGGGACTGGACTTAGTAGATAGGGTCCCGGAAGAACTCTGGACAGAAGTTGGCAGCATTGTTCAGGAGGTGGCAACAAAATACATCCCAAAGAAAGAGAAAACCAAGAAGGCAAAATGGCTGTCTGCTGAGACACTAGAAGTAGCCCAAGAAAGAAGGAAAGCAAAAGGCAACAGCGATAGGGGGAGATATGCCCAATTAAATGCAAAATTCCAGAGGTTAGCCAGAAGAGATAAGGAATTATTTTTAAACAAGCAATGCGCGGAAGTGGAAGAAGACAATAGAATAGGAAGGACAAGAGACCTCTTCCAGAAAATTAGAAACATTGGAGGTAAATTCCAGGCAAAAATGGGTATGATCAAAAACAAAGATGGCAAGGACCTAACAGAAGAAGAAGAGATCAAGAAAAGGTGGCAAGAATATACAGAAGACCTGTATAGGAAGGATAACAATATCGGGGATAGCTTTGACGGTGTGGTCAGTGAGCTAGAGCCAGACATCCTGAAGAGTGAGGTTGAGTGGGCCTTAAGAAGCATTGCTAATAACAAGGCAGCAGGAGAAGACGGCATCCCAGCTGAACTGTTCAAAATCTTGCAAGATGATGCTGTCAAGGTAATGCATGCTATATGCCAGCAAATTTGGAAAACACAAGAATGGCCTTCAGACTGGAAAAAATCAACTTATATCCCCATACCAAAAAAGGGAAACACTAAAGAATGTTCAAACTATCGAACAGTGGCACTCATTTCACATGCCAGTAAGGTAATGCTCAAGATCCTGCAAGGTAGACTTCAGCAGTTCATGGAGCGAGAATTGCCAGATGTACAGGCTGGGTTTAGAAAAGGCAGAGGAACTAGAGACCAAATTGCCAATATCCGCTGGATAATGGAAAAAGCCAGGGAGTTTCAGAAAAACATCTATTTCTGTTTTATTGACTATTCTAAAGCCTTTGACTGTGTGGACCATAACAAATTGTGGCAAGTTCTTAGTGGTATGGGGATACCAAGTCATCTTGTATGCCTCCTGAAGAATCTGTATAACGACCAAGTAGCAACAGTAAGAACAGACCACGGAACAACGGACTGGTTTAAGATTGGGAAAGGAGTACGGCAGGGCTGTATACTCTCACCCTACCTATTCAACTTGTATGCAGAACACATCATGCGACAAGCTGGTCTTGAGGAATCCAAGGCTGGAGTTAAAATCTCTGGAAGAAACATTAACAATCTCAGATATGCAGATGATACCACTTTGATGGCTGAAAGTGAAGAGGAACTGAGGAGCCTTATGATGAAGGTGAAAGAAGAAAGTGCAAAAGCTGGCTTGCAGCTAAACCTCAAAAAAACCAAGATTATGGCAACCAGCTTGATTGATAACTGGCAAATAGAGGGAGAAAATGTAGAAGCAGTGAAAGACTTTGTATTCCTAGGTGCAAAGATTACTGCAGATGCTGACTGCAGTCAGGAAATCAGAAGACGCTTAATCCTTGGGAGAAGAGCAATGACAAATCTCGATAAAATAGTTAAGAGCAGAGACATCACACTGACAACAAAGGCCCGCATAGTTAAAGCAATGGTGTTCCCTGTAGTAACATATGGCTGCGAGAGCTGGACCATAAGGAAGGCTGAGCGAAGGAAGATCGATGCTTTTGAACTGTGGTGTTGGAGGAAAATTCTGAGAGTGCCTTGGACTGCAAGAAGATCAAACCAGTCCATCCTCCAGGAAATAAAGCCAGACTGCTCACTTGAGGGAATGATATTAAAGGCAAAACTGAAATACTTTGGCCACATAATGAGAAGACAGGACACCCTGGAGAAGATGCTGATGCTAGGGAGAGTGGAAGGCAAAAGGAAGAGGGGCCGACCAAGGGCAAGATGGATGGATGATATTCTAGAGGTGACGGACTCGTCCCTGGGGGAGCTGGGGATGTTGACGACCGACAGGAAGCTCTGGCGTGGGCTGGTCCATGAAGTCACGAAGAGTCGGAAGCGACTAAACGAATAAACAACAACAACATCAACTAATTGCAATTAGTAAGTGCTAAAGCCTTGATCCTACCTTTTGATTTATGGCTGCACTTAGAATTTATTGGAGTGAAACGAAATTGATTTATAGGACAGGATACTCACCAGAAGTTATTCATTTCAGGTACAAGTTAAGCCTGACTTGAGGGAGACAACACTTTACTCTACTGGGCTTAAAGGCAGTAACCATACTTCCCTATGCCAAAGTCTAACACACTTAATTGCAGGCACAAGGAACATTACAAACTAGTGCTAGGAGTACCGTAGACATAGCAATAGCAAAGGTGAGCTAGTTTAGGTGATTAAGATGGTCAGAGAATCATCTGTCTGTCTGTCTATCATATTTATATAGCCGCCCATCTCACAAACACATGACTCTGTGCAGTGTACAACACAACAGTTAAAAACTCCATAACTATCTAAAAACAATAAAAAATAACAGATAAAATAAACAGATAAAACTGAAAAAAGCAGGAGAACAAGCATCATTTAATCTCATACAGCCACCTTCCAGGCTCTTCCTGGGATCCCCAAGGCTGGTAATAAAACCATGTTTTAAGAGTCTTCCAGAAGACTAACAGAGATGGAGCTATCCTCACCTCAGGGGGAATGATGTTCCAGAGGGCAAGGGCCACAGCAGAAAAGGCACACTGCCTGGGTCCCACCAGATGGAACTTCTTTGGAGATGGGGCTGCAGCCTACCCCTTCTGTTTGACCTGGTGGTATGGGTAGATGTAATTGAGAAGAGGTGGTCCCTCAAATAACCCGGTCGCATGCCATGTAGGGCTTTAAAGGTCAAAACCAGCACCTTGAATTGTACCCAGAAGCAAACTGGCAATGCAGTTTGGGGAACAGAGGTGTTACATATGCCCTCCTAGGGGCACACATAACTCTGTGCATAGCCGCATTCTGCACCAACTGATGCTTCCAGATGCTCTTCGGGGCAGCCCCATGTAGAGTGTGTTACAGTAATCCATAAGTGACCATGCCATGATTGTGAGTGGAGCCTCACGATCCAGGAAGGGGCACAACTGGTGCACAACACGAAGCTGTGCAAAGGCCCTCCTAGCCATGATTGCCACCTGCTCCTTGAGCAGGAGTTCTGAGTCTAGAAAGACCCCCAGACTGTGCACTGGGTCTGTCTGTGGCAGTGCTACCCCATCCAGCACCAAAGATGGTAAAGTCACAGAGCAAAAAGGCCCAAAACTCCAGAGCCACTCGCTCACCAGGGTTCAGCTGAAGCCTGTTGTTCTCTATCCTAACCCCTACAGCTTCCAGGTCCAGGGACAAGATGTCAATTGCATCACTTAGTTTGGCAGTGGCAGAGATATATAACTGAGTATCATCAGCATACTGATGATACCTCACCCCATGGCAACAGATGTTCTCACCCAGCAGCTTCATGTAGATATTAAATAGTGGAGAGAGTACTGAACCCTGCAGAACCCCACATAATAAAGGTTAAGGGCTGGACCTCACACTCGCAATAAACACCTACTGGTACCAGTCCTACAGTAAGGAAGTAAACCTGTGCAATACTGTGCAGCCAACTCTCAGCCCACAGAGCCAATCTAAAGGATACCATGGTTAATGGTTTCAAAGGCCATTTCAAAAGTCAAGAAGAGCAAGGACAGATGCACTACTCCTGTCCCACTCCGGCCAGAGATCATCTAAAAGTGCAGCCAGTGCCGTATCAGTCCCATGTCCAGGCCTGAATCCCAACTGAAAGGGGTCCAGATAATTTGTTTCATCCAGGGCCCACTGAAGCTGCTATGCAACCACCTTCTCTATGACCTTCTCTAAAAAAAGGAGGTTCGATATTGGATGAAAATTGTCCAGTATGGTAGGATCCTGTGTTGGCTTCTTGAGGAGGGGGTGAACCAATGCCTCCTTAAGAGGGGGTGGAACAACCCTCTCTCTCAAAAAAGAATTAACTACCTCTAGGATCCAACCACATGACATCCCCTGGGCAGACTTAACTAGCCAGAAGGGGCATAGATCTAAGGAGCAGGTGGCTGAGCTCACAATCATAAGGATCCTGTCCACTTCCTCCGGCCCAACAGGATCAAACTGTTCCCAGATAATTAGGCAAGACAATACCACAGTCATCTCCCCTGGACCTGTACCAAAGCTGGCATCCAACTTGGAACGAACAAGAGTAATTTTGTCTGACGTATGCCCTGCAAATTGCTGCATGGCCTTGTAGGTAGACCTCTGAGACCCCCTTCCCCAGGAAGACTTGGGACACCTTAAACAAGGCCACTGGTTGGCTATCTGCAGATGCAATAAGGGCAGAGAAGTATTGCCGCTTCGCTGCCCTTACCACCACAAGGTAGGACTTTAGTGGCTCTTACTAAAGAGTTTGGTCGAGTTTGTCTCTTGTCCTCCAGCAGTGCTGCAGATGTCTCTTCTCTCGTTTCATCTCTCTCAGCTCCTCTATGAACCACTGGGAGCGGCGGGATGCATAAGAGGAGAGAGGTTGCATGGGCGTGATCCCATCCAAGGATTCAGCTGCTCTCTCATGCCAAGCGACAGCTAAGGCTTCAGTTGGACCATGCAGCAGGCCATCAGGAATAACTCCCAGCTCCCTCTGGAACCCATCAGGGTCCATCAGTTGCCAGGGGTGGACTGATCTAATAGGTCCTGCCTCCCTGCAGCAGGGGGTAGTACCAGATAATCTCATGGTTACCAGGGTGTGATCTCACCATGACAGAGGAGACACCAAGAACTCCCGCATTTCCAGCTCCCATTACCATTGCTCCAACAAGAAAACAAGATCAGGGGTGTGACCACAGTCCATTGTCAAGTCCTGGATGACTTGGGATAGACCCATGGCTGTCATGGTGGCCATGAACTCTTGAGCCACCTCAGACCCCACCCCGAAGAAAGGCAGATTGAACTCCCTCAGACCATAAGCCTGAGGAACTCCATGCCAACCCCAACCCCAAGTCACAGAGCTCAGGCAGGAAGGTTGCTATGCAGCAGGAGGGTTGGTACAGAAGCAACAATCTCAACTGATCCCTAGAACCCAACTTAAGGAACAGGTTCTCACATCCAGCAACTTGTGAAGCAGCATCCCTGAAAGCTGTAAGAGACTTCCGGATTACAACTGCCACACCCTCACCCTTGCCTTGGAGTCTTGGCTGATGTCATACCCAGAACCCAGCTGAGCACATTTCTGAAAGGGGGAGCCCCCTCTGGACCCAGCCAGGTCTTGCTAATAACACATAAATGGAACACAAATGGACCATAGATTAAAAGCTGTTTAGCGTGCTATAGTAGAGAAAAAGAAGTTGGTTGTAATAATTTTCAGCAGGAAGTTTTGCCCCAGTGCTGAATCCAAAGCTAAACAGTGGTCAACTTTAATTGTTAAGAAGCAGATCTGGGAGATGGGATGGGAGGAAAGAAATATGGGAAAAAGAAAGTCTGAATGGAGATTCAATCCTACAACAGCAACTTGATGAATTAAAGATTAAGACTGTTAGAAGCAAAAAAAAAAGAAAAGAAATGTTGACTTTTTTGGTCAGAGCTAAAATAAGAAATACTGTTATAAAATACTGGAAACTCTTTTTGGACTTTTTGCCAACATTTGGACAGAAAATTTTGGTTTTGTGAATGGATAAGTGGGGAGGGATGTTATGGGAAGAAGTGAACCACATATGTAACTTCATCAGGGGTGAGGAATTATTAATTTGCCTGCCTTGTTGCAAAGAAGATTGGGAGTCACTTCTTTAAATATTCTTTTTTTTTCCTATCCCCTTCTCTTGTGTTTATAATATCATATATAAAAGAATTGATGACTGAATTGTGGCATTATGGTTTATAGTAGGCCAGATTTAAAAGCAAATACTTTCTGAAATGATCAGGGTTTTTCATGGTTTTTCAGACTTTTTCAGGCTGTAGAATCTGTTAATTAAAAAAAAAAGTTTCTCAGAAACCCTTAATAAAAGGCAAAGCTCTAGTGAAAGAAAATTGGCTATGTGTGAACTTTTTTCTTTTTGCTTTTATGCTCCTGTGGAACCGTGCCAAGTTCTCATGGAACCCAAGGGATCCGCAGCACGTAGTTTGGGGGAAAAAAAAACTTACTTAGATTTTTTCTTTGCCACTGAGGTCCAGTATCAAATACCCCTTCCTTCTTGGAAATGACATAGTATGGCAAGAGAACTGACAGTTCTCTCTCAGATAATTTGGGGGCAGTAAAATGCCTCATTGTACCTTTAAGATTGAGCATGAATATGTGAACCAGCCCATTTTCATGTATTTTCTAAAATAAGAAATGGTTATTCATCCATGTATAGCTATCATGCACAAGGTATCATGAAGGGCAAAGCTCTTTTTCACTGCTATGGATCATTTAACATAAACAGGAAAATAAGCAATATTCTTTCTTCTGAAATTAACTTCCTCGTGTCCAAGGATTAATATTTTTGATGGATCTCCTAAGTTGAAAATTTGATGGAAATATCTTAGATGCCAAGTAAGAATAATAGGAGATCCATGTAGGTTTCTTGGCAGTGATACAAGAGTGGTTTGTCATTGCCTTCTTCTGGGCTGCGTTCTCAATTTCTCAGTTTACTGGACAGCCCTGGGATTTCCTGGTGATCCCCTGTCTCAGGTCTAATCAGATCCAATTCTGCTCTGTTTTCCAAGATTACCCTGGTCTAATGATATCTTCTGCTTGAAATATGTTTGTGTGTAGTGTGTAAGTGTATGTATGTATATACACACACACACACACATGCATACACACATGTATACATATCCACATATGTATGTGCATATACATATGTGTGCAAGTATGCGTGCATTCATATACAAGGACAGGGATTGGACTGGAGTTGAAAATGTTGGAAATAGAATCCTTGTGCAATTTTTTAATACTGCAAATATTTTATCTTGGCTGTCATGTTTATTATTAGCTTATTGAAAGTCCATAACTTCTGGAGCTTATTCCAGTGGGTACTCCTTAAAACAAATGCTAAGAAATTTATATACTTATTCATTACAATACTTCTATGCTGCCCAGCTCAGTCATGATTCCTGGCAGTTCACATAAAATATAATATTTCTAGTTATATTTTGCTATAAACAAACTGGAAACTTGACCACAACTGTATTATCCTATTGAATTCAAACCACCTTCACAAAAGTCCTCCAAGGTTTCCAGTTCATATTTGGTAGGGGAACATTAATTTGCTGAATATGCAGCTGCATTTATGTAACTATTTTGCTCCAGAAAAATAAACAAATCAAAACGTGCACTAGAAATGTTAAGCTTTGGCATAACTAGTTAACGTGTTTATGTGTACACAATAGGATATGCTGTAGCTGGGGACAGATCTTTCAGAATGTTGAAGGCGGAAATATGGCTGCATCTTTTGCCTGTGGTTTATGTATTTGGGCTAATATTATGGCTACTGAAATGGTTTGCTAGTTTTTATAATATTTCAGAAATATTATTTCAGTAAAAATGAGACAGAAGAAATATGGAAGTAAATAACAGTGGTTATCTCATAATCCCATCTGTTCTTACAAATACAAAAACTCTCCAGGCTTTAAGTACTTTTTTCAGATTTTTTCATAAATTTAAACTTAATCTAATCCTAAACTTAATCCAGGTTGGCTGGACTTTTTGCTACAATGTTTAATGTATTTTAATATGGAAGCCTTTGAATAGTTATGCTTGGAAGATACAGTCAGTCTGTGAATCTCAGCAGGTAGCCAACACTTAGCTAATCTTGTCTGGGGTTGGAAGTTAAATGCGGCAGTGTGGGCAGTTCATGGTGCTGGTTATTCAGTGTATGTGACAACACTGTTCTGCAAACTGCATTGTTTGCTTCCAGGTGCAGTTCAAGGTACTGGTAGTTACCTATATGACTTGGTGCCAGGTTACTTACAGGACCTTCTCTCCCCTGTTGTTTCTACCTGTACTATCCAATCCAGCAGAAGGGGCATGCTGCGGGTACCATTGGCCAAGGAATGTCGGCTGGTGGGGCCCCATAGGATAACTTTTTCTGCTGTGTTGCTTGCCCTCTAGGGCAGTGTTTCTCAACCTTAGCAATTTAAGATGTGTGGACTTCAACTCCCAGTATTCCCCAGCCAGCCATGCTGACTGGGGAATTCTGGAAGTTGAAGTCTACATATCTTAAAATTGCCATGGTTGAGAAACACTGCTCTGGAGTACCATCCTCCAGAGATTAGGTTGGCCCCAACCCTGCTGGCTTTTGCAAAGGCTTGAAAATGTGGTTCTGTGCTCGAGCCTGGGGTCCTGCGTATGTGATGAGGCCTGTCTCATGGTTATGCCGAGCGCTTTTTGTGATTCTCCAGGTTCTGTGTATTTTATTCTTAGTTTTATTTTGTATTTGTAAAGATTTTGTCTTTATTTTAATGTTGTGAGCCACCCAGAGTCATGTACTTGAGATGGGTGGCCATATAAATTGAATGAATGAATGAATGAATGAATGAACGAACAAACAAACAAACAAACAAACAAACAAACAAACAGGGTTGACTGTAAATAGAACTTAAATAGGATTCCTCCAGGGAATATTAGGCTATAGGCTAGAAATTGCAAGGTTAATTGAGTAAGTCTTTTAATTTTTTAAAATCATATCAGAGTAAATAAATTGCACTTCATAGGCTGTATTGGTGCTGTTCCTGATTGCTTTCTTGGTTAACATGATAAACAACATGCAATCTCTATAAGGTGGTCTGTATGTGTGTGTGTGTGTGTGTATGTATGTATGTATGTATGTATGTATTACATTCCTGAAGCTGCCCAGTTTCTCAACAACTCTGGGTGGCATCCAGATTGACAACCACAGAATTAAGCAATGTCAGACGACACAAAAGGAAGATGGTAATCCTGGTGGAAGAGACATAAGAACTATTCAAAAAGGGAGTCCATAACCTGCCCTACCCTAAAGCTTGGGGGAAAAGGCAAGTCTTCAAGGCTGTTTTGAAGGAGAGCAAGGTGGTGCTATTAAAATCTCTGGGAGGATGCTATTCCATGCACTGTGACAGGGAAAACATGCTTCCTGGTTCCCATCAGATGTTATTTTTTTAATAGATGGGCATGCCAACTCTTGACTGACCTTACAGGAGAGGCAGAAATAATGGAAATACATTTCCCCAAATAACTAGGCTCTATGTGTGGTAGGGCTTTGGGGATGATCACCAGCACCTTAAATAGAGCCCAGAAGCCTACTTGTAACCGGTGCAGTTCTCAAAGCAGCGGTGTTACATGGGCATACTGTGGGGTGCCCATAACTGCTTGCACTGCTGCATTCTGGACCAGCTGAAGCTTCTGAATGGTCTTCAAGGGCAGCCTTATGTGAGGTAACCTAGGGAGGGGAGGTTTTGAGAAGGGCCTCTTAATCCTGGAAGGGGCACCATCAGCACACAAGAATCTGTTTGATGGCTCTTCCTGATTATAGTTACCACCTGATCTTTGAGCAGGTACTGAAACTCGAGGAAGACTCTCAAATTGCACACCAGCTCCATCTCAGAAGTGTAACTTCATTTGGAAGTAGAAATGGGAAATCCTCAGATTTATAAAATCCATTTACCCACAGCCACTTGATCTTGCTAGGATTGAGCTTAAATCTGTTTCTCCCCATCCACACCACTGGGACTGCAATGAATTTTTGACAGCATTATCAGTTGGCCATATACAACTGATTATCATCAGTGTATTGTTTGTTCATGTAGCAAGAAATGCATCACATACATATGCAATATTACAAGACACTGGGCAATTCCCCAAATACCAGGCAGAACACTTAATATTCAGAGATTTTCTAACAGTTAATAAGGTGGCTGTACTTTCTGGGAATAGCTGGTACTCAATAATACTTAGGTTTACAAGATAATAATATCAATGGTGTATTCAAGCTTCCTTTTCTCAACTCTCTATTAATGACTTCAATATGTTAGCTTGAATAATGTCCATGAAGTATCTGCTGTGAATCATACACATTTATTTACTGAGGGCAGGAGGCTTGAATTCATATATCATTTTAAATGCATATATTCTAGGGACTATTTATATCTCAAATACATTCTATAATATTGGCTCTTTTGTTCTTGCTAGGCATGCAGGTACTATAGATTTGAGATGAAAATAGGGATTGGTATAAAGATTGCTGCTGTCATAAGGACAGTTGAGGCTGCTTAAGGCAGAGGTTTTATTCCTAGTGTTCATCTGATGGGAAATGGTATTTAGGGAGCTCTTTCCTTGGTGCAAAAAACAGCTGTTACATATACACAGTACGGTCTATTGTCTTCTCTCCTCTTCATTTCTCAAAAGGTACATTACCCATCTGTACTGCCAAAGTAATTGGAAAGGTAGATAAAAATGGACAAACAGTCCTGAAGAGTTTTGGAATGCTACAGAAGAGTAAAGGCCTGGATAAAAATGTTAGCAGCCTGGATCAAAGTAGTCTGGAATGCTTACTTGTTCAAAACTTTAATATCCAATATTATCTTACATATATAGCGTCTGGTGATTACACAATTTAGTTTTTAAATATTTTCAACCTTCAATATTGTCCCATCTGCATTTAAATTGTTTTTTAGTTTGAGGAATCTACCTATAAAGGGGAAAAAAGTCATCTAGGATGTAGCACAATATAATTAATGCTGGGAAAGAGAGAAGTTACATCCAGTTTGCTTCCTCTAAAAGTCTCAACTAACCATAGATCAGCAGATTATTTTGTGGTTTAATTGAAAGCAATATAGTGATGCTGATTAATATTGACATAACAGAATTTCTCTCCAAGGCTGTTGATACATGCTCTTTCATCTAAATGTTTAGAGAGCTTTTGAATTGGAACTCATAAAAGCTGCTTCCACTGTTGAAATTTGATCCATTTTCTATGATGAGAATTAGCTTGGCTTGACAACATTACTATGACTTAAATTAATACTGATAAGCAATGACTTGTAGAGCTACAAAAATCTCTGGATCAGTTTCGTTGCATGTGAGCTGGGATAATCTTGAAGAGTAATGTATAGCTCAGAGTTGACTGTGACCCTTAGGTAAATAACTCATGAACAGGCCATATTCATACAAAGCCAGTGTCTTGAGTCACATGACATACTAAGGTTAAGCCACAATGTGGATATGCTTAGTGTAATGCAAACTTTTATTGTAGGTTAAATTGCAGTTAGGAGCACCTTAATCACAGATGTTACATACCATTTGTCATAGGTTTACTCACTCTACAGTCCGGCATATCATTCAGATTTAGAAAATGAAAGAATCTAATCTAGTTATCTCCTTTTTCCAGCTTCTGGACATAGAGTAAAGAGGCAGGGGAAACCCTAGATAGGGTTATCCAGCCACTGTGTCTCCATGTCTCTTTTTTCATACATCTTCAGTTAGGGGGAGAGGGATTAGAGACACAAAATAGGTGAGGGAGCTCAACTGTCCTTCACTCTATCCTTAGTGGCTTCAGACCCAAAGTGACCATTGGTTTCTTTAAAAAAAAGAGGAAAGTATTGGCTAGGCAGTCACTGCAAAAACAGCTAAGATACTGGCTAACAAAGAAAATAACTGTTAAACTGCATGCAGCCATGAAGAGGTAGATATCTTACTCATGGTTAATTCCAGGCTTGGCATAATGTGTTGTGCAAACTCTTTGTTTGCATTAAAAAATGTTTGATTTCCCCCCCCCCCCATAAACTTCCATGTATTGATTGTATACATTTACAATGAACTGATGTGATTGTGACAATTTGAAGTCCTGTTTCTGCTGCCTCGCCTGGGTTGGGAGGGGCAATAGTTCTTCCCGGGAATGTCTGGCACCGTAGAGCCCTCCCCAATGAATGAGATCTTCGTTTCTTGGATTTTATATCTATTTTATTCTCTGTTTATATCGGTTGTTTATATTGTAATTTATATTTTTATGGTTTTAATTGCTGATTTCATTGTAAACTACCCAGAGTTCCCCTTTTTGGGGGAGATGGGTGGTGATAGAAATTAGATAGATAGATAGATAGATAGATAGATAGATAGATAAGTTTCTTAGGGTGCCCATATGAATGCCAGTGCTGAATGTGAATTTGTTGATGTTTTCTATTATTCTCAAACTTGTTTTAAGAGAGTTTAGATTTCTTAACAATCAAGTACATAAAATAACCAATATGTTTACAATCAATAGATATTGATTTTTGGGTAGGTATCCTGGAAGTAGGATCCTGAACTTCAAGATCTTCTTAATAGTATGACTAGCATATATGATGTGAAGGATTCTTGGAGTAGGTGAAAAAGAAAAATCAGAACAAACTTAAATCCTTCAGACATATAGTTAAGCCACAAGAATATTTGCTTCCTCTTCTCTGCCCCCTACCTTTCCTTGCAATGTATGCTATGATTAGAAATTAGAATTCAACTGATATTTGGTCAAATCATATTCTGCTGCATTCATTATTTTGCTACAGTTATGATAAACAATTTCTGATTTTAATCTGGGAGATAAAAATCAGGGATAGAAAAAAGTACAAAATATACCTTATGCTTCAGCTGCTACCCCATTTTTATGTTCTGCCGAAATATATATTTAAGTTATGTACCTTACATGGACAAATCTCGATAAAATAGTTAAGAGCAAAGACATCACACTGACAACAAAGGTCCGCATAGTTAAAGCAATGGTGTTCCCCGTAGTAACATATGGCTGCGAGAGCTGGACCATAAGGAAGGCTGAGAGAAGGAAGATAGATGCTTTTGAACTGTGGTGTTGGAGGAAAATTCTGAGAGTGCCTTGGACTGCAAGAAGATCAAACCAGTCCATCCTCCAGGAAATAAAGCCAGACTGCTCACTTGAGGGAACGATACTAAAGGCAAAACTGAAGTACTTTGGCCACATAATGAGAAGACAGGACACCCTGGAGAAGATGCTGATGCTAGGGAGAGTGTAGGGCAAAAGGAAGAGGGGCCGACCAAGGGCAAGGTGGATGGATGATATTCTAGAGGTGATGGACTCATCCCTGGGGGAGCTGGGGGTGTTGATGACCGACATGAAGCTCTGGCGTGGGCTGGTCCATGAAGTCACGAAGAGTCGGAAGCGACTGAACGAATAAACAACAACAACAACAACCTTACATGGAAGACTTGTTTGTTCATAGTATATACTGTAATTATATGTCTTTTTCTGTAGCTTTTGATAAGTCATGTTATTTTTTTTAAGAATTGAAGAATATATTACAAAAACCAGTATGCTTTGAAATAAAAGATGAGAAGCGTTATCTTTTATCTTGATAGTATTTCCTTTCTTTAATATTAGGGTAAAATACTGTAAATTTGCAGTACTGTATACTGTATGTAGTGTTTGTCTGTGGGTGTGCATGGGCACTTGCTTGTACATGTACACACAGTATCTAGATGGTTGGTGTCTGATAGCTGATTTTAAAATTTATCATAGTTTACAAGAGATATAAAAGTGGACAGTTAAGCAGCTTCTTGTATGTGTTTAAATCACTGTGACATGCGGAAACTAGTTGAAAAGGAGGCAATATATGAAAATAACAATAGTTATGGAATTTGGGAGGGCCATAGTTCAGTAATAAAGTGCATCCATTGCACACAAAAGGTCTCAGATTAAGTGCCTGAAATCTCTAGGTTTTCTTTGTTTTTAAGGCTCAGGTGGGAGTGGTAGGGCTTCTGTCTAAGATCCTATCAGAATATTTGGTACTGAGAGAGGTGGACAAATAGTATGACTTGCACAAGGCAGTTTCCTCAGTTTAGCTATCGAACGATTAGTGTAATTCATATATCCCTACATAAATATTATTTTTGGAGTATTTCGTCAAATCTGCTACATATTTGTATTTTTTGACTGTACCATTGACTCTCATTCTCTTCAATAAGCATAATGAAATATCAATATTATATATACAATTCAAGAGAGAAATAAATAAATCCCTGGCGCAGTCCATGAGAAAATAAAGTCCGTTTTCCCTAGGAAGTCATGTGTTTGTTATTCTATAGCTTGCATTTTGTTTTTAATCGTGTTGATCAGCATAAATACAGGGCTTCAAGCTGGGAGGTGGGGTTTCAGGTGCAGTTAGGGTTAGGTATTGAAAGCCAGAATCAGACTATTTGCAATCCTATCAAAGTATGATTGTATTTTAAGCACAATTCATTCTCTGTAGCTAAATCTATCCCTTTTCTTCCACTTTTTAGTTTTTTCTCTCTTTAATATAAACCTCAAAGAAATAAGTTGGGAAATACATGCGCACACATACTGTACATTAAAGCCATAGAAGACAGCCCTGCTTTAATCAGAAATACCCTTTGCGAGCAGAAGGCTGCCAAGTCTGTATGGGATTAGTTCTGGAGTAGGCACCATCACAGCAGCCTCTGTTTCTCAGAATAAACTGGAGGAATGGAGAGGCTTATTCTATAGAATTAAACGGTTGATTAAAAGAAAGAATCTCTGATTGGCTGCTTTTCTGTCCTTTCATTGAAAGTATTTTCAGCTCCCTGTTCATAATCTCTCATTGCTAAACTCGTTTATTCGATTGGGTTTTGAACTGCTCCTTTTAAATAGTTACTATTTCAAAGTTATGCGGTCCTCTTTTTGTGTTAATCAAATGGAAAGGGCTTTTGCTTTGTATCATAATCTATAAAGGTACTTGACTCCGCTGAGATCTTGTTACTAATCATTAACAACATGCTTAATGTGTTTATAGGTAAAAAAGTAAACGTGGAAGCAGACTGGGGACTAAAAAAAAACTTTGTAATTTTTGCATAGAATTTGGATGGAATAGACATTCAAATAAAATGTAGGCTTTACTGGTTATAGTCTCTAAATACTGGTGAAATGATTTCTTAAAGCAGGCATTTTTAATGAAGGTATAAAATTTACTATCAATTTCAAGGAATAAGGACATACTTTTAAAGGAAATCATGCATGCAATTTTAATAGGCAGATTTAGATTGAATTGTAGGGGAGAAAAAAAACCTCCTAACATTAAGAGCAATTCAGCAGTAGAACCAATGACCAAAGAGTTGGTGAGCCACACTTTATTGGATGTATTCAGGCCAAGGCTAGCCAGCCATCTGTTTGAGATGCTTTAATTTGGATTTCTGAATTAAACAGGAAGTTGGACTTGGTAGCCTACATGCCCCTTCCAGCCCTCTGATTCTCTTAGATCTAGAATATAGAACAAATATATTCTGAATTTGTTTCCCTTTATAACAATGGATATTATTTTTATGCAATGTTTATTAAAAACATATAATTGCTTTGGTAAAGAATTACATAATTCAGTCATAAAAAGAAAAAAACTTTGTGTGGTTTTCCAATAGTGGTAATAATTATTTATGTGCAACAGTTTCTGAAAAATGTACATAATGAAATTCCTGAGGACAGTTTTTTTTCACCTTATTAGGACAGCAAGAAACTGAGGAACAGACCTTTACTTCTATATTTAATATATTTTCATCCTGCTTGAACCTAGTCAAGCCAGTTCATGGAGGCTTGCAATATAAATCCAACAACAGCAATAAAATGAAATATCAGACATGCATTCTAAAATTTCAGATCCATTGCAACCATTATAACTTCATAAATAACAGAGATTATTTATTTGTTTATTCCTCACATTTATATAGCTGCCCATCGCATAGAATGTGACTCTAGGCAGCATACAATAAAAGCTAACCATAAAACAAACATTAAAACACTCCATAATAAAAACATTATTATTTGAAAAGACTAGAAGAGAACATCCCTGGTATTAAAAACAATGTAGCTGCCTCAACAAATTACTATTACCCTGAGATCCCCAAGCCTGTTGATATAGCCATGGTTTGATGGATTTCTGGAAGGCTACTAGGGATGGGGCCAGTCTCACCTTGTGGTGGGGATGATGTTCCACATGGTGGGTGCCATGGCAGAAAAGGCCTATCTCATGGGTCCCGCCAGATGTAACTCCTTAACAGATGGAACATCCAACATACCTCTCCTGCTGGACCTGATGGGATGGGCAGACGTAAACAAGAGAGCCAGTTTGGTCTAGTGGTTTAGACAACAGGCTAGAAACCAGGAGACTGAGAGTTCTAGTCCCACCTTAGGCATGAAAGCTGGCTGGGTGACCTTGGGCCAGTCACTCTCTCTCAGCCCAACTCACCTCACAGGGTGGTTTTTGGGAAAATAGGAGGAGGAAGGAGTATTAGGTATGTTCGCCACCTTGAGTTATTTATAAAAATAATAGAGGCAGGATAGAAAATAAATAATTATTTAAATAAATAATTGGGAGGAAGCAGTCCTTCAAATAACCCAGCCCTGTGCCATGAAGGGCTTTAAAGGTCAACACAGCACCTTGAATTGGACCCGGAAACAGACTGGCAACCAATGCAGCTCATGGAGCAGAGGTGTAATAGGTGCCGTTCTAGGAGCACACATAACTGCCCACACCACTGCATTTTGTACCAGCTGAAGCTTCAAAATACTCTTTTGAGAGCAGCCCCATGTTGAGTGTATTACAATAGTCCACCCATAGTCCTAGGTCCAATTTTAAAATAAAAGAATCCAAGGAGGAAACGGTCCAAATGTCTAGTAGGAAGGGATTCCTAAAGCTGGTGTCACCATTGAGAAACACTTCTCTTACTCAATTCTAGGCAAGGGTCAGTGCCTGCAATAGACCCTAAGAAGATGATCTTGGCTTTCACATTCTGGACTCACTGTAACTACTGAATTTTGTTCAAGGGAATCTCCACATAAAGCACATTACAATAGTCTAATGAGGAAGTTAGCAGTCCATGGATAATAGTGGCCAGCTCAAACTTTTTTAAGACAGTACATGATTAGATCAGATCAATCATTTACAGCTGGATATGGCCTTTTTTCACTGATGCATTGACCTGAGCACTCAGGGATGGAGCAGGTTAAAAGAATACCTCCAGGGTACATATCAGATCTTTTGGGGCAAAGTGCTAAGTCCTTCCCCCCAAAGGAAAACCATTCTGCCAAGCCCTAGACTCCGGGCTTGTCTGTATTCAGTATTAACCTGTTCAAGCTCATCCAGATTGCAGTCTGGCTGAAGCAACAGCTGACCAGGGCATCTGAAATATCTGATGAAGATGTGAAGAATCAGTAAGAGAACTACATATATCTCACAGCATTTTAAATAATATTCACATATACTTTATTCACCCAACACCTACATGTCTTCTGTTTTTTTTCTGCTTAAGTCTCAACCTCATCTGACTGGCTAATAGTTTTACATCATCTGTATTAATAGGAATGTAGTTAATTTGATTTATACCCTGTTTTTGCACATTTGGCTTCTCAAGGCAGCTAACAAAATTCAAAGCAAAAAAGAAAGAAAGAATAGCATTTAAAAATTTAAAACATCCATTAAAATAAATATTCTAATCAATAAATGATTAAAAGCTCAATGAACTGAATTGTTCTGCTTTTATTATTGAGTGTTATGATATTTTGTGTATTTTTACATTTTGCTTTGTTTTTCCTGATCTATAACATGATCGAGGTGGTGACGGGCCAGGGACGTTATGACGGGAGCCAGAGGGCGGGCCATCTATGGGGAAGACGCCCCCGGTGCTTACTACCAGTGGCGTGTTCTGGCCCTCCGTGCTCAAACCCGGACCCTGGTCAGCAGACCGATGGAGGCCCTGATCTACAGCTGCTGCTTTGTAATGCCAGGTCTGTTAACAACAAGGCCCCCCTCGTTTGCGATTTGATCTGGCATGTATTACTGGAACCTGGCTGGGCCTGGAGGGAGGTGTCCCTCTTTCAGAGATGTGCCCAGCTGGGTTTCGAGTATGGCACCAACCGAGATCTCAGGGCAGGGGAGGTGGGGTGGCTGTTGTCATCCGGGAATCACTTGTGGCCTTCAGGGGCCATGCTCCACAAGTGACTGGGTGTGAGAGCCTGTTTTTCAAATTGGGGTATTGGGAACAGTTGGGGGTGTTGCTAGTGTACCAGTCTCCCTGCTGCGTAGCAACCTCCCTGCCTGAGCTGCTGGAGGCCATCTCGGGGTTGGTGGTGGTTCTGGGGGACTTCAACCTGCCATCCCTGGGATGAACCTTGGATGCAGCTCGGGAGTTCATGACCACCATGGCGGCCATGGACCTGATTCAGATCATTCAAGACCCAACTCGGGACAGTGGCCTCACCCCGGACTTAGTTTTCTTGTTGGAGCAATGGCAACATGATCTGAGGGGAGAGTTACAGCTATCCCCACTGTCATGGTCAGATCACGCCCTGGTGAGCCTGAGATTCTCCTATGCCGCCCCCCTCTGCAGGGAGGCAGGACCTATTCAATTGGTCCGCCCCCGGCGACTGATGGACCCAGTAGGGTTTCAGAGGGAGCTGGGGGTTATACCCGGGTATCTGGAATAGGGAGGCAGCCGGGGCCTTGGACAGGATCACGCCTGTGCGGCCTCTCTTATCCCATTGAAGTCGACACTCCCTGTGGTTCACAGAGGAGCTGAGGGTTCTGAAGAGGATTAAGAGACGCCTGGAGGAAAACAAAGACTGAATCTGACCAAACACAGGCTAGAGCTACTATTAAGGCCTACCTTGTGGCGGTAAGAGTGGCGAAATGCCAGTATTTCTCTGCTCTTATTGCATCCGCAGAATGCTGCCTGGCGGCCCTGTTTTAAGATTACCCGATCCCTTTTGGGGAAAGGGGACCTAGAGATCCATCTTCAGGGCCGAGCTGAGGAGTTTTCTAGGCATCTGCAGGATAAAATCGCTCAGATTCGCTCCAAGTTGGACTCTGAGTGTGAGGCAGTATCTGGGGAGATACCCGGGGTACGTTCTTACGCTTTTATCTGGGAACAGTTTGATCCTGTTGGGCCTGAGGAAGTGGACAGAATCCTCCAGACTGTAAACACCACCACTTGACAATTAGATCCATGCTCCTCCTGGCTGGTGAAGGCAGCTCGGGAGGGGACATGTGGTTGGGTCCAGTTGATGGTAAATGCATCCTTGAGAGAGGTGGTATTTCCGGTAGCCTTCAAAGAGGCGCTGGTGCTCCCCTTCCTCAAGAAACCATTGCTGGACCCCAGCATACTAGACAATTTTCGCCCAGTCTCCCACCTTCCCTTTCTGGGGAAAGCGGTTGAGAAAGTGGTGGTGTTGCAGCTCCAGAGGATCCTGGATGAAACGGATTATCTAGACCCCTTTCAGTCAGGTTTCAGACCCGGTTATGGGATGGAAATGGCATTGGTTGCACTTATGGATGATCTCTGGCAGTAGTGGGATGGAGGGAGTTCATCCATCTTGGCTCTTCTTGACCTCTCAGCAGCTTTCGATACCATCGATCATGGTATCCTTTTGGGTTGACTCAGCGAGTTGGGGGTGGGCGGTGTAGTCTTGCACTGGTTCATCTCCTTCCTCCAGGGCCAGTCCCAGTCGGTGTTGATAGGGGAGGAGAGATCAGCCCCACGGCCCCTTCTTTGTGGGGTGCTGCAGGGATCAGTACTCTCCCCTCTCCTTTTTAACATCTATATGAAACCGCTGGGCGAGATCATTCGTCACCATGGGATGAGGTGGTATCAGTATGCTGATGATACTCAATTGTATATCTCCATCCTGGGTGAAGTAAGTGATGCCGTGACCACCCTTTCTGAGTGCCTGGGGGCTGTGGGGGCCTGGATGGGGTACAACAGGCTTCGACTGAACCCTAGTAAGATGGAGTGGCTGTGGATTAATGGCACCTCGTGTGCCAGGAACTTGTCATCTTTAGTGCTGGATGGGGTCGCACTGCCCCAGACAGATCCGGGGTGTAACTTCAGGGTCCTCTTGGACTCACGAGTCCTGCTCGAAGAGCAGGTGGCAGTCGTGGCCAGGAGGGCCTTTGCGCATCTTCGTGTTGTGCACCAGTTACGCCCTTTCCTGGACCGAGAGGCCCTCTGAACAGTCACTCATGCCCTGGTCATCTCCCATATAGATTACTGTAATGCACTCTACATGGGGCTACCCTTGAAAATATCCTGAAGCTACAGCTGGTCCAGAATGCGGCCATGCAGACAATCTTGGGTGCTCCAAGATTTGCACACATAACACCTTTGTTGCGTGAGCTGCACTGAGTCCCAGTTTGCTTCCGGGTCCAATTCAACGTGTTGGTTATCACCTTTCAAGCCCTACATGGCATGGGGCCAGGATATCTGAGGGACCGTCTCATCCCTATTACATCGACCCGCCCCATCCGGTCATGCAGGGAGAGCATGTTACGGGCCCCATCTATAAAAGAATTCCATCTGGCAGGGTCTCGGAAGCATGCCTTCTCTGCTGTAGCTCCCGCCCTTTGGAACATCCTTCCCCCAGAGGTGAGACAAGCCCCCTCTCTCCTGGACTTCCGTAAAAGATTAAAGACCTGGTTTTGTAGGCAGGCTTGGAATGGGAGGGCAAATAATTACACCTGGGGATGGCTAGCGCCATGAAGTGATTCGGAGGGACCTACCACACTGAAGGACTGATTAAGATCTCTTCGCCATGTAGATTTCATTATATTTATATTTTTATTGTATTTTGTAATTGTAATGGTTTTATATTTTAATCTTGTTTTATTGTAAGCCACCCAGAGTACCCCCATAGGGGAGAGATGGGCGGTGAATAAATTTATAAAATAAATAAATAAATAAATTAGAGAATATGTATTGTTGCATGGTTGTATAACTTAATAATGACTAAATCCATTCACTTCTAATTCCAGGGTTTGTTGGTTTGTTTTTTGCACAAATATTTGTAAGTCAAAATCACTGCCTATAAGTACATGAAAGTGTCTCATTTTGATGTAAATCTCAGAGAGCAGTCGAAGTGACCCTTATAAAGTTTCCATTTCTTTGCTTGTTCATATATATTTACATAAGAAAACATTAAAATTATGGAGAGGAAACCAGAATATTTCAGATGGAGATTAAAGATCTGGAAGGATCTTTATGGATAATGTTGGACATTCTTGAATACTCTAATCTCCTTCTTCTTCCTCTTCCTCTTCCTCTTCCTCTCACCTTTTCTGTTTCTTTTCTTGTGTAAATCTTGTCCAGTGGCCTAAATTACAGATTTATTAAACCTGGATCAGAGTAAACTGAGAACAAAGCAATTTATTTATTTTATTTTATTTTATTTTTCAAATTTCTATCACCGCCCATGTCTAGCCAAGTCCTGAATAGTTATCAGTCCAGATTTAGGAGGTGCAATGTATTACAGCTCACACCTTGTTTTGATGGAAACTTTAATAGGATTAGAAATCACAATGCCTTTAATTAGATTGACTTGGATTAAATGTTTTCCCCCTCCCCAATTTGGGGAATTACCAAATGAGCTAACCCAGATTAATTTAGGATTTGATTCCTGCCCTTTTCTTTTGCTAGCTCTTAAGCCAATGTCTTCCCATATGTATATGTCATCTAAGCCCCACTCATGACTCCCTCCTGGTTTTGTAATGGCCAGAGTTGCTCTTCCAGTAAGAATGGCAAGTCCCTTTTGCATGTCTGGCATGTCTGTCGACAGATTATGCAAAATTTCCTCATGATGTAAATCACCGCTTCCCCATCTGAAACATTGTATATCATACCATTTTATCCAAAGGAATGAAATGAATTGTCTCTGCTTTTCTTCCTCTAGCTTTATACTTGGAGCTAGATAAATGAGAAAAGTTTGTAGAGCCATAGGTAGAAGGAGCATAGTCTTTGTAAAGAATACATAATACTTACTCATTAGTCACAAGCACAGATGTATGAGTCTTAGTTACTTCTGTGTTCTTAATTATAGGAAGTTAAGGCCAGAGACAACAACATCAGTAGCTAAGAGAACATATCTTCTGGATAGCCCCCTAGAAGATCCAGTACATTCTGTAATTTGGATAGGAAAAGTTATAATGAAGACCTAATTTTCAGCTATAATATCACTTCATATAATGGGCTGTAGGAATAATCTTGAGCAGGAAGAAGAGCCACAAGACAAAAGAAATTTGAGTCCAAGGCATAAATGTAATTTGAGAAAGTATCTCAGGTTGACCCTGTCTAGATCTCTTGAAGATAAAGGGAGGGAGGGGGATGGTGCATTCAGACTTGTAAGATTCTGTTACTGTAACCTTCTAATAAGGGTAGTATTAGCATTCATAACTTTGGTTTCCTTGTCTGGTCTACCTCGAAGGCGGACACTTCATCATGAAAATGTACCCCCCAGTAATCTTCAATAAACCCAGAGCTCACCAGAGCCAAACTATTAAAATAATTAACCAAGGAGTTTTTTCTCTTGTGAATGAATAAGATAAGAACATCTGATGAAGCTGGGGCTGTTTTGGTTCAGCTAGTTCATAAAATTTTAATGAACAAATGCAGTTAGGAAGGACCTCAAAAAAACAAACAAAAAAACCCCCCACACACATCCTGTTCTATTTTGCTTTTCTCAGTATCCTAGAGATATTTTTAAGGTCACTATGCCCTCGAATATATTTTTATCTTTTCTATGAGGGATCCAGTTTCTTGTTACACAATATAAACAATACATTCAGTGAAAAATACTTAGTTTTGAAATGTTTGAACACAGCCTCAATAAAGCAGTTGTGTCTTACACAAACAAGAGTTCTGTCCATAACATAAAGTACATATCCAATTACTCAGTTAGGTACAGTCATGAATAAATGAGCAGCTAGATCCAAAAGGCAATGCCTAAAATACAAGAGAAACATGCAGCCACTGTGTCCACGTAATTGGTACCAAATGGAAAACAAACAAGCTAACAAGGCAATCATGAAATACAAATATCTAGATGTTCTTCATAGGAATTATATGGATAATTATTCCTACAGAAATGTGCTATATTTACCTTCTCCATTTCAATTACATGTGGTAGAATATTGCATAACTACTAAAACATGTGGATAGTATACATTTTGTGACTTACAGATACATTTGCATGAAAAGAGAAATGTGTTTAATTTTGAACCCCATACAAACACACATTTTGTTCTGAAAGTTCTGCCAAACTATTCTCTATGGGCCGCAGTTCAGCAGAAACAAACCCCAGAAAGAACGTTTTTTGTTGTTCTTGGTTTGGGCCAAAACAAAACCACCTTGGATTCTGGCATGATTTATGGGAAGGGCAAGACTGGCGTGTGTTCCTTCTCCTTTACCTGCTTTCTTTCAGCCATCATTCCGGATGTCTCTGGGTGGCATATCTACTGGCCTGCCTGCCCCACAAACTTCCTGTCACTTTTCCTCCCTCTTTTCCCCCCAAGCCCCAACGTCCTTGGCTTTTTCCTGCTCTGACTTAACCAGCCATCGTCCAGCCCATTGATCTGTTAGCCAGACTATTTTTGTGCAAGAGATTTACTGGTCTTACAGAAGATGGGTAAATGGTTTTAATTCTTCCTGCCACCTGAGCTGGAAAGGGCAATGTTAATCTTGTCAATTTTACCCAAGCTCCCAAATATCCCAGCTGATAAGCATTGCCAGGGACTGCTGGCAGGATGTAGCCACAGCACCTGGAAATATCCCATGGAGGACACAAAAGCTTCTTGGAGTAGACAAAATGACACTGCACTTAATTGTGACATTTCTTTGTAGGACAACAGGTAGGGACAAGCAGGTGAAAGCTACCACAATATCTGCTCATCCCAGCTGAAGTTCTTGAAATATTTAACAGTACACTGGTGCCTTGCCCATAAGGGAACCAGTATGCCAGTATTCTAATTTTTTTAAGAACACTTCTGAAAGAAAATTATGAGAATCTGGTACGATATATTGTCCTAAAATTCCATTTTAATTAAGTTTCAATTTCAGATTTCACTTGTTTTGGTACGTGTTTCTGCCATTTTTCAGCTTTGGAATAAAATCTTCCCAAATGGGGGACTGCAGTAAATATTATTAATATATCTTGCGTTATTTTACAGTTAATAGCTTCAGAGACAGGGAATCAGATTGTAGCCATGATGCTGAGAAATGGGATTAACCCTTTTGCTTTACAAGGACACATACATACTGCCTTCCCCACATTGTTGCCCTGATTAAAATCAGCCATCAGTACCTAAACTGCTTCAAGTTTATGTGTGATTGTAATGAAGCTTTAATGCATCATTGTCATTATTGCTGCTGATCTAATTGATCCAGACTCTTGGCAACCAGCAAGGCCGTTTTAAAGTATGTACCTATTAAACGTGCAGCATATTTATCAATATAATGGTCTCAGCTACAGGAAGCAGCCCTGCAATTTTTATCCAGAAAATATATCTTTATTGGATATTTATACTCATTTTCCTGTTTTGAATGGGGGTAGGAAATCTGCATATTCAATTTTTACCTCTGTTTTGTTTTCTTTCTGGCCTTCATGACCTTAGATATGAAGCAGCTTATTCAGCACTGTAGATTCGTTTGAAAATGTATCATGAACCAAAGCCAATTTACATATTTTAATTATCTTGTTTGGAACTGTTTCAGCCAACATGCAGTGAGATATATGACAGGTATCCATCTGTCAGCTAGTTTTCTTACTGCCAGGAGAAGATAGTAAGGACCTCAGAATAAGAATACTGAGTTTATAATACTGAGAATTAAAATATATTTAATCTATTTTATTTAATTTTTTTGTGGAATTTGCAAATACACATAGAGCAAATGGGTGTACATTGTTAAAACACAGTCACATCTCTATTCACGTTTTCATAGTTAGATATTTTATATGCGTAAATGTGTCTGTCTTTGTATATGTATGTATACATCAACAAACTGAACAAAAGCTCATGCAACTGTTATTGCAAGAGGCATGATATTTACCTTATTTACACTTGCATGCACAGTGTATGAGTTGGCAGTGCAATCAGCAAAAAGATCAGCTTTTAATTTGATGCATTTATAATTATGTACAGAAAACTTATAAACTGAAGAGACATGATTTTAAATTACTGCTCAACCAAGAAGCTTTGCTGTTTAGTCTAAGCCGGGGATGGGGAATATCCAACCCATGAGATGAATCTGAACTGTCACATCTTTACATCTAGCCAGTGGAGGGTTGCTTTCATGTCATTCCTCTCTGCATCCTATATTCTCAAAACAGGAAAAATTAGAGGAAGCAAAGGAGAATATGAGCTCAGCTCTCTGTCTTCAGACTAAATCTCTCTGTGGAGTTTTCTTTGGCTACACTTCATCTTCTATGACTGGAAAAGTTAATGAACAGTTGAAATCAGAGAGCTGGGTTGTGAAGGTACTTAAAGTGCTTTCAAACCACAGCTCTCTTGTGCAGCCATCTGTAGTTGCTACTTTTTCCCAGTCTGGTTCACTGGAACAATATAGCATCTAATAGGGAAAGATGATACGTAACTCAAACCGAAATATATGGGTTTTTTAATGCAGCTCATTGGGCTTCACAACAGAAAAGGTGAAGGGTAGGATGAAACATGCTTACTTGGAACTGCCACTTCATAGAGTTCTGAAATAATAAATGTACTTTTGAGCACTTTTTAGAAAGCCTCCAGGTAGATCCAGCTATTCAACCTGGTCAACTTAAACTCTGTTCTGGGCAGTTAGGGTAATAGGTTGAAATGATAATCAAAGAAAAAGAAACTAAAGCACATAGAACAATCCTAGATGAAGGAAAATCAGCATGGATTCTACAAAGGTAAATCCTGCCTCAATGTCAGCCATTCGAGGTAGACCAGACCAGGAAACCAAAGTTATGAATGAGAATACTATTTTTATTATAAGGTCATAGTAACAGAATCTTGCAAATCTGAATACATTTTATCTTCAAGAGAACTAGAGAGGGTCAAACCAGAATGCTTTCTCAAATTACATTTCTGCATTGGACTCAATTTTTTTTTGTCTGACTGTTGTCTTGGTTGTGGCTGTTCCTCCACTTCATCAAGGTTACCCTAACAGCCCATTACATTCAACAATCTCCCAGTGTTTTTTGAGAGTATCAACAGGCATGTAAATAGAGGTGACCCTTTTTATATATACATGGATTTTCAAAAAACCTTAACAGAAGCAAGTTTCTGCTTCTGTTAAGCAAGCTTAACAATAAGAGGATTCAGTATGTCCTTTTATGGATTGCTAAGTAATAAGAACAGTCATTTAAAATACTGTACCAGAAATCAGAGCAGGAATAAAGGAGAAATGTTCTCAGTGGAGAGAAGTAAGTAGGAGAGTTCCTCAAGGATCTGTGTTGGGGCAAATGTTTTTTGTTCATTTGTTTGTTTATCCATAAATGATCTTGATTTGGGGATAAACAGTGAGCCAGCTATTTTTGGATGCGGTTCTCCCTCCCTAAAAACACTAGGATCAGGAGTCATCCAAAGAAGGCAATTTAGAGCGGATGAAATAAAATATTACTCCACACAATGCATAAGTAGCCTGCTGAATTCATGATCACAAATTGGCACGATGGCCACTGGCCTGGTTGGCTTTTAAGGAAGATTGGATAAGTTCATGGAAGAGAGGCCTTTCAAAGACAGTATTACCTCATTTTGGCCCTCTGAGGTAGGCCAGATCAGGAGACAGGGCCAGGATTACAGGAATGCTTCTTTATTGTTCTAGGACAGTGTGGTCTGGACACCCCTGAGGGTCCCCATGACCCTTTCGGGGGGTCTGCAAAGTCAAATATTTTAAAATTTCTCAGGTTTAGTTTCTAATACAGTAAGTATCAGTAGATACAACAATTTTTAAGAATGTAAAGGGTTCCTGAGACCAAAATGTTTGGGAACTGCTGTTCTAGGGTATAATAACTGAATCTTAAAAGCCTGCCAGAGTTACTCACTGACCCATCTTATACCAAACAGACTCAAGGTGGAGTTATTTTGAGGGGTTTTTTTTCCTTACACTTTTCTCCTTTCCCAGGACTGAGTTGTTTCTTGTTTTGCCTTCTGCAAAACTATTGTTGTAATGTTCAAGCTAATTTTAATCACAAACAGCATGGTGTTAAATTACTCCTTAAAAATCCAGGGTAAGCTGATTGCTGTTTCACCCTGTGTTATTTGAAAACAGGGAGTGTGGCAACTGGAAAGTCAAATGGATTTTTTTCTGAAATTTGGGGACAAATTAGACAAAATATCCTTTTAAAAAGCATTATTTCCCTTCCCATCCCGCCAGGGCAAAGAAATGTGGGAGAGTAATTTCTTTTGGAAATACATACTCCTTTTTTTCAGTGGGAACTATAAAGATAAGAAGTTTGAGATAATGAGAGCCAGTTTGGTCTAGTGGTTAAGGCTCCAGGCTAGAAACCAGGAGATCGGGAGTTCTAGTCATGCCTTAGGCATGAAAGCCGACTGGGTGACCTTGGGCCAGTCACTCGCTCTCAGCCCAACTCACCTCACAGGGTGGTTGTTGTGGGGAAAATAGCAGGAGGAAGGAGTATTAGGTATGTTTGCCGCCTTGAATTATTTATAAAAATAATAAAGGCGTGATAAAAAAATCTAAAAAAAGTTAGTTTTATTGGCACAGTGGTTTGCTCAAATTCAGCCATTGTATTAGTTACAGAAGAGATAGCCTGGCTTTACAGACTTGTACTCTGGTCACCTGTCATTTGGATTATTGTAATAAGTTGTATATGTGGTTAATCTTGAAGATGATCATATCAATCTGGATATCATCCTGGATGTCAGAGACCAACACCAATTCTGAAAGGGCAGACTAGTTGCCTGTTCATGTCCACCTCAGTTTCAGTGTGATTAGTCTTGACTTTGGAAGTCTCAAAGTATTTGGCTATGGATATCTAGAGAAATGTATTTGCCTTTGTTCTTAAATGCGGAATGAGAGAGCTGTCTAGATATATCACTGGGGGAAGTAAATTGAGTAATGACATAAAATAAGGGCCTTTCTGTGGTCTGTTAGGATTTTGGCACTAGGCTAAGAATTATTTGTTTCATAATTGTGTATTATGGATGATACGTTTCCAGCTGAAAACTGTAGGTAACAACATGGTGTTACATAAAATACAATTTATCTTAATCTAATTGGGTGGGTGTTGTAGCTGGAGATATGCTTGATTTAAATAATTTAGTTGTGCTTTTCTTTTGGATGGATCTGGAATTCTCTTGTAAGCATGGGTGTAAACAATGGAGTAGGTTCTGGATAAAAGCTGGAAGCATATCAAATGTGTGCAGTGAGATAGTTTCCTGTATAAGTGAGGCCCTCAGAAGTAAATCCATACTTGTTTATAGACAGTCACTAAATCTAAAACTGTTCTTAATAAGGACAGCATACTATGCCACAATGATAAAGCTGCAGGAACCAAGCCATGTGACAGATTCCCATTCCGCCCTTGAACCTCCTATGGCATCTCTTACAGGACATACTGTAGTAACATTTACCACAATGTACGAAAAATATTACCGTACCCTTTCATTCTCCAGTGTGATAAATGTCATCATTTGTCAGCAATGGCACACTACTTTACATTGGACAAAAAAATACCGGGAGAAATAGATGAATGATGAACTTGAGGAAAAATGCAGACATGCAGAGCAGGGCAAAAAACAAGGAGGCCACTAAATCAAGTCTGGATTCCAGCCACCAGAGATAAGACTTGCTATGCAGAAGATCGCAGGAAAGCAATCCATTAACTCAGACAAGGACCAGAGGACAGCAACCAGAGATGAGAAAGCAACAGTTAACTGCCATGTAGCAGGGCACTCAATGGTTAACGAAAGGTTGACATGATAAGGAAAGATGCTGCTGGCAAAGAATAAAAGGACAAGCTGTACAGATCTCTGTTGGAAGATTGCAATTCATGAATGCAGCTATCATTTGTGGAGTGTTCCTGTCCTTCTAATCTGTGTGTGCCCCCAACCAGGGTTTAGCAGGTTAAGCAAGTATGAATAAGTGTATAGTATTAATTGTAATTAATAAAGGATTTGTAAGTTAACAGAGGCTGTCTATGTGCTACGTGTCCCCATGAGCATTTCATTACTGCATAAAATCCTGAACTCCTGTATCTTTCTTAAAAGTGTGTGAATGTATTCATTAATAAATTCCCCCTTCCCCAAGCAAGGCTATGCACCATGAAGTCTCAGCTGCACCTATCTAGCGTCTGGACTTAGGTGGAACGCAGGGGAGGTGGAAGGCATGTGTGTCTCAGTGTGCTGTCAGAAAAAGTAAAAGAATGGGTGAACTATAAATGGAGAAATGTGTAACATTTTGGTGGAGAATGCGGGCAGTAGTTGGAATACTCTTGAGACACATGGTAGTTGGAACTATCTTGACTCCTTGGAGGAAAATGTGTGGGGATGCCCATAGTGGTGCAAATATCGAAGGGATACTAAAGGCCTTGAAGGATGTGATTTTGCTGTTTCTCACAAAGATGAGACTTTGGATTGGTCCTGGTGTAGGAGCAGTGGGGACTTGATTTTCATCCACAGCATTTTTGAACTTAAAATTTTGGCTCTGAAACTAAACAGGATGTTATGGAAAATTCTTAAGTTAACATAGATTTTTTATTCCCAGCCCTTTTGGAGGTTGCTGGGAACCAATAGGTATCAGATTCTTATGCAGTGGAAATGTATGGATTAGAATATATCCTTGCTCCCCTGAAAAATTTAGCAATGATTATCTTACGTGTCATTGGATGCCCACTGCTAATTCAATTTTATTTCAGATACTCAAAAAGGCAGACAAAATGTTTTATTGTAATGCTTATAAGGAAATAATGATTTCAAATAATAATGTTTGAAGAGGAGTTTCATGAAAGGAAATGACCAGGCTCCTGGGACTGAATTTTTGCTTACTTTTAACTAGATTAACCTGAATTTTATTCACATAATTAATCGTTTTGGATGTTGTAATCAAATTTTAGTCAAGAAAATTATCCAAACCCAGATTTTGAGTTGCAAAAAGTCACATACCATGGATGCAAATTAGGCTAGTCCCTGTGCAGACACTGATTTTGTTTCTTTTTTTTTAAAAAAATTAATTGCTTTTCAATTAATAACAAGCAAAACAGAAAGGTAATAACGATGGAGATACATACATTGTCAAAGAGAAGAAAAAATGTTGCTACTATAGTATTATAGTAATTTGATCGATTAAATCCTTTATGTTGGGGGGGGTGCACTTTAGTCGAACTTGGCCTGTATCTAAATTATGGGGAATGATGTACATCAATGTAAGTTTCTTTGCAGCTGCAGTTACAGAAATTTATGGTACAATGCATGCACTAACTGTTCATTCGCTGTAATGTTCTGTGTAATACTGTGTATCTATTGTTGTCTTTTTTTGTGTTCTTTTCTTATGGAAGGGAGGGGGGATGCATTCTTTTTCACAGGTGTCCCACATATTTCTGTGGACCTGTCAGCAATGATTTTTTATGTTGGAATACCAGATGGATGTTCATTACCAAGATCTTAAGAAACAGGAAAAAAAAACACATGTTTTTAAGACCTTTTTTTCACATGCTCAGAGATTACTGATTGTAAAAATATATTTGACTTCAGGTATTAGCCCTCTGTCAGTTTGACCAAATCCAATTGGCATAATGGTAGTTTGCTACTAGTCATTATGTTTACATAGTTTTGATTTTCACTTTTTCTTTCATCATTCTTTTTTTCCTTGTCCTCCTAAGTATAGCCATGTGTATGTACTTTCCTTTTTCAGGACCATAATTCTTGAGTTTGATGAAGTGGATTCTGATCTATAAAAAGTTAAACAGTAATACTGCAGAACTTTAAGGATGGATGGATGGATGGAGATACACACACACACACACACACACACACAGTATATATAGGGTGGGATAGAAATGAAATATGAAAATAAATCAAGTATTGGTAATTTCAAAACACCTGATGTTTGATAGCCTTGAAATGAACCAAATGACCTAATTTGAAATTTCTGGCTTGGGTCATAAAACATTTTAAGTAATAACTTTCCTATTAAAGAAATGATATAGGGCCTTAATGTGATATCCCATTAAGTGCATCATTTAAGAATGTGTATATGGCAATAGCATGTAGCAATGATAAAATAGGTGCTATTCTGGCAAAGAGTAAAGGTAAAACAGGAAATGCTAAACTGAGTTTAAGTGCCTTCATCTGTTTCTCCTGTTTATAAATCACTTCAGAGCAAACGAAGTAGTTCCTGAAACTCTCAAGTGGCAAAGCTGACAGAAAATGCCAGAGCTTAAATGACCCAACAGTGGGAAAATCTCATTATCTTCGGAGATAGCTCTTTCAACATATAACACACACACGGTACAATATCTCTGTATATAGATAGTGAAAATCAATGATGGTGATGCTTTCTTCAAAACAAACTTCCATCTTTTGAGGACATTTGACTGAATGTGGCATCCCTTGGTGACTATTTCTGACATCCTTGCAGAGGGAATGGATGGAGAGAATGAAGATGTTGTTGAATGTTTGTCAAGTTAAAATGGTGGGAAGATAAATAAAATTAATGTGAGAGATCAGCTTGGTTCAAATACAGTCATGCAGTCATATGTTAACAAAATATATGTTGTCAGGGCAATGATGTATGCACATTCCTTCTTGATTTCCTTTCTTTTGATGAAAAGCAACAAAATTTTCAGAGTTAGTTCAGGCTGGATAATAAAACCTCAAAAGTTGTTGGCTGCCAAAGGCTTTTCTTGCAGATCTCCCCATCAGTTAGCTGTCAGAAAATGTAGCTAAGTTGCTTTCCAACTTAGCTACCTAGATTACCAGGACATCTGCAAATGATTTGCACTCACCACAGCCAACTGGGCAAGTTGCTATTTGCAAACCAAGGTTAGCCACTTAAGCTACGCTCCATTGAAAGTAGTATTTTCTTTTTTAAATAAATGTAATTAATTAAGCAATTTCTATATCTCTCAGTAAGACACATCCAGTTAAAGAGGGTTGCTATGTCACTCTCAGGCTGCGAAAAACATTCCATACAACATTGTAACTGATCCTCATTTTTTCTGAGGAAAAGTTTTTTAAAGTCTTTCAGTTCATAGTTTTGCATCATTTAATCATTATTACACTATATTATTATTGTTGACACTATTTTTAAATTGCTTTATATTTTGTTTGTTTGTGCTCAGAATCTTAAATTGAACAAACAGTAATTAAAGTTTAATAGCAACATTTTGAACTGGGCCTTGTAGACTCTTAAAATCGGAATCTGATAGCTTCTTTTCTAACACATTTTATTAAAAGGGATAAAGCTTTGTGAGCTAGTCACTTCCTTAGAAGCTCCTTCTGATTTTTGGGTACCATAGATTAACATGGCTCTCTGAGAATGTCTACATTAGTCTCTTGTACGCTTGCCAAGCATTTGATAAATAAATAAATAATTTACAAAGCAAGCTCACAACCATTCTTCCCACTTTTGGGGAGAAGGTTTTAAAGGTGGCAGACTCTGAAACTATTGTAATTCCCTTGCCTAAACCTCTATCTACACCTCAGAAATCTTCATGTCCCCCCCATTTCTTCAAGATCAGAGTCCCATTCACCAGAAGAAAAATCTCAGATCTCTGCTGCGCTGTAATCAGCTCCAAAGAATCCATCCATTAAGAATTTAAAGTCATCTAAGTTGTCAGCTCTGCCTTATTGCAGCCAGGCAAAATGAAAAAGTAAAAATGATATAAAGCTACTATCACTTCCCTGTTTCCAGTTCTGGAAACCTTCAGTACCCTGCAGAGTGGCTTTCTCCAAATTTTCGATTGATGATTACACTATTGATGGACTTCCCAATTTATACTGTCCAGTTCTTTCTTCTTTGGTTGGGAGTCATTCTTTGAAAGAGTTTGGAATAGATCTACCTTGAGATTCACTTCCTTGGGTAATCTTTTACTCATGGGGATGCTTGAAGCTGATCCCTTTGTTAAACTTGAGAGTACTCTGGCCTGATTGCTTTATACCCACTCTATTTCTGATGGGCACCTTTCTCTGATCTCCATGTCATTCTGCTCTTTAAGGGTGGACCACTCAGCTCCCTATGGTTTGAGTTAGTGGACCCATTCTCCTTGAGCACTCCAAGATGAAGTGGAACAAACCACTTCAGATATTGGCTTTCTACTCCATATGAAATACACTTACCTACTGCCTTGAGTCATTATGCCTGTTTTCTGCTCCACTGGTTTATCATTGGACACTAAAGTAAAAATGGAAAACATTACTTTTGGTGAGGATAGATTATTCAGCATTACAATTACTGATGCCCTGCACAGGGCACAAAAGCTTTGTTAAGCCTGTAAATAAGGTTTACAACAACCTTATTTTGTTACTTCTTGATATCAGCCATGGTCCTTCTCATAGTTTCAACCAAAGGCAGCATTCTTTACCAGCAAATAGAATCTACTACCCTATTCCCTTGGCTTCTTCAGAGTGTCAGCCAGAGACATCAACATCAGGATCTAAGTAGTATCTTTGATCTTGATGTTTCCCCATACTGACCCTTATGATCTTTGGGTTGTTTTGATTGATTTTCAGTGTAACTCTAGATTCCAAAACATCTTTGGTATTGCATCAGGGTTTTTCTCTCCCTTTTCAAAAAGAGGTATAGAGAGAGTTCCTCTAGGGGATAATGCTGTGCCTCCTCTTTTAGGTATTTTATGATTGCTAAGGAAGATGGTGATTTCAGACCAATACTGCACCTCAACTTTGTTTAGTTTAGCTGCCTCAACTATTTTTTGAGACTTGTATCCTTTAGGATATTTATTGCTTTCATTTTTCTTTCCTGCAGAAAGAATGGAGCTGGTTTCCAATAGATATATGAGGTAGTTATTTTTCATTTCTGTAATACCCTACCATTTTTCTTTCCTTTGTTTTATTGTAGATGGTTCCACCTAGGCATTCTGTGTTTTACCATTTGCCCTTTTCATGAACGCATGACACTCATCATTGCTTTCCTTCTCCAATTCATCATTCTGTTTCCTAATTTAGATGACTGGCTTCTTGTTGCTCACTCCCATACAGAGCCACATAACTCAGATCCTCCGTCCCAAGCATCTTCCCTTTCAGGTCATTTATGAGAACTTCTCACTCCTCCTCACAGCTTATTATGTTCAAAAAAGCCCTGATAGATACCATCTGAGGAGTTGCCTTCTCATTACAGTGGCCCCATGGACTTCAAATACTCATATGTAGGATCCTTTCTATGTATCAATGAATCTCTTCATTAATGGTTGAATAATAGGTAATCTCACTGAAGGAGTTCTCTTTGTACTTGTTCCCTGTTATGTATCCTTGCTCCTGATGCATTCTGTCTGTTACATCTGTGGGCTCTTCCTTCTAACAAGAGCAGCAGCAACAATAGTAGCCTTCTTTTGGGGCATTTCCTATTATATCCATGCTGAGCAACTACATGAGCTCATCCCTTTCCTTCCACCCAACATGGCTTATTATGTGTGTGTTTTTTTTTCACATCGATCATTCAATGTTGCAAGGTATTTTGGGAATCATCCTAGTATTAAACACACTTAATTCATAAAGGGCACAGATTAAGCTTGATGGACTGCATTTTTACTGTGCAAGAACTATGTGTCATTCCTTGGAGTTGGCAAAGGAATACCTGGTGTTTCTGCAACCACTGGACAAAGGGCAGAGCACCAGAACAAAACAATGAAGTTTCTGCTGGTAATGTAATATTTTCTCTGAGATACCTATAATTCTGTTTGTTGTGAGTTATATTAAACTATTCATAAATTATGGCTTTCTCCCATAATTTGGAAATCTTGTTCTATCCTCCTGAAGAGAGAGTCAGCCAGACCCTGAAATGGGTTTATTGGGAATGGCTATTTCCGTTAACTGCAAGAACACTGATCTCCACACTGATTGTGCTGCTGCTAGACACCAGAATGAAGAATTATGGTACTGCTTAATTTCATATTCTGAAACATATTTAAATTCTTTAAAGTAACATTTTGTATTGTTTGCCTTGTTCTAATTATAGTAGCAGTGGCAAACAACTCCTTATGTTGTTCTTCTTAGGTAATGCATTTGAAGGGACAGAATCATATACTGGATTAAAACCAAGAGAGGGAAAGTCTCTGTTGAGCAGGTTTGCAAAGAAATACAAAAATACATACACAAATGAACTTCCCTCTATTCCCTATATAAAAATCCAGTTTGGATAAGAAATATAAAGAGACCTATAGCTCTTTGATCAGATTTGAGAGCTATGTGGGAAAATATTCCTTTGATGTCAGTTTATAAGAAATGAATCTTTTAAGAAAATATTTACTGTAATTTATAAGCAAGTACATAGATTCAACCATAGTTTCAACTGGGAAACTGTGAGCATCCTAAACCAAGCCAAATCCAAAAATGCCAGAGAATTCCTGGAAGACTGGCACTCAGACAAAGCAGCCATCAACAGACACATGGAGGTAAACAACATTTACATACCATTCAAAAGAGACAATAGAAAAGCCAAAAGACCAATACACTCCCTTGCCAGCAATCAACACCCAGATATGCAAAAATCAACACTAGGATTAATACCAGATGAACCATCAAACAGCAGAATACACCCTAATCAAGGAACTATTAACTCAAGCAGCAAACAACAGCCCAATCAAAGAACTCCCAAGGAGAGAACAACACCCCTACCAGCACAAGCAGGGCAAGCCACAGTATATAAACTGAGAGCAAGGCCCACTCCCTCTTTGCACTGAAGATGTTGTCTAGTCTGGCAATGAAATGTCTACAAGAAAACAACAAGGCTCAGAGAGCACCAAGGACTCCACAGTTCAACCTTGAGCTACAAATATTTGCTTCGATTGGCAAGTACATATACATGCTTATTTTGTCTTCCTGGTTTTTGCTATTGTAATTCAGGAAGCACTATAAGAATTAATAATATTAAACTGATAGATGAGAATGCCAGGAACGATTTTGATCAACTTGTCCTATCCTTTAATTATAGAGAGAGTAGATTATGTATGAGAGCTTTGCTGTGTAGCTTTCGGGACGTGGGGAGGTGATGATTTTCATTGACACCCAAGAATACAAATAAGATGATTGTAAACATTCATTCATTCATTCATATTATGACAACAGCTCTTTAAGTTAATTCACATAGGAAAGTCTTGGTCTATTTGATAATTGAATATTCATAAATGATAATACATAATGCAAGATCTCGTGGTGTTTGGGAGTGGGGAGGAAAATCATATAAGATGATTTGTTTTTAAGAGAAAAAGCCACTTTCAGAGTTTTTCCGAACAATGTCCACCTATTGGTTCTCATCATTTCCTGTGAGACATGTGAGGCCATTCGAAAATTAGAAACCTGTATGGTTAGGAATTCAGAGTCCTGTAATTCTGATATCCTGGATTAACTTCATACCAAATATTAGTACCAAAATTGTGATCTGGTTGCTTGGCTGTTAAGTAAGAACTGCCTCTTAGGTAATTGAAATTTATAATTTTGATCTTCTTTTATACTACAATGAAGATGTTTAAAACATACTTTATTTTGCATTAGCAAGGTTCATGGATGCAGGGAATTGTATACGTGCAGTGTGAGCCCCAAATGCCAAAACACAGATGACTACTCACAAAGCCTGTTTCACAAAAGGCAATCTGATAATGCTCATGAAAACACATGTAAACAAAATATATATAGTACAGGTACACATACTCAATAGAGAGATATCAGGCAATGTGCAAACATCTCAAACACATGAGCCAGGCAAATAATTTTGTTGTTGTTGTTTATTTGTTCAGTCGCTTCGGACTCTTCGTGACTTCATGGAACAGCCCATGCCAGAGCTTCCTGTCAGTTGTCAATACCCCCAGCTCCCCCAGGGACAAGTCCGTCACCTCTAGAATATCATCCATCCACCTTGCCCTTGGTCAGCCCCTCTTCCTTTTGCCTTCCACTTTCCCTAGCATCAGCATCTTCTCCAGGGTGTCCTGTCTTCTCATTATGTGGCCAAAGTATTTCGGTTTTGCCTTTAATATCATTCCCTCAAGCGAGCAGTCTGGCTTTATTTCCTGGAGCATGGACTGGTTTGATCTTCTTGCAGTCCAAGGCACTCTCAGAATTTTCCTTCAGCACCACAGTTCCAAAGCATCAATCTTCCTTCTCTCAGCCTTCCTTATGGTCCAGCTCTCGCAGCCATATGTTACTACTGAGAATTCCATTGCTTTAACTATGTGGACCTTTGTTGTCAGTGTGATGTCTCTGCTCTTAACTATTTTATTGAGATTTGTCATTGCTCTTCTCCCAAGGATTAAGCATCTTCTGATTTCCTGACTGCAGTCAGCATCTGCAGTAATCTTTGCACCTAGGAATACAAAGTCTTTCACTGCCTCTACATTTTCTCCCTCTATTTGCCAGTTATCAATCAAGCTGGTTGCCATAATCTTGGTTTTTTTGAGGTTTAGCTGCAAGCCAGCTTTTGCACTTTCTTCTTTCACCTTCATCATAAGGCTCCTCAGTTCCTCTTCGCTTTCAGCCATCAAAGTGGTATCATCTGCATATCTGAGATTGTTAATGTTTCCTCCAGCGATTTTCACTCCAGCCTTGGATTCCTCAAGCCCAGCACATCACATGATGTGTTCTGCATACAAGTTGAACAGGTAAGGTGAGAGTATACAGCCCTGCCGTACTCCTTTCCCAATCTTAAACCAGTCCATTGTTCTGTGGTCTGTTCTTACTGTTGCTACTTGGTCGTTATACAGATTCCTCAGGAGGCAGACAAGATGACTTGGTATCCTCATACTACTAAGAACTTGCCACAATTTGTTATGGTCCACACAGTCAAAGGCTTTAGAATAGTAAATAAAACAGAAATAGATGTTTTTCTGAAACTCCCTGGCTTTTTCCATTATCCAGCGGAGATTGGCAATTTGGTCCCTAGTTCCTCTCCCTTTTCTAAACCCAGTTTGTCCATCTGGCAGTTCTCGCTCCATGAATTGCTGAAGTCTACCTTGCAGGATCTTGAGCATCACCTTAGTGGCATGTGAAATAAGTGCCACTGTTCGATAGTTTGAACATTCTTTAGTCTTTCCCTTTTGTGGTATGGGGATATAAGTTGATATTGCTATCCTTCCTATACAAGTCTTCCGTATATTCTTGCCACCTTTTCTTGATCTCTTCTTCTTCTGTTAGGTCCTTGCCATCTTTGTTTTTGATCATACCCATTTTTGCCTGGAATTTACCTCCAATGTTTCTAATTTTATGGAAGAGGTCTCTTGTCCTTCCTATTCCATTGTTTTCTTCCACTTCCGCGCATTGCTTGTTTAAAAATAATTCCTCGTCTCTTCTGGCTAACCTCTGGAATTTTGCATTTAATTGGGCATATCTCCCCCTATCACTGTTGCCTTTTGCTTTCCTTCTTTCTTGGGCTACGTCTAGTGTCTCAGCAGACAGCCATTTTGCCTTCTTGGTTTTCTCTTTCTTTGGGATATATTTTGTTGCCGCCTCCTGAACAATGTTGCGAACTTCTGTCCATAGTTCTTCCGGGACCCTATCTACTAAGTCCAGTCCCTTAAATCTATTCTTCACCTCCACTGCATATTCCTTAGGAATATTAGTGAGCTCATATCTAGCTGATCTGTGGGTCTTCCCTAATCTCTTTAGTCTGATCCTAAATTGTGCAAGAAGAAGTGCAATCGGAACTACAGTCAGCTCCAGGTCTTGTTTTTACCGACTGTATAGATGTCCGCCACCTTTGGCTGCAAAGGATGTAGTCAATCTGATTTCGGTGTTGTCCATCTGGTGAAGTCCATGTATAAAGCCGTCTCTTAGGTTGTTGGAAGAGAGTGTTTGTTATGCAGAGTGAGTGGTCTTGGCAAAATTCTATCAGCCTATATCCTGCATCATTTTGTTCTCCCAGGCCATGCTTACCTGTAATTCCAGGTGTCATTTGACTGCCCACCTTAGCATTCCAGTCTCCTGTGATGAAAATAATGTCTCTTTTAGGCGTATTGTCCAGTAGGTGCTGCAGATCCTCATAGAACTGCTCTACTTCAGCTTCTTTAGCATCTGTGGTTGGGGCATATATTTGGATCACTGTGATGTTAGATGGCTTGCCCTGAATTCGAATTGAGATCATTCTGTCGTTTTTTGGATTGTATCCAAGCACTGCTTTAGCCACTTGACTATTAATTATGAAGGCTACTCCATTTCTTCTGTGGTCCTCTTGTCCACAGTAGTAGATCTGGTGGTCATTTGATGTGAAGTGGCCCATTCCAGTCCATTTCAGTTCACTGACGCCCAAAATGTCTATCTTTAATCTTGACATCTCACCAATAACCACATCCAATTTGCCCTGGCTCATAGATCTTACATTCCAGGTTCCAATGGTTTGTTGATCCTTAGAACATCGGATTCGCCGTTCACCACCAGCACCATCGGCCACTAGCCGTCCTTTCGGCTTTGAGCTAGCTGCGTCATCACGTCTGGGGCTACTTGAACTCATCCTCTGTTCCTCCCCAGTAGCATTTTGACCATTTTCTGACCTGGGAGTTTCATCTTGCGATGGTATACCGACATATCTCTGGTTGTACTGATCCATTGAGTTTTCACGGCAAGAATACTGGGATGGGTTGCCATTACCTTCCCCAGGGATCGCATTTAGTCTGACCTCTCTGTCATGACCTTCCCGTCTTGGGTGGCCCTTCATGGTTTAGCTCATGGCATCATTGAGGTGCTCAAGCTCCAGCACCACGACAAGGTAACGTTCCTTTGCTGAAGCAGGCAAATAATACACCAAAACAAATAGCCAGTGTATGCACACACATACACACAGAAGAAAATACAAAAAATAGCACAGGTAAAATACTCCCCTGTTTCCCCATTTTAGCTACCTACTAGTGTTTGTTCCCTTCCAGCCTGCCCTAGCCACATATTGTATCATTTTCTGGGCAGCCAGGTACTTTTCCAAATAAAAATCAGCATTCAGCCACCCACTATTCTTACTTGCTAGGGATGTCTTTGGAGGCTGGTGCCTTCCATTGCAGCAAGCCAGCATCCATCCTTTTTTAATTAAAAGAACCTAACAATGATAAATATCAGATGGATTAGGGAGCTTAATTTTCACCAAGGGAGGTGTCTCTAGGCTCATAAATCTCATACAATTATTGTGAAAATAAACATAAATATAGCAAACTATATCCACTCCATAGTATTTAATGCTGTGTTGTCTAAACGTCTATTTCAGTAGTACAATTTTTTGTTTTTGTTTTTCCTGCTGTATTTCCTGTGTTTTTGCCCCCCCCCCCATTATTTGGCTCAGCTCATTACATTAAGGCAAATACCTATCTTTCTTAGGAATTCCTATTTCACACCAATATCTGTATCTAGAGTAGAGTATGTTTCCATTCATGATTTTAATAGATGGTAACATCTTCCATTGAAAGGAAATAATGATTTATGCCATACATTCTTTTTGCAGACTCACTGCTCCAAGCATCTTCTGAATTTAGGTGGTGACCTAGACTTCCATTTTTTTCTGTTGTGGCACTCTCTCTTCCACCCCAAAGGAGAGGGCCTGTAGTTCAGTGATAGAGCATATGCTTTGCATGAAGATAATTCCAGCTTCAATAGCCAGCATTTGCAGTTAAAAGAATTTGGGGTGGCAGACCGGGAAAAACCCTGTGACTACTGCCAGTTGGAAAACACAATGGCTCAAGAGATGATGTTGAGAATAGCAAGCAAGGGTTACAGAGTTTTTGCATCAAAATAATGCAAGGAAAGTTAGCAGGATTTCAGATAGAATTACAGTGTCATAGTGATGTGTACTAGTTTATGTATTATAATACATCTTTTTTGTCCCCTTCTTCTCCCTTTACAGCTTGTGGCCAATGCTATCCTTTTTGTCAGTGTAAATTTGTATGGTGTCTTTGTGAGGATATTGACAGAGAGGGCGCAAAGGAAGGCCTTCCTTCAGGCCAGGAACTGCATAGAGGACAGGCTGAAGCTGGAGGATGAAAATGAAAAACAGGTCAGTTGAAATATGCTCTTGTTTTTTCTCTTTTTCATTGACAGCACAGTTGAACAAGAGTCTGATCTGTAAGGAAATTCATCTATAAAGCTATAGCTTTATTCTTACAGTACCTTCTTGCCTTGCTTTTTACTTGGTTGTCAACAATGAAAACGTAACCGGCATTATGTTTTCTGTATTTAATGTAAGTTTGGACAAAGTAAAAAGCTCAGAGAATTGTCAGGAATAAGGTGAGACTTTTTGCACGTAATATGGTTATTTTAATATGCAAAGTGGATTTCAAAGTCACATGTCTTCTCTTATCTCAGAAGTATTAGTATAGATGGAAGGAATACTTTAATAAAAGAACAAGCTACACTGTTGTGATAACATTAATTTTTAAATCTAAACAGAGAGCCGGTTTGGTGTAGTGGTTAAGGCACCAGGCTAGAAACTGGGATACTGTGACTTCTAGTCCTGCTTTAGTCACAAAGCCAGCTGGGCAACCTTGGGCCACTTTCTTTCAGCCTTAGGAAGGAGGCAGTGGCAAACCACTTCCGAAAAACCTTACCAAGGAAACTGCAGGGCCTAGTCCAGGCAGTCTCTGAGAATCGGACACGATTGAACGGATTAAAAATAATCTAAACAGTCTTCCATAATAAAGTACTAAATAGAAGTTATGCATAAGATGTTATCATGTTGGAATTATCAGGGGTCAACTCATCATTGTCTCATAAGCATAAGGGGGTCTTTCTAGCAAACACATCTCTGTTGTGCTTGTGGGATGTCACATGGGTCACCTGATTTCCACTTCCTCCTCCTTTTTGGGCTTGGGGATTAACAATCTCCATTACCCTTCTGGCACACATGCAAGCAGGAGGTGCTACAGGAATGCAGCCCTCCCCCTACTAATCTCACTTGTACACAGACTTTCTATTCCACATAGAAAATGCCTACAAAGAACCAGTGATGATTAAGTGCTTTGTACTATGAACCTGTATCCAGATCTACTGAATAAAAGTAAGCTATCTCTATTTTCTTCATCTAACCACAGTGTGAAGACTGAATTTATTTCTGAACATAATTAAGCTTAATGTGCAAGTTCTCCTTTGGGTTCACGCTTCTACTCTGCAAGATTGCTGTTAGTTGCTTGGAGTTCTTTTATTAATGTTTAAAAACTCCATCAAGGGTTATGGGCCCAGTACAGCCCAGTGCAGCCCAGCAGAGTCCAGTATACTGACCAAGAACTGATTTTTGTAAAAGGCTTTGGCCTCACAGTCAATAAGAAAGCTGCTTGCACATTTAAAAGGCAAAGTTCAGAATTTTTTTTCCTTCTCTCTGTACAATGGAGAGAGAGGAGGGAGTTTCCCCCATACCAAGATTGATTGAGGATAATTACTCAGCATGACTATTCAGACTGAGGATGCAGCTAGATTTTGAAGACTGCTTAGATGCTCTGGATTTTCCTGAACCTAAACCAGAGGATGGGGAGGAAGCAAAAAACCAGTGGAAGAAAAAGGATAAGCGAGCTAAAATTCTTATTGCTAGGTCTCTTCCAGATCACAGATTAGCAGAGATTAAAAATATTTCTACTGCGAAGGAAATGATTGAGAATTTATGCACCCTATACTCAGAAGCTGATGATCAGAAAGTGATCTCCTTGTTATGAGAACTGCATGCATGCAATTTGGAAGACAATGGAAATGTAAATGACCACGTGATCAGGCTACAGGCAAGCTTTCATCAGTGGAGCAGTCCAGAATCTCATGAATGAAAAACTTAAGATGTCCTTCATGCTGAGTACATTACCAAATAATTTTTTCTCCATTTGTTGCTGGTCTGAATATAGAAGGGAAAAATCTTTCCCAGGTACTGGTAGTGATGAGATCAGAATGCTGAAGGCAAAAAAATCGGCATAACAATAGAGAGCCTGGCAGAGACATAAGTTACCTAGCAATGAAGGTTAAACATGAGCCACAGCAATCAGTGACACATCAGAAAAACAATAGGAAAGAAAAAGGAGCTATTGTCTGTAATTCATGTAGAAAGCTAGGTCATGTTGCAAGGTTCTGCAGAAATAAGGACAAGAAAGTTTTTTTCAAGGATAAATCCAAGGAAAAATATTTTAAAAGTGAAAAGGCTTTACACACTGTTTATAATGCTGATACCAATAAATGTCCTAGATGATGGGTAATCGATTTGGGGGCCAGCAGACGTCTATGTGGGTATAAAAGTGACTTTTGTGAGCTAGATGAAACCACAGAAGGAAGCATAACACTAACAGATGGCAATTCAACTTTGATTCAAGGAAAAGGAAGTGTGCCATTGTGATGCATCAATGGAAGTGAATACAAAGATCTCATAGCAGAAGATGTCTTCTATGTGCCAGACTTAAAAGTCAATTTACTAAGTGTCTCAACATTGAATAACAAAGGTTTTGATGTGATTTTTAATGCTAATGGACAATGTAAAGTCACATGTGGAGAAAAGATTTATGTTACAGGCTTTCAAAAGGATGGCGTCTAGCAGGTGCACTGTGAACAACTGCCACAAGATGTCAGCCTTGCCTGTCAGCAGCAAAAGGAGGACTACAGCGCCACCACCTGGCACAGACATTTTGTGTACGTTTTGATTTTAACATAATTTTAAGAATGAAAACTGAAGGCATGGTAAGAGACTTTGAAATAAGCAACCATGATAAATGCCAATCAAAATGTGTGATATGCATCAAAGGAAAAGCAACAAGACCAGCCATACCCAAGCAAAGGGAAAGGCGGGCAACCCAGCCACTCGAATTTATCCACACTGATTTGTGTGGACCTCTTCAAGCATCAGCAGGCAGAAATAAGTATGTTTTATGCTTTATAGATGATTTTTCCAGATACTGTGTGACCTACCTAATGAAGGAGAAATCCCAAACAGCAGACATGCTGAAAGCTTATATAGCCATGGTGACCAACAAGTTCAACAGAACCCCTCAAGCCCTCCAAAGCAACCGTGGATGTGAGTTTATTTCACAAACCATGCAAACATACCTAACATGACTAGGTATAGAACACAGACTAACCACTCCATACACACCTGAACAAAATGGAGTTGCAGAAAGGAAAAATCACTCACTAATGGACATGGTAAGATGTATGCTTTTAGAATCAGGTGTGCCTGACAAATACTGGGCAGATGCTGTTTTAACAGCTACATACTTACAGAATAGACTGCCAGCCAAAGCCAACAAGGTAACACCTTTTGAGCTAGGGCACGAACGCAAACCAAGTGTAAAGCATCTGAGAGTATTTGGATCCAAGGCTTATGCACACATACCAAAAGAGAAGAGATCCAAACTAGACCCCAGAGCTGAAGAAGGCATCATGATTGGGTATGCTCCAGGAAGCAAGGGATACAGAATCCTGAACCCAAAGACAGGAAAAGTAAGCACATGCAGAGTGGTGTACTTTGATGAATGAGAGAGAGGCTACCATAGTCATGCTGATGATGACTGCACAGAAATCAACAGTGGCAGTTAGCAGCTTGAGATGTTTAGCTCAACTTTCGAAGACACAACCACCACACTGACCCAGAGGGAGATAGAAGCCCAGGCAGAAATTCCACCAGAGTCAGATGATGAGGCCAAGGATGCAGAAAGGGTTGAACCACCAAGTGCCACTCCTGAACTTGCTCCAAGATGCTCATCACAACCCAACAAAGGAATTCCAGCCGAGAGACTCACCTATCGTTACCAAAGGAACCTGCATCAGTGCAACAAATGCCACCAGATGAAGCAAGCAAGTGGAAGAAGGCAGCACAAGAAGAGCTAGAGGCTCTACACAAGAACAAAACATAGACTTTGACAAAACTACCAAAAGGCAAGAAAGCCATAGGATGCAAATGGGTTTTCAAAGCCAAACAAGATGAAAATGGAGAAGTACAAAGATACAAAGTTAGACTAGTCGCAAAAGGCTATTCACAAAAGTATGGACTTGATTACGATGAATGTTTTGCTCCTGTTGTAAAACATACCACAATCAGAAAGCTCCTAAGTCTAGCAGTTTCCAGGAACATGAGTGTTGAACACCTAGATGTAAAGACTGCATTTCTACATGGAGAGATACAGGAAATACTGTACATGCTGCAACCTCCAGGCTTCACCAATCCCAAGACACAGCAACTCATTTGCAAACTTCAGAAGGGGATTTATGGCCTGAGCCAAGTTGAGCCAAGTATAGTACTTCTTAAGCAAGGTTTTGTTCAAGGCAAAGCTGATCCCTGTCTCTACACAAGATACAGAAATGGCAGAGAGGTGTACATTCTTTGTTATGTGGATGATTTGATGATTTGCCACAATAACAGAAAGGACTTCAATGAAATTGTGTCCAGGCTGAACAAAGAAGTAGAAGTCAAGCATCTGGGGAATGCCAACTACTACTTGGGGATACAGATTGAAAGGGAAGAAGATGGAAGCTTTCTTCTAAGCCAGAAGCGAAAGATCCTAGAAATGCTGGAGAGCTTAGGACTGCAAAATGCCAATCCTGTGCCAACACCAATGGAAACAGGTTTCCACCAGCAGCAGGAACCTAGTGAACTTTTACCTGAGAACAATGGCTATAAAAGTGCCATAGGTAACTTATTGTATCTAGCCACTACTACTAGGCCAGACGTAGCAGCTGCAGTAAACAATCTATGCAGAAAAACTAGCATACCCACACAGACTGGACAGGTGTTAAGTGGGTGAGAAGGTACCTAAAGGGTACTATACACCTGAAAGTAAAGCTACCAGCCACTGACAATCCTAAACTAGTGGGGTTTACAGATGCAGATTGGGCAGAAGACATTACTGACCGTAAATCCACTAGTGGGCATGTATTTTTCTATGGGGGTGCAGCAGTAAGCTGGGGAAGCCATAAACAAGCTACAGTTGAACATTCATCCACAGAGGTGGACTATGTATCATCAGCAGAAGCATGCAAAGGTTTCATGGCTCAAGCTACTGCTTGAAGTCATGAGAATAGAGGAATCTGTCCCTGTTCAGGTCTATGAAGACAACCAAAGTTGTATTAGACTCTCACGGTCAGAAAAGATTAATGGGAGAACTAAACACATTGATGTTAATTATCATGTAGTAAAGGACTTGCAAGAGCAAGGAATAGTCAGACTAGACTATTGTTCCACAAGGAACATGACTGCGGACATTCTCACGAAGCCGTTGCTGAGCAGCAGTTACCAAGAACTGTGGAAGAAGCTGAACCTTGTGGATTCTGAGACGTGCTAACTTGAGAAGGGTGTTGAAATCATCAGGGGTCAACTCAGCATTGTCTCATAAGCATAATAGGGTCCCTTTAGCAAATCGCATCTCTATTGTGCTTGTGGGAAGTCAAATGGGTCACCTGATTTCCACTCCCTCCTTCTTCTTGGGCTTGGGGATTAACAATCTCCATTACCCTTCTGGCACACATGCAAGCAGGAGGTGCTGCAGGAATGCAGCCCTCCCCCTACCATGTCGCTTGCACGCTGACTTTCTATTCCATGTAGAAAGTGTCAACAAAGAACCAGTGATAATCATCACTCAAAAAGTGCTTTGTACTATGAATCTACCTGTATCCAGATCTACTGAATAAAAGTAAGCTATCTCTATTTTCTTCATCTAACCACAGTGTGAAGACTGAATTTATTTCTGAACATAATTAAGCTTAATGTGCAAGTTCTCTTTTTGGTTCATGCTTCTACTCTGCAAGATTGCTGTTAGCTGCTTGGAGTTCTTTTATTAACGTTTAAAAACTCCATCAACACACTAGTCTTAAAGCCAATTCATTTGCATCAAGATTATTGAGGTAAAGCTGCAAAGGAGAAAGCATAAGAATAGAATTAAAGCTTGGCAATGGAGTTCACTGCATACTTTATATAAAATATACCATCCCCCAACAGATTGTATTTATTATTGCTGTTTGGTTTCTTATTTTTATGCTGGTATGTTAACTCTAATATGCAATCCATCTGGAGCAGCATACAAGTTAATAAACAAGTGTTTGATAAGAGGCATGTACTCTTTATAGTTTTATTACAGAAATCATTTGACAAAGCACATTTACAGAGCAATCCTAACTGGGGAGAAGTGGCCAATGGCAGATACTTAACATTCCACAACCAACCAAGGTATGAAGGAGCAGTTCTGTAAGGATTTTCTTCTTTCAGAACCCCTCCCACCCCTATAAATGGAAATGAAATTAACCATGTTTTCCCAAATAGTACAATTGAGGGATACAATCCTGGATCCAGTAGAGTCAAAGCTGTCCCTGACCCACTCCTGTCCTGCCCTTGAAATGTCCTGTTTTAAAACCTAGGACTAGAGGAGTACTGACATTGGTAAATCTGCCTCTCAAGCTTTCCTTGCACTTAGAGGGGCACCTTAGCAGGCATGCTCATTGTTGCAGAGTGCTGGAAAGCATTTTGCCCAAGAGATCAGAAAAAACACACCAGGCATTTATATAAAAATAAGTGTATTTAAAGAAAGCATAAAATATAAAACAGTTTCCTTATCCAGAGCCCTGGATAGGCACAAAAGCTTCTTAAATACAATAAATCATATTTTACAAGCTCATGCACATGCACACGTGCAGAGCAGGAAAGAGGGGCTGCTGAGCTGGTCTGGAAGAGAGGCTTCAAACAGAAACTGAACCTTCTTGTAGCAAGTCCAGGCAAGTTCCTCCAGACAAGCAAGCAGCTTTTTCTTATTTGGTCAACCTTTCCACACCCCAACCTGAGGACAATTAAATCTGACCTTCTCACCCTGCCAAGTGATTTGTTACCATAGTAACTAGGTTACCTAGCATCTCTGTGAATTGCTCCTTACACAACAAAAAAATACCAACACTCATTCCCCATCTGTCTGACACTATCTGCAGACTTAGGTCTGCCCAATAATTTTACTTTCTTTTCTTTTTTCTGTTTGCTTCAATTGCCATCTTGAAATGCAATATGATTTGGCCAACTGAGAATGGAGAATATTACATTACATTAGAATTAGAATATCACATCATGTAGCCAGTGTACTTACATTTTCTTATAATTCTAAAATATACAGAATAAAAATGTGAAAAGTAGGCAGACTATTCAAAATTGGATATGAACAAAACAAATTATATGAAGGGCTATACCAATAAAAAGTAGAAAGTATGTGAGAGAAAGGATTGAAAAGAGATGTAATGCTAAGGCTCTCTGGATATCATTTGTATAAAGGGAAGAAATTTTGAAGTCCTTTGGCTGAAAGGCTGAAAGGCTTTTTATGCCTTTGTGGTTGTTTTGCTAAGAACAAGCTGCTTGCTGCTTGCTACTCTTTGACCATCACTATAGGTGGTCAAAGAGCACTACTGTTGCAACAGATTCAGCCATGATCAGATTAAATAAGAGCCAAGAGAATTCCATCTGGCTGATTCTGCATGGCTTGTTTTTTCCAACTGAGGTGTTTCCTGCCTGCCTCCTAACTCAGCTACTAGCTTTATTCCAGATCACAAGCTCTGACACCAAGCGCATGTTATAGATGCCATGGGGATATTGCTGAAAGCAGTCTTCATGTGGTGTGTCATCTATGTCCCAGCCATAACATTTACATAATATATAGTTCAGCACAATTATTCTGTCCGTTTTCATAGCTGTTCTCTACTGACCCAGGAAATAAGGATCAAGGGAGTAGGGTCCATGGTTCAAAAGAGACTCCTGAACTTTAACAAGTACATTCCTTAAGGCAGCAGCATCTTTCTTCAAAGTGGGCATAGAAGCCAGAAAAAGGTTGGACTCCTTTAATGAATAGTGGAGAGATGATTTGCTCATGAGATGTCTGAAGAGTTTCTTCCAAATCCTTTTTGAAGGGCACATGACCCTTCAAGAGGGCATATAAGTACATAATACAATGCCTTTGATTCACAAGATGTGTCTTGTACAGATTATTTCCTCATGCACAATCTGAGATATGCATAAAAACTGAAATGCACATTGTTACTAAGCTTCCACAGAGAAATAAAAGACAAGGTATTTACACAACACAGGAAAATAATCATCAAAATTTGAATGCAAATGTATTTTAGACTTGTTATCTGTCCCTTCCAAATTAGTGTCTTTTCCTCTGCTTCAGTTTCTTTGATCTTCTCTTTTTCCTGGAAATTCCCAAGTTTAATCTGATGCTTTGAGGGATCATGTAAATCTCCTCTTGTTTCAGCCTAGGTTCTGAACCTTCTGATTTGGTTCTAAAAAGACAAAAATGTTTGAATCCTCCAGATAGAGGGAGCTGCTGGGTTAGCTCTTGTGTACATGGCAGAGAACATCCCTTGTAAAAAAGAATTTTGGAGAGGTCTGCTCACATCCTGCAGTCTGGGAAACCTGGTGGCATTCATGACAATCCACAGCTTTTGAGATTGCTTGCTATAGAAGATGTTACAGTAGAGAGTCCCAGGAGAACATTTTAATCTAGCTACATTAAAAAAAAATAATTTAATAGTAAAGGCTGCTAAACTGGAGAATGGCTGGGGAGCTTCATTATGAGCTTGCCATCCCTTTAACCCCAGGATCCCCTAAACATATTCCTATTTTGACACAGTTGAAACAAAGCGTAATATGCAACCCCAGCTATCAGGAGATACAATACATTTTCATATATTCTGTCCAGACTGTGACAGTCTCTCACTAGGTTTTGTTTCCTCCTTCCCTGCCACCCTAGCATGCTAAGGACAAGAATTTTTGAAGTTTTCAGTTCTGCCTTCAGCTTGCCATGCTATTTGAATATGATAAAGCATATTGGACATACTAAGATTTAATGACAGAAAGATTCCAATTAATTATATTTAATTAAATGGAAACATGATCCCAATATGAGCTATGTTATCACAGCTTCCCTTTGAATATTTCCCACTCCCACCCCTTGATACCCAGTCAAATGCTCAATTTGAATAGCTGCATATACTGAAGTTTTGTCAGTGATTATAGACTTGCTAATACCTTGAAGCTGACAATCTATGTATATTTTTAGACCTAGTCAGGTGTCATGACCGCCAGTTTGGAGTAGTGGTCTAGAAATCGGGAGACAATGAGTTCTTGGGACAGTTACTCTTTCACCTCCATAGGAAGAAGGCAATGGCAAGCCACTGCCAAAAAATGTTGCCAAGAAAACTGCAGTCTCCAGGAGTCAAGTTCAACTTGAAGATAAGAAAGGAAAGGAATGGAAAGGAAGGGAAGGGAAGGGAAGGGAAGGGAAGGGAAGGGAAGGGAAGGGAGTCACTAAAAATTGTTCAAAAACTAAGGCATAAGCATGCATAAATTATATAAGCCAGTATAAAGATTGGCAAATGGAGATCTAGACTCTCTTATGTAACAGCTGCATGTACCAATTCAGCTCTGGTGTTCAATTTCCTGGCAGCAATGTTTGACATGGCTCACTTGTGTCACTTGTGAAATTGAAATCAATTGAAATAGGAGGTTGTGGGGAGTCTGGGAAAGTAACAGAAGGAATGTTAGACATAAACAATCAAGAGATAAAAGAGAATGGGGACTCAGTCCAGACTACAAACACAGGGAGAGTCAAATCATTCAGATATTTCCCTAATAAATGAGGACTGGAAATTCCTATAGCAGTTTCCAAGAGACTGAACCTTATCCGTAATCCTGTCATTAAAAAAAAAATCCCAGAAGTCTGCATAATTCTTGTTTGTGCCTTGCAGTGACAGTCTTGGCATAAGGTAGAGAAATCACAGAGCATGGTTTCTGGCATTCTTACCAACCCATTTACCATCAGGGGTCATAGGCACCTTCTGCATTTTCTTCTGTAATGAAGAGTGAGTGTGTGCGTGTGTGTGCGTGTGCGTGTGTACACACTTTCTTCCCCTGGAATAATCAGAGCATCTGCATACATGGTGCTCTATGTATGCTTATGAAAGCTTATGCCTTTTAATAAAATTTGTAAGTCTAACATGGTTATCCTCCTTCAGTGTCTAGGTTTTGTTAAAATTTAGGTCAACCACAGATCATCCTCAGTGAGAAATTGGGGTGGTTTTCAGTTTCTCACGCAGATCTTTCAGGGCAACCCTGTCTCTTCCATGCTTCCTGATTATTGGAACAAGTTATTCTGCATGTGCAATATACCATTACTTTGGAAAAATAAACTCTCTTTAAAAGAATTTCCCTTTTTTTTCCTCCATCTCTTTCCAGACTCAGTTCTGAGAGAGAAACAAGCTGTGTATGTTTTAAAAGAAAAATGCAGTGTGTGTCTGTGAACATTGGTAATTGGCTCAACACAGTCTGTGGAATGCTACTAGTAGGGCTGTGTGAAGCATCTGAACAAGGTGCTGGGAAGGAATCAAAGCAAACTGGCTATACAGGCACAAGCATGTGGAGACAGCTAGTAACAGCCTTCAAAGCAAGCCTTACAAAAGACATGGAATCTTCAATGGTTTGAAGAAAGGTGCTTCATTTGTGTGCCTGCACACTGAGAAGCACATCATTCAAATGCTTTGCATAGCCCTATTTCATATACATATTTTTTCCAAGGGTATCTGCAGAGTTACCACATATTTGGTAACCACATGAACAAGCCCTAGAGAAAAGATGAAAATAGTATCAGATGAGGTTATGGGAGGGAGAGGAAGGACGGAAGTTCTATTTTATTACAACTATTTTCAATAAGTGAACAATTTTACTAAAATTTAGCCCCAAAGTCCTGATATGGGTTACTTTCAGGACAGTGGTTACTCTGGGTGTTTAGCAGTGAAAAGGAGAGAGAATGAAGTGGGAAAAACAAGGGTGACTAAAATTGACATGGATGGAGATGGCTGTGGCTACATAATGTCTTTTAACTTATTGAGCAAACACTGTCAAGGGCAAAGAGGTAGCACCTGTAGGCTGCCCTGCAAGGTGTGATCCTTGGCCATTTTCCAGCATGGTGTGTTATGCATGTTTAACAGTGAGGACTACTTATCTCATGGAAGACCTTGGTCAAGGATTTATTTAGACCTTGACCAAAACAGAGGAAGAGAGAGGGGGTTATTAGTTGTTCAAGAGAAGTGTTCAATCTGTCTGATAGCCATAGTAAAAATGGGCATGAAGACATGGAACTCAGTGGCCAAATGACTGGGGTCAGTCCTGAAAAGACTCCTCCTGGTGGCCCAGAATGTCTACATGGGAGATTTTTTGCCACAATAACTGGGAAAAACACCACTTTCCTGGAAGATCTTGGGCTGGTTTCAGCCTATGTGAGCATTGGACTGGCAATGAGATGGAGGCTCTGTTGTGAGAACATGTCTTCAAAAAATAGTAGGAAGAGCATCTTTGAGCTGGGGCAAAATGCCTGTATAGATGACCCCTAAGAAGTTATAAGCTGGGGCTATACAGTAGGTTCTTTCTGATAGTAGACAGTCAACTGTCTATAGTAGCTTTTACAGTAGTTATCCACTATTAGAAAGAATATAAAGATTCAATTGATACAAAAGTTTCTAACTAGTTGTAATGTGTCTGTTGGAAGCTGAGTTCTGTCTCTTTATCAACCTACTTACAAAACGAAGTCTGTGCAAATTTAAATACGATTTTTCTTATATCTCTAGTAAACTTTCAGAACTTTTCTTCTTCTGTCCGTTTCCTCAGACTTTATTTCCCGACAAGTATTTCTCTAGATGTCCTCTTTTTCAGTCTATTCACTCCTATTCTGCACATACAGCTTGGGCCATTGTTTACCCAGTACCTTAAATTTGGTATATCCAATAATCTCTTTTCAGTCTGCATCCTGCCCTTCAGTGAGGACAGAATTCCAGCCAGACTACTCTCCTTTTCTTCATAGAAGCTGGATACTACAGTATACAATATATTGTAGATGAGGAGGAATGTTTTATTCAATGGGACTTTACAGGATTTCTTATGCAAAGATCCTCAGGGGCTTACAATTAAAATTGACAGAGAGGATAACAAGCAGAGGATGAATGTAACCATTGCTTGAGTAAATGGAAAATTAAGCAGGTTAAGGCAAAGCTTTGTGAAAAAGATGAATTCTGATGAAATATTTGAAACAATATTGAACAGTGAGGCAGTTTCCAATTCTCAGAACTGTAACATAGGAAACAGCAAAGGAGAGTTCTTCTAGGGAATAAGAAGCATAACTAATTGCATTGATGTTCTAATACAGAAATAGAATGGGAAACAAAGAGAATGGGAGATGACTGAAATTTTTTAAAGATAGAACTCTTTGAGAACCCTTACCCTGAGTTCTCAAAACTCTGGAAATCTATTAATATTTTAATAGATTTTATGATGTACTGAAATACCATATTTCAGATTATTGTAGGGCTAAAACAGCAAGGTATACCCAACAAGCACTTTTCCCTGGTGATTTTGTGAATGTCTTGAAATGGGAAAAACAGACCTCTGCTGACACTTGAGCAAACATAACCTTTAAGATATAAAATGTTGATTTTGTGAGACAAAGAAGAGCTGTATTTCCAAACAAATATCCTTTCCATTTGCAAATATATTTTTTTCACGTTATCATTATGAATATATGGCAATTGTAGTATCAAAATTAATTTTAATAACTATATTTTAGATAATATAAAGAACTTGATAGTTGTTTACAGTTCAAGTCTAGTAGACACCTGTGAAATTCCAAAGGTTGGAACTTTGGCTGCAGTTCAATTTGAGATAATATGACCTCATTGCTGTGGTCTGACCAGATAGATAGATAGATAGATAGATAGATAGATAGATAGATAGAGTGAAACCTCAATTTAATGGACCCTCATTTAACAGACTTCGGATGCAGTGGACATAAGGGCATCCCTGCAAAATAATGGACAATTCAGTGCATCCAAAGTAGTTAAATGTAGAGTAATTTTGCACAGAGCTTTACATCATTTGTGAAATAAATTAACATGAATGATGTCATTTGTTTCATTTGCATAATTATGTATAATTATATAATGTCAATTGACACAAATGAAGGAATTTGTGATTTTTTTAAATATAATTTTTATTAGAGATTTTTACACAAGTAAAAGATAAACATGAAAAAATACAGAAAATGAGATTAAGAAAGATAGAAAAAAGTGCAGAAAACAAAGAAGAAAAAGAAGTGACTTCTGATCTTCTTTATAGCACTTACAAATAAACTTAGTATCACTCCATCCCCTTTAAGATTACATTACATAGTTTGCTTTTTCCCATATTCAACCTTCTTCAATTGGCAGATCCAGAAATCATCAATTCATTTCTGTCCATTTTCAGTAAAAAGTCCATAAAAGGTTTCTGATGTTTTATAAAAGTACTTATTATCTTGTCCCTGATCAAACAAGTCAATTTTATATTCTTTTCTCTTATGCAGTATTCTGGTGTTATTAATCCTTAGCTTAGTGTTAAAATGTTGTCGCAGAATCTGGTTTCTTGTCTTCTTCCTGACAAGGTGCATAAGTATATTTTTTAGTACATTTCTTAACTTTTCATTTCTTTGTACACCTTGTCCACTTCTACATCCATGTCTTCTTCCCATTCTAAAAAGTTTTTTAGGGCTTCAACAGCCCTTTCCTTACTGTCATCACCAGGTCGTTTGGTAGCTACTCTCTGTCTCACGCAAAATTCTTTCTCTTTTAAATTCAGTAATGTCACATTGTCTAAATCTTTTTTCATCTCTTGGCTTATTGTTTCTGTCTCACTCATTTGTTCTGCGGATTCTTCAAATTTTTTCTGCATCTTTTCTTCCATATTTGCAAATTTTTCTTCCATTCTTCTTTCAAATGAAATCAAATCTCTCTTGACAGATTCAATCAGTGATACTGCCACTGCCACTGCAATATTCTTTTTCACATTTTTCCAACATCCTTGTACAGTCTCTGGAATAATCCCTATTTGCTCTGTTGACAATCCTTTCCTCCTTTCTTTCCTTTCTTTTCTAATATTAGCCATTTCTCTCCTTAAATTTGTAATCCAAAAAGATAAAGCAACAAAAATAAAAGAGCCTTTCTTTTTTCCCCTTAGCTATTTAGATCCATTGAGTTCTCCGTGATTCTATAGTCACATGATCTTCCACAACTTCCATTATCTTTTTGTTTAAGAAAATCCACCAATCAGTCCTCTTGAGAAAGTGAAACAGTCCTCTTTCCCATGAAGATATTTAATTTGTTCAATTAAGTTCAAAGTACTTTAAAATAAACAATATTCCAAGTTTAACTGGTCCCTTAATCCATTTTAAATTTTCATAATTCAAACTCTTAATAAGCTTTTTGTTTTCAATTAGTTTTAAATCCTTATAATTATTTCTTTACATTTCACTTTGATCTTGTCCCAAGTCAAAGGAACACTCACCAGGTGGTCTAGTTGCTCTCCTGTTTAGAAGATCTCTGTAGCTGGCAAAATAATTATATTCCAAATGTGTGCTAGAAAGTGGGGTTGGGTCAAGCCCAGTGTTCCTAAGGAAGGCTCCGCCTGAGGCTAAGAACTTGTTTCTTCCTTGGCTTCCGTCATTCTACTCATGGTTCTCCTGCAGATTCTCTAGATCCTGCAGGTTTCCTCACAAAGAGCAGCCTTCTGGAGCACATGTGGGCAATCTCTTGGCTTCTTCTTGTCCAGAGAAGTTCTACATGGTCTGGGCTTGTTTCCCGGTTACCATTTCTACTCTTTGGAGACATATCAACTTGTGATTTTCCCAACCTGGAAGTCCATAATTTAATGGACATTTGAGTATAATGGATCCCTGGCACCCAATTGATCTGTTATTGTGTCACTGTGGAAACCAGGTGGAAGAGAAGTTCAGTGGGTTTGAGAAGGGGCCATAGAACTCAGAGGTATACACCTTGGCCAAAAATGGTTGAAAGTGACTCCATCTTAATTGGCTTGTTATAGGTTGGCCTGGGAATTAACTTCCAAAGTTTCAAGGTTACATTTTTATCCTTGATTAGCATTAAATATGCCTTTCTGAACTAGAATGTGCCGACTATGTGCAGCTTGACAGTTATATCGAGATTTCATTCTACTTTAAGGTAACTTGGTAATTCTGCTGCCTAGCACTCCCACACCTACCCTCAGTTGCTCTCTGTGTGTCCAGGGTAGCTTTGAGGCAGATGGAAACAAAGCACTGGATAGAGTCACTTGCAAAAGCTTATTTTCCAAAATTGTCTGTGAAACCTGTGCAGGACTCCAAGGCATTATTACAGATGAAAACAATGCTATGGGTTTCTTTTTGTTTTGTCATAAGCTAGCATCCAATTAATTTTTAATTAATAATTTAGACACATTAATTTTAATTAATAAATATATTCAGACATGACAGGAACCTCTTAGAGTTTGGCAATTAAGTTTGGCTGGCATTCAGGAGAGAGTTGGTTGCCAAAATATCTTATAAATCACAACAGCAGCTCCATTGTTTGCAGAGGAAGTGTCTCAGTACAAAATATTGAGGGCAATGTTGACTGGCCATTAGGTGACCTGAGAGAAATTTTAGAGTTCATGCTAATTTGCATGAGTGTGTTTTACACATTTATTTTGGTTTTATGACTTTGTTTTGGGTTTTGAATTATTAGAATGTTCTGCAATCATATTTTTATGACTGTTAAAAGTTGGTGTTTAACCAAATCTAATTTTCCTTTTATCTAAAACGGTTTTCAAAAATAGCACAGACACACAAACATGTTATGGACTGCATATTCCTTCCTTAAACAAAAATATCTTTCTTGCTAACTTTGTGGTCAAGTTTGCTATGGCTTGCCCTCTTAAAAATGGATAGTAATTGTATTTGTCAATATTAATAAAGCTTTCAAAGTTGCTTCTAATGTAGGTGGGCACATAAATTCAGACTTGGATTTTTTATTCTGTGTTCTGGAAAGAAATCCCAATTCTCTTCCAATTTGATCATGCTGAGGCTGAAGATAATCCTAAAAAAAAACTGACTTAGAAGAGACTTATCTTCTTGGTACTGAAGAACTGATCATGCTTGAAAAATCCAGTTATCACTTGAAGTCAGGATAAAATAAATGACTTATTGTCAATGCGCTACAAAAAATAGCAGAGGTCCTTTCTCAAGGCTGAGCAACAAGAACATGAAATCAAACTTTCCTGCTCCATTATACTAGGTTTAAAGAACCATCTGCTTTACCATTACTCCTAGAAATTATCAGCTGTTTATAATGCAAGCTTGTGCTTGTAGCAATGATGAAATTGCCATGAAGAAATTATATGCATTAGCAGTATATTAACTTTTTTCTGTAGATTGGCCATTCCTTTGGCCATTTCTATATGTCATTATGTATGGAAAGGATCAGGCTTGCACAACTACTACTACAACAGTACAGCACTTCGTATTTGAAGGGGAAAAGGTGCTTCAGAGCATCCCTGGGTCCTTACATAGCATATATAGCTGGTAATTCTTTAAAGCAAATGTATCTTTTTCCAGGATCACAGAAGCTGTGGAAGACAGCTGTGCAATTCCAGGAAGACAGAAGAACTGACAGCTGCTATGTAGACATCCCTTCATGCTCTAAAACATCTGTTTCCTTTCCAATCTGAAGCACTTTACAACCCATCTAGTGACCCATCAAATCACCCATGACTCACTTGTTATAGATTGTGACCTACATTGTGTTTGTTGTCATACATACTTTTGCAGGACAAAGAAAACTGCAAAAATCAGGAGCTTAATTACACCTGGCTGCTCTAATGTGTTATGTTGGCAAAAATAGAACATTGCTATTGTCATGGATATGTTCAACTTTGTGACATTGTACTTCAATGGCAATCCTATGACATTTTCTCCTTGAGAACATTGTGGGTACTATGGTACATCTCAATGTGGCAAGTGGGGTTTGTGTCAAAATACATACCCCATAACTAATACCTAGTATCCAAGTACTCATCAGAAGGACATGTTCTTCCCTATTATGTATAGATAGATACAGTAAAAGATGGATGGATGGATGGATGGATGGATGGATGAAAGAGAGAGAGAGAGAGAGAGAATTATAGACTAAGTTGTTTCAGTCTTACGGAGATAATTTTTATGCTGTTGTTTTCAGTATTTCTGTTTATTTTATTTTATGGTTGGATCTAAACCTAATCGTGCTTAGAATAGATTCACTGAATAACTAATACACGATTAATATAGGTCTTATACGTTTCAGTGTGTTTTTGTAAACATTACTAAATCTGGATCCAATGTAGTGTTTTGAGCATTAATACTGCATATATATAGATTTCCATGTGAGGTGTTTTTTTGCTTGGAAGCTGGTCTGACAGTAAAACAAAGCGAAAACGATGGATGCAAAATGTCTGCGTATGTTCCAGAAAAGGACTGCCCTACCTTTCTGAGTTTTTAAATGAACTTTAATTTTACATGTGTAAAATCTTTATACTTGACAAAAGCCATGCACTTAAACCTTACCCTGGTATCCCAAAGCTTGAAAAAATCTTCATGCATTTTGGGCTTCCAGTGGGAATGATGGACTGAACAGCTGTGCCCACGGGTTCAGTGGGCAGAGCTGACAACACAGTAACCTTTTTCAGGCTCAGCAGGTTTTCCTGAAGCCCAGAAACGTTCTCCAGATGAAGGAGAATACCTGGAATCATCTCATCTGTCCTCTGGATGGCTTCTTGCAGCCAGAAGATTGCAAACAGCGTTTTGCATTTGACTGGTAAGAGCCAGCTGGGAGTCGGGGACTTCATCACTTCCAAGCCACACTGTAGCCTTAAAGGGACACTAAGACCGGCCACCCCGTTTCTAAATGACCCATTTGTATTTTTTAAAAAAAGTATATGTACCCCAAGAGAGGCTTTCTACAGCGAGGAGAAGCTGGTTCTCTTGGTGCTTAACATTATTTTTGGGATTACTTTTTAAAATTTTTCTTTAAGTTTTGGATTTCATTTTTATTCCAAATGTAAAGGAGGATTGAGAGTAAACTATTGTCTTCCTGATATTATTTTTGTATTAAATTTGAAGATATTAGCATTTTCTTACATGTTGAATTGGCTGATTTGAACCTTCAGCTTTCTGTTTTCACTTTCCCCTGAGAACTGTCTGCTATCTCACTCTCACTTTATGTAAACACACTTTGGAACTCTTCCATATCTTTGACTTTTGCTGGTTAAGCTCCTAGAGGGCGCCGTAATCTACTGTGTGAGACATGGAGGATTTCAAACAGGTTCTTTCTGACTTCCACCAAGATTTTAAACATTTCTTCTGACTTCTATCACGCTTTTATGCAGGATACCCAGAACATTGTGCAAAATATGAAATCTAAAATGTGCCATCAGGTTGGGGATGTGGTGGATGAAACTGAGGAATTTAAGAGCGATAGAAAGGAGTGAGAGTGGGAGTTTTATCAAGATGCGGGATGAAGATTGGGTAGTGGAGCTGGAGAAATCTAAGGGAGAGAATGTTCTGCAAGCCATAAGTAAAATCGATCTCCTGGTGGAATGCCATGAAAAGAACCTGGAATCTTTGAGGGGGGCAGTTGGGCTGTTTGATACTTTCAAGAGAAAAGCTCTGTGCATATTGTGGGGATATGTAACTGCTCTGGTTTATTTTGAAGTGGGATAAGGGTTGAAGAATGTTCATCAGCTTTGCATTAAGAATTTGATTGATGCTATTTGCCTTTAAAGATTTGGATTCACTGTTTTGAATTGTCTTTGTTTTTTGGGTTTATTAAGATTAAAATTATTAAAACTGTTGTATTAGGGTTAAAGAATGTTTATCTGGTTTGTTTTATTAAGTATAATAGCAAGCAGCTGTCCTGGTTCCAACTAAGACTCGACATGAAAGTGGTGTTAAGACTTTTTATTTACAATAAAGTATTACAGAAGTTCAGAGGTTCAGTGGTTCAAGGCAAGCTTTTCAGTCACGGAAAGTACTTGCAGGCGTTATGCCAAGATGGCGCAAGAGTCAGCACCACTTGACAGCAAGGCAAGGTGAGTTGAGAGGCCTGGCGCAGTGGCAAAACAAGGCTCCAGTGCACCATTTGGCATGGCAGCAAGTCAAGGCTCAGTTACGCAGCTTGGCACGACAGCAAGGCAAGACTGGGGTGCAAGATCTGCGCAGCAGCAAGGCAAGGGTCGGGTGTGTGGCTTGGTGTGCGACAAGGCAAGACTCAGACATGTGGTTTGGCGCAGCAGTAAGGAAAGGCTCTGATTCGTGACTTGGCATGGCAGCAAGACAAACTCTGAGTGAGGTGTCTGGCGTGGCAGCACAGTAAGGCTCGGGTGCGAGGGTTGGCACAGCGGCAGAGTGAGGCTCGAGTGCGTAGTCTGAGTCAGTGACAAGGTGAAGCTTGGGTACACAGTCTGGAGTGGTGGCAAGGTGAGGCTTGGGTGCGCAGGTTGGAGCGGTGGCAAGGCAAAGCTCAGGTGTGAGGTTTGGTGCAGCAACAAGGCGAGGTTCGGGTGCACTGTCTGGGAAGGCAGCTAGGCGAGACTTGGGTGTAAGGTCTGGTGCGGTGACAGGATGAGGCTCAGGTGGTCGGTGTGAACAATTGTCTCCAGCAATCCGTTCCTCTTTCTGGCACCTTCTTATCCCATTCTCTTCCTGCCGTTTTCGAGCAAGGACCAATTGGGCTTCTTTTTGCTTGGCACCCTTTTCCGCCCTTCATTCTCTGGCATTGATGGGCAGTGGCGAATCCACCCCCTGACTTTGGCCAATCAATGGCTCTGCATTTTCCCACTCCCAGTTTCCTGCCAATTCTAGCTCTGTTTCGAATTTCCTGCCTTCCATACTTTTCCACTCGACTAAGTCCCTTTCCTCTGATTCAGAGTCAGACTCCTTTCTGACAGCCTATGTGCTTTTTAATTTGATTCTTACTATAGTAGACAGAAATTTATAGAATAGTGGTAGGAAGGGAATAATTAAATATGTGTTATCTTTTGGAGGGGAGAAAGATGTTTAAGAGGTTTATATGAACTTTTTTCCTTTATTTTAATATAAGGTGGAGGAGTAACTGTACTTAGTGGTTTTTATTATGTGTTAAAGTGGAATGGTTTATAGAAATAATGTGTTTTAATATAGAGTAAGAGATTGATTATGGAAATTTTTATATATCCTTTCTGTTAAGAGTTGGAAGCCACATCTTTTTGTAAATTTGAAAATTTTTTCTCTTGTGTTTCCGCACTTTTTTAGTTTTTTTCTTTCTTTGTAGTTTTTTGTTTTTCTGTAGTTTTTATTCTTCTCTTAAAACTTAATAAAATTTACTAAAAAAAAAAAAATCACACATTTTAACCTAGGAGAATGAATGATGAATGTTAACCTGGGAGAAACATTCTTTGTTGTTGTTGTTGTTGTTGTTGTTCTTACTGTTATTATTATCTTTCCCTAGCTAGCTGAAGGCTTTAAAAAAACAGCGACCATTTCATAATTTTTTCAATCAATTGATAATTTAGGAGTACCGGAAAGAGCTTTGGAACTACCTGATTTGAGTTGTTGTTTCAGAAAAGATCCCCCCACCACAGTGGTTGTTTGTTTCCTGAATTTGCTTCAAAAGGATGATTTAATTAAAGCTTTGTCAAATCAAATCCCCCACTCAAAACTTCACAGATCCTTGAACTAACAGAAGCAGTGGTTTAAGGGCCATGGTCTCACTTCCTTGACTGAACACTGTGGTCTGTAACCAGGTAATCTTAGCACCAAACCTTTCCAGCCATAGCATAGCGATTTGCCACTGAATTGCCTTTTACTCCAAACTCAGTTCTGAAACCAAATCAAAATAAATTAGAACGGCAAACTATAGCAACCTGTGGAGGCTTTGATGATTTGCTGAAGTGTAAGTTATAAAGAGTTGGCCCTGTAATTTTAAGCCTCATCTGTATCAAAAATGTCTTCTCCTACCACCATTACCTTCAGGGGCACAATTTCCTCATGGTGGCATTAATATTTAATTTTGGCTTCTAGCAACTGCCTCTATGCCCAAGAGATGTAATGCCTTGGCTAATGTTGTTTATTATTGGAATCCATGGTTTTCTACTATATAATTTTTATCTCTCCACCCAGTTTTTTAATTGCTGACACATATTAACAACACCTGGGATTGGTTTGAGGACTACTTAAAAGAATTGTTGTCTCTGCACTCAGATTGTGAGCTGATTTAAAGCAAGGATGGATCTTAATGATGAAACTCTTTTCTCATTTTTTAATCTTTTCAGCCTAATAGGCTGCCCACTTTAAACTTCATCGCTCCAAGGATAAACATATTAATAGGTGGTGGAAGCTGGCCTAATTAGCCATTAAATTTGGTTTACACATTTTAAACAGTTCAGTGCCCAGTAACCCAGAGGGTGGCATGGGCCAGTACAATTGATTCTACAATAAAATCCTAAATTTATTCTCCAACCTCACTGATTTAAGATGTCCTCCTCCTAATGCAAGATTTGCTCTTAATTTGGTTCTAACCTCACTGATTTAAGATGTCCTCCTCCTAATGCAAGATTTGCTCTTAATTTGGTTCTAAGGATGACTGCTAAGAGTAAGGAAGAGATCACTTGATTCAGGAACCCACAAATTAATGATCCATTGAACTTGAAAATGGAGTTTCACAGTTTCTTAACACATTTCTAACAATCCTTGATCAATGCAAATGATGCCTATGTAGCTTTAAATATATATCAGCAAATGATGAACATTACCAGGAAATTTTTAAGATCTGTCCAAAAATTCAACCGTAAGTCTTAAAATCTTGTATAATATTTTCATTTTAAATTTGATTCAACCAAGAGCACATCACAGCCAAAATAAAGAGCCTTTAGGAAAACTTCATAGGATGTTGTACTTGAAAAAAGAATGTAGTGTCCTGTAGAAGAAGAGGCACAAAAAGCACGCATCTTCATATACTGTATTATGATGCCTTTCATTTACATTCTCTGGGATCATACCTAATAAATATATTTGTGGTTTTAGTTCAAATTTTATTTCAGAATTTTCTGGATGTTTTGGTATATTTCTTTCCAGTACTTTCAAGTCTTTTTGCATAATCACCATATATGGTAAAATGCTTCTTTATTGTGGCATTTCCAACATTTATTGTTGTATGATCTGTTCATCTTAGCAATCATTGATGGAGTTATCTACCAAGGAACTTAACTTCTGAGGAAGAAAATTTTGTGAGAAAAGAGACTAGCTGTGATATAACAAAAGGTCTAGTAAAATTTTTAGGGCTTTACTTGACAGGATACAATACATACGTATTTCAAAACATACAACAAATTATTCAGAGAAATAAAACAAGATATTGAAAAGTGGAAAAACTTAATTTCTTTTGTCCTAGCCAGGAAAGTTTTAAGTTTTTAATAAAGTTCTTTTTCCAATGGCACCATTTCAAATCAAAGATAAAAAATTGCAGGACTAGCAAAGAACAATTAATAGATTTACATGGAATGGGAAAAAACAAGAATAAGATTCAAAATTTTGCAAGACTTAAAAGAGGCGGTAGACTAACTTTTCCAAAACTCAGTATATATTATGGACCTAGTTACTTATCATGGATAACAGAATGGATAACATTTCCTAACAGCAGAATATTAAGTATAGAAGCAGCACCATTTCAAAATAGTATAAGGAAACAGAAGAAGACATTTGAAGTGTCATATTATAAGAGAAAATCTGTTTAAAATGTGAATTCCTTAAAAGCAAGGATAAGTCCAACAATTTCACCATTAGCATCACCATCAAATGCTTTTTATTTCAAGGACAATTATAGTAAGATCTGATTACGTATGCCATTATGATACATCTGGAGTCAAGAAACAGACTAAAGACCCAACAAGAATTGCTTAATGAAGAAAGAAATCTGTCATGGTTTATGTATTTGCATATATGTGGAAAAATAAAAAGCAATCTCAAAGAAGAAGGAAGGGAAAGATGACACAATTTGAAACGCTTATACAGAATCAAGATCATTTATTAGAAAATATTTACAAATTGTTATTCAAATATGACATGGAGACAGAACAAATTAAAAATGGTATGTTACAATGGATGCAAAACTTCAAAGAAGTGTTATCAGTGGAACAGTGGGAAAAACTATGGAAAAAAAATCAATAAAATTTACACCAAGCTACAATTTGAGGGAAAATTTGTACACGATCAAACCACTGTTGATCATCCTAATCAAATCATTTTGGACAGGTGGTATAGTGAGAGAATAGAGATAAAAATCTTCATTTTACTATTCAGAATATTACCACATAATTGCCTTGGGTTATGTAGGAATTTTGGATTTGTTAGTTGACATAACCTATTGACTGATTATTCTTGGCCCAGCTTTCTCCATTCAGAATTTCCTTTGTTCAGCTCCTTTCATTTCCCAATATACTTCTCCATTAAAAAGCTACTTTAAGTGAATTGAATCTTTGTTTAACCCTGCCTTTATAATCATTATTATTTCAGATCTGTACTTTAATCTGAGGTTAGAGTTAAATAATTGACTCTGTTTCTTATTACCCCTTATTATGTCTATAGGAAGCATAGTTCAGCCTTTTCCCCATTTGTGACCATACAGTACAGTTCATATGTATCTCACCAGTTCTGAAGGTACACAGTTTAAGGATGACCCATAGTTAAGAACGGAGCCTATTGTAGCAAAATTTGAGTTAAATACACAATGGTTTGTGTTAAATACACAATGGTTCAAGTTCATTGCACAATACTACTTATAGGGTATCATACAATAATATTGTTCCACTTACATACAAATTCAACTTAAGGACAGACCTTGGGAACAGAACTCATTCTTAAACTGGGTACTACCATGTTTTCCTCTGCTCATTCTCTCTCTCTCTCAATCTCTCTCCCCCTTTCCCTCTCCCCTTCCTCCCTCCTCCCCCCATTTTTCATATGCACAGAGAGAGAAAAACAATTTGGACCCTAGTGAAAAAAAAATACTTTTGTCCACATTTTGTCTGTGCTTAGGTAGGAATGGTTCTTTTCTGTATATATTTAGTGAGATAATATGCCCTCTGGGGAGAGAAGCTTGAGTATATTTATGAAGGGTGCATAGCTGTACTGTAAAATGATGATCTCATTTATAGACTTTTGATGACAAAATAGAAAAACCTGTCCCAGTTTGATAAAATTTAATAAAAAAGCCCTACAGGTTCTTATGTATAAGGAAACTTACATTGCTATCCAGAAATATTGCCATCTTGTGGTTATTATAGTAAATAGTAGCATTTAATAAAACCTATTTGCATTTAATTGGGAGAAACAGGGATATCATTTTCACAGTTGATGAAACAACAGGGGATTTTGTGTGGGATGGGTCTGTTTCACCAACAGTAGTGCTCTTACTCTTGACAATTAAGTATTCAGAGTACTGATGTGTGTGACATCAGAACCCTCACTTTAGGACTATCAGATCTCTGGGTCCAAAAATGAGGGTATATTTGCATATTAATTACATTTGAATAATGTTCGTATAATAAGCATATTAATTTGCATTGTATTTTTAGTCATTTGTTCCCAGCAACCTCAGTCTACACCTTTATTCCACTTGTATAGCAATGCAAATGAAATGAAGATTTTTGTAATACAAATATGGCCACCAGAAACTGCATAGTGATCCCCAAACAGTAAGAACGACATCAGCCCAAGTAGAGCAAATAGTGCAATAAGTCATTGTACATTTTTTTACTGATGATGTGCCAAAATGCAAATGCCCCAAACTAAGCTAAAAATTATAAAAACATCTCAGCCCTTTTCTGTCTCTTCCTGCTGTGTCCATGTGTATTACTCATTAGTATAAATCTTTCTAGCAGAGCTGTTTTGTTCAGCAAAAATTAATCAAAACACCATAGGTGCCCTCAATATCCAAAGCTGAGAAATGCGTGCTCCATATAAGGGCATGAGGAAGAAATGCAAAGTTTACATCCTGTAGATACAATATAGACCAGTAATATTTTTAATTAATTGAAATCATTTTTTTAAAAACATTGCAAAACAAAATAGAATTCACCCAATTTCTTTGTCTTGTTCACATCTACTTTTTGGAATGTCCTCCAGCATGCTACATAAAGAGTGAAGCATGGCCCTCAGCCCAGAAAAAGTTGCTCCCTCTGCTGCAGCTATCCCTTTAGTATGACTACGGGGAAATACAAAGCAATGGATGGAGTATCCACAATGAATAAAAATATTGCCAAAAGCTCTTAGTCTTTGGAAAGTTACATCTGTTTGGAAAATGTGAGTAATAATGGCACATGGACTGTAAGACTGTCAGAGGAAATATACAGGCAATTAGGAGAAGATGAGTTGGTACCAGAGACAGCTATCCTGTAGCATCACTTCTTTCTTCTCTTAGACAGCTATCCATTCAGTTATAACTAGGGCGAGGATTTCTATGACATGTCATATTTTTTCTGGAACCTTTATTTGAATTTATAAGTAAGTTAAAACATGTTTTAGAGTAATCTGGTGAGAATTAGGTACTTTTTATTTTGCCTGAAAAGTCATATTTTGACTTTTTAAAGGTGTTATGTCATTATTTCTGCTTAATTTTGTAACAAACGCCATATTTTGGTCATTGGCAGCCCTCCTGATAAGCCAGCAAGTTCGAGCCAGCAAAGAAAGTGAGAATTTGCCTGTTTTTTCTTCTTTTTCTTATTCGCTCCCCAACTCAGGGAGAGGTGTGTGTGTGTGAGTGAGAGAGAGAGAGAGAAAGTAAGAGAGAGAGAGGTGGGAACTAAGGCTTCTCCCCTGACCAGGCCTGAAAAAAAAGGTGAGAATTTGCCTGTTTTGTTTTCTTTTTCTTATTTGCTCCCCAACCCAAGGGTGTGTGTGAGGGAGGGAGGAAAAGGGAAAGGGCTTCTCCTCTGACCAGGCCTGAAAAAAAGGTGAGGATTTGCCTGTTTTTTTCTTTTTCTTATTTGCTCCCCAACTCAGGGCTGTGTGTGTGTGTGTGTAAGAGAGGGAGAGCAACCTTTTTAAAAATGACCTCAGCAGGCAGAGGCTCCTCCCCTGACCAAGCCTGAAAAAGGGAATGAGAATTTGCCTTTTTTTTCCCCTCATTTGCTGCCCAACTCAGGTGTGTCTGTGTTCGAGGTGGTGGAGTCACGTGAGAGCTGCAGTCTGATTTCAACATGCCTAAAAGTAGATGTTCAGCGAGTGTGAAATTATGGTGTCTTGTTCAAGAATTTGGGGAGCAGATTTTCAGTAGCGATGGTGATATTTTGTTTTGTGAATTGTGTGAAGTTAAGGTATTGGTCCAAAAGCGTTTTAATATTCAACAACATTGTGATGCTGCGAAACACAAGAGTTGTTTAGCAAGATTTACCTTCACTGAGAACAGGCAACGTCTCCTTTTTGAGAGAGCTGCTTCTTCAACTGCAGGTTCATCAAATACCCAGTCAGAATTTTGTAAGGATCTCTGTACAATGATGGTTACTTCAAACATTCCCTTAAGGAAATTAGGTAGTGGTAGCCTCAGGCATTTCTGGGAGAAGTACACCAGTCACCCGATTCCAAATGAATCAACTGTAAGGAAAAATTACATCTCGCCCTGCTGTGAAGATGTGTTAGAAAAGAAAAGATCTGCTGTTGACAGCAATAAGATATGGGTTTCAATAGCTGAAATAAGTGTTGTAAATGGAAGATATGTAGCCAGTGTTACCTGAAATGTGACAAGCCTGGCGAAGTATTTCTTCTAACATGTGAAACTCTACAAAAAGTAAACAATTCCACTATTGCTATGCTCTTTGACAATTCTATGAAACTACTCTGGCCGGATGGTGTAAAAAGGGAAATACTGTATCCTTCTCTTTGTAACAGATACCACTCCATACATGACTAAAGCAGCCAAGGGACTTAAGCTTCTTTATCCAAAAATGATCCATATTGCATGCCTTGCACATAGTTTACACAGAGTGGCTGAAGAGATTCGAAGCAACTATCCTGATGTAGATAAGATAATTTCGAATGGGAAAACAATGTTCATTAAACTTCGAGTAGAAAAGTTCAAAGAAATTGCTCCTACCTTGGCACTCCCTTCCCAACCTGTTGTGACACGTTGGGGGACTTGGCTGGATGCAGCTTTGTCTTATTTCACAAATTATGCTTCCTTGCAGCGGATAGTTAAAGAATTTGACTGTTGTGAATCTTCCTCCATCAAGATTGTGCAAGCTGCCTTTTCTGAAACCTTGGCTGGAAACTTAGCATTTGTATAGGATCTAACTTCAGTGGGTTATCAAGAGCAATCACCCGCCTTGAAACTGTAGGAATGGAACTTAGTGATACACTGAACATGGTAAAACAAACTGAGAATGATTTAAAGCAATCAAAGGGGGAAGTGGCTGAAAAAATTAGTGATAAACTGCGAAGAGTGCTGCAACCTAATCTGGGTTATTCAACACTTTGCAAAATAAGTAATGTTCTAAATGGACTTGAAGCAAAATTTGAAGACTTCGAGCCAGAATCTTCTCCAGATGAGTTTGCTTTTTTCAAATTTGTTCCTGTAACCTCTTGTGATGTCAAACAGAGTTTCTCCAGATAGAAGAACATACTGGTGGGCAACAGAAGGAGTTTTGAGTTTGATTACCTCAAGATGCACGTGGCCATCCAATGCAATTCTGCTGTTAATGAAAACTAATCCAGGGATGACAATTTTACTCTCAAAATGTTCATTTGATTCCTTCAGAACTAGCACTTCTGCACTGGAAGTGAAGAGGAATAAACCTTTTAATTTGTGTGTGTGTGTGTAAGCATAGATATTTAAAAATTGGGTGCTGATTTCAGAAAAAATGCGAAGTCCTATTTTTGCTTTTAACGTCATATTTTTGGTTTAATTGGTCCTATTTAAATGGTTTTAAGGTCATAAATGCTTGCATATTTCTAACATTTTTAGGTCATAGAAATCCTTGCCCTAGTTATAACCCTTCAGGCTGCCATCTTTGACAGAACATATTCCACTTTTACTTGACAGAAAGCCATTCAGTGGCCAGGGTTTAATATCCTCAGTTAAATAATAGATTGGGAAAGAGTATGGTATTAAAAACCCTTTTAATACTGTGGCAGATATTATCATTAAGTATTTGGAGAGTTGAAACAAAGCATGACTGTATAATAGGTATTTGATCTTCAAGTTCTTCACCTCCATGTACCATTTCTTTAGCAGATTGTAATGATAGAGCATGTTCCCACCACCTTGGTGACTGAAACTGGCTTGATGAATATAATTTATTCTGAGCCCAGGGCAGGCATAACAGAATATTGGATGCTTCTGAAGTGAGAGAACACAATAGATAGCCAGCAACTTTCAGTCTCTAGAGAGATGTATTAGGAAGGGGAAAAAGAATTGTGTTTTTTCTTTCCTCTGTCTTTTACCAGTTGACTAACTGAATGATATATGAACCTGAGAGCGCATACACATATGCATGCAGTTGCATGCCAGGCCAGGGTGAGGGGGTGGGAACCATAGACACAAAATAATGTTTCAGAGGCTAGAATCTAGCATTTTATTTTCAGTAATGAAGAGATTAATGCAGAATATGAAATGAAAAGCATTTTAATTTTGTAGTCAGCACAATTTTAAGGCAGTCTTCTGTAAGAAGGGAAAGCTATGGACTTGCATATCAATCTTAAATTAGTATTTCTTTCCATAATGTATTTAGGGCTTCTGTATCAGTCATTGACTCGGTAATGCAGGAAGAATATCTAGAGAGAGATTGTGAGTTGGAGGGTTAGGATAGACCTTATTCAAATTGCACTAACAAAGGATAACTGGAGCCTTTGTTAGTGTTCTGAACAAATGCTTGCCATTGTCAAAGACAAAAAGAAAAATACAGGACAAGGCCTTTGTTGAGTTATGCATTCTCAAGGTAAGGATTGCAATTTGGCTTTAGAGACACAATGGTTACTGCTACCTGAAAGAGTGATCCAGATGGGACTTTAAAAGAAGCATATTATTAGTATCTGCAAAGTGTTCTACTTTCTTCTGGACTGTCCTGATCTGGCATGTCCCCGATGGCTGGATCCTCAGGGTCCAGGGAAGTATTCTGGAGTATTTTCTGTCTCCAGAATGGAACATTATGCATATCCCTATACTTCATCCATCCTCTTCATCTTCCATATGACCAGTCTGTTCTGTTTCTTACGAGATTTCATCTAATGAAGGCTTGCATGGTCGTACAAAAATATGACTTGTGATGTCTTAGCTATACAACAAGGGCATTGAAAAAAGGCTTGGGTGCATGTTCTAGCCACTTCTCAAAGAAAAAAAAAAGCCTAATTTCACACTTCAATTAGATTTTTAAAAACCCTAACACCCGGGCTCTGGTTTTTCTAAATAATTAGGAATAAGTTGGCCTAGTTAATTTGTTAAAAAATTAAAAGTACTATTTATTGAAAAGGTTTTTTTAAAACAGTTTTTTTAATCATAGTAGTATGTTAGACAATATAAGGTTGTACTTTTAAATACTTCAATAGCATAGGCTTAATTAATGTTTAATTGATAGAAATTTCAGTAAATAAATTTGTAAGAGATTTGTCTCATTGTTTAATAATTTGCCTTGCTGGCATAGCAAAAGAGCTTGCTGATTAAATTCCAAAGCAGCAGACACAAAAGAAAGCAATTGATCCTGCATTCTCTTGCACACTAATGTTATAGATCGTACTATAAGCTGTTATTAATAGCATTATGATCATAATGGTAATAAGGGCCAATTATCTGCTCTTGAAGCTCTGTTCAGCAGAGTGCTTTCTGCTGTACAGAGGGATGTAGATATGGCAGTATCTCAAGAACACATGAGCAAGTGGATCCCACCATTTTTCTAGAAAGCGAAGAATCATCAGGCCAATCCATTCCATCTTACTTTGTGGAAAGTGGTATATGAGCAATATCATACATTAGAAGATTTTTGAGGAATGTTGATATTTATTGGCCATTCTTATGATTTTAGGAAGTTCAAAAGAAACATTAAGATAAAAGGTGGGATTTTATACCATTTCTATTTTTAAGAAATCATCCACAAATGAGAACATATCACAGCTTTTATTATAGAATGTTATAAATCCCATTTAATTAATTATCAGCATTTATCAGTTTAGTGCTAGGGTTCTTGGCATTTATATTAATCAAAAGTCATATATTCAGTATAACATTCAAAGGCATAAGCAACTATACACATGATCTTTATGCTGGATGAAAATAATTGACATTTCTAATAGATATCTTCAGATTTCTGAAAGGCAGAAGCAGATCCAAGTTCTAGATGAAAATGAAAAGTACTAAATTATGAACATTTTAAAAACCTTCATAGTCTTGTTTCTGGGATACTTCTAGTTGTGTTTTCTGGTTTGATTTTATAGTAAACTTTTTCAGTACACAAATTAGGCGTGGTGAATTATTTTATTAATTTTTAGTTATTTATAACTAATGTTTTATGCTGCCTCAGTTCTTCAGTCTAGATGGCTTACAATATAATGCAATACAAGAACAATAAGTGAGATAAAAATCAATGCTTATCATATCAGAATTAATCATGAATTATTGGTATCACTAACAAATAACAGTTTTACCATCAGTGCTCTTGTATACATTGTCAGAAACCAGAATCACAGCTCAGGATGTTCCATAACAGCTATTCCTTGAAGGCTCTGTGAAAGAGCAGCATTTTGACTGCCTTACTGACAAAGAGGGGGCTCTCCTATCTTCTGGGGACAGGCTATTTCAAAGGAAGAAAGCCTGAGCAGAAGGTAGGAGTTTCCTGACTCCTACCTTCTAAGTCCCAGAGGAAGGAGACTTGCAAAATGCCCTTTCTTCTGGTTTGTCAGATAGTGGGCTAATTCTATATGGAATGGACAGTATCAAAGGTATTCCAGTTTAATGGTTCTAATGAAAAGAGGAAAGGTTCATCATGTATCTTACAATTAATGTGTTTGTTCTTATTTTTAGGAACGACTCCTGATGAGCCTTTTGCCCAGGAATGTTGCCATGGAAATGAAGGAAGATTTCCTTAAGCCACCTGAAAGAATTTTCCATAAGATTTACATTCAGAGGCATGACAATGTTAGGTAGGATTGATATGAACTTGCAGAATAAATCAAGCTGTATGAACTTTTCATATACCTATAGTAATGAGGGGCAGTGAAAAGCAAAATGTGACTTCCCTCTTGATTTGTTGTATGTGGTGAGAAACTGACTGCTTGCAAGTGAACTGGTTATAAACTCATTTTGAGTCAGTGAAGTAGAAAATATAATTGTAATACAAGCCAGTTTGGTCCAGTGGTTAAGGCAACGGGCTAGAAACCAGGAGACTGAGAGTTCTAGTCCCACCTCAGGCATGAAAGCCGGCTGGGTGACCCTGGGCCAGTCACTCTCTCTCAGCCCAGCCCACCTCACAGGGTTGTTGCTGTGGGGAAAACAGGAGGAGGAAAGGTATGTTCGCCGCCTTGAGTTATTTATAAAAATAATAAAGATGGGTTAGAAAATAAAATAAATAAATAAGATAAAATCTCTTTTAAAATATTACAAGAGCCACAACCAAACAAATGTTACGGTAGAGGTTTCAATGTACAAAGGCAAATGTCTTAGGGAAGCTCTTGCCTTACAGGCTGTTTTAGGAACTAACTCAGGGACTAAATTCTGGATTTCATTTGGAACAGAAGCCCTCAATGACCCCTGTGACTCAAGAACCATTGTAGCACAGCTACTACTACCGGCTGACGGTGTTACAGGAACTCTTTTCAGATCCAGAGAGAAATACTCAGTTTCTGTCCATAATCCTTTTGGCAAACCCAGAATAGTACTAATATAGTATTTCCATTTTATAGCTGAAACATCTAAATGACTGTTTCTGCACAAATTGGCCTTTGCGCATGTGCCACTTGAATATCAAAGTGCCTGCTTATTTTTTTGTGTTTAACATTGATCTCAAAGTACTATAAGACCGGTTCTAAATTAATGATAATTATTTTTTGATCCTCAAGATTGTGCTCCTTCTTTCTTCTTTCCTGTTTCATGGAGACTGTCCTATGTATTTTTCTTTTTTCTTGTGACTATAGAGAGGGCCCAAATAGAATTATTTACAGCCATTGTTTCTTTTCCAAACAGTGAATGGTTTGTTTTTTGATGTCTTTGAACCCATACTCATCATCTTTAGGAGTATATCTCTACACTATTCACACGCAAAAGACACAGACCAAAAATTATTACCTTTGCTCCCAATGGTAAAGCTATGAGGAGCAAGAAGATACACTTCTTTTACTAGGCTGCCGCATTTATATATTTCATAGAAGTCTGAATGTTTCTAGTACATACCTTTCATAGATAAAATTTTGTTTAGAATTCCATTCATGAAAATGCATTTAGAGTATCAGTCTGTGATAACTTGGAAGAAACTGTAGAACAGTCTCTAAAGAAGAAAGGTGCTGCATCTGAAATCCTACAAAGAAATTAATCATTCTCTTAAGGAAGTTGTGTTCCGTTAGAGGTTGCTTAATGTTGAGGGAAAGATGCTTTGCATAATCACTTCACAGGCTTCAGGATTCAATCTTAGTACTGCAAACGGATTCTGGGACTGACTTTTTTTTTTTTAAACTATTTGAAATCCCAAACCGATTTTGTTAGTTGAGATGGATTGCTTCTGGAATAGCTAATCAGTCATTAAGGTGATAAGTACAGGAAAAGATGGATGCTGTACTAAAATCTCTTTAAATTATGTCCAAATGGAAAACAAATATTACTTCTTCAGTTTTTGTTTTACATAAAAACAAACCAAAACTCTGCCAGAAAAAAAAAGTCAGCTGGAGTTTTCATCACAAACATAAAGTAGCTATTAGGAAGTTCATCACATTATCGTCTTTTTTCTGAGCCCTGTCTCCATTATGATGATAGAAGTCTAATATAGATAAATGATGGTGAAGGTTTTCCTAAGAATTGGACTAAAGTAATGGGTTGAACTGCACCTACTTACTTCTGCATGTCCTGGTGTTAAAGGAAGGCATATAAATAAGTGTTGGCCACCTAAGGTACATGTTTCATTGCACATGATGCAAAGTGAAGACAATATTCCTGAATCTGATAAAGCAGAATTCAGCCCATGAAAGTTTAGGTCATAAGAAATGGATTAATCTTTAAGTTTCTATAAGTCCTGCTGTTTGTCTGGAAAAAAGTTTAAGACAATACATTGCTGCATTTTTGGTCAGGTTGCAGCTATGTTCTCTGTATTTGTACCCACTTCTCTGGCTATAAACCCTGAGGCTGTAAATACCTTTTTATCTTTACCAGCAATAATGTGATGCAATGATCTTCCAGACTCTCCTCAGTATCGGTTATAATGTTCAACATTGATCCCACTGGGATTTAACCAAAGGTATCAGAAGCACCAGGCCTACTTTGGCTGTTCTAAAAAAAGCAGAGTTGGACCTAATTAGAACTTGGACAGGAAGCAATCAGTAAAATCTACGGCTGTACATTGGGAAATCAGAAAAGCATGTCAGAAGAAGGCAGTGGCAAACCACTTCCACTACCCTGCCAAGAAAACTTAGTAGAAGTATCCAGGTGTCAGCAGAACTTGACCTTGATTCAAAGGAGACTTTACTTTTATAATAGTATACAAGTAATAAATTGCTTAAAATTTCAAATTTATTGGCAGGAGGATAAAAGCAGACCTATGTGATTAATTTTAGAATATTTGCATACTGGACCTTATTAACCTCCATGCAGGACTCATTCACCTGTACTTAAAATGTGTTTGTTGTGCCTATTAAAAAAAGTATTTCATCTCTGCTTTGAGGTGATAAAGTGGGTTTTATTAAGGAAAGATGTGTTGAAGGTAAAACGTGTTGCGACACAAGAGAGGTGTCCAAGTACGATATTCTGAAAAAGTCAAAATGGCAGGTGTGACTCTGCAAAGGTCCATCCCTGTGTGTGTAACACAAGCAATACATGCTAAAAGGGGCAGGGCTTTAATCATGTGGTTGTATCCATTGTCTTGGATTTTTTTGAACCCCCCCACCACCCCGACATCCCTTTAAAACACAGTGTTTGGTAACATTTGTCCAGGGACTGATTTTTCACTGTAGAGGTTGTAAGCATGGTTGTAAGGAAAGATTTGCAGCAGGAAGTATCTGGTTGAGAAGGAATGCTTAGCCAAACTACTGCCTGCCAGTTTTCTCCTGCATTTCCCCTTTGACCTGCCTTTCCCAATGAGACTGCAGACATAGACAATAAATACATGTAAACACTGGCTTTGTTCATACAACATACTGAATCACAGAATACCCAACCATTTCAAACCTAGTAGGTTGTGTGAACTTAAACACTCTAACATTAATATGATTTCATGTAAACTCAGAACCCTAGGGTAATAAAGTTAACTAGATTGTACAAATATAGCCATTAACCCACAAGCTAATCAACTGTTATCTGTCATAAAAATCCAGTAATAATTTATTTAACTGTAAATTAACAAGCCAATGTTTCTTTATCAAAATGTCTTTCAGTATAGAATATCAATGTACCTCAGTTATAAGAAGCTCTATTATTCAGACTGATAAAATAACTTTTTATTTGCTGTCATGCTTACGAAGAGTCTTAGGGCTCATCCATGCTGACCAGTTGCTGCAGTGCAAGTACAGGACAGTCACTGTTTCTCAAGGGCAGAATGCATGTTGCTATTCTTTATGTGCCCCCAACCCACTGGGAAGGCAACCTCTGTCCATTTTTTATTTCTATGCATCAAAAGTAGTGTTTTCCAGTTAGTGTTAGATCAAATAGTGGTGTCCTGGTGACCTGCTTGCTTCATTTTATTGTAGGCAACTGCCGCTTCTCTGATTGGCTACTGTGCACTGTGGTAGGAACACTTCTTCCAGTGGTTGCTGACCTCCTTGGCCATTTCATCCTGGGCTGCTGGACTGGTGAAATGGTGGACTTAAAGGGGGAAAAAAAAAAGGTTCAGCAATGGACCAGTGAAAGGCAGATTTTTTGTTTTCTTTTCTTTTTTAACAAGCTGATGAAAGGTGAAATTGTGGACTCTTCTTTCTTTCCTTTTTTTTCCCCTTTTGTTTTTTAGCCAGGTAAAATTGACAAAGAGTTCTGCCAGCTTTCCTCTTTAGGCCGAAGTGTCAGGAATAATGGTAAAACTCTGGTGTTTCCTTCCTTCACCGGTAGATGCATCAGATGGAAGGTGCCAAATATGAAGGGGAGTCAACAGAGGAGAAACCACATGTCATTAAAGAACTGCCCAAGGAAAGGAAAGTGATTGGTGCTGCTTTCTCAGCATGGTTGGGAGGGGTAAAGAAGCAGGGCAATCCACCAATCAGGGTTTTTATAAGTAAAATACCAGGCCATAACCATGGCCAAAGTGGGGAACAGATTGGAATTCAGAAAGGGATTGTTAAACCAGGTTCATTTTCAGCCTGTTTACATGTGGGAGTCAATCAGTTTAAAGCTGCAGTGCAGAAAAGTCCTTAGACAGGAATAGTGTGGAAAAAATGCATATTCAAGCAGCTTATGGAGGTAGTTTGGATTACAACCCAACTTGAGGTTTCAAAGCTCGGCTCTCAATTTCCTTTTTGTAGAAATGTTGTTCAATTTATATAGTGAGATGTTAGGCAGTCATATATTTACCGCATACTCAGTTTACATGGTGTCCCACTGTAGAACTGTCTGCAAAGACCACCTGTTCGTTTGCTTGGAGAGCCTCTCTGTGAGGGCTCTCTTGCTTACATCTCTTCAACTTCACATGTTGAACAGCTTTGATGTAATGTGCCTTAGGTTTTCTCAGTTGAGCTAGAGTTTGTTTAATCAAATTAGTTTAGGCTTAGGTTGCATAGACTGTGATAGCTCTGAAAATTTTGAAGAGAGAACTGTAGTTCAATAGTATACAGTAGCACAAGATTTGCATATAGAACTCATTAACCAGTGGTAGATCCCTGCTTAAGAGGGATCTGGAGAAATGTCAGCAGTTAGTTAATACTCCCATTATTTGCATGATACGCTTAGCTATAAATATACATCACAAGGCACACTGTTGTTCTTAATCGCTCACATGCTACTCTTTGGCTATGTTTACATGACATACTGAACTATAAACTAATCAGCCACACTTCAGCTTAATGTGCTATGCAAACGTAGCCTGTGTGGTCAGCTTATGGCTCTATATATCATGTGAATTCACAAAACTGAGCAGATAAATTGCATTGTTTGCTTGTTTAATTATTTACTTACTCAAATGTGTATGTCACACCCAATCAAAGACTCTAAGGGACTTATAATTATATAAATCTAAATCACACAATAAAATTATTAATAATAAGATCACAAACTAAAAACTGGCATGAGAGACAACAGCCTAAATATATTGTTCAATTAACTATGGGTAAACTTATTGTATGAATACAGACTTTAACTGAAACTTTAGGTTTACCATTTGATTTGAACTATAAACAGGTACATTTTGGGCCCTTTTACCCAAATGCTCTAACTTATATATCTAAGACGCTGCATTTGATTACATAGTTCAACAGCTGAAATGGCTCTATAAACCTTAAACCTGAAGTAAAGAATGGTCTGTAAGAGATGTGACACTGAATACACACTTACCAAGTTTTATAGCTAAGTGTGTCCTGTGAACATGACTACTGTTCACAGGACACACGTAGCTATAAAACTTGGTAAGTTTTATTAAAAAAAATGTATGACCTTTTTCATGGGGCAGGTTCATGCTGTTCCAACAACTAGAATTCTATGGTATTATCCATATAAATAGAAAATATTAAAAAAAACTAATAATAGAAACAGCATCTAATAAGACCAAGATAAACCCAGCAGCAAGAATAAAAACAGTGCAAGATATACTATCAAAATAAAGTCTGTTGCAAAATAAAACAGATCTTAAAGTGTTAAAAAAGACATTAAAAAGACAGGGGCGGGGGGGGAAGCACCACCTGATGTCAGAAAGGTGACAAGGCATATGCCAAGAAAACCTTTGGGATGTTGCGTTGTTTCATCAAGTTACCTGTCCAGATCCATTACTCAGAATGTATCTCTCTTTCATTAGAAACCTCACTGCAGTGGGAAAGCCAGTGATTTGCTTGAGGGAAACATTCATTCTTAGCAAAGCTGGCAAAAAGTATTCCAGATTACCTCTTGGGTGCCTGCTGCCCTCAGCCTTCTCTGACAAGTGTTCTGTTCCCCTCAGCATACCCTGGCTGGGTGAGTGATTAGTACTTCACCAGCACTTCCCATGTTCAGGTGGTTGGTTATCCAGCTGTCTGCAATTTCTCCTGGACTTCAGTGACCCACTCCACTCCATGCAAACATTAATCCATTCACATTAATCTACTTAGTGCCAGGACAAATAACCATAGAAAGGAATAAGCTAAAAAGTAACTATCTGCCCCACACATCTCCTGCTTGACCTAACCCAACCCTTATTCTTTTAAGAATGTGCACAAGTGAAACAGGTTACCTGATGCTTCTGCAGCAGCAGCAGCAGCAGCAAGCCTTTATGTCCACACAAATATAGAGAGACACTATAGCTGGTTCACACAAGGCACTGAAACAAAATGTAGAATTGTTTGGTTTAAAAACTTTAGCATGGCATATGAACCTGGGCATTGTGACATTCAACAAACCATGACTTAGCACACCTGTATATCAGAGGTAGACCACTGAGGGATTTGAAGAAAATACAAAGGATGATGGAAAGTCTTCTATATAAAGGCTGAGTATGTAGGGCTGTGACTTACAAGGTGGGAACTTGGAGATTCCACACCAGAAAGAGCCATTATGTATTGTAGTTGTTGTTGTTACTATAATATATGTGTGATTATAAAAAATGAAGAAAAGCTCATCTAATACATTTTTAAAGTACCCAAAAGAAAACAAAACTAAAACAGAAGAGGAAAACCCAAAATATATCTCAACCATCTCTCAAGGTTACCAAAAATGGTCTGTTAACTTGGAAAGGTGGGAGGAACAGTTTGGAACATAGATATATAACTCTGGAGCCTTTAAACATCCGTCCAGACAATTAAAGCTGATCTTTGGGACAAAATGTGATTAAGATTGTATCTGGATAACCTCTTTTATCTTGAGTTATCTGGATTAAAGTAGCCACTGGGTGCAGTTTCTCCAGCTAGGTCTTTTTCCTCAGCCAGTTTGCTATGGCTCCAGTTGGGCCAGTAAGGATTTTACTGTATTTTTTAACTGTAATATAGCAGTAAGAGTAAAATGGTATACTGTTTCTTAACCTCACTTGCAATTTGGAGGACATCAAATTACAGCCTGCCCCAGGTGGATGGCACAACCATTGTGATATGAACTTACCATTTTTAATTTTCTGTTTATGTTGTATCTTGCTGTGAGCTGAATGGAGCAGCATAGAAATGTTAGTAATAAATATGTAAAACATCAAGGTAAAAAAGAAATGGTTGTGCATATGGTAAAATACATATGGTAAAACAGTCAGAAGCAGCTTCTGAAGGAGCCATATGAGCCTGGAAAAAGACACTGCTGCTTTAAAGAGTTGAAGAGAGGTGTTTCCTGTGTGCTGCTATGTGTTTTAAAACACCTCTTTTGAAGCACTTGCACAGCTTTATTTCTGAGTCAAGGTGTCTCTCAAATTAGAATTTATAGAGGTATTTTTCACCCTAGAACAAAACCAGATCTACAGTAGGGGACAGGGATAATAAATACACAAGAACTGATAAATATGAAGGAAATATCATGGTGGTCAAATTAGTTCAAAAATACTGATCTTAATTTATTAGCTCAGCTTTATGAAGGGTTTGATGCAGCATAGGGTCAAGATCCGCAATCCATATTTTTGCCAGCACTCCTACTGGCTGAGTATCCCATCCTTTCAAGCTACACCCAAGATTAGGCTGGCTACATAAAATAATCTGCAGCCCTCAGAACTGGCTGATGTTCTGTTGCCAGCATTCATACATGCACACACATACCCCTTATTGCTGATTTACAGGAAGTTTCACACCTACACTGGCAAGACCTGCCAAGGTTTTGGTCCAATACCCCAGTTATCCACTGAGAAGTCATGAAAGTACAATACAAAGAACATACATTAACATATATATATTGTAATTTCATTACCTTCATAATTTTTTCAGTAGTTCATTTCTACATTAAAAACTGAGGACTATAAATTCAATATATTTGTGTTTATGCTCATCCCTCAATTTTACCTGTGAATTCCTTAAAAATGCTAACATCTACTCACTGGCAAAATATCTCTGTCTCTTCCCTTCACTTTACAGTATATTATTTGCAGACATTGTGGGGTTTACCAGTTTGGCATCTCAGTGCACTGCTCAAGAACTAGTGAAGCTTCTGAATGAACTCTTTGGAAAGTTTGATGAATTAGCCACAGTAAGTGTATGTTTTTGACTCTTTATGAATTTAATTTTACAGTAATTGCTTTGTGAATGATGGCTTGTGTGCTTGAAGGCGTCAACCATTTATTGACCTATAAGGTCAATAAATCATCACATATTCCTAATATTGCGGTTAACAATTTATAAAGCTAGGTTTAAATAATCCATGTAGTCTTCAAGTACCATTTTTGTGGCCATGATTGCCAAAAACTGCTAGCTTTGTTTCCTGGCACGCTGAGTTAGGGAACTGTTGCATGAAATATGAAAATTTGTAATGATTGCCTATCCTAACAGACTCAGACTCACAAGCAGGAGCTTAAGAATATCTGGTTTATTAAAGAATAGTATGCAAATACAGAGAAAGCTGAGAATGAGCAAAAGCGCGCCAAATACAAACTAAAAACCCTTGGTATAAACATAATCCCTCCCCTCGCCCAACCGTTTCAAATTTCCCAACCCCAGGTGCTGGTAACGAGTTCTGCTGATGTCCTGGGAAGAAAACCTTGAACACAGTAGATAACCCAAACACATTCCATTCTCCTGAAGACAGATAACAAATCCAGCAGAAGGAGTTCACAGCCCCCTCCTACACAGAACACGCATCAGCAACTTAGCTTGACATGCGAAACGTTACAATATTCAATGCACATTGAAACGGTGAACATGACATACCGCCCCCCCAAAACAAAATTAAAATATCAAGGAGCAGGCTTCAAAGGGTAAGCAAAATGAAAGCGTCTAACTAAAACAGGAGCGTTAATGTTGCGAGCCGCCACCCATTCAGGGTGCGTGAAATGCTTCCAGCAGATAAGGTACTGAAGTGTGCCACGTAGCCTGCGAGAATCAAGGACTTCTTTCACTTCAAAATGCTGCTGCCCGTCAATCATGATCGGAGCGGGGTGGGGGAGGCTGGGCACGCCACTGGGAAGAGTGGCTGACTGGCTTGAGCAAACTGCAATGAAAAACAGGATGTAAACGTTTCAGATTATGAGGCAAATCCAACTTAAAAGTGACCGGATTCACAATGCCAATAATGGGGAAAGGTCCAACAAATTTTGGCGCGAATTTCCGGGACGGCTGCGTGGACTTTATGAACTTGGTGGACAGGTAGACCTGATCGCCAACTTTAAAATCAGGCTGAACATCCCTGCACTTGTCAGCTTGCAATTTGTAAGCAGACTGGGCATCAGCCAAAGCCTGCTGAATCACCGGCCACGAATCAGCCAGTTGAGCAGCCCAATCAGAAGCAGAACAGGGCTGGGTAGGAGGTTGTGGCAACTCAGGGATAGGCATGAAGTCCTGTCCTGAAACTACACAAAAAGGGGTGTGCCCAGTCCTCTGATGGACAGCATTGTTGTAAGCCACTTCAGCAAAAGTGAGCAAATCAACCCAATTGTCCTGCTGGTAATTTATGTATGCTCTAAGGAATTGTTTGAGGGCAGAGTTCAAAACCTCTGTAGATCCGTCAGTCTCAGGATGCGACTCAGTGGACAATGCCTGCTTGGTGCCAACCAATTTCAAAAATGATTTCCAAAATTGGGAAGTAAACTGTGTCCCGCGGTCCATGACCAAGCGGGAGGGGCTCCCGTGGAGCCTATAGATGTGAATTAGAAAAAGGCGTGCCAACTGTGGGGCAGAAGGGACAGAGGCACATGGAATGAAATGGGCTTGCTTGGAAAAATAATCCTTTACTACACAAATTACTGTTTTCTTCTGGCTGGGAGGAAGGTCAACAATAAAATCCATAGAAATCTCTTCCCATGGGCGGGATGTGCTCGCCATTGTAGTATACTCTGTAAAGTAGGTGTTCCACAGTTTTTGTTTTTGTTATTTTTTAAAAAACAACCTCTGTGATGTAGCCTGTTTCACTCTGTGACTCTCAAAAAAAGGAGGAACAGCCATGTTCAGGAGGAACATGGCCGACTGAACAGCCTTGTCTGCGAGCTCCGTGGACAGATTTGACAACACGGGGTTTTTTTCGGGCTCAGGCTTTTACCAGAAGCCCAGAGCTTTTTCCTGAGTCAAGAAAAAGCTTGGAATTATCCCATTTGTCCCCCATTTCTAAATCGACCAATTTATATTTTTAAACTTTCTTACCTGAAGAGCTTTTTCCAACAAGAAAAAACAGATTCTCTTTGTGCTTATTGCTATTCTGGATTAACTTCAAAAAACCTTTTGTTTAGTCTTTGGTTTACTTTCCTTGAATTTTAAGGTGGATTGAGAATAATTATTCATCTCCCTGTTACTATCTTTGTACTCAGTTTGAAGAACTTAACTTTTTCCTACACATTAAATTTGCTGTTTTGACTTTCTATTTTTCTGTGCGCTCTTGGTAGTCGTTGGTTAGCATATTTTTTCTTTGGCAACTTTATTCAATAACTTTGCAAGCCTTTCATTAACTCAGTACCTCCGATTGACTGCCTGAACCATGGACGACCTTAAGAAAGCTTATGCAGAGCCTTGCTCTGGGCCCCTTTTTGATTTTAAAGAGATTTTATATGACTTTCACCAAGCCATTATGCAAGATATTTGGGATATTGTAGAAAATATCAGTGCTGAAATGTGTCAACTGGCTGAAGACGCTCCACAGGGTGTGGGGGGGTGAAGAAAAGGAGGATTTTTTTTTTCCTGACAGGGAAAATGATCTCTGTGAAGTGCCAGCCGATGAACCTACTTTGGTGAAGAAGGAGTTAAATTTTAAATTGCAAGACACCATCCAAGATGTTTTCCTGAAAGATTGTTATGAGAACAAAGCTATGATGAGTGGAAGGTTGTCTACTGGTGAATTTGTTTTTTGTTTAAGGGGGGCAGTTGGATTGCTTAATTTTAATTTTATTATGAAAAATGCCTTAGGCATAAGATGGAGACAAGTAAATGCTTTAGTATATTTTGATGTAGGATAAGAAATCAAGAATACATAATTTGATTGATATTAAGGCTTGTAGGACTCTATTGTACTTTAAGGATTTAAAGTTTGCTTGGTTTTTTTTTTTTAGATTTATAAGGTATAAGAATAACTGTTCGGAGAAATTAAAAATATGTATTTGATTTTTTTTTCAAGGATTTCAAGTTTGCTTGATCTTTTTTTAAGACTGATAAGAATAAGTGTTTGGTTTTTGGTTTTAATGGGAAAATACGTGGAACAAAGGTTTGAATTTAATGCTGAATTATAATCTAAAAGAAAAAAATTATAAAATGATGTATCATTGGTATCTAACTCCTGATAAGTTGTTAAAAATGTATAAAGGTGTAACGAATGTCTGTTGGAAATGTTTACAGGGGGAAGGAACTTTTTATTATCTTTGGTGGACATGTGAGAAGGCTAAAAAGTTTTGGATCCAAATATGTAATATTGTACAAAAGATTCTCAAAGTGAACATAAAAAAAACCACAGAAATGTCGCTTGGGTTTGATGGAGAAGGAGTTAGAGAAGCAACATGGAAATTTACTTTTACATATGATCAAAGCTGCAAGACTTCTATATGTGGAAAGAGCTACATGTACCTCCAGTGGAGGATTGGGTTACTAAACTAATGGATTTGGCCCCAATGGCGAAGCTAAGAGCTTTAATAAGAGAGAATACAGTCTCTGGAGTCATTGGCACTTGGCAATCACTTTTAGACTACCTGCATCTGATGGGGGGTGAAAATGAAGCTTTAATTGTGGGTTTTAGTGACTAAATGGCTTGCTTTGAAAGGAACAATATTAGTATGGTCTAACTGCGGGTGGGAGATTACATCTCAAATTGTGTTTGTGCTTGCATGGGAGAAATCTTTAGTTCTTTTACTCTTATAGTCTTCTTTGTTCTATGGCTATCTTTTCTTGCTTTTCTATATTTTTTATATTATATGGTAGCTATTCATGTTGAAATTGAATAATGTTCTTAATAAAAAAAAAAAAAATTAAATGGTCTGTGCGGCTCTTGGCCACCAGAAGTCATCTGCCCCTAAAATAATCCATTGGAGCTGCAAACTAATTAGTGATAAGAAAAGTAATTGGAGCTGACATTTCATCACCAGTTGTTTCATTATCAATGGTATAAGATGGACATGTTTATATAATTCAATTAAAATTATTTTGAATCATTAATATTGACTGTACAGTGCTAGAGTTACACATAGAATGCAGAACCACATAGAGTTCCATATAGGTTTTTTGTCATTTAGCAAGAAACAATACTGATAATATTGATTAGGCAGTTTTATATGTGCCCACCTTCTTTGATTTCTTAATTTTATTGTTCTATTTTACTCCAATTCTAGACCATTCAGTACTGTGGGGGGGGGTGTACGTTTGTGTGTGATCTATGTTTTTTTGGCTACTGTTTCTGCAGTAGTAGATGACATACTGTATGTGTATTTGTATACAAGAAAGAAAAATCAGGAGGGGACATAAGCATTAATTCCTCTGGAAGAATTTTTATCCTATATTTTTATACCACTTTTAGCAGATAATTTAGTTTAACAGCAGCATGAATTCATTTTTCCTTTGTATTTCTCTTTTGTTTATGTGTACCAGTACTTCAAGAGAATAAAAATACTTTAAATATTTGAAAGAAGACCTTGCTACCACAGACAAAACTGAATTGTATTCCTCTGTATCTTTTTAGTTTACTTTTCTCTAACAACACCCAACAGAGGAAAGGTATATATAACATTTTTTAAAAGTCTATTTATTTACAGTCAAATTGATTAATTGATTGATTAAGTGCCATCAAGTCTTTGTCGACTCCTAGTGACCACATAGCTAGATTTTCTCCATGATGATCTGTCTCTAACCTGGTCTTTCAGGTCTTCCAATGGTGCACCCATCACCACTGCAACTGAGTCCATCCCCTTTGCTGCTGGTCATCCTCTTCTTCTCGTTCATTCTACCTTTCCCAGAGAAGAATAGGATGACCAGCAGCAAGAGGGATGGACTCAATTGCAGTGGTGATGGGTGCACTGTTGGAAGACCTGAAAGACAAGGTAGGGACAGATCATCATGGAGAAAATCTAGCTATGTGGTCACTAAGAGTCTTTTCCAGAAAGCTGGGTCTTTCTTTGCATAATGTGTCCAAAGTAGGATAATTTGGGCCTGGTCATTTGTGCCTCAAGTGAGAACTCTGAGTTGATTTGTTTGATGATCCATTGGTTTGTTTTCTTGGCTGTTCCTGATATTCTCAGGAGTCTTCTCCAACACCAAAGTTCAAAAGTGTCAATATTCTTCTCATCCTGCTTCTTCAATCCAACTTTCACTCTCAAAGAATGTCACAGGGAATACCATTGCAGGTATAGACCATTTTTTACAACAACAATGCAACAGTATTGATTTGATTTGATTTGACTTACAGTATATGGCTGCCCATCTCACATACATACATAGTATATCAAATATAAAATAACAATAAGCTCATACAGAAAAGCCTGAAGCAATTAATAGTGCGAAGGAGGCAACAGGTGGCTTCTATGAGCCATATTGGTAAAAATATGGCAACGTTTCTGGAAACAGCCGAAGTTTGATGTAGCAGGAGGAAAGCAATGTTCTCCTGCTGAAACTGTGCTGTCTTAGGCACTGACTGAAGCAAATTCTTTGGGGAACATCCTTGGTACATCATACCTTATTAGATAGGCTTGAGTCTTCCTTAAGAAAACAAATCAATCTTGATCTAGCTCACTGTGGCTTTTCTTTCCTGGCACTAGCTGCTTAGACCTGACAAAACCATAGCCAATTTCAAACAGAGGGTTTGGGACCTAGATCTTCAAATGGATAGAACCTGCATTCCCATACAAGTAGTCTTCACTTAACAATCACAATTGAGTCCAGATTTTCGGTTGTAAGTCATAACAGTTGTTAAGTGAGTCCAGACTTGTGTTTATAACCTTTTTTTACTGCAGTTGTTAAGCGAGTCACAGCGGCCATTAAGTGATTCAGGATCAGGGCTTATGGTTTCCTTTGGTTGTTAAGTGAACAGCACAGTTGTTAAACAAACCAGGAGTTATTTTGCAGTACTGCGGGCGGGCGGAGTGTGATGGTCATATGTTTTCCACCAAAACATGACTATGGAAATACTTCTGTGGTTACAGTACTATTATTTTCAGTTAATATTACTGTTATTTTCAACTAATATTACTGGTTGATTATTAAAAACTTTAAGGTCTTCATTGGAATCTTTGTTCTACAGTAGAGTACTAAACAGGTATAAAGATACTGTACAGTACTGTAACTTTTTTTTCCTGCTGCAGTAAACTCTGCAGCTTTTGTTACTGTACAGTACTGTATATAAATCTGATCTTTATAAAACAACTGTTTTAGAAACAGTAAACCAGCATTCAGTATTGTTAAATATAATTAAAAATTAGGCAGAGGATGGAACAAGCATGCCACCATGGAAATGTCTACTTAAGTTAAACAAAAACTGGGAAAAAATTAAAAGGCAAGCATACAGTACTATATGGAAAAAGTACTTACTTTTCCTGTACAGTAAGGCACACACAAGGCTCCCTCTGCCTGCTACTAAATTACAGGAAGTAGTACGACCACATGACCCAGCCTGCTGCCTTAGAAATCCAACATTGTAAGCCTGGAGGACTTCCTGGTACCAAAGGGCAGTCATGTGACCCAAAATGGCCACCATTTCTGGGATGGCCGAATCCAGGTTACATGATTGCGTGAGGGTTGTAATTTCAGGCCCCAGTCGGAAATCTACTTTTGGGGTACCATTATAACTTTGAATGACCTTTAAGCAGCCAGTCGATAAGTGAAGACTACCTGTATTGCATTATAGCTCAGTAATCACTACTCTGAGGTCCGTTTCCAGCTACTTTTTAAATATCCTACCCATTTCACTTAGAAGCCATTTCACTCTGGTCTGAACTAGCCAGTTCCCACTAGAGCAACAATTGCAGTATTCCCTATGAAAGCTGCCAATTTTTCTTTAAAACATACCTGAGCATACCTCCTTTTTTCATTTTCATTCCTACTGCTTTTAGTGCAAATTCCAGAAATAGAAATGTGAATGAAATATTAAAAGGAACCCCCCCACCAAAAAAAAATCAGTAATACCAGGAAAAAAATGACAGAACAGAATTTCATAAGTGAGCATTGCTAAATAGTTTTTCATGCATGCATTTCATTATTTCATCTTCATCTCTGTTGGGTGCACTGATAAATAGCCATGCATTACAATGTCACTTTTACTTACCTTGGGACCAGCTCATCTGGGCATGTTACAATCTGCAAGTGGTAGCTACCAGCGTGTTCTAACATGGATTTTTCAAGGAGCTTGCCATTCCTTCCCTTAGGCTTGCCATATAGCAGTATAAGAGTCCAGGGTAGGGTTATATATGTGCGTGTGTGTAAAACTACAATCAATATAACAAAGATAAAGATAAAAGCAGCAGATAAAATATTTTAAAAATAAAAACTTTAAAATACCCTGCTAAACAAGTGTTTTTACCTGTTGCCTAAAAAATAGCAAAGGCCTGTAGCTTAAGCGATAGTGGAAACATGTCATTTTATTGATGCTGGTCAGATTTCAAGTAGAGGGCCATGGAAGCATTTTTTAGAAAATATTCTTAAAATATAAGCAGGTAGATATGGGAACAGCTCTTAGTTGAGTCCTATTACACTTAAGGCTTTAAAGATAAATATCAGCATCTTGAAATGGCCTCAGAAGCAATTTGGTATTGCATCTCTATTAAAATTGTGATACAGTGAATCAGACAAGATGTATTAGAGGCCACCATATTCTGTTTTCACAGATAGCCTTACCCACGAGGTATTACAGTCATTCTTTTGAGATTGTATGTCCAGGAGTGGTCACAGGTAACGTATCATGTAGAAGACACACAGTGACATATGTGTCACTTAATGAATTTCTGCTTCTTCAGAGGCTGGGGGAATGTGCAACCATCCAGAACATGTTATACAACTTCTTCCCAAACACAAAATCATCCATCTGGTAGCAATTCTATTGTGTCAAGATTCAACTCCTTTTATTTCCCCATATCCTAGTTGGCTGCAGTCATTTTGAAACTGTCTGGGCTCCTGGATATATGTTTAACTCCCAATTCATTTTCTGCATACAAATAAAGACTTCTGTGTGCACATATCCTTTAGTCCAACGGAGACCAAGACCAATGGAGATAATAATGGGCAGCTGATGTCTATTATGCAGCATGCCGTTCCATTTTACAGTTATATGTTCTCTCCTGCTGCAACAAGTGTATTGGTATATCATCTCTCTTACACTGATGAAAAATAGTGTTTCTTTAAAATACAACATACTTGGCTTGATGATTAAAACAGATACATACATACATACATACATACTAATCCCTAAGCAAACTATATTTATTAAACTAGGCCCATGAATTTCAGAAGTCACTATGAATGGAACAAAATTGTAAAAATAATGGGCTCAAAGTATTTGGGGGTCATATGAATTATTTCGTTTTAATTTATAAAACACATAACATTTTCTAGATGCCTTCAGAAAATTAAAAGCTAAGAGAGTCCCATATGTATGCTGTTTAATATGTGCATGTAAATATACAATGGGGTGAACAGAGAACCGGAAATAGAGATCCAGGTACTAATTATTCATGTACTGTATAATCAAGGGGCACTTAATATTGTTTTGAAACCAACAGAAGACTCAGGGGAAAATGTGCATTTCACAGCAGCAGTTTCAAATAGACTTTGCAAGGCCCAGATTTAGAGTCTGACTAGAAATGTGATTCAACCTTAAAACTGTAGATGCTTCCTCAGATTTATCAAAGCTGTTTGACACTGAATCTAACCACTTTGGCCATGATAAAACTTGGGTATCCATACGTCCGTTTTACCCCACTCTCCAGTTCCTATCAAAGTCCAGGCTGAGAAAAAAGGAATCCACACATAGGAAAGTGTGAAGGTGAACCAGGAAATGAAACACAGAACAGCAGGCAACACAAATAAGCTTCACATAAACTTTTATTTTTGACAAAAATTACTACAGTCTCATGGTACCTTATGGTAAATACTCCCTGCTAAGGATCCTGAGATGTGCATTCAAGAACTGAAACAAGTGGATAAAGGTGCAAAAAGTTGTTACTTGCCACCAAAACATCTCTTCCTATTCTCCTACCGTCTGCCACTTTCTGCCACCCCATTTCCTAGGGTTAAGTCCTCGCTCCACTGAGAATAAGAGAATTAGTAAGAAGAGAGGGAAAGAAGAAGCAGGGATGTTTGGAGAAGGGAGAGGTCTAGTTTTAAAAGGAATACTAAGAAACTCAACAAGTTTTTGAATATTCAGACTGAGTATTCAAGCAGCTTGGTTGATTTTTGGAAACAGCAAATGAGTGTTTTCTTATTTCATATTGACTATGCAGTTTCCCCCAATATTAATGTACAATAATATTGTTTAATTCCTGCTGGTCATTGACTTATTGGTTATTGTTTAATTCTTGGGAAGACATTAGTGTTCAGTACAACTTGCCTGTCATTTTGAAATGCTTGTGAAGAACAACTTTTCATTTCCCTTGACATTAGTTTCTCCTTGTCTGTTTGCAACTTTAAATGTGTTCAGTTTTTAAGGAGCTGCCCTTCTCTTATTTCATTTTTATTAAAATAATGATTGTTTAAGTCATTAATAATAATTATAGTTTACAGTCTTTATATTAGTGGATGCAGTTGTGTGAATGAATGTACAATTCATAAATATTAAACTGCATTCAGGTTGATAACCCTGATACATATCTTAAAGTTTAATGCTAAAAATTGGGTATAGTAACAGTGGCCGGTTCTGTACTTCAAGGATGGGAGAAAAAAAGACATAAAATAGATAGGGAGTCCCATGCACAAAGAAGGTGTGGAATGGTGTTATGTGAACAAATTACAGACTCATTCCCCCTATTCTGCTTGGTAGCTCCCCAAGTCCTGCCATGCAGTGGTAGATGGAGCTGGAAAATCCCTCCACAGAAAGGGCTGTGGCACAGTAGCCTGTTCATGGTGATAAGCAGAGAGTCCACTTCATCCTGGGATTTGCTGTCTGTTGGTAGCAGTGGCAGATCATAGGGAAATTTCAAATAAAAGCAGTGTACAAGGCATGGATATCTGTTGCATTTTCTCACAATCTCTCAGCACATCAGCCAGTCCTTCTCAAAAGTGGTCAGTCAGAGCCAAATTATTCCATCCCACATCTTTGGTCAATAATAGAAAATCTGATATACAATATAGTCACAAATTTTATGGTTATCTTGTTTTAGCTTGCAAATCTCTTGATTTGCTGTTGCTGTTCTGGTCAGATTGTCAAATGCAGCTCATGAAATTCTGGTAATAGATTAATAACTGAGCATTGCTTTGGCTCAGCCTAATTGGCTACACCTTCTTTCAGCAAACTTGGTTGCCTTGGTGCAATTTGCAATAAATTTTGCCATAAACAATTCACGCTGACTTGTGAAAGTCAGGAACTGATCCTGGTCTTCTCCAATTTTTTTGGGCAAACTTCCATGCGAGTGCAGAAATGTTGGGCTGCCAACTGCTAGGTCACTCCTGACTGAGGCAAGCCTTGTCCCAAATGCTGCTCACTTGCACCATGGCCTTGTGCAGATTTGTTATTTGTAGATCTACTTCTTTCTGGTATTCTAATAATGCTTCAGCAAGCTGTTCAGTGGACAATAGGTGCTCCAAGGATCAGGTGCCATCTCCACGAAGCAAGGTTCTCTGCCTCTCTGAATAGAGAGTAGGAAGCTTTCAAGATTGGTGTCAGCCCTTTTAAGTAGACCAGGTCAGGTAACACACATCACAATAAATGTTAGAACTCAGTTTTATTGATACAGGCTATAATAATAGAAACTTGAAAGCCCAGCAGTGTTTCTCTTTCCTCCCTCTTATACTAAAGAGAGTCAAGGTAGGGCTTGAATTTCTTTCTCATGGTTTCCTGTTTTGCTGGGTAAGCTCATGTTTTACTAACAATTACCCATATTTTCTTCATGGCCATCTCTGTGCTCCTCAACACCATTATAAAGGTCTGTTTGCTTACACTAATTCCAAGGTCATTTAGATATTAACAAAAAAGGAAGAGGATTGGAAAATTGTTGCTGGCTATAGATTACTTTGGCATCTGGGGCATAATCACTTAGTCATAGTTAATATTAAACTGTATTTAACAAATTGAGCAGTCATGATAACTGTAATCATCTGAGTGATTCAAAGTTCACAGAATTTAAGGGGCCTTATGTATCAAATCAAATCAAATCAAACCTTTATTGCAGCATAAGGCCAGCAGTCAGATACAAGTAAAACAGATGAAAATGGGAATATATAAGGCCAAATAGAAAATAGCATCCAGACCCAAGGAGAGGTGGATGGTTCATATAGAGGCACAGAACTGGACAACCTGTGTGTGTGTGTGTGTGTGTCTGTGTGTATTCATATACATGCACACACACAGTGGGCAGACAGTAAAAGAGACAGATAAAAGTTCTGTCTTCCAGGAAATTAAAAAATAAAACTTGCTTGGGATTCCCTGCAAAGAGAGCAATGAAAGACCATATAGCTCAAGGACTCTACTGAGCTGCCCCACAAGGACACATATGCTGATATAGGGAGGTATTTCTGTAGATCAGAAACATGCAGTGCAGAATGCATTGCAGGAGGGCAGAAGGCAATGCATCCGCCTAGCCAACGTGAAGGCCTGGTGAAATTTCAGGATTGTGGTAGATGAGAGGTGAGAGGCTGACATGTACCCATTTGAAAAGACCCCACATGCCGTGAGTCTGAGAATAGATTGATTTGAAAATCAGTTCCAAATATATTGTTTAAGAATACTTTCAGCATTTTAAAAGCCTAATGAGCAAAGGCTCTCCAACAAGAGTCTTCAAGTAAAGTTTGCCAATAGCTTTTTTTTTTTTTAACCAGGTTGACTTAAAGTGGTGTCTAAGAACCAGTGGGGCCAGACCCCCTGGGAAAAAGGATAACTTTAGCTAATTTTAAATGATATCAAGCTCTAGAATCCACAGAGATCGAGCTCATTTCTAAACAAAGTACAGCATTTGTAATGCACACTGGGATTGCAGAGATAGCTCTAATAAACTTAGACTGGAATCACTTCAAGGATGTCAAAGTTTCTAGAGGTACAGACTTGGGAGATGTCCTTGGCTACAAAGACTTACAGAGTTGCAGGGATAAAGTGAGCTCCTTTAGAATGGAAAAATCTCAGGATAGCTGAGGAGGTAAGCTGACCAAAACTTATCAGATATATAAAATGTTCCCTTCAGGATAGTGGAGTGCTCCATTCTACTCCAACAGCACTCCAGATATTTATAACTGTATACCTGCTCAATAACATTCATTTGCCAGTTATGAATTTTATGTTAGCTTTCTGCAAATACCAAGACTTTTAGTTTCACTAGATTTTCATTTGAGCAAAAAAAAGCCAAAGAACTCAGTATCCATCTCATTCCCACCTATGAGATGGACATGATCACAACATTGTCTGCATATAAAAGAGCTGGAATCACTTGACCTGCTGATACAGTGAGGTGATAAGTATAGACAGAGAAGCCTTGTTAATATGTAAGTTAATATATCAGTTTAAAAATGGAAAGTCTAGAATATACCCGTGCCTCACCTCTTTCTGAATACTGACAGTTCCACAGAGATTTATTCAGGGGGAGCCTCTATTCTCAAAGAGGTGTTGGAATGGAGGGACTGAATGAGAAGAAGCAATCTTTTATCTATTGAAGATTCGTCTTAGTTTTTCCCACAGCCTTTCCCTTGGGACTAAATCAAAGGCAAATTTGAAAACAACAAAGGCTGCAAAAAGAGAGCCTCTGGGATGGGAAGGGGGAAGAGTATTTCTCAGCTAAATGGTGGAGAACCAGAAAGTGTTCATATCAGTGTTTGAAACCTTCTGGGTCCACAACAAGCTGTTTTTACTTTCAACCAGTCCAATAATTTTAACAAAGGTATTTAGCATTTAGTTTGCCAATTTTATTAAGCAAGCTAATGGGTCTATAATTAGCAGGGTCTAATTTACTTCCTCTGTTTTTGTAAAATGGGATAACAATGGCATGGCTGCATTTAATAAGAAAAGCATCAAAACTAAGGAAGTTCTTGAGTGTGGCAACTACAATTAAACTCTACCCCTCTCTTATAGTTTTATTTTTCTGTGATTTTTAGAAGGGCTTTATAACTCTTCTTCTGATTGGAATATACCTTCTTTTGCTCTTCTGATTGGAATGTTGTTAATCTTGAGTAAAGAGAATAGACAGATAACACCTGCTTGAGAGAGTCTGCTAGGCAGATTAGAGAGTGAAGCCAATCCGAATTCAAGAGACTGAACAGGTCTTTTGCCATTCTGGAAGATCATTTATTCCAGATGCATTTATTTATTTATTTATTTATTTAAATTTATATCACTGCCCATGTCCCCCAACGGGGGACTCTTTTTTGTGGAGCCAAGAGGACAGTGGTCTTTTTCTAGGAATGTGGTACTTCTTTTAGGATCAAGGAGGCAACTTGAAGGCAAGTGACCATTGTCAAGACAATCTCCAGTACAAAAATAATTTATTAAGTGAACACAAGTATATGAACTTCAGCAAAGGATCGTTACCTTGTGGTGCTGGAGCTTGAGCACCTCAATAATGCCATGAGCTAAACCGGGAAGGGCCACCCAAGACGGGAAGGTCATGACAGAGAGGTCAGACTAAATGCGATCCCTGGGGAATGTAATGGCAACCCACCCCTGTATTCTTGCCATGAAAACTAAATGGATCAGTACAAGCAGAGATATGTCGGTATACCATCGGAAGATGAGACCCCCAGGTCGGAAGATGGTCAAAATGCTACTGGGGAGGAACAGAGGATGAGTTCGACTAGCCCCAGACGTGATGACGCAGCTAGCTCAAAGCCGAAAGGACAGCTAGCGGCCGACGGTGCTGGTGGTGAACGGCGAATCCGATGTTCTAAGGATCAACACACCATTGGAACCTGGAATGTAAGATCTATGAGCCAGGGCAAATTGGATGTGGTTATTGGTGAGATGTCAAGATTAAAGATAGACATTTTGGGCATCAGTAAACTGAAATGGACTGGAATGGGCCACTTCACATCAAATGACCACCAGATCTATTACTGTGGACAAGAGGATCACAGAAGAAATGGAGTAGCCTTCATAATTAATAGTAAAGTGGCTAAAGCAGTGCTTGGATACAATCCAAAGAACGATAGAATAATCTCAATTTGAATTCAGGGCAAGCAATCTAACATCACAGTGATCCAAATATACGCCCCAACCACAGATGCTGAAGAAGCTGAAGTAGAGCAGTTCTATGAGGATCTGCAGTACATACTGGACAACACGCCTAAAAGGGAACAAAACGAAGCAGGACATAGGTTGATAGAATTTTGCCAAGACAACTCACTCTGCATAACAAACACTCTCTTCCAACAACCTAAGAGATGGCTTTATACATGGACTTCACCAGATGGACAACAACGAAATCAGATTGACTACATCCTTTGCAGCCAAAGGTGGTGGACATCTACACAGTCAGTAAAAACAAGACCTGGAGCTGACTGTAGTTCAGATCACGAACTTCTTCTTGCACAATTTAGGATCAGACTAAAGAGATTAGGGAAGACCCACAGACCAGCTAGATATGAGCTCACTAATATTCCTAAGGAATATGCAGTGGAGGTGAAGAATCGATTTAAGGGACTGGACTTAGTAGATAGGGTCCCGGAAGAACTCTGGACAGAAGTTCGCAGCATTGTTCAGGAGGCGGCAACAAAATACATCCCAAAGAAAGAGAAAACCAAGAAGGCAAAATGGCTGTCTGCTGAGACACTAGAAGTAGCCCAAGAAAGAAGGAAAGGAAAGGGCAACAGTGATAGGGGGAGATATGCCCAATTAAATGCAAAATTCCAGAGGTTAGCCAGAAGAGATAAGGAATTATTTTTAAACAAGCAATGCACTGAAGTGGCCGAAGACAATAGAATAGGAAGGACAGAGACCTCTTCCAGAAAATTAGAAACATTGGAGGTAAATTCCAGGCCAAAATGGGTATGATCAAAAACAAAGATGGCAAGGACCTAACAGACGGTGTGGTCAGTGAGCTAGAGCCAGACATCCTGAAGAGTGAGGCTGAGTGAGCCTTAAGAAGCATTGCTAATAAGGCAGCAGGAGACAATGGCATTCCAGCTGAACTGTTCAAAATCTTGCGAGATGATGCTGTCAAGGTAATGCATGCTATATGCCAGCAAATTTGGAAAACACAAGAATGGCCATCAGATTGGAAAAAATCAACTTACATCCCCATACTAAAAAAGGGAAACACTAAAGAATGTTCAAACTATCGAACAGTGGCACTCATTTCACATGCCAGTAAGGTAATGCTCAAGATCCTGCAAGGTAGACTTCAGCAATTCATGGAGCAAGAATTGCCAGATGTACAAGCTGGGTTTAGAAAAGGTGGAGGAACTAGGGACCAAAGTGCCAATAACCTCTGGATAATGGAAAAAGCCAGGGAGTTTCAGAAAAACATCTATTTCTGTTTTATTGACTATTCTAAAGCCTTTCACTATGTGGACCATAACAAATTGTGGCAAGTTCTTAGCGGTATGGGGATACCAAGTCATCTTGTTTGCCTCCTTAAGAATCTGTATAACGACCAAGTAGCAACAGTAAGAACAGAGCACGGAACAACAGATTGGTTTAAGATTGGGAAAGGAGTATGGCAGGGCTGTATACTCTCACCCTACCTATTCAACTTGTATGCAGAACAGATCATGCAACGTGCTGGGCTTGAGGAATCCAAGGCTGGAGTTAAAATCTCTGGAAGAAACATTAACAATCTCAGATATGCAGATGATACCACTTTGATGGCTGAAAGCGAAGAGGAACTGAGGAGCCTTATGATGAAGGTGAAAGAAGAAAGTGCAAAAGCTGGCTTGCAGCTAAACCTCAAAAAAACCAAGATTATGGCAACCAGCTTGATTGATAACTGGCAAATAGAGGGAGAAAATGTAGAAGCAGTGAAAGACTTTGTATTTCTAGGTGCGAAGATTACTGCAGATGCTGACTGCAGTCAGGAAATCAGAAGACGTTTAATCCTTGGGAGAAGAGTAATGACAAATCTCGATACAATAGTTAAGAGCAGAGACATCACACTGACAACAAAGGTCCGCATAGTTAAAGCAATGGTATTCCCAGTAGTAACATATGGCTGCGAGAGCTGGACCATAAGGAAGACTGAGAGAAGGAAAATAGATGCTTTGGAACTGTGGTGCTGGAGGAAAATTCTGAGAGTGCCTTGGACTGCCAGAAGATCAAACCAGTCCATCCTCCAGGAAATAAAGCCAGACTGCTCACTTGAGGGAATGATATTAAAGGCAAAACTGAAATACTTGGGCCACATAATGAGAAGACAGGACATCCTGGAGAAGATGATGATGCTAGGGAGAGTGGAAGGCAAAAGGAAGAGGGGCCGGCCAAGGGCAAGATGGATAGATGATATTCTAGAGGTGACGGACTCGTCTCTGGGGGACCTGGGGTGTTGATGACCGACAGGAATCTCTGGCGTGGGCTGGTCCATGAAGTCACGAAGAGTCGGAAGCAACTGAACAAATAAACACACACAAGTATATGAAACCAAGATACAATCTATCATACTGGCACCTTTGGGGCCCCAGAATATGAACTCCTCATTGGGATCTCCTCAGCAGTGCCGTTAAAAATAGAAGGTCCAAACATCCTAACTTAGCCAGTTGAATGTCTGCCATGTTACAACACTTGCCTAGATTGTCAGACCCTGGGAGTAATAAACTTGCTCTTTGGAGGGAGAGTCCAGATAAAATGAGAATGTAAGTATGTTTCATTACCTCCAATGCATGTGTTCAAGTCACCAGCCATAACTGCTGCAACACCTGGGTATGAATATAATAAATTGGTGATAGAGTTGTCAAGAACATCCCAGAGATTTTTAATGTCACTGTATCAGTGCAGAGGGGAAAGGTAATACTATGAGGCCTAAACTGGAGGGAAAATGCTGGCACATGCATGGCTTGAGTGTATTCACAAGAATATTGAATTGAGTGGAAACCATTATACTCAACCCTCCTGAAAGTCTCCCATTTGTTTTACACTGAGTAACGCTTTAACAGTATATGGAACATATCCACGTATAAATATAATGATCAGAGCCCAGATTTTTTTTTTGGAAAAAGAACATGTCAAAAGTAGTAACATATTCCAGAAGGGCAGTATCAAGGATCTTCAGTGATCTTCCAGGAGAATATGGGGATTAAATCAGGAAGAGTCAGCATCAGGGACCTCAGTCAATGACCTGACAAAACCACCAGGAGGAAGAGGTCACATATACAATGTAAAGATTTTCACAGAACTGCAGTATAAGCCTTTTGTCCCAATATTGATGACAGTTACTTATTTACTTTTTGTTATTATAACCGCTTAATATGAATTAGCTGAAAGTCCAACAAGGATTTTTGAGGTAACTGCAAAATCTGTCAAAATATTTACTTTCTTGGGTTTAGGGATTAATAAGAAAGCTCAACGCTTTCTTCTTCTATCAATGCTTTGTTATAGCTCTATAAATACAATAAGAAAATCAACCTTTTTTAAGGAGTTCCTCTGTATCTGACTTGAATACACAGTTCTGTTTAGTTAAATTTTGTATAGTCACATATTTTCTAGAAATTATCAATTCAGAAAGCAAATTATTTGCATAAAAATTAGCTTTTTCTCATCAAAGTTGTATTATTAGAGCTGATAATCAGCCTCAGAGAGAAAATAATACAGTTAAATAAGTTGTTTAAAAGACTAGCTATTATAAACAGATTTGGGCAAACAAATAGCTGACTATAAAAAATCCCATCATACATATTTAGTGTTACATGACAGAATAGACTGAAATCAATTACATATTGTCTTCAGGGTGTTCATAGTAAGCACCTACTGTTAGATCTTTTCCATGACTTTCCTGTCTTTGAGAACAGTGGTAAAATACTTACCACATGTCCGTTACTTTATTTTTATTTTTCTCACTGGACACCCCAGAGGCAAATTCACTAGCTAACTTGATTTCTTCTCTATAAATTGGTAATATTATTGTGTGGCAAAAAGATTAAAGAGCCTCCTGATGTTGTCAGCTGGAAGGGAGAAAAATTTGTTTTTTACCATGAATATGTGCAACCAGCAGGGTTTCAGATATACCAGTGGATCGGGATGGACCATCTCCTTGGTGTAATGGCCACTGCCAGGTTCAGAGGCTGTACATGCATAGACACACCAATATACACACACACATAGCTTATACAAAGATATTCAGTCTATTAGCAGCAAGAAAGCACTGGTGGTAGTTTCACCAACTGGCTGGGTGAAAAAGTCAGATGGTGTCCCTGAAGCAGACTGTACTTTGTGGCTGAACTTTGTTCAACTCTATAATAGATCCAGCATACCACAGTTTGTTGTGCCTGACATAGAAAGGTCAGGATAATAGGGATATGGATACAGAAAAGAGTACTAGTGACCAAGGCATCAAGAAGTAAGTTAAGAATACAAAATTAAGGGCTGCTAGTCATGTATTTTAAGTGCTGGCCCTGACCTTAAATTCTAATCAGTCAAGTATCTGGGGAAAAAAAAACCCTTCTCTCACATGAATCTGCCTATTATTATTATTATTATTATTATTAGTATTATTATTATTATTATGAAGAGGACGTTCACTTAAGGTTCAACTGCTAGCTATCAAAGAAAGCAGCTTTATTTGTGGCAACAGCCAAATGGTGACATTTCCTTCTTGGCTAAGTTCCTTAAATCATATTGAGAGCTACCAAATCTTGGCTGCAAGAGCCTGGATGACCACTAGATAGCAGCAAAGAAATACATCAAACCCTATTGCTTTACTGCCATCTAGTGGTGGTTTGGATTTTTGCAGCCAAACATTTTTACTGTTGTAAGGTAGTCCTCACTTAATGGCCATTTATTTAGCGATGGTTCAGACTTACAATGGTGCTGAAAAAGACAACTTACAACTGGTGCTCATGCTTATGACTGTCACAGTGTCCCCATGGTCATGTAATCACTATTTGGGCACCTGACAACCAGTTCTCATTTATGACTGTCACAACATCCCATGGTCACGTGATTGCCATTTTTTACCTTCCTGGTTGGCTTCTGGTAAGCAAACTCAATGGGAACTGCATGACTTGCTTAACAACCATGTGGTCTGCTTAATGCCCATGGTGATTGCTTAACAACTGCTGCAAAAAGGTTGTAAAATCAGATCAGATTCGCTTAATGACTGCTTCACTTAGCATCCAAAATTCAGGTCTCAATTGTGGTCGTTAAACGAGGACTATCTGTTCTGTTCTTGAGTTTATGGCTTCGGCATTTACTCTGTCAGCTGCTTTTATTTATTTATTTTTTCATCTTCTACTTTTAGTGAATTGGAAATGAATTGCAAAATCAGAGACTAGTCTTTCATCAGTAAGGAAGGGGAAAAAACATGTCTTTTTTGTATCCCCCTGTTCTACAGCTTGATGAAAACGCTGCCAGTGATGTGATAATTGAAGAGGGCCAACGACAAAGCTCTTTTCTTCATGTGTTTTACAGCTCTCTCTTGTGTGCGCTCGCTCTCTTTTTTTATGGGTCTTGTTTTTCCTTCCATAACGTGATCTTGCTGACTTTCAGAGGTTCAGCATTTCCTGGCCATCTACAGTTACACTATTGTAGAACAGTAATGTTCTACATAAAGTTCTGCATAGTTAATCTATTGTGGATCAGCTGTTTTCTCTACCTCAGCTGGAAGCTGTTGTGGTAGCCCAGGGAGTAAGGGCTCTGCTGCCAGGGCTCTCGATTGAAGCTCTCTAGGGCAATTTTTATATACTTCCAAATACATGTATTAGCCTGTTAAACCCTTAATCCAAAGGTAAGCATTGTTTTAATGCAAAAATGAAGAATGCAAAAATGTAGCCCATAAATCCCATAAATTCTACTACATAACAGTGAAACTTTTTTTCTTGGCATTCTCTCGCTCTCATTTTTTTTATCAAGACCTAAGACAACTGAATATTCAGGTGTCAGGCAGTTTTTCCACTCTTGTTTTAGAATATGATATTTAAAGCTCTTTTTTTTATATACCATTGTTCTGGAATCAGAGCATGGAGTGAAAGCATATTTTCTTTTGGGGGAGATGGGTGGTGGTGAAATTGGATTGATAAATAAATAAATAAATGTATACATACATACAATGTTTTGAGCTCTTCTGAAACCCTTTTATCATAAACCTAGTATAATACTAGAGTCTGCTATCTTGCTTTTGCCAAAGGATTAATACTGTTGTCAGGTTAGCACTAGCAGAGAGGGAGAGAGAGGGAGAGGGAACTATTAACAGTAGTAATAAAAAGAATAAACAGAGTTTACAGACCTTAATGGTAAACATTAAGGGTTAGGGTTTGGAGTATGGCTGTGCTAAACCTGTCTCAGTTTCCTGCTTTTCTTTTATGTGCTGGTACATATACTTGGCAATTGTGCGTATCTGTTGTAAGGCTACAGTCATGGATCTTCCTGAGAACCAGCCCTATTGAAAACAGGACTTCTGAATAGGCATTCATAGGCATGTGCTATCAGATATTGCTTTAATTAATTGTAAGCATAGACTCAACTCCAAGTGAAAAATGCATTTTTGTCTTCTTTACGACATATATCCAGTTAAATTATAAAGCAAGAGATTGTGTATCCAGTTCTTCACCACTTTTATTTTTAGAAGAAAATGAACAAGATGTAATTCAATAAAAATAGCTTTAGATAAATGTATGTATTCATGGAATGATAATATGTAAGGATAAAGAGGTACAGTGAATGATGTTAATGTAAATAAAATATAACCTTTCTCTTTCTTATATGATGTCTTTAATTTCTTGGCTTATTATTTCTTCTTCCTTTTCTGTGCTCTGCAAAAAAGTTACTTATTGTGAAAGATAATAGCATCGTGGGTATGTACCGTATGTATATCGCAAATAGAAATAGACCAGACACTTTCTGCTATCTCTTGTTCTTCCTAGTCTTTTCTTACTCATGTGATTTTTATCCTTAAGCATATATAATGTCTGTCTCCCTTGTGGCATTCCAGCTGATTTGCTTAGTTTACAGGTTATGGACATTTATTCTTTAACATCTGGGGTTTAAATCCTGTATCCTCTAATCCACAATACCTTTTTCTCTGTCATTGTCAGTCTTCACTTTCCTCTCATGTGCTTCTATAACCATTAGATTCTATGCCAGCCAAGAAGAAAGCATTGAAGCTGCAAAGATATGTTTCATACTTGGAGACTGTATTGAGCTCTCAGCTCACTTCACAATTCTGGCTGTGAGCTAACAAAAGGAGAGCTGGGAGAAGAGGCTGACTTCTTTGTTTAAAGGCATGGTTTATCTGGCTTCCTTAAAGGGCCATCAAGAACCTTTTAGACTGATATTCACATAGGAATTACTTGCTAAACAATGCATTAAAATAATGGAATCAACTGACTTAAGTTCCAAAATTAAACAGCTTTCTTCTTTCCCTTTCCAAATTCGCAACAATCCAACTGTAGATAATTGCATGGTGAGCTTTTGTTGTATATTTGACCAAATTTTCAGTGGAATTGTGGAACACAAGAAGAACCCTATCAAAACAATTATTTAGGAGAAAAGTGGTTTTGAATCTGGAGAATGGATTAGGAAGGGAAAAAAGCAAAGCACCAGAATGGTATACAAGGCACCATTCCCACAATAACTGGTCATATCATTTTGGAAGGTCTGTATGTTGCAGTAGGGAAGCTACGGCTTAAACTTATGGATAGGCAGTCTTTTCTGCACAGGTTTCTAGGTTGGGTGTTGGGCCACACATCTATATGCATACACTCTTATGTAGATTCATGTTCATATGTACACATCACCCTCTCTTTTACTTTCATATACCTCATCCACATGCACAAGCCATATATCCCTCTCTCCTGCCCAGCAATTCTGAGGAACTGGGTGAGAGGAAAAGAGTAAGTGTTTTCCATCCTTCCCCATTGACTCCCCATTGACCTGGGGAGCATGGAAATTAGTCATTTTGCAATCCATGGAAAAACAGTGAATTTTAAACTTTGTTATGCAGCAAGAGCTTTAAACTAGCTAAACCTCTGACTATGATTTTGAACAGGATTCTGGAAGGGAAACACACACACAGAGAGAGAGAGAGAGAGAGAGAGAGAGAGAGAGAGAGAGAGAAAGGCCTTTCCCCCTGCCACAACCTTCTTGTTCAGTAACTGAAAGGAGAAAAAAACAGTAAATCTTCTTTTTTGTCAGCTAACCCACTGCAGTTTGCTGATTTCCTTTTACAATTACCTTTGGAAAGCCAGCAGCCCACCCATGTCCAGGCCACTGGCTGATAGCTGTGTGGAGTGGAAAGCAGCAGGGCACTGACAAAGTGATTGGATGGATGGACAAATGGATGGAGAGAGAGAGAGAGCACACATCGCTGATTTCAAGTCAGCAATTATGCCCAATAGCTAGCTGGTCTGCTGTCTAATGCAAAGAGTGGTGAGACTCTGGGATCTGCATTTAGAATGGATAGAAGAGCAAGAGAAGCAGGGGATCTAAGGCAACACATTGATAGGGGATGGAAGAAAATAATGAGGGATTCTTTATATTGATGCCTTCAACCATAGGTACATGCATGAGGCAGAGGGAAAAAAGACAATGGGGTAGAGGATATTGAAAGAAAGAAATGAATAACTAGAGTGATTGGCTCTTGTCTCCTTGGACTTTGAATGAAAGTCATATTCACATGGGATTGGAAGGCAGATTTCTGCATCATGGGTAAGTGACAAGTGTGCTCCATTGCTGCAACTGATTTCAAGTAGGAATCTGTTAATTGCTCTGTATTTGTTGACTATTGTATGAACCAAGAAGAACATGCCAGAATGAGAAGCCTTAAGAAAATAATCAACAAAACTATGTAAACCACAGGACTTTCAAATCCATTGGAAAGGGCGGGGGGAGGGGGAGACAAGATACAATGAGAAAAAGGGTGGCAGATTGGAATAAAGTAAGAATATGTAGTCTCCTCCTAAAAGTGATTCTGAATAGATTGGTAGATCAAAGTTAGTTCATATTTTATTCATCTGTTTTATGATGGAGCATGTAGGTACTGACCCACATTTGGACCATCTAAACTATCCAAAAGAAGGATTATGGTTTTCCAGAGTCTAATACACAGAGCTTTTGTATACAAATTCCTTAAACATTTTATATGAACATTTTTCTAATGTTTTATGTACTTTTTTTCCAAATGCAGGCTTTTGAGAACATAAATTCTTAACTTGTGCATAATTGTGCTTTTTTGAACTGAACTTTCAGCACTGTGTTTTCTGGTACATCCTGCAGTAGAATGTTTAGGAAAATTTCTTTTACATTTCTGCTTAGCAACTTGCTGGGTATTTTTCTCATTATGAAGTCCATATCAATTCCAGTGCCAAGGACTCACATTGACTGTTAACAAAAGTCTTAAGCAGATGTTTCTTAAGTTGTTATCCATAATAGTCCATCATGGGTGCCCATGTACTAGCAGAATGCAATTGTTTCTTGCTCCTCAGTGGATCAGAGTTAAAAGAGTCAATCCCAATTCCCTAAAGTGTATATCCACTTAGAAATGGTTGATTTATCTTATACCAATTAATTTGCCATTGCTGTGGCCAGTCAGATGTGATCTATTGGTTGATTCTAGCATGTTGCTAGGTTTGGTAATCATGGGTATCACATGTTAAACTCAGTGGGCACTGAGATCTCGTATAACATCTTCCTACATGTCATCAAGCTTTATATATAACAGCAGCTGTTTTCTATATATTCATTTTATTTGTAAAGTGAGATGTTTGCATTATAGGAACTTGATGGGAGGAGACATCAATATAGAAGCTGGTCTGATGGCAGAGATTTCCAACTTTAGGGGAAAAAAAAAAAAAGGTTGTTTCCAAGTCCAAAACTGGACAGGGCCAAAATTCTCCTTTATATGTGTCCTGTTCCTTGGAGATCAGAACTTAATTTTCTTCTAAAGAGAGACTACAAGAAACCAAGAGGAAACCAAGAATAATAGAATATAGATACATACAAGTGCAGGAACAGATATTTAAGTATATGCGACACTTCTGTGTATGCTAAGTAAGTTTGTTTAGGTTGAGATTGTTCATTTCAAAATGAAGCATTAAAATAGTAAACCAAGGCTTCATAAAAGAGATAGGTTGTGATACAATTAAGGGAATTGTGTATTTTGCTACAATTAAACTAATTTTACTCCTCTCCTTCTCTTTTCTTCCATTAAAGGAAAACCATTGCAGAAGGATAAAGATCCTAGGTGACTGTTACTACTGTGTATCAGGATTGACCCAGCCCAAAACAGATCATGCTCATTGTTGTGTTGAAATGGGATTGGATATGATTGACACCATCACGTAAGTTCTTTCCATGCCTTTATGTAACATGTTTTAGGCAGAATTTTTCCAATCCATTTAGTCATCATTTTGAGACAAGTTTGTAACTAAGAGCAAAGGAGACAGAGCAGAAGCAATTGGAAGATTCTCTCATTATCTTAGGCTGCAGCATTATTCAGTGCTGTTGAATACAAAAATTGTGTGGAAAGTGTTCAAGCATTGGAAAACTGACATATGTAATTGGAGGCCTGCATTCAGCTTTGTGAGTCTCAAGTTGTGAAAGCTTCCAAAGACCCAAATTCTCCCAAGAATTTTGCTTTGGGAGAACCGTGTGTTTCAGGCAGGAGGGAGGATTTTAAAAAGCCAAAGGTCCACTGAACCCATCTTCTGAAAAACCCAGTGCTCACCTTCATCAGCAAGAAACAGCAGGGCATTGGAACTTCTACCCGCTTTGCCTGGTTGAGAATTGCTGTGTGTTGTGGTTTCTCTGCCCTAAGGATTAACGTTTCATAGAAAAGTTCTGTCCAGAAGAACAGTATAAGGAATTGTTTTATTTGTCATAAAATTCATATTCATTCTAACACAGAAAGAAGAGAAATAAGAGGCCTTTCGTGAATATGTCAGTTTATTTTTACCTTTGAAAACAATTCTTTATAACGATGTTTTTCTGTGGAGCGTGTTTGCTTAGTTACATACAAAACTTATAAGATGGTAATTTATTACATTTAAATATAGCAAGGTGGTCTCTACAATTTTCCTTTGATATGAACACTCAGTTTTTTGTCAGCTGTCATAGCAATCTAAGATAAATATGCATTAGGGAGTAATGAAACTTTCTGGCAGAAGAAAATATGAGTAAATGAACATCACATACAAGATAAACAAGTGCCTGTCAATGGATTGACTGCTTGGAAGTTGCATGCTCTCTGTCTGAAAATAAATTAATTTCAGCAAAATTTGAACGAAGACAAGTGAAATGTTAAATAATATTATTTGAATATTACCTGGTTGCATTGTTGCCAGGCGACTTAAAGCTAAAATGAAACTTGTGAAGAAAGTGCTAAGAGAAATTAACACACTAAAGGTGCACTCAGACTGGAATTAAAAGAGGAATTTCTAAAAGTTGTGTAAGCAAGATACTTCTCAAAAGCACACTAAGCAGATGGAGTTTTACTTTAAATAGAACAGATTAGGGTTATCTAGTGCAAAATAAGGTACATGGGGGAAAATGCAACATAGTCAGTTTCTAGGGTGCAACATGATTGCATTGGATTGTGGATCTCACATCCAGCTCTCCATTGCTCAGGGGCAGTGACTCTCAGCACATCCAATGCTAGCTGAGTATTGAGCTTGCACTTGAAAACAAAAGGCTTTAGTTGATAGCCCCTGCTAACTGGCAATTACAATTGGACAAATGATACTGTGATAAAAGCAGCATTGAAGAATGTGAGACAATTTATTAGAGCTCACGAGAAATTACATGATTTTCTTTTAACATGTAGTGTTCATTGAGTGAAAACGTTTTGCTAAAAACATTGGTAAGTTTAATATATTTCCTTCCTTCTACTATAAACTCTATATATTCTTCATAGCTGAAATGAAACCATACAAGAACTCTTACAGGTTAATTTTTGAGAGTTGACGAGGGCAGTAGCTTCAGCCATAGAACTGACTTAAATGTCTTCATGCTATTCTCTAGTTCTGTTTTCTAGGAGAGCTTTAAACACAGCTAATACAATGAGCTGTGTTATCAAATCATGATAGTCTTGTCTTTCTTTCTACCTTCTAACTTGCTGAGCACCGTAGAATACACAGAAATAAACACCATAGGAACGGCTTACCTTTTTAAATCAATGCCATGAAATCTCTTAACTAGTCCACAGGGCATGGCTCAGGAAAATTACAGTCTTTTCAAGCAAATCTGACATTGTCTCAGGCTTATGGAGGTGGGATTGAACTTAACCTATTTATGGTAGAGTACTAATGTCTGCATACATCAGCCAGCTCATTTCCCTAATACAGCTTTATTAACTTTATCAATATAAATGTATCATAGCACTTTTCAATGTTATCCTTAGTTTTTTCACCTACACACCTGTTCAATATTGATTTACTGGATTCTAAATTTTGTTGGAAAGCCTTTTAAAATAAATAAAGGGCATGATTGGTTGAAAAAATCAAGTATTGTTTTTAAAGAGTAAAATTAAACATTAACGTAAACTTTTATTTTGATTATTTTATGTAATAGATTTTTAATAAAGGTTTTTTTCAAATTATTATTATTATTATTATTATTATTATTATTATTTATTATACTAGCCCACTCCAAAAGACCTTGAGTGGTAAATAAAGCAGATATTTTAACACTACAGTAGTAACACACTGAAGTTTTTAGGCTTGATTTTATGAAGGAAAAAGTAGAAAGATAATACAAATACTCTGTCTTTTGATAGATGATAGTCTGATTCTGTATCTTTCAGATCAGTAGCTGAAGCCACTGAAGTAGATCTCAATATGAGAGTTGGTCTGCACACCGGAAGGGTTCTTTGTGGAGTTCTGGGTCTCCGGAAATGGCAATATGATGTTTGGTCAAATGATGTGACTCTTGCTAATGTAATGGAGGCTGGAGGGTTGCCTGGGTAAGTCTCAATAAGCTTGTCATGTATGAAGCACCAATAGTACACTGGCACCATTCCTATAAAAGTACAGTCAAATGCTAGGCATTTCCCTATATTTTCACAGTATTATAAAGTTGTATACGTTTACATTTATTCCTTTTGTGACTGGGACAAATCAGATAAGAATATGGGTTCTCACATTACATTAAGCAGTAATGTGATTTGTTCAGTTATTGTTTAGATCAGTGTTTCTTAAACTTTTTGCTCTCAGGACCCCTTCTCACTTTTAAAAATTATGGAGGACCCCAAAAGAGCTATTGTATGTATGGTTTATGTTTATCAATATCTATCATACTAAAAATAAAATGGATGCATCTGTAGAATATTTATTTATTGAACCATGTAAAAATAACAATATTAAACACATTATATATTAGCATAAATAAAATATTTTTTGTGAAAAAAACCCTATATTTTTTAACTAATAACAATAATGAGAAGACTGACATTGTTTTAAATTTTTTGCAAATGTCTTCAATATCTGGTAAATAATTCTGTTTCATGGACCTCCGAGAGGGTCTTGGAAGACCCCATGGATCTTAGGGCCACGCTTTAAGAAATACTGGTTTAGATCAATAAGTGAATTAGTCAATCTAGTTTATAAATCACAATTTATGCCCTGGCATGTAAAGTAGGCCACTAAGGTTGTACACACACACACACACACACACCATGGCAAGACTAAACTATGGCTTGATGCCGTGTGTATATTTAGCAAAATGAACAACCTTTGACTACATCTTAAAAGTTTTACTGACAGTTGAAAAGTGTCATGAGAAACAGGACACCTGGGTCTTTGCATTCCATCAGAGATCTCCCTACATTTCAAAAGAAAGAGCTTGCCATTGCAAAAGGTTGCATTTGAGGTCCCCTATGCTTCTAATGCATCATAGCATTAAACAACTGTTCTTTATTTGTACCTAGGAAAGTGCACATAACAAAGACCACATTAGAGTGCCTAAATGGTGACTATGAGGTGGAGCCAGGGTATGGCTATGAAAGGAACAGTTTCTTAAAGAAGCATAATATCGAAACCTTTTTCATTGTGCCATCTCATCGGAGAAAGGTTTGCACTTAATTTTTACTAATAATTCATCAGATTTTTAATTGTCTTACACTTAGATTATATTGTGAAATCATAAACAGATGATGAACTGATTGAATTGGAAATGTTGCATGTGCTGAAATGCTGCATTCAAAAATGGAAAGTGTATCTGTTTTTACTATGAACTTTCCAGCTTCTTTTTTCCCAAAAAGAAAATGGTAGAAATATGCTATTTATTTTTTCCTATTTGTGGATAAGAGCAACTTCATGGTTATACTTTTTTATTTACTCCCATTCACTGTTTTCATAAAAGATTAACTTTACATTTGTTTCTCTCTACAGTCATTTTTGTATTGTTGTATTTTTAAATTTCATATTGTGTGCATATTTTTCTCTCTTACGCTGCCTTTTTAAGATGCCTGATTTAAAACCCCAAAAGGAAGGGGAAGCATTAGTTATGGCATATGGTAACAGAATGCAATGAGCTTGCTAATAATTGAATTGCTATTCAATTATTGTCTGGGAGAAGTGACCACGTGAGCTACAGTAAGCATATAGTCATGTAGGTCAGGGAAAAAGGTTGGAGATGAAAGCCAGCTTGGTAATGCACAACATACCCATTCAGATCAAGGGTTAGAATGTCAGTGAAAGTGAGTGACTGAGCTTCAGTCACTGAATATATCCTGGAGAGCAGGTTGCTGGTCAACAGAGGAAATTTCCAGGGCTGGATTGCCGATAGTGTTGGAGGAGGAGGTTATTTCTTTTAGTGACAACAACTAGGGCTAGGTCTCAACCTAAGACTTTTGAAAGGGATTCCAGAGGAAATACAGAAGTAAACTCCCTTCTATATTTCTATATGCTATGCAACATGAATCTTTTACACTGAATTCAGGCAAAGCCTAATATGGTTTGCTTGCTTTTCACGTACTATGTTACATGACTTTAATGTGATGTGCAAACTCAGTGGAGTTGTGCTGAATGTTTCCTTATTTTTAGTAAAAGGTGACAGATTTATGCCATCTGAAGAGAAATCAGAGTATTTTAAATTTTCTATTTGTGTTTTATTGGTGGTTCTGTATTTTAAATTCTGTATTTCTGTGTTTTATTGGCCTGATAAATTTCAATCATGTTTATTACAGCCCCAAAGCCAGATACAATCAAAGTATATAATAGGAACAGTCTTACACACACACACACACACACACACACACACAAAACTGACACTATAGTGTCCTGACACCATAAATAAATTATTGATTTATTTTATACTTTATTTACATTTAATAAGTTATTATTGTGTTTATTATTTTTTTTTTATGGTTTTTAATTCTGTAAGCCGCCCTGAGTCACCATGTGTGAGTTGGGCTGCCTTATAAATTTGTTTAATAAATACATAAATAAATAATTTCTCTGTTTTTATTTCTCAGCTGCTTAGTAAACTTTAGGAAGGCTGCTTGTATAATTTTGTCTGCACATTCTACTGTACCTTGCAAACAGAAAGTACAACAGACACAAGTGAATAAATATTTATCGGTACTTGAGATGCTTCCAGAGAGATTGTTTCTATCACTGTCTTCAAAAAAAGTATTGCTCCTCCCTTAATACACTTTCTTTCTAGTTAGAAAGAAGATGAAACAGTGGGGAAACACTAAATCCTTCATAAGATTGTATACTGGATTCCTGGCAATTGCAGCATAAAAACCAAATCTGGAAGCCCGCTTGCTCACTCACAAAGCTGCTTCTTTACTGTATATAGTGAAGCCAATTTATTGTGCCTGCACAGCTGCGGATTCTTGGGTTGGTGGTATCAGCTTCTCCTTTTATATGTAGAACCTAATGTGTATCATCATTATATAGTGCTTTTTTGTAAGAAACTGCTCTGCAGGAGGAAAAAGCTAAACTTTTTGACTAAGCAGAATTATGTTATTCTGGCAAATATTTTAAAATGTCAGGGAAGGAGCTAAATGAAGGGAAGGAGCTAAATTAACTTAGGTCTCTTATCAACCTTGTAATCATAGCTTAGAAGCTGACCCTACAATATTTTCCCTCAGTTGCTATTATTTCTGATGTTAGAGATTAGCAAGGAAAGATAGGGGAAGGGAAATAGGGGATACAGGAAAATCTAAGGCCTCCACCATTCCTCCTTGAGAATTCTCCCATGTAAAATATTTTAGTTATTTCCATTTTTTTTCTTTTAGGCCAAAAATATTTGAAACATTTAGACCAAAATATTTGAAAAAAAATCTATAAATAGAGAGGTTAATAAAAAATTTGGTGGGTAAATATATATATATATTTTTTAAGAATTTTGTTGAGTTTGAAACAAAGATAAAAACTACAAGAAAACAAAAAACTACAAAAAGAAAAAAGCTAAACAAGTTAAAAACAAGAAAAAAGAATTTTGAAAATTACATAGAGAAGTGATTTCCAACATTCAACAAAAAGAATATACAGCAATTTCCACAATCAATCCCTTACTCTATATCAAACCAAGATCACATTATTTCTATAAATCCTTCCATTAACACATATACAAGTCACTAATGCTCCTTCCCCTTATATTATACACAGACACAGACACAGACACACATACACATTCTGTATATACACGCACTTCCCTCCCCATAAAACATTTATTTGTTTCCTTCCCACCACTATTCTATATATTTCTGTCCACTATAATAAAAATAAAATTACAGAAACATATAAATTGTCTACTTTTATAATCAATAATACTACAACAGTCTTAACCCTATTAACCCTAAAAACCAAACAATTATTATTAAACCTTATAGATACCATATAAATCTTACAAATCAAACAAACCTAAGAAAAGTCCAAATAAATCTTTATCCAAATCATTAAAGAAAAATGAAATCATAATATGCTTGTTATCAATCCAATTACACATTCTTAAATTTTTACCCCATGTCAAAATATACTAAGACATTTACATATCTCCCTATTACATCGGTGACATTTTTCTTACAAAAATCAAACAGCCCAATTACCTCCCTTAATAACTCAAACTTCTCAGCAAAAAAACTCCCACAAAGCAGATTCTCTTCTCTCCCATAACAATTCCCCAGAAAAACAACTCTCTTTGTAATCTGCAGCTCAAGCTGTTATTTTAACCCCTTCAGCTCCAAAATGTAGTCTTTGCCTGGCATTACTTCAATCTCACAGTGTAATGATTGCCTATCCTAAAACACCATCAGACTCATGAACAGGTTCATAAAGATATCTGATTTATTAAAGAATAGTATGCAGGATCACAAAGAAAGCTGAGAATGGAAAAAGCGCGCCAAATGCAAACTAAAAAACCCTCGGTACAAACGAGATCCCTCCCCCCGTAGAATCTTCCCAAGCTCTGTAGTCTGGCTGGGTAGCAGTTGCGCCATGTCAGGGTCCCCTCATGGTGACTGATGGCCTTTCTGGTTGTTTGGTTTGCATGTAGGTATGCTGGGCATGCTCAGCCTTGCCGGCCAGACAGATCCATTCATACAATGTCTCTGAGTCGTCTCTGCACAACGCCCAACGCAGGACATCCCTATTGAGTCCCTCTTTAAACCGTTCTATTAAGGTAGACTGGGACCAATCGCTAATTTTCCCAGCTAAACTCCAGGGCATAATCAGCTACAGACAGTTGGCCCTGGCTAAGATCCTTCAGTGCCCTTTTAGCTCTTGCTGTCATGAGTAAGGATGGCGAGCAGGGGGCTCCTTTCCAGACTGTTAAGTGCATGCGTAGCACTGAGGAATTGGTGAGCCATTCCAAGAGGCACAGATTGGGACCGCCTTAACCTGCGGGGTTTATATGGCTGGGTTTTTCCCACGCTTGTTCAGTTTGTTAGGATTACTGTTATGTATTAGCAATAAAACATTAGAGAACAGTTCCCTGTCTCAGAGTGTTTCCTGGGAGTCAGGACATCAATCCTAACAAACTCCTACTCCCATCGAAAGAGGGAGGAACAAGGAATTACGGAGATTTTTAGAAATGTCTGCAGAAAACCAAGAAATGCGGCTCGCCATCCTTACTCATGACATCTGCTTTGGCTAGCGGATCTTCAAAGTGCAGCTTTAACGCCCACATAAATTCCTCGAAATCATCAAGCTCAGGGGAGCTAGCTTCGCTTAATTGAACATACCAATCAGCCGCTCGTCCCTTCAGCTTGGTGGCAATGGGAGCTATTTTAGCCTCTTCGGAAGGGAAACAGGGTCCAAACTGTTTCATATAACTTTTTGCATTAGTGAAGAAAAAAGACAACTTAGTTGGATCCCCGTCAAACCTGACAGAAAAGTCTTTCACCCCCGCTCCTGTTGACGCTGAACTAGCGGCTGTTTGAGTGTTTGGGCCCCAGGTTACAGTAGTTCTCCTGTCTCGGGGTGGGGACACTGATGGACAGGCTCTGTGGGGTGGAGAGTCATCCCAACTTCGTCTCCGGCCCCGCTCCATCGGTGGTCCGGGTGAGGGGATGGAGGATCACTGCATGGAGCTGGAATCTCCTTCGCGCCTCGACTGCCCCCCCCATGACAGAGATAGGGCCTCTACCACTCTTAGCCTTTCAGGGGTTTGAGATACCTCCTTCCAGGATGCCTGAGATGTCCCTGGCTGGGGTTCTCCCATTTCATCCAGGTGATTAACTCTGTGAGCGATTTGCTGGGTGCTGGTTGCTTTGGTGCTCTCCCCTCTTCAGATCCCTCTCCCTCCGGGCTGGAACTCAAAGGCTGCCAGGAAGCTGAAGGTTCTGGGGTGAGGCTCCATTCTTCACTCCTGACCGTTGACTCGGGCATCAAGCTAGTTGGTTCCTCAAGTCTCCCGGTCGTGGATTTGGCTTTGGCCATCGTTAACTGTTTTCCCTCACAAGAAACTAGTCTTTGCAGGAGCTAACGGTACAACTTTGGTGATTCTCAGCTTTATGTAATGATTGCCTATCCTAAAACACCATCAGACTCATGAACAGGTTCATAAAGATATCTGATTTATTAAAGAATAGTATGCAGGATCACAAATAAAGCTGAGAATGGAAAAAGCGCGCCAAATGCAAACTAAAAAACCCTCGGTACAAACAAGATCCCTCCCCCCGTAGAATCTTCCCAGGCTCACAATCCCAGGTGCTCCTAACGGCTCCTGATGGTCCGCAGGAAAAGTCCTTGAGCCGAGCAGATAACCCAAACACATTCCATTGAAACAACCACAGATACAGAGCTTGGGGCAATGTTTCACAGCAGCTCCCTCCCACCATAAACGCGCGTCAGCACCATGGCATGTGAAAGGTTACGATGTACAGTGCACATTGAAACAGTGAACATGACACACAGACAGCAAAAAAAATTCCATCTTTGCCAAAATCTTCATCTTCCTCCATAACATCTTCAGCCTGGTAACACAGTTTAGAAACAATATCTTCCCCAGTGTCCCAAATAGTCTGCAGAATAGCTTGACAGCAGTCTGAAAAGATCTCTTTGAGGGTCTGCTCAGGCTCACAATGGAACTCTGAAAAATCCTCTTTGAAATCTTCCATATTTCAGGCAGTAGATTATGATGCTACCTAGATACTTGACTCGCATCTATAGGAGTTAATGAATTAATAAGAAACTTCCAAATGAAATTGAACAAGAGGAAGTTTACTAACAAGCAGATCCCAGGGAAAGAGAACAGAAAGCTGGAGACTCAAAACTGCAAATTTAACATGTAGGAGAGCACCAAATCCTTCAAATCCAGTACAAAAATAATAGCAGGAAGGCACTTATACAGTATATTCTCAATCCTCCTTAATCTTTAGGTGGGAAAACAAGCCAAAACTTCAAAAGATTTTAAAAATTAAATCAAGAAATAACAATAAGCACCAAGAGAGTCCACTTGTTCTTTCTGTACAAAGCCTCTCGTAGGGTACAAATTAAAAATCATTTTTAAAAAAAACAACAACAATAAATTGGGTGTGTTAGAAATGGGGTGGCTGGACTTATGGTCCATTCAAGGGCTGCAGCACGGTTCAGAAATGGTGAAATCCCAGCCTCCTGTCCAAGTCTTACCAGTTGATCGTGCATGCTGCCCACAATCTCCTGGCTGCAACTTGCTGTCTGGAGGCCGAATGGGTCAATTCCAAGTGTTTTACTTGATCCAGTGAAACGTTCTGGGCTACAGGAGAAACCAGCCCATGCCCAGAAAAACTGCTACGGTGCCAGTTCTGCCCACGGAGCTTGTCTGGCTGCTCAGTCTGCCATATTCCCACTGGAAGTCCGGTAAATATATATTGTTGAGACGGATGGATGGATGGATGATAGAGCCATTATAATTATTATTCACAGCTAAATAGTCTACACATCTGGCTGGTGGACCTCATAAGGATTTTCCAGCAAGAAAAAGCAGCATGAACACTGAACTGCTATGCCATACAATAATAAAAAAAAAGTGAATAGCAAATTCTTTAAAAGGACAAATGTGATTTAGAAAATGGAAGTCTGTTCTGTTTGAAATGTGTAGATAAAAGTAAAACCATATGAATTTGTGACTCAAATAAATTATCTTATAAACGTTTGTATCCATTTATTGTCAAAGCTTGTATTGATTTGTACATAAGTAAAATAATGTACAATCACTGTCCTTAAACTTTTACTTTGTGAGGAATGCATGCCCCATGCAATATGCAGCTGCTGTTACCATCTCATCTTTGCATAAAAGCAAACAGCAGCTTCCCTGTTACTGTGTCAGTAACTGATCTATCAAAGTGACAGATGTTCCTGTATAGCTTGGCTAATAGCATTAGATCTCTGGTATGCATCAGTGGAGTGTCTGCCAAGCTGGCAGGAAAAATGCTTCACTGGTATATCAACTGACTTTTCCCTAGGGCCTGTAGATCAGTCACTGTGTCACTTGCTGGTGCATTCTAACTTATCAAAGCTTTTCATGCCTATTGTGCACTTACATATGGATTACTAAATCATCACAACTTCCCAAAGAAATGTGTTTTTGCAGTACTATCCAGTTCCCTTTGGGTACTGACTAAGGTGGGAGTTCTAAAAACCCAAGGAGCATTCAGGGGGATGGGGGGAGTAATAAAGAAAGAAAATGGAATTTTTCTTTGTTTATCTTGGTCCAGATGCAAGTGTCTTAGTTTGCGCATTAGCATTTTGTGCTAGTTTATTATTACATTACTTCCCTACAAGGATCCAAAAGATGAAATATGGTAACATTTCTGTATTCTCTATGCATTGGTCTTTTTGATGTAGTAAGATTTAGCAAGATATCAAGAGGAATGAAAATCTGTGTTAACATCAGCAGATGGTGAGAAATGTGTTTCATTTCAGAGATAAAATAGCTGTACTTTAGATTTAAAGAAACTTTCTCAAAATGTGGACTGACAGCATGCTCTGTCATCATCTTATCAGACTTATTAGCCAAGAGTGAATGCAATAGCATATGAAAGCTTTTTCATGTAACATTTATATCTTTAAATAAGGGTAGATTCTAAAATATTCACAACTTTTAAATATTTTATTTCCCTGTCAGCATCCAAATTCCAAAGAGGCAGCACATCTTATTTTGTTAGAATCATTAGCAATTGCAAGAGGGACTTTTATGAGGTAGACATCAAATTATCATTCTGATCATTTTTTAAAAAATTGCAATTATTGTGGGTAGAAGCCAACATAAGACAGAACCTAGTCTGAGTACATTTCAAAGCAATCAGGATTTATTGTACCTGGTTTAATGTGATAAATACTGGTACTTTAACACCTTCTTCATTAAATCTAAGGTAGGAAATACCTATATCAGCCCATTCTGAAAGTGAAGTTATGACAGCTTAAATCCCAATCTAAGAATACATCTAAAGTGGAATATTCAGAATATAAACAGTAGGCAAACTTACATAATAACTGCCAGTTCCCTCCATCATAACACTAAACATCATGTAGCATCATGATATTGGAGCGTACTCTAAACTGCTGTCTCTCTGTTGCCTGCCAAAAGAGACAGATGGGGGAAGGATATGTGCCTTTAAAAAAAAGGGTACTGAAGGCAAAAGGAGAAGGGGACGACAGAGGATGAGATGGTTAGATAGCATCACTGATGCATTGAACGTGAATCTGAGTAAACTCCGGGAGACAGTGGAGGACAGGAATGCCTGGTGTGCTTTGGTCCATGGGGTCATGAAGGGCCGGACACAACAACTGAACAACAAATAAGTTAATGATGGAACACATTTATTTATCTGGACAAGTATATCAATTTTTCTATGATAAAAAAATTAAGGTTGCTTACAGCAAATATATACTTCAAAGCAAATCAGCAATAATTGTAAAACAGCTTCATGCAACAGGTTAATAAAAACCGTATCAACATCAGTTAGCTAAAAATATACCCAGTAATTTGTGCTGATACTGTACATTTCCATCTTATACTTGAAAAACCGAAACGTAAGGTAAGCAAACTACCATCTACAGTGTGCCACGTACATTGTGAAAAAAATAGTCTCAAATCCCATCATTGCATTACAAATCATGATCCATATACAGAGAGTTTGCTTTAATCTTTTAGAGCAAATTGTGATTTGTGGAAGGATGCATTTAGGCAGACTTCAACAGGTATAGCTCCCAAATCACTTGATAGAGATATCTCTTAAGAATATATGCTTGCAATGTCTATAGAAGGCATAGGGTTTTCTTCAGATTCCACTTCCTATAATAATTCATTGAGCAAAAATACAATAGGTCCTCAGTCCAATGACACTCACTTCCTACATATACATCTAATGGATTTTACCCAATGCATTGTGACATTAGAAATTACATAGTGTGAACTGACAATTCACACATAAAGTATAATTAAAGAGATCTATAAAGGGACGCGGTGGCGCTGCGGGTTAAACCGCTGAGCTGTCGATCGGAAGGTCGGCGGTTCGAAACCGCGTGGCGGGGTGAGCTCCCGTTGCTCGTCCCAGCTTCTGCACACCAAGCAGTTCGAAAACATGCAAATGTGAGTAGATTAATTGGTACCGCTTTGGCGGGAAGGTAACGGCGTTCCGTGAGTCATGCTGGCCACATGACCCGGAAGTGTCCTATGGACAACGCCGGCTCCAAGGCTTTGAAACGGAGATGAGCACCGCCCCCTAGAGTCGGACACGACTGGACTTTACGTCAAGGGAAACCTTTACCTTTACCTAAAGAGATCTATAATTGGCACTATGTTGTTGTTTATTCGTTTAGTCGCTTCCGACTCTTCGTGACTTCATGGACCAGCCCACGCCAGAGCTTCCTGTCGGTCGTCAACACCCCCAGCTCCCCCAGGGACGAGTCCGTCACCTTTAGAATATCATCCATCCATCTTGACCTTGGTCGGCCCCCCCTTCCTTTTGCCCTCCACTCTCCCTAGCATCAACATCTTCTCCAGGCTGTCCTGTCTTGTCATTATGTGGCCAAAGTATTTCAGTTTTGCCTTTAATATCATTCTCTCAAGTGAGCAGTCTGGCTTTATTTCCTGAAGGATGGACTGGTTTGATCTTCTTGCAGTCCAAGAAAACTCTCAGAATTTTCCTCCAACACCACAGCTCAAAAGCTTCGATCTTCCTTCTCTCAGCCTTCCTTATGGTCCAGCTCTCGCAGCCATATGTTACTACTGGGAATACCATTGCTTTGACTATGCGGACCTTTGTTATCAGCGTGATGTCTCTGCTCTTAACTATTTTATCAAGATTTGTCATTGCTCTTCTCCCAAGGATTAAGCGTCTTCTGATTTCCTGACTGCAGTCAGCATCTGCAGTAATCTTTGCACCTAGGAATACAAAGTTTTTCACTGCTTCTACATTTTCTCCCTCTATTTGCCAGTTATCAATCAAGCTGGTTGCCATAATCTTGGTTTTTTTGAGGTTTAGCTGCAAGCCAGCTTTTGCACTTTCTTCTTTCACCTTCATCATAAGGCTCCTCAGTTCCTCTTCGCTTTCAGCCATCAAAGTGGTATCATCTGCATATCTGAGATTGTTAATGTTTCTTCCAGAGATTTTAACTCCAGCCTTGGATTCCTCAAGCCCAGCTTGTCGCATGATGTGTTCTGCATACAAGTTGAATAGGTAGGGTGAGAGTATACAGCCCTGCCGTACTCCTTTCCCAATCTTAGACCAGTCCGTTGTTCCATGGTCTGTTCTTACTGTTGCTACTTGGTCGTTATACAGATTCCTCAGGAGGCATACAAGATGACTTGGTATCCCAATACCACTAAGAACTTGCCACAATTTGTTATGGTCCACACAGTCAAAGGCTTTAGAATAGTCTATAAAACAGAAATAGATGTTTTTCTGAAACTCCCTGGCTTTTTCCATTATCCAGCGGGTATTGGCAATTTGGTCTCTAGTTCCTCTGCCTTTTCTAAACCCAGCTTGTACATCTGGCAATTCTCGCTCCATGAACTGCTGAAGTCTACCTTGCAGGATCTTGAGCATTACCTTACTGGGATGTGAAATGAGTGCCACTGTTCGATAGTTTGAACATTCTTTAGTGTTTCCCTTTTTTTGGTATGGGGATATAAGTTGATTTTTTCTGATCTGATGGCCATTCTTGTGTTTTCCAAATTTGCTGGCATATAGCATGCATTACCTTGACAGCATCATCTTGCAAGATTTTGAACAGTTCAGCTGGGATGCTGTCATCTCCTGCTGCCTTGTTATTAGCAATGCTTCTTAAGGCCCACTCACCCTCACTCTTCAGGATGTCTGGCTCTAGCTCACTGACCACACCGTCAAAGCTGTCCCTGATATTGTTATCCTTCCTATACAGGTCTTCTGTATATTCTTTCCACCTTTTCTTGATCTCTTCTTCTTTTGTTAGGTCCTTGCCATCTTTGTTTTTGATCATACCCATTTTGGCCTGGAATTTACCTCCAATGTTTCTAATTTTCTGAAAGAGGTCTCTTGTCCTTCCTATTCTATTGTCTTCTTCCACTTCCGCGGATTGCTTGTTTAAAAATAATTCCTTATCTCTTCTGGCTAACCTCTGGAATTTTGCATTTAATTGGGCATATCTCCCCCTATCACTGTTGCCTTTTGCTTTCCTTCTTTCTTGGGCTACTTCTAGTGTCTCAGCAGACAGCCATTTTGCCTTCTTGGTTTTCTCTTTCTTTGGGATGTATTTTGTTGCCGCCTCCTGAACAATGCTGCGAACTTCTGTCCAGAGTTCTTCCGGGGCCCTATCTACTAAGTCCAGTCCCTTAAATCTATTCTTCACCTCCACTGCATATTCCTTAGGAATATTAGTGAGCTCATATCTAGCTGATCTGTGGGTCTTCCCTAATCTCTTAGTCTGATCCTAAATTGTGCAAGAAGAAGTTCGTGATCTGAACTACAGTCAGCTCCAGGTCTTGTTTTTACCAACTGTACAGATGTCCACCACCTTTGGCTGCAAAGGATGTAGTCAATCTGATTTCGGTGTTGTCCATCTGGTGAAGTCCATGTATAAAGCCGTCTCTTAGGTTGTTGGAAGAGAGTGTTTGTTATGCAGAGTGAATTGTCTTGACAAAATTCTATCAGCCTATGTCCTGCTTCATTTTGTTGTCCCAGGCCATACTTACCTGTAATTCCAGGTGTCATTTGACTGCCCACCTTAGCATTCCAGTCTCCTGTGATGAAAATAACGTCTCTTTTAGGCATGTTGTCCAGTAGGTGCTGCAGATCCTCATAGAACTGCTCTACTTCAGCTTCTTCGGCATTTGTGGTTGGGGCGTATATTTGGATCACTGTGATGTTAGATGGCTTGCCCTGAATTCGAACTGAGATCATTCTATCATTTTTTGGATTGTATCCAAGCACTGCTTTAGCCACTTTACTATTAATTATGAAGGCTACTCCATTTCTTCTGTGGTCCTCTTGTCCACAGTAGTAGATCTGGTGGTCATTTGATGTGAAGTGGCCCATTCCAGTCCATTTCAGTTCACTGACGCCCAAAATGTCTATCTTTAATCTTCACATCTCACCAATAACCACATCCAATTTGCCCTGGCTCATAGATCTTACATTCCAGGTTCCAATGGTGTGTTGATCCTTAGAACATCGGATTCGCCGTTCACCACCAGCACCGTCGTCTGCTAGCCGTCATTTCGGCTTTGAGCTAGCTGCGTCATCATGTCTGGGGCTAGTTGAACTCATCCTCTGTTCCTCCCCAGTAGCATTTTGACCATCTTCTGACCTGGGGGTCTCATCTTCCGATGGTATACCGACATATCTCTGGTTGTACTGATCCATTTAGTTTTCACAGCAAGAATACTGGGGTGGGTTGCCATAACCTTCCCCAGGGATCTCATTTAGTCTGACCTCTCTGTCATGACCTTCCCGTCTTGGGGGGCCCTTCACGGTTTAGCTCATGGCATCATTGAGGTGCTCAAGCTCCAGCACTACGACAAGGTAACGATCCTTTGCTGAAGAATTGGCACTATAGAATGGCACAATAGTCTGGAAAGACTCAGGCATTCATGGCAGCCCATTGGTCCTGGGCCCAGCTGGTAGACCTTGTTTTTTCTTCAGAAAAGTGGTTATGTGATCTGAAGATGAAGGACACTGGCTTGAGTCCTTTCTGGTAGTTGGATCACTTCCAGGTTCAGATGAGATTCCATGCAACTCTTCAGGATGAGAGGGTTGATTAAAATAGTCCATCCTTACATTCATCTCTAAAACACCAATAATGTGCTTTACTGATCCAGATGAATTCTATAAGGTGCTTAGGCATTTTTCCAGCAATCTGGCAGACAAGCAGTTCTGTTAGGAGCCTTGTCAATCGTTGGAACCAGTGGCGCACCAGGGTGGCCTTTGTTTGCCAATCTCAAGGGTCCCCTTGGCTCAGGAGCTTCCAGAGATGAAGCAACAAAATCAATGCCTGTAGCACCAATGGAGGAAGATGAAACATGAACATGACTAAGCATGCTTAAGAGTTCATGTATAAGCCTATACCGTTAAGATAAGAGTGGCAAAGCATTAGTATTTCTGCACCCTTACTGCATCAATGTGTTGTTGACTAGCAGTCGCATTAAGTTTGTCCAGTCCTTGGTAGACAATGATGGACCTGAAGAGCTTTTGCGAGCCACTATGACACATTTGCACAACATCTTGATGCTAATATTGCTCATGTTCACCAAAGTATTGACTCCTCATACGGGGTGGGGGGAATCTGAAATGGTGACTGGAGCAATGTCCTGTGATGTTGTCTGTGATAAAGTTCAATTCGTGAATTCTGAAGAAGTGGTCAGATTGATCTCTACTATGAGCCCTGCTTCCTGTGGCTAAGACCTTTTCTAGTTCCTTTAGGAGGCCCAGTGATTGATAAGTTGCTGGATCCAGGAAGTGGTCAACATGCTTTTAAGGTTGGAATTAGTTTTTTAGTGCTATTTAGGAAAATGCTGCAGGACTTCTTTAATTTTTAAAAGCTTCATTAACCAAATCAGGTTCTCTTCCCCACCCCAAATGATTGACAGTATCTGAAAACTTGCCTGGGTTTTTAAACTGCTATATTTCAGTCAAATCCCAAATAATCTGCACCAGAGGTGGTCTGTTGGTATAAGTACTCCCAAACTTTATGTGTGTCAAAGTCCATGAAGGTGAAATGAAGGTTTAATTTTACGAACAATACAGTTTTAGAAAAAAATGGAATGCTAAAAACCTGGATCATCTTATTCAGACATGGTGCTGCATGTCCCTAATTAGATATTTTGCATGCTTTGTTTGCAAGTTCAAGCTGAATCTAGACATGGCCTCAACCTGGGGTCTTGGGAGCTGCTACAAATCAAAAAGTAAATACTGATATAAGTAAACCAGCTGTCTGGCACAATAAAAGAGCTGTATATGTTAAACATCTGTGCTAAAATGGAATTGTGGCAGGTGCAGTTTTTCATGTTAAGGTGCTACTGAAGAGAGAAAAGCTGTACCTACTTTTTTTTGCACAAGTTCTGAACATTTGGAAGACTAGTTTGTTTAACATCTTATCACATCATTATAACAGAATTAAGGTGAAATTACCTGTAAGAATTTTAAGTTCTGGGAACAGTAACATTTTTCATTCATTTTGATGGCTGAACAGGACCAGTTTGCAAATAGGGAGAAAACAATTGCAGTTATGTATCATGGATCATCCTGTCCCCCTGTGTTCATACGTGTCTTTAATTACTCTTTTTCTTTCTTTTTTCTTTTAGTTTTTATAGCATGGCTGAGAGTTAAAATGGGAAAAGAGCTAAGATCAGAAATACAGAAATATAGTTCTTGATTGCTGATAATTAGGACATTTAAAAAAATAGAATAAAGAGTAAAGGGCATCCCTACTGGTGACCATACAACCTATGATATGATCATGGTTAATAGAAAAAAAAATACTTCATAAATTTTTTGTGGTATAGATAGTTGTGCCCAGCACAAGTACTGGAGCTAAGAGAAAAGGTGATCCTTTATGGATTTCATCTTCCATATGCAGGTTTTCTGCCCTTTTATCAGTGTAATAAAAAGACAGGGGAAGATTTGCTTTTATAGACAGTCTGAACTACATAACTTAATACTGTTAAATGATGAATAATGAATGAAACTGATTTTACATATATTGGGGGCGCGAGTTCGATATATTTAGGGCATTTTTTGGAGCACTCTGTCTCATACACACATGGACACATATAAATATATAGAAAATAGATGATTGGCAAGTGCCCTAAGTAACAGCTGAGGTATTTGACATTTGATTTAAATGTCCAGCATTCAGTAATGTGTAATTTGTTCAAAATCAATGATAGCAAATTACACTAGAAACTGTGATGGGTATCCCATCATGATCACTCTGTTGTGTCATCCATCATAACAGATATTTTCAGTTCCAGACTTGTTCCTGGAGGTGTGGGGCTGGAAAGTTAAGTATATTTCAGTTGAATACCCACTGACCTGGCAATAATCAATGGAGTTTATATGTTCAGGAATGTGCGATCAAAGACAAGTTATATATTTATATAAATTGTTATAACTTTACATCAGCAACGCTAGAATTAGAAAATTAAATTTTGTGTTCTATCTACAGGAAAGATACAAGAACAGGTTATGGAGAGTGTGGGGGGGGAGTTGTGTGTGATATAGGTAAGAGATAGACCGACAAATATGTCCTTTACAACAAGTAGAGGTTCATATATATTTCCATAACCTGCCCTGATCCCATCTTTATGCAGAAAGTTAGCAATGTTAGGGAATACCTCAGCTGGTAATGTTTTAGCTAATGGATTCAAATGGACAATTGGATTTTATAATTAATTGAAATTGTTTTTGGAGAAATATTTCCAGTCCGAATAGGAATAGTTATATTACAGCATGAGCTGACTCAAGGGCACCAAATAAATAAATAAATCATCATAATGATGATGCAAGTAACTCAAGTGCTTGTAAGAATGAGCACATATATGATTTCTCATGAGAAGGTATAGATCAAGAAGATTGAAGTGAGAAAGCTATAAACAGGGCTGCTTCCACCTCAACGAATAGGAACTTTCCCTATTCAGAACTAATGCTAGTTTCACAATATATTTTCATTGGGACAACAAGCAGCAAAGTAAAGGAGGAAGAAATTTCTCTGTGCAGTGCATTGACTTAAAAAAAAAAGACTTCCTATAACTTCAGATTTGGTTCATGGACATTATAACACTGTTAGGGAATTTATCTGAATTTGTTGGAGAACTGGGCTGTGTCTGGTGCCATTATTCAGTATGTGGAATTAGATTTCAGAGGAAAGGGCAAGGTTTAGTGAACACAGCAAAACATGGTCTTGGATATATTAAGCAATTCAGAATATACTGTACATATGGTAGGTTATTATAAACATACTATACTTTGTTGCTCATATGGGGCTTTAGTGACATAATTGTTATTATTGATGGGTTTTATAGTAAATTTTGTATTTTTCTGTAACACTTGGTGGGGGTGAATTACTCTCTTCAGTCTGAATTATACTTCTGATTCCTGGTGATCACTAATTTAGGTTCACTTCTCCAGCTAGCCACAGAACTTTGTGAATACTGTTGGACCAGTTATTATCTCTCTTCCTAAGCTGAGCTGCTGTTAGGATTAAATCAAACGTATCTATAATGCTGTTAAGAGCTCCTCTGTGATAGATCACAGTTTATATTATGATAGTATATGATGGATTTCTATGCATTTTGGGCACCTTCTTAAAAAGAATAAATTTATTTAAAAAATTAAATATGCCTTTATATATATATCTTTCCAGATATTTCCAGGGCTTATTCTCTCGGACATAAAGCCTGCCAAAAGAATGAAGTTTAAGACTGTTTGTTACCTCTTAGTTCAGCTGATGCACTGTCGCAAAATGTTTAAAGCTGAAATTCCCTTCTCCAACGTGATGACCTGTGAAGATGATGACAAGGTATATATGTCTAATTCAGCAAATATCCTTTAAAGAATAATGGATAAGTATGTGTATGATATACATTTCTATATCTGTATCTATATCTATATCTATCTGTGAGAGAGAGATATGACACAGCTTAAGTACAGAAAATAGATAAAAAGAAAAATATACATAATGAAACATGTAATAGTTAAGAATATGATACCTTATATGTAAATGTTTACAAGTTGTTCAATGTGTACACTGATAAACAGCCAGTTCATAGATAAAGAGTGAACACACATTTTCAATCCAACATTTTCAATCCAGAATAACAATATTTTTCCATCATAACAAAACAGTCTTTTTAATACACCACCTACAAAAATCCAGATTCTTCATGAATAGGTCAACATCACATTCACTTCTTTAACCTTACTTCCTTTCCCAAAACTATTAACAAATTTATGAATGAAAAGCCAAAATTCAACAAATAGAGAACATGCCCAAATCATAGGAACCAGAATATTTTCCACTATCGCTAGCTCACTGCAGTTGACATTTAACATTCTCTGAGGATCTTATGTTCAATTAGCCACTAAGAGAGCCAGTTTGGTATAGTGGTTAAGGTATCAGGCTAGAAACCAGGAGAGCGTGAGTTCTAGTCCCGCCTTAGGCATTATAAAAATAATAAAGGTGGGATAAAAATAAATAAATAAAGCCCACTGGATGACCTTGGCCCAGTCACTCTCTCTCAGCCCTAGGAAGGAGGCAATGGCAAACCACTTCCAAAAAACCTCGCCAAGAAAATTGCAGGGACATGTCCAGGCAGTCACCAGGAGTCAAAAACTGATTTGAAGGCATAAAAAAAAAAAATCCTAGGATTATAGGATAAATTGAATTTATCATTTATCTAGGTACTCTTATCCTAAAAGTATTTCTCAAATAATTACACTGAATATGAATAAGATATATAAAGAGATTTCTCTAGATGTTGATAAATGGGATTAAACTTTAGGTAAGGGTAAACACACTTAAAATTAATGTAATTCCCAGCATACTTTATATTTTGCATGAAATTCCTATATACATATCTGGAAAATATTTTTTAAAAGTTAATATGCTGTTTTATAAATTTCTATGGAGTTCTTCAATTCTGAATGCATCTTTGGAAAATATGCAGTTGTTAACTAAAGGTGAGTTTTTTTTTTCCCCAAATCACAAATTACACCATTATGCATACCTTTTGATTAGTCTAGACATCCTCACTTAGTGCAAAGTGTTCATCTTTGGCACTTTTGAATTTTTTGTATGTAACATCTTTATTTAATTGGAGTGTTTGGGGTTCAAAATATAATAAATTTGCTATATTGCAAGTTATTATATGGTATATTATTTCTGGGAAAATGTGTTTTGATCTTTTTTGTTATGCTACATTGTTACTAAGGAGTAATCCAGATCTCAAAACTGATTTAAACAGTGATTTTATGAAAGATCTGGATGGGTCTGGGATTTTTTTATTAGATCATCTAGTGGATGATAATACTATAATTTTCTATGTGAAAAGACAAATACTATTTGCGAACTGCCACCCTGTGGCAGTATTTACAATTGCAGTATTTATTGACATCTCAGCTGGGACCAGTGGCTTTTCGGCCTTACAGACACTCAAATTATAAGGGATCACAAAATCCTATGAGACCAGAAGTCTACAATCAGTCTTTATAAATATCTGTTATCAATAAATAAATTTGATATGCATATTTTAATTTTTTTTTACTTATACAACAAAAATAATATTTTGGACTTCTTGGAATATATTGCATTTGTACAGAAAAGGAATGAATAAATCATTCTGTTGCTGGAAATTAAACCAGAATAAGATTAAATTAACCATCATTAAAACATAGACTTTCTCAATGTCCTAATATTACTGTGTTCTGGGAATAAATAATTACATATATTTATTATTTGACTGAGATAAGATTTAATATTTTTGGATTCCACACATTCTTTTAAACTATCTACTACATGGAAACTGACAGCTGAACAAAAATGGATTCTCTGTGCCCTGATTATTGCCAACAAATTAGTTGTTCAACACTGAAAAGGCAAATATATTGCCCTAATTAACTGTGGATTGCAGTATAGAAAATTACAATTACAATGAAATATGCCCATCTTTTATTGAAATTGTTATATAATATTTCATATCTATTTATCTATATATGAAAAAGCCCTTATATACACAATTATGTTGCTCTTATTCTATTGCATCTTTTTTTTTAATCTTTGTTCTGTGTTATGAAATAAATAAAACTTTGAAAAAAAGAGAAGACCATAGGAACATTCTTCCTATTCCATTAATTTAAGCAATATGGAACATTCCAATTCCTTATTTCAAAGCATTAGCAATATTTGTTTATTTTATTACGAATCTTAATATTCTTTCATTGTCCGTAAAATGGACTGTATAGTTAGAATTATCTAATAGACTTTTTTAATATTAATAACATTTTAGGGATTTAGACAATGACAATTCATCAGGCCCAAATAGTATTGTTCAAAATTATTTTCATTTATAGTCAGTCATTTAATTATTCCAAGTTTTGGTGCAAAACTATTCCTATTTATTTATTTAGTCGAAGAACTAGAAAAGAAAGATTTACAGGCAATTTTATAACTAGGATTATTTTGAAGTATCAACTTTTTATGAGAATGAAGATCAGATTAAAAAGATTATAGACTCAACAATAAATGTTGAAAGTCAGGAAAACTGAAGACTATTCTTCATAAGAAGGTCACAAATCTGGGAGGCCACCCATCCCATATTTAGACTTTCTCAATACCTTATCTACATGTCAAAAATATCTGACAGATATTAACACAGAGATCCCTCTATGTATTTCTGTGTGTGAGTAACCTGCATTTAATAACACTTATTCTTTCCCTCATATGCATGGGAACTTTTAACATAAATTTATATCAGTACTAATCTGGAGTAAACAATTTCAAATATTTATTTCTACAAAGAAATCTTATGAATTTCAAACAAGACAACCACATTCTTTACAAATTTCCATAGATACTTATATTTTCAGTATATATTCAGTATGTATTTTCACATACTATATAAGATTTATTTCAGTTAACTGATCTTTTGTACTATATTCATATGTCTTGGTAAAAAAAAAAAAAGGTAATTATTTTTAAAAGACACACAAATTATAATCAGCATATAATAAGTTAAATTCTAGCTATCTTTATGCCCAATATATCCTTTGTGTATAGGTCAATTGTTCCAATATCAAAATAACTATATAAGGAAACCATGGTCATCTTTGACAAGTTCCACAAAGCATACTAATGGGTGATGAATTACATTTATAATAACTCTGCTGTCTTATCTCTTAAAACTTGGTAATACAGTAATTGAGATTCTTCCAGCTGTCTTGATGGATATACTTAAAAAGAGAAGAGATATTTTAAATATCTGCTCTTCAAAAAAGAAATTAGATATAGATGAAATATTCCATTTCATTTGGAGCTCTTTTTGGATGGCAGCAAAGTTTTCATACATTGAGGATGCTAATAGAATGCTGAAACCACTAGCCGTCACAGAGCAATTCTTAAAAGACTCAGGATAGAACATCAAAATTGATCAAACAGCTGTTCTTTCTTCATCAATTAATCTACTAACAGGCATCATGGATCATAGAAAAGTATTTTCAACTAGTATTAACAGCCTTAACTGTCCATTCAGAAAGAAAAAGATGACTCCAGACTGAACGAGCAAAAACAATTGCTTCAGTCTATACTCCAAATGATAACAAAACCAAAATTTCCCTTGCCCCTCAAAAAAATCCAATTACTTCTTGAAATTGCAGGGGAGATGTTTTAATTTGTGGAGATATGAATAGGTGTTATTCCTTGAATTTAGACAAATGTGGACCATCCAAAGGGCCTTCTGGTAAGCTTCCAAAAATGTTCTAGGCTACATGTCATTACTTTCTCTTTCAGATGTATGACAATACAATTGCCATCTATAAAAATATCCATCTCTTCATAAAACTTAAAAATAGATATGTGTTAGATTTCCGTTTCATCCTTATCCACACCTATGAACGTGGAAGTTGCCTCTCTCATCTATGCAGATCATAATCCAATAATTTTAAGAGTACACAGAGGAATCTTCAGACCAAAAAGGTGGAAACTGAACAATTTATTACTACAAGAAGACATTAAACATAAATGTCAATGAAAAAGCTTCTTCCAAATTAATTCCTGCTCTCTCTTTATTGACAGAATGGGTTTCAAGCAAAGCATTCATTACATGGCTGTTCTTTTTTTTAGCATCAGATAGAAGAAAGCCATACAAAATTAATCAACATGTTGAAGAATGAACTGAAGCAATTAGAAGCAACTTTACAGAATCCTCTTTTGGACATAGAACAAAGGATGAACTATTCATGTATAACTGGGTTTAGTGGAAATAATTAATTTTTCCAAACAGAAATATTTTGAAAAAGGCAATAAACCAGATAACCTGTTGGTTTATCAACTACAAAAGGAACAAGAAAAAAAGAATCATTATTTTATTTATTTTTTTATTTTATTTATCTAATTGATCCCCACCCATCTCCTCCTGTCGGAGGCCTCTGGGCGGTTTACAGCAAGGGATTAAAACCATCAGAATAATACAAAAAATAAAATACAGTAAAAATACTATAAATAGAAATAAAAAATCCAAAAAATCCATATTTTCATTTGGGGTGGCAGATATGCGGCAATAACCGAGATAATACATCAATTTGTTAAATATTCCAGATTATATAATAAATAGATATTAAGTTCAGAATAGATTAAAAATATCTAGACACAAAATTTACAGAACAAAAGGAATGTTTAATAAACCAATTCCTGAAGAGGAAAGAAAACAAGCAATACAATAATCGAAAATGAATAATCTCCAGTACCAGAGGGACTTTCAGCAATATATTATAAGACTTTTCAGGAAATTCTGACTGAACCATGGATTCAGGTGATGAATGAGATTCAACAGCTTCAGGCACTTCCTTCCTCTTCACCTGTCCCATCCAGAGTTGTACAGACCTATTTTGCAACTCAATATAGACATCAAGCTTTTCACAACAATATTTACAAAAAGACTAAAAGGAATTTTAACTGAATTGAAACAACCTGATCAGATTGGATTTGTCCCAGACAGATATATGAGGGATAATATTAGATATATAAATTAGAAATGTAAGTGTAGGGATTCATGGAGATGACCTTGATAATGCCATCCAGAACCTGTTAAGACACCAACAGGTGCAGAAGCATGCATTAAGCCCAGCGAGGTGGGAAAGTATTTTAAAAAGCCTCAGACTGGCTCCCCCTGCCCCCTTGGGGTATAGAAGAGCAGGAAAGGAAAATATAGGCAGACTTGCAAAATTCTGTTACTATAACCTGTCTCAATAACAGAGTTCTAGTCTTCCTGTGGAGTCAGTTTCCTAATTTGGTCTACCTTGTATACCTGACAGTAAGAAAGCAGCCATGGATTTCCTAGATGCAGAGCAAGGTTTTGATAATTTGGAATGTCCTGTCATATTTAAAACTTTGGAAATCATCATGAGCCTTCTTACATGGCTACAGAGTTATTTATAAATGACAAATGACCAAGATGATAGCAAACAGAATTTTACCACAAAAATGTGTCATAATAAAGGGAACAAGATAAGGCTGTACCCATTCTCCTTACCTCTATTGGCATTGGAATAATTGATAAAAAGATACAAGAAAATAAAAATTCAGGAATTATAAAATAAAGAAGATAAATTAAAATGTATTTATTTATTATATTCCACCACTACCACCAGCAGCAGCATCTATTATTATATGCAGATGATGTTGTACTTACAGTTACTGACCCACATGGTACTTTAGAGCTGGTAAGTGGAATATATATAGCAGTACAATTCAATATCTGATATTGGATGAATAAGAACAAGACTCAGATTGTGACAAGGAGCTTATAAGAAAAGGAAAAGGAGTAATAACAACAAATGAAAGTTTTTACATTACTGTCAAAATGATTAAGTATTAGGAACTTTTTAAAAAAGGTCTTATTCCAGAACAATTATTCCCAGACAAGACAATATATAATGGTAGACATCTTAAGATGAAGGAAGTTGAAACTGTCCAGGTTAGGAAGAATTGCAGTACTAAAAGTAATATTTTACCAAAGTTTAATTTTTTGTTTCAAATGATTTCAGTAAGAATTGAAGACAAAATATTAAAAGAGTGACAGAAATAATCACCTAATTTTATGTAGTCAAATAAAATATCTAAATATCTTAAAGCTCAAGATTCTACAAGACTCAAAAGATTGAGACAGAGTGGCAGTACCAATTTCAAATTGTACTACCATGCTTTTGCTGATATTAAACATATATCTTTATGAAGGAAGAACATATAAAGAAAATTGGCTAGTGAAGGGATAATAATTCATAGAGATTGCAAGACGATTATTAATAAAACAAAGTATTTTGAGATTCTCTCTTTAGAAGGGGCAGAAACAACTCACTGGTTTTAATATCTACAAACAAGCTGTACAGCTTAAAGATATTACAAAAACAAAAACATGGAGGTTTGAAATTACTTAGAGATTTGACTGAATACAAAAAAAAAATCACACAAAATTCAGATAATTTATTGGAGTTATAATTGCTGCGGAAGTACAATCCAGAAAGTACAATCCATAAAGGTTTTTATGATCATGTGGATGCAGAATTTGAAGAGAACAATTGATAAGCAACAATTGAATATCAACGGAAGAAAAATATCGAATTTACATTTAACATCAGAGAAAACTGCTGCAAGATATACTACCAGTGAAATCTTATTCCAATTCTGATTGTTAATTCATTTTCTAAAAACTGTAGGAAATGCATTAACCAGGCTGGGTCATTCCTTCAAATTTGGTGGCAATGCTATACGGCCCAACAATTCTGCAAAATATATTGTACATTTTATTCATTCATTCATTCATTCATTCATTCATTTATTTGTTTATTCGATTTCTATAGTTACCCATCTCAGCAAGTGACTCTGGGCGACATTTAATAATAATTTTTTTAAAAAAGAAAAACTGATATACAAGTACTATTTGTGTGTGTTTGTATACACACACACAAACATCACTGTGGAGACAAGGGAAATGAATAAAAGAAAAATATTAAATAAACAATTTTGTAAAACAAAGTAATTTTTACATATTCAAGAATAAAAATAAAAAGAATAATAAAAAGAAAGATTTAAAAATTTACGTGTAAAATTGACAATCAAAAATTAAACAAATGCTTAAAAAAATAGCAAATAATGTAAAACTATATGGACCTCCAAAAGTGGCATGCCAAAACTACAATAGAAATCTTTTCCCCAAGCTATCAATTCTTTTTGCGATTTTTTTCAAAACTAAACATTTTTAAATACATACAGACTGTTCGGTTTCTCCTTCTGACCCCAGATTAATAAACTTAACAACAGCACCCATTTCAGAAAACTGTCTTTTTTCAGTCAGTCCAGGGATAAGGCGAAAAAAAGCCAGATTAAAGTGGGGGTGGGATGGGGTTCTCTTCCATTTGTTGTTAAACATGCCTTATTAAAAATCCAACCAAGAGATGGCTCTAAGAAATTTTAGCACAATTGGACTGGATTTCAATTTTGAATGAAAGTGGAAACAAATCTGTGTTTCAGTCCCTAACTTGTAGCCAAATTGCAGTGGAAAAAGGTGCCATATGAGTTTTTCCATAAATATCACTAGATTTCTGTAACCCTCTTCCTCTCCATTAAACCCATATTCAAGAGTCTTAATTTGTTTCTGTGTAGCAGACCTTGCATACAAACCATTTCATCTTGAACATCTTCTACTTCTTAGTATACTTGCTACATTCAGGTTTATTGATGTTTTTCTCATAAGATTCATATCCTTATAATATAATGTTTCCAGGTCCTGCATGATTGCCTAAACAGAGGTTATGAACAGGGGCATCTGCAGGGAGAAACAACCAAGACAAGATGGTTGCTGCAATCACATGATCAAAGTCCCACCCCTTTTTATATTTGTTGCAGGCTTGTTGAAGGCATTTTTCCCTCACTAGTTAATGGAGGAGTGGAAGTAGGAGATAATTCCTTCTTCTATGTTTAGATTTTGGAGCTATAACCATATACTATACAGAAGTTTCCACTTACCAATTAAACAGGAGCAGTCCAAAAGATGGAGATAAACTCCAAAGCTAACAAGAGGCTTGGTTAAACTTGATCACAGTTTAACAGCTTGCCTTTACAAGCTCCCCACAGTTCAGATATTATTTTCATTGGAAATAAAAAATTGGGGATTAAGTGAATGTTGAACTGTTTGAAGTATGGCCATGACAGAATATTAATGAGAATGCAGAGTATTAAATAGAGATACATCATGACTTTCACATACACATGGCACTGTCATTGAAAGAAATGCAGGTGCAATGTGCATGTATTGCAGGAATTCGAATCACACATCAGAAGGACCCCAAGATCAAATAACTCTGAAATGTTTCCCCATTTCATATAGAACATGATTTTTCTGTGTTATTAAATATTGAAAAAAAGTGGCATGGTTTCTTCCAGAAGTCTGTTCCCTCTAAAAATCATGACAGATTCATCCATTCTTAATCAAATTTACATTGTAATAAATAAATGTATATTTTATTTTCCACTAGGTGGAGATATTACACTATTTTGTTCCACCAAGCTCATGGCGGTAGTTTTGTGGGTCTTTCACGGCAAGAACTGCCAGATTTGAAAAGCTTCCATTCAAAATGACTCTACCCACTTACCTAGAAAATTAAATATTGCAGGAAAAATCTATCATTTCTGTGATGTATTGCTTTTCTATCTCTCACGTGAGTTTTAAACTTATCGCCAGGTCCTATCCAGCCTCAGCAATGACCTGAGTTAGGCCTAATCCATGTTTTGTAACAAAGGAACCAACTGTTTCAGGAGCTTTAGCTTACTCAACACGATTCTTGGAGACACTGTGAAGCACAACTTCCACATAAAAACTCTCCATCCCCATTTCTATAATGATCGTAGCTTGAAAAAATGTGTTAAGGATGTATGTCCCTGTGCACATTTTTAAAAATAAAGCCAGAATGAAAGCATTCAGGATAGCTAATAAAACTCTTGAGAGTTAGAGATTTTTTTTCACATTTCACAAGTTTGTGGTGTATGATGTTAACAGATGTAAATCAGTCTGAGGGTAGACGCTATACATTGGCTGCTTCTGCTGTATTTTCTTGTAAGTTTATATATTTTTCATAAGTCAGAACAATTTGTACCCACTTTAATGCTAGAATACAGTGTGTGTTTAATCTTCCAAGTACATTGTTAACCCTATCCCTCACATCCTATTTTTCATTTCTGCCACAGAGGAGGGCATTAAGGACAGCCTCTGAAAAACTCAGGAATCGTTCCTCTTTTTCTACAAACGTTGTATACAACACTCCTGGAACCCGAGTGAACCGATACATCAGCCGCTTAATAGAGGCTCGGCAAACTGAATCAGAAATGGCAGATCTAAACTTTTTTACTCTAAGGTATAAACAGATTGAACGTGAGCAAAAGGTAGGTGAGACCTTTATTAAGGATTGGCCAAGGACTTGTTGCATCTTTTTGTAATTGCAAAATTTAGCCTTCCCAACATAAGATCCTCCAGATATTTTGCGTAGCCTACTTCATCTGAAAGGGACAAAGGTGAAGAAATAGTACAGGGTTGGCTTCAGTTGTCACAGAACTATTTCATCACTGTGGAATTCATCATGATAAAGTTCCAGATTAGGTGGGATACTAAATCTTGGTTTAGTGTTACAGGAATTAGCAAATGTAAGCTTTAGGCTTAGACTCCTTCCTCCTTTACATGTAAGGGGAAAGCATGTAAAACGTACCTCTGTGCTATCAGAAATTTACTGTTCTTCCTGACTGTAGGACACCAGTTTCTCCCTTGAATGATTGGGATATCCAAAGATTTTTTTTTCCATGTAACCTTCTATAATTTTAGGTCAAAGCTCTTCTATTTTGCAAAAGAATATTGAAGGGGACTTGGAACAGAGCTTTGTTCATAGTAGCACTCCTTATTTCAAAATCTTTGTCTGAAGGAGACCAACACACAACAAATGCATACTCTTTTTTATTTATTCAATTAATCTTTGGCAATTCTCCCTACAACTGTTTAATCAGTTTTGTTTTTATTAGCTACTGCTACTAAGTTGTGATGTTGTTTGTTGGGACTGGCTTTGATTTAAAATTTATTATACGGTATTTGTGTATTTTGTAAGAGACAATGTTTCATAAACAAATTGCAGCGATAAACAAAAAACACAGCTTGTGGTAAAGTGGGGTTGGTTTCACCAGTGTTCAAAAGTTGCACCATGAAAAAAAGATTTCTTTTTGGAAAAAGACGTCAAAATATTTTTCATAATTTCATTAAGGACTCAGAGAACTTTCTTTTAAATGAAATAAATCTTCTTCAAGCTGAACTTTTTCTCCTAGTCTTATCAATGAAATTGTCTTCCCCATTAAGTTGTTTCCCATGGACCATTTCTTCATTAGAATTTTGTGCCTTTGTTCAGCTTTTTCAGTAACTTTGAATACATTTTTCCCCCGAACCTACAGGTAGTCTTCACTTAATGATAATTCATTCAGAGACCGTTCAAAGTTATGATGATGCTAAAATAATGGCCTTATGACCTGTGCCCGAAATTACGACTGTTGCAGCACCCCCTCAGTCATATGATCAACATTCGGGTGCTTGGCAATCTGCCCACTTTTATGACTGAGTGGGTGCTTCAACTCACCCCACCCACCTATCTCCCCCCAACTCTGCCCTCTTGGAAGCCCGGCACCCTGCCTTTGGGACAGCAAGCCTGGCTGCAGTGCCCAACAGTCCCCTCCCAGCCGTACCCCACGTGGCCACCATAGCAAGCTCCAGCCTCCCCAGCCTGCATTCCTTCACCCAGCTGCCTCTTCTCCCAGTTCCCTGCACCTACATTTGCCTTTTTCACTCAGCCCCTGCAGGAAAAGCAGAAGCTGCCACCTGCCTTTGTGAGTCCTTTTCGGGCCCAGCTTCTCCGGCAAACGTTTCCTCCACAGGCTCCCTTCAGAGCACTGTCTTTGGAAGCTTACTCTATCAGAGCTTTTGGAGAGCTCTGGGCTTTCCAAAGAGTTCTCCAAAGGCTCTAAGAAGGTAGCATAAGCTTCCGAAGCAGCATTCTGAAGAAAGCCACATGGAGGAAATGTTCGCTGGAGAAACTGGGTTCTAAAATGACTCAGCAAAGGCAGCCAGGTACTTCTGCTTCACCTGCGGTGGAAAGGTAGGTGTGGGGAACTGGGAGAGGAGGCAGCTGGGTGAAAGAATGCAGGCTGGGGGGCTGGAGCTTGCTATGGTTGCCTCGCAGGGCACAGCTGGGACAGGATGGTGGCCTCGTGTGGTGCATCTGGGCTTGCTGCCCTGCAGTGCAGCGTGCAGAGCTTCCAAAAATTCAGAGATGGGGAGGAGATAGGTGGGGGAGAGTTGAAGACAATGTTCAGGACTGGAAGGAACCAAGCCCAGAATGGCTTGGATTGGGGTGGATGCTTGGGCTAATGACGGGTAAAATTCACTTAATGATGGCAAAGGGATTTGCCAGGATTGCCATCGCTAAACAATGCCATCTCACTTTACAACCACATGGCTTAGCAATGGAAAATCCAGGCTCAATTACCATTGTTAAGTGAAGACTACCTGTACTTAAAGTGGTATAGGTCCTAGCTTTGTGGAAGCTTTCCAAAATCAGTCTGGATAACTACATTTAGAAAAGTTTAAAAGTTTAAATCATTAACTAGTGGAAACACAGGGAAGTAAAGAACTTTTTTAGCTGCCTGCAGTACATTAGCCCCTGGGATGCTGCTGCTGCTACTGCTATCATCTGCTCCTAAAGGAAGGTTATTAATGACAATTATAAAATATTAATACTTTGAATATAATAAAACTATCAAAAATCATGTGAGCATTGGGTGGAAATGAAGGCTGTAGCACTTCCAAGACCTGAGATAACTATAAAGATGAAATCCCACCCTTCCTTCCCAGTTTGAGTTGTAAAATAGAGAAAGAAGCCAGGGCTCACCTCTGTTGCAATCTCAGCAGCACTCAACATCCTTTCAAGAATTCGTACCTGCAGCAATAAGAATATTTAAAGCCAAACCTCTTACCCAAATATTATATGTTATCCCCATTTGGCTGGGAGCTTTTAATTGCAAAGTAGAGGGTATTCAGGCAACTTTTCTGAGGCAGCTTTTAGGGGTCCCCAATCATGTCTCTTATTTTATAATCTGCTTAGAAACTGGTCAGAGTTTGCTGGAAACTAAAGCTTGGTTAATAACAAATATTAGCTTAGAATTCTATTTAGAGTTGCTCCTCGAAGTTTGTTATCACATCTTTAAAAAGGTAACTATATTTCGCTCTGGTCTCAACAAATTAGGTCCAATCTTAGGCAAACTGGGATTGGGGTTGATGATTTATATTTATCAGATGAAATCTATGTATTTAGAACTATTAAACAGAGATTCTTGGATTTAGAATATCACAAACTTAGACCTGGTCAATTCTGTGTTTGTTTGCTATGTTAGGTATAGAAAATCATCTGGGTAAGGTGGTGCATTATTTGTAGGATCTTGAGATTCCATCTCAGCACAGGGCCTTCTTTTTTGGCTAAACTCTTCCTTCTGAGGTACTTTTCGGAAAGTACAAACATATCCCTAACCATGAGAGGCTTTGTTCCTGTGGCAGTCCTGATACAATTCAACACATAATTTTTGACTGCAACTTATTTGAGTCCCTTCGTTATGAATTACTTTTAAAACCTTTACAGGGTAAATATCCACTAAATACTGTAAATACTGTATTCTGCTGCCAATATCTGTTGAGATATGTTGTACCTGAAACTACCAGAATTGTTGCTAAATTCTTGGATGAAGTACTTAAAAGTAAATGTAAACAAATCTCTCAATGAGCATGGCTTTTTCTTTGGTTAATCTCATGATATGTCAATATGTTTTTTTTATCTCTTGTTCTTTTAATGCCAATAAAGATTTTGTCATTGTGATAGGGAGTGATGGAGACACCTATTCTGATTTGGAAAGTATTCTGAAGCTTGGAGAGGATTTTTTCAAACTTTGGGCTAACATTTATAAAGAAATATGTTCTTGCTAGTGGCAAACTTGAGAATTTTAAACTGCTGCTTGTACTTCATTTTTAAGCACCATTGTTTTCTTCTTCAGAACCACAAAATGCAAAGCAAGTGGCTAATCGTCTCTATCCTTCCGCTCTTTCATTCACAGTATCACCAACTTCAGGATGAATATTTCACCAGTGCTGTAGTCTTGTCACTGATTCTAGCTGCCTTATTTGGCCTTGTCTACCTTTTAATAATCCCACAGTAAGTTATTTTTTCCAATAATTTAAATGCCATGTGCATTTATAGTGGTCTATAATTATTCTGAATGTGCTTTAGATTCATTAAGAGTTTTTATTTCTTAAATTATATCCAACTTTCTAAAAAAAAACCTGTGAATGTCTTTCAGCCTTGAAAATTTTCTGTTGCTCTGTAACTGAAGTTATTGGGAACAAAGCTAGTGCAGTGGATTGCTTGTGGAAAAACAAATCTTGTAGGAAGTAATAAAACAAAGACATTTCTACATTTGTCCATAATAAGAAGCAAATTGGCTTTTTTCCTACTTTCATCTTGGAGCTAGGAAAATTTAGCAGAGCAGTATCTTTATTCATGGTTCTTCCTAATTTTGATGGAAATTTAAGGGCCAAGCAGTCAGTCTATCAGGCATTTTTCTTGTGAAGAAAATACAAGGGCTAAACAGATTATATATAAATTGCGTACCATTATGTCTTATTTACTGATTTTTTTTCTCTAGTACATGGTGTCCTAATCAAGACTGAGAGGCACCAAGTATTATCATTTAATTGATGTATTCTTTTCTGCTGAAATAAAAAAAGCAGTCAAAATGTGGTCAAAATAGTTAAATTCATGTATCAAATAATTCAAACTAAAACTCCTACCTAAATATGATGGTTATGACTCCTTTCTGACAGAAAGAGTGGGTGATGACTTACCTCAACTCCTAAGAGATAATTCTTTGGATTCAAAAGGAGGAGGAAAAAATGCTTCCATACTGTGCTCAGGGCTTTCTAAAAGAAATTAAGTTAATGCATTATGAAATAAATTTATTCCAGAAAAATAAACCAGAAAGTAAAAAAGCATACTACTGGATCCAATTCATGTATTGTGTAGTGTATCCACAAAAGAATCCCAGTATCAAATCAAATGTAAGTTATTTGTGTGCAATTAATATTGATTAAATCTAGGAAAAATTATGACAGTTGGCAGATTGAAGGAAGTAGAAGGCAAAGACGATAGATAATGTCGATAGGTGGCATCAAAGATTGTCCTTGGAAGAGCTACAAGCTATTACTAGAGCTTGGTCAAACTGTGAAAATACTCAGTAATTTTTAACCAATCTTAATTTTATATGTAGTTTGGACAAGAGATAACTTCTCCAGACATTCTTCCTTTATCATAAAAGATTAACAGTCTTTTTACTAATTCACAAAGGGGCCATTAGTAAAAGACTGAAAATCCCATGTCTTAGGAGGCTGGGAGATAAATTAGATTCTAAATGGAAAGAAATGCAATTTAGAAACCTTATCTTCTTTCAATAAATCATATAAAAAGAATTCTGGGAAAATCTTACTTTTGGTGACAGTAGGATAACTAAGAACTTGAAAGGCTATAGGGAAATTGTCCAATTAACTTGCATCTAGCTTCTTAGATATTGCTGTGGAAGGGAGAAATCTCATAGAAAGCCATACATCTTCAACAGCAAGGGAGGTAGGGGGTTTCCTGACAATGACAGTTGGCTGAATACTTGTAGGATGTTGGCTGAATACTTGTAAGATGCTTGGCTGATCCTTGAAGGGGTGCTGAGCAACTTGTAGTTTCTCGAAAAATAGGAGTCTTTGGAATAGGGGATGACCAAGAACTAGTTGACTACAGGTAACTATAGATAAACTGAAACTGTTATAAGCAAATTCTGCTTTAGGAAAACGATATGTGTACAATAGTAATGAAGATATTGCTCTGAGATAGTATTTGTTCTTTCTGTTTCTCCATCTAACTATGGGTGATGATCAGAGGACAGGAGGAGCTTTACATCTAATAGGTGAAATACAGCTTTCCATACACATGCTCTGAGTTGCATGCCTCTGTCAGAAATGAGAAGATTGGGCAAAGTGTTATTTTTAGAAAACAGATAAGCTGTTTCAGGAGCAGAAATAAGAGAAACTATGACAGAGAATTAAATGAGTAGCCATCTTAGAAAGGATATCAGCTATCACCAGAACAGTATTCAGGACCTTGACATGTGGTCGGTCAGTGATAAAGTCCAACGAAATTGTGCCCCAAGTCATTGTGGGGAGGAGATGCAACCATTCAGCCCACTTGTTGCTCTGTTTAACTACATTCTTTGCAACTATATTTTTCTGTATATACATGATATAATGTTTTTCTGTCATCCTTAGTTTTTTGCATCTCTTGTATGCATTTTTTCTCTTCCACAGCCTCTTTCACACATTGTTCCATCCTTTGTCATACTTCCCATTAGCATAACTTCAGATACTTCTATGGCATTCTGTAACATACTTTTCACTCTGTTCTATGGAGCTTCCTTGTCCTCTGTCCTTAAATAAATTTCCAGTAATTCTCTTGGTGGATGGAGAGCAAAATAATACATGTGCATACTTGTATACTTCTGACAACCAGCCATATCTCTCTGTCAGGCTCACACAAATGAGCAGATTCCTGTGGCAGACTCATCACATCCAGATTGTCAGAATCTTTAAGGATGATTTAGTCCATGACCATCTCCTTGGGAGAGTGACAGATGGTCATGACACTGCACATAAGAGCCATAAAAACATATGCTCCAATTGTAGCAAAACTGCCAGCTATGCCAAAGCCAACAGCCTAAGCACACATTAAGGGAGGAAATTAAAACTATAAATACAGAACTCACTAATCTGAGAAAAAAAAACCTAGCAGACTTCCAAACAACAATTGTGACACATCCTCCCAGTGCTGGTAGTGATATGGAAGTCCAGAGCCAATTTAATTCATCTGCCTCATTGAGCTGTTTACCTTCTAAACCATCTCACACTACTGCCCCTCTTTTGACTCGAACACACAGAAAGCTGTCAGCACACTCCAGTAACAGTGAAAGTGACAGTGACAGTGATTCCTCTGAAAGCTCCACACCAGCAATATTCAAGGAATCCATGCAATCCCAAATAGTTGATAACCCCCCTGCCAAAAAAACCCCTGCCTTGTAAGCAAATAAACCCCAGACAAGCACTATCCTTACAGAAACCTGATCTGGAGGTATACTCTCATCTGCTTCCCCATCTCAGGAGCCTCTCCTGGCCTTGAGGGAACTTGACTCATAGGAGAGACAGCTCCCCTCTCCTCTTCTTTCACTGGACAATCCAAACAATGTTCTCCCACTAAAGAATTGGGATCTCTGCTTGCTACAGAAAATCTGCTGTGGACACCAGTGATAATCTCAGACATCAAGAACCTTGTTGCCCAGCTAACACCAGGGAAGGCCCAGGAAAAGACATGATCCATCCAGAGGCCATTAAAAACAACCTGAACTTCTAGGCCTCTGGTCTGGCCTCACCTGAATTGGTACCTATGGCCAAATCCCCAAGTATTGGGGGCTTGCAATCATTGTCCATATATATATATAAAGGGGAAAAGGATGATCCTATTAATTATAGACTGAATAGCCTCCTCAACACAATCAGCAAACTCTACACAAGACTTCTACAATGAAGATTCCAGGACTGGCTGGAACAAGAAAACATACTCACAGAGAACAAGCTGGCTCTAGGGAAGGCCAGTCCACCATCGATCATGCCTAGTACTCCATTATCTCATTGAAAAATACTCTTCGTGCAACACAACCTTCCCTCTATGCCGCTTTCATAGGCTTCAACTTCATTTGAGTTTAGTCCATATCGTGAGCTAAACTGTGGGAGAAGCTGGAAGCCTCCTTGATTGGCTGACATCTACTTCATTTAATAGGTATGCTACATGAAAGGACCTCACTGTAACCCCAGGGCCATCTCACAAGTGCCACTGAAACTGAGAAAGGCACCAAGCAAGGCTGCAAATTGACCCCACTCTTATTCAAGTTCTATATAAACTCCATAGTGGGCCATCTCCATAACATAGACTTTCCCTTCCTGAAACATGCTGGAAGGCTCATCTCTGTTCAACTCTACACAGATGATGCAGCAATACTTTCAAAAATGCCAGTTGGCCTTAAAAGAGCACTGAGAACACTAGATAGTACTGCAAGGAAGACCAGCTAGAACTTAATTATCAGAAAATTAAAATAATGGCATTTGCCGAAAGGGCCAAGAGTCATTCCTGGAGCATAGATGGCCACAAGATTGAGCAGGCCTCCTGTTTCAGACACATGGGGGTAGTCCTCTCTGTGACCGAGTTGCTGAAAATGCACAGAGGAGCTCATCTGTCATCCTTAAATCCCTTAAGACAAGAGGTGGCCACTACCTACCTGCAGCTCTCAAATCATTTGAATGGCTGTACTCCACCTTCCTTATGCTGGTCTATGACTGTAATAAAGATTTGATTTGCTTCCTATACTTTGTCATCTTGCTCACACCCATGCATTTATATTCCCTAACAGAATTTTTCCCCCTAGATTTCATTCATTAGAATTTTTTCCCAAAACTCATCTGTGATTTTTCCATTGTCAACGTACTCTGGAGTTTAATGTACAGCTATTACTAACCTGTGGATTCCTACTTTCATACACAAATTCATATTTTATGACATACATTTTAGCCATTTCACTCATATTTAAACCTTTTCTTCCTTGAGTGTACTTATCAATCGTGTTTCAGATAAGACCAACTTCATTCATATCTGTGACATTTTTTCATTTCTTGTAGGTTCACTAGCATACAACATACCTGTTTTCATTTCATTTCATTTCATTTCATTTCATATGTTCATTATGGTTTTCTCCTCTTACATTCAAAGTCACAGTCTTCCATATGCCATGGTCATAACTAGATGAGCCCATAGATACTGAACTCTACCACGCCTCATAGCTTTTGTGAAGTGAGGCTTTCACATAGTGCTTTTTAGTAAGATAGAGAAGATGTAGACAAGGTTACTAGCCTTTGTCATCTCTGTATTACATACAGTTAATGGTAAGGACAATACTGGTAAGAACAATCCTGCTAATGGTAAGAACAATATTGGTCAGTATGTTAGAAGCACAACCACAGCCCAGTTTAACCTAAACACTGTTCTGAGCAAGCACAGATCTCTAATTTAGAGACTGCTTAGCAAGCCAACATAATGTGCCTGCATCCTACATCCTAGGAAGTGCATATAGGGTATCAACACTCCAGATGCAGTACTGAATTCAGTATTATCACCGTGTACTATATGAAAAAAATGCTTCCTTTATTACTCCTGATTCATAGAGGACCTGCTTTAGATTATTTTTCAAAGAACCATTGTTCTACTAATTATATACAAAAAAAAAAAAGTAATTCCACTGAAAATGGCAAGCAGCAGAGAAAGGATACTTTAGAATGCAACATGAAGGAACTTATTTGTTGAGAAAGAAAAGTCCTTGATGTTCAGATAGAGTCTAGTAATGTTGTAAAGAAATTACTTTTATTTGTGTGCCATGACTTAGTTTTTGTGTGTTCTTTCTAGGAATACCGTAGTCCTTGTTCTCTTAGTGTTTTGCATATGCTTCCTGGTGGCATGTATCATGTATCTACATGTCACTCGAGTACAAGTAAGTGACTTGAAATGCTGTGAACTGTTCTTATGGAAAGAAATAGGTGTAGCAATTACCCCGGTTTGATTTTATTTCTCCCATATCTCTTGCCTTATAGGTAGATAGCTGTTTCACTGTTTTCATCTATAATACTTAATACATTTTAGGGCTTTTATGAATCCTATATTTTCATTTCCCCAAAGAAGCTTTTATTAAGTCTGTTTTTTTATTGATGAAAATAAAAATTGTACCAGTCCTGACACCCAGAAGGAATAATGACTGCATCACACCCCAATAAATAAGTGATAAGTGCTTGAAGAGCTTTCTGCTGTGAAACTGAGTTGCGATTGGGAGACTTCAAATAGAAGTTCAGTTTTCTGCTGTCCACTGCAGCCATTGGCTGAGATCCAGAGATATACTTCTGATATGCTTAACAACTCAGGAATATTGTGGGTTTTTTTAAAAATATTTTCTTTAAATAGCAGCTCTTCATATCAGAGAATGATTTTGAAAAATCTCCCTTTCCAGAGATCAATAGTTCAGAAAAGCCGAAGTTTTGCTGAACCTATGAAAGTAGTTTAATGCTGTTCTTTGGAGACACACCATTGTGCCCTAGCAGAGTTTGTACAGGTAGTCCTCACTTACCAACTGCCTCATTCAGTGACCGAAGTTACAGCAGTGCTGAAAAAGTAGGTTTATGATTGGTCCTTGAACTTGCAGCTATTGCAGCAGTCACATGATCACGATTCTGGCAATATGCAACCAGCACACATTTATAACAGATGCAGCGTCCCACAGTCACATGATTGTCATTTCTTTAGAGTGATCTTATTATGTATTAATTTAGCCTTCCTTGCCTCTAACTGTGTTTAAATCATTGTCCTGTGGACATACTAATTTGGGAATTAGAATGCTGAGTTTGCTAAAGCAGCAATATATAGAAAAGAGAACAAAATGGAAAGACTTGGGGAATCCTATTATATGGAGGAGTAGAAAATACCTAGAATAAAACTCAAGAGAGATTTTTAAAAGCCCCCAACCAAGTAGAGAGGATCCTATATCTGACTTACAAAGTGGTTGGAATTTGAGTACTCATAAAACAGCTTTCGCTCAGCCTCAGATTTTGGAGAGAAGGCAGAGGAAGCCCCTGTAGCCAACAGATAGAGGCCAAGTTAACACCTGTGTTGCAAAATGGTTAGGGATGGGCACCTATTCAGAGAACTTCCCTTCTAATCACAGGTGGAGCCGAAAAGAGTTCGCTTGACCATGAGACTACCAGCTAGAAGAAGAGAACAGCTTAGTGGTGACTTTACCACCAGCATACATGCCAGTTACGCTATCATTCTTCCTGTTGCTCATTCCTTGTGGGCAGTCTGTTGCTTGAAAAATACGAATTTTGCAGATTTTCTCTCTTTGTGTATATCTCTCTTTCAATGTTCATAGAACACATGCATATTTTATTAAGAGACTCTATTTAACAACCATAACTATTCTGCTGTTAATCTTGCTTTTGGTTGCAAATAGTAAATTGCAATCCATTTAATAAAATTAGGCAGGAATCAGTATCTAATAACTTGCTTTAGAAAATTAATGTGAATCATTTCAATCGCTTTTTCAATATATAAAGATATTGAGCCTCTAGTTGCTGAAAGCTAATCGATCTGAAACTATATCCAAAATATCAATAAACACAAATTATCCAATGCTTGTCTATTAAATTAATTATCCAATGCTTGTCTATTAAATTAATTATCCAATGCTTGTCTATTAAATCTGGACTGAGATAGACTTAGAATGCATTATAAGTCTGTTCCATAGGATTCCTCGGGGATGCCAGTAAACATTCTTCAGCCAAATTTTCCATGTCTTTGTAACTACGTTTTTTTTATTTTTCTCAGAGGCATAAGCAACAACACATCCATATATATAAGCTTTATATGCATCCCATACAACCTGTAGGGCAAGGTGGATAGATGATATTCTAGAGGTGACGGACTCGTCCCTGGGGGAGCTGGGGGTGTTGACGACTGACAGGAAGCTCTGGCGTGGGCTGGTCCATGAAGTCACAAAGAGTCGGAAGCGACTGAACGAATAAACAACAAAAACAACCTGTAGACTGGTAGAATCTTGATTAAATTCACAAAATTGTCATGTTTACTATACAATACAATACAATACAATATATAATCAGAAACCCTGTGTCAAAGAAGTATTAAAGTATCACCTATCATTAACTGACTGAACATCTTTGAAGTAAAATGTTAATGTAATTGAAACATGATCTGAGATCACAATTGAGTTAATTAAAACATTATCAAGTAAAGAAAATAATCCAATCTAAAACAAGTTTTATGAGCATAAGAAATAAAAGTATGTTCCCTTTTTGTGGGGTGATGTAAATACAAAATATCCTTCAAGTTATATTCTTGCATATAAGTTTGCATCACTTTCCAGTTTTGATTATAAATACATTTTTAGGAGGAATATTTCTATCAAGATGAAAATCTGTAATAAGATTTAAAAGATTGATATAATAAGATTAAAATCTCCAAGGACTATTAAATGACATAGTAAACAAATTGGAAAACCATCTACAAAATGCATCAGGATATTACTAATTCTATGACATTTTTGTAATATAATAATAATAATATAATAATAATAATAATAATTTTCCACTTAAAATATATTGGTTTTGTCTTTCAGTGTTTTCCAGGGTGCCTGACAATACAAATTAGAACCATTTTGTGTATTTTTATTGTGATCCTAATTTACTCAGTGGCACAAGGCTGTGTGGTAAGTAATATCAGCCTGTAAATAAATTGTTACATTGTTTTGTGGAAGGTCCCCTCCTATCAGGGGGTATCGTGTGAAGGGCCACAAAGGCAATTACTCTTGGTGGCTCCTCCCCTAATCTGGAAGCAAGAATGGCTCCCACTCTTATGGCCATCTGGAGAAAAGTTAAAACCTGGCTTTTTCGAAAGGCTTTTAATGATGAAGGAGCCAGAGGAAGGTTCGCACCATTATTGTCTGTTTTTGCTTAGAGATCTGTTGTTTTTATTATATGTTTTATCCTGTCTTTGATTTTGTATACCACCAATGGAGTGGGACAGTTTATAAATAAATGAATATCATCAGTGAGAGAGGTACTATCCTATCAGCTTGCTTTTGGGAATGCCTAATATTAACTGAGCTCATGGGTTTGAAATAATACACAGACTGACAGATTTTGCCCCTGCCATATATTGCAGTAACTATATGCTTTTCTTCTGATGTTTACTTTAGAGTTATTTTCAATTTACCTTCTGCTCATTAATAAAGTTTCTTTTTAAGGAGAATATTGAATTAAATTTGTAGTAGCTTTCTGTTCTCTATGTTCCTTACTTGTTTGCCTTAAGTTTTTTAAGCATTTCCTGGGTCATAAATTTGCCTACAAAATATAATACAAATGATTTCTAGTTTATCTTATATTTCACTGCACTACATATAATTCCTTCAGCAAAGGATCGTTACTTTGTCGTGGTGCTGGAGGTTGAGCACCTCAATGATGCCATAAGCTAAACCGTGAAGGGCCACCCAAGACGGGAAGGTCATGACAGAGAGGTCAGACTAAATGCGATCCCTGGGGAAGGTTATGGCAACCCACCCCAGTATTCTTGCTAAATGGATCAGTACAACCAGAGATATGTCGGTATACCATCGGAAGATGAGACCCCCAGGTCAGAAGATGGTCAAAATGCTACTGGGGAGGACCAGAGGATGAGTTCAACTAGCCCCAGATGTGATGATGCAGCTAGCTCAAAGACGAAAGGACGGCTAGTGCCCGACGGTGCTGGTGGTGAACGGCGAATCCGATGTTCTAAGGATCAACACACCATTGGAACCTGGAATGTAAGATCTATGAGCCAGGGCAAATTGGATGTAGTTATTGGTGAGATGTGAAGATTAAAGATAGACATTTTGGGCGTCAGTGAACTGAAATGGACTGGAATGGGCCACTTCATATCAAATGACCACCAGATCTATTACTGTGGACAAGAGGACCACAGAAGAAATGGAGTAGCCTTCATAATTAATAGTAAAGTGGCTACAGCAGTGCTTGGATACAATCCAAAAAATGATAGAATGATCTCAATTTGAATTCAGGGCAAGCCATCTAACATCACAGTGATCCAAATATACGCCCCAACCACAGATGCTGAAGAAGCTGAAGTAGAGCAGTTCTATGAGGATCTGCAGCACCTACTGGACAACATGCCTAAAAGAGACGTTATTTTCATCACAGGAGACTGGAATGCTAAGGTGGGCAGTCAAATGACACCTGGAATTACAGGTAAGCATGGCCTGGGAGAACAAAATGAAGCAGGACATAGGCTGACAGAATTTTGCCAAGACAACTCACTCTGCATAACAAACACTCTCTTCCAACAACCTAAGAGACGGCTTTATACATGGACTTCACCAGATGGACAACACCGAAATCAGATTGACTACATCCTTTGTAGCCAAAGGTGGCGGACATCTATACAGTAAGTAAAAACAAGACCTGGAGCTGACTGTAGTTCAGATCACGAACTTCTTCTTGCACAATTTAGGATCAGACTAAAGAGATTAGGGAAGACCAGCTAGATATGAGCTCAGTAATATTCCTAAGGAATATTCAGTGGAGGTGAAAAATAGATTTAAGGGACTGGACTTAGTAGATAGGGTCCCGGAAGAACTCTGGACAGAAGTTCGCAACATTGTTCAGGAGGCGGCAACAAAATACATCCCAAAGAAAGAGAAAACCAAGAAGGCAAAATGGCTGTCTGCTGAGACACTAGAAGTAACCCAAGAAAGAAGGAAAGCAAAAGGCAACAGTGATAGGGGGAGATATGCCCAATGAAATGCAAAATTCCAGAGGTTAGCCAGAAGAGATAAGGAATTATTTTTAAACAAGCAATGCGCGGAAGTGGCAGAAGACAATAGAATAGGAAGGACAAGAGACCTCTTCCAGAAAAGTAGAAACATCGGAGGTAAATTCCAGGCAAAAATGGGTATGATCAAAAACAAAGATGGCAAGGACCTAACAGAAGAAGAAGAGATCAAGAAAAGGTGGCAAGAATATACAGAAGACCTGAATGAGCCTTAAGAAGGTTGAATGGGCCTTAAGAAGCATTGCTAATAACAAGGCAGCAGGAGACAATGGCATCCCAGCTGAACTGTTCAAAATGCATTACCTTGACAGCAAGATGATGCTGTCAAGGTAATGCATGCTATATGCCAGCAAATTTGGAAAACACAAGAATGGCCATCAGATTGGAAAAAACCAACTTATATCCCCATACCAAAAAAGGGAAACACTAAAGAATGTTCAAACTATTGAACAGTGGCACTCATTTCACATTCCAGTAAGGTAATGGTCAAGATCCTGCAAGGTAGACTTCAGCAATTCATGGAGCAAGAACTGCCAGATGTACAAGCTGGGTTTAGAAAAGGCAGAGGAACTAGGGACCAAATTGCCAATACCCGCTGGATAATGGAAAAAGCCAGGGAGTTTCAGAAAAACATCTATTTCTGTTTTATTGACTATTCTAAAGCCTTTGACTGTGTGGACCATAAAAAAATTGTGGCAAGTTCTTAGTGGTATAGGGATACCAAGTCATCTTGTATGCCTCCTTAAGAATCTGTATAACCACCAAGTAGCAACAGTAAGAACAGACCACGGAACAATGGACTGGTTTAAGATTGGGAAAGGAGTACGGCAGGGCTGTATACTCTCACCCTACCTATTCAACTTGTATGCAGAACACATCATGCGACGTGCTGGGCTTGAGGAATCCAAGGTTGGAGTTAAAATCGCTGGAAGAAACATTAACAATCTCAGATATGCAGATGATACCACTGATGGCTGAAAGCGAAGAGGAACTGAGAAGCCTTATGATGAAGGTGAAAGAAGAAAGTGCAAAAGCTGGCTTGCAGCTAAACCTCAAAAAAACCAAGATTATGGCAACCAGCTTGATTGATAACTGGCAAATAGAGGGAGAAAATGTAGAAGCAGTGAAAGACTTTATATTTCTAGGTGCGAAGATTACTGCAGATGCTGACTGCAGTCAGGAAATCAGAAGACGCTTAATCCTTGGGAGAAGAGTAATGACAAATCTTGATACAATAGTTAAGAGCAGAGACATCACACTGACAACAAAGGTCCGCATAGTTAAAGCAATGGTGTTCCCCATAGTAACATATGGCTGCGAGAGCTGGACAATAAGGAAGGCTGAGAGAAGGAAGATTGATGCTTTGGAACTGTGGTGTTGGAGGAAAATTCTGAGAGTGCCTTGGACTGCCAGAAGATCAAACCAGTCCATCCTCCAGGAAATAAAGCCAGACTGCTCACTTGAGGGAATGATATTAAAGGCAAAACTGAAATACTTTGGCCACATAATGAGAAGACAGGACACCCTGGAGAAGATGCTGATGCTAGGGAGAGTGGAGGGCAAAAGGAAGAGGGGCCGACCAAGGGCAAGATGGATGGATGATATTCTAGAGGTGACGGACTCATCCCTGGGGGAGCTGGGGGTGTTGATGACCGACAGGAATCTCTGGCGCGGGCTGGTCCATGAAGTCATGAAGAGTCGGAAGCGACTGAACGATTAAACAACAAACATATACTTCCATTATTTTGTAAAGGTATATGAATCATTTCATACTGCCACTATATCCTCCTGCTTTGCTTCAACCTCTAAGGGACAGTGGTTTCCTCAAAACAATGGAAGAGAATTGGGAAATCAAAGATTGTGGACTAGTTTCCACATGAATGTGCATCAGCTGCAAATCCAGCACTTTATAACTCAGTACTTGCAGAATAATATCCATTATTACATGAAAATATACAAGTTTTTTTCTGTGGATACTTTCATACCTATGTTTTGTACCACTTTGGAATCAACCAGTAAGAGAGACTGCCTTAAAGGAGAGGGTGGTACATCCCCTTGTCAAGAGGCCATCCTTTCACCCGTTGGTTTTAGACAATGTTCATCCAGTCTCCAGCCTTCCCTTCTGGAGAGCTTGGGGTTAGTGTGTCTATCCTAGCTCTCCGGGATCTCTTGGTGGCTTTTGAAAGCATCAACCATGGTATCCTTCTGAAACAGCTCTTGAGGTTGGAAGTGGGGAGCACTGTTTTGCAGTGATTCTCCTCCATAGTTGGGAGGGGAGGAGAGGAGAGGCAAGGTCAAGCCCTAGGCCCCTCTTACATGGGGAGCTTCACGGTCTGGGCAAGGTTATTTGGCAACATGGGGTGTGATATCATCAGTGTGTGAATGTTACTGGACTACATCATGGTGCCGGGCAGGTGATGCTGTTGTGGTGCTGACTCTTGCCTGGAGGCTGTAAGGGCCTGGATAGAGAAGAACTCAACCCTAGCAAGACTGAATGGCTTTGGGATTTTGGACCCTCTCCCCCAAGTGTTGCCATCCTTGACTCTGGACAGGGTTTCACTCCCCCAGACAGAGTTGGTGTGCAATGTGGGGATCCACTTGGACTTGCAGCTCCTGCTCAAGGAGCAGGTAACAGCCATGGCCAGGGGATCTGGGCCCATTCCTGGACAGTCCTAGGCAGCTTGCAGTCACTCATAACTTAGTTATTTCCCAACTGGATTACTGCAATATGCTCTACATGGGACTGCCTGATCCAGAATGTGGTAGTGCATGCCATTCCAGGTGTTCCTTGCTTTGCCTGTGTTACACTACTGTTATGTGAGCTACACTGTCTCAGTTTCTTTCCAGGTGCAATTCAAAGTGCTGGTTATCATCTTAAAGCCATGCATGATATATGGCCTACTTATTTGTTGGACTGCCCCTCCCTGAGGGTATCTGCCCATCCCATCTGCCCACTGGACAGGATGGGCATTCTCCAGGTGCCTTCCCTTAAACAATGTTATCTGATGGGACCTCAGAGACATGCCTTCTCAGTAGCTGCTCTGGTCCTACGGAACAGCCTCCCACCTGAGGTCTGGAAGGCTGTGAAGACCTGGTTCTTCCACCAAGCATTGGTTTAGGATAGGGAGGAGTCAGCAATTGTGGACCTGATGGATATTAGGATACCTTGGTGGGGAGTGTGCTGCTTTGTGTATGGGTGACATGATAGTTTATTGTTGTTTTTATTAGTTTGTTTTGAGTTCCTAGGATTATTGGATATAAGATAGGTGGCCGTATAGGTTTTATTTATTTATTTATAAATAAATAAATATGTTCTGCATCTGTTGATCTCATTGTCACATATATGTTTATGCATCTGTTGATCTCTATGTCAAGCAGAAATGATAGTAAAGATGTGGTCCCTCAGAGAGACAGCTAAGCTGTCTCTCTGAGGGATCACATCTTTACTATCATTTTTGCTTGACATAGCAGATGGGTTTTACATTCCATCTATTGAGCAATGTCATCTGTTTTCTCTGTCACAAGGTCTCCTCTCTGGGATAGCATCCCCCCAGAGGTTTAGTTGCCATAACCGTGCAATCCTTTAAAGTATCTTTGAAAACCAGTTCTTTCTTCAAGCTCTAGAATAAGTCTGGCCATGTCCATCTGGAATGTATTTTCTGTTTCAGCTATGGTATATAGTTGTTTGCCTATTATGTTTATTCTGTTTTGCTTGGTTTTAGATGTTATGTTTGTTTCTTATGCATACACTACCCAGAGTCATTATTCAGTTGGGCAGCCTTATAAATCTAAAGTATAAAAAAACCAAACAAATAAATAAAGTTCAGGTTGTTTTCTGATTCAAGGGAAACTGCAGCAAAGCTTATACTTTATTTAAACTGCTGCCATTCTTGTTCCCATTCCATTTTCCTTCTGGTAGGAATTCCACTACTCCCTCACCTTGGCCCTTTCTTCCACATAAAACTTTAGTCTCACCATATGCAAGAAGTTTTTCTCTTCACGGGGAAGAGAGTGCTTATGTCACTCTTCCCCAATCCAGCCACCACAGGAACATGCAATGTTGGTCACAGTTATTGGGAAGGGCCATTTTCTTTTTCCTTGCAGTTTCCCATCAGAGCAACCTCTCAGTTAAATGCAGATAAATACACATGAATATAAATACTAAAAGGCATGGAGGGTGACACTAGCGTTTTTTTTTTCTTTTTTGGGTGGAATGGTGGTTAGGAATTTTTTTTTACTTTTACTCCATGACTGCTGGTACCTCAGTAAGTGAAATGGATTTTATGACATTGTTTGCACTTTTCTGTTGATCAGCTGAAGGAAAACAGGGTGGCCATGGAGGCCAAGGTATCCTCTGCATGTTCTGTGTTTTTCAAGTTCAATAGAGCAAAGTTCAATGCAGGATGGTTCCAAACTTTGAGAATGAAACTAGTGATATGGAAATGCCATGTACTGTAATGGTTCATTCATACAGCCAAATGATCATTTTGAGGGAAAGTAGATACAAGACATTCTATATCTTTTCTCTTTTTGAAGTTAATAGCATATATGGGAAGAGAGAACAGTTCTTGTAGGAAAGGAATTTCATCTTTTCCTGTCCTATCCCAGACCTGGTAGAAATAAATTCGACATACATGACAACTGCTAGTCTATTAGGAAAACATTCATTATTACTGAAGGGTATTTCCCTTCCAAAGCTAATAATTATGAGCAAATGGAGGGAATTTTACCAAGATCACAGCAGGATATGATAGAATAAACTATCTACCAATCCATATATACACACACAATGATGATAATCATCTCTCCCTCAAGGAAAATACTTTTAAAACAAGCAATTGCAAATCATACATTTAATTTCACAGACAGTTTGCTCCTAATCCTGAAGCTATCACATGAAGACACATATGTCCAAAATCAACTTTATGGAATTATTTTAACAATAAGCATGATTTAATATGTGCTTCCTTTTTTCCTGTAGGTTGGTTGCATGCCTTGGATCTGGAGCACTAATTCCAGCAGCTCTATAGTTATAATTTCTCCCAGTGGGACAAATAAGACAATGACTGAACTTCCATGTGATACAGCCCATTATGCATTTCTCTCCTGTGTGGTGGGGACTCTGACCCTTGCAATATTTTTACGTGTATCTTCTATGCCAAAATTGATCCTCCTACTTTTTGTTATGATTCTGTATATAGTTATTTTGGAACTCAGTGGATACCGAAAGGCAGTAGGGTAAGTATTTGCATAATTACAGATGAGCTTCACTATTGTTTCCATAGTTTATCTTCACACTTGTAATGCAATCCTCCTGTACAGAGGGGAAGGGGTTGTAATATGTGTGAGAGATTTTGAAAGTGGTCTTTAGCTACTTAGTCTTCCATAGAACAAAGCCCCATATAGTGTTTGTTCATATCTGTCCCCATTTTTCTTTGCTTTTTCTCTCCATCTCCTATTATTTCTTCCACTCACCATCTTAACTTAGATTATTAAAGCCCTTGGTGCAGGAACTTACTTATTTTATATAAGTATCATTATAATGCATGCCTTGTATCTCCAGCAGAATCAAAAGCTAGGATCATGATAGAATTCTTTCCTTCATTATACACTTCAGCCTGTGTCTCAGCTGAGGGAAGAAGACTGCAGTGGAAGCATCAGAAGAGAGACAGAGAAACTTACAAAAAATAGGGGAAGTTCCTGCTCTCCTCCACAAATTCAGAAGGGCCAATCATCACCTTTCCCATTGGCTGCTGCTTCTACTGCTCTTTTTATATTCTGTTACGCCATCATGTTGCCCATACTAAGTAGTAATAGTATACTTCCTGAATCCCAACAGTTTTAGACATGGAATTATCAGTCGTCATATTTTCACTTCTTGAGGATGGCAAAGAATAAAAGGTTTACGTATTTTTTTTTCTTTTTAAAGGGATGGCTCCTTTTATATACGTGGCTATGAACCAATATTAGCCATCTTACTGTTTTCCTGTGCTTTGGCACTTCATTCAAGGCAGGTGGATTTGAAGTTACGTTTGGACTACCTCTGGGCTGTGCAGGCAAGAAATTCTTTTTATTTTTTAAAGCATTGTGTTAAGTCCCCAGTTTCTATACCTTCTTACTGTTTATAAGGCTAGGCAAATAATTTTAACTAACAAATTACCCATCAAATGTATATGGAAATATAACCATATGGACTGTATAAATTTGGGCAGTGGGCAAGTTCCAGCCCCAACTCCTCTTCCTGGTAGATTTCCCTTGGCCTTTTCATCTTCTCTTATGATCCTCAGCTTTGTCAGCTGCTTCTTATTTATCTTTGCCTCAGGCTGATTCCTCCTTCTCCATTGTTTTAAGGTAGTAGATGGGTGGCCCATACTTGTTGTAAGCCAAGGGGAGGGCAAAGCCTCTACTCTCAGGGCATTAGTGAGAAGGCATCAAGGCATGATGGGGGAGTCTGGAGTTTGGGGCAGGAGGGATTTTTAGATAGGATTGTATGAGATAGAAATGGTCCAGTGTAGATCATTCCAAAGCAAGATAGTCTTCCAATCTCTTGATAATCTCTGCTTCTAACTCAGTAATCCCATCTTGGTGACTGAATTGCCCTGTTTTTTGGCCTCAAGATGCTGTTGGCAAACACCAGATCTGTCTGTAATAAGAGTTCAGTCATTCACAATCAGTTTGGTGGTGGATGAACAGGCAGATCTGGTGTGTATTGCAAAATCCTGGTTGAATGAGGGTGGAGATGTCACTTTTTCAGAGGGCTTAGAGTTCTCCAGGTGTACTAACCACATGGCTGCCCAGCAGTATTCCTCCCTGAACTACTGGACTTGGTCTTCAGGTTTTGGATTCCCCTGCCATTCCCCTGCCATTTGGTGTTGGGTACTTCAGTCTACAAGCCTTGGGGATGATTTGTGGAAAGCCCAGGAGTTTGTGGCCTCCATGGCAACCATAGACTTGTCCTAAATACTCTGGACCAGTATATGTAGGGGGTTACATGATAGATCTCATTTTTGCCTTGGAGCAGTTGTTTTGAGATATGGATCAGAAGGAGATTTCTATCACCCCTTTGCCGTAAACTGCTGACACCCTGGCCTAAGTGAATCTAACTACAATCCAGGACCTTTGTAGGGCAAGTGGACCCATTAAGATAATCCACCCCAGTCACCTAATGGACCCAAATGGTTTCCAGTGGCGAGTTCCTGGCTATCTAGCAAGCAATTCCATCAAATTCCTACTGAACCTCTGGCAACAAAAAGCAACCCAAACATTTGACAGGATTGCCCCTAACAACCTATTTTTGTTGGATCCAGGAAATTAAGTGACAGAAACTCCATCTGGAGCACTGGTGGAGAATGACAAAAACCAGACCTAGTATAGATACATGCCCATATTCAGGCTTACACCGTGATGATCAGAGAGACAAAGCACCTTACTTCCATCAGCCTTGTCTAGGATGGTGAGGTCCCTTATAGAGAGTATCACGTTGGCTGTTCTGACCAATTTGTACAACATTTTACCAATAAAGCTGTTCAGATTCACCTGAATCTTCATGGTCAGACTGCAGGGTGATGATTAGGGCAACATTTTGCCATTTATCTTGAAATTATTTTGGCCTGTGAACTCTGTTGAAGTGAGTACAGTACTCACTAGAATGTCTTGTGTCAACTGTGGGCTTGAGTCATTTCTCTTTTCACTCCTTAGGGGAACTGCATTTTGTGTGGTCACATGGATATGGTGGATTGTCAACCTTCACTAAGCTAGGGCTGTTGCATGTAGTACTGAAGAAGGCTATGGTGTGCTCCCTCCTAAAGTAGACCTTCCTGGATCCAGTGGTTTTAGATATTTACTGCCCAGACTCCAACTTGTCTTTTTAGTTAGTTGGCAGATCAGCTACAGAGCACCCTAGAAGAAGCGAGTCTGGGACAGAAACAGCATTGTTTACTCTAGTAGTTTATTTTTGCCAGGATCTGGATACAGATAGTACACCCCTTCTGCCCTTTTAGCCTTCTCAGCAGCCTTTGATATCATTGATCATAGTATTCTTCTGGACTATCAACAAGGGTTGGGGATCACCCTGTTGTAACAGTTCCTGCTCTGTCCTTACCAGTCAGTCTCAGTTGCTGGTGGCAAAGGAAGAGATGTTGACTCAGTGGCATCTTTTGTGGGGTGCCACAAAAGTCACTCTTCTATCCCCTATTTTTTTACATCTCATGTAGCCATTGGGAAAAATCACCCAACACTTTGGGATATGGTATCATCAATATGCTGATTATATCCAGCTTTATATTGTTACCCCAGACCATTTTGGAGGCTCTGTTGATACCTTAGTTCAGTACCTGGATGCTGTTAGGATCTAGGATAAGATGGAACAGGTTGAAGCTGAATCCAGGCAAGATGAATCCAGGCAAGCTGTCCACCAAGGTCCTTTGTTCACATCTAGTATTGTCTCTTGATGGCAAAGCACTGCCACTAAAAGAGTTGGTCCATGACTTGGGGATCTTTGTGTACTCACAGCTCCTGCTAGAGCAATGGGTGAAGTTGTATCCAGGGGAACCTTTGTCTGGCTCTAGTTGGTGCATCAGTTGTGGCCATATCTGATAGAGTCCTTGATGCTCTCTGAGCCTTGTTGTTTTCTTGCAGACGTTTCATTGCCAGACTAGACAACATCTTCAGTGCAAAGAGGGAGTGGGCCTTGCTCTCAGTTTATATACTGTGGCTTGCCCTGCTTGTATTGGTAGGAGTGTTGTTCTCTCATTGGGAGTTCTTTGATTGGACTGTTGTTTGCTGCTTGGTTGATTGCCTGAGTTAATAGTTCCTTGATTAGGGTGTATTGTGCTGTTTGATGGTTCATCTGGTGTTAATCCTAGTGTTGATTTTTGCATATCTGTGTGTTGACTGCTGGCAAGGAAGTGTACTGGTCTTTTGGCTTTTCTATTGTCTCTTTTGAATGGTATGTCAGTGTTGTTTACTTGTTGATGTCTGCTTTGTCTGAGTGCCAGGCTTCCAGGAATTCTCTGGCATTTTTGGATTTGGCTTGCTTTAGGATGCTCACAGTTTCCCAGTTGAAACTATGGTTGAGTTTGTCCATGTGTTGTGAGATTAAGGAGTTCTCATTGTGTCTTCTGACTGCTAGTTGGTGTTCGTGGATGCGCTCTGCTAGTCTTCTGCCTGTCTGTCCTACATAGTGGCTGTTACAGTCTTTGCATTGTATGTTGTAAATAACTCCTGTTTTTTCTTCTTGGGTTATTGGGTCTTTTGGCTTGCTTAATATGTTTTGAAGAGTTTTAGTTGGTTTATGTGCTACGGTGATGCCATGTGGTTGTAACAGTCTGTTGGTGGTTTCTGAGATGTTTCTGATGTAAGGCAGTGTTATCCTTTTCATAGTTTCCATTGCTTGGGTGATGAGGCACTTTTTGATAAAGTTGAGTGGGTATCCATTTTGTTGGAAGGTGCTGTGCAGATGTTCTTTTTCTTTTTTCTGGTGTTCTGGGTTGCTGCAGTGTGTAAGTGCTCATCTGAATAATGTTCTTACACAGCTCTCTTGTGGAAGGTTGGATTGTTACTTTAGTAGTGGAGCACTTGGTTGGTGTGGGTAGCTTTTCTGTAGACTTGTGTTTCTAACTTACCATCATTTCCTCTACTGATGAGGACGTCCAGGAATGGCAGTGAGTTGTTGTTTTCTTCCTCCCTTGTGAATTTTATTCCATTAAAGATGTTATTGATGGTTTTGTGGGTTTCTTCCAGTTGTTTCTTTTGTATTATGACAAAAGTGTCATTGCTTTTGCTTCGCATTTGCTTCGATTGATATCTGATAGAGGAAGACCTAAAAACAGTTACATATGTCCTCATTACTACTCAGCTGAACTGTTGCAACACATTCTGTATCAGAATGCCTTTAAAGACAATTTGGAAGCTTCAGTTGGTTCAGAGTGGAATGATCTGTATGCCAATTAGCACCCATTTTGGATAACATACTACATCTGTGCTTTGAGCCTTGCAGTGCCTTCTGATAGGTTTCCAGCAGCATGTTGAAGTGTTGTTTTTTGATTCCTGGCAATTGCCTGGAAAAGTCCCTGCAGTTTTCTTGGCAAGGTTTTTCAGAAGTGGTTTGCCATTGCCTCCTTCTTAGGGCTGAGAGAGAGTGACTGGCCCAAGGTCACCCACCTGGCTTTGTGCCGAAGGTGGGACTAGAACTCAGTCTCCCAGTTTTTAGCCTGGTGCCTTAACTAGACCAAACCAGAATGGATTCAACTGATAAAATCATCTCACATCACTTCCTTGCTGGTGGGGTAGGAGTGAAATCAGAAGATGCTGCTTTTCAGTAGCAGCACTGGCTCGGTGGAACAGCCTTCCTGATTTCATTTAGGAAAATTGAGCTCTTTCATAGAGCATTTACAACTTAAAACTAGCCATCAAGCTTTAGCTTAGTGATGTATGTTTTGATCCATCATGTCTGATCATCTTTGTGGTTTTTATTGATTTCAGACATTTTTATTTAAATTACTACGGATCTTTTACTTATTTGCTGTAAATCACTGAGAGTTGTATTTGACTGCAGTGGAATATCAGTATAATAAACAAATAAACACTTTATGTCTCTTCAGTGTAGCACATTCCTATAGTCATGGCTAGTGAGATACCTATACTGTGACAGGTAAGGATATGGAATGGAATGAGTAATTTTTATTTGCCTGTCCCAAACCTTTTACAACACATTCTTCATTGTGATAATTAATGCTGCACAACACATGTAAGAATTTCCTTCACCTCCGCAGACAGTGTAAAAACTTTCTAAAAGTTCTGTAGTTTAACTTTGTGTTGTATAAAAATTGTTTTCTTTCTGTTGGTCTTGAATCTCCTTGCAGTTGTTTTCAGTGAATGATCTGTCATAGTCATCAGTCTTACAATAAAGTATCACCACGCTAGAAGCACATTAGTATTACAGGAACACATTAGCATTACAGCTTACCCTCCAAGGACTGGGTCTCTTTTAAGGGAAACTTCCCTTCTTTCTTGGATTGACATCAGCTTTATTCTTTATGACTTTTGATACTGCTGTCTGATTCCTGAAGCCTCTCTTGCCTGTCTCTCCCAGCTTCTCCAGTTTAGCTACTTGGGCCTTGAAGGAACAAACTTACCCCATGAGAACCCAGGAACTCACTGAACTCATTGCTCAGAAACTTACATTTCTTGTAGCAGTTACTACAGCATGCCAAACAAGTAAATTGGCTGCTCCTTCTGTGAACTCCTTGTTTACAGTCTTTCATATGGATAAATAGTAATGAGACATGTTTAATTTCGTCTGAAAATTGTTTCAGATTTTCATGTTAATCAGCATATAAATTATTGGGATTGGAATTAAACATGACGATGATCAATAGGGCTGTTTGTTGATGGGGCTTGATTGGATTGTGTGTTTGTGTTGGTTAAGGACCCTGGCTGGTTAAATCTGCCTCACAAATATTGATGGCGGTAAGGGTCTTACTATAGGGATGCGATGGCGCTGCGGGTTAAACCACTGAGCTGCTGAGCTTGCCGATCGGAAGGTCGGCGGTTCGAATCCGCATGACAGGGTGAGCTCCCGTTGCTAGTCCCAGCTCCTGCCAACCTAGCAGTTTGAAAACATGCAAATGTGAGTAGATTAATAGGTACCACTTCGGCGGGCAGGTAACAGCGTTCCGTTTAGTCATGCCGGCCACATGACCACGGAAGGGTCTACGGACAAACACCAGCTCTTCGGCTTTGAAACAGAGATGAGCACCACCCCCTAGAGTCGGACACGACTGGACTTAATGTCAAGGGAAACCTTTACCTTTACCTTGGTTACTTGCTGGTCCCCTGGCTCACCCTGAGGCTTGGAATGGTTGACATCCTGCCCTGTCTGCTGATGAGGTTGGATGAGGCTGTGGAAGTCGCGGAGACCACAGAGACTCAGGACTGTGGAACCACATAAGCTATGGGAGTTGCACGGGCTGTGGCCATAGAGGACTCAGGCTGGTGAGGGCCTCAGAGAGTGGGATCCACGAGGGCTGCAGAGGCTGCATGGGTTGCAGAGGCAGCAGAAGCCACAACTATGGGGATTTGGGCCAGTGGAGGCTGCAGAGGCCACAGAGATTGTGGTAGTGACCTTGGAAGCCTGGAAGATCATGGTGGTAGCCTTGGTGCTTGTGAAGGCCACGGAGACTCAGGGCACACCACATGGAAGCTCAAAGCAGCAGAGTTTTCACTCCCTCTCTAGACATTTAACCTATGGAGTATGGTGACCTGGACCTCCTGAATGTTATTGGGTGGGGTGGAGGCCCGTGGGTGCTGGGGCCCTTTTGAACTTAGGAGGTGATTTGCCCCACTACTCAGGTGGGGGAGGTAAGCAGGACTGGGATGTTTCCTTTTTCTTTTTTCCTTCCCCTGCAGGGGCTGGTTCCTCCGTGAGTGACTCTGGTTGGACATGGGTAAGAGCCCATATTAGGGATTACCTTGTGGCAATAAGGGTGGCAAAACATCAATATTTCTCCGCCCTTATTGCATCTGCTGATAGCCGTCGAGCAGCCCTGTTTAGGATGACCTGTTCCCTATTGGGTAGGGAAAGCCCCTGGAACATCTGTTGGACTGTTGTGAAGATTATTCCAGCTATCTGGTGGATAGTCACTCAGATTCATTCCATCTTTGACTGGACAGAGCAGGCTGAGGTGTGATCTGGGATGGTGGTCTGATCTGGGATGAGTTTGAGCCAGTGACTCCTGAGGAAGTGGACAGGGCTCACCGTGCTGTCAACTCAGATACTTGTTTACTAGATCCTTGTCCCTCCTGGGTTGTGAAAGCGACCAGGGAAGTGACCCGCAGTTGGGTCCATGTGGTAGTGTTGGCCTTTTTGACAGAGGGGGTGGTGTCCCCAGCCTTGAAAGAGGCAATGGTGCACCCCCTCCTCAAGAGGCCATCCTTGGATCCAACAGTTTTCGATAACTATCAACCAGTCTGCAACCTTCCCTTCTTGGGGAAGGTTATTGTGAAGGTGGTCAGCCTGCAGCTGAGGAGAACCCTGGAGGAAACAGATTACCTATCTTTAGCTATCCTTTGGAAGCTGAAAGATCCAAAAGGGGGATTGATCAGTGCAAACACAGGGAGGGCTTAGTGAGGATCAGTTTCTGAAATCCAAATGGAGTAATTCTGTTTCAAGCACCTCTACTCTGAATTTCTGATCATTTTCATTATTTACAATGCAGTCTATTCCTTTCATAGTTTCCAGTGGTATTTCATCCCTACCAAGACTTTTGATGTTTGCAGCCTTCATTGTTTAGAACGTCATTTTTTCTTGTGATAGGCAGAAGAAGAGAGAGATGATATGGAGAGAGTAAAACTGGATAATAAAAGAATTCTTTTCAATCTGTTGCCAGCACATGTTGCTCAGCATTTTCTTATGTCTAATCCAAGGAACATGGTAAGGAAGATAATTATTTGTTTTTCAAGATTTGTGTCATGCCTTTTCATTTCTCCAGTGCTTTAATTTCAAAGAAATAATAATAATAATAATAATAATAATAATAATAATATAAAAGTAGCATAGAAATCCACAGATCCAGCAGCAGCAAAGAAGAATTACACAGGAGATAGTCCAAAGAGCAAACAGTTTGGCTAAAACTCCAGAAGGATCAACTAGATGGATCTCCCAGGCAGGGGACTCTCAACCTTGTATAGAGCAGCAGAAAAAAACTGGTTACCTTGCTTTCATCAGGTAAACAGTACATTTTTATTGGGAAATGCAGAGCAGCCTTTCCTGATGAATAGTATCATATTGAGGAAATCCTACAATAACAGCTTAAAATATCATGAATAAATTCTGGATTATGCTTTGAATTTAACAGGAAATAATAGTGTTTATCTCTTTATAAATTGCATTATAGATAAAAGTTTGAGTTAGCTTATTTATAAGAGAGTCACTGGACTTTTCTCTCAGCTCTGCCATGAAACTCAAAAGGTAGATTTGAGTAAATACCCACTTCTCAGCCTAACCGGCCCTCCAGTACTGTTGATAATGGGAAATGGGGGACCACATAGCTCTTAATTCCTTGAAGACAAGAAATACCAGATATAGGTGTCAAAAATAATCTTGTTGAAGGTAGATGGAGATTATAATCATAGGTCAAGAGATGGTTGTACTTGTTAAAAACTTCAAGTTACCATTACCATAATAATATGTCCCGTTTTAATTCAAGCCAATCAGAGCATAGCACACATATTTTATTTTTGTTCATTATGCCCTGCTCTGAGCAGTTCTTATAGATGTTCAAAATTTACATCACAGAAGAAAAGAGCGACAGTTTCCCTTTTGAGATTGATTGATTGATTAATTTGTCAGTCATACTTATTTACTGCCCATCTCATGGTACAACTCTGAGATAAGTAAACTGCAGTGTGCTTTCCCCAAGAAATGAATGTCCCACACTTTGTATTTGCATGACTGAAGAGTGTTAAGCAAGGGTTCCGAGCATTTGAAAAACACTGAGAAGCATTAATTCTCTCCATCATTCTGGGTAACAGAATGAAATAGCCAATACCCAAAGTGGCTTCCTCAAAGTCAGGGGAAGCCTTCCAATAAAGTGAAGATACTGACAACGTAGGAGTATTATCAGCATCCTTTTCTACCAGAGATAACATGACATTAGCTCAGGGTTACCTGAGGTTTATTACCTGGAGTTCCAGGTAGATCAAGAGATCACTAAGGGTTCGAGAGATCACTAAGGGTTCCCTGGGAGCTCATGATTTATTTAAAAAATTATTTCAAATTCAGACAACTTCACATTAAAGAGGTACATGTCATTCTTTATTTTTAGTTTAAGAACACTGTTAATGCATACATATACAGGCTTACCCGTGAAACGAATAAAATAATTTTGTAACTTCTGGCCTATATTTGAGCCTGAATGTGCAGGGGTTCCCTGAGGCCTGAAAAATATTTCAAGGGTTCCTCCAGGGTCAAAAGGTTGAAAAAGGCTGCATTAGCTACTAATCTTATAGTTACTACTTGAAATTATCAGTCAGTATGCTGGCAGTTTTTATTTTACAAAAAGTAAGGGAACATTGGAGAGATCTTCATCTTTTAAGAAGCCCTTTGTGTTCTTTGCTTTCTGACAGCAAGGATGGAATAACTAAATTTGGCTAATTTAGTCTGGATTCAGTCCACTGATTTTTAGTCTGGATCCAGTCCCTTGAATTCTTTTTGTCTAATAAGAAATGTAATCATTTATTTCAGGACCTGTATTACCAGTCATATTCACAAGTGGGAGTGATGTTTGCTTCCATCCCAAATTTCAATGATTTTTACATTGAACTGGATGGCAATAACATGGGAGTAGAATGTTTACGCCTGCTAAATGAAATTATAGCCGATTTTGATGAGGTAAGAACAAATTTGTCTTTAATTTTGCCATTGGGCCAGTCTGTCTCTCTCAGCCAAACCTACCTCGCAGGGTCATTGTTGTAGAGAAATAGGAGGCTACCTTGAGCTTCTGAATAAAAATTGGAAGGGGAAATTATAATGTAATATAATAATTTATAAGCAAAATCAGCTGTTTAATACCAATTTCTGATCAAATGGACATACAGTCTCCTAACTGGGGAAAATTCTTACAGTTAAATCTGTTGAGTGGTTCAGTGATTTAAAATATCTCTAGAAGGGGTTAAAAGGAATTATGTCATACAGCAGTACAATGCCCCACCATTTTAGATTGCAGGCTAGCTTGAAAGTTGTTGTTTTTTTGTTACGTCTTTGTTACATTAGACTTTCCTTTGCCTCTCACCCAATATCCTCCCAACATGTAGGGCTGATTCATGGAATAATAAAACTTGAAGGCTCTATGTCATTTTCGTAATGAATTAATTGGTATTTTTAGTACATACAAGATCAGCTATACTTCATTGCAGCTGCTATGTTCTTTCCTTATATCTGTCACCCCTTTGAGGTAGAACAGATCAGGAAACAGACACCACAAGAAATATTAGAATTCTTTTGATATAGACTATAGTATCAGAAACCTGAAAGCTTGACAGCCTTTTTCCTTTCCTCCCTCTTATGCCAAGAAGAATCAAGGTGGAACATTCTTGAGTTTCTGTATCACGCTTTTCTGTTTTCCTGGCTAGGCTCATATTTCACCAGTCGCTGCATACAGGTAGTCTTCACTTAATGACCATTCATTCAGCGACCGTTCAAAATTACGATGGCACTGAAAAAATGGCCTTATGACCTGTGCCCCTCAGTCACTTGATTAAAATTTGGGTGCTTTGCAGCCTGCCCACATTTACAACTGCAAGGGTACTTCAACTCTACCCACCCACCTCATGCCACCATAGCAAATTCCAGGCTTCCCAGCCTGCATTCCTTCACCCAGCTGCCTCCTCTCCCAGTTCCCCACACATAACTTTTGCTTTTTTTGCCCAGCTGCCACAGGCGAAGTAGAAGCGCCTGGCTGCCTTTGCTGAGTCCTTTTTGGACCCAGCTTCTCCGGCAAACGTTTTCTCCATGTGGCTCCTTTCAGAATGCTGTCTTTGGAAACTTACGCTATCTTCTTTGGGGGTCTCTCAGCTGAGATGGGACGGGTGGCCTTGCACGGCGGGGCTGGGTGCAGCACTTTCAAAAGGGCAGAGATGCAGGGGGGGAGATGGGTACAGGGGAGTTGAAGGCAGTGTTGGGGGCTGGGAGAAACCAAGCCCGGAATGGCTTGGATTGGGGTGGGTGCTCAGGCTAACATTGGGTAAAATTCATTTAACAATGGCAAGGGGCATTGCCATCGCTAAGTGATGCTATCTCGCTTTACAACCTCATGGCTTAGTGATGGAAATTCTGGGCTCAATTACTGTTGATAAGTGAAGTCTACCTACTGTATTTTCTTCAAGGCCATCTCTGTAGTCCTCTATCCCAACCTTTTTATTATTTCCAACCAAGTGCAATGTTGGAAAAAAAATTGTAAAGAGGGTTGGGATTCTTTCTGTCTGTCTGTCAGCATGATATCTTTCTGAATATTGAACAGAATGGGATCAAGTTTGGTGGGGGGGGGGGGAGTAACCAGCAAAAGAAAGAAGAAAGAAAGATCAAATTTGAAAATTATCTAGATGAAAGGGAGGGAGCCAGACCCCCCATCTTTACTCAGATCACCACTGTATCGCTCCCTGGCATCTCCACCGCAGAGGCAATTAGCCAGTGGCTTGGATCGTTCCTAAATCCTCCATTCAAAGCCCCACTCCTTTCTCCCTTGGGGCTGCATGGCCCAGAGTGAAGCTATTATTAACAGGTTGAAAAAAAATTCCAGGAGCTGTGCTCTGCATACTTTCCCTTCCTTATTGTATTAAACAAAAGAAGCAAAAATAAGTAAGTTTTGCTTAATATGCTGAGTTAGCATGCTGTTGCAAATTATAGCAGGCCATTATTTTGGATGGATCCAGAATCATTTTTCATGGTCATTGAAGTCTTTAGAGGATATTTGCTATAGACATGAGGCTTTAAAAAGGATAAATTCTAAAACAAGTGATAAGCATGCACAATATTCTTTGTTATCTAAAATATTATGTAATGTTTAACAGTTTTATGTTTTAAACAAAGCTTATGGACAAAGAATATTACAAAGACATTGAAAAAATCAAGACAATTGGAAGCACATATATGGCAGCAGTGGGCCTTGTGCCAACTACAGATAGCAAGGTAAAACATCTTCCATTTGGAATGTTTTGTTTAAGCAATATCATAAATGAAGTTAAGAGTTTGCTTTGAACCTGTTAAAGTTGGAAACTGAATAAACTATACAGAGTAGTTGCTTGAACATTTTGACCTCAGCTGTTTTCAGCAATTGTATGGAGGACAAAAGGGTGCCTCACTGAAAAAAAAAATGCCTCTGAAGACCAAAAATTAGGCAGTTTTGCAAAATTAGTTAAATTTATGATTGACGAGATTCTTCACTCCTTTTTTTTCCCTCCAGAATGCAAAACATGTGGTTGCTCGTTCCTCTTCAGACATGCCCGAGTGACATTTCAGGAACATTATTCAGTCACATGGGTTCTAGGAAGTGATGATGCAAATGAGTCATCTCTCATGTACATGGGAATTGAAAAATAAACATTATTTTGCATAAAATAGGTCCTGGAAATCTTAAATCATTTTCTTTTTTTGCTGCTGAAAAAAGTCGCACCATATGTACTGTAGATGCAATAGTGTATGAATGCTTTGTTATAGTTCTTAAAAGGATGGTAGGTTATACAGTAGTCATACTATATACTATTTTATCAAGAATTGCCAGAAGATTGATATGATTTATAGTTAAATCTTTGCAACTCTTCAAGGAATGAGCATATTTTTATGAAAATCTAATAGAAATTACTATTCATCTTTGGGTGGAGCAAGTCCTCCACATAATAAGACGAGACATGGATCTTAAGAAACGTATCTTCATTCTCCTCAGGTTCTAGCATGGACAAAGTGCACGGTGTTGCTACAACAAACATGAAAGCCTGGGCTGGTCAAGGCCTTTGGTTTTCCTCTTAAACACTTCAGCATCTCTTTTGTATCAATCTCCTCTAGAAATTACTTCCAATACAGGAGTAGAGTCAGCAATGAATATTTAACAGGGAGTAAATCAGCACAATAGTATAAGTGTAGTGATGTTGTCAATACCAAACTATTCTCCAAGAGAATTTAGAGAACCTTCACATTTTACATTCCTCCTGAAAGGAGAGAGTTCAGGGCCCATTAAAATCTTTGGTCCATGTTCATTTACCGCATGATTTTATCAAGTACATCTGTTTACAAACTGTTCCAATTCAGGAAGCTGCCATTCAGTATCAGTTACTGAACCTTCCATTAGAACCAGATGTTTCTTACATGAAACTTCATATCTGAACCTGCTGACTGAAAAAGAGTAAGAGTTCCAGTTCAAGTAGATTCAGTTCCACCTCATCTGCATTCATAGGAGTGTTGTCAAAATTGGTTATATCCTTCGGTATGAGGTAGACAGGAATAAATACTTCGCAGGAATTTTAAATTTTTATTTTATTTTTTTTATGTTTTTGAATTTCGTCACTGCCCATCTCCCTCAAAAGAGGGACTTTGGGTGGTTTACAATAAAAATTGTAAATTTTTAAATTTAAAAATTGCTTTTTTAAAACCTATCTTTGAGAATTTGAGTTAGCTTACTTGCAATTGTAAAGTAATAACAGTGATTTAAAGGCAATATCAAATAAGCCAGAATAAGGAACATACCACTGTCTAAATGAAGACAAAAACTACAATTAAAATAATCTGGCATGTAAACCAGTCATTAGGATTTGGACCATATCCCATTTACTGTTAGTATTATAAGGTGTCATTAACAGAAAAGTGTTTACTTTTGCTTATTACGGCCTTTTAACAATACAGAAATATATATTCCAAGGTATATCCTCTTTGAAATAGTGGTTGGCTAAGTTCTCTGCTGAATGAATCACTTACAGTTTGTATGAGTTTATTTTCAGGCAAACAAGCAAAAGCCGGGGCATTCTGTCTGCTCTGCATGCGATAAATGCTCTTTGAACTACAAACCTGAAAACAACTTGTTACTGGGTAACTCAGGCTAAATCACATTTCAGAAATGAAATATGTTTTGTCTGAGGAAAATGATATGTTTGCCTGGAGTGGGGTGGTCGTGGACAGCTATCCAAATTTAACTCAATCTTCGTAGTATTTCTTGAGGTGTTTTGGCTGAAGACATCTTAAAATACTGCTCCAGAGAACCTTACTACATTTCCACAGCTCTTAACTGCTCTGATTGTGGGCCACCTATTGCTATGATATTATGATTGCTAGTTGCAAATTCCTGCCTGGTTGATCACGTTAATCAAGGCACCTATACATAGATGGAGAACTGTGATAATTCAGTGAATCACAAGTTTTCAGATCTTTCTGCATAGCCTGTTCTGGTGATCTTCTATACCCTTGAGGTGTGTGGTTCCAATCCTATCAACTTGGTTTTAGAGAGTAAACAAGAATGATTTGATATCTTGTAATTTGAACTTTCTAGATTTATGGAATTCCACTAGGTTCTTATTGATAATTGAAGTGTTACAATAATAGAAACAACTTGAAACCAGAAGGCTGTGAGTTCTAGTCCCACCTTAGGCATGAAAGCCAGCTGGGTGACTTTGGGATCTCTCTCAACCCTAGGAAGAAGGCACTTGTGAAATCTTGCTAAGAAAACTGCAGGGACTAGTCCAGGCAGTCGCCAAAGATCGGACACAATTGAACAGCAAAAAAAAAAAAAATGAACTTCCTAGATTTATGGAATTCCACTAGGTTCTTATTAATAATTGAAGTGTTACAATAATAGGAACAACTTTATCTGAGCAATTATCACCATCCTAAATAATATAATACAAAGTTAAGCCTAGAGAGAGAAGCAATTCGTAACAGTCCAACACATTCATAATTTCTTTGTCTCGGATGATAGATAGATGATAGATTTATCCCTGTCCTCAATATACATCAGTTTTAGGGTGGCTATTTATGTTTGTATTACTCCTATATTAAACAAAAGTTGTTTTATCAAGAAGATGAGTATTTTTTATATTAGGAGGGGATAGAGTATTTACAGCTTTTTAGTTACAGGGAAAAATAACCAGGGATGAAATGATAAGTATTTATAAAATTTTGAATATTATGTAGAGACAGTGGATAATATGGATTTTGTCTTTCCTGTCGTAACGCTAGAATATGGGAATATCCGTTAGATTGAATAGAATATATTCAGACAGCTAAGCAAGAGTTGTTCATATGATGCATGTTTAATTCCTGGAATCTACAATCGCAGCACATGGCAATGTCTAAAGGTATAGGTTGCTTTAAAAGGAATTGGAAATTTGTAAAATTTCCATGTTAAGAGCAAATCTATGTCACCAAAGACGTATTGTGCAGCAATAGTGGGAGAGAGTTAACTTTAGTACCTGCTTGTGTTTTCCTAGATGTAGAATAGACTGCTAGTTTGACCCCACATAAATGTTTTTATATTTTTTGTTCATCCATGTTAGAGTTCTCAGCAAGCACTAATCAGGTCAGAGGTGATAAAGAGCTCCGCTAAACCAAAAGTCCATCTAATCCAGCATTCTGTTTTCTTCAGTGGCTAAACAGACACCTATAAGAAACCCAGATGCAGGACATGAAGTCAGTAATTACCAATTCCTGTGAGCCCCCCTCCCAAATAATAACTAAATATGACTAATAATTAACTGCTGGTTGATACAACAACTGTTTGTATATTTTTCTAATCACTGGAATTTTCTAATCGTGTGGTCCTCAGCCTTCTAGACAAGAGTTCGAGTCTTGTGAAATTAACTCCTCCCCAAAATGAATATTTAACACTTCTAGCCTGTTAAATATGTGTTCCTTGTATATTTATTTGTATTTAGATTCTCCAGCTGGTTTAAAAACTTGATAAAACTATGTTTTACATTGATCTATACAACATTATGAATGACATAAAATTTTCTTTTTAAAATATAGGCAAAGAAATCAATTTATTTCCATCTCAGTACACTGGCTGATTTTGCAATAGAAATGTTTGATGTTCTTGATGAAATCAACTATCAGTCTTACAATGATTTTGTTCTTCGGGTTGGTGAGTTACATTTTCAAGAATGAATTCTGTGCTGTTACTGCTTCTGCCAGCATTCACAAGAGAGATTTGATAAACAGAATAAATTATCTGTTCTGACAGTATATAGCAAAATAGCTAAAATTATAGCCAAAAGCCACATAAATAATTTTCTTCTGCCTAATATTACAGCTGTTAATTAGTTAATTAATTAATATTAAAGATGTGGAAAATGTGCAGGGATGACAGATCATGATAAAAGCAATCTTGTAGAAATTGGAACTCCATAATTCCTCGTGTGGTAGGGAGAAGGTTTCAGAGAGATGAAAAATAAAAGCCTTAAGCAGCGGAGACACCTCCCGATACTTGTATGTGTCCATAGATGGAAATAATCATAGGAATAAGGGGAAAGAATATGCTAGATACATGACTTGATTAGAAATGGAACATGACTTCTATTGGATACAGCTTCCCAAAGAAAAGGCATGGTATTTTGCCCAGAATCTTGTCTTTGACAGCCATGTAGTGTCAAAGCAGTTGCTCAGCCTGCTTACACAGAAAGGGGGAGAAGGTAACTTCTGTAAGGAGCTTATGCCATTTCCATGATTGACAGTAATCTACCCAGCAAAGTAATCATTGGTGCCATACCCTGTGGTGGGTAGATTGATGCCCATTCCAGCAAGATGAGTCTTTGCTGTGTGAGGAAGCTAATAATACAATTACATTTTCCCTAAATCAGGGATCTTTGCTGAAGTTCAAAAACTTGGGACAAAAATAGTTGTCTAGCAGAAGTGTATATACAGAGTAAAGTTGCTATAATGAAGGCAAAAATCCTGGACTTAGCAAAATATGGATTTGAATAAATCTCTTCCCAGCCTTGACTGAGCACTGTCAATTCTCAGAGTGCATAACTTAAATCTAAGAGGGTAGGCACAAAAAGTCATAAACACAGTGAACTCACCCCTTATGACTGCAGTGGGAAAACCAAAGATTTTTTTTCTCACTGATCTACTTCAGTTGAATGTCACCACCGTAGTGTCCAGACATTAAACATTCATTTTCCCACCAACACCATCTCCCCTGAGATTGGCCCAAAGTGGAATCCCATTAAAGAAAAGCCGAGGCTTATCAAGTGGGTTGGCAGCTGTAATTTTCAAGCTACTCAGTGTTAATTGAAGAGGTGCTATGGGCCTTTCTTTCAGACACCAGCAAGCTTTTATTAATTGTTTATTAGCAGAATTTTGGGAAGTTGTCTACAAGCTGCTTCTGTTTTGTCATCTGGAAGCCTATAAGAGGGAGAAAAGCAGCATTCATTCTTCCCCATCTTTGTTTACAACTGGGGGCACCTTGGGAATGTCCTGTAGACTTGAGCTGCACAAATTATTTTTCCATTTCAGTTTCTTAGTATCAAATAGCAATTTCAGTAGAATGGAAATGTATTCTTTAAAAAAAAGTGCCGCAGCCACTTCCTTGTCAGGCTCCATGCCCCACAAGATTTCATGTTTTAAAAGTATTTGGCTTCTGTCACTTTTTCAGGTATCAATGTAGGCCCTGTAGTGGCAGGTGTGATTGGTGCCAGAAGACCTCAATATGACATCTGGGGTAATACTGTAAATGTTGCTAGCAGGATGGATAGTACTGGAGTGCAAGGTAAAATTCAAGTGAGTATTTTCAGAATTCTCTTACAAATTACATCAGTCTTAATAAAATACCCAAACAGTGGATTGCTTCTCAGGCTATAGTGAAGTTCCATCTATGGGAAGAATGTTGAACCCCTCCCTGTGATGCTGAGGAATTGTTACCAAAACTGTAATATCAGTTGCCTTAGTAGAGAGCAGCTATGTCTACCTTCCGTAACGTTCCTACAGCAGTACTTTATTACTAATAATAAATAAATCCCCCCACATCATTATTCATTTAAATGGGGGAGAGATGTTTGAACTTGAAAATTCGTCTACAAGTTGAGAATCTACACATGTAGAGAATCAAGACAGGTTTTGTTTTTGTTTTATGGGGTTTTGTTTTGTTTGCACTGCTTCATCTTTCCAAGGTTTTATTTCTTCCTTACATTGCTTGTTTGTTTACTTGAACCGTTAAATGTTTCTCCTACAGAATGAGATCAGAGGCACTTGATAGTACAGCAATAAAACAGCCATTAAATACAATGTAAGTTATCATAATATATTTATATAATTAGCAGATGCAGCAAAAGCAACAGACGTAACCCTCCCCTTCCCACACACAGAGAGAACATGAATTAAAAAATATTAAAGTTGCAAGGAAAAGAGATGAAAAATCCAAAATCCAACATGGCAATGGGTTGAGACAAATTCTGTTTAGTGTTTAAAAGATAACTATGGAAGCAAGGCAGATTTCCCTTAGGAAGGGGTTTGAAACAGCCATAGCAAATGCTCTTTTCTCTATTTTTTTTTTTTTAATGGAGTTTAGGGAACTGGCTTTTAAAGATTTGTTATCTAGTAATCATCAGTGACTGCGGTTTGTTTAATTCACAGGTTACCGAAGAAGTACAGCGGATATTGAAGCGGTGCAATTATGAGTGTGTTTGTCGGGGGAAAGTCAGTGTGAAAGGCAAAGGTGAAATGCTGACCTATTTTCTAGAAGGAAAGACTGATGGAAATAATTCACAAACACGATCTTTAAACTTAGAGAGGAAAACATATTCCTATGGGAGAGCAAACATTCAGACCAAATTGGGCACAAGTTGTCCATCTATGTGCTCATCCCCCAGCCTTTCGACAAACTCTGGGGCTGGAATGCTTCAGCCACCATCAGCACACACTAATCAGACGCTCCATTATCTTCCTTCTGTGCCAGCCATAAAAGAGGCATGAAAGCAATGAAAATCCTTGTTCTGCCATTTGAGATGAATGTGTACAGCAGAGGTCACCAGAATTTTTATCAGAGAGGTTAAGGCTGCAGAATTTGATATCAACCAAGAAGTCTACAACCCAACCAAAGAGAACTTGGGAACCACTAATAAGAACTTATGGGAAGGATCAAATAAGGGCTAGCAATTCTGTTAGGAGAAGTCTAATGCCGATTCTCTGAAAATATGGAATATTTTATCAGTAATTTTAATAGATGCATGGGAAGTCATGCCGGTGAGACTGAATATTTACATAAACAACATACAGTCACATATGTACATGTGTGTGCGAGAGAGATTGTTGGCATTCACTACTGATTTTCCTGCTGTAAGCTGTCATGCAGAAGTGTTGGCAATATCATACGGCAGAGGTTCATATGGGCAGAGGGAATGTTTGTATGATCATATCCAGTGTGCTTGCATCTAATGTCTAAAGCTGCCCTGTGAGCACAGGGTGATGATAAATTTATCTGGAGATGTAAGCAAGCACTGTGGAATACTTTCCCATAGTATTTGGAGGGGAAAAAAGAAATTTCCAGCACTTGCTGTAACGTAAGAAGTGGCAAGTCTTGAAGTAAACAAATGTAGCTTTTAAATTTTACTACATTTTTGTATCTTTGAGTGTTTCCCAACTGCGTAGTGATGAGTCAGAGATCAGACTGTAAGGAGATTTATTGGAGATGTCGGGTTCTAATCTCATCTATCATAATGATGAATGGCTTCCTATTCACACACAAATTGGGCTGTGGAAGAGTTTATCTCATAGTGTTGCACAGAGTCACGTAGAAAGCAGCTCCCATATTGGAAGGGATAGTAGATGTGAACAGAATTCCAGTTAACTATTCCAGAACAGAGTGCTACTCCAGGGGCAGCTGTGTGCACGCCAAAAGAATATTAAGCTGTAGAAAATGATGCCTTTTCAGTCGGCCAAATGGCTATTTTAAGACATTTATTAAAACCAACTGAATTAGAGGACATTTGTCAACTAGACACATACATAGATCTGTTTCCTGAACAGTTCATAGATTTGTGAACACAAGCTTGTTCCTTTCATGGAATAGATCTTTCAGATCCAATCCATATTGTTTGATGCAAATCCTCTGCCGATGATTTCTGTACTAGGTTCTCATTTTCAGATGAAGAGTCTCGTTGACAAATACATGTTATTTTTTTTTTAATTCAAAATGTAAACTTCTTATTTGATAGGATCAATTAATGTATTTACATGGTGATGGTTTTAGCATCTCAAATGAAAATACTTTTAATACTAACTTTATAAATGTTTTGGAAATGTCAGGCAGCCAAAATTAAGTTTTGTTCTTTAAGAAAGTTTTCTTCCATTTCCTGGCTTCTGAATTCTCTTTCAATGCCTTGAGTGCAGCTTCCAAAAAATGTCTCCATTGCAAATTCTGTTAATATAAACAGGGATTACTGTAAAGCACAAGACTTCTTTGAAGCTCACACAAATTTCAATTTACTTTCTATAAAACATTCAAAGTGCTTGTCTTCTTTGTTACTTTTGCTTGAAATTGATGTAGTAAATTATATAACAGAAAAAGACACCGTTCTTATCTGCAAAATGGCTGGTGAGTGATTTATAGAAGAAAACCTGAAAAGGGAAATTTCTTGCAGATTCCAACTTCACTTTGTAGTAGAGAAGCTGTGGCTGCCAATTTGTTATCATTTTAGCAAAGTTAAGTCCAAATGTAGATAACCTTTATAGGCACTCAGACCTTTTTGATCATTACACATAAGAAATATCCAGATGTTGTTGCCCATTACTTATATTCATTTTAATCTTGATCAACATTATTTATCTGAGTACTTCTAAAATACTATAATGAACAATTTCTTTCGTTCTTCCCAGTGAAGAAATGTTTACTGTTAAAGTTTGGTATATCTCAACAGCAGGATATATATAAACTTTAGAAACACTGATTATGAAAGGTGGATGCATTGGGAATATGAAAGTATCATTGGGTTTTTTTTAAAAAAAATCTGGATTTCTCTTTATATTGTTCAAGACTTTAATATAAAAATATTATTTTTACTGTAGTACAATCTCTGTTGTTGCATTCACAAGAATACTGATCTGCCAGCAAGAGACAGCACTGCATTGTGCTTTCCTTCGGTTCCTATTCATTTAACTAAGATATCTTCATAGTTTTCCAGTGGATCTATTGTGTCCTAGGTTTCAGTTGACTTATTTCTGACTTTCAGTGATCACATTCATTTTATTTGCTGGTACAAACAGAGTTTCATGGTGATTTATGATCATGTTGGCTTTGATCTATAAGAGAAAGCTTTCATTTTACTCTAGTGAGTTCTAAGGCATGCTAGTTATTTGGAGAGTGTTGACATGAATGCCTGTCACTAGACAAAACTTGTTTCTCTTGAGCCAATAGTTCATCTCTGATTTAAAGTAATGATATGCTGAATTTGGGGAAATATTTTCAATGTAAAAAGATAGTCTTTGGACTCAGTAATGTCTTCTTCTCCCCCAGTTCAGAAAGAGGGCAATTGAAAAAGTTCATTTGCCCTTGGATAAGGATATCACTTAGGAGATCTAATTGTCTGTATGATGCTGTCAGTATCTCCATTTTCTTTATCCCACAAAGCACTCTCCCCAAGGCACAGAAAAGGGGATAGAATTCATACAGTTACTGGCAAAAATAGTTACCTCTCCCCAGTTTTGGCTGATCTCTAATCTGAATGATTATTTCTTTTGATTACCTCTTTTCCAGTACAACGATTAAGAACAATTTTGCTTTAGTCACCTAGAGAAGTATGTATGTTTTGATATATGCGGTCCTATTTTAGTTAAGGAGATCAGACAATTCCTCAAGGGAGGTTAGCCTTCTTTGCTGAACATGCATAAGCTGCTGTCTGTAAAAGCTTACCTTGAAAAAAAAAAATGTGGTTGGCAAATGATTATTAGGGATATGTCAGTAGGAAGCACAATATTTTAAAACACTTGGCACAATTTACTCTTACAATAATAATTAAAGGGTTTTCATTCTCCACCAGAGCAGAGAAGTTATCCAAGGTTGGGGGAGGGTTAGGGTAACCTTTATATTGTTATGAAAAGATACTAGGTAGACTTATTAAGGTATCTGCAAATATTTTTAAATTTTCTGAAAAGCTTTCTTTAAAATAATTTCACAGGACTGACTGCCAACATCCTCATGTAATTGGTATACATAATAATTAGGCTTGAGGTAGCTATTTCCAGGTTTTGGCCCACTGCTGCCTTTATAGGCATTACAGCTTTTATAAATTAATGTATACTTATGCCATTTCAGAGATCTCAAGATCCATTCCTCAGGTACTCAAGGATCTGCATGTAGTGGAGGAATAGATCTGCATACTTCCCCCAAACTGTATGTGAAATAATGTGTGAGCAAGATGTGCCATATTTAAGCCCATTGACCTATAAGCTTAATTTGTATGTCTTTCAAATTATTTCACAAATTATACTTACCTACTGTCCAGAGATGTTATTTTTATTTTTTGGTCCTAGGCAGCTGTAATCTTGTGCACATTTCTTAACCCAATGGGTATTACTTCTTAATAGACATTTATAGAATTGCATTGCTAAAATAGTTTATTGTTGTTTCAACATAGACTATAACAACTAAACCATTACATTTTTATATAGTGCTGAATATATGCTATAAATAGAAAATAATATGATCAGAAGATGTGCACTATAAAAGTTAAACGAAACTTCAATACATGGATAGTATTTCTAAGTTAATAGCTTATGAAATTCCAAAAAGTGCAAATTATACTTAACCCACCAATATAATTATAAAATTTCAAATACTATGCTAATGGTGGTGGCTTAAGCATATTCTTTCCATCAGCACAAAGAAAGGATCCTCTTTATGTGAATTAGCCCAAAGAAACTGAATAAGAATCCTGTCTACATCACTTCTAATTCAATTGCTTGATTCTAGTTAGTGCACAGATCGATTCAGGCAAGGCTCAACAAGTATGACGGAATGAGTTTACTTGTCCTTACTTGTGGTGCCTCCATTGGATGTCTCTGGGCTGCTTCTAAGACCAATAAATATTTAGCCATTGGATGTAAAGTTCACATCACAGAATCAAGCTGAATGTGAACCTGAACCAAGCACTGATTTCTATTGCCTCAGATCCAAACCAGAAACAGACATAACCACAAAACATGATCAGCAATTCAGACAAAGTGATTCACTAATATTTTCCTTTAAACCAAAGAAGAGAAAAGGGGAAAGGATGTGAGAAGGAGATCTAAGAGTAATTATCTTTCTGCATTTATCTGGATGAGGCTAATAAAAAGGCTATATATAACCTATTGGCATTTAAAGAATTCTATTTCAAATCATGAACATTATGGGTTTTTCAGCATTTAATGTCTAATATATTAACGATGATTTTGATTGGCAAATCAAGAGATACTATATGCATCTGATGTTCTACCAGAATATCCTGGAGACCGCAGGCAAGACAAGCAAAGGAAAAGGAGGTTAGGCACTGTGAGTCTCACTGAACCAGCCGTAAAACGTTAACCAGTATTAGTAATCCAGATTCTTTCACATTTCCAGTTCTAATCAGAAGATTAGCCATAATGTCCTTTCAAGTGAGAATTTTATATCAAAAGGATAGGCAACTTTTTTTTTAATTTATGATAAAACTGTAAGATAATGCCTTATTTATTTTTAATCGTGTATAGTATGAAAACATTGGCCTTCATGTTATTATTTATTTACTTTAAAGGAAGTATTGTACGAAATTTTGTAAATAACTTTAGCTATGAGAGGTTTATTGCATGTACACTTGGACTTTAAAAAAACTGCAAATGGGCACACTTTTAACAGATGCTAGTGTTTTTTTGTAAACTGAAGTTTTACAAGTGCATGAATATAAACCCTTTAGAAATGGATGTCCTTTTGCTTCTTTTCTGCAATCTACTGCATGCCATTCATGCCTGACTTAAGTAAAAAAAAATGCTGAGAGTAAATTTCTTTTTACATGTTTTTAACATATCACTTTTGACAGAGAGTTTTTAAGGCACGACTATTGCATGTGTATGTGTAACAAAAGCAAAGCTAAAATTACAAAGCATCAGAAGAAAATTTAAATCTAACACATTCTGCCAACCTCAGTGTTGCTGGTCCACGTTATATGATATATGAAATGTGCTCTCAACATCTATGCTACCTTTATAACAGTACCTTTGGTCATTAGAAGCAATAAATTAAACTCTACATACTGTAATATATCTATATATACCTTTATAAATGAGTGGAAGTAAATAGTGGCATAAAACTGAGTCACCAGTTCAACAGGTACTGTTTAATACCTTGCTTGACTTAGCAGGATAAGTAAATGATTGATTTTGGGCAGTGAATGATTCCGTAAAGCCCAGAACACACAAAAGAGCACAAAATTCCCCTGTAGATATGATTGTGTGAAGCTGCCTTAGACGTAGAACACTGGTCAAGTACTGACTGGCAGATTTTTTCCAAGATCTCAAGCATTTAGATCTGAATATATGAATATAGTCTTGTACTAAGGCTGTTTGTCCCTTTGGCCTGGTACTGCCTCATCTGCCTATCAGCTGCTCAGGTCTCTCTCAGCCCTGCTACCTGAGATTAACTGGGTGGGATGGGATTTTATTTGGGAATTTATGCATGCAAAGCAAATGCTGTTCTATGGAGCTGTGGCCTTTCCCATACATGAAAAGATCATGTGTATCCTCAAAAGCATTTTCAGATACTGTAGGGAGATCAAAAGGTGGTAAGAGCAAGATGTCAGTTTCATCAGATTGTAAACAGGCAGAATTGCATCGGAAAGGGGGTGGAGAGAGATGGGTCAATAAGGTTACCTAGATTGTAGTTTTTTGTTGATAATTGCAATTAGTTATGGTATTTGAGATAAACAGGATTGATATTTTTCATATTACCAAACATAATTTTTATTCAATGGCCTTATTTCTTGATTAATATGAATCCAAAAATTAATAGGTCAAACCGAAACTAAAATGCTAAGCTGAATTATGTGATCTTTTAAAGTAGAATTGGAATTTTTCATTTTTGCCTTTATTCTATGAGATTTTTCAAGTAAACTCCAAGGCTGCAATAGTAATCATGCTTTCAGAATGCACGTCCCAGAGAAATCAGTAGGGCTAGCTTGTAAGAAGGCATGTTTGGGGCCCAGTTTTAGTGTTACCAGTAACTTCAATTCATTGTTGGTTATGCTTTTGTGTCAGTCATTGAGGTCCTTTCTAAATTCTTTCACAGAGTTATAATGAAACAGAATGTGGTACCTTAAGGAATTGGGTTTTTTAGAAAATGGAATGTCCAAAAATTTTAATCAGAATGATTGACAGGGTGATTTTGGCCATTCAAGGATCATTATGAAAATAATTGTTTTCTATCAAAATCTCTCAAGTTTTCTTACACAGCCTTATGCTTTCTTCATTAACTAATCAAGAAAAAAACACTAATTTATTATTCAAACCTCTTGATGGCTGTAGTATGGAATGGCAAGTGCTGTAGGATGTCAGGAGGATTATGTGACCAGATTCTGATGGAAAGCTTGTGATATAACTTGTGCAGGAATGTAGAAATGATTTGCAGTATTTTATTTTCTGTTACAGTAGAAGCCTCAATTTTCATCCTGTTACCTCACAACATGGCTATTTAACACTTTTTTTTTTTTTTGCTTTTAGGAGAAAGGGATATCATAACTTACCAAGTCTGTAGCAATAACTGCTTCAGAACAACAGTAAAGCCCATACAGTAATGTCCCTAAACTAAACAGAATTCAGCGCTTCCCATATGTTGGAATTTCTTCTTTCCATTGAACTTGGACAAAGTGGTTCCCTCTGTTCTCTGCCCACACCCTAAAAACAGCTTTAGAGCATTGGGAGATCCAAATTTGAGAGGTTGCAGAGAGGATGAGAAATCTGAAGACAGCACATTCTTCCATCTATATCTTCTTTTTCATCCTCTTTCTTCTCCTTTCTTCTTGTTATCCTTGGGCATGAACATACTTCTTAAAATTTCATTTTTAAAGAAGGGAAATGACCTAACATTACTGCCTCTGAAGTCTTACTTAGAATAAACGTCATCAAGCATATTTGTATTTTTAAATCCATGCAGCCCACATAGATCATACGTACCGTTGGTGTGACTGTGGCTGAAATATTTTGGTAACATGAAGCACTGTAGGAATTTGTGACCACAAGATTTACTAAGGATCTGCAACTAAATATAAACCCTCTGCTGTGTCAGAGTAGAATGAATCTTCTCTGCATGTGTACATCACAATCGGTCACAAATGTAAAGAACCATACACAGCCAGAAAGTAAAAAGAAATGGCTGCAGTAAAGTAAGCTGACTGTTCAGATTTGTCCTGATACAAATAGATCCAAAGAAAGAAAGAATACCCTGAGAAGGGACTGAAATACAGAATACAGGTGATGGTAAAAATAAAATCAGAATTCTCCCCCACACCCAAAATAGAGAAGTAACCAGAGATTTTATTTCACATCACTGAATTTCATCCCTTTTTAGACATACTGAAAGTAATCCCACTGAACACATTATGATTAGTCTAGATCCCATGGAGTTCAATGATGATGGTATCTGGATCCAATCCATTTCAGAGGTTCTGATCTAACATCCTACTACTGCCTAAAAAACCTAGAAACTCAAGTCCAGAAAGAAATGTGGGGGCTGCAGAGGATTTTTAAAGTTTTTTTTTTCCCTTTTAATTTTATTTTAAATCATCCTTAAGTGAATTTGATAGGTAGCAATTTGAGAAATGTAATAATAAAAGCCAATAATGGTCTAACAAAATTAATAACTTAGAAATAAATTAAAGGCATACCAAATACACTGTAAACTTCAAAACGAGTAGGTCAAAATTTAGCAAATCCAGCCAAGGTAAAATAAAAGGCTTGAGAAAATTAACTGTAGTAAATCATGGCACCAGAATGACATTAAACAAGCAAGTCAAGGAGCAATGAATCTAGTTTTTCCCAGTAGTGCTAGTTTGGTATGTCTGGGGATTTGGGGGATGTGGATGGGATTGAAAATATGCAGCATGCCCCTCCCCATCTACATTTTGAACTGGCACAGTCAAAAAGCTTTTCTAATTGAGCCTGTTGAGTAGAAGTCTCTATAAGGAGAAACTACTAAATATGCATACGTTCTTATGTTGATTAGCTTTTGTTGCCTAAAGTTTAGCAAGCAGAATTGATTTGATACCTTTGATTAAATCATCATTGCCAGTGTTGGTTCAGACCCAATGCTTTAATTCTCTCTAACTTCAAAACTTAATAATTGTTATTGACTGTTTCGTCAAGCTGAATCTGGTCCATTATATTACAAATATCCTAATTCAGCCTTTGTCACTTTGGTGCCCTCCAGGCATGTTGGTACTAGAGTTCCAATAATTCCCTGCCAGCATTCCCTGGCAGCTGTAGTTGCCACACATCTGTGGGATATGAGATTGGGAAAGGATGTCCTAAGGGATTTTATCTTCTTCCAGCTTTAGACCTAAACTAGAGTGTTTTAATTTTTTGTTTCTTTTCTATTCTGAACCAAAATCATTCTGAGATGGCTGTCAGTTTATCAATAGAGAAAAGGCTGTTTAATGTTTTCCCTTATGATAATTTGTCCATTCATGATTAAATGCCTTCAGCTGCATTTCTGCCGAATGAGGGGAAAATGCACTGAGAAGTATACATACAAGGGTATGTCATATTTAGGTTGAGCATTTGAGGAAAGGACTATTACAGAAATGTATAATGTTGTCTTCAGTATTACAATAACACCCTGGGTAACTTGGAATGAGATATTTGCATAAATAATACGGGTCTATTTTTTTGTACATAGAATATTGTAGAGTATCTTCCAGTCTTTTTCAAGATTGTTGAATTGAGATGAGCAATTAAATATTTGTCTTATTTTTATGTTGGGGGGTGGGAAGTAAATGGACTAAAATGTTATACTTGTGAATGTAAATTTCTTACTGCAACTTTTATACTGAGTGTTTGCACTATTATAATTTCTGGAATCAAATTAATAAAGGAAACAGTCTGCTTAAATAAACAAGTCTGAAGTTTGATTAAAATTGTAATATTTATTTATTTATTTATTCATCTATCATATTTATATAGCCACCCAGTTCATGAAAAAGTGACTCTAGCTCTAAATAGCTAAGTCTGCTTGGCCAGGGTCCTGATAAAGTGCTTTTCATAAAGCCCAAGGAAGTGGACAGAGGTCTTTGCAACATCAGCTCTGCCACCTGTGTACTTCATCCCTGCCCATCTTGGAGGTGCAGGGAGATGATAGGAGGCCAAATGCAGGTGGTGGTTAACACATTCTGGGAGTGGGTAGTGCACCAATTTTGAAGAAGGTAACATTGTGCCCCCTCCTCAAGAAGCCATTGCTCAACTCAGCTGTTTTGGGCAATGTCCTGTCTCCAGTCTTCGCTTTCTAGGGAACATTGTGAAGTGGATCATGGGCTTGCAGTTGTGGAGAGCCCTGAGGGAGGCAGATTATATGGATCCTTCTCCATATAATCCACAATTAGGACTGTGACTAAATTGATCACTTGTGTGGATGACCTCTGGTGGGACCAGGGTGGGGGAGTACAGTCCTCCTGGTCTTGCTGAATCTCTCAGCTGCTTTCGGTACCATCAATCATGACAGCCTTGTGGATTGTCCATGGTACTGGGGAGTGGGGGCACTGTTTAGTAGTGGTTCTTTTAGAGCAGATGGGTCCAGTCACGTCTACCTCCTCTCCTGTTAAGGTATCACTAGTATACCGATGGGAGTCATATATCTCCACCTGAGGCCGAGGTGGAGATGCTCTGGTGCCTGGGGGCTAGGTAGGGAGAAACAGCAAGAATTCAGTCACAGCAAGATGGAATAGCTGTGCATGCAGAAGAAAACTTATCCAAGTAAAATTCCATCTTTGATACTATATAGTATCCAAGCCAATTTGCAATCTTGATGGCTTTTGGTTTCACAGCTTATCCTAGAAGTGTTGTGCCCAAGAAGGTCTTTGCACAGCTCCATGTGGTGTGTCAGTTGTGGTCATCTGTGGTCCAGGAGGCTTTGTTGATGTTGCTCATGCCTTTATCATCTGATATTTGAATTATTGCAACTCATCCTACATGGGGCTGACTTTGAATATCATTTGGAAGCTATTACTGGGCCAGAATACATAAGCCCAAGTAAAAACAGGCTTAGTTTGCCTGTGTTACATTGTTACTATGGTTGCCAGTAGACTTCTGAGTTCAATTCAAGCTGTAGCTGTTATTTTTAAAGCCATTCATTGTCCAGGGCCTGGATATCTCTACCTCTTCAAGTGGAATCTGCTCTTCTGGGGAGATCTAGAAGGGAAGACTTGTTCAGCTCTTAGGGAATGCACTATCAATGACTCTGAGGGGGAGCCTTCTCTGTCACAGTCCCCCCCCCTCCTCTGGAATGGATATCTGCAGAAATAATGGTGGCCCCATCCCTGCTAATGTCCAGAAAATTGTTAAGACCTGGCTTTTCTGGAAGGCTTTTGGGAATGATCTGATAGATTAAATTGCTTCTGAGGAGTTAGTGCCAGTATATTCTGATGGTGATGAAGAATAATTTAAACAGAAAAATTTAAAGTGTTTCCTAACATTTCAGTTAAAAGTATTCTTCAAAAGAAAACATTTGTATAGTTTCCCTGGCAGGCAGTAATGAGGGAACTATCAAATCACCTGATGAAGAGAGTGTCATAATTATGGGGACACCTCAAAAACCTTATTTCATGTGCCCACCATCTAGGCCTTTAGTCATGACAGGCATACAAGTAAGGCCTCCATAGCTGTTCTTAATGTGCTGGCAGAACTATAGGGTCAGACAAATATGTAAGTCTCTAAATTCGTAGTTCGGGTCAGAAGCATATAGGGTGGCTGATTCAGAATTGCTGTAATATCCTCCAAAGTCTGAGACCTTCTCAATGTCCGCATTGCTGGATTCAGCACTAGGCAAAGCTTCAAGACACCCTTCAAAGGCAGCTCCATAGCAGGGTCTATTGTGGTAGTTTAGCTTGCATGTCACCGGATGTTAAGTTTCTGGGTCAAGTTCTGCTACCTCCACTAGAAAATCAGCCTGACCTGACTTTTCAGTCACTGCTGCTGCCAGTGCTCCCAACCTTGAAAGCAAGCAGACCCCTGAACTTGAACTTGGCCTGTCAGTGGGAATGCAGCTATTATTCCAAAGAGTTTCAATTTCTTTACAGGCGCAACCAACTTTTACAGTTACAGCCACTCCACTGTCTCTGGATTCACTTTCACTTTCATCCTTCTCCCTCATGTCAAAACTGCCTCCAGATTAGTGGGACAAAAGAGTCAATTGTAGCACTAAGTCCAGGTCAGTAAGTTTCCCTCACTGGTTCTCCTTAATGAAAATCTGGGGAAATGCTGATCTTAACTGTACCAAAGTTGAGATTTAGTAGTATATAGCAGCATCTCCATTACTTTCCCACCTATCACATACTGAAAATATAACTCTTCCTTTCTGAGCCTAGATTTAGACTGTGTGTCCTGACATTTCTCACCTATCTTGAAACAGTTTGGTTCTCCCTGATGGCTCAAGCCATTTGTGAACTCTGTCAGTTGTGCAACACTGGATGCTTTTGTGCTATTCACACACTTCTGGCAAGAACCTGGCTTGCAGGCAGTTTATGTCCCCAGGTGATCATTTAGAAGAAGGAGGCCTTGCCAGCTGGTGAACAGAATACTGCTATAGAATGTCAAACTTTGGAAGGAACATATTAATATGATTACAGAAGTGTATTAACTAACTAATAGAGAACATTCTGTGCATATCACCTTTATGGAGGGAGAAGTGCAAAGCAGAGTTCTCCAGTTCTATCCAGATATCAGCAAGTACTCCTGAAGTCAGTGGGTCGAAAGTTCCCCCTCACTGCACTCTGTTGGAACACAATGTTCAGATATAGCAGGTAATTGGAACAGAAATGCACACACCCAATTCTGGTTGTGCCAAAGATTCCTGAGATCTTTACAATAAGAATCACAGGTTAGACGGGCATTCCAAACTTTGCAACAAACTATGGTCAAACTACGATTTAGCCTGCTACCCAAATTGTTACAACTATATTGCAGGCATAAGTTCTTGGTCTATCTCTCATAATCAGCTGGAAAGGAAGCAAATTCAAAGAGGAAAGTATCCAACAGCTGCTTAGTTAAGCAGTTGATTTCTGAGAAAGGTAATCCTGGCCCAGCTTTCCTTCAAGCCAGGAATCATGAAAACATGTTTTAAAGTATTTGCAATGTGATTCCACAGATAGTATCCCACCATCAAAAACTAGTAGCCACAGATTGCTTGGTCCTCCATGGCCCTTTTAAAAACATCTAAATTGGTTGCCAATACCATCATTAATGGCAGCAAAAAGTATTTCTTTTTGCCATCCTGAATCTGCCTTAGAGCCAACTGGAGCCTCTGAGTTGCAAAACTATATCCCCCTTTTCCATATCATTTTGCCATATTCAGATTTGCTCCAAGCAAGCAAAACAGAACAAAATGAAACCTTCAAAATCTGTTATTTTACCTCATGGGGAACTGCTCCAGCATCTTCTCCAGAACTTTTTTCTCAGGTGCAACAATACACAGTATTTCCAATGTTGTCACACTATAGATGTATATAAAGACATTACTACATCAGCTATTTTATTTTCAGTTCCCTTCCAAATGATGCCCTGCAGAAAATTTGCTTTTTGCTTGTTCTTTTTAATACCAGTTACATACTTCCAGTGTTTTTTCACTGAAGTATGTAATTAGGACTCCAGGTTCCCTTTTCAAATCATCACTTCCAGCCTCAATCCCAGTAAAGTAGATGGGAAGTTTGTAGTTTTAGAACTAACATGCATCACTTTGATGTCATGAGCAACATCTGGCCACCTCACAATTACTCCTACTTTAAGGTAAATAATGGACCAATTAAAAACAGTGGTCCCCAAACAATCCTTATTTAGCACACCTTTAATGTTCTAATGTATAACAGTCCAGTGACTTCTCTGGTTGATTTACAGCTTTATTCTTCTTTGTTCATAATGACACTTAACATATGCTCTTCAAAGCCCCTTCCCTTCCCTTCTCTCTTTTGGATAACATTTTTTTAGAAGGAAGCATTCTTGCCTCTTAAAGTATTTCTGGGCCTGTTTGTCAGTTATTTCTAGCATCTTCTTGGACTTGCTTCTTGGATGATGTAGGTATACATTTCAACTGAATTTTTATTAGTACAGTTTTGAATAATCTCCAAGCATTCTAGGGAAACCTGACTTTAATGACTCTACCTTTCACCTTTCTTTTTTAATTGATACTTATTAAGAATTTTTTATAGAATGAAAGACAGAACTTTTCTTTTAAAAGAAAAAGGAAAAAAGGAAAGAGAAAGAAATAAGAACGTGCAAGAAATGAAAAAAGAGAAAAACACTAAAGAAATATATGAATGACTTCCAACCTTCTTTTCAACAGATAATTATAATCTTATTGTCCATCCTCCCTCTTAGATGTTATACAAGTCCCTTCAGCCCCTCATTTAATTCACCTTTCACCTTTCTATCAATTCCCTCATTTTTTAAAAAAGAAAAAGATGTATTCTAAGTGCAACAACATTGTGTTCACTGTTTGCAGTTGATTGGATAACTTTTATATCTTGGACAAGATGCTTGGCAGTTCTTATGATTTATTCGCCTTGAGTTAGCACCTTGACTAGCTGTTGTAGGGCATAGTCATAGCTATTTATAAATCTAGAAAATCTAGCATACATATTCTATTTTCCCAGAACATAGGAGGGTGATTGAAGTCACCCATGATCTCTTCTGGGATTTGCCAGGGCGGGGCGGGGCGGGGCGGGGCGGGGCGGGGGGGCACTTTGCTTGTTTTTTTGCAGATGACTCTCTGATTTAATTCCTCATTTGAAGATCAGAGGGAGAAGAACTATGGTGTACATATGCTTTATTGGGACCCAATTTGCAATAAAGCACATCTGCATGTTTGGTATATCCTCATGTCTCATTTGAATATCAGCCCAAATTTGTTGGCTTGGGCTGAAGAGATAGCATGTCTACCATGCTAAATTAGTTTTGGAAAAGTCTGTTCCATTTGAAAGTTCTTATTCGTGGCGCTCTACACCTTCTCTGATATGGTCAACACAGACCCCAATATTCCCTTCCTTTCCTTCTTAACAGAGTTGGCATGTAGAGGTAACTGTACCCCATGCACCAGAATAATATAATCCATATTTGTCCTTTTTCACCTTGCCTAACAAACATATGAAAGTAAATCAGTTCATATATAATTTTCCTAGTTTTTCAAGCCACATTTGGCTTGAATATAAAATCTATATTTTATGGTCATTGTATCCAAACCAACAAATGTTTGTTTATGATTATGAGTGAAACCCCAAATGTAAAATGTATTTTGATCCTTCTCTGCAAGTCTGGTTTGGGTGGAATGAGTTGATGATGCCATTTATCGCCATAAAATAGAGTTTGCACTGAAGTAATTTATTGAATTAGTACATAAGGGCAGATAGGAAACCATAAATTTTAATAATCCGTATCTTCTCTCTCCACCACTCCTGACTGCTCTCTCCAGCCTTCTACTATTGTTTATGCTGAATTTTGGCAGCAGCATCCTGTGTAACAACATCCCCAGAAAGTATTAAAACCATTATACATAAAGTGCAGAGTAAGTTACAGAAGGACGTTTTCTTGTTGAATATTAACTCTAATTGACTTTAGTAATGTACAACCCTACTGTGGAGATTCTATGAGAGTCCTGCTAAGACATAAAGGCTGCAGAGCTAAAACACAATGTGGCATACAGCTACAGCAGTCATGGAGAATCAATGTACTAGCTGACTAAAGTTGCTATTGACGTCATTACACAAGCAGGGAATCTATTGCAATGGCAAAGTTTATTGACCTCCACAGCTGCTAAAACACACCTAGTTTATTATTGTTGATGGAATGGACATTTTGGGAAATTCAGATAACTTCACCACTTGAAATCCTTATGTGTTTTCCCAGGATGTCTTCCATTTTATTTTTCACTTTAGAAAGTTTAGGGTTTGGGGACAGTGATGGATAGGGCAAGCGAAGCTGTTAGAAATCAGTTTAACTTTGTGATCAGCTCATATTTTATAACCTTTATACAATTACAACAGCAACTTAATTAGCCTCAAAATGTTTTCCTGGCTATGTTTAAATAAATAAATTGATAATAGAAATGTTAAATGTTCTGTAAGTAACAGAATGTTACACATGTAGTGCAATAAGTTGTGAGTAAATGTGGAAAAAAGGAAAGGGAGATTTCTAAACTGCTCTGGCCAATCTATATTCCCAGTCTAAAGAAACATAGTCTAATAAATATGAAACATGTGGCATTTTGACATCTCACAGGCAGTAATGAACATAAAAGCAACCTAAATGAATATCAACACAGTCAAAATGTCCCTTCAGTGAATTCTAACACTGGAGCATTATACGTATTTAATGTCATATCAATGATAGACCAGCAAGTTGCTAAGAAAAATTATGTTTGTTGATTTTCTGATAATTTTAAAATAATAATAATAGAGGGAATATATTTATGCCAGCTATTAAAATCTCTCCTGAATTGGGGAATGTGAGATCTGGAAGGGGATCCTTCTAGATTCCTTCGTTTTGTGGCTTTCTAATGACAATCTCCTAACACTGAGAAAGAGGTAGGAGGAGGAATCAGGTATCAAGTTTCCCTGTCTATCAGAATTCATCAACCCTAGAAGGTTGACTCAACCAATCTTAGAAACCAAATTTGGTTTATTTCTTAAAAAAACAAAAAACAGCTAAACAAATTTTCTTGCCAGCTCAGTTTAACTGGACCTTCCCTGTCCACAGCACCTATGATACTTAAATGGTAGTAGGAATATATACAGTATGAGACATATATAATTACCCCAGTTATTATTGTAATAAGTACAACGTACTATAATCCAACCCATTATATATATAGAAGCATGTCTCTTCACACACAGTCATCTCTGAATTCTCTTCCCCACTTCCCAAGCATCTAAATACTACATGTATAAGGGATACACCTCTCTCACCCCAATTGGCCACACACTGGTTTTTAGACTAGAATTTTACATTTGGGTGACAGAAATGTATTCATGTCCTGTTCAATTCTAAAGAGAGATACTGGGTGGACTTCTAACTTTGTTTACTCATACAGTATGTGAACTTCCCAACTAGCATGTGCAATAAAGTGAGATCTCTGGAACATGCAAATGCCTTTGTCATATTTAAGTCATCAGCCCAGTCAAGCCATTCAGGGTACATCTGAACAAAGCCAGTTCAGATCCCTGGCATCAGGGAAGGGAAAATTTTGTACCTGGAGCACTGACATCTCTGGTTAGACACATTAGCACTGCTTAAAATTAGAAACTCCTACCCAAAGTGTCATTATCATTATTCTGCCAGGAAAAAAGTATTAAAGGAATGCTTCTCCTCTATGATTTTGGGTGTCTCTGAGAAGCTTACAATTAGAATTCAGTCTTTTTGCTTTTTTGAGAAGGTCAGTTTAAGGAAAATCCAGTTCTTTCCTAGTTAGCTCATCTTCCCTCTTCCCATTTTAATCAATGTTCCTCTCCCTTCCCCATTTTTATTATCTTATATTTGACAATATCACCTACAACAGGAGTAGACAGTCCTTTGGTGTGCAGAAAATACCTTGAGCCCTGAAGAACCATTTAAGGTCAGCGAAGATGGGTGAAATCATTTTATGATATACACCATATGTAGCCACAAGATCACTTAAAGGTACCCATACAAGCAATCTGGATTAATGTGGAAATAGGCTCCAGTCTTATCCTCCAGCAATCCTAATGCAGGGAATATCATGTAGAGAGGATAAAAATAAAGCCTTTGCCCTCCCCCAGTGAATCCAATTAAAATTACTGTATAATTTACAAATAGTGCAATACTAATGCTGTTTCTTGCTGCTGTTAACAGCAGTACGGAAACTGTTCTCTTAATCAGTATCACCAGTAGAGGTTTAAATCCATCTCCAGCATTGCAGGAATTGCGTTTCATCCTGTTAAAGGAAAGGGGAACATGTGAAGTTTGCTCCATGTGTTCCTGGCAGCCCTCCAATGATGCTGTTTAGTATGATTGTCCTGGAGAAGAAGGTGCGATGAGAGAGATCAGCTGGTTCAAGAGATGAACTGATTCTGGCATAGATGAGATACTTTTGATTTTTTATTATTGTTCTTGGAAACACTGCAGCTCTATGGAGCTTGTGGGTGGTCTGTTTCCTCACCACAGGAACACCTATGTTGCTCCTAGTCTTCAATAACCATAGCAGGCCTTTCAAGAAGAAAGGGGGCTCAACAGTTTTGCAGTTTCCCTTTATAGGAACGAGTTGAATTTTCTTTCATACAACCAGACAAATGTATACAATATGAACTAAGGATATTGATGCAAGTGCAAGGAGAAATGTATTTCATTTCCTCTTTGTATGGAGTGGAGGTGAGCAAATATTTTTCTAGGATCTGTGGCAGCTGAGGCTTCATAATTATTAATCCTTATTCTTTTAAGTGTTGCACAGCCAGCAGTGGAAAATATGATCATAGACTGTCTTTATACAAGTTCTAAGGGAATGGAGAATGGGAATAGTGGTGGTGTGAAAGTGCCCACAGACCTTGTTTTGAAACCGAACCAGCCATGATCACACTGATAAATTACTTCCTGAGGAAAAGAGACAGAGGGGCTGTGATTCTGCTTGATCTCTCAGTGGCTTTTAATACAATCAACCCATAACATCCTCATGGATAATCTTCATAAATTGGAAGTATTGTGTAGAAAGAGAATATTTAGTTCTAAACTATCAACTCCTTCCATGACCTGCTCTTCCATGGCAAAGGGCCTGCCCTTAATTAACATGGCCAGTTATAAACTTCCATGGCGAAGGACATCCCTGAAAAAGGAAGGAGAACATTATACCTTGATTCTGTGCCAGAATGAATGTAATTCATATCCAAAGATAATCATATCCAAATAATCTGTACAACTTTAGAAAGAAAGGCATGAAGCACAGGACATAGGCAAATAATTTGTGCTTTTCTTCCAGAACTAAAGAAAATCATGCTATTGCCCATAAATAATTCAAACCTAGCCTGAGGGTTAGGTTCTCTTGTCCCTTTCAACCACATCCTTTTTCCTAGATTATATTCAGATATATTTGTGATATTAGTTCAGGATTTATTTGAACAATTTTTACACGAGAGAAATATAAAAATAAAAGTATGAATGATTCTGAAATAAAAAGAAATCCCCAATAATACATGTGGTACAATGGACATCAGTCTTTTACTACTGGTCAGCCATAGTTGGCTTAAATAAATAATGAAACCATTTATTTTTAGTTAAGCTGTTCTAAGAGAAGCATGGAGTAATCTTATAGGTGACTACCAAAAAGTTTAGTGGGCATTACTTCAAGATAAGCATGCATAGGATTGTAGTAAAAGAGATGGGAACAAAAGCTGGGGAAAGAGAAAATTAACATGGGTCCCAAGTTGCAGATTAGACTTAAAATTGCTTCCAATGCTAATAAAACTATGAATCCTGGTTTAGGATCGATTATGATAAATTTTATAGTCATAATTTCTCCAATTTGTCTAGTTGTTATTGCTGCCATACAGAAAAAGAAAATCTGAAACTGCAAAGATAGAATTACAGTAGAAACATGAAACGTAAGAAGCATGAACACAGGAAAGCTCAACACAGTGAAAGATGAAATGAAATGACTACAAATTGACATCTTAGACATCAGCAAATTGAGATGCACCAGGATGGAAAAATTAAAGTGCCAGAGCTAAATTAAAAAGTTGGGACCTCATCTTCATCCTATAACCAGTCAGTGCAGAAGCTTTTTGCCCATAATTTTAGTTTCCTGCTTAAGGGAATTGATTTCTCATGTTGAAAAGCACAGAAATGATGAAAGACACAAGATCGAAGTGGCAGGTGTATGGCCTGGTATAAAATTCTGTAGCAGTAGGTTAAAAAAAAAGTTATGAATCCTCTCTCAACTAAATGGTTACAGCTGAATCTTGTCTGTTTAAGTTTGCATTTTAAAAAGACTGTGGCCTAGGAAGTAGGAAAACTTTATAGTACTGAAAGAGTGCTCTAATTTAGCCTTACTCTCATTTGCTATAAATATTGGGCAGCTGACATAATATTTGGCTTCTGATAAGGAGAGAAAAGCTGGTAAGAAGTTGCTGTACTTGTATATTCTTTTACTTGAAAGTAAGTCTGAGGAGTAATAATTAGGACTGAATTTTAAGACTTTTTAAAGTTTCCAATCATGGTGGTTTTTCATAACAAAGCTACAAGAGTCAATGATACCTTCAAGATTAAGGAAGTATCTTTGATAATACATTTGATAGTTTTAAACATGCCACAGAATTATCTGAAGATTTTTAAAGCTACCAAATGGATATAGGATATTTATTGTATGAGATACTCAGAAAAAAAATATAATAGTATTCTAAAATATGATCTTCTTTTGAATACAAATTAGAGTAATTTCAAAATATGCTTTTTTTAAGCTACACCCCTCCAGGAAAAGTAATTTTGCATAAAATTGGTTGAAGAATATGCCTGAGCATGTTATTGTTGCCAACTAAGTCCCATGAAAATAAGCATTTTTAGTGACCCTCTCTAACGGTAGGGAAAAGCCAGCAGTGTTTTGTAAAATGGGGTGCTGTTTCTTTTTTCCTTCTACAATAATTGATTCCAAAACAAATTGGGGGACAAATGTTGCTGCAACTGACATGGACTGAGGCATTCTCAAGAGAAAAAAGGGGTGGTTGTCACTAGTAAATCAACCAGCTTCATATATGGGTTTAAGGTCAAAGTTTGTTAAAAGCATATGAGATGGATGGGATTTTTTTAAAAAAAAGGAAAAACTTTTTTTAAAAAACATCCATCTAATATGCTTTTAACAGCCCTTCGATTATCAGAAGGAATAGGATAGCAGTTGATGACAATTTTTCCTGTCATCAAGAACCACAGGAAACCACATGCATTATCTGTTTTATTTCTCTGTATCATATGAGTATGAGTCACAGGAACAGGAACAGGACTGGTAAAAAATAGAAAAAAATGCATAAATCTCTCCTGTTCTGAGTGAAAGTAATTATTTCCTTTTGATTTCAAAAGTATAGAGTTGTAGCAATATCCACTGAGTTTGTTGAGACCTATATTCTCTAAGCAAGAATGTTTAGAACTACAGTCCATTGTGGGCCTGTTAAGTTGGAAGCAAAGTTCCAGTGGGCATTACTCCTCAGTAGTGCATCGTTAAATGCTTTAGGGTTTAAATTCCACTGAAGTCATTGGGACTTACACTGAAGAAGACATGATTAGAAAATGGAACTTCTCTTTCTGCTCTACCTGCTGGTGCCATATGTATTCAAGGGGTGGATGCAGAGTGCTTTGGGAAGGTTATTTTTGGCATTCCTCACGAGGAATGCCCACAAATGGACACAGGGTTGTTTATCCCTAACTGATCAACAACCACATTGGTAGTTTGGTATGAATCGATGACAGCACTTTAACTTCTTAGTTTAAAAAAATGAAAACCAGCAACAATTGTTTCAGAAGCCATAGACTTAAGTACTGATTTCCTTTATAGGTGACGTATTGTTCCAAAGATGTCAGAAGAAAATATTTCCTTGAATATGAAACAGCAGCCCAAAGTGGCAATAGTGAAACACAGCACGCCAATGGATGTGTCAACATGCTCTAAAAACACGCTTTTTCTGATTTCAATGCTAAATTCTTCGGCATATCTACCTCCCTTGCCAAATAAATTATTTGAACTCAGTCCACCATTTGAAGAGAATCCTGATGCACGGAGCTTACAGGATCTGCTTCAGAGAAGAAACTCTGGGCAATATGAGGCCAGCGAAGAGCCAAGCAACAGCTCCCAGATTGTTTTTCCAAGAAGGCGGCTTTCAACTATAATAGGTTCAGAGGAATCTGCAGAAGTATTACACCAAACCGTTCCCTTGTCACCAAGGAAAAGATCCAGTAATCACAATGAGTGGTCCAATAAAGGCTGGGTTTCCACAACAAAACAGGCATCCAGTGGGCAAGAAGCAACTATCTTCAAAGAATCAGCAATAAAAAGGAAGAGAAAAAGCAATATGGACAAAAAGCTTGTGGTAAATGCTCCCCTCCCCAGGCTCTTTTCTTTAAACCTTATAGAGTTCTGAGAAAGTTACAGCTGCTTATTAAAAACCTAATAGTAATGGCTATTGTTGAATTATTTGTGTAAGGAAAAGATTTACCTTCTGATCTGTGTTCAGTGTGCATGCCTTGAGGAGAAGGTGACTAGGATTTGTGAAGCCAAATGCCAGGGGTAACTGCAGAATAGTGAAGTATGTTTCTCCTGGGCTCAACACCAGTTGTTGGTCATTGTCTGCTATGCTGGGGAGCCACCGTTTTCCTATCGCTATCATAGACAACCTAAGCTGCAAGAGGTAACTAGGGTAGTGATGACAAAAAAAAAAAAAGGCAGGTAGTGTCATGTGATCTGGGAAAATCTATAGGACTGATCAGAAACAAAGCAAATTTCCCATAATCTTGAACAGCTGCTATCAAGTTGCAATCAAAAATTTAAAGCATTATTATTAAAACAGCAACATAAAAGAAAAAATGATTTTTAAAAATTAAATATAGTTTTCAGGAAACTTTACGGAGATCACATAGGTGCCATTCCTTTCCCAAATCAGTTAAGAAGTCCTGGGCACCTATGATTTGTGCAAGGTTTCTACCATTTGTTTACAGCAGTATTGGTGCCTCAGTATATATTATTTTAGCCTGATTAGGCTGTGGTATATCATCATCCCCCAACCCATTTATTTGCACAACATTGCTGCAAATTAGTTTGGTTGGAGAGAGAGTAATTGGTATGAAATCAATATTGTCCCTCTTAGCTGAGAAGAAATATGGTCTTCCCAATGTAACTACTATATGACATTAAGTCTATAGACATCTCTAGAAGACCTACATTGCTGCTGTGCTTATGCAGAATGTCCTTGTTCTAGAATCTCAGGTTTTGGATTTTTTCTGAAGTGAAGATAACTGAATTGCACAGACATTCTTTCACTTCTTTCATATAGATGTCTTTTCTCAAAAGGAAGGGCTTCTTTCATTCTTGGTCAAAACTGTTCCTGGTAAAGAGAAGCTAGTGCTCACAGAAGGTAGAGGAAAAGTAATTTTACTCATGACTACTTTTTCCAGCATGTTTCTATTCCACTCTGTTCTAGTAGATACTCCAAGCATATTTTCAGGGTGTGCAAAACGCTGCTGGAGAGGAAGAATTGGGAAAGATCATTTCTCTTCCCCCTTTGATCTTGAATAGAACACTGTAGCATCCAGAGGGGAAGCGCTCCCCATATGTTTGCCAATTACTACACACAGGCCAGAAAAAAATGCTGCAGCTATTTGCAAAGTGCAAACCTCTCAACCTCTCTTAGCTTCAGTAGGCATGTTTAAAATTCACGTATGTTCAATTATGAAAGACCAGTTAAGATACTATAATTTTATTTTCATTTTTTAAAATGTTTAATCATTTCATTCAATTCCTGAATGGTAGAAACACTGTGCTGATTTCAGTATGGCAACTTAGAACATTTTCCCTAATTTTTTCTTCTTCTCAACTACAGGAAAAAAGAGTAAGACAATGGGAATTACGTCAACTTAAAAACATTGAAGAAGCAACTGCTTATGAACTAACAACTGAAGACATTTGAATCTGAGTTAGTAAGAGGAAGGAGCAGGGTAGAATGATGACAAGTAAGATTCAGACAATTTTGCAAGGCTGGTAACGCATGACCTTGTGCCCACTATGAACTTTGTTGCATTGAATCCATAGCTTTGGTGAAAAATTAATGAATGTAACCTCAACAACATGGGGGAAATTATGTGAGATTGCTTGCAAAATAACCTCTGTTGGCAAAAAAATTCTTTATCTATAGAGTAATAACAGATGATGCAATGAGGGATGTTTTTGCTGTTAGTATGGGGAAAGAGCAAGAGGCACCATGATCGGAGGACAACTTTTGGATTACTTATTAATGACATGTGTTTTGTATTCTTTAAGGCTATGTTGTTTCTCGCTGAACCAACTCTGTTTTATTTTTCTCTCTTCTTTGCCACCCATCTCCTTATCAGGTCATAGTTTGCAGTTTTCAAATATACACATTATGTGGCCATCCAGCACTATCTGATAGACTGTGTTTACTACCAATAACAGCCTTAGGATTTGCGAAGCCTGATAGAGAGAATGGGGCTATTTGGTACAGAAGTCTGACCTGCCTGGCAATGAATATCTCTGCACATGTATCAGTCGAGAAGAGGGAGGCAGAGGCTCAAGAGGAAGGCCTGCCTCCATGCTATCTTGTTCACTTATAGAGGGGTGGTTGTGGAATCCAAGGCTATAAGTCAAGTGGCTGCATCTGTTAACATTGTTCCATGATATTTGATTGGCTCCTTCTGGCAAATGTTACCTACTATAACCATCTATAGTATGCCAAGCAAACACCACTTGTTTTTCACAATAATAAGCCTGGTTTGTGTAATGTGACATGATCAAGCAAGTTTTATTTGATCTGGGCAATTTTCTTAGATCCAACTGCTTTTAAATGGGATACATAAATTGAGGGGATCTAACAAAGGCTTTTTTTTAAAGGCTTAGTAAGTTTCACAGAGTTTGTCTGTAACATAAATGCATTCATATACCTCTATGTGAAGCATCTCAGCTTGGAGATTCACTCCCTTATGTAGAATCACACAGGAGCTCTGCTGCAGCCATATTAGATTCAATAGCTTGGAAATTGAATTCTTTTGCAATGTGTGATACAGTATCTGGACTGTGTATAAAGACACCCAAGCAACTTTTTCTGCTTGCTTGCACTTGTCCCTGTAAGCTTTTTCAGTATGTCCAGGTGGAAGTACATAATTACATAATAGGTTTATTTGTGAAGAATATTTTCTAACAAGATTTCATTTGGTCTTTCTAATAAATACGAAGCCTTTTAAATGATGACAGATATTTCAAATGAAAAAACCAAACAAAGGGAAGATGTGAAAAACTGAATCCAAGTCATATTCTCATGTGAAACTTTTCATGACTAAGCAAAAAACTATGGCAACACAGGTCAAGCTGACTGAGATGGTAATCTGAGATGGGGATGGTGGGTGTGGATGACTGGAGGGCACTCACAGCTGTCTCCCAGCATGTCAATCTGACCTAGCTTGTTTTATGCCAGCCAAACCTAATTGCATCTAGCTCAGCTGGTCTCATTCCAGATTAGCTATTATTACTAGGCATATAGAGTCATGGCAGACTTTCTGAGGAGATGAAGAACTTGTCCAGTTTGGAGAGATAATGGGAGACTTTGATTTTCTTTTTAAGGACAGGGCTTAAAAGTTTTGTTTTAACCCAATTAGATGACTTTTGGAAATGTAATTACCAATTCAGATATGCAAAGGTTTTGGAGATAGTGTCCCTTTTAAATTGTGAAGTAATAAAAATGCTATTGTTTGAGGAATTTCTGAAAACAACAGATGTTATACTAATGCCACTTGATAGGACATCTTGGAAAATATTTTATTATTAGTTTAAAATATTTATATGCTGTCAATAAACCAGGGAGTCCCTGAACAACTAACAAAAATACAATCCATTTAAAACACAGCGAGTACTATAATAATGTAACCCTAATTAGGAAATGATTGGTAGAGTACCTTTTGCACTAGATACAATTGAAGGTTCTTGTAAAGTGAAAATGGGGCTATTAGGAGATTATTTCCGGCTTCTTCTCCCTGCAGATGACTTTGGATGACAAAAGGATGACCAGCCGCAGGGAGGATAGATGATTACAGTGGCAATGGATGCAGGAAGACCTGAAAGATCAGGTTAGGGACAGATTATCATGGAGAAAATCTGTCAGTGTGGTTGCTAAGAGTCTCATAACCAATTTGGTAAAACTCTCCAAACAAGTATTTTTGGAAAATAGCTAGGGATACATTTATTTGGGTGATGTACTAATTATTCTTTCTGTTACTAAATAGTTGGAAGGTAGAAATCCTTGCTGATCACCCAGAACTACTAAAGGACCTTGATCTTCTGCTCATGCCTTTAGGAGATGATTCATGGTTTGCATCTTAAATATTCAGTACTGGTTTTCAAATATTCCATCTTCAGGAGATGTTCTCAAGCACTACTATACACATTGACTTGACTGTTGACAAATCCTAGCATGTTTCGACCCTTTGGTTATTGCAGAGGAATCTACTGAATTTACACTTTAAATCAGACTAGGAGAAAAATGGTGCGAAGAAACAAATGCAGGTACATGTATCTTACACTTGGAAACAGGTTAAAATACTGATATTTGAAGTATTTGAAAAGTAATACAGGGGAACCACATGCATTTATTTTTTTCCTTAAGCCCTCAGGAGAAACTACAGTGAATCCCTTTAAAATACAAATAAAAACAAGATTAAATACAAATAAAATAACACATTAAACAATAATTGAAAACTGATGATAGCAAACAGACAGCCTTGCAGTGCAATTAAAACTACTTAAAAACAGATGTTAGTAATCATAATTTGCCCGTGGGAGATATATTAAGTATAAAATACTATAATTAAAATAATACTGTTTTTAAACAAATAACAAAATGTTTTATATCATGATGGGATGAGAAAAGATAAATGGAAAATTGGATAAATTCACAACTGAAGGGGAATCAAGCAAAAATTTGAATAATTGTGATGATGATTTAATTAATTGGATACTTGTAAGAAAAATACTGTCACACACACAACCACACTGAAAGAAATCTTGGGCAAGAGCAGCAAAACACAGTTGCAGTGACAGTAAATACATACATATATATATATATCATTCTCTCATTTTACCCTGTACAGTCTGGTTTTCCTGAGATGTCAGTTCCCAGTTTTATATTTCTTCCCTCTGCACCAAGATGTTATAGAGCAAGCATCAAAAGATTCAGTACTTAAAAAACATACTTGGGGGAGGGGATGTGGCATGGTGCCCTTTTTTTTCCCCAGAAAGCAGAACTATTCAACTCCATACTGGAGATGGAGTTCTGTCAAGGATTTAGAATTGTATACAGAGCATATCACATATGCCCATTTCAACTTAGGTGAGTTAAAAACTCCAAATTGTCCCATTCCATTTCAGGCTCAGGGTCAACAAGGATCCAAATTAAAGCACCCTCACAGATGGTTGTCCAACCTCTAACTGAAGTTAACAGTTCAGAAAAGGAGACCCTACGAGCTCTTAGAGGGTTCTTAATGGATCTGTAATGACTCCATGTGCTATTCCTGTCCTGTGCTCAGGGCAGCTCATCTAAACTGGCTTAAGAAAAAGATGTCTGGCCTGAGACACTCTGGCAATATCTTGCAAGATATTCATTCTGGATTCCTTTCTGGCCAGTATGTTTGCCCTCTAATAACATCTATAGCTTTCTTTTCATTCCCAGTAATAAATGGGACAGTAGCTAAGAACTTTACCTAATATGTAAGAAGTTGGATGCTCAGAACTTAGCAGAAACAATTTTAAATTATTGCTTTCTTTCCTTCAGCTGGCTTTCTTTTTTAAAAGGCTTTTTTAAAAGGAGGGTGCCACTGCTTCATTGTTTCTCTAGGCACAAGACCGAACTCAAATCAAATATCTTTATTACCGTCTTTGACCAGCCTTTACAATAGAAGAAGAAAAATAGTTTAGTCCAACAATTCGTTACCAGGAAAACAAAAGGAAAACAAAACAGTAATGCAACATATCTAATTAAAAGTTTTGTGCAATTGTATAACTTGAGAAAAATATTTGGCCACCCATTGTGTGAGTGTAGGGACGCGATGGCGCTGCGGGTTAAACCGCTGAGCTGTCGATCGGAAGGTCGGCGGTTCGAAACCGCGCGGCGGGGTGAGCTCCTGTTGCTCGTCCCAGCTTCTGCACACCAAGCAGTTCGAAAACATGCAAATGTGAGTAGATTAATTGGTACCGCTTCGGCGGGAAGGTAACGGCATTCCGTGAGTCATGCTGGCCACATGACCCGGAAGTGTCCTATGGACAACGCCGGCTCCAAGGCTTTGAAACGGAGATGAGCACCGCCCCCTAGAGTCGGACACGACTGGACTTTACGTCAAGGGAAACCTTTACCTTTACCTATTGTGTGAGTGTAGAGTCAGCATCCCTTAAAAAGAAATAAACGTAAAATCTATCAGTATGACCCTTAAATTTAGAGATGACTGGGGAGATCAAAGCATGTCTTGGGGCATCATAAAAAGACTGAAAAAAATAGGCAAAACTGTTATGGTAAGAAAATGTCTGTAAATTTATATGGAGTGGGAAAAGACCCAGAGTCAATCAGTGGCAATTTTAGAAGACACTAGCTTAGCCAATGGACTTCATAGATATTTATCATAGATATTTATCATAGATATTTATGGTATAGACATACAAAGGAAGATAAAAATCTAAAAGGACACATTATTAGACAAAGTTTGATAAAAGCATGGAATTCTACAATGGGTATAATAAGCCCAACAATTACACGCACACCTATACAACCACTTCTCATTTAGCGACCATTTGCAAATACAGTAATTAAAAAAAATAATTTTTCAGCCAATGCATGCACTTCCAGCCAAATTTTGTACACCTTGAACACACACCAAAGTGAGACTAAATGGACAGGATAACTTAGGATGAAAAGCTACTTTTAAATTATAGCAAAAAAACACATTCAGAGGTTGCATGATGTTATTTGTTTCTGCACTCAAAGAATGGTTGCTGTTCCTTTGTGGTGATGAGATAACTAGGCACTCTCACCATTCTCTATTTTTTCTCCTCCTAAATCTTTCTTCTTCCTGTCTGCTGTAATCTCTCCTGGGACTTATAGCACTACATTTCATCCATCCCTTTGTTAGACAGAAACAAACAACAGTAAATTAGCTCTGCTGACATTAGAAAATATCACCAAATATGAAAAAGATTCGCAAACTTATATAGACGATTCCACCCAAAACTTCATAAAATCTACAGGGTAAAGTCTGCCACTTTTAGTTGTTCCCTGGAGAAAGTTTACCTCAGGTTGATTGTCATCAAATCAGTGTCAACTCTTGGCAACCATATAAATAGTTTTTCACCATGACAGTCCCTAAACTGATTCTTCAGGTCTTCCAATGGTACACCAACTTTACTGTAACTGTCCATCCTCCTTGCTGCTGGTCACTCTTTTCTTCTCTTTCCTTCCACCTTTCCCGGTCTTAGAGTCTTTTCCAGAAAGCTGGGTCTTCACATAAATGTGTTCAAAGTAGGATAATTTGTATCTGGTCTTTGTGCCTTGAGTGAGAACTGTGGGTCAATTTGTTCAATGATCCATGTGTTTGTTTTCTTGGCTGTCCATGGTATTCTCAGGAATTATCACCAGCCAGGTTTTTAGAAGCATACACCAAGTCCCCAACTACAAGACTCTGTTATTTAACTACATGTAAGTATCAGCACAATGTTTGATTTGATCCCAGTATTACTGATAATATTCTGTAAGAGCTGAATCATCCACTTCACTTGATAGAGACTATAACATTTATTATGAAGGTCCTGAGAAAGAAGCAACTTGGCAGGTGTCTCTTTGAAACCCTGTGTGGAGTAGAATTATATGCCATTAAAAACTAGGAATCATTTTTCCAATTCCTTCCTTCACAGTGTGTGGCCTGCAGAGTTTTTTCTTTTTGTTTTTTATATAACAGTGAAAACACTTCTTTACCTTTTCTTTATTCTTGGGATAGAAAAGAGAAACAGGGGTGTTTATTGGCAGAAGACTGGAAAAAGTTGAAGCAAAGTGTTAGGCATTATCAGTAACCTTTTTGGATCGAAAGCGGCATCCCTCCAAAAGATCGGACATGCCTTGGTGCTTGCACAGGGGACCTTTCACCTTTCATCCAAAATGAACAAAAATGTTGTATAGCAATAGCAAAATGTGTGGCAACAAAACTGCCTGCAGGTAAGAAGAAGAATAACTGTAAGGACATGGATGTCATATTGGCTCAATAATATCAATGCCCCTTTTGATACAAGGATCAGATGGTAGTGAAAGGCTGCTCGTCATGTAAACATCAAATTTGTACAGAAGCAGCACAATTCTATTTTGTTTGCACCATACTGTGATGCCTGTCATGAGCTAACTTTAACAATGTGTGCACTTTAGATTCAAGTATAACAATCTGCTCACCCCACAATAAGAGATCATTGTGTACAGAAAGCTGAGCAGCGCTATGCTTAAATGGTCTCAGTAGTGCAGGAATTGTTTGTGGCCACTCCTCCTTCTAGCCTGCCTTCTTTTAATTTAAAAGTCTCATCCTGTTTTCTGAGATGATAGAGAACAAGTCATGACCTTATTTTGAACGATAACTTCCAGGAAATAGAATATTATCATATCCCCCTAGCATGCCACTCAAAGGCCAAATTCAGCTGTGTGAAAAAGCTGTGTGAAACAGCAGGTAAATGAGTCTGGGTATATTTAAGATTTGACCTCTAGGTACCTACAAAATCATAGCAGGCATTTTCATAAAAAAATAATGAAAGTCAGTGATGTCCTAAGACCCTGTAAAAATAGAATTTTGAGGCCCCGTGTTCCCACGCCATATGATTTCCAGGCAAACAGTCTGAGCAAAACCAAGGCATTTTAACACGTTCTTGATTCACACTCCCACGCTGCCTGTACAACATGATGGATTTTTTCCTGAAGTTCAAAACAACTTTCAGTAAGAAGAGATCTTTAATTGCATAAATTTCCACTGTATAAGTTACGTAGTGACCTCAATCAAAGTATTGTTTTTCAGCACATTTTGAAAGCAATCTAAACTTCTGATAGTGACAAGCAGTGATGCTCAGGTGAAGGTGTCTGAGCATTTAAATCAAAACAAAAAATGCTTCTGGGCTTCCAAATAAAGGATTATGAAATCCAGTCTGCTTCTATTGAAAATAATGCCAAACCTTTGTAAATTTAGAAACTAGGTGGTTTCATTAGGTGACTAGAATAAAGTCAAGCTTCTTTTAATCCACTGAAAGAAAAAAATAATCTTCTTGCATCCAAGCTTTATATGACTGAAAGGGACCTACATGTATTTTAGCATGCCCTATGTGTCAGTATTTTTTCCTCCCTGGATTTTATTCCTCTGTCTTCCTTCTGGTCATACAGAATAGTCTCCTAACTGAAGCTGGATGAGAGATGGCCTGGAATTCCTATCCCTTGAGTTCCATAATGGAGGAAAATAGCATCCAAGTATCTGAAGGGCTGTCATGTAGAAGTCAGGGCAAATTTGTGCAGAGTTATTCCAGAAGACAAGACAAGAAATAATGAATTTAAATTACAGAGAAGTAGATTTTGGTTGGACGTAGGAAAAATGTGTTCTTGGCAAGAGATGTTCAATGATAGATCAGACTGCTTTGGAAGTGGTGAACCAGAGTCATTCACAGAATGGGTCATGGCACCGTGATTGAAGCCATAGCCCTTTGTATATCCATCAATGTCACATACACACATACAAAGGAATGGCTTCAATCACAATGCCACGATCAACATTTTGCCTGTTTTGATCCACCCTGTGGATGCCACTATGATGTACACTCCTTTGCTGGAAGCATTTAAACAGAGCCTACAGCAGATGGCCATCTGGGGAGGGGATTAGATTATCTCCAATCTTCCAACACTTGCATTCTATGATTCTATGATATGCCATAAAAGCCCCAGTTTGTGGGAAATCTATAAATATTTTAAATCAAATAAAATTTCACAATAACTGTTTCATTAAATGTATTATCCAGTTGTTTTTCAAAGGGCTTTGCTGGCTGTGCATCCCACTGTATGTTATTCTATCCAGCCCTTCTAAATCAGTCTGAAGCTAATTATGTGATCAGCTTCATTTTTGGCAATTTTGGAATGTTGAGAAAATGCAAATATCACTATGAGCTAATTAGTTCTACCTCCCGCTGACCAGTAGGCCAACCAGAAGTTTCAGCCTTGCTCCCTGAACTTGCATGGGTCCTGGGACAGCAAAAATCTGCCCCACTTCATGTCAAAAAGGACATTTTTAAAAAATGTTAACAACCCCATCCCCCAGTCCTTGGAATATTGTTTTGAAAATCTGAAGAAATAACTAACCAATCTGCCTTGACATGGTTTCTTTGCCAATGAAATGATAGAATGTTGGTTATTTTGCTTTTCTGTACTTTTAAATATGGATGTAGATGAGTGGAGTAGGGAAAGGGGAAGATAAATGTATATTCCAGACTCCAGGATTGGGATGGTAAATTTCTAAGGGAAGGCAAAGAGGAAAGAGTTAAGACTCAGAAGACTCAGAAGACTAAGAGGAAAGAGTTAAGACTCAGGAGAAAGCTGAGGCAGGCAGTAAGAACACAAATTGCAGCACAGCAGGAAAAAAAACCCACTTTACCAAATGAGCTGACAATGTGCAATCAGAATATATGGAGTTGACTTAGGGTCATTATCTGGATATGCTCTTTGGGACTACCAGTCAAAACCAGTGAATTGCAATATTATGTCTATCATGACTCTGCTTACTATCTATAACAAGGATTGGCAACTTTTTTATGTGCAGGACACCTTCATGCAATCTTATACAGTAAGCCATCCATCATTGATTTTTTTAATTGTCTGAAATCTCACAAAAATCATGCTTCACGAGACATTTTGTTAATTAGAGGCACTATGTTGCTGGCATATGCAGCTATAATTATATTGTTACATTGAAATGTGCTGAAATGTGTTATCATATAAGGATCATTTTATAGACTGCTTAATTGGCATAAACAAAAACGCAAAGCATAAAGATTAAGTCCCACTAAAATAAAATACCAGGGGATGGATTTGATCCAGATTTAGTTAAAGTAGATGTATTAAATCAAAGAGACATAAGTTAGGAGTCTTGTCTAACAACAGTTGACACTGTGCTCCCAGCAGATTTTTTTTTTTATCCGTTCAATTTTGTCTGATTCTCAGAGACTGCCTGGACAAGTCCATACAGTTTTCTTGGCAAGATTTTTGAAAGTAGTTTGCCATTGTCTTCATCCTAGGACTAAGAGAGTGTGACTGGCCCAAGGTCACTCAGCTGGATTGTGCCCAAGGCTGGACTAGAACTCATGGTCTCCCAGTTTCTAGCCCAATGCCTTAACCACTACACCAAACTGGCTCTCCCTGGCAGATTAATGTCTCTTTAATGAGACTGAAAAGAGAAGTATTAAAATGTACTACCAAAATCAGATTTAAAGATCTAACCAAAGATTGAATAACTTTTTGATCTAGTGGACATATCTAGATTTTTGGGAGCTAGTTCTGAACAGTTTCACGAGGGGTGGGGTTTATCAGTTTAAAAAATGTACGCTAGGTCAATTAAGAATTAGTAAATGATATTGCCTTTGCTATTTTTCCAGCTTTCCTTTTTCTTTTTAGTGAATAGGTAGACATTTTTCTAAGCAAAACACTGGACAGTTTTGGTTTGATAGCAATACTTTTTTATTTCCAAGAATTCCAAATTTGGCTAAAGTTTTTACATACATTGATTGCACATTCCAAATGTCAGTTATTTGGGTAAGTCCATCCTGGTCCCACTTTTCAAAAAGGCAACTCCCAAATCCATAAACTTCTGCCCAGTTAGGCTACTGAGTATCATGAGCAAGCTATACATGAAGCATCTTAATCTCAAACAAGTAGACTGAGTGACAGAAAATAATTTCCTGAGGGCAGAGCAAGCCAGTTTTAGGAAAGGTAGATCAACCCTGGACAATTGCTTAGTTTTCCAGCACCTGTCCAAAAACCAAACTTTATGCAGCTTTCATTAGGTATGAAGGCTCCATTTTATTGAAGATGGAATAATTCATAGAAGCAAATTATGGGAGAAAGTATAAGTCTCCTCAATTGATTAATGACATCTTGCTTTAATTCTGATGCTTTATGAGAATAATACTATAGAAGTTCACTATGGCTTCTGGTCATTACTGCCCCATACCCATTCAGAGCTGTATTCTGGTCCCCAGGTTATGAGTCATTCATCTATTTTTTAAAAGTCTCTATGTTCTAAAACTAAAAAGATAAAGCAATATGTTTCTATATGGTCTAGATTTAATGATAAGCTTAAGGACTGAATTAATTTTATATCACTATAACCCTATTTATGGATATTATATGGATCTTTCCCCGTTTTTTCTGTTGATTTTCCTGGTTGTTGTTGTTGTTTTTGTTTTTGGTCATATTTAGTTTAATCACTTTAGAATTGACAATGAAGATATCTAAGTGGTGGATAGTTTCTGTCTTTTAGGATCAACCATCAACCTTTAATGGAACAAGTAGTCAAGAAATATGCCACAGACTAGCATTTGGTACAGCAGCCATGAAGGCCCTGGAAAAGATATTCAAATTCAGTAATGTGTCTATATCTACAGAGATCAAAATTGTGCAAGCCATGGTATTCCCTGTGAGACTTTATGGAAGTGAAAATTGGACTTTAAAGAAGCAGGATAGGAAAAGTATTGATGCCTTTGAACTTTGGTGCTGAAGAAGATTCCTGAGAATACCAGGGAGAGCCAAGAAAACAAGCCAATGGATCATTGAACAAATCAACCCACAGTTCTCACTAGAGGCACAAATGACCAGGCTCAAATTATCCTACTTCAGACACATTATGCAAAGACCCAACTCTCCAGAAAAGGCTCTAATGCTGGGAAAGGTAGAAGGGTTAGACTTAAAAACGTTGCATGCAAAAATATGTTTATTATCCGCCCAGAGTCCCTTTTCGGAGGTGGGCAGTGATAAATTTGATTAATAAATAAATTAATAAATTATTGAGGAAAAGTTTGCATACCCAAAGGTTGTAGTATAGCATAACAAAATATTATGTTTCTGCATTTAAAGATGAAACTGTGTTTGTGTGTGTGTGTGTATGTCCCCACCTTGCTTCTGGTTGTCCTCCTCTTCTCTTTCCTGCCACCATCCACAGCATGATGGACTTCTCAAGAAAGTTAGGTCTTCACATAATATATCCGAAGTATGATAATTTGAGCCTGGTCATTTGTCAGAACTCTAAGTTGATTTGTTTGATGATCCATGTGTTTATTTTCTTGGCTGTCCATGGTATTCTCAGGAATCTTCTCCAACATCAAAGTTCAAAAACATCAATATTCTTTCTATCCTGCTTCTTCAAAGTCCAACTTTCACTTCCAAGTGTGTCACAGGGAAAACCACTGCCTGCAGGATTCTTATCTTGTAGGTCTAGACAGATCATATCCTTTAAATATTTTTTCCAAGCCCTTTATTGCTATTCTACCAAATGTATTTCTTGGTTGCTGGTTATTGTTAATGGTTGACCCTAAAAGGCAGAAGCTGTCTACCACTTCAGTATCTTCATTATCAATTCTAAAGCTTGTCGCTGTACCTATTGTCATTAGTCTGATCTTCTTCTTTAGCACCAATTTTTTGCTGTGCCCTTTAACTTTCATTACTATTGCTCTCAGTTCATTTGCATTTGCGGCTATCAGAGTAGTGACATCAACATAGTGCAGGCTATTAATGTTACTTCCTCCAATTTTAAAACCATGGTCATCCTTCAAATCCAGCTTTCCTCAATATATATTCAGCATATAGGTTGAATAAATAAGGGGAGAATATATAGCCTTGTAGCACTCCTTTGCCAACCCGCAGCCAATTTATTTCACTATATTCAGTCCAGACTGTGGCTTCCTGACATGTTTATAGGTTTCACAAGAGGACAATGAGATGTTATGGGATTCCCATTTTTCTAAACACAGTTTGACATGATCAACGTCTTGACATGATCAACATAACCAAAGGTCCTTCTATAATCACAGCACATACTGCCATCTTTTTGGTAGTCTTTGGCTTTCTCAATTATCCATCATGCACTGGCAATAATGTCTCTTGTTCCTCAGCCTTTTTTAAAGCCAGCTTGAACATCTGGCATCTCCCTTTCCAAGAAGGGCTCTAATCTCCATTGGATGATCCTAAGCCTTATTTTGCTAGTATGTGAAATTAAGGATAGTATACTATAGGTTGCACACTCTGTTAAGCTTACTTCCTTTGGTATTTGTATGATGACTAATCTCTTCCAGACTGTTGGCTGCTGTGTTGTTCTCCAAATTTGCTGGCATAATTTGTTTAAAACCTTTACAGATTCTTTTTCTGTTGCTTGACATATGTATTTCTGTAGATATTCCATCAATTCCTCTAGTTTTCAGACTTGGTAATAACCAAGTGCTAATCTTCTAGTACTAGAAGTTCTAGTAAGTAGAGAATATCTCCTAAGATATTTTGGATGTTGTATTGTACAGATGTTCAGTATACTCCTTCCATCTTTGTTTGATCTTCCTTGAATCAGTTACTATTTGACCACTGCATACTAAATGATAGAGTTAAGCAGATGTGTGGTTGGGTGGAGTATACACAGACAATTCTAGCCTTAAGCAACTTCAGTACAATCTCCCTGAACCCAGGAAGCTGCTTTCTTTGGCCAGATAGAGAGCTTATTGATGTTTTTCATCCTTCAAATCTAAATTATCTCTATTATTCTCTTTCCAACAGTGCCCCCCCCCACTTTTCCCCATTCCTTTAGCTGTTTGGCTGTTGCGTGAGGGTTTTTTCCCCCTAATCATTCTACACGGAGTTTATGGTTTACTTTAAAGCTCAAAGTCAAGGGGAAATTTCTTTGTTCATTTAACTGCATTGCCCCAGCTAGACACTGGAATCACTCTGATGATTCAAGAATAACATTAGCTCATCTCAGTCCCCAGTAAAGTTTCCTAGCTGTCCAGTTGCAAAAGCAAAGGTAATAAGAGCCATGCCCATACAACATATTATCTTAGGAAAACCTTTGCACCGCTAGTGTTTTATTTTGTAAAGCCTATGTGGCCTGGATGGCATCTCCATGCAGGGGGAAGGGCTGAGCTACCCAGGCACCTTCATACTTTGATGACAGTCAGCCTTTTCAGACAATCTCAGATTTGGAGACAAGCATTTAAATTCTATGCAAAATTAGGCCCAAGTCTAGGTCCATTGTATACTCTTCTTCCTCACAGTTCCATCAGTAAAGCAGTGGCTTTATTTTCCTTCCTTTTTAACCTCATGCCTCACATCTGCATGGTGGGGAGGATCAAGAAGAAATAACAACCTGGAGTTGGTTTTCTGCCACAGCATGTAGGATAAACTTCGCTTGACGAGGAATAAATTAGTTTTGAACAAAACATTTCAATTATCTGGTTGTTTAAATGGTAGATCACAGTGTTCTGGCTCCAAAGAGGTGTGGGCCTCTACCGCAAGGCTTGACTACATACCATGGGGAAAGTTCAGTATTTCCTCCACTGATGTGTGGTACCCATAAACATATCACAGTGGAATACGGTCTCTCCCATAGGGTCATAATGACATTTTATAGACCAGTAAAATGAGCATAGTGACCTAAGGCTGGTTACCCTATATCTTCTAAAATAATATAGTACAGAAAAGGCTAACCAAAAAAGCACAAGGTACTGTGAAGGGTTAGTGAATAAGAATATTGGCAAAACAGAAGAATGAGAGGCTCATTTAAGCCACTTTTTTTCAGTTATCTGTATCTCACCATCTCAACAAAACCACTAAACCCCAGATCCTAGGAAGGGAAAACATTTCTCTCAAGTGGGAGAATATATAAAGAAAAAAAAATGTAGACTACAGAAACACACAGTCAGCAGATGTTATGGCAAAGCTAAGAAAGTTTGTAGAACTTTAAAACTTTAAAGGATCAAATATAAATTGATGTTCTTCTGAAAAACATATTCAGACAACGCTCTTTGCTCCTCACCTTTCCCATTATTGTGATGATCACCAAAGGGATTGGCTGTTCATTTGCCACCACACCATCTATTAGCTCAAACTAAGCGAGGGAGGGAAGCTAAGTAAGCTCTTGGGAGGTTCCTGTGACTGTTGAAATGCCTAGGTCAGCTTTTTCATGGCCCTTTGTGGATAATGTGATCTCTAGTTGTTACCAGGACCAACCTTAAGATAAACAATGTCCTCAGTATGGACAGCCTTCTGTGCCCAATTGCTGTTCATTTTGCCAGTGTTGCCAAATTATGGGATCAGGTAGAATTGCAAAAGCCAATGAAGCAATCTGTGCTCTGTTGACTCTTATCTGAAACAAATGGCACCAAACTAGAAACTGAAAAGAAATATAGCTTAAACTTATCTGATGGAACTTTATTTTCATAATTAGTAGCAGCACCTGTAAAACTCTGGGTAAAAAACCCCTGAAAGGCATGGGCAGTGCCTTTAATAAACACCAACCTTCAGCCCCTAGGGTAAGTTTCTAACTCAGAAAGTCAGTTCTGACTGTCATGCAAAGAGGAAAAAAAAAACATTCCTACCAATCTAAAACTTTGAGATAGCTTCCATGTTCCAGAGAATTGTCATGAATTTTATAGAACTTTATCACATGGTTTTTTTGAATCCTAAAGATGGATTTTGTTGAGGCTGCAGAGTAAAATCCTGTTCAGATCACTGGCAACATATGGATAATTTATATAGCAAACTCAGCAGCCCCCATGAATGGTAGACAGGAGCTTGTGAAAGTCTTTAAATGCTAAATATTCACAGGGTAAGATGTGCTGCGTGTACTATAGCAGCAGGAGCCCTTATGTACTCACCAGTTAAACTTCCAGGTCCAGCTGATAGTGCTGGTGTAAAAACTGATATATTGTTCAGATCTAGTTCTTTGAATGATGTTTTTCAAGTGAACTCTTTGTTTGATCAAATCATGTGGAATCCTACATTGAGTATCTATTCAAAATTGTGCAAATTATGATCATCTTGTCCAAGTGAAGCCAAACTTTTGGCACATTGTCAAACTAGAGACACTTACAAGCACCTGACAGGTAGCTTTCAGAAGCTATATAGGCCTCGGTCAGTGCCTTCTATACCAAATTAGAAAACAGCCTTACAGTGATAGATAGAAAACAGCCTTACAGTGAGACAGGCCTATTGATTAACTACACTAATGAGCTGTGATTTCTGTGATTTCAGAAAGGATCCTTTGCCAACTGTACATGGAGGACTAAACCTCTGCATGCTTTATGTTCTCTCACTGAACTACAGTCCTCCCCCAAGCTAGATGTTTATCAAGGAGCAGGATTTTTATATCCATTCTTGGGAGCCGTGCCAAGCTGGTTCCCTTCAAATATTGAGAATGGCAATAATAATTGTTCTATTCCATTGGGCATTTGTAGATGATTAAAACATGTTCATGCATAACTTTTGTCTAATTATTTTTTATACTTGTGTTTTGGTGTTTGCTGCTTTGTTGATTGTTGTTTTACTATCTAATTTGTGCTGTGGACCATTTGGGTGAGGAGGATGGATCAGAAAGACAATGTACACTGGAGGGAGAAAATAAATGTTCACCTTTTATCAAAGGCACAAGTGAAAATTAGGACTAAGGAAACCACTGCAGCTGAGTTTAATACAACCGCTGGGTGAGATCATCCGTCACCATGGGATGAGGTATCATCAATATGCCGATGATATTCAGTTATATATCTCCATCCTGGGTGAAGTAAGTGATGTGGTCTCCACCCTTTCCAAGTGCCTGGGGGCTGTGCGGGTCTGGATGGGGAACAACAGGCTTCAACTGAACCCTGGTAAGACAGAGTGGCTGTGGATTGATGGCCCCTCAGGTTCCAGGAAGTTGTCTTCTTTGGTTCTGCATGGGGTGGCACTTCCCCACTCAGAGCCCATGTGGAATCTGGGGGTCCTCCTGGACTCGTGACTCCTGCTCAAACAGCAGGTGGCAGCCATGGCTAGGAGGGCCTTTGCACATCTTCAGGTGGTGTGCCAGCTATGCCCATTCCTGGACCGAGATGCCCTCCGAATGTCACTCATGCCCTTGTCATCTCCCATATAGACTATTGCAATGCGCTCTACATGGGCTACCCTTGAAGAGTATTCAGAAGCTTCAGCTGGTCCAGAATGCAGCTGCATGGGTTACTTTTGGTGCTCCTAAAAGGGTGCATATAAACCTCTACTATGCAAGCTGCATTGGGTTCCAGTTTGCTTCCGGGTCCAATTCAAGGTGTTGGTTATGACCTTTAAAGCCCTACATGGCATGGGGCCAGGTTACCTGAGGGACCGTTTCATCCCCATTACATCTGTCTGCCCCACCCGGTCAGGCAGGGAGGGCATGCTACGGACCCCATCAGTAAAGAAATTTCATCTAGCGGGGTCCAGGAGGCGAGCCTTCTCTGCAGTGGCACCCGCCCTTTGGAATATCTTGCCCCCGGAGTTGAGACAGGTCTCCTTGCTCTTGGACTTCCAGAAGAAACTGAAGACCTCGTTCTGCCACCTTGCTTGGGAGTGGGAGAGCGATAGCTCCACCTGGGGATGGCTGGTGCTATACTACCTCTTAGTGATTGTGTTCCATCTCCACTTGGATTTTTTATTCATTTTTATTTATATTTTAATGGTAATTGAGGTGGTTATGTTTTTAGTGTCATTGTATTGTAAACCGCCCAGAGTCCCCCACTGGGAGAGATGGGCAGTGACATAAATTTAATAAATAATAAAATAAATAAATAATAATAACATCAAAATTATACTTAGACCATTCTAAACATTATAGGAATATTTGCCTGACAGACTATATAAATACTAATGCAATCAACCTAAATTACACATAGTTTCTACATTCAGCAAATTAATTTCATTAGTGTATAATGAAGACAGGAATGTGGAGTGATGTTTTTAGAGATTAAACACATGCCATACAAATAGCTATGATCAATAATTGATCACTCCTTCTCCTGATGACCAAGTCAAGACAGGTAATCTTTGTTGTTAGAGAATCACCGTATTCTGGCTTGCTTGCTTTATTTGATTGATTGATTGCCCATCTTGTGGCACAAACTTCTGGGCAGCTAGCAATAATGATAAAATCACAAACAATTAAGCAATTAAACCAAAACTCAAGAAAAACCAGTTGCCCAATCCATCATCTACTATAACTCTGTTCATCTATATCATCCCCATGCTCCAACCTTACTATACTAACAACTAAAAAAACCAGCTGTTTATGGCCTTCTGAAAGGTTAAGATCTCCGTAGTTTGCATGATGGCAGCTCCCACTGGTCCCAGGCCTACTATGCAATGTCTGTGCCTTCAGCAGGTGTAGATAGTAAGGAAGTCAACCTTGACAGAATGCAGGAACTGTTACCTAGGGAAGCATGTTTTCATCCAGAACTACAAGAAAACATTTGGTGGCAAATCAGGCAAATGCCTCCATAATTCATTGAGCTGAACTATAAGGAGGAGGAGGAGGAGGAGCCATAGCACAATCAGACTTGCAAGATTCTGTTATTATAGTCAATAAAAGAGCTTTAGCCCTCCAGTGGAGTTGATTTTCTGGTCTGGTCTACCTAATAAGGCTGATATCATGATACAGAGATTACCAAAAAAAAAATCACTGCAATAGCATTTATTATTATGAAGTACTTATGTTTAAAGCAGGACAAGCATGTGCAGCAGCAAACCTATCTTTGAAATATCAGCACAACATCTGATGGGATGTTTCAGCTCAGAGGTATAAACTTGTGCATGGACTTCAGATCTACTGTAGGTTTTGTCATTCCTTGAAGGTGATAATAAATTCAAAGCAAATACCTTCTAAATCTAAATATTTGTTTGGTAAAGCTGAGCAATTAAAAAAAAACTTGAAGTTCTATACAATCTGCAGTGGAACTAAGGGGAAATTAGATGAGAGAGAGAGACAAACAAGAAAGAATATTTACTGGGGCATGCACTTTCTTAAAAAGCAACATTTTTACAGCTTTCCTAAAACTCAGCAGGACTGGCACTTGTCTGATCTTAGGAAGTAAAACATTTAAAAGAAGTTGGCCTTTATATATCTCTCTATAAAACTGCATAGTAAACAGCTGAAAAACAGAGCATCTGTGGCAATATTGGCACTTTTCCACATAAAGGCCCCAAGCACTCTTATTGGAACTGTACACCCTCACTATAAAGGTCTGTGATGAAAACACGAACTGTTTGCTTTCATTCAAAGCAGAGTACACAGGATGCAACTTAGGGGAAGCAGAGTACACAGGATGCAACTTCCCCTTTCACTTAGGGGAAGAGAGGGAGACAAATATTTATGAATGTTTGTTTGAGGTAGTATTATATCTTCCCTATTCCCACCCTTCAACCTTCACATTGCTTTAAAGAAATAAAAATAATGAACATCTGGGCCACTAGGTCATAGAGTAACATGTTCTGACCGTAACTGCTGGTGTTCCTTCTGAATCACTCTCATATATTTTCTGAGTCATAGAAAGGAACACATGATTCATAGCCACTACAACAAATGTTTACAAGCTCTTGTTTCTGCTATTACATGAGCTAACATTTTGTTCCCCACTCAGTTTGAGGTTTACAGTGACGTCCGCTTTTCAGAGGATATGGCTGAAAAGGTCCTTGAGGAGTCATGTAAAATTACTATGTGAAGCTTTAAAGCAAGCTTTCTTGAATCCTATTCAGGCTTGGCTTTCAATAATGGTCAGTATGTCCTTTGGGATAAAGAACTGCCCACCGTTGGTTCAATTATTTTAAGTGTGAGTAGAATTAAACATACATTCAAATCAAGCCCCACTAAAGCATTCTGAACCAAAGAAAATCTCCACACACAGAAAAGAAAATTCACCCTTAACAATACCTTCAGTTTCAAGTTCTAAACAATGGTTAAGAAGGGATTAAATATACTAATGTAAAAAATAATTCATGTGTCATATATCATCTGAAATCCTAATTCTGAAAATATAATATAAATAATGTTTCAAAACTGGCATGTCCTGTCTTCTGCCAATATTGTGATATGCCCCAGCATATATGCACATCCTTAGAAAACACACATAGAGACCCTACTCATCCCTACCCCCTTGTTTTGGTTGGTTTATCCTCCTGAGTTCCCAATATTTTCAAAGCTGTCATCTTTTAGGTGTCATTCCAATTTTAAATGTTGTTATTAAGAAAGGAAACATCTATGCCAAAAGGGTGATTTTTAACTTGCCAGCTGGATGCTAGGTAAGAAAACTTGATATACAATAAAACAATATTAAGGCTACAATACTAAATACTTAAAAATCTATCCTAATAAAGTCAGTGGGAGTTAGTTTTGAGTAGACTTGTGCAAAATTAATAATATGCCTTGTAGTTTTCAGTATTTTGGTAGCAATTAACCCAGCATATAAACCCAGTAAAATAATTCAATAATAAAATATTTCTGGAAATATTAGTGAGGAAGAAGTCATCACTGGCTTTGCAGGATAGATATGATGCTTGAAGATGTGGAATTTTAGGTTCTGGTGCTTGCTATTCCTGAAAACAGTCTTGTATATTTTATAGAGAAACTTAGAGAGAAAGAGAGTATGTCTATAGGCTAGTTTACTGAGTAGATTTTGACAAATAACTTGCTCTCCCACTCAGTTGACAATAATCCACATAACTGTTCCAAGGAAGAGCTAAGTGTTTGTTTCTCTAACCCATTTTGTGATGGGTCAAGATAGCACTCCAACCATTATTTTTTCCCTGTTCCAGTTTGTACATCACCCCAGTATTGAATGAAGGAGCTGGCAACTGCTGTGTTAATACTTCCCATAGTTCATGCTGCCAGATTTTGAATGATTGCTGTTTTCTCATGTTTGCAATCATTAATGCTGCCTGGTGTTCCACAGCTGTAACACTTTCCATCTCCCCCCCCCCCCCTTTGTTTTCATGTTTTATTACTTGCATGCTGCATTGGGTCCTTGCAGACGGTCTTTGTCTTTTCTCTTTTGTAGCTTTACTCTCTTGATGATAGTTCAGTCTTCTTGACATTTACTCAGGGTAGGTGTGTTAGTATGCAGGTTTTGTATATTCATTCTGAAATGTGAGGGTGTTAATGTGACTGTCATGGAGGGATGAGTGATTGGGATCTTCCTTTCCTGGTGGTTAGATAAGTATGCAACCCATTCCCCTCCCCCCTCCCCCCTCCCCAGTGGATCAGGAGCTCATATTGAGTACATCCCCAGGAAATTACCCCAAACAATCCTTGCTAGAACACACTATTGACATTAGCTCCTACGTGCTGTGTTCAGGAGTTACTGGATCTAAGGAGCTTTGATGACCCTCTGGGGGCCTCTCTTGGTATGTCATTGTCCTAATAACCTTCAGCCACATGACAAAAATTAAACAAGAGGTTGTTACATCCCTTGTCATGCAAGTATGAAGTCAGCTCCTGAGGGTTTTTTTGGGGGGGGGAGCGGGAAAATACTTCTCCCCTCCCCCTTTTCATTTCCAATAAAAAATGTTTTATCCCCCTCCCTCCACTTGCAAAAAGGAAAAAATAAGAAAAAATGAAAAGGCTCTCCCTTTTCTATAGACATGTTTATGCTGTCCTGAAAAGGTTAAGAATGAGTGGAATAGTGATGAATTATTGCAACACTTAATAAAAGGGGAGAAGTAATTAAATAAAGGGGAAGGGATACAAACCACCAATTGAATTCTGCTTTTCTGTCCCTCCTGTTCAGATAATAGTTAACTAGGGCTAAAGATTAACAGACTCACAAGGAAGTATATAAATGTGCCACTGTTGGGAGCTGAGGACCAGCTGCATGTGAATCACTGAGTAGTGTTCCTCTCCATCTCTAAGCCCAGCCGGCTCTCCTTTGCAGTACTCCCAGGGCATTATGCCTTCCACAGGCCTCAGCTGTCAGCTGCTGCTCTTATTTCTTGGGCCTGGCCTCAGCTTGGGCGCTGCTCTCCATTCAGTGCATTGTGCCCCTTGTACTGAAGAGAAGCTCAGACTGTGCCCACCGGTGCCTGCCAGCTGTCCTGAAACAGCCCTCCAACCAGGCTGCAGCTGCTGCCATACTTGTGCCCTTCAGCTGGGGGAGCCTTGCGGAATATACACGGCACGGTGTAGCCGGGGGCTTAGTTGCCAAGTACAGGTAGAACAAACCCGACCCCTTTATGCTCTCACTCGGGGACAAGGTACTTGCCTCCCCACCGCTGATGGGACAGAAACTGCAGGTAAGGAACACCCCTTTCTGTACCTCTTTTGCTCATACTCAGAATGCTGGCTGAGGCAGATGACTGGCAAAGAAAATGACATTGGCTGGAGTGATCAAGTGCCAAGGGTGAAACGTTATGTTGTTTCGGCATAGCTCTTTGGTGCAGCCTGTGGCTGAGCTTGAGAAACAATATAACTACCTGATTAGTGTATGGGGTGGGTTAGAAAGCAAAGATTGGGAAGTAGAGACTAAAACACCATGTCAGTAAACACACTTCAGAGCTTGGCATCCGGTATCTGGCACTGAAGGACCAGGTCAGAGACTTTAGGAGTCAAACAATGTCCTTTGTCAGGCTAAGATTACTCCTAAAATTAAAAGCATAGTTTCCCAGTCTGAGAGGAAGACCAAGAGAGAGAATGGGATAAGGCTAAATTTCATGGCTGTGAAAAAAACTTTGAACAATAAAAACTGGGGTGGGGTGGGGTGCTGAGTTCTTCTCCCAATGGGAAGAGGAGGGAGACAACTTCTGAAAGTTTTGGGTAGAAAACAAGGGTGTGTTTGTGCATGCATTTTTTGTTTTTGTTTTAAGAAGAGGTCATCTTAGTACTGCTGAAATAAACAGAAATGGAATAACATTTCTGTAAAATGCTCCAACCCCCTGATCCCCCTTTTCGTTATATGTTGTTCCTAAATGAATGAGTCTTACTTTTTTCTATTGCTCTAACAGTACGTGATCAGAATCATATGATTTTATGATTCTATTAAGCCAGTGAAAGTATTTCTTCTGGTCTAAAGAAAACCCATTGACAAGAGGCCTATATTTGCTGTCTCTGCATCTGGGCGGAACATCATGGTGTCGAGATTTCAAATGATGACAGTCCCTTTAAGCAGACAATGGCACATTTTCCTACCTGGATAACACTGTCTTTTCCTTTAATATTCAGACAGAATCTAAAAAGTCTATATGGCAGCAAAGCCAGCTTCCTTGTTGACTTAAAACACTTTTAAATTCCCAAGAATCCTTGCTGAGTTTCTGTGGTCCTTGCAGCTTTCCTTTAATTCATCCTGTCATGTTTAATGTTCATTCTGATTTTATTTATAGTTAAAGAAATAGGATGCACTACTAATTTCCATGGGTCACAGAGCCTTGTGGGATTATAACATTTGCCAAAATATTATCATTTCAGATATAAATGAAGAGACTGGTTGCATAATTTACAACTGATTGGACAGGGTTGCCCACTGGATCCCATTAACCCCTACAATTCTACTGGTGTTCCCATGCAGAAATTTCTTTTCCTCTCCCCTCAAATTACAGCCAAGAACCCTTCTGTTTTTTCTCCTTGCTTATTTATGGTCTCTTACACAGTGATTGAAAATGTATTTATTAAAGTTGCAACCATTTTGCTTTACAGATTAAATAGCAGAAGCCCAGAACTGTCACCAAGTCTGTATTCAGACAGGAGGAAGCTTCTGCACATTTAGTCCCACCATCATGGTTCCGTCTGATCAACCTGTTGCAAGCCTGTTATATTCTCAGCCCTCATTAATGCATTAACTGTTGAGATTTGTGAAGGATGGCATGCAACAAACTGAAACAAGGAAAGGAGTATTATTTATGCAGATACTCGAAACTTTCCTTCAAGTCTCATTCTGAGAATCTAATACATCATTTGCATTTTTGAAGAAAATACTGAACCTTCTATAAAAAAGTCAGATGGTAGTGTTTTGAAAAGGGTTTTATAACCAGCAGCTTGCATGAACTCCAGATAAACCAAATTCAGCATCAACATAACCCACATACTGTGACAAGAAAAAACAAAGTTTACAACTGCATCCCTTGTACAGACTTTTCGTTATATTTAACTGTGGAATTTTAATTCTTCTGTCTGCAAAAGGATTCAGGCCAGCATATGTGCTTCTCCCTGCAATGCTGTGAGGTAGATTAGGACGGGGTGAGGAACTGGTTGAAAGGCACTGAGGATTCGAATTCAGGAACTCTCTAGTTTTTGCTTAAACCACTAGGCTGAACATATTATTTTAACCTAGATTATTCTGATTTTGGATAGCCATGAAGGGAAAGTTTTACAGTAACTGTGTAAAACCGTTGGCCTTTAGCTGTTGGAAACATACGCAGAAAATCCTCTGGCGTCTGAGACTTCACTAGGTAGGCCAGACTTCTTCATCCTAGTAGCCTCAAGATGTTGTTGGACAATTCCTACAGATTTCATAGGCTGGCTGGCTACTTCACAAATATATAGTCCTCACCTTCTGGGATGGCAATACTGGACATTGCCCATGCACTAATTTCACTAATTTCACCAATTTCAATAATAATAACATTTTTTAAGAAAGTGTGAAAGGGCACATCTGGAATTTTAGAACATGTTATGGTGGTTCTCACATAATGGCTGCCACAGGTTGAGGGTAGTTGCCTGTACATAAAATGTCTTTCATGGGATAGGCTTGCCAGTGACAAAATGGCTGACATGGTAGGAATAGCCAGTCACAAAATAGCCAAGTACTCAAAAACAAACTGTTGAGATTATTGCCTACCACCTCCTTTTATTTCTTGGGATGTTTTCACCTCAGCTGACCTTTGACTTTTTTTTTTTTTTTTGCTGAGTAGATAGGAGCACTTTCAAACCAGCCACTAGGCTACAGTCTCTCCTGTGTTGATTTTCTATTAATATAAATGGGCCCCAAGTGGAAGTCAAAGGCATTCCTTAAAATGCTGGAAAGTTAGGGTGCATACCAGTTGCTCATTTGCTTATTTTTTAAAACAAAAAGAATCTCTTAAAATTACAATAAAATTAAAGTCAGAAAATAAGGGGGCCTGCCAGGCACCAGTGGAAATATTTGCATCCATCCTGGTGCCTGCAGGCACTTTGTTGGGAATCTTTATACTTATGTTTTATTGATTTTATTGTAATTTCTTTGTTTAACTGTTGTGAGCTGCCCAGAGTCATTGGCATACAAGTTCATTACTATTATTATTATTGAATGTAATTGCTATATTTTCCTAGATCTATGGCATTTATGGACACAGAGATGATAGGTCCTGATGGCCCATTGTAACTTTGCTATTCCACACCCTCCATTCATTTCCAATAAATGTGTTTTAGCTGAACTCTCCCACACAATACTTTATTGTCTTGATTCCTTCTCTTAGAATCTGTGGAACCAGAAGATATGCCCACTGAAGGTGGTGAAATAATAGCAGATCACCTGCTCAACTATGAGGCGATGCTTTCAGCTGGGCAAGAAAAGTCTGTCCCATGGAATGCTAATAATGTCTATGAAAGCCTGAAAGCAAAGAAAGTTGCTGAAATTAAGAAGTGGAAGGAACAGGTGAGCACCCCCTGCCACTGCACAATAATTTCAAGTAACCTCAGATCTGCACATTCTGTGGGAGTGGCACAGGTCATTAGTACATATTGATTAACACTAAATTAGAGGCAACCAATATTGACTAAGTAATCTGACCTAACCTGAAGCCCTCCAGTTTTTGGGGGGACTACAATGTCCAGTTTCCAGATGTATTGTGATTACAGTACAGTACAATACGTCAGTGGTTGCTTAGAGCATTAACTTGGGCAAATCACAATTTTACAGCCTGACCTATATCACTGTTCTCTCTGCAATATGGGGTAATTTGTTCTGTTCTCAGAACACTTAAAATAGCTGTTCTGAGCTCAGAACATTTCAGTCTTGGAACATTTGCACACTAGTATTGCCAGAAGGAAGGTTTAGAGTGAAGTAGCATCAGAATGCTGATGACACTTCATTCACTTGCTCATCTAAGTAAGGTACTGGAAGTGTTCATCTGGTACTTAGCTGGAAGAGAAAGAAAAAAGGGGGGAAAAAGACATTCAAACCAGACACTATAGAGTTTTTTATTAGGGGATTGTCTAAAGAATGAGGTTCAATTTGTTTTGAAAAGCATGGCATTTCCCTCTCAGGGTAAAGTTTGTGACTGGAGATGCGAGTAGAGCCATCTCTTTCATTAGAGGCCCAAGGGCCTGCTGTGGCACAAAGCATCAACCGCTTCATCAGCTAAGGCAAAAAGGTAAAATTAACACCTGTATGCAACTCGTAAAGCCAAATGCATCTTTTCCAGGGATCAGTTGTCTCCTGATGCATGTTCCTGGGAAAAGGCCCAGCTGCTTTAAGGATTGCGTCAAGTGTGCTGTTTGTGCCTCCATGTGCTTCAAAGTACCTTTTTGCCTTCAAATCCAAAGCACAGTACACCTTCATGCATATCTTTTGGGGTAGATGTTTTCAGCACCAGGCACTTTAGCCTGCCAGACTTTTGAATTCTAATTCTCGATTACTGTGCACTTGTAAACATTTCAACTGTCCTGCAGCCATAATAATTCATTCTATTAACAGCTAATTTGTGCTGTTCTCCTATGTTTGTAAAGACTACCATGCTACAATTTCTGGGTTCATACAGCCCATTAAGCCATGAACAAGCAAAGCACATGATGGCTTAATGCTATGCATGATGAGTAATTATCACTGTTGTGTACCTCCAACATTTAATGACCTTCTTTCTGTTTTCTAACCACTATCCATAATCGTGGGTGTAATATGAAGTATTACTGGCTCAGGCAGTATGTTATTCTCAAAAGTGTATGCCAGAAGCCCTTTTGTTGCTAAGAACAAATACGATGCATGATGCCTCTGAAAATTGATTACTGTAAGGACTGTTTGCAGATATGAGTATACAGTATTTAGAAGATCCACTTGATGGCACCAAAGGACTAAAAGTGAACCAGTTAATTAGAACACCAGAACATAATGGAACTGTACATGATTTGCCATATTAACTTTTTAGGGTGCAGAAGTCCTAAATGTAATTCCAAGTCTAATAACATATTACAATCATATGGGTTGTATTATCTATTCAACCCATATGATCGTAGAATTCAGCAGCAAATTCTCCTGCTTTTATCAAAACTATATGCATGAATCATAGAATAAGAGAGTTAGAAATTATCTCAGAGGTCATCTAGTCCAACCCTCTACTTGTAGGGACGCGGTGGCGCTGCAGGTTAAACCGCTGAGCTGTCGATCGGAAGGTCGGCGGTTCGAAACCGCGCGGCGGGGTGAGCTCCCGTTGCTAGTCCCAGCTCCTGCACACCAAGCAGTTCGAAAACATGCAAATGTGAGTAGATTAATTGGTACTGCTTCGGCGGGAAGGTACCGGCGTTCCGTGAGTCATGCTGGCCACATGACCCGGAAGTGTCTATGACAACGCCGGCTCTAAGGCTTAGAAACGGAGATGAGCACCGCCCCCTAGAGTCGGACACGACTGGACTTTACGTCAAGGGAAACCTTTACCTTTACCCTATATGCATGAATCATAGAATAAGAGAGTTAGAAATGATCTCAGAGGTCATCTAGTCCTACCCTCTACTTGATGCAGTATCTGCTATAGCATTTCAGGCAGATGGCTATCCAATCCCTGTTTGAAGTCCTCCAGTGAAAAAGAACACACCTCTTCATGAGGCAACCTATTTCACTGTTTTACAGCTCTTATAATCACGAAATTCCTTCTTTCTATCTTGTGCTATTGTTAACAGACATGACTTGTGTGACTGCTCTGGTTATTATGGACAATCCATCTCAGGTACTCAGAAAGAAGACCAAATTCGTTCCAGTATTCCTATCTTAGAAATGTACCCTGGGGCATATATTTATTTATTGTATTGCTGTATTGCTGAATCTACCAGAAACTCATAGTGGTTTACAACTAGCAACTAAGCATTCATAATTCAATCATTTAAAACACTGACAAGGAATAAACTAATTATAATTAATAATATTTTAACAATTGCATTAAGTGATAAACAATTACATTACAAAATATAACAAAAATAACAGTGAGGACAAAAGCTCAATGCTAAATGTTCTCTGGTAGAGCTCTGTCATCTTCTGGAAAGACATTAGAGAAGGAGCCCATCTTATTGCTAAGGGAGAGAACACAGTTACTTTTAATTGTTGCCGGTTTTGGAAGTAGTGAGAAATATCACATAAAGTGTATAATGCTTCTAGCATGTCAGCCTTCGTTCTAATGCTTCACTGTGTATGATCTTCATCTAATGTTCTTTCAGGGACCATGTCAAAAGGAACTCTACAGGGCACTGGATAAGTTGGCAAAAGCTCAACAAAGAACTGGAGGACAGTTATACAGATTCTATTTACCCAACTGTAATAAAAATGGATTTTACCATAGTAAGCAGGTAATTTGGGGGTGGGGGGTGGGAATGATTATTTCCAAGCTAATAAAGGATGATGTGGTTCATTGTCCTATACACTGAATGAAAACTGCACAGAAACCCGTACTTTGGAGAATGATAGAAATCAAACCTCTCAATCTCACACATGTTTACTTGAAAATGAAAATATTGCCTCCTTCTAAGTGTCTTTAGGATGGCAGCCTAACCTTTTTCCTGTTGATGGAACAAATGCAGAATATTCAGACTTAGCAGTGATGCCCTTCTAAGGGCCTTACATTTTTTGAAGCAAAATGTCCCTGAGTCACATGCTCCACCAAACCCATGTTCAAAAACAGCGATTTTATGATCTGCAACAAACGTCATAGATGAAACAAGACCTGTGTAATAATAACAGAAGCAAGTAAACTTCGGATAGGCTGCATCCACTGACTTTAGTAAGAAAAATCTTGAGATGGAGGAAGCAGAGCAAATTTTCAGTCCTGAGAGAGCAGTTTCAGTTGTACATTTTGAGAGAAAAGATCCAAATTAAATTTAGAAGCCCCTTTAGAACAAGGCTGCCCATAAGTTCTGTGCTACGAGTCTGGGTGAAGGTAAGAAGGCTATATTGCATACTGTCATATTGCATGTCAGCCACATGCCCAGTCTCAGTGTTTACTGAAATATGTCTCCAAGGGTCCTAGAAACATAGTTGCTGTTGGTGAAAACTGTTATGCAAATCATGCCATCTATACATGTCGAGGCCTATGCCTGTAGATCCGTATGAACACATTCTTCAATATGCAGCGTGTAGATATCAGGTGTTCAAAGAGAGTGGGCTATTCCCACAAGGGCATTGGTTCTCCATGGAGAAGGAGGAACAAAGTTCACAGAGCCATAGAGGATCCCTACCTATTTATAAAGCAATTTGATTTATGGTTTTATAATACTAGGTTGATATAAAGATCTGGCAGAATTAACTATGACTAGAGTAACTATCTATATGACTTTATGAACTATCTCATCTTTACGACTTACTGGAGTATCTATTGTAAAGTCAACATGCAGTCTTCATTTCACTTCTTTACACCAAATGCCTTCCTTATTTCCAGCCTTTTGTGTACGTTTCCCTACATCAATTCAGCAAAGAAATAACAACAAAGCAAATCAACTGTCCTTTTTAGAGACTAGACAAACAAAGTCAACTTATTTTCAATGTCACTTTGGGAATAGTTTGGATTAAGTACAATAGAGATGGAAAGGATCAAACTAAATATAATATAAAAATGACAGTAAATTCTACATGAATAGGAACTGGGAGAAACTAGTTCCTACTAAAGTTGTGAACTATATTTACTTTTTTTTTTCAATGTGCTTTTAAAATCCCCTTAGTGTGAAACTTCACTTGATGGAAATCCTGCAAGTTGCTGGTGTGTGTATCCAAAGAATGGGAAGAGGATTCTTGGGTCTCCTGAAATGATGGACAATCCTGAATGTGAACAATTTATTAGCTCACAAGAATAATGCTAGAAACGTTGAACAAATAGATACTGTATTTTTTGCAAGATGAGTGCCTTCTAGGGCCAAAAGACCTTGGTCAGTAGAATTATAACCATGTGGTTAGGCAACCAGTCTGATTTTATGCATGCTTTTTGTGATGTCCCAATGATCCCAATTGGATGTTCTCCATTCAAATATACTGTCCAATTTCCTGCTTACAATCTAGACTGAAAGCAGTTAATCCAAGAAACAGGAACCTAGGAGGTCTGATTAATAGTATTTATTAGAAGGAATTTTAAGGTTAGAACACAAGAATTTCAACTAATACACTACTTTCAAATAAGAAACCTACATACAGTATAGACCAGTCTTTCTCAACCTTGGAAACTTTAAGATATGTGGACTTCAACTTCCAGGATTCCCCAGCCAGCATGCAAAGTTAAGAAACACTGATGGAGACATTTTAAGGTCATTCTAGTTCATTTTCTCATCCTTTTTAGAAGTAAAGGGCTGAAAGTATGGTTCTCTTGTGAAAGTAGGGCACTCTGCATCCATTCATTGTTTTGATAACTGCTAGTCTTTTTGTTAGTGGGACAAATAACTGTCTTGGATATTATAGCACTGTAGTTAGCATTAGTGGTGGGGTGGTGGTGGGGATCCTAACTTTATATCTTATTGTATTCCTGAAAGTTGAGCAATAGAAGTACCCATAAGAAAATAAGGGAGGGTGGGTTGTGGACTACACAATATGAAGTTCAAAAGATTATTGAATTATTTATTCTACATGCATTTTTACTTCATTTGTTTGTGTATTAACTTATATGTCTGTATTCTTCAACACTTCAAACCTTTATATGAAAATATTTTAATATTTTCTCCAAGCATATGCACTGTTCTGTTTTCAAAGAGCAAAATGTATCATTAAGACAACATAAAACTATGGAATTGTATATAATGTATTTATATTATTTGGAAACATAATGTAGGAGGATGACACAGAAGAGAGTTCAAGCATTTATTTAAAAGTGTGTGTGTGTGTGTATGTGTATCATGCTGCTGCTTTACTTCATATAATTTCTCATTTCATCATCAAGGAGTTCTCACTCTGAGTAATGTCATTAAGCAAGTGTCCTTCACAAGCATCAACGGCACCTTAAAAGGAAACTTGCTTCTGTGTTCCTAATACATGGACTTCCTTTACATTGTATAAACAAACTAAAATTAAGAAACTGTAATGTACAGCATTTGATGGATGTAAATGTTCATAAGTTAGCTTTGTAATGTTATTTAAACATTTATTAAACAATTTTCTTTGAACCCTGTCCCTTTTGTGTTCAACTTATTGGCTGGCCCTGATCCAGAATTTGTTCTGCGGAACTGCTTCACTATGAGTTATTACTTTCAAAGAAGTACTAGAAAAGTTTGGTCACATCCCAAAATGGATAGAATGTGTGTCTCTATCCACACCCAGCTATGCAGTGGAGGCAGATCCTATACCAAATTTCTTTATATCTCTGCTAGAAAATGCATAAAACTTGCATTTCAGGGAAAGAGACAGCAGGAAGCAAGCAATTGTATGCTTCTTCCTCCCAACTCCTAAATTTCATGTGAATGACTGGTTCAAGGCTCTTTTACTTGACTATGCACTACATCAGTGTTTCTCAACCTTGGTCATTTTCAGATGTTTGGACTTCATCTGCCAGAATTTTCCCAGCCAGCCTTGCTGGCTGGGGCATTCTGGGAGTTGAAGTCCACACATTTGGAAGTGGCCAAGGTTGAGAAACACTGCACTACATTTGTGGCTTCAAAGGCTTATGGGTAGCAAGTGGAATGAATTCAGCAGTGCTGATAATCACTCCCTTGATTCCCAGGGTAGGAATGAAGTGCTCTTTGTTTACTTCCCAGAAGCTTCTGATTACCCATAACTAGGAACAGAGTGACCAACAAGATGCATCCTTGGTCTGATACTGTGAGGCCAGCCTGAGGACAACATGAGACAACCGTGTCAGTGTTGCTTTGAACTACTTGACAGTAGGGTGTAAATATCATAAACAAATACCTGAAGGACTTAAGAACAGAATTGCTGTGGGATGTCTTGGAAAAAGCATCCATACATCTATCATGCTTCATTGTTCTTCCATCCTAAATGAAGGTAACTAAGGACACACATGATAATTTCCTATTAGACACCTTCAGTTCCTAATCTTCCACGGCTAGCCCTCTACTCTTACGCATCGGTGGTTCCTTACTGCCATTTCCCTTTGCCTTTAATCCCCATATTTGTCCTCTGGGTGTTTTTTTCTCTTAAACAAAGTGATGTTCATTAAGTTTCATTACAAAAAGATGTTTAAATTAGGAAAGTTAAGTGCAAGTTTCCTATCTGAATACTGCAGTATATCAGAAAACATTTTTAAAATTGCCACTGGCCACTTGAGTAGAAGCAGACAATAAATTTATAGGTTTTAAAACAGTGGTATGATACATCCTATCTCTGTTCTATATATTCAAGCCTTTTGTCCTTTATTATCATTTGTTACACAAATATAGTGGGATTTGAAAAATGGTGAAGCCCTGCAGAGCTATTGAATGAAAGTTGAGTGCTCACATCATAAGCAATGCCGTACTATACTTGCAACTCTGAAAGAAACACTTTCCATAGGCTAAACATTTATGCATAAATTTATAATTTAGTGAAGTATTAACCCAGCTATCTATAAAAAAAGAATTGGTAGCAATTGTCTTCTCCTCCCTCCATTCCTTCCAATAAAGAACATCTATCTCCACTAAATACCAGGAAAGGAGAAATGTAAGAATTACAGTTGTGCATCTCTTATTTCCCTTGTAGCTAGTACCATCCCTCATCACAACAACAAATTGTATGGGTGAATTGCAGAACTGATGCAACCTACTCCTCATGTGATGGGATTTATTCAGACATTACTGAGAAGGACATCCCATGGGTTGAGAACCAAGACAAGTGATTTTAGGCAACATTAAGACTTGTTCCAGTAAACGTGACTTCTGTGTAATGTCTTATGCTGAAGATTTCCATTTCAAAGAGGAACAATTCTTTGTTTTGTCTAAATTACCATTGTGGAGACTGCAGAAAGAGCGATTCGGCAAACAGCCCTCCCCATGCACTTTTTTAAGTTTGCAAGTTCTCATCATCCTCTGGCACCTACTCAGTCTGGCTAAGGACAGGGGCACCATTCTACTGTCTTGAGTTCTGTTGGGGGCCAGTTTTAAGATCCAACAGGAAAGCAACAAAACACTTCTTTTTCTAGATAGTGTCATCTTTATTGTGATAAAAAGGTAAAAGGTAAAGGTTTCCCTTGACATTAAGTCCAGTCGTGTCCAACTCTAGGGGGCAGTGCTCATCTCCGTTTCAAAGCCGAAGAGCCGGTGTTTGTCCGTAGACACTTCCGTGGTCATGTGGCCGGCATGACAGTCACAGAACGCCATTACCTGCCTGCCGAAGCGGTACCTATTAATCTACTCACATTTGCATGTTTTCAAACTGCTAGGTTGGCAGGAGCTGGGACTAGCAACAGGAGCTCACCCCGTCATGCAGATTCGAACCGCCAACCTTCCGATCGGCAAGCTCAGCAGCTCAGCGGTTTAACCTGCAGCGCCACCACGTCCCTAACGTATTGTGATAACCATCCTGAAAAAGAATGCTACTCCAAATACTTAGGCTGATGCATACATGTTTGATCCAACTGTCTCTGCTGCTCTCAAAACTTAACTGGAGTTCAGATGGGCTGGAAGATTCACACCATTCTATCTGGCAGCAAGTGGTGGGATCAGAGAAGATGCAACTGATCTTCTACCTCTTTTTCAGAGGGAATTCAATCAAAGCCTCGTTGGGATCCCTCTTCTGGGTAACTGTCATTCTGGAACGTTAACAAGCTGTGCTCTTTTTTATCAGCAGCCAAGATAACTTCAAAGGTATAAATGCTCCATTTTCAAACTAGCTCTCCATATAAATTCCTTTTCAATACAAAACTTCTGCCATCTTACAAGATTGCTCAGAACTTTTCATAGTTTAAATATAATTTGAATAGTTAATACAGAAGTCTCTGTAGAGTTATCTATGGGTTTTTTTAATGCAAGCAGAGATACCAAACATTATTTCCCAAGATTTATAAAACCATTACTTAATTTTAGGGTTCAGGTTAATAAAGGATTATGTTGTGCTTATGTTTATATGGAATTTAGTCATAAGTTCAGACTGTACTAAAAACTAATTAATTCTGTGGTTTTGGTATGCATTGGACCTTCCTTCTCTTCATGCACAAATAGCTAATATTATGCCTTCTAGTTGTGCATGCCAGAGAAATGGAAGGTGATACTCTGAGCTCCAGAGACTATTGCACTGTATGTGGATGAAAAAAGTACTTTTCTCAGGGAACTTTATAATAGATCAATCTATTGACAGTACTAGCTTGACTTCTTTTTTTAAAATGGCAATTTATGTAGCTATGTATTAATTGCTGTCCTTAAAACAAATTCCAAACAGATCAGGCTTGTAAGTTACTTGAATTCCTATTTAATATGAATCACTTAGCACAGGCTTATACGATTTATGATCACTAAAAAATCCCCTTTCCTTCCTCTCCTAATATGAACAGCAGCCCATCAGCAAATCTATAAAATGGCTTTTGCTGCTTGCTTGGGGTATTAAAAACAGTAAACAAAGAGTTCCAAGCATCTGGTAACTTGCACTCTATAGGTGGTGATTTGCAATGGACTTGGACAATCACAGTGAATTTGTGCAGCGTTGGAGTAGAAAAATGCCATTATGACAGGCAGTTACATGGTATGAGGGTTTTCTCCAGCTTCCCTGACAAGGAACACACTGTTGTGTTCTTGGTGCACTCGGCATGCAGAAATCTTTTAAACTACAAACTCTCAGTATAAGACCAGGTTCCCCTATCATAGGATTTGTTTCCAGTGCAATTTCCCATGAGTTTTGTCCACCAATGGTATGTATGGCAGACAGATTTATATATAGAAGCAACCCTAAAAGGATGCACTCTTGGAATCTGCCACTGACAACCTAAAATAGTCTAATGTTGCCTATTTTTTAACTGTGATTCAAGCTGCAGTCCATTTAATTCCCTCCAGTTGCAGATGAGGAGCATATTTTTAATGATCCCTCATTATGTCAATAAAGTCAATAAAGCTAGCATATTTGGGAGCAAATACCAGTCTTTCCCCCTGCTAAGATAGTTTCCTGCTTGTGAAACTCCTCCTAAACAGCAGACCTTATGAAGTTGTTCTCCCCTCATTATTAGGCACTACATCTTAAGTTTTTAATCACCTAATTCCTCCTTCACTCTGTTCCGTGTTGAATGAAATGGAACTCTATACCATCTGGATTTTATTTTTACCGATATTCATTGTTTATTTATATACTATATTTTATATGTTGTGATTATATTGTATGTTTAGTATTTTATTATTTTATTGTAAACTGCCCAGTCCCTCTGGTGGGAGGAGATGGGTGGTGACAAATTTGATAAATAAATAAATAAACTCTGAGAATACCTATGCATTGCTAATACAGAACATTAAACATATTGTGGAATTTGATATTAATATATTTTCCAGAATTATCTACAAATGATTATCAGTAATCAGTTATAACCTTGAATATTTTGTATTTTCATTGGGAATTTTAGAATTACGTTCTAAAACATTAAGTCTTTCCTCACTAAGTGAGCCTAGGAAGGCCTCAAAAGCAGCATTAAATCATCTGTACAGCACTCAGTTTTCTGCATGCCAAAAATAACTAATTCCACATATTTTACTTAATCATGTCCCACTCTAATTACACCTGGCAACCAGGAGAACTTGATTTTTACATTTTTGGATGGAATACAAAAAGAATGCTGCCAAGCTGATATCAAGCTTGATCCTGTTCACATTGTTAAGGAGTTTAGAATAGGCCCCAAAATATTTCAGTTTAAACTGGAAAATAATCAATCACTTCAATTCCTATTATTTTTACTGCTATCTGAATTAACTCCTGTCTCACAATCTCCCAATTAACATACAAGTCAACCAGAAATATTGCCACAGGATGTTGTAGTTTTTATAATTCATTTTAAAAGAGGGGTATGACATTGTTTGCTTAGTATTTTCTCTTAAAAATACTAATAAGTACCCATATATGTGAAAACACAATCCTTTCCCATGTAAAGTTTCTTACAGTTCAGTGTCTTACATGAAATCTTCATTATCTGCATCCCATTTCTTTAGATGCAATGTCAAGAATTTAGGAAGCCACTGAACATGCATACTGGAAACAAGGGACAAATATTTAAACCTTTTGAACAGGCTGTTTAGACATCTGCCAGACAAAGACAACAGAATCTCATGGCATCTTAAAAACTGACAAATTTGTTATAGCATAAGCTTTTGTAGATCAGACGTCACTTTGAGAGGCATTTTTCACATGTCCTGTAATTCAGTGCCTAAACTTTATTTAAGGGTCTAGTAAAGTACTTGATATGTATTTGTTGTCAAGTTAATCAAATCCTTCTCTCCTTGTCTACTGTTTCTATTTTTGCCTAATGGCTACTCAACTGATTTTATCAATATTTGGAGGAAACTGGTTCAGACGAGCCTCAAGAGATGTAAGTTTGAAATCTGCCAGTCTTGGACAAGGATTCATGAATAATGTTAATTAAGATTTAATGATCATGAAGAATGGAAACCTTTGCACATTATCTACTGAAGAGCATTGCTTCTTTTTGTCTCTAGGATCTTGCAAATACTGATTGGTCCACTTCACAATCCATTATCTGTTTAACATGCACAGGCTTTGGTAAGTCTCCTGGGAAAGAGAATTTGGAAGCATATGCTATAATGATTGGGTAACATTTGAATATTTATATGTTACATTTAAATAGTTTATTTTAAAAAAATTATATTAAATACAGACTAACAGAACAGTCATAATACAGTATATTTTTACAGGAAAAATAACCATGTAGAAACATGTATCTTTTAAAAGTTCTTTGAGCTTTTTCTTTTAATAAAACATGTTTTACCCGTGAAAATAAAGTTCCCGTCAGACCTGTATAAAAACAAAACAGCTTAGTTTAAAACCTTGAGTGTGATTCAGCCCAAGATAAGCACTATTAACAGCACAATCCTACACATTTATCAGCTATAAGTCCCACTGAGTTTAATGGGGCTTATTCTCAAGCTAAGTGCATACAGGATAGCAACTTCAGTTCTTTTTATTTCAATGGAAGATATTTAAACACATGAATAATTGATGTGACTTAAAAAGTGCTTAGCTTGGGTTGTGTCATGCCCAATGTGTTAAATATCTTCACAATACTTACAGTCTATAAATTCTTCAAAATAAAAACACAGTTATCTTTCGGGATCAAATTGGTCACAGGCCGTTATTTAAAAAACAAAAACAGAAACCAAAGTCAGTGGAGGCTCCCTGAATCCATTCTGAAGTGCCTTTTTTTTCCTTTCTTATTCATTCTGGGGATCAATAGTGCAGATTTATCTGGGATTTCAGAGCTCCCTATGTAAATCTATGGAAAGCTGAAAGTGAATCAGTGGCAGGATGCAGCTGCAGAATCCATAGAGTCATTGACTCTCCTCAATATAGATAGGGGCCAAAACTCAGAATTCCCAAGTCCAACGCATTCCATGCTATAGCCCAGTCACTCCAAGGCCTCTGACTGGTCAAGATGCCACACACAGACTCCCTGGAAGATGGTGGCCTCTTCTCATTTGTTTTCTAAATTGTAACAATGGACATCTGCTTTCCCTTTCCCATCATATCCAGGGAGTGGCTGCCCATATTTATCCACACACCAGCAATAGCCTCTCTTCCGGCCTCTGGATGGACGACACTGGAAAACAGGAGGAAAAATGGTTGCATTTTATTTATATAAAACAAAAAACCAATTTAGCTAAATATTTTTAATAGTTTCAGGGCCAAGCCCTAACTAAAGATAATGGTATTTCTCCAAAGAGAAATCACAGCAGAGATTATCTGCAGTGATGTACCATGTTCACAACTTGTGTTCAGGATATATACATGCAATTACTGAGCCAATTAGCTGGATATGGATTTATTTGAATAACCATTTTCATTAAACATTTAAAACTGATTGCAAAACTATCCTATGCACTAAGAGAAACAAGGATATGTCTCTTAGAAACTGAAGATGTATTGTTCAAAATTTGCTTGCCAAGTATCAGCTTTTCCCAGTTCAAACTGAACCACATGAAAAATTGAACGCCTACCCATACCTGCTGGTATCAAAAAAATATTCATGCACTTGATACGATAATTACGTCATTCTGAAAATACTGTACCTGTCTCCACTCTTAAGGCTCTCCAGCAAAATATATTTGTAAAACAGTTTGTATGGACTACTGGATCATTGAAGTTTTAATGATTTTTACAAAGTAACACAAAAACAAAGTCATATCTGGTACTTAACACCATCCAGACAATACTGAGCATGTTCATATCTGATCAGCATAAGTTAAGTAAGATTAACATTGGGTAGACTGGGCTACATTTGGCTTATTTGGCATTAGAACTCCCTAGTGCTGTAGACAGATGAGCAGAATGTTCCACATCATGGTACTGGATCCAATGAATTCAATAAACATTTAATCAACAGTACTAGCATTGAGAATAAATAGTATTTTATCTTCTCAAAAGAATTAGAGCGAAAATTTACATTGCCAAATAGCTATTAAAGTTCTAGTTATCACAACATACAAACTATTCTTAGTCACCCCAAAATGTGGAAAATCCTTATAAATCATGGGAAGTAATACTACACACTACAGCTGTCTACCACCACAGAGCCTCATCAACCTTTAATGGGTGAACAGAAATCTCACGGGTAAGGGAATTATGCATGACCCTTTATTTGGGAAAGAAAGGCAGTTGCCTCTTGATAGGCCTTAAAGAGAACACATGCCTGACCAAGCAGCTTTGGTTACAGTGACAACTCCACTTGCATCTGTTTGCCAGAGGAATTCCAGGCTTGTAGTTGACATTTATTAGCAGATACATAATCTCTTGCAACAGAGTTATCACTTCAACAACTGCTAGGTATACTGGAAGTCTATGTATTCCTATGCATGCAGTTGTCCAAAGAGATAATGACCAGTGAAAGCAAATTCCTTACTATAATTTAGGCAATTGTTATGACTCAGGAAAAATTAATAAATGGCGAAGAAGACCATTCACTTAATTACTTTATCCATGTTAAAAATAACAAATTCAGATCACATATGCCTTTCTCTACAGAAATGAAAATCTGTTCAAATTTGTAGTGTCAGGTTACATATATCTCAAATTAACCATCTAATTAAAAGAGCTTACCAAAGATGTTTTGACTATAGATAGACTTAGTTACACAGGATTCAGAGTGTAAGCTATTGAGATTTTTGGCAAAGTCATCTTAACTCATGATTTTCATCTAATTATGTACTGGAGCAAATCTTGAAAAAAATCAGCAAGTTGGCTTGAGAATCCCTCCTTCAAAAGGAGATTGTAAAAAAGAATTACAAAAAGCAAAGTTACTAACTGTAAAACAGCCTACAATAAATATCTGCTATATTGAAGGCATTACTGACACCATCTAAGATACGTGCATAAATCATACTTAAGTATCATGCAAACATTTTTCTTACAGAATCAAAATTGGCCAATAGAATATTGCAATACATTTATATGTGACACTGTAAAATGTTTCTAAGTTAAAAAAGAACTTTTAAGATTCTCCAACATATCATAGTGAGCTTTATGAAGTCCCATTCTTCACAGATGATGGACCAACCTAGCTATTTACAATGCTAGCAGATAAAATACAAAGAAACCTTCCTTGCTGTCATGCAACAGCATATTACTACGTGATCATTTGCAGAGATTGGGAGAAAAAAGATAGGAATACTGCTTCTCCATCTACTTAGGAAATATTTCACTTAGCTTGAATGCATCTTAAAGGTAAAGGTAAAGGTTTCCCTTGACATTAAGTCCAGTCGTGTCCGACTCTAGGGGGCGGTGCTCATCTCCGTTTCAAGCCGAAGAGCCGGCGTTTGTCCGTAGACCCTTCCGTGGTCATGTGGCCGGCATGACTAAACGGAACGCCATTACCTGCCTGCCGAAGCGGTACCTATTAATCTACTCACATTTGCATGTTTTCGAACTGCTAGGTTGGCAGGAGCTGGGACTAGCAACGGGAGCTCACCCCGTCACGCGGATTTGAACCGCTGACCTTCCGATCAGCAAGCTTAGCAGCTCAGCGGTTTAACCCGCAGTGCCACCGCATCCCGAATGCATCTTAGCAATTGAATAATAAGTAGACCCCCATCTAAAAAAAAGGTGAAAGCTTTTCTTTACCTTATTTCTAATGCATGACTACTGTGGGAGAAAATGCTCAGTTTTAAAAATTAGAAAATCAATAAACTTAGCAAATCAGATTTATTTAAAAGACTAATGGTGAAATATGGAGAAAAGAGCTTTTCTAGAACCATGAACAATGTTTGGTAGCAAAATGAATATTAATTCCTTAGAGTAAATGTAAATAGTTTCCCTGGGGGTGTGTGTGTGTGAAACTTGGGAAATAACAAATAAACCTCCCCGGAAATCAGATTACTAAAAACATTTTTTCGCATTGAAGTTTAGCTTTTTTTTTATTCTGGTATTGTTCCTCCAGTTGCGATTATCTCTGTGCCTACCATGTCTTATCCTTGTAGAAGCTATTATCCCCTTCCATCCCTGACACAGAACCATGGATTTAAGGAAGATTCAAGTGAGTGAGTCAGTGAGTGAGTGAGGGACAGAATCTATAAAACTTAAAAAATTTGGGATGAAAGAATCCAGTTTTCCAGTTCTCATAGTTATGTGCTAGTTTTGATATATTATTATCTTTTTTACATTTCTTTAATAAATATATCTCCAATTTCACTGACAGAACATTCACTGAAAACATTATATGCGATTTCCAAATTGTACTAGTTACTGATATTTTAAAACAAACTGCTGGACTTTATCATTGCTGAGGAAAACTGGAAACACGTTGGTATAATGGTTGCAAGTCAACCTGAATGCAAAGTGATGCTTCTGTCTTCCCACCTCATTGCCTGCACTGTGGTTTAGACTTAACCATTTCGGACATATGTTTACCTAGCCTCTCCCTAAAAATGCCTGTGAAGGAGATTCCCAGGCACCTGGCAACTTCCCCAGCCGACTGATTCCATTGCTCTCTGTTCTTTAATAGTCAGTCTAAATACAGAAAACTAACTCTATGGGGTTTTGACCATACAGTCATGTCACAACAACACAGCTATTATCAATCTTCTTTAATAAGAGTTTTTAAATGGGGCTGCATATTATTTCTTGGAAAAAAACCACATAACTGCTAAATACTGATAGTAGTAAAAAGAAATAAAAAATACCATTTTTAAAATATTGCTGTAATGACTTTTATCCCATGATAAATTTTTATTAAAAAAAACAGATGATGGAAAAATTGGAAAGTGCAAGACGTACATTGTCACAATGTGTGTCACTGTGACAGGCATGCACGCCAAATGCATTTGTACAGCTGTAGGTAGCGATGCTACTGAAATAACAACAGATAAAATGATAAAGAGAAGAGGCACTGTGAGGATGAGATGAAAATGACTCAGCTATTTCTACTTAAGTCTTTCATTCAATCTCATTGCCAGTTATATGGTAGAGTAATGGAATTGGCATCTTACAGGGCAACTGTAATAGTTACATAGTTAAATAGGAAACTATATGGACAGTTTTCCTGTTGTAAATAAATGACAGGGAGATGGGGAAAACACACCTTAATTGGTTCTGAAACAGATTTTTTTGGTCAGAAGCAGAGATTCATGGTTAGAGAAAACTAAATGTCACAAAGCACAGTCCTTGCCCAAAACAGAGTCCTGCACACAGCAATCTTCAAAAGGTCCACTAATTTTATCCAGATTACTGTATGGTATTTCATAAACAAAGAATAAAACAAGCAGGAAAAGTCAGTCTGAGATATGTGGCCAAACAAGTAATTCCAATTAAATAAGTGACTCAAGCATATGCAACAAAAAATGCAGAGAACAAATTACAAGTTACCAAGAAATCTCTAATGTTGTTGCCTAGTTTGATTCAATGTAATTACACATATGGTAGGGAGACCGTGAGTTTTAGTCCTGCCTTAGGCACAAAGCTAGCTGGGTGACCTTGGGCCAGCCATTTTCTCTCAGCCCTAGGAAGGAGGCAATGGCAAACCACTTCTGAAAAACCTTGCCAAGAAAACTGCAGGGACTTGTCCAGGCAGTTTCCAAGAAATGGACATGACTGAATGGATTTAAAAAAAAATCATATACTAACAACTTATAAAAGAAAAACTGAGCTATTTCTGTTTTTAAACAGTTCTAAAAATGCCGTCTTTTCGACAGTATTTTTCAACATACCTGCAAAAATAAACAAACAATCTAGTGCAGAAGCTAGGAACATTTTTTCAATCCAAGGTCTCAATTCTCCCTTGTGGGTTACCTCCTAAGGGGCATGTCAGTGTCATCCATTCAGAACCTCAGCTTCAACTATTCACACAGATTCCTTTTCTTCAGTATCTTATCCAACGTACAGCTTTGTACAAATCAGGCTTCCTGCTCCCTCAGTATAAATTATCCTCTGGTTTCTCTTCAGATTGTATAAATCTTTCACCTGACTCAAGTCCTATACCTTCAATTTCCCCAGATTAATCTTTTTGCTGTATTAATTTAATGTATCTTCTCAAATATATCCACATACTCATGTTTTCTTGTTTGCAGCAAGCAGTTTCAACTTCTCCCTCTTCAATCCTTTTTCTTTCTAGAAAATGTATCCTGGCACTTGAGCCTTCAAATCTTAATTTTACTCAAAGCCTTTTGGCCCATTGAGGAAACACATCCATATACATGTATACAGAGAAGAAAGCAAATTATTTTTCTCTCTCTTTTTACATTTGAAATATTTCTCGGACAGATCAATGCCAAATAAAGGAGGTGGTGAGTGAAGCTGCAGTAGGTCAGGAACAATAAAAAAGCCAAGTTGGGAGAAAAAGAAGACTTGATTTACAACACTGCTCCTTCTTTCCCACTTACATATCATTGCCAAGAAAACTACGTGGACATGTCTATGTGGTCATCAGGGCTCAACTGAGGTAAGAGTTTATGTTTTACATGTTTATCCTAAAGGTTGAATGTATCCTGGATCAACAGCTCCCTTATCCATCCAATTCTCACAAGTCAATTAAGTGGCAGCAGATTATTTGTACCCAGAATTCTGAAGTCCTTTTTCCCATCAATCTTTCTTCTTTCAATCTTTCTATATGTTCTATAAATTTAACAGCCCACTTCAACCAATTATGACATAATTACTTGGCTTCAATATAAATTCCTAGTACTAGTACTTTCCTAATTTGTGCACTTCAGCTACAAAACTGTCAACGAACTGCAGCTGAGATCACGTGATCTATGTAAATCTTCTTCAGTGAAATGAGTTCCAATCTAGCCTGGAAGGACCAGAAGAGTGAGGGGGGACTAGAGGAACAGTCCAGGATTTGAGCTCTTATCAAATCAAACCTTTATTACAGTCACTGACCAGCATCTGAGCTCTTATTGTACAGTAAAACCCTATAGTCCTGAAAAAGTTTTATTTCTACTTCAATCAAAACTAGCCCCCTACCTATGAAATCTTCAAGTTTAATTTACTGACATCTATAAGACAGATGAGTTGTCTCAACACTAGGAGCCTATTTATGCTAACACATAAGTGAATGTAACAGAAGAAAGACTTGCTAATTCGTAAATCCTGCAGGGCCAGTGAGACAAAGATGCACATAAATTGGGGGAGTGGCAGTGGGGGGAGGGGGATGTAGTCCTTTCCCTACTGGCTTTTTTCTCTTTCTCTTCTAGTGTCCATTCTTTTAAAAATCTTCCATTGTCAGAAAACTTTGGGACTGTATAAACAGACATATTGCAAAGCACAATGCATAAATGAAAGATCTTGCTCAAAGTATTAAAGCAGTCCCATCTTCCAGAAAGTTTGTTATGTCTGCATCAAAGGCAACTATCTGTATTTCTGCTGAGATAGTCAGCAAAGCAAAGGGACTGAGCACACACCAACACACAGAAAGACAGTGGGAAAGCCAAACAATTTTACCAAGCTTTCTGAAGGATCGAACTGCTTTGACTCTTCAATCAAAAGTGCTCTGCTTGTGCAATATGATTTGCAAGTCAAATGCTTCACATAGCGCCAGGCATATGCTCCTTTCCTTGCCTGGAGGAGCACAAACCCGTTTGAAAAAAGTGCCTTTCAGAGCTACATTCTCACACATAACAGAAAAGCTTTTGCTGAAAAGACGACGAGAGACAGGTTTGTGTACATATGTAGGTAGTGGCCAAGCAGAGAGGCATGTAGGACTGTGCAAGAATGCTCTTCATCTGACAGACAGATCTCCAAGGACTGGAAGTCTCAACAATTCTGATGGACTATTCAGTGCAACCATTTAAACCCTCAGTCCTTCTGGAGCACAGCTGCTGGGATTTCAACACCTCTCCTTTTGTGGAATGTATCTGATGCTTACACCAATACAGAGTGCAGCAACAGCTGATACTGCATGATGCCTCCATCTGAAATTACTGCAAGTGATAGCTATGGCAGCAGCAATGAGTTCAAGAAACATTTTGCTATTGTTCTCAGTAATACCCCAGGAAACAGTCCCAAGTGGCAGAAACGATTTATTGTATATAACTTATTGTGTCTTTATTATAGGAACAAGCTGAAAATATGGATAAGAGTAGCCTCTTCTGAAGGTTGTGATTTAGAGGATGAGAGGTTTTCTGCCGTTTCAACAAAGATGTCAGGATCCAAAAAATTGTTACTTATATTTAACACACAACGCCAATGAAAGCCCCTCCCTCTCTTTATTATCTGGGCTTTGTGGCAAGCTGTGAGTTCCATGACGGAAGGCAGGCAGAATATAAATAAATGTATCAACATTCAAAATCAATGAGTCTGCAGAACTGTGGTCCCCAGTGAGAAACAGAATAGCTGGCACACAGTATTCAAAGTCTCAGTATTTGGGTTCTAAGAAAAGCAATATGGAGAGAATTTTCACTATAAGCATGGAGTGCTCAAGTTGAACATTCCACGTCCCGAAAGAAAGATTCTGAAAAGCTAGTCTGTTTCTATGCCTTTACATTGCTATCACCCTGCTCTTTTTTCATAAATACCATACCTATTTCTCTACTTTTGCCAACACTGAAAGTGGCTTCCCAAATTCTGTAACAAGTATCAAAACGACACAAAGACATATGCAACTAATTATTCCACTACCTCTGTCAGCTTTCTGGTCATGGAATCTGGGGGTATTCTTGGGCAACATTCATACTTCACTGGCCAACACAGTAGGAGCTTACTGCCGATATTCTTCCTTGTTGCTGGATAGAATCGCAGTTCTTGGGAAGTTAACTTGTGCTTGTGTTTCACAGAGCAAGGAAAATATTTTCTGTTTTAAATACAAAGGCCGATCAACGAAACTCTCAGTGAATATCAACTGGAACCTCATTATTCAGGAGTGAGCTATGCATGACCCTCCATATTCTGCTGAATTATAACTCCCACCCTACTGCACCATTGTCTATGCAGGCTGGGCCTACTGGAAGTTTTTATTCACCAACCTCAGGAGGAACATATTTTGCCCAAATTTCAACCTGTCCTAATTAAAGCACAGAAAACTAATGTGTACTTGCAGATAGTGTTAGATATGGATAGGAAAGAACTGGATTCAAATCCCTGTGCAGCTACAAAGTTCAGTGGGTGGATCTTATTTTTTCACTACCTCTCAGCCCAGACAGGATACAATGGTGAACCTACAAGTATACCATCCTGTGCTGTTTTAAAGACATCATACCTACAGACAGACCAATTATAAAGAATTACTAACTTCCGAGTTCAAAAAACAGGAAAAAAATGAGAAGATGATATTATCAATGAAATTGTCTTTGCCGAAAGCTGGAACTTAGGGTGATATTTTTTTAAGACAGAAAGTTCTTCTGTAAGGAAACACACAAATTGACTGTAAAGGTTGCTAGAATGGCAACTTCAGATATGAACTGAAGAAAATCCTCAATTGTCCAAATGGTGTATGGGGAAATATAAAAATTATTGCACCAGGAGATAATGTTAAACATAAGTCATGTGAAAAGATTTGATATAGCTGCTTCTAAAAATGTCACAGAGAGAGACACTATGAGCAATAGAAAGAGCAGGAATTTTTTAGAAGGAAAGTTTCTAGACTCTTCAGAAGTCACAGCAAGTTGGCTGGTAACTTGTTGACTTTCCTCTTTTTCAATTCTCAAACCATATAAAAGCCCATCTAAAAATATTGAATGGTTTACTAATAATACTCTCTAATGAAAGCAGTGCAGCCAGTGCTGCAGAGCTGTTGTAAAATGGCACCTAGAAGCCAGAGGTGTTGCCTGGGAAATCATTCATGGGTTGTCTTCTAAGCAAAATTTTCTTTTACAAGTACAATCTACACAGTGGTGGTGGTGGTGGTGGTGGCGGCAGCGGCGGCGGCAGCGGCGGCGGCGGAGGAGTAGATGCTTGTTGTGATGTATAGCAGATTAGCTCCAAGTGCCTTGATTCTAAAAAAATGACTTTTGGGAACATACCTATGAGGAATCTGCAACTTCTGATCCAGAAATCCTTCCCACAAATTTCAAACGGATAACCACAGGGTTTGTTAATAAGGGAAGAGCATATAGAATATCAGTGAAAAGTAAGTATAATATAATAATGTCTTCACCTATGGCAGATTTGATCTAGAACTTGAAAGGGGGATTCCATCTAAATTAATGCCTGATCAGTATTCATACCACAAACCAAATCTACTCATATAACTTATGGTATTAAAAAGAACAGACTCTTGTTAATATATGGATGTTTATGGACTAGGCCAATGTTTCCAGTTATATTGAAACTGCTCTTCTTAATATTCCTGGAATCTCAACACAACTGGGGAAGCCTGAATTAGATTATGGGTTGAACAGACTTAAAGCTTGTAGATTTCACCAAGAGGCAAGAGGCAAATTCAGAAATTCTTAATCTAGGAACTTATTCTGAGGACCAGAAATGCACATTTCTTCAACATAAAACACACTTATTTCACCCATTTCAAAGCTTTTTTTTTAATTTCAGCGGTATAACAAAAAATAAATAATTGTTTTAGACAACTAGTAGTTAAGATTTCTGTTAATCTACTACAAATTAGTCAGGGATTTATCAAATCTATCTTTTCCATACTGCACTCTAGTCTGTACTACCTCAGACTACAGATGGTGATCACATGAAAGAAGTCCTCTACCATAAACACTCACTCCCAGAAGGGAAGGAATTCAAAATAAACAATTTCTCCACACCAAAAAATTAGTGATCAGGATATTTCATTCTAGTGTTTTCCCTGAAAAGTTATGGTTAAGGAGTTCAACATTCAATGACATGAGCCCTGAAGCTAAATGGTATAACCTATCCACAAGTTTTCAACTTCAAAGAGAACTTGGCCTATAAGGTATAAAATCTTCCTCTTGACAGAGGAATACGCAGAAAGGAATTAGAACATGTCTGTGAAGGATTATCATCAAAGAATTCCAGTTTAGGCCTGAACCAGGATTAGTCATAGGAGTTTTTACTTTATTTTGGTCTGCATCAATTAAAAATACTTCCTTTTCTGGGGATCTTTCTGTTACCAGTGAGATCTTTCAGCAGTTTCTGTAAATTTATATTTATTATCATTCATAACACTGTAGCTCCTCTATTCTTGATCCAAAACATTTTCCCATTCACTCTGTGCTATTGGATTGGATATTCATCACCTTGTTTATATGCTCTGTATATAAAAGTTTTTATTTTTTTCGATTAATCTGACAATCCATTTGAAGAAAATTTCTACCACTCAAAATGATACATTTTGAATCGAAGACATGGAAATTCAGCATCTCTAATTTAAGTTAAACATATTTGAATACACACAGATCAGTTTTCCAAATATTATGTTGTACAGATCTTCTGGGATTCGAGCTCTGAGAATTCCCAGCCATGTGGCTGAGATTCTCAGCTTTCTTGAAGAAAAGAAGTATCAAGCTCATATACATGTCAAATCAACGCATGGCAATTCATTGTGCAATGGAAGGCCATTTATTGGCACTGTTGAATGAGCTACACTGCAGTAGACTACCTTTAATGTAACAATACATGGGTAGCTGTAATGACTCACATTTGTCAGAAAGATCACAGCCTCAGGGGCTGATCCAGATGGAAAGCCAAAGTACTTGAGAGGCCAGCATTACTATGAGATAAATGTTCACTGCATATCATTTTCATGATCACATGATCTATGTAGATTTTGGAAGTGATCTTCTGTAGCATATAGAGGAGTGATACGTGGAGTTGCTGAAGTTGCTGTCTGTAACACAACCCAACCCAATTTTTCTAGTCCCTCTCAGGGAGCTATTTATAATTCAAAGCATTGATCTATTACAGTCATATGGTGATGGAAACTTTGGCTCCATCTTTGTTTTGCTCTGTTGTTCTTTTTCAAAGAGCTGCTGCTTTTTTTAAACCGAAGGGCACTGGTATCTAGGACTTGGGTCAGCTCATCTGTGACTTCAGTATGAGGTTTACTCTGTTGCCATTAACAACAGCCTATAAAAACAGCAACCGTCCTTGACATGTTGCTTTGGAACTAAGCCAAAAGGTGCTTTAAACTACTGCCAATTTATTTTACATTTCAAACAGCAGGTACTGAACATGAATTCTTCTTTGTTGTCACTTTGTGATGATTACACAGTAATGGACCTGCATATCATAGAAGGAAGAAGAAGAAATGAAAAAACGGTAGCCAATAACTTCATCTCACCTGTTTTTTCTTGTAAAATCCCTTCTTGTCACAATTTGGAATATGCAATCCTCTTGGGCTTAAAACATTCAGAATTTTCAGATTGTTTAATGTGTCTTCCATCTCTCTCCGACAAGGACCCTGCCAATAGCAATTTCTGTTTATTTATACAAATTAACCATTTCTTGTAGGTCAACATATTGATGCATTTTATACCATTATAAGCAACTGCATTAAAAAGATGCAAACTTATCTAAAATACCAAGAATCACTCAAGAAAGATAAAAAGAGAGCTGAATGAATATGTGCCTCTCACACATATACCCTAAGAACCTGACTACTTAACTCTACTTTTAAAAAATTGGTTCCAATCCATACATACTCTCATGCAGAACCACACATGATTAACTGAACAAATGCTTTATGCAGAGGATATGTCCAAATCTGTCATTCCTTCTTCTGACCAATGGACTGGCACTACTGCAGTTGGACAATTGTAACCTTGAAGGTCAACCTCCAGCTTCTCCTCCAGGTCAGTCAGAATGAATTATATACCTATCTCTTGGATTCAGGACTTAGATCCTAAAACAAACCTAAGGTATTTAAAATAAACTCTCCTACTACAACTACCTGTGCGTTAGGAAAAGTGCGGGCTGGGAATGGGGCTTCTGGATTATGTAAGATGGAACAACCTGGGAGAAGACTGGAACATTTATTGACTTCCTTAAATTAACTGAAAGTCAAAAACCAATTTGGGATAATTCCTCAGTCTCCCAGCACCTTCTCACATTTTTTGCATTCATAAAAGAACAGCTTCCCTTTTTCTTCTCCCTCCCCTCATGAGTTCCCAGTGATCTTGTACAGTTCATGAATTTTGATCTGTCTTGGGTGGGAGCAATAAGCCAAGAACTTTACAGACCAGACTGATGGTTTTGTATTTGAAGTTACTTGGGAACATATTTGGGCATTTTCTGAAATTATGTCTGTGCTGCGGGTGCTGTCTGGGCACCACTTCTTCTGATATTATCTCATCTGCATCAGAAATCTGAAAACCAACAGAAGAGCTTCTTGATATAATTACAGTATTCCTTAGCAAATACACTTCTACATTTAAAGAAGACCCTTTTGTTGAATAGTCTGTTTTCATATCCTGTGAATCTAGAGACAGTTAAAAAAATAAAAAGTCCAACTTGTAGCAAGGTTACTTGTGGAGGTGAAGCCTAGCCTGAGTGTGTATAACTTGTGGCTCTTCAGATGTTGTCGAATCACAAGTCCAAGCAAACCTAACCACCACAGCCTGAGGTGAAAGATGCTGGCAGTATTAGCTCAGCAACATCTAGTGGGTCACAGGTGTCCAGTTGTCCAATCTTTTGATTTTTATATGCATCCTGAAACTCAGTGATAGAACAGAAAAACATACAAGGTACACATACACACAACAAACCAACAGAGAGGGTTTTCAAAAAGGCTCTTTTTGTTTATTTTGTTAAACTTTAACCTTATGCCCAGCAATGCTGAACATTTAAAAATCTAGGACTTCTATGTTGCTTTTTCTCATTTGTTGAACTTTATGTATGTGCACTCTATTCAAGCTCATGTATTTTGTTGCTATTTCAGAATTCTTTTAAAAGCAGATTTTGCTAATTATGCAACCTGGGAATTGCAAATAGAGTAGCAGTGTATTTATTGCTGTGAGTATTATTAATGCCATTTACCTGAGAAATAAGTAGCAGTGTTTGGATGGAAGAAAGCCAGAAAGTACTAGGCCTATAGGCTAGGCTGGGGGATTGGGGATGGTGGGGGGAATCATTTCAAACTTCTTCTGTAAAGAAGACAACTAAATAGACTTGAACTCAAGTTGAAGGAGACATTTTACTGCTTTTTTTTTGCAGCCATTATTACAAAGAAAATATGGGCACTCAAGTTTACAACAGGTAACAATGCAGTCACTTTTTGCTGTGTTGAGGGAGGGAGGGAGAGAGGGAGGAAGGATCGCTTAAACATGCTAAATAAGCAGGATGGTAATCCCTAGTGACTGTCACTTCCACCCAACCTGCATAAAAACTGGCCAAGGATATAATTATTTTAAAAATATTTTAAATTATTTTTTTAAAAATTGATAACATTAAAAAATGGTAAGAAAGCATGGAAGTATTTTACCAGAACATTTCAAGTAGCATTATTTTTCTGAAACTTGAAAATGAAACACATTTCCCTCATATATGTAAAGTCCTAGTAGAAACAAACATGAGTGGACTGGATTTTTCAAAAGTATGATAACTTTATTTGTGAAAATAAATGTATAGCTCCAGTGGTTGAAGATAAAAGTTTGAAAAAAAGTGGTTGCTAACTTTTGAAGACTTATAAGCCATCAGAATCTGGATTCGGATTGAAAGCCTGGGATAACTTTGAAATTTGATTCTGATGCCTAGAAATGTGAAATATTTATGTATAGTCTGATCCTGCCCATATCTTCTCAGAAGCCAGACCCACTGAACTTCATGAAAGCATGATCCATAGCAAAATTGCTATGGATAAAATCTTTTGCACAGTTTGAGGTGGTTTTATAAAAATTAATCTAGCATCTAGGAAATATTTTTCCCCAAACCATGATGCATGATGATTTCTAGTAACCGAGTCCTTGACATTTTACAGTCATCTTTTGTCTCCCATGCTACCAGGTTCATTCACTGTCACCTGCTTCTTTCTCCCTGATCATCAATACTACTTGCAGTTTATATCTAGCAAGCTTATAAAAGCATGTCACTACCTATACATCTGAATTGTTCCAATGTTAGAGTTTGGGTACCTTCATTTGGGATATGGTTAAAAGGTGATTATACAGAAATACATTTATTCTATCTATTTCGTTTCTGTGAAGAGGGCAACACACTTTGAAAGCCAAAATCCATGGACTGTCTCTGAAAAATGAGAGACTTTTTGTGACAGAATTAGCAGGACAGACACTTTCTGCATTTTTTCAAACTCCAAACGTTTTCCATTTCTGTAGGCTTTTGGAGTAGTCTCTCCTGCAATTTTTCCTTTTCAACAACACAACACTGTGTCTAGATCAGCCATGAATATTTTGATGCAAAGCCAAGAAATACCCAGCAATGTTTTGTGTGCCTGTTGGCATAGGCATGGGGGATAAGCAGCTTTCCTGCCAAGAACAGTACATGAACCAGAGTATTCTCTGCTCACATTTCCTACAACCCGGCTGTCTTGCAGACTTTGTTCATGCACTGCACATACGGAACAAGAAACAGTAGCCACTTCATCTCCATGTGTTATTTTGCCCAAAGGCATTTTCAGTATGGCAGAGCAATCACTAACGAAGCTAGACACTACTTTATGAGCAGTAGACACATTTCGATAGACAGCCAAAAGTTGATACAGAATCTTGCATTCACTACACTTGCTAAAATTTGTGGCTTGGGATACAAGCTCACAGACTAGAAGCAAGGAATTTTTATTTATTAATAATCTGTCTTGTCTATTGGGAGGTATTAAAGTGAATCGATGCATTACTAGAAAAATAACTGGTCTAATCAAACAGTAAGCGTGGATGAATGAACACAAACCTCTCTAAAAATAAGATTACTTTACTAAAACGTTTGCATCTTGCAAAATTACTGGATGTATCTCCTGAATAGGAATCACAAAATTTGTCTCTGGGTATAAGATGTAACTGTTATTAGTCTGCTTATTTTACAGAGACATCCTCCACAAACCCAAGAAGAAAATTTGTGCTTGTGAAAGGTAAAGGAGCATTAAAGGTACTAAATACTTGGGCATTTGTACTGGATCTCAAGTAGGCCCAATGTGGTGCAGTGGCTGATGGATTGGACTTCCCTTGCGGGGGGGGGGCAGGTTCAAGACCACCCTCAGCCACAAAAAGACACTGGTTGACTTTGGGCCAGTTCTCTGTTAACCCAACTTAGCTCACAGGAGTTGTTATGGGGGAAAATGGGAAGGAGGGAACACTGTATATGCTGCCTGGAGCTTCTGAACAAAAGGCAAGATATAACTCTAAGAATATATAATGAATAAAGAAATAAAATATTCTTTAAGGAATCAAGTCAAGAAAACTCTTTCCCCACCCCTCTCTAAATAACTGCAATGTTTTCCCCAAAATAGAAGTTTTACAGTAATAAAATTTCATTGAAGATGCTGTTTGGTGACATCGTTAGCTATAAATCATGGGTAATTCCATAAGAAAAAATATTTAAATCCACCTGTAGAATAATCACTGAATAACAGAATTTTTTTTTAAAAAAAAAACTTCCCATTCTATCAGTATTCTAATTTTTATGGCAGCAAAAACTCAGGATAAACTCAGAATGCTATGCATTTTAATTTTTGTATTATTTTAATTGCTTTTAAAAATTTTGTTCACCACCCAGAGTCACTTGGTGAGATGAGCGGCCATACAAATTAAACAAATAAAGTAAATAAACAAACACCTATCTGGAAAATGTATCCCTTTAAAATCAAATAATGAAAACATATATGTATGTTATACTGTTACATATTTGTAAATAAGTACATACAAACTTAAATACTTACATATTCAGTCTCCTGTTTAGATTCAGATGAGAAATTCTGTGTGTCTGTGCTTTGTGAATCGTATTTGTAGCGCTGGGTATTTTTGGTATATTCTTTCCTTATGACATCTATCTTGGTCTGGTGGACATGTGACTTGGAATCTAACATCCTGTTTGTGCTGGTGACAGACTGATTTTCTTTACTACTGATATTCTGGTCTTCATCTGAATCACTGGAATTCCCTTTAAATAAAAACAAGTTAAAACAAGCAGTTAGCCATGGCAGGTCAATGAACAGCAGCTTATGAATATTCGATATTAGCAATTTGTATTTTGCTATCATTTACAAAGGACATTACTGAACAGCAAACAAACAAATAAAAAATCAGTTCAGTACAATTCTGAGGAAGCACAACAAAGCAGAAATCTAAATAAATATTGTCCCATACATTTAGATTCAGGATTACATACAGAAAATGATCTACTATTCAGGCCACAATGCTTAAAAACACCTCCTTATCCCAAAATTGTGTCCTGAATTCCATATATAGTTCAGAGCACATGGTTTGAAGATGGCAGCCTTAGGATTGTGCAGGGAACAGGATCTATTTTCTGAATAGAAAGAGTTCAGTGTTCTCATGACTGAAGTAACCTAGTGACTTTTCAACCTATCATTCCAGCGTTGTTACTGGGTTGAAGGGCTTGTGTATCTTTCACTTATATTTAGAAGTTTGAAAAATGGCCTATAAACTCTAAATTGATTTGTTTTCCTAGTCATAATTTTAAACCACATACATCTAGAAAACTGCCTTTCCTGTATTTAAAGAAGCATCTCTAGCTCCCAACAGCAGAGGGCAGAATCGTATCGTGTCTGAATTGCTTCTGAATCTGGACCTAAATCAGAAATCTGCTGGGAAGATTGCCAAATACATTTATGCCAATTTGTCCTGACTTTTAAGGGATTGAAATGGTTACTTATTTATTACTTATAACATTAATTGTAAGAGTGTCTATTTTTGTGATTGCCATGAACAACTTTTTCCCCTACCCATGACAAATGGATTTAGACATACTCTAAGTAAAGACATACTCTGGTAAAACTGAATTACCAATTACTGGTAATTTTGCTTTATTTTTTAGTCTTATGTCATTATTGAATTATTACTTCATATTTATTACTATTCTGAAGGAACTGGTAATCCCTTTCAGGGCTCTGAATATTTCTCTGCTATGGTTCAAAAAACAAACATGCTTACTTGATTTTTCCTGAGACTTAAAAAAAATGTCACTTCTATAAAGGAAGTGCTTCAAATATGAGGCAGATAGAAAGTTTCCATACAGTTAAGAAGCATGTATGTGTGCTCAATTTCTCTCCAGCTGCTACTGTACCTGGTTGCATTTCTTCTGTGTATTTTATTAAAATTAATATCTCCCAACCTCAATGGATGTTTATATTTCAGCCAAAGACCACCTGAGTCAATAGCTCCAAGAATGCACAATATTCAATGGTTAACAGCAAATGTGTTCGCCTATTAAGTGGTGGGCCCAGAAACACAGCAGCTTCACATTCAGCTATTGAAAAAATGATATAAAAAGTTCTACTCAGAACGATAGAGGGCAAAATGCTATTCATGGTACAGAAAATAAAGTCCCAAGCATTTCTATTCAGTTAGAAAAGGCATATGGCATGTTGGCAAGAGGCAAAGTAGTGGGGTCAAAACTAGCCACTTGCTATTAGTATCTCTGGCACTGCCGCTATTGACAAGTGGCAAAAATAGTGGGGGATAATACATTTCCAACAAATGGTTGGAGGAAGCAAATTATCTTCTTTCTATAGATTTAATTTTATGCCTCATCAAAATTGAACCTTTTTGCTTTTCATGCAATTACTTTTTTTAAATAGCATTTTCCTATTTTTCATTAATGGCTTTACCAGAATACAGTACACTTTCCTATTTCTTCAGCTTTGTAAATCCCTCCCCAACATATGGATTTAGACAATATTTTAATGCCTGTTATTAAATCATGATGATGTGTGCCTTTGAGCCAGTGTTTACTCCTGGCAACTACCTGGACAAGTCCCTGAAGTTTTCTTGGCAAGATTTCAGAAGTGGTTTGCCATTGCCTGCTTCCTAGGGCTGAGAGAGAGTGACTGGCTCAAAGTAACCCAACTGGCTTCGTGCCTAAAGCGGGACTAGAACTCACAGTCTCCCAGTTTCTAATCTGATGCCTTAACCACTACACCAAACTGGCTCTTTTCCTTTTTCATTCATTCATTTCTTTCCTTCTGACTAGGGAATGAAAAGTCATCAACTTATTTATTTAAATTACCTCATTTATTTGGCAGACAGACCAACTTTCCCCCAAGAATGGAAAGTAGACCCTTGCCCAAATCTAGACCCACAACATTAAAAGATTAGCTGAGTAAGGGGAAGAAACTGACTTAAAATCATCCAGTGAGCCTCATGGGAGGACTATGGTACCTGGGCTGCAAATATCTGGACAGACATGAGATGGCAGCAAAGAATATCCATCTAGTGGCTATCTGTATTTTTGATGCCCAGATCCAGTAGCCCTATTCAGAGACAGAGTACCTGAACCTGAGTCTCCATCGTCCTGGGAAATGTATCCCTGTACCACATTACTAATTAAATTGCTTCCAAATTATTTTAAATGGAAACAAAATAGTTTCCAGATGGGTTTGTTTTCTGCATTCCCTTCTTTTCCTGGAGATATTTAGGGGTGTCTTAAAGTACCTGAACACCATAAAAATTAATACTGACAAAATCAGAATGAACATCTGCCACAACATATGTGTCCATGAAAAAATTCATTTTGCTTTGCTGAAAAAAAACTACTCTCAAATCTTTCAGTGTATAGTTGATTGGTGCTGTTCGTCAGACATTGCCCTTAAAAAAAACAAGTTATATACCAACATTCTCCCAGGAGTTCAGATCTGGATTTTCACCTGGCAGCAACCTTGTGAATAAGGCTATACTAACATTCCCCCACTTTAGGAGCTTCATGGTTAAGCAGAGGTTTGTCAGCTAATTCCTCTTCATCTGTAGACTGCAGCAACTTGCTCTAATACAACAGTTTGACAATTTCTTACTTTCATAGAAATATCTGTCCAGGAACTCAGGATATTCCAGTACATTGCACAGATTCTTGTGATATGTTTTATGGTGTATGCATGGTTTATGCAGGACACCATAAAGACTGGAGGGTCCACTGTCTGATCTTGTCAGGCAAAATAACCCTGAACATAGTGAATGCTTCCCCTGAAGTTGAACAGGGGAATGTTGGTAGTGGTACCCTATTGTCCAGGGTAGCTTTGCATGTTATTCTGGATCTTCTCACCAAGAAATCCTTAGGTCAACTCAATGAATCCAAAAGTTCACAGAACACAGTTTGAAGCCCAATGGCCTATTACATACAACAATGTAGACCCTATCATTTATTCCAGATCAAGGACAGGGAAACCAAAGATCACTTCCACAGGCCTCTTATTAAGTGCTCCGAGCATACCAGATCTCTCTATTTAAACAAATGTTTCTTTGATTTCTAATGAAAAGTAATACTACTTTACAATACAAATTTGTGGCCAGTTTCTATTTCAGTTAAATGGGCTCCTTCCCATTGACAAGGAAGGAGGGAGGTTATTTGGTGAATTCACACATAACCCCTTCCATCCCTGGTCTCTGTTAGACCTTGACTTTTATTCTGAATGTACATCTGAATCTACTCTCATCTCTGTTTTGATGGTAATTTGTATCAATCAAGTTTGTCATTTTAAATATTTTCTCTGTTCTCTGTCACAAATTGATGAGGAGAGGGTTGGGGATCAAAAATATATAGCCATCAAAATAGATTTTGAGTTACTTTGGGCAACATTGTAACAGTTGACTTGTAATCAAATTCTGAGATAAAAAGGTTTAACTAAAGATGGGCAGCAATCAAGTACACAAAGCCTCCAATTGAGTGTGTGTGTGATGATCATGATCATGATGACAACGATGATGATCATGATGATCATGATGACCATGATGATGACATCAGTTTCTTACAAATGCTTTCCTGTGGAATTTATTTATTTTAATATTTCTCAACAACGAATCCCAACTTGGCATTCTAGGAAAGTATATATGCATGTAGAAGTTACCCCTGTAATCAGTGAAAAACTGCACTGGAAGTGAAACCCTAAATCTCTCTTATAAATCATCCTGTAAATGGAGATGGGGCAGTCTGAGCTTGATCCATTTGAAGTTCCTCTTTATTTCCCTCCTCTGAAACCAGATAACCTTATTTTAGTTTATACAATCCTCTACACATATGTATCACACATTAGCACTTTTCAAATACATTAAAGTTTTAGCTTAGTCACTACAATTCTATTGTACTTATTACCCAGTAAATGTTCATAAGACTGAATTACACAGCACAATGTCTTACTTCAGTCTGCTGATTGCAGAACCCAGGGCATCATTTCCCTCCCTTTCTCCTCCCACTTTCTAGGAAATTTGCAAATAAATCATCCTAAGATATTGTCTTTAGGTTGCCAGGATGGACTGAGGAACACAGTAGGAAGAATGATTCTGAGGCATTGCTAAAGTCTTTCATATATATATTTCATATACTCTATACAGTATATCACACACGCACACATACACACTATATAATGACAACACCAATTTCATATAAAATTGAATAATTCCTGCTCTCAATATAAAGGTTATGCTTTATATCTTAAAGAAGCTGTCACTATAGCTATTTCATTAGTTCACTTAAACCATTTTTTAAATGAAACTGACATGAGAATGCTCTTTTTATGCTGTATCGCAATCAAGCGTTTCCTAACACACAAGTATAGCTTACTTCAGATGTGAACACAAATGGAAGACCAGCAGCAGATACAGCTGAGTAAACCTCACATGCTCTCTATCAGTCCAGACTGAAGTTGCATAGGGCATTATATACACACACCACTTCACCAGGGCAATTTGCATATAGATACCATGGGAGTCAGGCACCCATCACGACACAGAGCTGGCACGGCATACGGAATTGCCTTTGCAGACAGAGCTTAATGATACAGAACAGTTCCTACATGCAGACACACACGCACACGCTGAATCAGACGAAACTGAAAGATTTCTTAGTCATTAGTGCGCTCACTCAGGAGTCAGGCTATTTGAAACACGCATTCGCCTTTTCTTGAGGTTCTTAACACAAAGCGTTTGTACTTTCACAAAGTATCAAATGTTATTTCTAACAGAGGTCAGTAAGGAATATCATTATTATCGCACTTGTGTCCATCCACCCGTGTGTGCCTAGGCCCTCATTCTCTAAAGACAACATAATCAACTAAACTACGTATCATTTTTTTACCCGATAGTTTGGACCTCGCACACACGCACGTACATATGCACATCAAAGAAAACACCACACTCATCCTACCAACCTTAACGTCCCGCCTGCTGCTTACAGAGTGTGGTGTAGTGATTAAAATGTTGGACTCGCACGGGGGAGACCTTCAGCCAAGGACAGACCACCACTAGATGACTTTAGGCCGTCCTCCCTCCCAGCCCGACCTTCCTCACGGGGTTGTCACCGCGGGGAAAAATCGGAGGAAGGAAAGCTGTACCATCCGCCTGGAGCTTCTGGAAGGCGGGACACCAGCCAAACAGACCAGCCCGCGGAGCCCTGGCGTTGCTCGAGCTGCTTGCTCCGCACAAACGACCTGGCCTGCCTTACCAGCTGCGCCCCCGCGCACGCGCACTCCGACGCTCTGAGCAGGCGGGCGCCGCTGCCGAGGGTCCCCAGGGAGGAAGTCGCCCGGCCCTTTGTCTCCTTACCTGCCCCGTGAGTCCCGCGCGGGAGGAAGTAGCCGAGCCTGTTGCTGGCGGAGGAGCTGCTGCTGCCGCCGCCGCCCGCTGCGTCGCCGCTGACGTTGGTGCAGAGCCCCTTGCCGTCGAGCAGCGCCTGCAGAGGTTTCGGCTCGTCGTTCCGGGGCCGGCAGCTGAGCCCGGAGCCGCAGCGCTCGGTGTAGACGCCGCACAGCTGTCCTTCTTGCAAGGCGCACGTTAAGCAGCAGCCGCAGCCCGGCTCGCGCACCAGCTCCGGGCACTCGGGCGCCAAGGGTTTGCATTGCTCCAGAGCCCGCGCGTCGCACGGGTCGCACCGCACCACCGGCCCCACCGCCACCGCCAGCCGGCTCAGGAGCGCCGTCGCCGCCGCCACTGCCCACAGTAGCACGTAGAGCCCCGACACCATAGCAACGGCGACAGGGGGGCGAAAAGAGGAGCAAGAGCGGCAGTCAGAGAGGAAAGAGGGGCGGCAAGCAGCCTCTAGCGGTGGGGACGGACCGGACCGGACCCCCCTCGTGCTCGGGGCAAGGAACAGGCAAGCACCTACGCAACAAGGGACGCGCAACTTCACTCGCTCTCTTACACACGCGTTTCTGGAGTCGCGAGTTGAGGGGCAGAACACAGCGCCGTCCTGCCTGCCAGGGGAGGACGAGAGGCGCAGGTCCTTGCAGCTTCTGCGGGAGCCCCAGCAGTTTAAAAACGGTGGCAGGAGGGTAGAGATCTGAGCACGGTCTTCTCCCTAACTCCAAAGACTGGAGGAGACCAGCCTCTTTCTCACACACGCAGCGAATGCGCAGGAACAAGCCAGGACAAGAGAGGGCTCTCAGTCCCTTCAGTTCTGCCGCAGGAACAATTCCCCTCTTTTGCCCTTTAGCATCAATACAGTCATTCAGAGGTATATATTCTCTGTTTCCAAAGCTAGTGCTCGCTTTCCTTTCAAAGCTACAAAAATCGCTTCCTTTGGGGATTACTTTTTCTATTTTGCCATACAATTTTTAGCGTCCCTCCCCAAAAAGCATGATATGTTCTCGGGGGGTGGGGGGAAGAGACTAGAGAAGAAAGGCAGGAGAGAAAAGATGATGCAAAATAATAATAATTGAAAGGAGATAAATGTCCTTTCTTTTTGTCGTTTAAATCGCCTTGTTGCCTGAAACTTGCGCTCGCTCTCTAACTTTGCTCCATCTGGTCTCTCATTCAGCCGCAGTTGCTGCCTATATAGATCCCCTGCTTAAGACACGCCCCGGACTATGAATAATGAATATATCTGGCAGTAGGAGAAACGGAGGGGGAAACCGAAAGCCAGGTTTCGGTTAAGAAAGTACTGTAAAAGAGGGCGGGAGGAGCGGCGAATGATTCATAATCGTAATTTAAGTTCACTTCTTAGAAATTTTGGTGAAGTACTGTAGCTACTTTGCACATAGCATGACCCCCCCCCCGCAAAAGCCCCTTTTGCCTTTGTTTCAAGGAAAATGCCCCTCCACGCCCCTTGGCTCAAGAAGAGAAGGCAGGCGCAACCCCAAATGGGAATGCCTTTTCGAATTCTTGTCTCCAGTGCAGCTGACTAAAAGAACAGATAAACCTAAAAGGCGTGCTTTTTTAACAGGCACCCAGTGTCTAGGACATGATCTTGGAACTAGCTTTCATCTCACATGATATCTGCAGTTCCTTGAGAAACTGAAACGCGTGTACAGATTTTATATATGTTTCTGTCAGCCTGCTTTTCTTCTTGGCAGCTCTGTAAGACAATCACTGCATTTCTGTCCAGTTTTATCTAAGATTGCTCTCTCCTTAGGGGTACATTCAAATGTCCTCTATGGTCCTAGAACAGTATTTTTAGTACTAGGGCAAAAAAAAATCTGTTCTATCAGTATTTATATTATATCAAATAAATGCTGCATTTTATTAGTTTAATTAACACTATCAAATTGCATTGTATCAGTTAAATTAAGCACTAATTTCTAACTTACATTAAGAACTTTGCTCATGGTTATTCTGCATGACATTCTTAATTTTATCAAAAGACTTATCTTTACAAAAAGATCATCAGTTTGCGCATAGATAATGATCAGTAACATTATTTGACATTTGAAAAGTCAGTATCACAAACTGTTGTTGAATGAATAAACTATTCCTTCAGCAAACAGGATCAATTAGTTGTGCTCACTCTGCAGAATTAATATTTTGAAGTAATTTCTGTCAGTTGTTTTTACTGAGTAAAAAACAAAGAATGAAAAAGATTCTGACATAGTATCTCTGCCAATCCTTTGTTTAAGTAAAAGTCTATTTTTTAAATGGCAATTCTCCATCATTTTCATGTGACCATGTTAGAAGTCAGTTTTTTTAGTGAATACTTACCCAAAATTTTATAGGTAGTCCTTTTAAAATGTGTGTTTGAACTGCCATTCCATACCATTTTATAAAAGAAAAAAAGAAACTAAATTGGCTTATATTATTGTTGCTTATGTTAGAAATTATCCTCTAAAGTAGGCTGAAGGAATAGGAAATGAATTTCAGTTCTGCCAGAATTATACAGGGAAGACTTTCTTTGTTGCTCTTGTCCTGAGGACTCGCCAACAGAGGTCGCTAGATGCTTAGCACTGAGCTAAGGGGCCAAATGTGATTGAGCTGATTTACAAAGATACTATTGATCACTTCCTTCTTACTGGTATACCATTGCAGAAAAGTTTTCTGGGTTTTTTTTTCCTGTTTTTTTGTTTTTTTTCCTAACTCTCTGATAGGCTGTTAACTTTGAATAGCTTTGGGATTCTATTGTAAGTTATGGTTACCATCTAATGGAGAGTTAAGTGTAATTTCAGTTATATACTTAAATAGAATTAAATGTACTTGTGTTTCATTCTGGCATCTATTTAAATAGATGCAAAAATGACAGAGATACTTTATGAATCCTGACCAAAAGAAAGAGTATACTTTTCTATATTTTAAATACTAGCAGAAGTCCTGTAATAAATGAAAGTTCTCAATAAGCAGCAGTTTCAGATATCTAAGTGGTAAAACTGCTCCAACTGAGTTTCTATATTAAAGATTCCAATTTTATTCCTTGCAGCATGTAACCAAAATAAGTGAATACAAAATGTGATATCTGGAAAGAATTATATCCTAAAAGATGGAAAATTGGTGGTAGATATATAGCAACCACATTGTTTTGTATGCTTAAGGCAGCCCCAGCATAACAGAATATAACAGCTAGAATGCTTTATATGTTCAGTTACATTTCTAGAATATTGCCCTTGGTTATTGTTAAATATGGGTTTCTTATATGAATAACAGACAGTTATGATTAAATGAATAGGTGACTGGGAGAGCACATCAGTCATTTTTGGTGACTCCAAATCATGTGCCCATGTCTTGTTTAGGAGTTGGCATGGTGCCTTCAATTTATAATTTAATGTAAAGATTTATATGATCTAAAGAGAAACCAGAGTATAAAGTTTGATGTATACAAATTATGCCCAGTTTTATATCTGGACCAAATAGATAAGAAATTCAAAAAATAAGATTTTAGGGCTTATATGAATCAATCTGACAATCTCAGCTAAATCTGACATTTCACATGATGTATAAATGTTCCTATAAGTTATACCTCTTCAATCTGCTTAATCAAGGTTTCTAAAGCATGGAATGTTCCATTTTTATTTTGCAGAAAACATACCAGTTCTTCCTATTGAAACCAATTAATCCTCTACTAGTCAACACCAATATTGTGATCTTTGTGCAGTTTTAAAATAACTATGGGGTTTTTTTTCCATTTATGCCTCCTGAAATTATTTTCCGTATCCCTGAAGCACATTCATGAAATGCAAGTGCTACACAGCAATTTTTATTTTATTTTATTTTTTTATTTTATCTTAGAATTTATTTTTAGCTACTTTGTATGGTGACTTCACAAAATAGATTATGCAGACTGGAATAGATATTTAAAATATATCCCAAAGTTGACTGAAATGGAGACTGTATGTGTTTTTCAGATACAAGGTTTTGAGTTCTCCACAACTGCCTTAGAATGCTACCATAGTAAGGGAAGGGCAGAATGATAGTCCCTTGTATAAAGATTTTCCCCTATTGTTTACATAAATCTTCTTTCTTATGTTAGTCTAATTATGCACCCCATTCCAAATGATGAATTGGGTAACAATATTTTAGTCATTAAAATCATCCTTAGAAAATGAACAATAGCCTATTCTCTTCACCATCCCCATCCTCAACATCCCCACACTCCTTCGCTGGCAACTGGCTTTAAAACTGCCTTCTGTAGCATTTCTGAAAGACAGAAGCCTGTCCGGGTGTTCTTAAAAGCAGTTTTAAGAAATGCCTCACTGGAGCCATAGCCTCAAACTTTTAACAGTCTCTGTGGGGCATTAATAATGTGTCCAAACTATAAAGTACATATTTTTCCATATAAACAACCCAGTTTTATGTTGTAGCTGGAGAGCAAATGTAATTATAGTTGGTGGTTACATTTATTTATATATTATTGCTTTGATTTACAGTATATAGCCGTCCATTTCTAAAGATTCCTAGTAGTTTACAGACAATAATAAAATTTAAATATAAAAATTATTAACGTAACAGCAAAAAGGCTCTCGTATGATCTTCAAGCATCCCCAAATACCTCCAGGAAAAGTTACATTTTAATGGCTTTTTTAAAGTATAAGAGGGAGGGGATGGGCTGAATATTTGGCAGTTGGCTATTCCAGAGGCCATCACTGAGAAGGCTTAAGCATGGATCCTTGTAAATGGCATTCCCTGAGATCTGTGACCCTGAGAAAACCTTCCATACTAGATCTCACTGGATGAGCAGATCCAACTTGGAGAAAGCAGATTCAGAGAACCGGATGATGTAGGCTACGTAGGGCTTAAAAGTGACAACTGGCACCTTGAATTGCACATGGAAGCTAACTGGCAGCCATTACAGCTCCCACAATATTATTGTTACCTAAGTGAACCTAAGGGACGCGGTGGCGCTGCGGGTTAAACCGCTGAGCTGTCGATCGGAAGGTCGGCGGTTCGAAACCGCGCGGCGGGGTGAGCTCCCGTTGCTCGTCCCAGCTCCTGCTCACCTAGCAGTTCGAAAACATGCCAATGTGAGTAGATCAATAGGTACCGCTTCGGCGGGAAGGTAACGGCGTTACGAGTCATGCTGGCCACATGACCCGGAAGTGTCTATGACAACGCCGGCTCCAAGGCTTAGAAACGGAGATGAGCACCGCCCCCTAGAGTCGGATTCGACTGGACTTTACGTCAAGGGAAACCTTTACCTTTTTAAGTGAACCTACTGTAGGTATTTTCATAACAACTTGAGTTGCTACATGCTGAACCAGCTAAACTTTCAAAAGGTCTTTGAGGACAATCCCATGCAAATTGTAATAATCTAGTTACAATGTGACAAGGGCATAAATAATCAAGTAGCTTCCTGTTCCAGAAATGACCGCAACTGACACAATTGTTTGAGATGCAATTGTACATAAAACTATCAAGTGAGTTCATCTTTCAAATAAAACTGGTAAGATGTAATTAGTAATTATAACTTAATCTACATGCTACATAAGTACATAGGGATCACCTTGGGAATGGTGATGGTGTGATGACTTCAATTAGCTTGGCATTTGTAGGGTTAATATTTGTAATATTTTAAGAACTTCATCTTTCTCTTAAGTTTAATAAAAGGTGAGGTCAGCTGCTAATAGGTTACAGTTTTGAATGTCAGTGTGAATTATCCTGATAACTGTTCTGAGACCAGAATATATCAGCTGCTGAGTTTGCATTCATATTTATATATAATGGAAAGACAACATTTTGGGGGCTAGGGGCATATTTGGAATTTTAAGAGGCAATTGTAGTCATACTCTCAAAATGGCTGCCATGGAGGGGAACCTGATTTTGAAGCAGGCAAAAAAACATTTATAAATAAATAATAGGTTGCTCTCTGCCACCTTTTTTAGTACCCTAGAGTTCTCTCTAGGACTTCAGTTTATCTTTCTCTTTTCTGGGGGAAGTGGGTACACTTCCCCAAAAAGCCCTGCAGTGTAGCATCCACCTTTGGATAGGGCCTGTGTGCATGGCAGGACTGTGCTGCTCAGGATTTAATGGATCCATAACAAGTATAAAGTTGCCTTTAGTCCAACATATTAAACAGTTTTTCCCCTCTGCAAGTGTGAGGAATTAGAAAGGTCTGTCCTTGGAGTCTCTGAAATACTTTATTTATTTATTATTAAATTTATACACCATCCATCTCACTATAAAAGTGACTCTGGGTGGCTTACAAATAAAAACTACTACTAATTGCCACTGCTGGTCTGTTGAAGTTCTGATCAAACTGTGAAATGCAGAATTGATCCTGGACACTAATTTATTCCAAGTATCTTGTTCTACTAGACAGAACTAAATTAGCATCTTGGTATATTTTGAGCTGGGAGCAGTGGAGCAAATGGGCCAACAGCTTGAAAAGAGGAGGAGGAAACTTATGCTGAATCCAATTAAATACAAATAACAGCTAACTGACAGCCTACTATGTGGCAGTGGAGGAAGTTTTCTCCATTGTGTCTTCATAATTTCACCTAGTAAAGCTGTTTTATGTGGTAAAAATGGAGTTATGTAGTGTTTCACTTTCATTTCCAAAAAGATACTTTGGAGCTCACAGGAAGACAAGCATAACACCTGTGTCATATTTTTCCAGAATCATGTCATAACCATGTGATTGTAGAAAACAGATAAAGCTATTTTGAAGAGTTAGATGCTATATTTGCACTCTTCAGACTTCGAAGCATATCTTCTGAATTACTTCTCAAGCAATGCACAGTCCTGGAGAAAAAGACTGTTTCATCCTGGCCCCCAAAGGGAATTAGTCATACCTTCAGTGGCTTCCTGAGGTAAATTTCTAATACATTTTGAAAGCACAGTTCATAATCAGCATGACTTGGGTTCCCTAGTTCATGCAATTAAATTAATAGAGTTGTGCACAGGCTTGTGCAGTTGATTAACTCTAATCTTTGAAGTTTGAGAATATGGACTAGGTCCTTGGGTGAATCCAACCAATCACCTGTGTACTCGATCCCTTACCATCTTATTTTAATAAATCTAATAAGAAATGAATGAATGGTAATAATTAACTCTTGTTTAAGAAACAATACTAGTCTCTTTGAAAAAGTGATCAACCAGACTGCTCCTGAAGAATTTACAGGACTTAGACCCAGTAGTATGGAGAGTTACAGATTGTTTGCTAATACTACTGCTTACTTCCAGATGCACTTGGATAAATAATATTCTAAATCCATTTGAGTCTAGCCTGGGGTCTGTGTTGGCCCCAGAAACTGCCTTGGCTGCTCTGTTGAATGGGAGAGATGAGAAGTACAGCCTTGTCGATTTTGGGGCCCTCCAAATGACTTTTAATGCCACCGATCATGGTAACTTTATGGGCTGATTGGGCACTGCCTTATCATGGTTCTGCTCCTATTTGACTGGTTGTTTCCAGAAGATGGTGCTAGGAGATTATTCTTCTCTGTGGCAACTGTATCATGGGGTTCCTAAGAACTTAGTTTTATTGCTTATGCTGTTTAACATGAAACTGCTGGGGAGGGGAGGAATCATTCAAGAATGAAGGTTAATACATTATATGACCCTAGCTTTGCCTCCTTTTCTTCTAACTCAGGTGAGGTGGTGGATGGCTGATCAGCGCTGGAATATATTAATAGATTGTATTAGGACCTGAAGGAAAATTCCCCATGACCCAATTTACAAGTGGGGACCACATGATCTGCTTGAGCCAAATTTATTTGAATAGCACTGGGAACAGACCACAAGGTTCTGCCCACTTAAGGAGGGTACAAACAATTTTTATATGGTAGTATAATAAATGCTGGCCAGTAATGATGTCATAGCAAATCATTTTATTTTTGATAACATGGGTTAGATTTTCCTTACAGTGAGATAAGCAAAATAATTAAGTAGAGGTCAGCACATGAGTTTTTTGTTCCCATTTTAAAACACAAGTGCTGATTTAAGATTTCATGAACCAGCTTCTACAAATGCCTAAGCAAGCTATTAAGGAGGCTTACTTGAGTTTGGGGTCCTTGGCAGTTTAAAGGTCTTGGTTCAGGTATTTGTTTTACTCCTTCAGACCCGATCTGGACAAGATGGAAGTACGGATGGTAGATGACCTATTTCTCCAGGGGAATTGTGTTCTGCCTATTCTGGAGAGAAAAGAAAGATCAGTTGTGCAGGTTCTACTGTGACTGGAGACATAGGTGACTAGGAGCAACTTTTATTAGTTTAGACTGATATACCAACTGCAGTCCTAAGCAGAAATAACAGCCTAGGATCATTTATGCATGCTCTGGTAATCTCTTGGTGATTATTGCAGTGGACTATCTGTGGAGATCCCTTTGAAAAGGGAACAGGGTCTGGCTGATACAATCATGTGATGCAAGTGTTTTGTCAGCTGCACACTCATCCTTGGAAGCCCTCTTCACTAATACTAAATTATTATTAATAATAGTAACAAGTCATAAAATGATGATGATGTTGACACCTTACTTTGCAGTATGCTGACTTCCTTTTCAATTTATGTAATTCAGTGTCCAGTTTATTAATTGTAGGCCCCTAATCATTGAAAACAATTTACACAATATCCAGTTAAGTTTTATCTTCATGGTGTTAACACTAAATATCCACCATATTAAGGAATGGAATCCCTTTATGATTGATTGCCATGAACTTCAAGTTAGAGTTGTGATGAATCGTTCAGATTCAAAGGGAAAGCAGTGCTTCAGGAAATGTGGGAATGTTCATGTATCTCCCATCAATAACTGTTGCTGCCATAGTTTCTTACTTATACATTTATTTATTTATTTATTTATTTATTTATTTATTTATTTAATTGTTCGAATTTATATCACCGCCCATCTCCCCCCAAAATGGGGACTATTATGTATTCTTCTAAAGATTTATATGCTGCTCTTCAAAACCAGATTTTCCTGGGGTGGCTTCTGACAAACTAAAATTACACAAAATGCTAAGACAATAAAACATAATAACATATTAATAATTAAAATGCACAACATTAAAATAATAAAAGCAGACACCTGAATTAAAAAATACACCAATATGTTAAACATCAATGCATTAATTATTGCTTAAAATGCCCTGGAGAATAAAAACAAATTTGAGTGGCATTAAAAAGATAATAAATTTGGTACCAGGCATATCTCACTGAGGAGTACAAAACTAACTGGAAGTAAACCCAGGCCTTGGCCTTGGCCCAAATTGAGATGATACCTTGATGCAAGATTGTGCCAGCCCCACATCCTTTTCCACCCAGGTTCAGGGTCACACTTTCTTCTATCAGCTAATTTAAGGGAGGATTAATAACCCTTGGCCAAGATGGGCAAGCTTCTGCCCTTTTTCCAACTGTCCTTGTGTGAAAGTGAGAGAGAAAGAAAAGCGGAACAGATCACAAAAATGACCTAGAGAAAACTCCTGCTTTAGGAGAGACCAACCCTTTCGAATAAGGTTGAACACTAATCGGATTGATAGATAAAACATCCTCTATCAACACTTCTATCTTCTCTGGATTGAGCTTCAGTTGTTAGCTCTCATCCAGTTTATTACCATGGTCAGGAACTGCTTCAGCACTCTCACTTCTGAACCTGAACAAACATAAACATGTCATAAACATATTTCATGTCATAAACCTAGTTTTTATAAGAAACTTTGAAACAAAGATAAAAACTACAAAAAAGCAAAAAAAAAAAAGACCTACAAAAAGAAAGGAAAAAAATCAAAAGAGTATAAAACACAAGAAAAAAAGAATTTTGAAGATTACATAGAGATGACTTCTGACTTTCAACAAGAAGAATGTACAGCAATTTCCATAATCAATCCCTTAATCTATATCAAACCAAGATCACATTATTTCTATAAATCATTCTATTAGCACATTATAAAAATCACTAAACTCAATTGCTCCTTCACCGTATATTAAAAGAAAAAGAAATATATAAACCTCCAAATCAACTTCCCCCCAAAAAACAGCATTTATTTAATTTTTTCCTTCCTACCAGTATTCTATATATTTCTTTCCACTATAATAGAAATCAAATTATAAAAACATTTAAATTGTTTACTTTTATAATTAATAATACTATAACAATCTTAACCTTACTAAACCTAAAACCAAGCAAATATTATTATATCTTATAAATCTTAAAAATGAAACAAATCTAAAAGCAATCCAGTAAATCTTAATCCAAATCATTAAAGAAAGATAAAATCATACAAGCCTTAATATCAATTCTTAATTTTTTACCCCATCTCAAATATACCAAAATATTTACATATCTCCATATTACACACAAGGCATTTTTCATACAGAATCAAATCTCCCAACTGCCCCCTTTGGAAACTCAAACTCCTCAGTAAAAGAAAAAAACCTCCCACAGAACAGAGCCTCTTCTTTTCCATTCCATCAAAAAAAAAAAAAACACCTGCATTTGTGATTTGCAATTCAGTCTGTTCTTCTAACTCCTTCAACACCAAAATCTGGTCATCTGGCACAACAAGAGCTTAAATTTCGCTGTCAGTAGAAATATCTCCTCCTTCATTAGAATTAACTTCTTCCACAACTTCCTCAGCCAGATGAAACATTTTAAAGCTGATATTTTCTGCAGTGTCCCAAATATCTTGCAGAATAGCTTGACAGGTATCATGAAAGATCTGTTTAAACTCACTGCGAAGCTTATAACGGAACTCCGAGAAAGTCTCCTTAAAATCCTCCATGTTTCAGGCAGTAGATTACGGCATCCCCTAGATACTTGCAAGAGTAGGAGTTAATGAGTTAATAGAAGATCTCCAAAAGTTGTTGACACAGGAGAAAGTATGCTAACAAGCAGCTCCCAGAGAAAGTGAACAGAAAATTGAAGATTCAAAACAGCAGATTCAACGTGTAGGAAAATGTTAAATCCTTCAAATTCAATACAAAAACAATAGCAGGGAGACATTTATTTTCAATCCGCCTCAATATCCAAATGGGAAAACAAGCGAAAGCTTAAAAAGATTTTTGAAAATTAATTCCAGAAATAATGACAAGCACCAAGACAGATAATTTCTCCTTGGTGTAGAAAGTCTCTCTTAGGGTACATGATAGATAGATAGATAGATAGATTGATTGATTGATTTAGAAATGGGGTGGCTTGACCTAATGTCCCTTAAGGCTACAGGGCGGGTTGGAACTGATGATATCCCAGCCTCCTGACAACTCTTACCCAATTGGTGTGAATGCTGTTTGCGATTCTCAGGCTGCAAGTCACCATTCCAGAGGACAGATGGGAGGATTCCAAGCATTTTCTTTGTCCATGAAAATGCTCCAGGCTTTGGGAAAAAAACTGCCCATGCCCCACGGGGAAACCCCCCCCCCCCGCTGCTCTCAGTTCTGTCTGCGGAGCTTGCAGACACAGCTGTTCAGTCAGCCATGTCCCCACCAGAAGTCCTGCATGTCATAAACCTATTGATGACATGTTATTTTAAATTTCCAATCATGTGGTCCTTTATGCTGTTGTACTACCCAAATTGCATTTTATTCTCCATGCTGTTAAAGAAAACATCCTGCTAGATATAATAAGGCATCTGAGGTGGTTGACCAAACTCAAGCAAGCACTTAGTCCACGTTTCCTTGTCTTAAGAACGGAAAGTCATCTACTGTAAGAGATTCTGAATAGTCAGTGACCAGGACACCTCTGCAGATTACACTGATAAAACTGCAGAATAAAGTCGTGATGAATATAACTGTTTCTATTTTCCAAGTGAGTAGCCAACATATCACAACACTAGCAAGAATTTTGTATGATTTCTTGGTGGCCTACTTCTCAAAAGACTATGAAGCATTTAACAGATTCTGCAGGGCAACACTAAGAGGAAGGAGTGTTGGAGGAGGAAAACTTGCTTTTCTGCCTCTTATTACAGCCACTGAGGAGCTCAATGTTTGTTCAGACTGTAGATGAGTTTTTCTTTATCTGTATTCTAGTGGTCTTCTTCCTTGCTTCATTGTACTCAGCAAGGAAGAAGTCTTGTCAAACTGCCCATGTCATCTTTATATTCCATAATAATCAAGGTTTTGACAAGAGTATCTACCATACTACCTGGAAAATTCCTCAGAGCAATTTGGAATCCTTGGCCTCTAGGGGCAGACTGTCCTAATGGGTCCCCTGTCCTGGAGAAAGCCTTCAACCTCAGGCTGCCCATGAGGCACCACGGTGAGGACATGTCTTGCAAATGGTTAGTGAGGTGTGTCTGCTTTGGCACCAAGGCGTGTGAATGAGTCCCAGACATCAAAGCATTTGTGTATCTCCAAATGTGTTTTCATCAGTACCTTTTTTGTGTTTAAACATTTGACTATGTTTTTATTACTATCATTACCACTATCCCAACTTTAAGAATAAGTAATTATCTACTCTGACACAACTCTCTGTGAAACATGATGCTTCTGTATTAAAAAACAATTACTTCTAAGATCCTCTCGGAGGTTTTCATTGTAACTGCTGTTAACCAAATTCTGCATTTATAATATCAATTTCAGTAAGTTTGATGAGAGTTTGATATTATAGGGGATACGTTTTTGAAATAGGAACAAGACCATAGAAATTGTTAGTGCTCAAATTGGGATTTATTTGTAGGTGCAAATGTAGAGCTTTAGAGACTGAAAAAAGGAAATAATATGGAACATGTAGAATATTTGTTCATACAAAAAATAAGTTTCCAGAATTCCTACCACTAACACTGTATCTGAGTGGCTTGGAAGCCATCTTTCTGTTTCCTTCAGGATCCTACCAGTTTCCTGTCATTTTTCTATCACCCATGAGAGTACATTCTCTCTTCTCCCTGTCAGATAGGAACAGTCTCTCTCCTAACCATCAGGCTGATCAAATCATTTGTTAATACACTCTTAAAAATTTACAAAACCCACAAAAAATCCCAAACACACTTAAAATAGTATTGGCACACTACAACACATACATGTATCAAAACACAAGTATCAAGAAGTATGTAAACATACTGTATATGGGTATCAAGTAAACACATACGAATATCAAGATTTATGATTCTTTACGGAAAAGCTGCATTCTTTAAGAAGGTGTCAATTCTTAAAGTATATTTTTGTTATACTTTCATAGAGAGAATAAAAATAAATATTGTAATATACTTGTCATTCTTCCCTAACCCTAAAAAAAAGGTTTTTATCATTTGTTCACTGTCCAGAGTCACTGCTGTGAAATGGAGTTATATAAATTATATAAACAAACAAACAAACTTGTAACTTTAATTATGGGTATTATCAATTATTAGGCCTGATTTTGCTCTTTCTTTTATATTCTTCTGTTCTTGTAATATTAGTTGCAGCTTTTGCTGATTTGTTAGTATACCACAATTTGCAAACTGCGTAAGGAGAGTTAAGAAGTAACTTAGTATTGGTTGGATTGAAGACAGACGGACAGACAGATGTGCTGCCTTTCATTCAGGAGCCCTTTCCTCAGATTTTTCTCCATAATAATGCTATGAGGTAGGTTGAGCTGAGAGAAAATTACTAGTTCACTCACCAAATTTCTGACTAAGTGTGGACTGGAACCTGGGTCAGTCCAACACGATATAATTAAATGCACTTTTCACAAATACTTCTACCACTCCAGAATTATTGATTATTACACTTAGAGGCTAGAGGAATGATATCAGATTCTCAATTCTGAGAAATTAAAGAAACTAAACCAAATTAAAACAATTTTATTTAAGCTTGTTACCTCACCTGTCCCATTTAGAGGAGTAGCTGTATTTTTATAGAAGTGTTCATAAAAACAGTTATGGAAAAAATACCACCTATGAATCTTTCTTATAAAAGTTTAATATTTCACCATTCAGATATAGAAACAAGATCAGATACTGTTTTCAATGTGTTACTGAAAGTTCCTTGGAGCATGACCTGTTTTGCTCTGCAAGATTTAATGGAATGTTCTTCAAATTATTTTTTTATAATTGTTATTAATAATACAGCAACTATATCTCATACCTATATGCAGTAATTTCCAGTATACTTCTAATAGTCTCAGAGTCAAAGTTTAATCTTGTGCATTAGTAAATAAAATGCTTTCTTTTTAAAGTTTTCCTAGTACTTCCTTGTAAACTTGTTTTACCAGTCTAGGAAAGAATTTAAAAGTCGTATCAAGGCTCTCAGTCATTGTACAGATACATGATCACTCAGATTGCACTATTCCTATCACAGAGATATACCTTTTCTCTTTTTTGGTCTTCTGCAATACTGTACTTGGAAAGTTCTCACTGGGGGGTATGAGAGAGCATCTCATATCATTTTCATAAGATTTGCTGCCTACTTCCACCTGTGTGCTCCATTCCTTTTCAAGTACTCTATAATCTGGATATTCTGTGACTATCCAAGTGTCAGAGGTTTGGCCCCAGAAGTCATAAAACCCCCTTCTGGGTCTTTTCCTCTGTCATGTAAAGGAGGGAGGGGGGAGACTTGATTGATGTGAGAGCGGGAAACATCACAGAGCCAACAAGAATTAGAAACTTCACAGACTCAGCAAGTTGACACCAGAATGCTGTGGCTAAAGTGTTATCTGCCAATGGGTAGTGAAGAATGTTGCTGAAGCCCATGTTGTAAAACTGAAGGCAGTTGTAAATATTCAACTTCAGTTGGGGACTTGGGTGGGGACTTGGGTCTGATAAAAGAAGAGGACAGGGGGAAATGCAATTACTTGAGTCTTTAGATGCAGAGGGCGATGGTACTGTATCTTTCAATGAACTAAATACTTTACTGAGACCTAACTGGTTCCAGAGCGATTTCTTACTATTGGGATATCTGAACCCACGTTCCTCACACCAAGAGATAATGAATAAAAACATTGGTCTCCTTTATGCTCCTGAGAATATTCAGTTTTCCTAAAGCTATTTTTTTTTCTTCATAATACATACTCACACTGATTCTGAAAACCATGAGACTTAAGCAATTAATTTCTCCCCCAAAATTAAAAACTATATTCCTAAGCATTCCCTGCAATGACAGGCTTATGGTGCTGGTTTTACTCTTTCCTAATTCCTCATAACATAAACTTGGGGGAAAGGATGAGAACTAGTAAGAGTTAATGAAACATATTTGAAATAGGATTATTATTTCTGAAATTTCAGGAAGGGCCATACCATTAACTAGGCATTCTCTGAACATGCATTTTAAAATTTAGCTCATTCCAAACTAATGTAATAATTAGTAATGTATTACTGAGCAAAAACTCAAAAATGATATAAAATATGATGCCAGCTTTTCCTCTCTTTTTATACAGTTTTGTCCTCAAGATTACAACTGAAAATATGAAAAAAAAAAAAGTGGAACAGACGTATAGCAAAAAGTAATGTCAGAACAGAATTCTAAACTGCACAAGGTGCTCATTTTATTTTTGTAAAATATAGATGCCACAGAGTTCTGTGATATAGCTCCAAAATTACCATAGTCTGATCCAGTTTGGCAGACTTTAGTATTCCTTACAGATATTTCTAAATCCCCTTATCTATCATGTTAAAATTAATAGAATCAATACTAGCCAATAAATCATAAATTACCTAGTGACTGAAGCCACCTTTCTAAAAATCCTTGGTGGAAAGACAAAAGTGCAGTCTAGTTTTCTAGTTGTGCTATTGTGTTAATGAGATTATATGGGAGATGTTCTTTTAAAAAGATGAATCCATCAATTTAGGCCTCTCAGCATATGATCAATTTACCAAATGCTTTATAGGCACTGATATCCATACCAAAGATTAGCTGTTTGGAACAAGTGCAGTTCAACAACTCAGAAATATTGTATCATATATTTGGAATGTTATTTTTCCCTATATCTACAGTACTGAATGCGCACAGAATGCAAATTCACAAAAGAGCTTTCCTGACTTGATATGTAGGAAATATATTAGATCGTTATTCTAAAATGTTAGATCATGCAAAATCATGGTTCAACCTCATAATATTTAATTTTAATTTCTCAGCATATGTTTGTTTTAGGGAAACTGCTAAAAGGTAGCTTTTTAAGAGAGACTTGGGAGTGGAATTGCTGTGAGTGGTCAATTCTGTCATGTTTTGTGTTTTTTTATTCCTTTATTGTTCCTTGGATGCAGGAGTTTTTTTTGTTTTTTTTAATAACTGTAACTATGTGGGGGGGAAAATGTGAAAGGTCCCCTGTGCAAGCACCGAGTCATGTCTGACCCTTTGGGGGGATGCTGCTTTTGCAACGTTTTCTTGGCAGACTATAGCGGGGTGGTTTGCCATTGCCTTCCCCAGTCGTCACCTTGCCCAGCAAGCTGGGTACTCATTTTACTTGGAAGGATGGAAGGCTGAGTCGACCTGAACTGGCTACCTGAGAATCCAGCTTCTGCTGGGATAGAACTCAGGTTGTGGGGAGAGTTTCAGTTGCAATACTGCCACCTACCACTCTGCGCCACATATATATAATTATAAATTATTTTATAAACGTATAATGTATTTTGATTTTTTAGACTTACTGTAATAAGGGAATATAAGCTGACTTTTAGATTGAGTGACATATAAGCCACAGGGTACTTACTTTTATCTGTTATTTCAGATTTATGGAAATACATGTACACTTGAACATATGAGTGCATTTTCATTTTGGACCCACATGGACTCTTATATTGGGTACATGACAGTATTTTAATAGTTTCCTGAATGCTCCAGAGTTCCCCCAGAATTCAAACAAGTCAAATGAAGAGGAATAATGTTACTAATAATTATTTAAGAGTACCCTGGATATATTTGGACTCTAGAAACTCAGAAGGACATTCACAGATTGTTCACATAATCTATACATTTCAGAATATAAAGTCCCTTTGTAAGTCTAGCTTGAGTGATTAATCAGATATTTTCCATACATATTTTTGTTTTGTGTTTAGTTATATCATGGTACTGTTGGTCTTTTTGTAAATAAGGAACAGTAGAAGGCAGCCATAATGCTGGGAACTTCTTTAACTCAGAAGAATGTGTTTCTCATATTTTAATTTGATGATAATATACTTCATTCAAACATTGAAAAAGAACAGGAGCCAAACTCCTCTGTCTCTGATATAGCCAATATTCATCCTGTCTGATGCCTGTGGTGGCAAAATTAAGTACAATATACTATCATGTACTCTACTTTGGATAATGTTTAAGGAGACATTTGTAGTGCTATACATGTTTCAGTTTAAAGTTCAGTATTCTTGTTGATTATGTTAATTATATGTTCAAAATGAACCTGAATTTGAAGGATTATTTGATGTATTTAATTATACTGATTTTGCAAGTTATGTGTTAATCAATAATGTATATCACTAAAATAATATTAAATTGTATTGGGTGTATAGCAAAATATATAAAAAAAACCTACTATTACCAATAGAATACAAAGCATTGCACTCTTGTACATAACTGACATAGTGTTATTCTATGCATACTAGAGCCATTATTGAGATAGGCGGCTATATAAATTGATTGATTGAATAAATAAACAAATAAATAAATAGACTATTCCACAAAGTTTCTAAAGTAGTGTTACAGTTTTCTATGTACTTATCCAAGAATGAGTGGCCTGCACTCAGTGCAGCTTATTTCTGAGTATACTGCAATCTTATACACACTTGCCTATGTACACATTTACCACGTATTCAAAGAGGCTTATTTCTGAATAGACATGCATAGGTTTTTCATCAAATTATCTAGTTTTTTTAATTACTTAATATCTTTTTTTGTAACAAAACAATCTTAAAAAAAAAACTTAAGTAAAAGTAAAAACTAAAAATACAACCCAAGAAAGAAAAATATATATATATACTTATCAGTAGTCACTGGTTTACCATTGAATTCACTACTATAATATGAACAATATAAGTTATTATTGTAAGATATCACAGAATCTCTGCCATAGTAAGACGTATTGCTGCATCCTTTGATTGGTAGAAGACAATGCCTTTTCCAAAACATACACCACACATTTCCAACAACCATTCCTTGACATCTGGAATTATATCAATTTTCCAATTTCTTAATATAATTCTTTTTGCCACCCCCCATATTTGATACAACTACAGTTCCTGATAAACAGCCAAATTGCAAAGCTTTGGATAGTAAATTATTTAGTTAGAATACTATGTAATATTGATCTGCTTGTATCTGTGCCTGGGTAGAAGTGCATGAAAAGTGTTGATGAAATCAAGCTACATAGTATAAATCCTAATATGGCCTCCTTGATTAAAGTAGTCACAGAAGAAAACACTGATAGTGACTCTTAGCAAATTTATAAGTGGAACCAGCTAACATTCTAGCTTCCCCTAGATATTATGTAGAGATTTTGGATTTTTATTTTTCTAATAATGTTTTAGGATTGATTTGAAGATGACACATTGTGACACAGAAAGTACTTCTGGGGAAGAAATTAGCATCTCCACCACAAGCAGATGTTCTTCTGTTTCCCTTTTGATTTTTCATCTCATATTTTGAATTTTTCTTGTCATTTGTTTGCAAGAATATATATTTATATTCTGTCAAGTATTGTCAGACCTCACATAATTTATTCTCAACTTTTTCCATCCATTTATCTTATTTTATCTAGATATTAAATAAAACCTATTTTGTGCATATTTGTACTGCTGGAGAGTCTAACATTTTCACTGACTGACTTGAATTAAAAAACTGAGGTGCATATAGTTTGGTTTTCCTATGTTTTCCCTGAAATCTAAATATACTGGCCTGCTGTTATATATTCCTTTTAAAGAACATACTACTATGTAAATTACTATGTCAATCAGTAAAAACAACAACTAATTAACCTTTTTAAAGCTAACAAAATGCAATATAAAGCACAGACTTTATAAAACAATTTATGAATCTTTGCATATAGGTTTTCAGTTTAATAAAGAAAGAATTCCAGGCAAAAATATCAGTTTTTCTCAGTAGAAAAACAGCTTTTGAAAATGAATGCATCTTTACCAGTGGTGTGGCTTGAACATTAGCAACCAACTGATGATAGTTCAAACAAAATGTTTTTCACAGAGTAAGGTTCACAATAAAGGGTTGAATCCAAACTTGTTTTCAGCAAAGTTGTGCCAGCTAGAATAGCAATTTGTTCTAATTTCCTCTTCCATCTTCAGCTCCACTGTCAATTCTATATCATTCCATGGATGGGAAGCAGCTCTGAAACTTAGGATGAAGAGGGGATAGTAGAAAAAGCCACTGTCCCCTTTTCCAACAGGAAGTCTCTGTTTGATCCTGATTCTTCTGCAAATGGAAGTAGGGACAGGTCTGCAGCCAGTCTTGTGTTTACAAATGTGTGAAATAACCCTAAATCTAGCAAACATTCCTTGAAATGCATAATGCCAAAAGGTATGTAGGGGCTGGGACCCCATACACTGGCCATTCCTTTATATCCTGCCATTGTCTTTGCCTCTCCCTTTTATTTTCAGACATCTTGTTGGGCGTAGAGGTCTGGAAGGGATCATGTGAAAATTCACACACAGTCAAAAGTAAACAACCTGATCAGGCTGTAACCCAAGTAAGGAACTGATGGAAACTCTGTCTTCCACTCAAAAAAGTATAGCTTCCAGCCCTTCACATATGCCAGGCAGGAAGAAGAGGTGGAAAAAAGTGAAGTTGACGTATAAATAGAGCTCATATTTGATACATAGTGGTTGTTGGGATTCTTTCATAGTGGCTTTGTTTTTGCTACAATATATCAGTTAATATTGTATTGTACTGTATGCCTTCAGTGTTTTTACTTAACAGTTCAGAGGTCTGACAAATCAGTTTAGAATTAGATCTTCCTTTATCTAACCATGCACACAGCACACAAATCTCTGGAAAATGCTAAAGGTGGAGGAGGTCTGTTTTCTTTCTGACAAAATTTTGGAGGTATGTCCCTGCATGGACTCATTACTGGTAGAAATGTTCATTATAAAACTGAACTTCAGTTTTAATCTGGTTGTACACATCACCCATTTCTCAAAGATCACCTTTAGAAGACAAGCATGAAACTGTGGCATTGTTTCAATATACGTATACTCCAGAAATCTTCACAAACTAATATTTCAAACATCTGAAAAGGATTGAACATACATAACTTTTCTGGAAGGTTAAAAAGATTGAAAACAATTATTTCCTGTCTGATGTTATAGGATGCACAGTATGTGGCAATAAGAGACTATAATAAAAATACAGAATTCCTAAGCAAATCTGGCATTTGGAATTAATTAGTTAAAATGGAATTTGGGACTTCATTTAAACAACAGAATTACGTTCAACAGAACATTTAAAGTATGCTTGTAGTCATAAAAAGGGGGCGACATGCAATTGCCAGTTGGAGAACTCTAGCATTCCCAAATAGTGTTAACATCCTTTCTGACATAACAATGCAAAAACCGTAACTGAGAACTTCAATGGAAATTAGGTTCCTTCTGTAATCTGTAACAATACTGTAATACAGAGTTTGTAAAATGTGGGTGGACTTTATTCTACTGTTCATGTGAAAAGAAGTATAACATATAAAAAGGTTCCAATTTCTAATATACTTCCACTTGCTAAATTTGTAGCATAGTTTTTCACACACTTACAGGAGTAAAACTGTTTAATTCAATGGTGTTTAGGGAAGCTTTAAATCAAGACTAGAAATAAATTAACTACATTTTTTTCTTTCTCCATTTAAAACTGTGTAGATGCTGATCAGCAGAACAATGATAAAAGTGACAAATCCAGCTGGAGTTTTTCATTTATTCTGGCGGGGCGAAGTAGATTTATTCATTTTAAGTTGTTAACAACTATTTTGGGTTTACAGTAGCTTTCGTTTGCTTCCCGCGCTACTTTTTAGCAGTGGTGTCCCTGGCATATTTCACACCCTGAACAAATCATTTTTTTAATACCTACCCCCTCCTCCATTGCCAAGATCAGTTTGGTGTAGTGGTTAAGGCATTGGGCAAGAAACCAGGAGACCATGAGTTCTAGTTACACCTTAGGCACACAGCCAGCTGGGTGACTGGGCCAGTCAACTCTTTTGACTTTTTCCTAGAAAGAAGGAACCGGCAAACCACTTCCGAAAAATGCTGCCAAGAAAACTGAGGGGACAGTTGCCAGGAGTTAAGACTGTCTTGAAGGCAAACATTTTTTCTTCCGTCACAGCTGAGCCACACTACCAACTGCCAAACAGCTGATTGGCGTGCTGCAATCTGACTCCACACCCCATCACTAGTCCCCTCATTGTCTTCAGCAGCATCCCGCTTACTGCCTGCATCTAGGGTGAAACACCCTCCCCCTTTGGTATGCCACTAGCAACTGAGCTACCAACATTTGGCAGTTTTATCTGGGTGGCTCTGAGGGCTACAAAACAGATTTCAGGGCTGTTTTAGCTATAGTGCAGCGGGTTGCCCATAAGAAGCAGTGCAGACAGTGATAATTTTGTTTTTGGATTTTTTCTTTCTCTCATGTTCTAACTGTAATACTGGAGCTTCTTGGAAGACTTTTGAATTAAAAATAACAGCCATCTAAACTTAGAACATCTAAGTAGAAGGCAAAAGAAGAACTTAGGATGAGAATGTTACTAGGATAATACATGGCATACATGCATCTGTCCCTGACATCTGCTTCAGAAGGTAGACAGAACCAAGCTTGAATGTTAAACAGGGAGAAATTCTTGGCATTTTCTTCTACTGATTTTGTTGAGATAACATCTGAACCCATAAGATTAACTGGCTTAACTAATTATACAGGTAACCACTTACTCCTGTTCAGGACAACAACTAAAGATACAGTCAAGTACTGTTATTACCAGGGAGCATAGGAACCTTATAGTATTTCTTAAAAGAGGTGAACTAGCTTCAGTCCAGAAACAGTATCCATACCCATCACCCATTAACTGATGGGCTGGGTAATGGGAAGGGCATGGCTTCATAGAATGACACCCTTCATTTACTCCTGTCCCTGAGTTATTCAGCCATCACACCCTTTCTCTCCTGTGGGGAGGCAACAGTTCTTGCACTGAACTGCTCAATAAAGCACACACCACTTTTGTTCGTAGGAATACTAGCTTTCTTTTCTTTTTCTCCCGAGACATAGAGCCATGTCCATATTTTGAATTTCCCCCCTTCAGGGAAAATGCAGGAAAAGAGATTGAGACATGCTGGTAAGAACTCCAGCTGGGATGCTCCCAGAATGGATCTGGCTATCTGGCAATTTTCTCAAAAGTGAAGACAACAGGGTGACCCAGATCAGGCAGAACCATACTAGAGGCAATGCAGTTGGAGCACCTATACAGGAACTGTGATGCAGTCACTTCATTTTACCCAGTGCAGAAGGTGTGGAGTGACTGAAGCTGTACTGTGTGAGGCAAAGACAGAACACTGATTTCATGCTTATTCTGCAGAGATTACCTGTGCAGGACCAGTCAGGGATCAACAGTCCCAGCTTCACCCTGAACAGGCAGAAGTGCTCTGTACAGGTGATCGAGTTAATGTTGGCTCCCTGCTTTGTACTGCATCAATTGCCAGGGTTAGGGATCAGGGAATTAGGAGAGAGACCATGTGGATTAATTCAGATTAGAGCCACAAGTAAATGGTTACCCCACCCCCATGTTAACACTTTTTCTCTAGTGCTCATTGTTTACTGGATGCACAAGAGCTCGACTTGCATAATAAACCCACCTCCTTCCTTAATCTCCTCTCTAGAATCCTTGCCCCTTCCAAGGCACACATTGCAGAAATGGTCAGTAACTGATCATTTCCTGAATTATTCTATCTCAAGAAATCTGCTGCTTCCTCCAGATGGAAAGAGGAAGGGAGTGATTGTTCTTTTCCCACTGTTGCACAGAGGGGAAAAAAGAGAGAGGTTAGGGGTGGAATGGGGAGAAGCTTCTTTTCCATGATGTTCAGCCACCTGATGTAAGCCTTCTGTCAGCCCATATATCCCCCTTTTGAGGTAAACGGTCACTCTGCCAGGTGACTGGAGCTCTACTTTATTGTTGCAGGGTACAATAACAGAATCTTGAAAGTCTTACAGAGTTTCTCTGTCGCCCCTCTTACACCAGAGAGAATCAAGACAGGGCAATCTTGAGTTTCTTTCTCACCCCTCCTCTCTTTCACAGATAAGCTGTTTGTGTAATTTCTCTTGCATTTCTTCTTAAAGGTTATCTCCAAATTCCTTTCCACCATATAAGGTATGGGAGCAATAATCTAATCACCTTATTTGCAGAATTCAGTTATACATTCCTCCTTCAGTCAACACCCAGATATTTTGGTTCAAAGTTCTCATTTTGCTCCGGAAACTGGTTATTGCTTCATTATGAGTATGTGTTGGGTGTACTCATAATCACTGCTGAATATATAGATTTTGGCCAAAGGCTAAGGATATGGGATTTGAACATCTACAGGGTATTAGGTTGGAGAAGCAGTGCAATATCAGTGTTAAGCTTTCTCATGTTACATTTTATCCTTCAAGATATAATACCTAATAACAACACCTCTATTTATGGATCTTTTACCATAATGGCAACAACAACCAGATGGTTGGTAGTTACCTCAGTAACTTGAATAATGGTCATTCAAGGATTTAGGGTGTGGTGTCATTATGAATATAGGTGACACCTGATTCTGTTTTCCCTGTTTATCAAACTTAAGTGGGGCAGTAGAAGCACAAAATCAGTGTTTATAATGCCATAATGGACTGGATGAGGGCCATTAAACAAGTTCACTTCAAACAAGATAGACTTATTGTTAATGGGTAGTTCATAGTTTCTATGTTGTTCTACCTGTCTCAGAGAGAGCTTCGTTTCCAAGACTAAATTTGTTTCAAAAGGTGCTCCCTGATTTATCCCTGTTCCTAAAGGCATGAGGTGTCTGTTTCTCACAGAACTGTCTTCCACCTTTGGTTGGTACATCAGTAAAGATCTTAACACAGTGATAATAATGACCCATCCATAGCATATTCCTCTCTAGTTGACTTGGGGTGGGGAGGGGAGAGGGGGATGCCTTTGGAAGTGGCTTGAAAACAGAAAGTGGTACAGAATATGAGTGCAAAAAGATAAGAAAGCCACTGCTTTATCATTCTTGCTCACTTTAACTCCAGTTCTAGGTCCAGTTTAACTTTTTGATTTTGACTTTTAAAGTCCTTCACTGATTTTGGTACTGGAGAATCACTATGTCTACATATACCAATTTATACCTGTTATCTTATACTGTTATCTTGATTTCCTCTGACAAATGTGATATAGCAAGTGGATAAGAAGATATGGCACTCCATTTGTGAAAGGCTCTCTCAGATTTTTAATATTCTGCTAAGTCTGTACATTTTATATCACTGCTCCTTCCTTTTAATTTATATGTTTCATCTTAATGGAGATGAATTTCTGCATTTAACTGCAATATGATTTTTTAAAAGAAATTATCTTTTTACAATTTTAAACTAGTTTTTCCAAGAACATTGTTATGAATTGGCCAGTGGGGTGCATGCATAAATACATATAATGATAATAATAATATAGTGCTGATAGACCATTGCACATTTCTTAGCCAATTAATGCTTAAGCTATGGAAGAAGGAAGTGCTTCTCTGAAAAGGTCTCTGTATGACACCTACCATAAACTTGCTGATTCATGAAAAATCATGGAAAAATCATACTTCCTCAGTTTTTCCATCGCTCTTCCACTTCCCACAGAGGAAATTTAATAAAATCAAGGTCCTATTAATTTTAAGTTATGATTCTGGAACAGAACAAAATTGAATGTACATATTTGCTGCAAATGTGTGGCTAGTGTCTAGAACTGAAATGTCTACAAAGGTTTTAAATGGAGAAAGGGATTTTAACATTTTTCATTTATTCCAGGAAAAATGTGTTATCCAAAATGTCCTAAAAACTGACATTGGAAAATTGAGATTTTTTTTTTTAAATGGATTAAATGGCTGCCTGATGCCATAAGCATCATTATTAAATACAGAGGTACTGGAGAAAAAACAAAAATCTGTTTTTAAAGGTCTGAATACCCAGTTTCGCAGATAATAAAAACTTTAAAAATAAAATTATGAAGCTGGAAAACAAATATTTTATCCTATTGTAATTATGACTATGTTTATTCATGAATAATCTGAATTAAATGTAACTGTGTGAACAATTGTCAATTTTATCTAAAGTGAAGTTTGTGGCAAAGAATAGGAAAAAGATTGCTCAAGTGAAATTCCTGTGGGATCTCTTTATATATACATTAATTCCCGTAAACTGACTTACATTAATTCCCGTAAACTTAAAAGTGATGAAGGTGGAGTTGAAAGGGAAAATAGGCATACCATATCTGAGCTACAAAAATCCTGAGGCCTCTAGATGGAAGGAAAGAGTTAGAAGTTGCCACTCTTTCTCTGCTGTCATCTAGTGGTCATCTGGATTTCTACAGACCAGTTGTAATTTTAATTGCCACTGAATTTTCATTTAAATTACTGGCAGATTTGGAGAGGGCCATTCACACTATTTTTAAAGGGATTCTGTGGGAAATCAAAATATCAGGAAAACTGTCAAAACTTTCACTTTACAGTCAAACATCATAAGGGAATCCCAGTCAGAAGCTTGCCTTCTTTGTCATATTTGGTTCTTGTGTTTCCCAGCAATTTGAATGGGTGTTTAGGAATTCTTTACAAGGTATGAATGTACAATAAGAATTTTGCACTGTCTTTAGGCTTAAAAGAACATCACTCTGAATAATGTAGTGATGAGTTGCCATAAATTAAAATCAGATTCAAAGATGGCTGCTTGTAGAGTGAGAAAACACTGAATATTCCTTCCCTTTAATTAGTGTCAAAGTGTTCTGGGAGTGGGTGTGGAGAGCAGCTGACATACAACTATGTGGTCATTATGCACTTCCGGTTCTCCTAAGGATGTAGTTCAACACAATTGGGGTGAGTTCTTTTTAGGGCTCAGTGTTTATGACAGGAAATTATTACAGATGAAAGAAGCATTTTAAAAGCTCAGAGTGACTTCTATCCAATGCTCCACTTTTAACAGGCAGTTAAGGGGGCAGGAAATCGATATTTGATCTACCCGTTTCAGACACGTGTTTTAGGAGGCCAGCTGTTTTAACTTCAGTTTGCCTGAGAAAAGGTTCGCTAAGTAGTTGATGCGGAAGGTGTCACCAATTCTGGCACAGTCGCGCTGGTTTCAGAAGGAAGCAAAGGCAGGGCAGAAGCCTCGCACACGCCTGCCAAAGAAAGACTTCTGAGCCGGACTGGAATCTGGGGGCTTTACGAACAGCCCCTCTACGTCTCTTAGTAGCAACCTTCTTCTGCAGCTTCCCAGTCTACCCCTACTGCCCTAGGATTTTCTGGTGGTTTTCAACGCAAGTATTAGCCGTTCAGGTCAGATGCTGCTTAACTTCTTGAGATCAGTCACGGAGGGCTTGGCCGGCGCTCGTTAAAAATCTGTATAACAACAACCTGGGAAAAGGAGGAGGTGGGTAGGCGGGGGCGATGCCAGAGATGAGGCCGGAGCTACGTGCTGAAAGTAAGGGACATGCTATTCACCTCTGGCTTCTTGTCCCGCCCCTCGCCCGTGGTGAGCCGCCGCTTTCTCATTCCAGGAACACAAACAAAAGCGATTTGCCTGACGTGTTGCATTCTGCTCTCTCTTCCCGACACTCCTGTGGGTAGCAGCTGGGAAACACATAATTCACGCGGGTCGGTCCGGGGTTAACACTGCGTCTTCATTGCCGCCAGCCCCAGAAACTCCCTTTGCCTCTTCCCTGGAGGCTCCCTTTCCTCAGCAACAGGACGCGCTACACTGCAGTTTAACGCGCCCCCGCTCCCGTCTGCTGTCGCCTTTCCCCCACTTACCCGCGTAGTCCGCGCTCTCGGAGTGAGAAGCAGATTTGCGTCCTGCAGGAGCAGCTCGCTCGTGCCTAGCAGCACGCTTCATCCTCTTTTTTCCATGCCCTGCCTGTGGCGTTGCCTAGCGATTGTCCCTCGTCATCTTTCTATCAATGCTCCAGCGCTCTATAAAGTAAAATTACCTCACCCATCGGGGGCTGACTAGCAGCAGAAGAGGGAAGAGGTTTTTGTTCGTACCCTTTAATCCACTGCAGTAGTAGTTTGCGAAAGACCGAAGTGTCTACTTCTAGGATTAGGAGATGCACACACACATCTGTAAGAGAAGTATCTGTTGCCCTCGCTTCTGTGAAACTGTTCACACTCCTGTTTATTGAAAACATTTGAGAACCTTCATGTTAGCCCAAAATAAAGCACATAGTTAAAATGCAGAACAGTTCTAGAAACACAACCCAGATTCTATTTAATAAAAATACAATTCTCAAAAGGTCAAAACCACAATGTTTTCACTCTCACTCAGGTCTGAGTGGACCTTAGTGGTACTACTGACACCAAATGCCTTACTCCTGAGGGGCAGGGACATATGTCTACCTACAACAAATGGTTCTTGTGTGATAAGGGAGACCCTGAGGTATTTGGGGCTTTGTACATCGATACCAGTACTTAGGGTACCTGAAATGAATGTAGTTATTTTAAAAGTTGCATGAGGATAGGATGCATCATCAGTAATACCTGCATCTGATCCTTACAATTTGTTTCAGCTGTAAGGGCTATTGGGATATCTTAAGGCTTCGTGGAACAGTGTGTACACTGGGACAGGAATATACGTCTGAATTCAAGCTAAGGTCTTTGCACTAAATTCCCATTGATGTCAATGGAATTTAACTCAAGTAATTGCTGAGTTTGATTTCTGTTGGTTGTAAAATGTAATAGATTTGGTCTGGATCAACACATAAGAAAGTGAGCTACTCTCCAGGGAATTCCCATCACCCTGATCCTGGCAATTGAAATCTCATACAGTATCAATTTCAAAGTCATTTGATGCTATACTGCAGCATGTCAATCTGATAAACTTCAAATACTTTATATTCCTCTTTAACATAAGAACAGTTATTGTATACAGTACTGTGACAGGTGAGATACATGTACTCACACATACACATTTAATGTCAAGGAGCTCTTTTTAGAATTCTGTTTAGTTTTGCATATAAAAAGCAAAGCTAATTAAATGAGTTGCCTTGAGAATGTGCAACATTTCATATTTGGGGTGAGCCAGGGCCACAGAAAGTGGGGCAATGATGCAAAGTAAACCAGGTCACATTATGCATTAGGTGGGGCTGGGTTTGTTTTGTTTTGTCTGAAAAAGTTTTTTTAGGCACAATTATAATAAATTTATTATGTGTTGTCTTTGATATTGAGGCTGGCTCCTGTTTCTGTATTATTTTACTAGAGTTAGACTGTGAGGCATATTCTGAAGATGTTGTTATAGAATCATGACCCATATTCACAGAATCATGACCCTTTGAGATAATTTGAAAATTGCAGGTAAATGAGTTTGTTTATTAGAATAATTTGTCAGCTACCTACTCATCAGATTCCAGGCAGATTACAATATTACAACATTAAAGCATCATATAACAGAATCCAAAATTAAATGTTATCTGTGACAGTACTCCTAATTAAAAATTCTCCTCTTCAAATGTTCTATTACTTTTTTCAACTGATTTTCTAAAGGATGAAAAGCATGGGGATTAACCTGATCTGAGATGGCAAGGTGTTCCACAGTGAGGGGGCTGCAAACCCCCAATGTCTTGAGTCACACAATTCTCTCCTGTCTAGAACATGTAAAGTAGGCTAATTCTACCTGGAGAAGATGGACTTGAAGGTAGCAAGGGCCCAAGGCATAAAACCATAACCACCAGCTACTGGAATTGGACCCAGAAGCCTACAGGCCACCTATAGTACTCTTGCAAAATAGTTATTCTTCACTGAAGTGGCTAGCCCCAGTCAGTTGGTGGGCAGCTGCATTCTGTGCCAGCTATAGCGTCTGAGTTGTCTTCAAGAACAACTTCACATAAAACAAATTACAATAGCCTGAGAGGGTGTGAGCCACTATCTTCAATGCCTCCTTGTCCAGGACAGGAATACAACTGGCAAACCAGCCAAAGCTGCCCGTAGACTCTCCTTGCCACAGCCTCCACCTGCTAGTCCAGCAGAACCTGTGAGTCCAGGGGGAAACTCCTAGAATTTAACTCCTAGATTGAGCAACTTGATCTTTCAGAGAAAGAGCTCTTAAAAAGCTAGCTAAGAATTACAAAGTGATCTAAACTTAAGGTTCCATGGATGTGCTCACTTTGTAATTCTGTTTTCTTTACTAGCTCTTTAACAGTCCCTCTAGATCAGTGTTTCCCAAACTGTAAGGTGTACCTCCCTTGAGGAGATGCAAACAGAGTCCAGGGGAGGTGTGAAGAGCTTAAGTCTCCACTGTTGGCAGTCCTGATTTCAATCTCAAGGTTGCATTCAGTGCACTTCTAGGAATCTGGAGCTCAAAAATGTGGACTGCATGGATAGCAGCAAATACATTTGGAAAATATGGTTCTAATTGAGTTCTATAGATGAGTTGGGCCAGAAAGTTGGCTGCAAATAATTCAGTCACTGCAGGATCAATCTCTCCTCCTTTGCAGCAGAAGAACAACAGTATGTAGTATCAGCAGTCCACTTTTAGGAGGTCTGCAGACTGCTCATAGCCCTGCAAGTTGCCCTTGCTTATAACACATGTGCAGAATTGCTATGTAATAGGGAGTCCAAAACTTCGCTGCAGATTTCAATTTTCTGGCAGGATGCCTGAGAGAAACCAGAGAATAATTCTAAAAAGTCTATACTGACCAATTGCCAAATGATGTGAGGAGAAGGAAGAAACGGGCATCTAATTATTGAGATCTCTCAGCTCACCTAGAGAGGTCCCACAGGCTTACTGTAGGTAAACAGAGACAGAAGAGACCTATGAAAATCTCACTGAAGGGAGACCAAACTTCTATTTCAAAAGCACAATGGATTAGGGGGGAGCTTGATAGCAAAGAACAAGGGATTTTGTACTACTAGTTAGATCACTCTGGAAGCAAGAGAAATGGGGAGGAAGAGATGGTGCGTGGATGTGAGAAGAATCTCATAGAAGCAATTAGTTTAAAGGTTCCTTTTGTGTACTGATGCACTTTGGTGATGGTCCTGAATCAACCAAATACTTAAGTGGGATTGAAGCTGCTGCATACATTGACCACATGGGTGGCCTTTTACTGTCCCATCATTCCTATATGTCTTATGTTTATTTGAAGGCATCAGGCAGATTGTCTGAATTCCTCCATGTGATATGACCAAATTAAAGTAGATATATCATGTGTTCTTATCCATGGGCTCTTCCACATGGGGTAGTTCCCATAATGGGTGACAAGAGCCTCAACTGATCACATGATGCAGTAATGCAAATTATCTCTGTGTCAATGGCATTATATCCACTATTCTGGTTCATGCTGTAGCTACTGCTATAGAAATTATAGCACATCTTGCATTTCAGGGGCAGTTGGTTCTCTGACTGGAGGATGATTAGATCCTGGGATCCCACTGAGGGTATGAGAAACATCACTGCTGAAGGGGACCTAATAGATGATAGCTATCATATCATCAGGAGGAGAAAAGGCAATGAAGTTGCTGCTGCTGCTACTGTATTTGTTTGCTTATTTTAAAAAAGTGGATAGAATGTCAATTTATAGAAATATCAATGAAACTGAGAAGGCAGGATGACCTTATTGTTACTACTGACCATCAAGTGAGCACTAATTGGCTGATAATTCATTCTGTCCATTGATGGGCCAGGAAGGGTAAGTTCTCACAGGTCTCTACAAGCTTGTCATGTTTGCAGACATGCTCATGCTTGTAGAATTCCAGCGTCTACAAACAGTCAAAACAATCCAAGTCAAAGCAAGCTGCATTTTAAAGCAAACTTGGAAGTATTGTGAGATGGAAAGCCTGGTTGTCTGGAAATTCTCCATTGTCTCTGAAGCAAATATTTACAAATAAAAATGGGTGTTTCTAAACTAGGCTGACCATACGTTTTGAACGGGACAATCCCTTTTTTTAACATTTCCCAACCGTCCCATCGTTTTAATATAAATGTCAAATTTGTCCTGTTTTTTAAAAACGTTGGAGCTGTTATTGGGAAAAGCGGGAAAAAATTGAAATTGAAATTGAAAAGGAGGCTGACTTGGCAGCAGTTCTCAATCTGGTGGGAAACCTAGAGCAGAACTGCAGGAACAGCTGATCGGCGGTGAGCAAGAGGAAGAGTCGCTGCCGCCAATCAGTGCAATGGAAGGTGGTCAAAAAAGCATGCCCAGCAGAAACGAAGCCGATTGACTCTCAGGCCAAAATGGCAGGAATAAAATAAAATAAAATAAAAAGGCGCACCAAAGAGGAACAGGTTGTCGGGGACAACCGTTCACTAGACTTCTCTGTTCCTGTCCCCCTGTCTCAGCTCACCACTGCCCTCAGCCCTCTGCTTCTCCAGCTGCCTCCATTCCTCTCCTTCCATCCCAGCTCACCACTGCCCTCAGCCCTCCTGCAAGCTCTCCGCCCAACGCCACCCCTGTACCAGCCTCTCCGGACCCACCATTGCCGCACCTCCCCCTCCTGCACCTTGCCAGCTTACTGTTGATAACTTTTTTTATCGTCTTTTTCGTGAATACGGAATATTACATAAGTTTAACCCCAGCCTGTTTTGCCATTCCAATGTCCCGTTTCTGTCTCAAGGAAATATGGTCAGCCTATTTTAAACCATTTTTATATCAGGCAGCAAATAGGGTTCAAAAAAGTATGAAATGATAGGCAACTGGGAAGCTTTTCAATTTAAAACTAAAACAACCGCCCTGCCCCATTCTTTCACACTAAAAATATTAGCTGCAGTTATTCTGTCCAACTTTACATGGGATGATAGACTGATGTTAGAAGCATTGTGTGTTCAGGTTGCTATAATCTTCATAGTGAAAACATCATGACAGCAAATGTTCACATTTTCTTTTTCCACTATTCATTAATATATGAATGGCTCTATTCTAGTTATTCAATAGGATACTCGATGATGATGATGATGATGATGATGATGATGATGATGATATTCTATGCATATCGATTTTATATCAAATGCAATTTATATCAAACACTATTGCTCTTGCAATGCTGGGCAAGTTGAAACCATCAAACAAAGTACCATTAGTCTTCCATTACTTGTACTTATTAAGTTGCCTGGTTGTACAGAGCAACTGCTTATCTCTTTGTTACTGTTTTGCATAGCAGCAGCAGCAGACCACTTTATTGAGAACTGATTGCTAGTCAACATAGCCTATTATCTGCACTGTTGTCCTTCACCTTTAGTTTCTTTAATATTACATTTTTTATCTTTATAGCCTGGCTGTTTCTTTTTTTAGACAGCAAAAAATATATTTTATTATTGTTAAACTATATAGGCAGGAGTTCAGTATTAACTTTAACCTTGTAATGTAACTTCCCACAGATTTTAGGTTTATAGTTATTTTACACTTTTCTGTGACTATTTTTTAAAAAACCATATGGCTATTTTTTTTCACAGCTTGCTGGTGTGAGTTGTTTTCAATATCATGACTATAAACACTATCAGTTCTAAGTGTTATCCCATGATGATCAGTGACTGAAATAACATGGTTATTATTACATTTATGTATTCCTCACTTAGTAAAATCTAATGCCACTGCCTAAATGCCAAAGGATTGGTATACTGCAGTAATAGTCCCTCTGTGTATATATAAGAAAGGCAATTTTATGTCCTGTTTATGCAAAGACTTTAGTATAAAATATTCTACACATAGCTGAATAGATTTTTCATTTGGCATGCTACTGGATGTAGAATGTGTAGAATATTTTATACTAAAGTCTTAGTACTTTGGAAGACAGATTCTACATGGGAGCCCTAATGTGAATGTGACAGACTGATAGATTTGGTTTGGCATAACAATGCCCCCTAAAGCATCCGAAAAGCTGTCTATGTTTTGAATTCTCTGTGTGTGAATGTTGTCTTCCCTTGATTTTTCTTAGATGCCTCTTTTTCCAAAAATCTCTTTCTTATACCTAGAATGTTGGCTTCATTGATTAAATTAGAGAATTTATCATTAAAGCCCTCCCAGTGTGTCTGACTGCATGGTTAAACATCTGCCCTGTGTTTCTGGATTAGCTGAAGGTTTGCTAAGTTCCATATTTCCAGGTATGGGAAAGGAAAATCCAAAGAACCTTCCTTCCTTTTCTTGTAAAAGCTAGGTTAAAGACAGAAAGGCTAAAATTTCCCCAGCTAGACAGACTAGGATGTGTCCAAAGGCAGCCTATTATAATATATATAGTACCAAGGAACCCTTGGAAGAAAAGTCTGTCAGTGAGGTTTTAAAATATCTCCTTCCCTGTTAGAAAAAATGAGGCATTGCGATGACTGCCCTTTTTAAAATGCAACTGCTGCTAAGTAGGCACAAGACAAACTGTAACCCACGTAGTATCTGTTGAACAAGTTGTTTAGAGTGTAACTGCTACAACAGACGTAAGAGGGACTAGGAGGACCATGTGCTTTTGGAAGCTGCTATGTTTTGCTTTGTACAACTTTTTGTCTGCAAACATATACAGTTCTATCCACTATGCAATTCTGCACAATTCATAGAGGTTTTTAAATTAAAAAATAATATCTCTTGAAAGAAGCAGAAAATGAGAGGCACTTTCTGGCTTTACTTGTCTTCTTGACACTCTGCTCCATGTCTAGTCAATGTTACTTACCCTCATAAAGGGCTCTGTCTGGTCGCTTTTATAATTTAGCCAGTCTCACAAAGCAAAGGACTCTTCAGCTTGATTTGACCTCTGTTAGCATTTGTTTAACAGTATCCCATAAATGAAATTGACAGTAATGCAACTTTGAAATACATCATAGTCTACAATACATGAAGCTGCCATTGACCAAAAGCATAAAAACAGTATGATATGAAAACAGACTTTTGAAAGGAAGTAGCATCGGGACAATGAAATGATACATAAGTTGTATATTCCATAATTGTCACATTGAAAGAATATATGATATAAACCCACCCCCAGACCAAATCAGATCAGATTTGTGCTTCCCATTGACTAATATGGAAAAAACTTAAACGGATGTGACTTTAGTTTTTTCATCAGAATGGTATGAAATTTCCAAAGGAGAAACAGATAACTCTTAAGGGTTAAACATTTTCCAATGACAGAAACATTGGTGCAGAGTTTTTGGATTTAGGCTCCAAAGGACAAACTATAACACGTCTCAGATGGATTTGATTTGTTGTTGTTGATTTGTTGATTTGTCCTTGCACAATGGGAATTTTTACAGATTTGGGGACTGTAAGGTGAAGTTTCATTTATCATTCTTTTTGTTTAATGAACAATATAAATGAATATTGAGAGAGGCTGAATTAGAATTCTTATCCAATGCCAGTGCCTATGCTTTTCTGCACCAAGAATCCAGTTCTGGAAAACAAGGTCATTGTGATGAGTGCTTTTGGATGGGGGGCAGCAGTGAAGGGGCAGCCCATGGCATGTCTCTTTCTCACAATGGCCATGGTCAGGATTGCTGCAAGGGAAGGGAACGAGGCAGAATTGATGGGAAGTTCATTTTTAGCCATGATTAAAGTTAAGACTAAATTATTATCACTGACCTAATTAAGAATCCATTTTAAATCAATATTGTTGTAATCTATCCCCCTTTGAAATCTTTACTTTTAAATTACATTCCCTTATTTTCCCTTTCTTTCCCTCGTTCACTTTTGTTTTAAACCAAGTTTAAACCAAAAAGCTCTGTGTTCTTAGTGTAAGCATCAACGCTCTAAAAGAATGGATAGTGGTGAATCAGCCTCCCAAATGCAGAATATTTTCAAAACAGCCACTTTGGAATTAGGAAAGTAGGAGGAGGAAGCAGGAAGCAGTCTGAAGACAAACAGAGCAATATGCATAATGTTGGGAAGTAGTGGCAATTTAACTTGGCATTAAACTGTTAAGGCTCTTAGTTTGTCATTAGCACTTTTACATAGAATTTGGGCAGCCAACTGATAAAACCAAATTAAAATGCAAAAACAGATGTTGAAGTGGTACTTGGGAAGAATTTCCAGCCTCCAGAAAAAATGTAGCAATGCTACCAATGAGTTGATAGTGCTGCCACATTTGATGGTAATTTTAGAGGGGGCTCCAAAATTACATGGAAGTGTTGGGGGTTCTCAGATGGTCTATGGCCTATAGGCTGCCCACTGCAGGTTTAAAACATATTTTTAAAACAATTTGAAGAACTTTAAGGAAATATTTACAATATTCAGTGCAACACATTAATTTATATTTGGACCTTATAGCAAAATCTAGAAGAACTATTCAATCATACAAAGTTGATTGCTATTAATAACCTGAGTTAATTTATGACAATTATTTTAAATTACCCAGAGTTTAAAACCTTTCTTAGAATAACAAATAAAAATAATAAGGAACACCCGCAAGGGCCTGTAGCCAGATATTGGCTTAATTTGCTACTGCAAAGACATTAATTTTTTTTTCCACATGTGCAAGAATTTCCTAAGCAAGAAGAGAAGGGAAACTTCCTCTTTCTATTTAATCTCCAGGATGTATTTATAAGTTTTAATGTTGAATAGCAGTAATTCTTATTTGTTATTATTGCCTGGTTAAACCTCTAAAGAACAGCACCTGATCACTTACTGGGTGAGATTAGGTATCCAGACTCAAACTGTTTAGGAGCCAGTGAGGCAAACACTGAAAACAACAACAATATACTACTTCTGTTCTTCCCTTTGCAGCTTATTAGCATTTGTGGAATGGTTTATCAAGACACTCAAAAAGAAGATGATGGAATGAAGCTTCTCTAAATAATTACAAGAAGCAAAGTCCAATACTTGGAATATCTTAGTAGCTATTGTTAAGTACAAAGGTTTTTGAGTTTTTAACATCAATGCAAATTTTGCCTTATTATACCACCCCTAAACTTGAAAGTCTTACTAAGACATTACTCAGATTACTATCTGAATTATTCAGATTACTATTTGAAGTAGAGGCTTTCATATATAGCTTCTACAGGCAAATCTAGAACATTAAATGGCCATGGAAAAATGATAAATTAGGAGTTTGTGTGGAGGATTAAACAGAAATTAAAGTAACAAAAATTATGGAATGAAGATTGACAAGGACAGAACACACTCAGAAGGAACCCTGTGGCTCTCTACCATGGCAGACATTGGTTTATAATCCTTATTTCAAGAGGTGACCATAGTCCCATTCAGACAATTTGTTCCCATAAAGAATGTCAACATGTGAAGAACAGTTAGCAGCTCCTCAGCTAAATCACATTAGTGACAACCCTCCATGTGTAAAGCACATTATCAGGATTCCAGCTCATGTGGAAGCATTCATGTGTAGATAATTTACCATCCCCTTGGATGGCAGAGTAAAACTTAGAAGAGAGGGTGCTCACTGCTTTTGCATACTGAATTTTGCATGGGAAACTTATTGCTTTGGGACAAATTTCTAGTATTATTATGGCACCACTATGCATTATGAGAGACTGGATAGCTGGTATTCAACTTTTATTTGCTAAAAAACCTCTCCCATGTAATCCTATTTAAAGAAAGGTACAGCTGGTGAAAAATAGTCTGCACCTTTATAAATCCATCAAAGGTTATGTCATGTTCTCATTCTAATGTCTGGTTAACATTGTAACGTTTCACATGTCATTCTCTGTTCCGTGTTCCTTCACCCGGGGTTTTTCCATTCTTTCGCCCTCCATTGTTTTGAGGGCTTGGAATGCATGTTTGGGTTTGCGCTCCTGTTCAAGGTTACTTTCCCAGGCGCGTCTGACGGCTTCCAGCACCTGGGAGGGGGAGCGTCCTGACGGGCGACGGGGCGGGACCTGCTTACAAGCAAGGCTTTTAAGTTTGTATTTGGCGCGCTTTTGCTCATTCTCAGCTTTCTCTGTATTTGCATACTATTCCTTTAATAAATCAGTTATCTTTAAGCCCGAGCTTGTGAGACTGAGTATTTGGGTTTAGGCAATCGTTACATAAAGCTGAGAATCATTTCATCCATTTTCCGCTAGCCCCATCCAATCATTGGATAAGAGGGAACGCTAGCGATGACAGAACCTCAACTTCGCGCAAGTGAGGGAAGCGAAGAAGAGCGGGAGGCGGCCAAAAGCCGGCCAGTGCTAACTTCGAGAGCGCAAAGAGCAGCACGTCGGGAGTTGCGAGATATCCAATTGGACGAGCTGCTGATATCCATGCAGGAGAGTCTCAGGAGTGATCATAGAACCGTTATGGAAAGAACACAGGGGAGGGGGTCTCCACAATTGACCTGGGAGCACGAAGTCCCCTTGTCACCGAGGGTGGTGGTAACCAACCAACCCTCGGAGGAGCCAGTCACTCCGGCCCGAATGAGGGCATTAGAGGATAAAATGGAGTTAATAGTGACGATCCTTAAGGATCTACCCAAAGAGGATCTACCCAGAGAGGCAGAGCCCATCCTGGAGGATTGGGAGGAAGAGCCGTCACAGTACCCCAGGCATAGTACCATGTCGACCCGGGGGAGAAGCAAGTCTCGATCAGCCCGTCAAGGGGGGGAGCGAGAGGCAAGACCTCCTAGGGATCGACCACCCATGGGGGCTCGGCGCACGCTGACATTCGCGGCACCGCCACAGCCAGCTGAGCCGGCAAGAACCTTCCCACCCTTTGGAGTGAAGTTCGATGGGGATCCCACAACGCTCTCCTTCTTTATTACTAATGCCAAGCACTATATAGAAGATTGGGGTCGAAATTTTCGGTCTGAACATGGCAAGGTCAATTTCATTGCCAACAAGCTGAGAGGAAAGGCAGCGGATTGGTATGTGCAACTATGCCAAGCTGAGGCAACTGAGTTAGAGGACTTCGATGAATTTTTGTGGGCACTTAAAGAGCATTTCGAAGACCCCCTAGCTCAAGAAACGGCAAAAAATGACCTGCGGAAACTCTACCAAGGGTCCCTCTCAGTTGCCAAATATGCGTTGGAGTTTAAAGCTTTGGCAGGAAAAGTGGAAGACTGGTCTGAGCCAACAATCATCGAATTGTTCAAGCAGGGGCTTGAACCCGAAATCCTTCGATGGGCTCTGGGCAGAGATGATCCTAAAACGCTATATGGGTGGATTCAGTTGGCGGGCAGCGCAGAAAATGCCCTACGAACCTATGCCCATACCAAAGAGCTTAGACAAACATGTCTCGCTAGAGGAGCGCGCACATCTGGATTTGCCAGCCGCCCCAAACCAAAAACCTGGGAAGAAGAGAGGGAGCAACGGTTCTCCAAGGGTCAGTGCCTCAGATGTGGGAAAGAAGGACATCGAGCCACGTCGTGCCCAAGACGCCGTCCAGAGGAACGACAGACGAAACCCACGGTAAAGACACCTGCTCCTGCTCCACCGCGAAAACTGAAGGCAGCCCTCGCGGAACTGGACCCCCCAGACCTTCCCTTCGGAGAAGAGGAGGAAGAGTTGCAATTCGAGCAGCCGGCGGGAAAAGCCTACCACCTGCCCTGAAGGGCGCCCTAGGGCAGGTGGAAGAAACCGGGCGTAACCATGATTCGGTGAGTGGAAACTTCCCCACACTGACTGTTAAAGTTAAACTGAGCTCAAAAACCAAAACGGTGGAAGTGTGGGCCATGCTAGACTCGGGTTGCTCCCGTTCCCTGATGCACCCTGATGTCGTAGCGGCTCTGGAACTGCCCACGTTCCCGTTGCCAAGACCCATGATTTTCACCCAATTGGATGGAACTATGGCGGGAGGGAAAGCAGTCAATCTTTCCACGGGACTGGTCGCCTTGCAGATGGGCTCCCATCAGGAAAAGCTGCCATTTGTGGTAGCTCCAGTGGGGGGTCCTCTGGTAATCTTGGGGATGCCTTGGTTTGTGCAACAAAACCCTTTTATCAACTGGCTGCATAGAACTGTGACGTTTGCAGATGGATTTTACAAAGTACCCGAAAAGGACCTACTGGAGGACATGGAGGGTGGAGGGGTAGCGTATACCACTGTGCAAACGCTTCAACCTCTTGAGGGACTACCCAATCAGTACCAAGATTTTGCTGAAGTATTTGGGGAAAAGGAAGCGGATCGCTTGCCACCCCACCGAAAAACGGACTGTGCCATTGAGTTTTTACCAAATGTAAAATTGCCTCACCCAAAAATATACCCCATGTCTCCCAAAGAGCTTACCACGCTAAGGGAGTTCATTGACAAAAATCTGGCTAGGGGTTTCATTGAGCCGGCAAATTCCCCGGTAGGAGCTCCTGTCCTATTCAGGCCAAAAAAGGATGGGTCATTAAGGCTTTGTACCGATTTTCGCGGGCTCAATGCGGTCTCAATATTAAATAAATATCCTTTGCCCCTGATCAAAGATATGTTATCACATCTGGCCAGAGGCAAAATTTTTTCAAAACTGGATTTGAGAGAAGCCTACTTTCGCATTCGCATAAGGGAAGGGGATGAGTGGAAAACAGCGTTCAACTGTCCTCTTGGGGCTTTCCAATATAAAGTCCTACCATTCGGTTTATCTGGGGCACCTGGAGTTTTTATGCAACTGATCAATGAGGTCTTGCATGACCACCTATTTAAGGGGGTACTGGTATACTTGGATGATGTATTGATTTATACTGAAACCATGTCAGAACATATCCACTTGGTGCGTCAGGTACTGGCTAAATTGAAAAAAGCAGAGTTGTACGCAAAACTGTCAAAATGTGCCTTTCATCAGTCGCAAATTGATTACCTAGGGTACCGGATTTCAGCTCAGGGCATTGAAATGGACCCTGCAAAAGTAGAAGCCATCGTGGCATGGGAACCTCCCCGTACCAGGAGACAATTACAGAGTTTCCTTGGATTCTCTAATTTCTATCGGGCATTCGCCCAAAATTTTGCGGAAATCGCCCTCCCCCTTACTGAACTGTTAAAAACTAAAGGACAGGGGGATACGCGACGTTCAAAGAACCCAGGCGCGCTCCTTAAATGGACTCCAGCCTGTCAGCAAGCGTTCGAAGCGCTCAAACAAATCTTTACCACAGAACCAATTTTACAGCATCCAAACCCCTCTAAACCCTTCGTTGTACAAGTCGATGCTTCTGATTTTTCCATAGGAGCAATTCTATTACAATCTGACCAATCTGGCGCTTTAAAACCCTGTGCCTACCTCTCTCGCAAATTCACGGAAACAGAGAGAAGATGGCATGTTTGGGAAAAAGAGGCTTTTGCTGTAAAAATAGCTTTAGAGACATGGCGACACCTATTGGAAGGCACTTCAAACCCTTTTGAAGTCTGGACTGACCATAAAAACCTGGAAGCTTTAAGCACCAGTCGGAAACTCAGTCCCAAACAGCTGCGCTGGGCGGAGTTTTTCAGCCGCTTTGACTTCACTCTTAAATTTATACCAGGCAAGAAAAATTTTTTAGCTGATGCACTCTCGCGCAGACCCCAAGATGCTGGCCCAGGGCCAACGGTCCAAGGCACCGTCTGGACCGACAAACAATTAAGTTTGGCGGCAGTGACTCGCAGCCAGACCCGAGCGCAATCAACTCCGCCTCCAGCCGCTCTGCCTTCCAGCCGCCCACCGCCCTTGTCAATTCCCTCCGATTTGCAACAACAGTTGCTCTCCCACCTTAAAACAGATACTTGGTTACAAACCAATAGACACATTTTAACTTTCACCGATGATCTTGCCTGGCGCAACGATCGTCTCTATGTACCCGAAGCAATGCGAAAAACCATACTCCAGCGCTGCCACGATGACAAGCTAGCTGGACATTTTGGCTACTTAAAAACGTTGCACCTCGTTCGCCGCCAATTCTGGTGGCCAACTTTACTCAAAGACTTGAAAGAGTATGTCACTGCGTGCCCTGTATGTGCGGCAATAAAGCGCAAACCGGGCAAGCCCCAAGGTCTCCTTCAACCCGTTGCCACTCCATCTGTCCCTTGGCAGGATATCTCCATGGACTTTATCGTTGATCTACCCCCTAGTCAACGCAAAACAGTCATTTGGGTCGTCAAAGACTTTTTCTCCAAACAAGCTCACTTTATCCCATGCGCTTCTATCCCCACCGCACAACAACTGGCACGCCTCTTCCTCATCCACGTGTACCGCCTCCACGGTATCCCCGCCCGTTTGGTGAGTGACAGAGGCACACAATTTACGTCACAATTTTGGCGGGCATTTTTGAAACTTTTGGGTACCAAACAGTCACTTTCTACCGCCTGGCATCCGGAAACGGACGGATCTACAGAGGCGGTTAATTCTACATTGGAACAATACCTCAGAGCTTTTGTTAACTACCAGCAAGACAACTGGGTCGATCTACTCCCATTTGCTGAGGTCGCTTACAACAATGCCATTCATCAAACCACTGGTCAAGTTCCCTTTAAAACAGTTTTTGGACGTGACTTTGTTCCGATTCCTGAACTTCCTCATCCTCAACCGCTACCAGCCACCCTCACTGACTGGGCAGACTCTCTCAAAGACTCATGGTCTAATATTCTACTCGCTCTCCGCCATGCCCAGGCTACCTATAAACGCCATGCCGATGCAAAGCGTTCCCCAGAACCATCCTTTGCGGTCGGGGATAAAGTCTACTTATCAACTAAGTTTATCAAGTCCCCACAACCCTCTAAGAAACTTGGTCCTAAATTTGTCGGTCCTTTTCCAATTGTTGCTCAGCTCAACCCTGTTACGTTTAAACTTGATTTGCCTCACAACCTTAAGCGTTTACATCCTGTTTTCCATTGTAGCTTACTCAAGCCCTGCCTGTCGTCGGACCGTTGGCATCCACAACCCACTCCTCCACCTCCCCTCATGATTGACAACCAGCAACACTTCGAAGTGACATCTATCCTCGACTCCAGACGCCAGCGCTCCGCTTTACAATACCTCGTCCGCTGGAAACATTTCCCCCATCCCGAATGGGTTGCTGCTCCAGACGTGCATTCTCCTCGTCTGGTAGACCAATTTCACTCTGCCTATCCTGACAAGCCGGCTCCCTAGTTTCTTTTGGGGGGGCAATATGTCATGTTCTCATTCTAATGTCTGGTTAACATTGTAACGTTTCACATGTCATTCTCTGTTCCGTGTTCCTTCACCCGGGGTTTTTCCATTCTTTCGCCCTCCATTGTTTTGAGGGCTTGGAATGCATGTTTGGGTTTGCGCTCCTGTTCAAGGTTACTTTCCCAGGCGCGTCTGACGGCTTCCAGCACCTGGGAGGGGGAGCGTCCTGACGGGCGACGGGGCGGGACCTGCTTACAAGCAAGGCTTTTAAGTTTGTATTTGGCGCGCTTTTGCTCATTCTCAGCTTTCTCTGTATTTGCATACTATTCCTTTAATAAATCAGTTATCTTTAAGCCCGAGCTTGTGAGACTGAGTATTTGGGTTTAGGCAATCGTTACAGGTTATTAGGAAAGTGACTTCAGTCCTAAGCTCTTAGATATTTTCTAATTTGCTGGCTAAATATCAGAGTTGGAAAATTATTTTACTAGCAATGATCAGTGTTGCCAAAGAAACTGGCTAATCCTCCACATTGCAATACAGATGTGTTGAAATTGAAGAGCCTATTCAAGAAATTAATAAGTAACTAATGTAGCTAGGCTTATTTTCCTTAAAATTGTGTGCATGATCATTGCTTTTCCGTGTTTCCCTTGTATTTCCATTTTCCTAATAGATTCCTTTTTATATCTATAGATTTGGTTTATAAGGGGATTACTCATTAAGATCTTACCTACATGCAAGGCTGCACTATTATGTACCTACCTCTTCGGTTTCAGGATTGGCAGAAAGATTGTTAAGTTCTGTATTTCTGAGCTTTCAGCAGGAAAATCCAAAGTGGTAGAGTTCATGGTGCTCTCTGAGCCTGGTGCTTTGCTTGCAGACATTTCATTACCCAACTAGGTAACACCATCAGTAATGTTACCTAGTTGGATAATGAAACATCTGCAAGAAAACAACCAACTCAGAGAGCACCAAGAACTCCACAGTTCAACCCTGAGCTACATATATTATCTTCTATTGGAAGATCCAAAGCATTGTGAAGAAATTCAGGATAGAAGAACAAAGTACTGCCACCAGGATAATTCAAGGTGTTAGGTTGCCACCAGTCAGGCTGACCCTTCTATTGTGTTTATCTTTAACTGGAGAGGCTTTAGAAGGAATGGTCTGCCAGGGAGTTCTTCAATAATCCTCCTCCTGATCTATAGAATGCATCAGAGCTTATGAAAAACAACTAGAAATCTGACTAACAGGTGGATGGGATCTTTGGCTCCTCTTTCAGGAACTTAAACTCTACCTGATCTTCCTTCTTTTTGCAGGTTCTCATATTGTGACTGATTCTTCAAAATAATCTTATTTGACCTGATTGTTTTTTAAAATGCTGCTGGCTTGCCTTAAATGCCGCCTTTCAGCTAATATCCGCTTCCTGCTTTTACTCAAGCTTAAGTCCGTTTTCTGTTTTTACTTCAATTTCATCATGATTGTTCCATGAGATCTGGAAATACTTCCACTACCTGGCAGTTGAGTTATTCTCTCAAAATTAGTAAAACATCTTTATCATTTCTAATATTATTTGTTAGTAATAAACTTATTATTTCTAAGTAAATACTTAATTAGAAATTTCATATTTAATTTTCCCATTTGCATTTCTTTGTAAAGTAATGTAGAACCACAACTATGCTTTTACTTAGCATCAGCTAAGTAAAATGAGCTCCTATTAGTTACTAAAATAGGGGTTTAATTGATTAATTTATTGAATAAACTGTTTACAGTTTATAGTTCTGGGTTAACTTTCTTAAGTGCAGTATTTAATCCAGCCTAGATATACTGCAGACAGTATGTGAAGTTGAACCTTAACTTTTTTTTTTTACTATTTTACAGATTTTGTTTCTACCTGGCCTAATTTGGAAAGAGAGTGGGCTTGGAACAAAGAACGTGCAAATAGAATGGAGAATAGTAAGGATTCAGATCTTCTTTCCCCATAGGGCCTGTTTAATGAAATTAAATCTTTGTCCTCTGCTTTTGGAATAAATTAACAAAAATAACAAATGGGCTGTCTGCAACCCTTGTTCTTTGCATGAAGTGAGCAAATGATATATTGGATAGCTGGTCTGTGAGCCTGCATAAATAGATAAATCCCATTCGAACAGGCTTTTTTTCCAAATACTTAAAGCAGAAGATTTTCTAGAATATCTTGACCTCACCAATAACCTCTAGCTGTGATAACTTCAATGTTATAACTTAGAATATGTCTTTCTGTGCCAGTATTTACTTTTGCCATTTCAAATAAGTAACATGATACCATTGTTTAGGCCCAGCGCGTTAGTTAAAGTTTTATGTTGATTTTAACATGTTGTGGTTGACTGGACATTCAATTATTTCCCAAGGAAGGAGAAATATTGTACAGCTGTTTTGTTTATGCAGAGTGATAACACCCATATCCAAAAGTTAAAGAACTGACAGAAGAGGTATACCCTCAATTATTTTTTTCTTGTTCTCCTTCTGTTTGTTCATTTGTTCTTCTTCCTTCTTCTTTTAAAAATGATTAATAAATAAATTGATTAAAAAGATGTATACCCTTGCACACTCTTATTTTATAAAGAAGATGATCACACACAAATATGGCAGTTTTGCAAAGGACTCAGAACACATATCTCCCAATTGCTCAATGTCTTGGAAAAAAGGAGATGTTTTAGTGAAATTTCAAGAATGGTGTACCTAAAAGCAATTGTGTTGCTACATTTGTAAGTCTTCAGCTGGCCTGTCCCAACTGCAAATGGAGCACCTAATCTATGACCCAGATTATAAAGTTATATGAACCACATAATTATAGCATATGTGCACATGCATATACATAAATATATGTCAGGATGTGATATTAATGATATCTGAAGGTCTATATATGGTTTACTTGAGGCTATGCGAACTGATAAATAGGCTTTCAGAATATTAAGAGACCAGCATTACCTTCAGTTCAGATTCTTAAGACAAGTCTTTCTATATTCAACATTTCTGATAAAATAGTGCATAATCCATCTTATATTACATTTAATGGAAATATGGATGCAGATGGGAAAGGAGTGTTGTTGTTGTGGCACTCCTACACACCACAGGAAGAGCTGCCTTAAATACATGCTTGGTGTTTCAGACATTTAAATGAATATATGTAGGTTATTTATGAAGCCTGTCACCACAATACCCCATACCAATTCATATACTCATTCCCTCTGATGCATAAAAAGGCCAATGGGATCCTGTTTAGCATAATGCAAAGAAGTATTTGGTAAAAGATGAAATGGGTATAAATGTCAGAAATGAACGTACAATCCTGACATGGCATTTTGCTATATAAATAGGGACATAACTCCTTTGAATAGGTTGCCATGGATTTTCCGTATAAAATTATCCTTCAACCCAAAGACAGTGTGAAAACCATTCTCACCCAACTTTTCCATAAATTTCATAACCAAATGTTAGGCCACCACTCACCAGAGTAATATCCCATAGTGTGAGTATACATCACATTCAATGATAAATGAAATTCATCTTACCAACCAAAGTATCCTAAGGGAAAATGAATTAATGACTTCAAATTTGACAAGATGACCATGAATGGTCAACCTATATCTGCCTACTCAGTTCCTTCAACTTTTTCATATATTTTTATTCCATGAAATATTCCAGTAGTTTTCTAATATTGTACCTCCAGGGAACCAGTCCTATATGATTGTCAGGCAAGGAGCCACTGCACATCTGCTATTCTGTGTATTACAGATGATTTTGGAAAGTGCTCACATTCCTGTCCAGCAGTAATCTTCAGATTTGGAATGGTGTGCTAGCTTTGTAACCCCTGGTGTCATAACCTTCCATGAGTTTTAAGAATAAATATATAGAGCAGAGAGCTTCTTCTATTCATGTACACTCTTGGTGTGATTCAGAATTTGATCTAAAAAATTTTGGGCACAAATAGAACAAAGTCCCCACTGAATATGTTTGCTTCCATAAATTGGAAGTGATGATAATAAAGATGGCAACCAAAGAAGAACTGTGTGCTTGTCCTTGCTCTCTCCATATATTTCTAATTGTATTCCCACATACTGGGCTTCCCTGCATAAGAGATACTGACTCGATTTCTCAAGTCCTATTTTTGCTGTGAAATAACAATGTATCAGAACACAGCTGGTAGTTCCCCCTAAGCTACACCTTTTAGGGAAAGGGAAAAGGATGCACAGTTTTTCAAGGAAATTTTCTGGTACACCAATAAGCTTCTACACCTCAAGGTTCTCCAGATCACAGCCTTAAAATCCAGTGTATATCTCAGAAGCTTCTAATAAATAAGATAACTCTATTTCTTAAGATCAAAAATGGCTGGTGCACTAGCGAGACCACTCGTTTTTCTATTTCAACATTTTACCCTTAAACATATAAGTGCGCACATTAAAGCATAAAGGTGTTTTGTATGACATCTACATACATAATTTGGCTAGATGGAGAATTTTGTACTGTGCTTTTTGGGAAATGAAACAGAATACCAGTGGGATACCAGCCTTTTTCATCTATCTTATATAGTCCTAGGGTGTGGAGAAGCCATGCAACAGTCCTGATGTTATGGAATGATGCAAATGCTATGTTGTAATATATTTAGCTAAGAATCATATCAAACCACAGAGAAATATAGGAAAGAGGAGAAAAATCTCTCTGTATCCAGCTGTGAAATGATTGACAATCTAAAGCTAAATAATGGGAATGTGGTAGAGATGTTTCTTTAAATCCTCCAAGAAACGCATAATTGACCTTTTCTAATGGGTTGTGCTTAAGATGTGAAATGTCACACTCCCACTACCCCATTTCTATTGACCAAACATCTTAACATTTTAGCAGCTATTTGATTATATGCAAACCAAAAGCTTTGGTAAAGCTCCCTATTGCTGCTCTTCAAGGAAAAACAAAAGAGGAAGCAGCTTTTTCTTACTGTCAGGCACCTCCTCAGAACCTACTCAAATCTAGTTTCCCCCCTAAATTGACTCCACTGCTGCAGCAGGCATCACAGTTGCCTGGCAGACTCTGTTCAATCAAAACCTCCATATGATTTGAGATTATAGATTCCAATCAATCATTTCTCATTACTGGGTCTACGAATGATTTAGCCCTGGGCTCCACACAAACGTGCATTGTGCTGGAGGTAAGAGATTATATGTCACAAGTCATCCTCTCTTCCCAGAGATCAAACTACATGTCCAGTTAGACATGCCACTTTTCTTTTTAAGGAAAGCATCAACTAAACAGCAAAGCACACTTCTTTTCAGGCTGGAAAGGCAAAGGTCAGGGAGGAATTCACCAGCTGGCAAGTACTCTGGAACATCTTTCCAGCTGTGAACTCTGTGGCAGGAGTATGCTCATTACACAGAATTTACATCCATAACTCTTATCCAGGAGGCAGGAAGCTATAGATATCACGCTCTGTTTTAAAGAGTTGTATGGCATTTGCAATGGTAAAAATACATATCACAACCTAAGTTTTTATAGCCTAAAGTCCGCTTCATCATATATCTCATAGTTCATAGAAGCTTATTTGCCACAAAAAAAAAGTAGGCTAACACTCTCTGAATTCATTAGAGGTTGCCCCATGATCAGGCAATGGTCATGATTACAGGACTAAGCAGTTCCTGTGATTTTTCCTTCTGTGAGTTGCAATGTGAAGTCCTAACCTCATGGAAGTGTATACTTTTATTTTAGCTTAGAAGCACCCACATTATGAAGGCAGTTATGAACTATCATATAAAGGGACCATATTAATTTGGAATACTCTCAAGATATCACCAATATACTGCAATCCATACTACTGTAAAGAAGGAGAATATTTATTTACTTGGTTTATTAACAAAATGTGGGATGTTTTCAGTATAATAGTTTCTTATTTTATAGAAAAACCTAGAAACCTAATATGTGTACATCAAGTTGCCTTGACATTTAAAGCATAACTAACATGTTTTAAGAGATTCTGAATATTGCAGCTTGCTAACATACCTTGATGAATCAGATCAAGGCCCTTTGGGGCTGATTTGCATGACCAACTTGTTTTTGAGTGGTCCAGGAGGGGTAAAGAAAAAGGAGAATCCACCAATCAGGTGCTCTGGTAAAAGTGGTCCAGACAGAACAACAGGATAACACCATGACTAAAGCTGAAGAAGGAGCTGAAATCTGAAAGGCATCTCTTAAGCCAACCATTTCCAACCAGTTTATGCATGGGAGACAAGCAGGTTAAGATTCAGTGGGGAAAAGCCCTTAGTCTAACATTCTTGGAAAGAATCCCTGGAACCAAGAGCTATTTCAGTTTTCAAGTGATACTATGATGGGTGATGAACAAGAGAACATTTAAGATTAGCTTTGCACAATTACTTGTATTTATTGTAAGTTAAAACATGCTGCCTTCAACTTCCTTCAAAAGGATTGCCATTGAGGGTTTGAGAGTATATAGATTAATATAAAATAAAACATTATCTAAAAGGTGATCTAGAAATTAAACCAACATTTAAGAGACTGACAGCCACAACAAGATTATAGCATACTGTATTGGGGAATGCTAACAGCTAACAAGATACTAGTTGTCATGGAAATATTAATTTCCAAATATTTGTCTGTTGCCCAGTGGCTGTCCCAGCCACTTCCCTGAAATTCTTAGCAACATACTACAAAGGACTTCCTGCAGGTATTTTTGACTGACCAGAACCCATTACATAATCTCATATATCAGGCTACTTACACAAGTGCCTTATGTTGGAAGTACGATGAGATTTGTTTTCCTACCACTGTATTTAAAACAAGGGACTTCCTTCAGTTCAAGCCTTTGGAAAAACTCCTTCTGAGATGAAATCACCCAATGTACCGGCAAGGATGTTCCCTCATTCGATCTGGTGATGTTATGACCATCCCAACTGGGGTGCCATTTTGTCATGGAAATAATAATTTCTAAATATTAGTTTGTTGCCCAGTGGCTGTCCCAGTTAACCAGACAATGGTAGGAAAACAACCAGTATTCATTCTGCAAATGCAAACCATAAACATTAGGAAAAAATGGTGCCTCACCCGCGAACAAGCTGAGCAAAGCAACCTAAACTCTTATGCCAAAAAATATGCAACTGCAATTGCATCATGGTTTCCATAGTGAAATCAGGCTATCATTTTTCAATATTGACCTTTAAGTTTCAAGGCTTTCCCTAACTGTCAAGAACTTACTTAATATTCCCCTATTTCGATTTAGCTAAGTAATGCCATCTTTAAGTTCTCTAACAGTCTAAAACAAAACCAATTCATTATCTTAAAGATAATCTGTAAATTAAAACATTTTCAAGACTGACAATCAGAACAGAAATTTAGCATATTGGGGTATGCTAAACAGCTAACAAGATACAGTACTAATGCATATTAAGGATAAAACATTGTAATTCCCACCTGTCAGAGGGAAATTCAGACAAAATCATGTAATACATTAGGTGCTTTTGATGCTGAAATTTTCTTAACTAAGTCCACCTCCCAAGGATGCTGAGGGTGAAAAGTGTGCTGACCTCAGTTCCCCAGAAAAACTGTAGGACAGAAATGGGATGAGTACCATAGCATAAGAAGCAAAGGGTGTGGAAAAGGGGAAAAAATGAAATAAACAAACTTGGAAATTAGCTTGGTTAGTACACAGTGCAGAACTGTCTTAAGTCCCCTGTTTTTTGAGGGGTGGGGTGGGGACTGGATAGTTGAGGCTCCTTTCTTCCCATAGTACATGGGAACAGTTTAGGATTCAGCCCTTCTGGATATAAGGAGCAAACACTTGAGTGATCCCTTCTCCCAAATTGGGAGAATCAGCCATTTTCTTATGCAGTCTGGAGGCTCTCCCATGGAGTTAATGGGGTGAGGTTCCTTGTGTTCAGCATACTCTGAGATATATTCAGTACATACGTCTGAAGATCTTGGAAATTGTGGGATACCATCAGTTTGTGCCCAACCATGGCATCATGTTTGCCACCCCAGAAACTCAGAGTAGAAGCTCCCTCTTGAGGTCCCAGCCACTGAATGCCCAGGCGAGGAGAACATGGACAGACTTCGTATTTCTTCTCACTCGCAGCATCTGGCCTTTGGATTTCATTCTCTCCCTTGATTTTCCAGATCTCAGAGGGGATCTCTATAGAGGGCCCCTTTTCACCAGACCGACTTTTTCAAGGCCTGTTCTGGTTCTTTGTGTTTCTTAATGGTGTCTTGGTAGAGGGCAGGAAGGAAGTGCTTTATTTGTGAACAATCTCTGCATTCTTTATTTCTCCCTTTTGTTGCTTAAAGACTCTTTTGTGGTAGCCTTTACAGGCAGGGATATCACTTCCTCTGTATCTACGTGCTTAGGATCAGCAACACACTGTTTTCTTCCCCCATGCAGTCAATGGCAAGGCCAAAGCCTGCCATTTCCAAAAAAGTGAAAATGTGCCCTCTGTTGGTTTTGGCATTTCTCTTTCCTTTTGGCTTGTCACTGAGCCTTTTATTAAGGTTAACAAATGCATCTTGCTGGAAGAGGAACTTCAGAAGTTCTGATAAATGAGGCAGTAATATGGTTACCAAATATTTCCTTGATCTTGAGCATTTTTGTGGTGACTGAGGTTTTCTCTTTCTAACCCAGGGAAATTCTCTGCCTGGAAGCTTTTGTTACAGCATTAAACAGGTCATGTTGGAATGTTTGCCCTTCAAGTAGCCTGGAAAGGGCAGAAGTACTAAAAGATGCAAATATATTGTCATTTTTCACCAGTATAAATTATCATTTGAAAATACATAAAATGCTGGGGAAAAAATCATATACTTTTCCAAGTCATCCAAGGTACTTTTAAGGGAAAGATGTAAGAATACATTCTTAATCATGATTAACACCACACCAGAAATCAGACAGGGAATTAAAAGAAGCAGTGGACTATTGCCCACACCAACAATCCTGTGTAAATCTCCCCCCTCCAAAACAAAAAACAAAACCCAACCCTATAAGCAGGAATCAAGCTGGATGGATCCTACTACAGAATCAATGCCCAGAATATTATTAACTTCTTCTTCTTATTATTATTATTATACATGCCACGAAAGCATGACAGAAAATTTTGTTTCTCTTACTGCACCACAATGCATTCCCCATGCAGTTGGCAGGCCAACCACTGTATGGACTTGGACAGGAAGTAAAAGCTTGAGTAGATATTAGGGAGAAGTCCACTGCCAGCCAGTGTAAATGGAGCATTTGAACTATATGTTCTGCTCAATGATATCAACAAATATTTGGAAATCTTTCTTATTACTAGGAATTATGGTTTACTTATTTATGCCATGTTGGGCTTGGGTTTTTTTTTTTTCTGCATTAATCAGAAATGCACAACAGTATTTTCTAGAATTGTAACATGTATTGTTCTTGGCATTATCATGGCACACTGCCATCTACTGGTTCTTTAAATGATTGCTCAATATACATGGAACTACAGTATGACATCCATTACAGTCCAGTTTGAAATTGCTCACAAAGATTAACCCATATGCAAAGATAGGGCTAGTTCATAAAATACTTTTTTGTTTTTGCAATAATCTTTCATCATTAGATATCCTTACAAGTAGGAAAGCATAAAGCATGTGCTTAATATAACTAGCTGCAGTTCCCAAGTCATTAGCTGAACATGTTCTTCCTGTTGACACCTCAAAAAGAGTTGCTGACTTACATCATTTCACAAGCAGTGGGCTAGTATCTGTATTTTGAAATAAAAAGAAATGTTAGCTGCGACATAAATTTTGCTGTATGTTGAAAATGCTTTTCAACTTTTTATATCTGTAGTAAATCTAGGCCTTACTGACACATTCTGTGTCCAGTATATAACTCAAGTTAAGATCTGCAAGTCCTTTCCATATACTAATATCTCAGATTACTCAGAATCAGCAAAAGACTCAGTGGTGCTTTCTGCCATTAAACCGGATTTTATGACAACTCAGCAACAACTATCAAGAACTTCTGTTTGACTATAGCCCAATCTTGTTCATTTTAACTTCAAAGGAGGTAACTCAGTGTAAGTTGGGAAACACAAGCAAAATTGCTTTAGGACATAACCCTGAATTTGAACTGTAGTATAGTGACACTAACTTATACTTTGGATTTCTCATAGCACAATTTACAGAAATGTTAGGCATCACTCACATTTAGTAAAAGCTGTTCTTTGGGGCCAAATAGGGTCAGGGTGAAGGAAGGAGTTTAATATTTAATTGCATTAATCAACTCGACAAAGACTTCTGTTGCTGTCTGTGTAATCCTACTTCATTTTGATTTTTCCATTGCTTCTCTCATGTCTGAATCATGATTCTAGCCTCTTGCTGGCAGAGGAAGGAAGCTGCAGATTACAAATCACACATGAAGGTTTGCTGCAATATCTTCAATACAGGGAGGGTCAAACTGGCCTCCTCTGTTGCCCTGGCCCACTTGAGTAGAAAAGTCCTGTGGAAAGTGTGATTTGCCAAATGATCAGCCAAAATAAATTTTCAGTAAAAGGAATTTTCAGCCAATCACGTAAAATAGTGGCAGGAAGTTATCTAGGTCAGTGCTGGCCCCCCAAATATAGAAAATTCCAAATTTGGGTGTGACAAGGCAGAAGAAGGAAGTGGGAAAGAAGAAAGGCAAAATATTAGAAACCAGCAGAAGGGAGGAAGACTACTTGGGAGTAAGAGTAAGCAAATAATCTTTTCTCCCTGCAACTCTTTGCCAGCTGAATTCCACTCCCTGCAGCTCCCTGCAGAAGATAGGCACCAGCAGTATGGGGGGTAGGTTGCCAAAAATTAAGATTATTGGTTGGCAGCTTGACCAATATGGGTAGAAGCTAAATGTTTCACCTTTGAGAAAATTGCTCAGGGGATTTGTTTGGGGGACAACTGAGATTTCAGGGGCTTAGATGAAGAGAAACAGACTACATTTAGACAGGCCAGACAGATTGGAGACCTGACTCAGAGGGAGGGACCTAGCAGTGAGTGAAGTAGTTACTTGAGACTTTTTGCAATAAATGCATTGGCCAAAAGAAGAAGGAGGGTGAGATTGTTTGAATATATAATATGCTTTTGACATGTACTATACCTCTTTAAGGAGACTGCTTGGTCTGCCCTGGGTGAAAGAGGACTCCTAGCTCCAAGCAAGCCACCCTGCAGGAAACAGGGATCCATCCATATTTTCAGTGGCTTAGTGTTGTTCACTATAGTACCTTGTTACTCTGTTCTTGTGGTTGTAAGCTATGTCCTAATAATATCAGTCAAAGTTGTAAAAAGTTCACAACTAGAATGGGATTTTTTTTTCTTATTGGATGCCCCAGAATGGAGGGAAGTCAACCAAGAGAGCCTTCCTGCTGGTGGAAAGTTAGTCACCAGATTTGCCTGAAATGAATTCTGCAGAAGCTGAATAAGATTCTCTGCAGAACCTGCTCTTGAAATCAAGGCCAGCTTCTCTTACAGTATGACAAGGGCTGCATTCACATGTAGCTTCTCTTGTACAGTATCAACTTTTTATTGTGAGGGCTGGGATCCTGTGAGATTCTACTCCCCCCACCCTCCAATGTTTTTCACAATATTAATCCAGGAGAAAAGCCTATCCTGTTCCTGTAACAGGAAGCCCAACTTAAACCTCTAGTTTTTAGTTTTGTATTTAAATATTGTTTACTTATATTGTATTGTTCATATTGCATCTCTATCTATCTACGATAGAGATATATATGCCTGTCTAGTTGGACTGAGGTAATGTACACATTTCATAAATAAACATACTCAACTCCAGAATAATTTTTAAAATTGTTTTATTATATTATTGAATACAAATACCACCCAGAGTCACTGGGAGTCAGGCAGCATATCATTTTAATAAATTAAATAATAGAAAGTTTTAATTTACTTTAATCACGGTGTCAATAGCTTCCAGTTCCTATTGTATAAATACCATTCTACTCCAAAATCACTTTTTAGCCAAGTAGTAATGAACCAGAAACAGGGGTGTTTTCTGTGGGTAAGGAAAAGCCATGAATACTGTACAACAACTCTAGATAAACATGTAGTGTATTGGCTTATTGTTATTGTTAAGCCTACCTGTGATCCAATATTGTCATTGCCTCCTCCTCCTCCTTATTATTATCTTGGTCTGCCTATATAAATTGTAATTCTTGCAGATTCATTGGTATTAGTTCTTCTGGAAGTTTCAGTAAAGTAAGCAGCAGAAAAACCTATTCCTGGCTGTAATGTCTTTTATTTGATCAATAGAAAACAATATTAGTTTGCAAGACTGATCAGTCAGGAAAAGCTGCATATCAAATCACATAAAGAGATACATATCTAACACATACTCCATTAAGAATGCCTTATATTGCTTTACGTGCCATGGAAATGAAACTTTGTGACACAAAGAAAGGTGACTGACTCAAAGTACCTACTTTGGTAAATTAACAAAATTAGTGAAGAACAAACTAGATGGTGCAGTGAAACTGAGTGTTTGGAGCAACTGAACACCAGACAGATGTTCCTATCTTACTGAAAGCTCTTTCTCCAATCTGAAGAAGATTAAAAAAAAAAAAGAACTTTCTACAAAGCACAATGAGCTAGAACAGACTTAATGCCTTGGCAATGTTGTTATACAAAAAAGAAATTATACAGCATATGCACAATTTTAATTAAAATGACAGGAAAAAAATGTCCATCACAAAGAACACTGTGTAAAATTTCGTTATAGATGAAGACTGACTTGCTCTGAGGTTTAAGGGGCAGCTGTAAGGAAAGATTGGACTGTAGCATAATTATATCTACAAAGAATGACTGCAGAAAGTAACTATATATTTAGTGATGAGTGTTTGTGTGTGTACGGGTAGGAGAAATATAGGACTGGTTTCAATATGATAAAAATTAGTCCCCCACACCTATGTAACAAGCTGGACTAATGGGACTGCTGTCTCTACAACTCCCCACAACAGCATATCAAGCCCTCTTTTTTTTTTTGTCTTTCCTTTAAAGCTTTATTAATTTTTCAAGAGATAATTAAAACACATCATACAGAATATAGAACAGATAGAATACAAGTCTAAAAAAGAAACAGGAAAAACTAAAACAGTGGAGTCCGTGGTGCTCTCTGAGCCTTGTTGTTTTCTTGCAGATGTTTCATTGCCAGACTAGGCAACATCTTCAGTGCGAAGAGGGAGTGGGCCTTGCTCTCAGTTTATATACTGTGGCTTGCCCTGCTTGTGTTGGTAGGGGTGTTGTTCTCTCCTTGGGAGTTCCTTGATTGGGCAATCGCTGCTTGTTTGATTGCCTGAGTTACTAGTTCCTTGATTAGGGTGTATTGTGCTGTTTGATGGTTCATCTGGTTTAACACAGCACTGATAGAACAATATAGTGCATTTAGTTCTTAAGAGATGCACAGGGCAGAGCATTGTGGAAATATATGGTAACATTTATTGTATATTCAGTTTTATAACTGTGGCAGAAAAAGGACAAGGCTCTCATAATTTTCAGAAAGCTAGGGTTTGTGTATCTACACATTAATTTTTGTTCTTATGAAGTATATATATATATATATATATATATATATATATATATAGTGTGTGTGTGTGTGTGTGTGTACACCATAGGCCCTTCTCAGCCCTATGGGTGGTATGTATCTTCCTCAGTCTCGGGTCCTCTACCAGAGGCCTGGGAGTTTGAGGGTTCTGCGCAGTATCTTAGTTGTTCCTAGCACTGCAATCTTCTGGGCAGAGAGCTCTGATGTTGTTCCTGGGATCTATTGGAGGCACTCTCCCAGCTTGGGAGTCACAGCCCTGAGTGCTCCTACCACCACTGGCCTTCACTTTCCACATCCTCTCTAGTTTTTCCTTCAGGCCCTGATATATCTCTAGCTTCTTACACTCCTTCTTTCCAATGTTGCTGTCACTTGTCACTGCTATATCTATCACCACTGCTGTCTTCTGGTCCTTGTCTACCAGGATGTCTGATTTATTGGCCAGTACCTGCCTGTCTGTCTGGATGTGGAAGTCCCACAGGATCTTAGCCCTGTCATTCTCCATGACCTTCTGTGGAATCTCCCATCTGGACTTGGGAGGGTCTAGCCCATATGCTGTGCAGATATACACTGTACACAATGCCAGCTACTTGGTTGTGCCGCTCAGTGCATGCTGTTCCTGCATCTTATACCCTGCCACTATGTGTTGGACTGTCTCTAAGGCCTCTCGGCACAGTCTGTACCTCAGGCCCTGCCTAGTGTGGTAGACCCCTGCTTCTATGGATTGGGTGCTCAGTGCCTGTTCTTGTGCTGCTATGATCAGTACCTCAGTGCTGTCTTTTAGTTCAGCCCTTTCCAGCCACTGGTAGGATTTCCCAAGGTCAGCCACCTCTGCTATCTGTCGATGGTACTTCCCATGCAGGGTCTTGTCTTGTCATGGCACTTTCTATAAATATAATTATAACAGTAGTTCAGTAGCGATGAACTTCCAGGCTGAGAGGTCGTGGACTAATTATTTGGTATCCTGATGTTTTGCCAGCAACTCTTGCTGGCATCTTCAGAGGTGAATGCGGTCTGCTCTATAGCACACTTCTTGGCAGGTTTATTGTAAACCGCCCAGAGTCCCTCTTTTGGGGGAGATGGGCGGTAATTTAATTTGAATAATAAAATAAATAAATAAAACTGACTGACTTGTGATTGTAACAGAACTAATCTCCAATTGAACCATGTCATCAGAATTCTGGAAAGCCAGTTTCTGATTGGTCCTGTGATGGCCCCAGTACCAGGATCTCAACTTTAGAAATTCTCCAGATATTCCATCAGGATGCTTAAAGAATTCATTTATTAAAATCCAATTACATAGGACAGTTGCAAAGCTCTGAATAACTTTTTGGCACCAAGGCTTTCAAATTAAATCATTCCCTCTGACATAGTCTCTCCTCCATGTCTCATCTACAAACAACCCTGTTCTCACTCCTGATCTTCCCCCTCCCATCTCCTTAGACTTAATTAAATTCCAGGTGTCTTATCAGCCCGTCCTTGGCTTCAGCGGCTTGTGAAGGAATGTGATTAACTATCCTCTCTGTCTGCAAAGCTGCGAGAGCTGACACGTGTTTGCTCTCATTCTTGCATAGCATCTAGCAGCTGATACGTGTAGAAGCGACTCCATGGCAGACCTGCAAAGTGAACCTGACAGGTTCTTCATCCAGGTGAATCTGTAATTGGTCTGATTTAAAGAAGTTCCAGAGGAGCTAATTTTTTATTGGCCTTTCTTTGAAACATGCTGCTGTTTATTATTTGTCAGGTGAGAATTCTAAATGGTTTGTTAATTAAGGGCTTTGTTTTATTTGTAAAGCTGGAAAGCAGGCTTTGTTAACCTTCAGACTCTCTTCATTCTTGTTAAAGTTATTGGGATGTTTATAAATCTCAATAGCTTCTCTGTGGAGTTGTGCATGATGATTTGACATGATGGCTAATATCTGTGTGACTTAAAACTGAATTTTGTGCCCTTTATGTAGAAGCACTTGTTCAGCTACTGTGGATTTTTCAAGTTGTTCTAGCTGGCAATATCTTTCATGTTCTTTTAACTGAGTGTTACTACTACAGTATGTTTTGTACTTCCAATGTATTCTTTCGATCTATCTATCTATCTATCTATCTATCTATCTATCTATCTATCTATCTATCTATCTATCTATCTATCGTGTGTATATACACACACACAGACAATAGTTCCAATATATGATCAAATCATTTCTTGGATTTTTCTTGTTGGTTTGTAAATGTTTTTAAGTTTTGTTTCTTCAGAAACTTTCAGTCTGTAACCTTTTCAGTATAAGGGAAAAAACACCTATCCTACTGGGGGTGGTTTCTCCTTAGATGTATATGGGATATTATTTTTTTTGTTGGGTTGCGCTTTTATCTGATCTCATTGGCAGAATACAATAACTGTTAGCCTGTAAAATGCTATCATTGTATCTCAGCTAATCTTGTGATTTGTACCTTTAAGGCAGTCTTCAGGGAGGAGAGAGGGTGGTTGAGACTGCTGGGAAACAAGAACAGAATGAAACACATATAAGTAGAAATGTGTACTTCATAAAGGGAGCTGATGTAGGTATCTAGATGCACTCTGAAGATGGAATTGTACTTTATTTTTGAGGTCAAATATGATACCTGGGACGCAGTGGCGCTGCGGGTTAAACCGCTGAGCTGTCGATCGGAAGGTCGGCGGTTCGAAACCGCGCGGTGGGGTGAGCTCCCGTTGTTAATCCCAGCTCCTCCTCACCTAGCAGTTCGAAAACATGCAAATGTGAGTAGATCAATAGGTACCGCTTCGGCGGGAAGGTAACGGCGTTCCGTGAGTCATGCTGGCCACATGACCCGGAAGTGTCCCTAGGGACAACGCCGGCTCCAAGGCTTAGAAACGGAGATGAGCACCGCCCCCTAGAGTCGGATTCGACTGGACTTTACGTCAAGGGAAACCTTTACCTTTACCTATGATACCTGGGTAAATTTAAATATAAATTTGCTAATTCCTAATATTGCAATAAAGAAGCAGTGATTAGGACTGTCCCTTCCTCAGTGCTAGTTGAAAGCACATTTTTACTGTATAATGTACTTTAAGTAGTCATTAAATTTGGGTACTTCTTTGTATCCAACTTTAAAGTATAAGCATTAATTAGCTTTGAATTTACCAATTAAGGTGTTAAAGCCATTTAATTATTCCATTTACCTCTGTCTAAAAGCAAAGCAAGACTGCTAATTAGGAACTTAAGTAGTGTATTAATAGCCACTGACGTTTTCAACTCATTATAAAATATTTAAAATATATTATCTTACCTCATAGTTATCAACAGACAGTCTGACAGGTCTTGTATGAAGGGTGTGTGTATACAACCCTGTGCAATGATTATTAGCCACTGTAATTTGCCAGGAGGCTGCAGGAATAACTTTTTTTAAAAAAGGAAGGTAATGTTATGCTGGATGTGGATATTGAGGTCAGTGTTTCAGGCAATGGTAAACTTACCTCAGGTGACCCAAATATTGCCTGTCAAACCAGTCTGACAAAGAATAGAAACCAACTGCATAAATATGCTCTATCACACAGTGTGACTACAAAATAATCTGGAAATAAAAGCAAAGGTAGAGAGATTCTTTTCATTGTGGAAAAGGTGGCCACCTCAGTCTCACAGGAACTTTGACTTGATGTTTATTGTACTTGTGACAGCTAGAAGACTCTGAAAATGGTGATTTTGTCTCACAGTGAAAATAATTGCTTGGGAACAGTAATAGCCGTCACTGTTAAAACACAACAGAAAAAGTATGGCAAAAGTCCAACTATCTTTCATGAAACCAAAGTTTGATTTCTGTCAATTGAGGCTGTAGCTCTTATTTTGGGGCATCCAAGGTAGGGTTTGAAAAGTTAAGATGGCACTGTGACCATGTGGTCCAAGTCCTGCCCCTTGTTACATGTGTCACCATGTGGTGCACATAAAAATGGGGCAGCATTTTGATTACACAGTTGCAACTGCAATCTTGAATTTTTTGACCTCCCCATTGTAGATACCTCTGCTTCCATCCTGTCCAGAATCAATTTTAGAAGATGGAAGCATGGAACAAATCAACTACCTATACTTTTTTTTTTAATTTCAAATTTTCAATTGAAAGGATAGATGACATTTCCAGATGAGGCTTGTACTGTGCAACATACTACCTTCATGGAATTGTATGAGTTAATGAAATCATTTTGCAACTTTCAGTGCTTTCCCAGTGCTACTTCCATCTTTTTTTTTGTACTAGGAAAAAAAGGAAAGGAAAGGAGATAGACAATGCAGCATTGGAAGCATTATCGGTAGGATGATGACAATGTATATTAAACTGCCTTATGCAGTTTATTGGTTTATTTAGGACAATACTGACTACTGTTTTTATTTATTTATTATTTATTTATTTATATTGCTTTTTAAAATAATGGCAGAAAGGGGAAAAAACAAAAAATACACTATTCTATCAGATACATATGTTACAAATACACTATTCTATCAGATACATATGTTATAAAAATACATAACAAGTGCTTAAAAAAGAAAAATATAAGAGAAAGATGTAAAATAAAAATATAAAATATAATGTATCATTACAACAATAAACAATTACAATTCTCTCTATATATTTATCTAATGCAAATATGATGCAAGTGTGTGTGTGTGTGTACAGTATATACACACACATACACACACACACATATATAGAATACAGTTATAAAACCAACATGCTTTTCCCTAAACTACTATATTTTGTAAAAACGAGTCCCATATTTCATTATAGTTATCCATACGAAGTCTACGTCTATAGGCAATCCTCTATACTGACTACTGTGTACTGACTACTGTGATGAACAGCAGGTCTTCAAAGGGATATTCAGGCAACTAAGGCTGTTTTTTGCCAGCAAGGCTTCTTAGAACTGGAGATGCTGAAGACTACTTCTGAGACCTTCTTTAGTCTATCTCATGTTTTCCATCTCACTAACAGGCATTGCTAGGTGGTGATGTCAGATGGACCTACCTGGAGTTTAGGCCTTGTGCTTCCCTAGGTCTTGCTAGCAGCTGCAAATGTTAAAAGTGTGTGTGTGGGGGGGGGGGGGGAGCCCTTTCACTGCTGTTTGAAAAACTTGGGGGAAGCAGGAATAGGAAATAGGAACTAGGGCAAGTAACAAAACAAGCCCAGAACAAAGCATGAAAATGCTCACTGGGGTGAAAGACGGGGAAAAAAAAAAGCATAGTAGAGAGGCCAGAAAGATAGGGGGTAGGGGATAGGGGATGGAGAATGCTTTGCCTAGAGCCTTTCAGAGCTTCCATTACTCCTGTTTTCTATCAGGTCAAATGGTCTGAAATCAGAGAATTGCCAACATTGCTTTCCTTCCCAACAATTTAGTAACAACTTCATGGCTTGTGACTGGGTTACCTTATCCCAGTTGTTTCTATCCATCCAATTTGGTCTGGCAAGATGGGCATGCTCCAGGTTCCATCAGCCAAGGAATGTCTGCTGGTAGAGACTAGGAGGTATGCCTTCTCTGCCATAGCCCCTGCTTTCTGGAACATTCTCCTTCCAGAGATTAGGATGGCCCTGACTCTGTTGCTCTTTCATAAGGCCTTGAAGACCTCATTGTGTGCCTGGGTCTGGGACGCCAAGTGTGTTAAGGGCCCCATTTCTTGGTTATATTAACATCTACGGTTATGATTTTTCTTGGCTACTATATATATTTATTTTTTGTATTGTGTTTGTATTTGGTATTAATTGATTTTTTGATTGTTCGCCACCCAGAGTCACTTGTTTGAGATGGACAGCCAGAGAAAATGAATGAATGAATGAATGAATGAATGAATGAATGAAAAATAAGTAAAACTTTCCATGAATAAGATCTAAGAGGGAGCAAGATCTGTAGAAAGTCTCAAAGATTTGCTTTTAAATGTTCTTAAAATTAAATGGCAAAACAAACAATCCTATGTCATGCAGCCTAGGTTGCACCATATTTTTTAATGCTCTTTCAGTAATGTTTGTGCAATATGACATCCAGAGATGGGGAATCATCCTGGCAATTCCCAAATGGAAAGCCAAGCTTTGCAATCAGGGGGTCATTCTCCTATTTCTTTGTGCCTAGACATCAGTAAGGTGCCCACTTTTCAGACAGTTCCAAGGAAAGGCAAAAGGACCATGCCTTTCCATGGGAAGAGTGACCAGGTGTCCCTTAGTTTATCTGCACCCTTCATATTTTAGCTCTGCTGATAATTAGAAAAACTCTGATGAACAAACTGCCTGCATAACCAAAGTTATGTTGACAAATGACTTCACAAAAAACAAGCTTCTGGAGACCTTTGATGCCATTTGATGGCAACTGCTTCCTCCACCTCCATTATTTCCCCTCATCCTGGTAAACCTGGCTTAAGAAATGTTGAAGAGGAATGGCTGAGGATCCTCAAGCTGCCTCTTTCTCCCCAGACTTTTCAAATGTTCAGCAAAGATTTGAGTTACATCAGTTTACAACCTACAAGTCATCCTGCACATTCACCTCCCAAAGAACAGAATTGGATCAGCCATAGCATTAGGCAGAGCAAGGCAAATTCTGGAATTGGGAAAGAAATAACAGGAATTGTGTATGCCTTTGAGTTAATCTGTTGCTCTCAAGTGTGGCAAAAAATATTGCCCACTTGCCAGGCTGGACATATAATTCAGCTGCTAGGCTCACTGATTTCTGTATGTAGAATGAGTATGAGAGCAGACAGAAACCTGGGATAGAATCATATAAATGCATATAATTTTAAAACTAGGCTGAATGGGGCATCTTTGCCTCAAGGAGCATATTTTTTTCAGTTAGCCCTGCTAGTGACACCCTTAATTCAGCTATCACTACAGTTTACTACTAGGACTTCAGAAATGCTACACACCAGGATTTTGTCACCAAGGTTTCTTTGTTCCATCTGCAAGCATTATTCCTCCCTCAACTCTCAAAATACTCCCTTGGGATGGAAGAGAGGATCTGGTTATCTTACTCTGTGAACAGGGATTGTGTAAGGCCACTGCCATTTCCAGTAGGAGATACATGGCAGGACCAGCTGGCTCAGCAAGTTCTTGCTGTGCAAGGCAGGATGTCCGGGGTAATGACATCAACTTTGGAATCTTGCCCAAATGACATATGCTGTTAGGTTACACAGAGTCTGGGAAACAGCCATATGTGATATATGGGAGACTGTATAGGAAAGAGTATTACAGTAGATTATGGCCTGACCACAGTCATCAATGATAATTCATTCCTCCTCAGTCCTTCCTTTATTCAGAAACATTTGATTTATGTAAACCATTGTAAGACTCTGAGCTGATTACATTTTCAGAATGATGAATGAAGTGTAGTAAAGTCATCACATCTGCAGCACATAAAATTTGTGACAAAGGTCTTTGTTTCTCTGCTTCAAGGCTCTTCCTTTCCTTCATTGTGCATATTCTGATCACTTGCTCACATGCCTTCACCTGAATCTCATCACATCCACCTTATCTACACCCTGTTTGTGCAGACACCTAAGCAAATGCTTTAAGCTAGCTAGCTTATAAGAAAAGATGAGTTAATTTAGTTTCCTACAGGAAAATGTTCCCATAGGAGGAGGAAGGGCCATTGGGCTAGCACCAAAGGTGGAGTCTTAACATTACCAAAAAAACTTTAGAAGGGGCTGAAATGGATCTTGCTCAACTTTCATGGTTCATATTTGCGAAAAGCATAAGAACTATCTGGAAGGAGGAAAGGTACCAGTCTTCTTCCCCAAAGAGCCAAAGAAAATGCTCAGAGGAGGATCAGAATAAAACAAGGATCAGAAAAGGAACAAACTAAGGGAAAAATAGGAATACGGATTAAGTCACTAAACTAATAAAAGGTGCTATATTAACTCAATCTCTGGGTTTGGATTTCTGCTTTGGGAATGTGAGCTGGTAGAGCTGGTCAAGATATAAAAAGGGACAACCCAACTAGATTTGGACTGCAATTCCTTCCTGAAGTAAAGGCAAAATCTTGGAATCTTTGTTTCATCTGCATTCCCATGACACTCAAGACCAAGCTAATTGAAGGTGGGCAGGAGTGGTTCAGTGTGTGGTAGGAACCCAGTCCGTGTCTTAGGATATTGTGCAAATAGGACCCAATGCTAAGCCATGTGATGGCTTCTTTATTTGGGCAGAACATGTTCTATAAACACAGGAATTGTGTTGCATTAATCTGGCTTGTGAGTTGCTTGATTCTGATGTTCAAGAATGGGTGGGAGAGAGTTCTTCTATCTCTTTACCTTCAGGTTTAGGTGAAGTAAGAACCCTTTGGATGCAGGAGATAAAAGAAGAACTCTTCAGCCAAGGAGAAGGAATGAAGTTAGTTGTGTTAAGAGGTCATGTAGGGACAGCCACAGAAACAGTCACTCTTAAGAAGGGCCAGGCTAATTCTTGGGAGGGATTGGCTGGGAAAATATTGTGAGAAGCTTCCTCTTTCTAAAGAGGTGGGATTCAGGAAGACCAGGACAATCCTGGTAGGTAAAAGCTTGACTAGAACATTTAAGGAGGGAAAACACATTCTCTGCAAGAGCTTGTTTTAGGGGTGAAGAGTTTTTTGGGTTCCATGCAGTGACTGAAAGACTCCTTCTCACTAGAGATCTTGAGGGAGAGGCTGAATACTCTAGTGGATCTGGAATCGAACAAGGATTGGACTACTGTAGATAACTCTTAAGGTCACTTTGAACTTTAGGATTTCATGATTTTGTAATTCTTTTTTTGAATCCCACAGCACTTGGAGACTTATAGTCAAGCTTGTTTTACCTCTGCCTGAACTAGTTCCTCTAGGGAAACCACCACACCAGTGTCAATGTATGTAGCTAATATGATGAACAGTTGCTTCAAGAGTTTCCACTGCTCACAGCGATCTACTGTCTGGAACCTGCCAGTGCCAGGGCTCCTCTAAAGTCAAGCCCCCTTGAGGCAAATGTATTTATTTATCAAATTTAGTAGACCATCCAACTAAGAACAACTCTGGGCAATGTACAAGTTAAAAACATAAGCCAGCACATTAAAAAAAATGGAAGACTGTGATCACCAAGGAACCAACATACTGCAAAGGGACAGCACAATCACACTGAGGAGATACCTGCTCCATTTAACCCAGGGCCTGAGGGAAAAGCCAGGTCTTCAAGGCCTATGTAAAGAGCAGCAGGTTTGGGGCTACTCAGACCTCCAGGGGAATACTATTCCAGAGAACAGTCACTGCAACTGAGAAGGCACCATGTTTGTTTGTTTAACAAATTTATATAGCTGCCCATCTACCAGAAGGAACTCTGGGCAGCAAACAAATAAAAACACAAAACAATAACACAACCACTTAAAACAACATTAAAGTTCTGATAAAATTCACATCGATCCGCCAACCACCCTGTGCCAACCCTATCAACATCCTGGCCCCAGTGCCTGGGAAAAAGCCAGGTCTTCACTGCTTAGCTGAAAGCAAACAGGCTCAGAGCCATCCATATCTATGGGAGGAGGCTGTTCCATAAGCCAAGTGCCATGAGAGAGGGCATGCTTGCAAGGCCCCACCAGGGAACACTGCTTTCACCATTTTAATTCTAAAACTGAAAAAACAAAAGTATCCTGGCCCCATGCCATGTAGGGTTTTAAACAACCAGTGACAACCAGTACCTTGAATTGCACCTGGAAGACTACTGGGAGCCAGTGAAATCATGCAGCAGTGGTGTTACATGGGTGTACCAGGTGTGCCCACTACTGCCCATGGTGTTGCATTATGGACCAGCCGCAGTTTCCAAATGCTCTTCAAGGGCAGCCCTATATAGATCATATTGCAATAGTCCAATTGGGAGGTGGCTAAGGCATGAATGACCTTGAGTGGTACCCCGCAATCTAGGAAAGGGCACAACTGTATTTGTACAAAGGCCCTCCTTGCAATGGCTGCTACCTGCTCTTTGAGCAGGAGCTGAGAGTCCAGGAGAACTTCCAGATTATGCAGCAGTGTCACCTAGCCAAAGTTAAAGATGGCAAATCAGTACATACAGGGGACCTTAAAACCCATAGTCACTCAGTCTTATCCCAGTTTAGCTGAAACTAATTCTTCCCCATCCAGGCCTGTATAGCTTCCAGGCACTAGGAAAGCATCCTGACAGCATCACTTGGGCAGAGATGTACAGCTGGGTATCACCAGCATACTGATGGTAGTTAACCCAGGGCTGACAGGTGACCTCAGCTCACCCAGTGGTTCATGTAGAACTTAAATAGAAGCAGGGAGAGAGTTGAGCCCTGTAGCACGCCATAGAGCAGGGGCCTAGGGCTGGATCTCTCCCCTCCAACAACACTGACTGAAACTAGCCTTGAAGAAAGGAGGAAAACCACTGAAAAACAGTGCATCCCACTCCAAACCCTCTCAACCAGTTCAGAAGGTTACCATGATTGATGGTATCAAAGGCTACTGAGAGATCAAGTAGGGCCAGGATGGATACACCACCCCTAATTTGGGTCCACCAGAGATCATCCACAAGTAAGATCAATGCTGTCTTGGTGCTATATGCTATACGCCTACTGTGTCAGATCTTACCAAATGGACATAAACAATGGGAGAAAGGTGGTCCCTCAGATAACCAGACCCTTTACCATGAAGGGCTTTAAGGGTAACAATCAGCATTTGAATTGCGCCTGGAAGCTTACTGGCAACCAGTGCAGCTCATACAGCCAGAAGTGTTACATGGGTATATAAGGCATACTCATAACTGCTTACACCACCACATTCTGGACCAGCTATAATTTCCAAGTGGTTTTCAAGGGCACCCTATGAAGAGTGTATGGCAATAGTCCACACAAGAGGTGACCGAAGTATGAATAATTGTGAATTGTGATTGTGAAACCAGGGATTCCTGGTCAATGAATGGGTGCAGCTAGTACACCAGATGAATCATGGTACACTTCCTGACTTTCTGAGCAGGGGTCGTGAATCCAGGAAGAATCCCAAATTTGTCTTGCCCATGCAGATGACCTGGCAGTAGATGAGTTGGAATTTGCCCCACCCCATCCCCAATTAACAAGGAAAGCTGGGATGGTGCAATGAAACCTAGATATTGGAGTGGCCATATGGAACAAGAGAATGAACTTGTTTGTTGGTTAAAGGTAAACAGGTTTTTGCCACAATTAAGGTCAAAATTGAACTAGGTTTGTAAACAATGGGCCAAGCCTAGAACTCTGGCATTTTTAAATAGTGTCTATGGATTTCCACAGTTGGAAGCTTCTAGGAAAACAAGGAGACTTGAGTAGTCAGCATATTGAGAACTCAGTACCTTTCTGGATCCTTGATCAAGTATATTTCATTTCAAAATATAATTCTGTAACAGATCACCTTTTAATTCATCTATGCTGCCTATAAATGAAATCGACAAAATGAAACTGACATTGAATACTTCTTATAACACTTCTTATAACAAAGGTGAGCCAAAATTAACTGCCCTGATTTGGATTCTTTCTTCTACAGAATAGAATTTGTATGAAAAATATTTACATATTTTCAGATTTTACAGTTTGCATATCTGTTTTATGAAAAAAAGATCCAAATTCAGAATTTCGCTTGAAAATTGAAAATTAAGAAAAACTAATCAGGTTTGTAATATTTTATGAAAATAAATTAAAATGCATGTTAATTATGAACTACATTAAACAAAATGGAAGACAGGAGCTTGAAATGTGATTTCATGGAAATAAAAATGTATTGCTAATATGTAAGGATACAACCTGCTTTGCTGAGTGTGGGAACTGAACACTGTCACTGGCAGCACGTTCCTGGAAATTAATAAATCTGTAAAAAGGAAACTGAACAAAACACCAGATGTCTTCATGCTGCAAGCCAAATGCAAAGTTTCAGAAGCATGAACATTTCAGCTGGAATCATTTCTCTGTAAGTTCACAAATAATTCCAAAATGGCACAAATAATATTCCATTTTTGAGCAGAGGCAGTGGGTGCAATTAAAAGAAATCCTTATAATGTCTGTAGAGCTTTAAGGCTTTGGAATATAGTGGTGGAAAATGGGAGGGGCTTAGAATGGATGGGGAAGAGCCTGGCTTAGGTCAGTTCAGGCAAAGGTCAGTTCATGTAGAGAAGGAGGACAAGGGAAGGAATGAAGGAGAGGAAGCCAAGAGAGAAAGCGGAGCAGCTGAAAGGAAGATAAGAGGAACCAGCAGAGGGAAAGCAACAGAATTGAAACCAAAATTAGAGGGCAGATCCAGTGAACTCTTACAGTGGAAATGACTTGGTAGCACAGACCAACAGCTATCAGCACACGGAAATTTACAAAGAATTAAGAAAATGATCCGGAATAGGTCTGTTTATATATGTTCTGTATGATTATATTGTTACCTATTTAAGAAATATTTTAACCTTTATTTATATTTATTCTGTGGGGTTATATTATTCCTTCCCTGAAATATATACAGTGATGGCCAGTTGTTTCCCAGCACAGTTCAGAGTACTGATGAAGACCTTTAAGGATCTAAACAGTTTAGATCCAAGCTAACTTAAGTACCACCTTCTCATTAAGATAATTCCATATGCCTCATCTATTCTTGTTTATTATATGAAACAAGAAACAAGAAAAGGCATAAAACACTAAAAAGCCCACAAAATGAGTTCCACACATATATTCATAGCTATACAACCAAATTATTAACATTTATCAGTTCACTTTAAAAAAAGCAAAAAGATAGGGAACACTTGACTTCTGGAATTCTTTCTAATTCCCTTAATAATAGCACAACTAAGGGTCATGTGACTGGGAGCTGCTGATCCCTCTCATAAGGATGCATTGGAGAAATTTCTGCACACACTCTGGCCCCATCAGGCCTACTTTCAAACTCAGTGTTTCTTTTCCTGACCTTTTCCTTCACACTGAATTTGGTCTCTTTCAGTTTTTAGAGAGGTATTGTGCTGAAGGATAGAATGCTGATCCAATTTACTTTTTTTCCCCCAAAATTCCATTGGTTTGAAAAGAATAAAAAGAGAAGTAAAACATATAAACAGGATCCCGATAGAAAAATATTTGTTTAGATATAGAAAGAGAGGCAAGCTCTGTAGATCTTTGTATAACTGAAGGCTTTCTTTCCAGTCTTTTACTATCCACCTCTTTGAAACCATAAAGGCATATTGTTTCTCCTGTTTCCACATACTTCATGTATTAAAAAAAAAAATACTGAAAAAAAGTGTTTCCTGGCTTCAGCTTGTCTTGTTTCATAGAAATATGATCATAGGACCATATCACATCAATAAGCGCTGCATTTTGAACACTGTATCTCCAGCATTTGGCTGAACTTACCATACTAATTTCTTTCCAAAAAGTCTAGGTGTCCAACTCAAATGAAACAATATTTTTCTTGCATTAATCACAATTATTTATCTATAGAAATAAGACATATATATTGCTATATTTATGTAATGGATATTCCAGTTCCTTATTCCACAACAGTTAATTTGCTATGTTCTAGCTGTTTATAAATAAGTATTTTAAACTTCTTATTTTCTACAGACTATATTTTGTTCAACTCCATGAGTGGCTTCTTTTTGTAATCCTCAAACAGCTTTCCCACTTACTGCTGAAAATTGATGGCATCCTGTTCCACCATCATCAATTGGGAAACAGATAAAAACCATAATATAAGCCCTAACATAAATATGCTGCAATTAAAAAGCAAAGAAAACACTAAAAAAATGCACCCTTCCACAAAACTCAGGCCTGCTCAGTTGTACAAGAAGGCTCCATCATGTTTGCAGTCTTCTTCTTTCCTAAAAATGTTAAAGCTGAAATAATTAAAGGTCACTCCTTGTCCATGTTAATTAACCACAGCTATTTCTTTCAGTGGCTATGGAAAGTTGATGCTTTAGAGGTACAGATATTTAGAGAATGTGGATTGTTAATATTAATTCCTCTGACCTTATTTCTTCTCTTTGTTCACAACTCACTCCCTGCTTTTACCTGCCTTTTATTCTGTTTTGCCAGTTAATTGTTTTTAATGTTTGCTGATGTTTAATAAATAAATATTGTTGTATTTTTGCCAGTTGAACTGAGTGACATGCCTGCTTGCTCTGATCTGCATATAGGGAATGATTGTGAGTGTGCTGGGTGCAAATTCATCTCAAGTTCCCCACTCCTGCTTTAAAGGGATTCTGAGGCAGTTAGGGTAATTGTCTGTAACTAGACATCAAGAGATGTTTTCATAGAAGATGCCATCACTCTGCACTTTTTGGCAAATGATAGTTACACTACTGCTCCTCATATAACAAAAATCACTTATCTGATTCTGTTAATTCATCTAAGGCATACTTTCTACTCTCCACCCAGGTTTTCCAACAAAAGGATTGCTGGGCTGTTTTCAAGTTTGGATTCCCCCAGAATATTAATTTAGCATGGTCATAAAGATCAAACTGGAATTAACATGCTATGGCACACCACACCTCACCAGCAATCAAACTAGTAAAAGAGGGAATGCCATTAAATAATTGGGCCTAAGTATAAGAGGAATATCTTATAAAAATAGAATTGTTGTGAAAAAATACTCTTGAAACCTGGAAGATAATTTTTTTAATATCTAAAATAGATAGAACATCAATTTAAAGAGAATTTTAAGTAAATATTTCATAGTATAAATGTAAACAATAAAGTTTAACTAAATATTTCATACTATAAATATAAAGTAGTAATTTTAATGTATGCTATGCATAAGTTTAAAAAACCTAAGGGTAAATTAATAGAATTACTATTTTTGCATTAAAATATATTACTTTATTTATTTGTTCAGTTTATATATCTCCTGTCCTTCAGGAGCAAAAGTTAGTGTACACTGTACAGCCTCCTCTAATTCTCTCCACAGGGCCTCCATGAGTTAGGTTGGTAGCCCATCTAGTGAGCTTCTGTGACTAAAGGCAGATTTGCACCTGGCGGCCCTGCCCTTAATTCAGCACTTTGCATTGGACCAAATCATGTGTGAAACATTTTTTATTTTATTTGCTATATTGACATTTTATAAGTCGCAGTGAGGAATGTTTAGAAAAATAAAATAAAATAAATTTAATTAAATCATTAAATCATTTATTTTAAGTTGTAATCATTTCAGTGGGATGGTTAAGGGCTTGCCCATGTTAAATAGTGCATCTAATTTGTTTCCTAAACCTTTTCCCCCCATATATTCCTGCAGAGAATACAAAACCTGGGCCTTAGGCCTCCTTTACTTAGGCAAGTATGGTAACAGAGCTGCATGTTTATGCACGTACCAAAAAATCAAGCAACAATAACCTGCTGTATGGAATCAGCAGTTACCACCCGCTGCCACAATGTTTAAGGTAACAAGTTCTGCTTATAATATCTAAAAGAAAAAAAATCTAAATTGGAGACTACCCCATACAATGTCAAGTTCTGCTCCATGCCAAGAAATTCTGAAGTTATGTCAGATAATTTCTTGTTTTTCAAATGCTTATACCTAGAATTTGAATGCAATTAGAACATAAAATAGTATTCTTTAAGTAAAATTGGTAGTGGAGTAACTGTCTTGTAATAGGGGGAGGAAGACCAAAGAAAACATCTATCTTGCTCAGACAAGAACAAATTCCATTAAACATTTTTCATGCTAAGGCAAGTTAGATTAGGTGTTTCTAATGGGTTCTAATTGGCATTCTCACAAGCTGCAATATTCTTTTCCTGCAGCAAAGATATTCATGGCATGAAATTCTTCCTTATTCCTGCAAGATAACAAAAGGATGGCTTCCAAATCATAATGATCCATGCCTGGATCATTTTATTTTACTTCACTGTATTTTGTTTTTTGCAGCTGTGGATCAGCATTATTCCAAACAGAAAAATGTTACTTTACAAGACTGAATAATTTATGGCAGGGGAAAGTTCTTTTGGCTGGCTGGCCAGCTGGCTGGCTGGCTGGCTTACTTACTTACTTACTTACTTACTTACTTACTTACTTACTTACTTACTTACTTACTTACAAAAGCTGAAGACTTGCTGGGATGGACATTTCAAGAAAAAGTGGTTCCAGGGAAGTGTGTGTGTGTGTGATGGGGAAGATTATGTTGAAGCCTTGGTCCTGCATTCACAGCATAAACTGAAATGAATTCCAAAAGGAACCAGGGAATATCAGATATCAGGCAGAATGCATAGCTATGCCAGTACATGAGGAAGAGAACTAAATCTATTATTACTACTAAACAGGATAAAATACATTTCCATTGCTATTTTAATATAGAACAGTGTTTCTCAAGCTTGGCAACTTTAATTCTGGGAGTTGAAGATCTTAAAGTTGCTAAGGTTGAGAAACACTGATATAGAATGTGTACTTTAAGGTTAGCCAAAGTAGAGTAATAGGGAAGTGACTGGGTTAGGAATATGAGAAGAGACTATAATAGCTAAAATTCCCCCAGCAGGTCACACTACTGATAGTTATAAGTCATTTTAAATTATAGTTCAACTGTTAAAAGTTTTCCTGAAAAGGTAAGCCATACATATAGTTTTCCTCTCTATCTCCTTGGGGAATTCAACCAAGAACCTTGGAGTGTTAGTAAGTAGATCCTGCAATTCCTTAATTGCCATCTGGACCTTGTGAAAAACAACTGGAGTTGGATCCCACTGTTCACTTTTAGTTTTTATTGGTGGCACCATGAAGGTCTTTAAAGATATTAGGATTACTATCTCTGTCTCAAAGCCTGCAGCTGATGAACACAGAGGAAAGCAAAAGGAGAATCAACATGATCATATCTCTCCAAGCTATTTGGAAGTTATTGGTGATTTCAATATTAGATGATTACAGTAGCTAGAATCTGTTAGGAAACATACCAGCAAGCCCAAGGAGATGCCTAAGAGGTTAATGAGTCAAAGAAGATATAAGAAACAAGAAGTACATATACATACACATAATATTGTAAATCACCATGTTTTGAGGACATGTGCCCTCAAAAATGAAAATAATCTATGAACTAGGTGAAAATCAATTTCTGTCATAGAGATGTTACTAAAACAATCAGTGTAAACGTTTTTTTTAAGGGATCTGTGAGGGCTTCAGGGAATTATTGGTCACATGTTAATTATTCAGAACTTAGAAGGGCACAATAATATATAGAGAAAATTTACAAAACACCATTTTTTTTCCAAGCTATCTATTACAGAAAATACAGATATTGGTTGGTTGGGAAAAGGAGAGATGTAACTAAGTGACCTAAAATAGCTTACAGTTGCTTCTACAAATACTGAAATTACAAATCATAGTATGTTGTGGGAGGAATATTGAAATACTCTGTCTGAGGTCTTTTGGGGAGCTTATTATGGTTTTGAAGTTTCTCTTACAGAAGTAGGTATGTTGAAAAAGGCTTCAAGGGATCTTTGAGATTTGGAAGGTTGTAGCAGTAGAAGTTTGTTTAGAATTGTATGTGCAAATTATCTGGTGTGTAGTATACTCCACTTTTAACTTTTATTTATTAATTTTATTTAAACATGTGTATATCACTTGCTATTTAAGCTCTTTAAGTAACTTAGAATAATACTCAAAATGGTGAAATAGTAACTTGAAAGATGTAATAATTCTGTTGTGAAAATATGCATCTGTTAATTCCATAAATCCATACTGGTTTTAGTATCTAAATTTTATTTAGCTAATAGAACGTGGAATTGTTTTTCATCATGAGAAAAAAATTAAAAATTTTGTCACCTGAGACTTAACTAAAAATATAAATTGCATGTTAGTATTAAGAATTGCTAGTATATTCATAATACAAAGTATGCACTTTGTGTTAAGCTTTAGATTCAAAACTGATCGTAACTTCTTTGGTATCTTCTAATTATTCATGAATTCAATATTTGGTTTATGGGTTTTTTGCTTACATAATTAATGCATTTGAAGATGACTCTATATTAAACCGTCCAAAAGCTGAAGCTCTCTGGGTGGGTTACAATAAAGCACATTAAGAGATACAATTTGAATAAAAATGTATATACTAAAATCAGATAAAATGCAAAATGAAAACACCATACAAACCAGGCAGCAGCAAGCCAGACATTCAAAATCTGAAATAAGAATTAAATGGCAATTAAAAGTTAGTTAATAACCCTGGGGAAATGAAAAGAATAATTTCACAAGAATAATGCTAACGTGGGCACTAGTTGAGCCTCTCTGGGGAGGGAATTCCATAAATGGGGTTCTTGTTGTTTATTCGTTTAGTCGCTTCCGACTCTTTGTGACTTCATGGACCAGCCCACGCCAGAGCTTCCTGTCGGTCGTCAACACCCCCAGCTCCCCCAGGGACGAGTCCGTCACCTCTAGAATATCATCCATCCATCTTGCCCTTGGTCGGCCCCTCTTCCTTTTGCCCTCCACTCTCCCTAGCATCAGCATCTTCTCCAGGGTGTCCTGTCTTCTCATGATGTGGCCAAAGTATTTCAGTTTTGCCTTTAATATCATTCCCTCAAGTGAGCAGTCTGGCTTTATTTCCTGGAGGATGGACTGATTGGATCTTCTTGCAGTCCAAGGCACTCTCAGAATTTTCCTCCAACACCACAGTTCAAAAGCATCGATCTTCCTTCGCTCAGCCTTCCTTATGGTCCAGCTCTCGCAGCCATATGTTACTACAGGGAACACCATTGCTTTAACTATGCGGGCCTTTGTTGTCAGTGTGATGTCTCTGCTCTTAACTATTTTATCGAGATTTGTCATTGCTCTTCTTCCAAGGATTAAGCGTCTTCTGATTTCCTGACTGCAGTCAGCATCTGCAGTAATCTTTGCACCTAGGAATACAAAGTCTTTCACTGCTTCTACATTTTCTCCCTCTATTTGCCAGTTATCAATCAAGCTGGTTGCCATAATCTTGGTTTTTTTGAGGTTTAGCTGCAAACCAGCTTTTGCACTTTCTTCTTTCACCTTCATCATAAGGCTCCTCAGTTCCTCTTCACTTTCAGCCATCAAAGTGGTATCATCTGCATATCTGAGATTGTTAATGTTTCTTCCAGAGATTTTAACTCCAGCCTTGGATTCCTCAAGGCCAGCTTGTCGCATGATGTGTTCTGCATACAAGTTGAATAGGTAGGGTGAGAGTATACAGCCCTGCCGTACTCCTTTCCCAATCTTAAACCAGTCTGTTGTTCCGTGGTCTGTTCTTACTGTTGCTACTTGGTCGTTATACAGATTCTTCAGGAGGCATACAAGATGACATGGTATCCCCATACCACTAAGAACTTGCCACAATTTGTTATGGTCCACACAGTCAAAGGCTTTAGAATAGTCAATAAAACAGAAATAGATGTTTTTCTGAAACATCTGGCTTTTTCCATTATCCAGCGGATATTGGCAATTTGGTCTCTAGTTCCTCTGCCTTTTCTAAACCCAGCTTGTACGTCTGGCAATTCTCGCTCCATGAACTGCTGAAGTCTACCTTGCAGGATCTTGAGCATTACCTTACTGGCATGTGAAATGAGTGCCACTGTTCGATAGTTTGAACATTCTTTAGTGTTTCCCTTTTTTGGTATGGGGATATAAGTTGATTTTTTCCAGTCTGATGGCCATTCTTGTGTTTTCCAAATTTGCTGGCATATAGCATGCATTACCTTGACAGCATCATCTTGCAAGATTTTGAACAGTTCAGCTGGGATGCCGTCGTCTCCTGTTGCCTTGTTATTAGCAATGCTTCTTAAGGCCCACTCAACCTCACTCTTCAGGATGTCTGGCTCTAGCTCACTGACCACACCATCAAAGCTATCCCCGATATTGTTATCCTTCCTATACAGGTTTTCTGTATATTCTTGCCACCTTTTCTTGATCTCTTCTTCTTCTGTTAGGTCCTTGCCATCTTTGTTTTTGATCATACCCATTTTTCCCTGGAATTTACCTCCAATGTTTCTAATTTTCTGGAAGAGGTCTCTTGTCCTTCCTATTCTATTGTCTTCTTCCACTTCCGCACATTGCTTGTTTAAAAATAATTCCTTATCTCTTCTGGCTAACCTCTGGAATTTTGCATTTAATTGGGCATATCTCCCCCTATCACTGTTGCCTTTTGCTTTCCTTCTTTCTTGGGCTACTTCTAGTGTCTCAGCAGACAGCCATTTTGCCTTCTTGGTTTTCTCTTTCTTTGGGATGTATTGAACAATGCTGCCAACTTCTGTCCAGAGTTCTTCCGGGACCCTATCTACTAAGTCCAGTCCCTTAAATCTATTCTTCACCTCCACTGCATATTCCTTAGGAATATTAGTGAGCTCATATCTAGCTGATCTGTGGGTCTTCCCTAATCTCTTTAGTCTGATCCTAAATTGTGCAAGAAGAAGTTCGTGATCTGAACTACAGTCAGCTCCAGGCCTTGTTTTTACCGACTGTACAGATGTCCGCCACCTTTGGCTGCAAAGGATGTAGTCAATCTGATTTCGGTGTTGTCCATCTGGTGAAGTCCATGTATAAAGCCGTCTCTTAGGTTGTTGGAAGAGAGTGTTTGTTATGCAGAGTGAATTGTCTTGGCAAAATTCTATCAGCCTGTGTCCTGCTTCGTTTTGTTCTCCCAGGCCATACTTACCTGTAATTCGAGGTGTCATTTGACTGCCCACCTTAGCATTCCAGTCTCCTGTGATGAAAATAACATCTCTTTTAGGCGTGTTGTCCAGTAGGTGCTGCAGATCCTCATAGAACTGCTCTACTTCAGCTTCTTCAGCATTTGTGGTTGGGGCGTATATTTGGATCACTGTGATGTTAGATGGCTTGCCCTGAATTCGAATTGAGATCATTCTGTCATTTTTTGGGTTGTATCCAAGCACTGCTTTAGCCACTTTACTATTAATTATGAAGGCTACTCCATTTCTTCTGTGGTCCTCTTGTCCGCAGTAGTAGATCTGGTGGTCATTTGATGTGAAGTGGCCCATTCCAGTCCATTTCAGTTCACTGACGCCCAGAATGTCTATCTTTAATCTTGACATCTCACCAATAACCACATCCAATTTGCCCTGGCTCATAGATCTTACATTCCAGGTTCCGATGGTGTGTTGATCCTTAGAACATCGGATTCGCCGTTCACCACCAGCACCGTCGGCCGCTAGCCGTCCTTTCGGCTTTGAGCTAGCTGCGTCATCACGTCTGGGGCTAGTTGAGCTCATCCTCTGTTCCTCCCCAGTAGCATTTTGACCATCTTCCGACCTGGGGGTCTCATCTTCCGATGGTATACCGACATATCTCTGGTTGTACTGATCCATTTAGTTTTCACGGCAAGAATACTGAGGTGGGTTGCCATTACCTTCCCCAGGGATCGCATTTAGTCTGACCTGTCTGTCATGACCTTCCCGTCTTGGGTGGCCCTTCACGGTTTAGCTCATGGCATCATTGAGGTGCTCAAGCTCCAGCACCACGACAAGGTAACGATCCTTTGCTGAAGATAAATGGGGTACCTCACAAAAAATGTTCTCTCCCTTGTAGAGCTCCACCTCACCTGCTTTTGTGGGGGAACACTGAGGAAGGCCTGGAGAGGGCCTGTGTAAATGATGGTGCAATGGGATTTTTTTTTTCTCCATGAATAAGGCAAAAAGCTGGGGTTAGCAGTAGATCCAACCTCATGACTGAGCAAGGATTTTTTTTTCCACATAAACTTTTCTTATTCTAGTCTCCAAGGCTAGTGTGGAATATTTTACAGCTATATGCAAATATTCATCTAGCTTCCACATTCATCTGTTGGTAGGAATAGCCAACTCCAGTAGCCGAAGCAGAAACAGTGACTGGAATTAGTGGGCAGTTGTTAACATATATTGGACTTCCATATTCCAAACTACTGTAGCCTTTATCCCTCTGACATTAAGAAAATGCTGCAAAAACACTGAGGGAAATTGAATGACATGCTCTATTACACACCACTGAAAGCCCCTGGGACCGCAATCTGCCACTGTATTCAGATATCCAGCAAGTGGGTTTGCCTGAATAACCAAAGCCATAGTAAGTGCAACTTCAGCGATTGGTAGAGTCTGCTCAAACTAAATTAGTTGTTTCTTGTTATGAAACATGGTGTGTATCCTTTCAATACAGAGTACTAAATGGAGCATTATTATAGAATCACTGATCTTTGCCATCTGGGTGACCGCAAACATTGATATTTATTTAACTGCATTTGCTTTTCATATGGTAGATAGTGAGCTAGCTAATTAACCACTGCTGGCATTCATCTGTAGTGCTAATTTTCAGAAATGGCAATATATTAATCAGAATTAACATTGCCAATTATTCTGATTTTTAAAATTATGTTTAGTTTTCAATTTAAGGCAAAAATAATTATTATATCTTTTTCAGTATTATCCTTTCAAGTAGGAAAGAGAATCAGATGCAGTTGTGTGGAAATAACCACATAAATGTGGATTCCAGAATAAAATCTATATTAAAAATCATGATATCCCCTAATTCTCCTTCTGGAGTACCTCACTCATCTTTAATATCCTACCAAATGTTAAAAGTAATTTGGCCATTCAGCAACTGCCAATGTGTACTAAAATGGTAATCTGGATTGACTCATACCAACATCAGTTGAATCTACCACTATTAGGAACTCCCTAGCTCCCAGAATATGTCCTTAGTGTGAAAGGATATTTATTTCTCCTCTAAGTAATATATCCTTTCTTTCTAAGGAAACTTTTCCATCTTTTTCAGAATCATGACCTCATATACCAAGAATGTTCTCCATGACTGTAGTGCAACAATCACACTTACAGTGGGCTGCCACTATTTTACTTATAACGTTTGCTTCACTAAGATGTCATTCCCATCTTGTTAGTTAAGTTAGTCTCAGGAAACAAACTTCAGAGACAGGTGCTCATTGCAGTGACTGAATACCTGTGACTTCTGTCCAGCATTCAGACAGGCATATCCGTGATACTTAGTGCAATACATGGGATAGTCCTACGGTAGTTGTCTGCTTCTCTGTTGCTGGTTGTCTGGGGTTTGCTCAATTTTTCTTCATTATTATTACACACTCCAGTCTGCAATTTCAGTGTCATATCACATCCCATGTGATTTTATTTACACACACTTCTATTTTTTTTCCTCTTACCCCCTGCAAAAGGGTGTGGACTACAGCTGGAACTGGAACTTTAAATGGACAATTATGCTGTTAACATGCATGGCAAATTGTCCTGAGATTGTGAAATAATTATAGAGAGGCATTTTGCCTGTATACATTTTTCAGAATCCTTCAAAATAAATGCAGGACTGTGCTGATGTTTAGGTCAGTCTTTATAAATGCCAAATAGGGTACAACAATCACATTTCTCATAGCCTACAAAATAGCTTAACTCTTCAAAGGGAAGTGCAATTCTGGGGCTCAACAGGCATGCTGATAGGATAAATTCTAAGTGTGCTGAATGAAGGGAATCAAGTAGCACGTATTCAGCACCTGTGCTAGAGTTTAAAACATTGTTTAATGGTAAGACATATCTCAGTTCTGTAGATCAATACTGAATTTACTGTCATGAACAACATTATAAATATGGGATCTAGTGCTAAATCTCATAGGGAGGGGAAGAGAAGATTGCAGATGCTCTATCTGCCCTGTTGTCACCTGGAAATGAACATCTGAAGTTCTATGTAGGTATGGAATGATAAGAAGCACAGCAAGAAATCTCTCCCATGGAAAGCAGATTGCCCCAAGGGTAGCAGAAGTGCAACAGAAGTTTCTCATCAACAATGCTTATCAGTGCAAGTTTCAAAGAAATTTTCAAGGCACATTTCAAAGAAGAAGTCAGCTTTTCATCATTTGGGAAGATATAGCAGATTATCTATTGGAAAGTGCTGGCATCATAAAAACTGTCAATATGCAGAACATTGTCTAATAAAGACAATCTCAAATCAAGCTGAACTCCTGGACCACATGGTAACATCAGTGGCAATTGTTCTTGGCAATAAAATGGAAATAGTGTACCTTTGACTTCTCCTGGGATGTTTGTCTAGCCCACAGGTTTGGAATTCCCTGGTTGCTTCTCATCTAGGTTTTAACCCAATCTAATTCTACTTAGCTTCCACCTAGCTTCCACCTCCTGCAACAGCGCATACTAAAAAAAACCCTATCTGGAACAATTCTATGAAATCCCTATAAATTTATAATTTTTAAAGCAGTATACTGTCTGCTGCTTTGACATCTATGCCACTTTTAATACTATATCAGTGGGATTAAGATTTGTGGCTTTTAAAGCTATTGTTTCAAAAGCCTTTCTCCTATTGCAGATCAGCAGGCCTTGTTTAACTCTGCACGGTCTCTCCCAATTTAATGCTTCCCTTTCTAAAAACAAAACAAATAAAAAAACCACTACCAGTGTAGGATTATGGGATTCTTCTGTATGTCCTTGTCAGACCTTCCTTGCCCTCTGAACAATTTCCCTTCAAAATGCCACACAGATCAGAATATTTGATTAACTTCCTTGTCACTATAAAGGGAATGCAGTATTACAGAAACAAGGCCTGTCTCCTTGAGAATACAGTCAGAGTGGAAAGTATGAATGCTTGTTGAGTCAGAAGAAGTAACAGGCATTCTGAGTTCATCTCACTTAGCTCTGTTTGGACACATTTCCTGAATCTTTACCCACTTGCCTTGATTTTTAATAAATGTTTCATATAACAAAACATTGTGAAAACATTTGCCTCACAACCAACTTCAAAATTATGTGGTTCTATTTATAATTCCCAGGCCAGTGAAAATCCTTTTGTGGTATCACAATAAGAAGAACAGCTAAAAAGAAGCTGAGCTCTTGCTGACATCAGCCTTAAGTTCAAAGCCAACTGCAGTAAGATGTTCTTTGTTTCTCTCAAGATAAAATATTGGGGAATTTTGCAGATTGATGGTATGATAAAGACCAAATGTATTGAAGTCCACTGTCAGAGGTTTGGCCTCAGAAGTCATAAAAACCCCTTCTGATCCCTCTCCTCTGTCATGGGTTGTAAAGGAGGGAGGGGGGAAACTCGATTACTGTGAGTGAGAACCAGAGACAGCAGAGACATCACAGAGCCAGCAAATTGATCCCAGAATGTTGTGGCTACAGTGTTATCTGCAAACATGTCAAGTTTTACACTGAACCAGTGGAGATGCAGATAGGGACACACAAAGAGACTTTGCGATTCTTGGTAGCACCCGTAGAGAGGCAATCAGTTGCCCTAGGGTTAGTGTGGCTGCAGGATCACAACCCTAATTTGGACTGGAAGTCAGGAGAATTGGTGTTTGCAGATGGGACCTACTTGGGGTTGAGGCCGATTGAACAATCCAAGAGAAGGGAGTGATGGCTAATGGAGACTTTGGCGAGGGCAACCGATGAGGCGCAAGTCAGCATTCCACGACAATACAAAGACTTGAAAGTGGTATTTAGCGAGACATAATGTGATCAACTGCCCCCCCCCCCCAGAAGCTCTGATTGTGCCATAGCACTAGTGCCAGGAGCCAAATTACCAAAAACCAGACTATACCCCATGACCCAGGCTGAAACACAGGCATTGTGAGAGTTTGTAGATAAGAATTTGGCACGTGGCTTCATTCGACCCATGTCATCATCAATGGCAGCCCCAGTACTATTTCAGAAGAAGGATGGGTTGTTGAGATTGTGTACAGATTATTGGGGTCTCAATGCCATGTGTACTTCCAACAAATACCCTGTACCCCTGATGCAGGACTTACTGGCTCACCTCTTGAAAGGGAAGATATTCACAAAACTAGACTTAAGAGAAGCTTACTTTTGTGTCAGAATCCATGAGGGCGATGTGTGGAAGACTGCTTTTAACTGCCAGTTGGGGTTCTTTGAGTACCTTGTGATGCCATTCAGCCTGCAGGGGCACCAGATGTGTTTATGCAGTTAATAAATGAGGTGTTTCATGAATTTCTATACTGCAGAGTATTAGTGGATCACTGTGATGTTAGATGGCTTGCCCTGAATTTGAATTGAGATCATTCTATCATTTTTTGGATTGTATCCAAGCACTGCTTTAGCCACTTTACTATTAATTATGAAGGCTACTCCATTTCTTCTGTGGTCCTCTTGTCCACAGTAGTAGATCTGTTGGTCATTTGATGTGAAGTGGCCCATTCCAGTCCATTTCAGTTCACTGATGCCCAAAATGTCTATCTTTAATCTTGACCTCTCACCAATAACCACATCCAATTTGATCTCATGGGTGTTCCTCTGATAACGCCTACAATGTCTATCTACCAAGATGTAGAACATAATACAAAATAATACTGCATTCAGTGGAAATATACTTATAAAATATTCAGCCATGATTAAAATTCACAATCTGTTCTGGTGATTTGATTAACAAAAGACATCGGTTGCTTTTGATTTTCTCATTGGTCATAGATAAGAGTTAGAAAGAAACTTTAGGTTCCTCAAACATCACCTATAAGTCCCTTCCAAAACACTGTTAAACATTCCTGATTTTTATGTAACACTAGCTGGGGGTGGCATATAAATAATAATAATAATAATAATAATAATAATAATAATCTGGATAGTGGACATTGCAATACCTGCAATGAGACAGCAGAACAGAACAGAAAGAACTGGAGAAAATCACAAAATATAAAGACTTGCAAAGAGAAGTAGAATGACAGTGGCAAAAGAAAGCAAGGATAGTACCAATAGTAAAAGGCACCTTGGATGCAATCCCAAAACATCTGGACACCACTCAACACCATCGGCATTGACAAAATCACCATCAGTCAATTACAAAAGGTAGCTTTACTTGAAACAGATTACATTCTGCAACAGTACCTTTAATATTATTAAACAACAACATCTGCCTATCCCAGATATCCTTGGGAAGGACTAGATAGGTGGATGAAAACACAAAATCCAGTCTAAACACCTGGCTGACTGTGTGATCAGCCATAATTATAATTAAACCAGCCGTGGTGGTCCCAGTGGTTATCGGCACACTGGGTGCCATACCAAAAAACCTTGGATGGCAGTTAGAAAATCTGCTCATTGACAAAATTTCAATCTGTCAATTACAGAAGGCCACATATGGCCCAGTGCTATTTCAGGGACCATCTATCACTACTAGCAGCAACCTTTTCCATAAGTAGAGAAGTTTACAAGAGCTCATCATCTATTGAAGCAGTTTAATTTGACTCTGTTGCTGAGGAAACAGTAATTGTTTAACAAGCCAAGTTTGCAGAGTGGCAATTTGTTCTAATAACTGTTATTGCTACATTAACATCCATAAAAACTACATGTCAAAGGGAATGGGAATCCCTTTCAGCTCATCCCCAGAATTTCTACTTCTTTGGAAGAACCTACCAGGCATAATTGCTTCCAGGAACCACTGTGCATACATCTGTTATGTGACACCATACTTCATTTCCATTTTTGTCTGTGTACATGTGAGTTCACTGTTCCTCGGAATGGAAATACATAGCAGTGTATGTGCGTGCATGCTTGTAAAGAACCTTTACGATTTGCAGCTTTGCTTGAACACTAGTTCGCTTATCCTAGCAATATTATTTTTATTTCTTATATGCTTATATCCTGGTGTTTGTAGATAGCAGTGTGGTTTGTCAGTTGCTCTACAGACACAGTTTGGTATTAGAAATTTAGAAAATGATAGCATGTTGCTTTCAGTTCCTGTCTGCGGTAGAAGAGAGGAAGGGAGTAAACAGAGTAAATTACTTGTGATAAACAGATAATAGACATAAATATACATTTACATTTGTGAATTAGATGCCTTGAATTTCCATAAGAATATGTATTTCTGGTAACATAATTTAAAATCCACAGACTGTTCATTAATAGATTCATGAGTAAAATAAGAATTTCAAAAAGAATCTAGTGAGATCAAAACATCAGTCTTTCCAACCAGATACTCTAAGAAATGTGCAAGGCAAGATACTTTATCCATTGTTGGTCCCATGCATTGTCTATGCTTCATTTACTCATCCAACACATACATTCTTATTTGCAGCTGCACTGGGAAGGAATCATGTGAAGGGGCAGAGAAAAAAGAAAAAGGACAAACTAGGAGAAAATGTTTCTTTTGGTTTTCTGTTGTCCTCGCCACATTTTTTTTTTCTTGAGTACAAACACATAAGGTAGGGGAAGCACAAGGCAGGAGAAGGGATATTGCCTTGCTTTGTCTTTTTCTCCACTTATTTTGAAAAAGTCGCAGGATATGTTCACAGTAATTGTCATGAGTAAGGATGGCGAGCAGGGGGCTCCTATCCAGACTGTTAAGCACATGTGTAGCACTGAGGAATTGGCCAGCCATTCAAAGAGACACAGATCAGGACTGCCTTGACCTTTGGGGTTTATATGTCTGGGTTTTTCCCACGCTCCTTCAGTTTGTTAGGATTCCTGTTATGTACAAGCAATAAAACATTAGAGACCAGTTCCTTGTCTCAGCGTGTTTCCTGGCAGTTAGGACATCAATCCTAACAAACTCCTACTCCCATCGAAAGAGGGAGGAACAAGAAATTAAGGAGAGACATTTGGAATGTCTTCAGAAAACCAAAAAATGCGGCTCGCCATCCAACAATTGGCAGCAGCCCTGCAACAACACCAACAACAAGTAGATCTCCAGATCAACACATTACAAGCTGCCATGCTACAGCAGTTACAACAACCAGTTCCGATTAACCCACAACCGGCGCCAGCAGCAGCAGCAGCAGCAGCAGCTCCGCCAGTAGTCTTGAGATCCCAGGGCAGTCTACCAGAGAAGTTTGGAGGAGAAGCAGGACAGTTGAGAACATTTCTCACACAGTGCACAATGTTTTTCGACAGCAGACCAGCAGAGTTTCCCACAGACAGAACCAGAGTCACCTTCATCCTAAACCTGCTAAAGGGACCAGCAGCCAAATGGGCTATTCCCATGATGGAGAACAATGACCCAATTCTCAACGACTACCAGAACTTTTTGGCAGGGTTCCAAGCACACTTTGACGACCCGATCAGAGAGGCCACGGCCAGCCGGGAAATTCGGAAGCTCAAGCAAGGTAACAAGAGGGTGGGAATCTACATTGCTGATTTCAAGTTGTTAGCAGGAGATCTGGACTGGAATGAGAGTGCATTAAAAGACCAATTCAAACAGGGGCTGGATGAGGAAATTAAGAATGAATTAGTGCGCCAGGGAACACCAGCTACCCTAGAAGCCTTATATCAGTTATCGGTGGTCATAGATGCCAGACTAGAAGAGCTCAGGCAGATGCAGCTGGGGAGAAACAGGACCCTCAGAGCGTTTCCTGGATTTCCAGCTCTCTCCGTAGCATCCACTCACTCAGCACAAGAGGAACCAATGCAGATTGGGGCGAGCAGGAGACTGATTTCCGTGGCTGAGAGGCAGAGAAGGAGAGAGCGAGCCCTTTGTTTCTACTGCAGAACCCATGGTGGCACATGGTGAGAGCTTGCCCAGCGAGAGGCCAAGCAACTTCAGTAAGACCCCCAAGGCAACCAGCTGAAACAGGAACCATCTCCGCCTCTGCTTCCAACCAGGGAAACTCCAGCGGTCTCCCTCCACAGAGCTCAGCAGGGAGACCATCAATCAATTAAGGAGGGCTCATTCCGAGGATTCCAGGCAAGCCTTTTACTACTTACCCGTAATCATGCACATCAGCCCAGAGCACCAGGTCAAGCTAGAGGCCATCGTGGATTCTGGAGCTTCAACGAATTTTATTGATGTGCAGACCATACAAGACTTCAACATCCCGACCAGAGAATTGCCATGCCCCATAGAAGTGGAGACCATTGACGGCCAGCCCCTCAAGGCAGGGCCGATTAGAAGACTCACAGAACCGGTGCAACTGACAATGGGAGACCACACTGAGTGGATCCAGCTTTATGTTACTGCATCGCTTAATGTGCCGGTAATCCTAGGCACGCCTTGGCTGAGGATCCACAACCCGTTGCTGAACTGGACTACAGGAGCAATCTCCTTCCCAGCTAAGGAATGCCTGCACCACAAGATTCAAGCCGCTCCACGCTCTCCAGCAACCAACGCAGTCACGGAAGCAGGGGGGTCCAGTTGCCAGCCAAGTATGCAGATTTTGCAGACGTTTTCAGCGAACAAGAGGCCACAGCACTACCCCCCCCCCATAGGGACTGTGACTGCACCATTGAGTTGATACCAGGAGCCAGGGTTCCAGCAAGGAAACAATATCCCATGTCTCCCAAGGAACTATCCACCTTAAAGGATTACTTGGACTCCAATCTCCAAAAGGGATTCATCCGGCCATCTACTTCCCCAGCGTCTGCTCCTACTTTCTTCGTACCAAAGAAGCCTGACCCGTTGGCACCTGCAACCCAGGAGACACCCATGAGAGTGGTCCACGATTTCAGTTTTTTAAATAAACAAAAAGAGAATCCTATCCTCTGCCCTTAATCTCGGATCTGCTAGATCGCTTACAGAAGGCATGCATTTTTACCAGGTTGGATCTCAGGAGTGCGTATAATCTGATCCAGGTGAAAGAGGGGCACGAATATCTGACTGCCTTCGACACCAGGTTTGGTAAATTTGAGTACCTTGTTTTGCCCTTTGGTTTGTCTAATGCAGGAGCCATATTTTCCAGATTTATGAATCAAGTTTTCTCTGATTTACTAGATAAGTATCTGGTCATTTATCTAGATGACATATTAATTTTCTCTGAGGATGCTACAACTCATGTAACCCATGTACGTAATGTCTTGCAAAGACTGAGAGAGAACAGGCTGTTCGCCAAGCTAGAGAAGTGTGCCTTTGATTTAACTGAATTACATTTCCTGGGCTATAAAGTCTCAACAGAAGGCATATCCATGGATCCTGCTAAGGTCCAGGCAATTCTCTCTTGGCCACCTCCCCGAAATGTTAAAGATGTTCAAAGGCTGTTAGGATTTTGTAATTTTTATAGGCATTTTCTAAGCGTTTTTAGTGACACAGCTAGACCCCTCACACAGCTTTTGAAGAAAGGAGCAAAATTCATTTGGGGGGAGAGACAGCAAGCAGCCTTCCAAGAATTTAAGCAGCTCTTTGCATCCCAGCTGCTGTTAAGACACCCTGATCCCACGAAGCAATTCATAATGCACGCAGATGCTTCAGATATTGCCATTGGGGCAGTGTTATTGCAATATACAAACAAAACCGAGAATACATTGCTTCCTTGTGCCTTTTTTTCACGCCTGCTCTCACCAGCAGAGAGAAACTATGATGTTTTTAACAAGGAGTTGCTGGCAATTAAAGCAGCATTCCAAGAGTGGAGGCACTGGCTGGAAGGGGCAGCCCTTCCTGTGAAAGTTTGCACCGATCACAAGAATTTACAGCTTCTACAAAACACCAGATCCCTCACCCCACGCCAGATCAGATGGAGCCAGTTTTTCTCCCGTTTCAATTTTGTTATTTCTTATGTGCCCGGGGCGCAAAACTGCTTGGCAGACACCCTGTCTCGATCCTTTCAGGCAACCCCCGCCACTCACCAGGAGGTACAGGCTACTATATTACAACCTCACAACTTTGATCAGTCTATGAGGGGGAATCAGACAGAGATTTTAGCAGCAGGCAGACAAGCAGAGGACCTATTTACAAGAGTCAGAGCTCAGCAGCAACAGGACGCGTATGCCAGGGCCAGGATGGATGACCTCCAGAGGGCCCCGCAAAACACTGCCTCACCATTCAATGTGGAGGCAGGAATCCTCTGGCATAGTGGGCGATTATATATTCCCCCTTCATTGAGGGAAGAAGTACTGAGACTTTGCCATGACCACCAAACGGCAGGCCACGGAGGTGTTTTCAAAACTCTCCATAGAGCTCTGAGAGACTACTGGTGGCCTAAGATGGTGTAACGATTGCCTAATCCCAAATACTCAGTCTCACAAGCTCGGGCTTAAAGATAACTGATTTATTAAAGGAATAGTATGCAAATACAGAGAAAGCTGAGAATGAGCAAAAGCGCGCCAAATACAAACTTAAAAGCCTTGCCTGTAAGCAAGTTCCGCCCCATCCCTCGTCAGGACGCTCCCCCTCCCAGGTGCTAGAAGCCGTTAGACGCGCCTGGGAAAGTAACCTTGAGCAGGAGCGCAAACCCAAACATACATTCCAAGCCCTCAAAACAACGGAGGGTGAATGAATGGAAAAACCCCGGGCGAAGGAACACGGAACAAAAAAGGACATGTGAAACGTTACAATGTTAACAGCACATTGAAATGAGAACATGACATATTGCCCCCCCCAAAAAAATTATGGAGCAGGTTTGTCAGGGTAGGCAGAGTGGAATTGGGCTACGAGACGAGGGGAAAGGACGTCCGGAGCAGCAACCCATTCAGGATGAGGGAAATGTTTCCAGCGAACGAGGTATTGTAAAGTGGAGCGCTGGCGTCGGGAGTCGAGGATGGATGTCACCTCGAAGTGTTGCTGGTTGTCGATCATGAGGGGAGGTGGTGGAATGGGCTGCGGATGCCAGCGGTCCGACGACAGGCAGGGTTTGAGTAAACTACAATGAAAAACAGGATGTAAACGTTTAAGGTTGTGAGGCAAATCAAGTTTAAACGTAACAGGGTTGAGTTGAGCAATAATTGGAAAAGGTCCGACAAATTTAGGGCCAAGTTTCTTAGAGGGCTGTGGGGACTTGATAAACTTAGTGGATAAGTAGACTTTATCCCCGACAGCATAAGATGGTTCTGGGGAACGCTTTGCATCGGCATGGCGTTTATAGGTAGCCTGGGCATGGAGGAGAGCCAGTTGAATATTAGACCATGAGTCTTTTAGAGAGTCCGCCCAGTCAATAAGGGAGGCTGGTAGTGGTTGAGGATGAGGAAGTTCAGGAATAGGAACAAAGTCACGTCCAAAAACTGTTTTAAAAGGAACTTGACCAGTGGTTTGATGAACGGCATTGTTGTAAGCGACCTCAGCAAATGGGAGTAAGTCGACCCAATTGTCTTGTTGGTAGTTAACAAACGCCCTGAGGTACTGTTCCAGTGTGGAATTAACCGCCTCTGTAGATCCGTCCGTTTCCGGATGCCAGGCGGTGGAAAGTGACTGTTTTGTACCCAAAAGTTTTAAAAATGCCCGCCAGAATTGTGACGTAAATTGTGTGCCTCTGTCACTCACCAAACGGGCGGGGATACCGTGGAGGCGGTACACGTGGGTGAGGAAGAGGCGTGCCAGCTGTTGTGCGGTGGGGATAGACGCGCATGGGATAAAGTGGGCTTGTTTGGAGAAAAAGTCTTTGACCACCCAAATGACAGTTTTGCGTTGACTAGGGGGTAGATCAACGATAAAGTCCATGGAAATGTCCTGCCAAGGGACAGATGGGGTGGCAACGGGTTGAAGGAGACCTTGGGGTTTGCCTGGTTTGCGCTTTATCGCAGCACATACAGGGCACGCAGTCACATATGCCTTCAGGTCTTTGAGTAAAGTTGGCCACCAGAATTGCCGGCGAACAAGGTGCAAAGTTTTTACGTAGCCAAAATGTCCAGCCAGCTTGTCATCGTGGCAGCGCTGGAGTATGGTTTTTCGCATAGCATCGGGTATATAAAGGCGATCGTTGCGCCAGGCAAGATCGTCGGTGAAAGTTAAAATGTGTCTATTGGTTTGCAACCAAGTATCTGTTTTAAGGTGTGAAAGCAACTGTTGTTGCAAATCGGAGGGAATTGACAAGTGCGGTGAGCGGCTGGAAGGCAGAGCGGCTGGAGGCTGCGTTGATTGCGTTCGGGTCTGGCTGCGCGTCACTGCTGCCAAACTTAATTGTTTGTCGGTCCAGACGGTGCCTTGGACCGTTGGCCCTGGGCCAGCATCTTGGGGTCTGCGCGAGAGTGCATCAGCTAAGAAGTTTTTCTTGCCTGGTATAAATTTAAGGGTGAAGTCGAAGCGGCTGAAAAACTCAGCCCAGCGCAGCTGTTTGGGACTGAGTTTTCGACTGGTGCTTAGAGCTTCCAGGTTTTTATGGTCAGTCCAGACTTCAAAAGGGTTTGAAGTGCCTTCCAATAGGTGTCGCCATGTTTCTAAAGCCGTTTTTACAGCAAAAGCCTCTTTTTCCCAAACGTGCCATCTTCTCTCTGTTTCAGTGAATTTGCGAGAGAGGTAGGCACAGGGTTTTAAAGCGCCGGATTGGTCAGATTGTAACAAAATTGCTCCTATGGAGAAATCAGAAGCATCGACTTGTACCACGAAGGGTTTAGAGGGGTTTGGATGCTGTAAAATTGGTTCTGTGGTAAAGATTTGTTTGAGCGCTTGGAACGCTTGCTGACAGGCTGGAGTCCATTTAAGGAGCGCGCCTGGGTTCTTGGAACGTCGCGTATCCCCCTGTCCTTTAGTTTTTAACAGTTCAGTAAGGGGGAGGGCGATTTCTGCAAAATTTTGGGCGAATGCCCGATAGAAATTAGAAAATCCAAGGAAACTTTGTAATTGTCTCCTGGTACGGGGAGGCTCCCATGCCACAATAGCCTCTACTTTTGCAGGGTCCATTTCAATGCCCTGCGCTGAAATTCGATAGCCTAGGTAATCAATTTGTGACTGATGAAATGCACATTTTGACAGTTTTGCGTACAACTCTGCTTTTTTCAATTTAGCCAGTACCTGACGCACCAAGTGGATATGTTCTGACATGGTTTCAGTATAAATCAATACATCATCCAAATATACCAGTACCCCCTTAAATAGGTGGTCATGCAAGACCTCATTGATTAGTTGCATAAAAACCCCAGGTGCTCCGGACAACCCAAATGGTAAGACTTTGTATTGGAAAGCCCCAAGGGGACAGTTAAATGCTGTTTTCCACTCATCCCCTTCCCTTATGCGAATACGAAAATAAGCTTCTCTCAAATCCAGTTTTGAGAAAATTTTGCCTCTGGCCAGATGTGATAACATATCTTTGATCAGGGGCAAAGGATATTTATTTAATATTGAGACCGCATTGAGCCCGCGGAAATCGGTACAAAGCCTTAATGACCCATCCTTTTTTGGCCTGAATAGGACAGGAGCTCCTACCGGGGAATTTGCCGGCTCAATGAAACCCCTAGCCAGGTTTTTGTCAATGAACTCCCTTAGCGTAGTAAGCTCTTTGGGAGACATGGGGTATATTTTTGGGTGAGGCAATTTTACGTTTGGTAAAAACTCAATGGCACAGTCCGTTTTTCGGTGGGGTGGCAAGCGATCCGCTTCCTTTTCCCCAAATACCTCAGCAAAATCCTGATACTGATTGGGTAGTCCCTCAAGAGGTTGAAGCGTTTGCACAGTAGTATACGCTACCCCTCCACCCTCCATGTCCTCCAGTAGGTCCTTGTCGGGTACTTTGTAAAATCCATCTGCAAACGTCACAGTTCTATGCAGCCAGTTGATAAAAGGGTTTTGTTGCACAAACCAAGGCATCCCCAAGATTACCAGAGGACCCCCCACTGGAGCTACCACAAATGGCAGCTTTTCCTGATGGGAGCCCATCTGCAAGGCGACCAGTCCCGTGGAATGATTGACTGCTTTCCCTCCCGCCATAGTTCCATCCAATTGGGTGAAAATCATAGGTCTTGGCAAAGGGAACGTGGGCAGTTCCAGAGCCGCTACGACATCAGGGTGCATCAGGGAACGGGAGCAACCCGAATCTAGCATGGCCCACACTTCCACAGTTTTGGTTTTTGAGCTCAGTTTAACTTTAACAGTCAGTGTGGGGAAATTTCCACTCACCGAATCGTGGTTACGCCCGGTTTCTTCCACCTGCCCTAGGGCGCCCTTCAGGGCAGGTGGTAGGCTTTTCCCGCCGGCTGCTCGAATTGCAACTCTTCTTCCTCTTCTCCGAAGGGTAGTTCTGGGGGGTCCAGTTCCGCGACAGCTGCTTTCAGTTTTCGCGGTGGAGCAGGAGCAGGCGACTTTACCGTAGGTTTCGTCTGTCGTTCCTCTGGACGGCGTCTCGGGCACGACGTGGCTCGATGCCCTTCTTTCCCACACCTGAGGCACTGACCCTTGGAGAACCGTCGCTCCCTCTCCTCTTCCCAGGTTTTCGGTTTGGGGCGGCTGGCAAGTCCAGATGTGCGCGCTCCTCTAGCAAGACGCGTTTGTCTAAGCTCTTTGGTATGGGCATAGGTTTGTAGGGCATTTTCTGCGCTGCCCGCCAACTGAATCCACCCATATAGCGTTTTGGGATCATCTCTTCCTAGTGCCCATCGAAGGATTTCGGGTTCTAGCCCCTGTTTGAACAATTCAATTATTGTTGGCTCAGACCAGTCTTCCACTTTTCCTGCCAAAGCTTTAAATTCCAACGCATATTTGGCAACTGAGAGGGACCCTTGGTAGAGTTTCCGCAGGTCATTTTTAGCTGTTTCTTGAGCTAGGGGGTCTTCGAAATGCTGTTTAAGTGCCCACAAAAAGTCATCGAAGTCCTCTAACTCAGTTGCCTCAGCCTGGCATAGTTGCACATACCAATCCGCTGCCCTTCCTCTCAGCTTGTTGGCAATGAAATTGATCTTGCCATGTTCTGACCGAAAGTTCCGACCCCAATCTTCTATATAATGCTTGGCATTAGTGATAAAGAAGGAGAGCGTTGTGGGATCCCCATCGAATTTCACTCCAAATGGTGGGAAGGTTCTTGCCGGCTCAGCTGGCTGTGGCGGTGCCGCGAATGTCAGCGTACGCCGAGCCCCCATGGGTGGTCGATCCCTAGGAGGTCTTGCCTCTCGCTCCCCCCCTTGACGGGCTGATCGAGTCTTGCTTCTCCCCCGGGTTGATATGGTACTGTGCCTGGGGTACTGTGACGGCTCTTCCTCCCAATCCTCCGGGGTGGGCTCTGCCTCTCTGGGTAGATCCTTGAGGATCGTCACTATTAAATCCATTTTATCCTCTAATGCCCTCATACGGGCTGGAGTGACCGGCTCCTCCGGGGGTTGGTTGGTTACCACCACCCTCGGTGACAAGGGGACTTCGGGCTCCCAGGACAATTGTGGAGACCCCCTCCCCGGTGCTCTTTCCATAACAGTTCTATGTTCACTCCTGAGACTCTCCTGCATGGATATCAGCAGCTCGTCTAATTGGATATCTCGCAACTCCCGACGTGCTGCTCTTTGCGCTCTCGAGGTTAGCGCTGGCCGGCTTCTGGCCGCCTCCCGCTCCTCTTCGCTTCCCTCACTTGCGCGAAGCTGAGGTTCTGTCATCGCTAGCGTTCCCTCTTATCCAACGATTGGATGGGGCTAGCGGAAAAGGGATAAAATGATTCTCAGCTTTATGTAACGATTGCCTAATCCCAAATACTCAGTCTCACAAGCTCGGGCTTAAAGATAACTGATTTATTAAAGGAATAGTATGCAAATACAGAGAAAGCTGAGAATGAGCAAAAGCGCGCCAAATACAAACTTAAAAGCCTTGCCTGTAAGCAAGTTCCGCCCCATCCCTCGTCAGGACGCTCCCCCTCCCAGGTGCTAGAAGCCGTTAGACGCGCCTGGGAAAGTAACCTTGAGCAGGAGCGCAAACCCAAACATACATTCCAAGCCCTCAAAACAACGGAGGGTGAATGAATGGAAAAACCCCGGGCGAAGGAACACGGAACAAAAAAGGACATGTGAAATGTTACAATGTTAACAGCACATTGAAATGAGAACATGACAGATGGTTGCAGACATAAAGGGTTACGTTGCTTCTTGTCACACCTGCAGACGAGCCAAGCCTCTCCCAGGGAGGCCCACAGGACTCTTGCAACCCCTACCCACCCCCAGTCAGCCTTGGGATACTATCTCCATGGACTTCATCACTGATTTACCCCCGGTCCAGGGGCTGACTTCCATACTGGTGGTGGTGGACCTTTTCACAAAGATGGCACATTTTATTCCTTGCAAGGGCCTCCCATCTGCACCAGCCACAGCGCAGTTGTTCATGGACCACGTTTTTAGGTATAGAGGCATGGTGAATCACTTGGTGAGTGACAGAGGCCCACAGTTCACTTCCAGGTTCTGGAGGGCCCTTTTCCAGTCATTAGGGGTCCAGATCCACCTGTCATCAGTGCATCATCCTGCCAGTAATGGGCAAGCCAAGAAAATTAACCAGTGGTTACAGCAGTATCTCAGGTGTTACACCACTTATCGGCAAGACAATTGGCCAACCCTGCTACCCATGGCAGAATTTACATATAATAATTATGTACAGTCCTCTACCAAGATGTCCCCTTTCCAGGCACTCTACGGGGTTAACCCTCGGGTGTTGCCCACCTCCTCCCAGCAGGGAACTGTTCCAGCCGCGGCTGACTTTCTTAAAGAGCAACAAGCCGCACAGGATTTGTTAAAGGAGCAGCTGAACAGGGCAAAGAGTGCTTACAAGAGGGCGGCAGATGCTCACAGACAGGAAGGGCCAGCGATTGCGGTAGGAGACAAAGTGTGGCTCTCTACCAAGTTTTTGAACTCTACCAGGCCCTCCAAGAAGTTGGACTCTAAGTTTGTGGGCCCTTTCACTGTGGCGCAGCAGATAAATCCAGTGGCTTATCGTTTACAGCTCCCAGCATCCATGAAAGTCCACCCAGTGTTTCACAGAGCCTTGCTAGCCAAAGACCTTCCCCCAAGTGCCTTGCGATCGCAACTACCCCCCCCCCCCCGCCTCCAATAATTGTGGAGTTGAAGTTGAGGACATTCTGGACTCTAGGAGGAGGGGAAGGGGCATCCGATATTTCATACACTGGAAAGGGTACCCTGAGGAAGAGCGCACATGGGAGAATGCCAGAGATGTACATGCTCCAGCACTGATTCATTGTTTCCATCAGCTTTTCCCTCACAAACCCAAGCCTCGCACTCTACCTGAGATTCCTCTTTCGGCTGAGCAGGCCGACGAATCCCCAGCAGAAGAGTTCGTGAGTGTGCACCTCCCCCCCCCCCCCGCCTGAAGCCTTGACTCCAGTTACAGAGGAGGTGGGGGAACCGCAGCCCTCCACTTCGGGCTTACATTTCCCAGTGGGGGAGGGGGGATGATTTTTCTAATTATCTAGATGTTTTCCAGCAGCAGCCACCTGGGCCAGAAGCGTTATCAGACCTGGAGAGCAGCACTGATTCGTCCGTGGAGGAGTTTTCCTTTGAAGACTTTCCATCGTTGCCCAGTTCCCATGGGAGCTTAGAAGCAGACAGCGAATCTTATCAAGACTCTGGAGGGGAGGGGGCTGAAATGGAATGTGAATCTGGAGGGGAGAGTGATGTCATGAGTAAGGATGGCGAGCAGGGGGCTCCCATCCAGACTGTTAAGCGCATGCGTAGCACTGAGGAATTAGGTAGCCATTCAAAGAGACACAGATCAGGACCGCCTTAACCTTTGGGGTTTATATGTCTGGGTTTTTCCCACGCTTCTTCAGTTTGTTAGGATTCCTGTTATGTACAAGCAATAAAACATTAGAGACCAGTTCCTTGTCTCAGCGTGTTTCCTGGCAGTTAGGACAGTAATGCAGAATTATTTTCTCCTCCTTTTTCCTCATTCCTTCTATAAGAATGACCACATGACCAAGCAAGTAATGGGGACATCTTGTATTCATATGGGTATACCTCCTATAAGAATGAGGAAGTTAGGAGTGGGCTGGGCTACTATGAGTAGCACAAGCATGGACTTTTCAAAATTAAAAGGAAAATATACCCAATAAACCCAAGGTAAGGTCACCTCTCCTTCCCACATGGAAATTCTGTTTGCATGTCATCCATTTTCATTTGTTGCTTTTTCATTTCCTCCCTTCCTTCACCAACAGGCAAATGAAGGAGGAGTGACTAATTTAGCACATTAATTAGAATGTATTTTCTTTCAGAATAATGTGTAAAATAATTAACTTCATTTTTGTTTTCAAATTTGTAATAATGCAAAGAAAAGTATTTCCATTTTTTCTAGTATTCCTCCACCTCCACCCACACCTAAAACAATGAGATGTGTTTCAAAAGTTCTGGAAATTTCATATCCCTCCAACAAATCCCAAGAGGAAGAGGCAGATAAGATGGGGGAGGAGAAGGACCTTATCCTTGAAGGAAAATATGGAGGGGAAGTTCAAAACAATTCTGTCATGAGTACTGATGGCGAGCAGGAGGGGGCGTCTATCCAGGGGGGAAAAGGCATGCGTAGTACTGAGGAATTAAGCAGCCATTCAAAGAGACACAGATCAGACCCGCCTTAACTTTCGGGGTTTATCTGTCTGGGTTTTTCCCATGCTTCTTCAGTTTGTTAGGATTCTGTTTAGTGTAGCAGTAATAAACACTAGAGACCTACGCCTTGTCTCAGCGTGATTTCTGGCTGTTAGGACAAATTCTTACCACTCCCCAAAATTTCAAAGCATGGTTCTGTTAGAGATGCATATGAACTGTTTAATGTGGTCAAAGTACAGTGCCAGCTGCTGACAGGAGAGGATACCCCATGTCTACTGTTCCTGCTCTCATACTTGCTTTAGTCCATACGTGAGAGAAAGTAATGGATTCAGAAACAGTTCACCCTTTGGATCTCTGTTGCTGAAATTCATCTTTATAGAAAATCAGGGTTGAATGACAGTGTGGTAGTTCAGGCTGTACTTTATGTATTTATTTGTTTGTTTGTTTATTTATTTGCAGGACTTATATGCTGCCTATCTCATACAATGACTCTGGGAGGCTCAGAGCAATCCGTAAAAACATATTCTTCTCCAGGCACTAGACCAAACATCCTCACTGCTCAACCCCCCATCCTAGCCCAGTGCTTGAAGAAAGAGCCAGGTCTTCACAGCCCTCCAGAAGGCTAAAAGGGTAAGGGTGGTTCCTCCAGCCTTGAAAGAGGCAGTGGTTTGCCTCCTCCTCAAGAGGCCATCCTTGGACCCTAAAGTTTGGATAACTTCTGTCCAGTCTCCAACCTTCATCCAAGGCCTTCTGTAGCTGGGAGCTCCATTTGTGAAGGCAGATAAATTGAGACACCAACACATATATTCCTGTGCTGTCTCTTTTACTTTGACCTTTGCACAGACCTCATGACTGTGTTCTTGGAGTAACTATTCCAAAATCATCAAGAAAGTTGTAAGATACTTTTCTATCACTGAAACTTTGAGAATTACTGCAAATGCCCTAGGTTGAACAACAATAAATATGGATAATCCTATACTTTAGATTTGAACATGGAGCAAAATAAATTATGGCTGACTAACCAACTAAATCTCAGTTCAGTGAAAATATATGTACTGCCTATTTAGGAAATATTTAGCTGCTATTTTACTAGGATTTTAAAAATACTTTAAAAAGTTTTCCAAATTTGTAATGTGTATTTTGTATTAATGGCCACAGTTCAAAAAAGAGCACAACTAGATTTATGGAGTTAGGAGAAATTTGATATGTCTGGAGCATGGCATTTAATGCCAGTTGATAAACCACTCTTGAAACAAGGTCACTTTTAAAAGCAGCTTCAGACATAACATTTGGTTTAGTCAAAGCAAAAAAAAAAAAAAAAAGAGCTTGTCAAAACCGTAACTTTCAGGTATCTCAGTATTTATAATCAATATCTGTTATTATTTATTTTATTTAAATTATTTTATTTCATTTTTTCAGAGCACATTTGCCTCTCACAAGATAGTGTTCTTCTTGTTTCATTTCTTAAGTCTTTTTAGAGTTATTAATTTTAAAAAATAAATATAATTGTAAACTTCTCTACACCAAAATTCAGGGAACTGCTTTTGCAAACAAAATGAGGCCATTTTGCTTCAGAAATGTTTTTGCACCATATTTTTAAAAAATTTGAATTTTGAAATACTGTAGAAAGGACAGTGGCTGAGGTTTTCTTTAATATCTGGCTCTTCCTACTGATTGCTATGGCCCTTTGGTTTGGAGTTTTGACATTTACAGGTTGTAAATGTCCAGCCCTCCATTAACCATTAAGCAAAATAAGCATCTGTTTAGGGCACCAAGGGAAGGGGGGCACCAGCGTTTTTTCCCCCAGTTATCATGCCCTTAACTCTTTCCCTGCCACACTTGACTTTAGTAATTTTTTTTTTTGTAATTGTACTTATCTGCCATGTTTGATTTTAATATGCATTGTTATTTTTTTTTTCCTTTGGCATGGTGAGTGTCTAAAGTTTAAAGGTTTGGTCTGAAAGTGTCCTCAGATATTGTATTTGTTTTGATCTCATGGCATGAGCTTCACTTCTAATGAGGGTCACCATTGTTGGGCTATGCTTAGGGCATCAGCTGGCCTTAATCCAGCCCTGGATCCATCCTGTTGGTCATATAGGCAATATATATCCTGTCTCCTTAACAAACTTCATTTCAGATCTTGATTTCTAACTTGTCTCTTTCATTTCTGAAGGCAGCCCTACTATGCTTCTTAGTGATTTCAACATTCATATAGATAATTTCTCTGATTTAGTTACATCCTATCTTCTCTCCTTCTCTTCTTTCTTTTTCATACTTCCTTTTTCAGTAGTCTCTCACACACATTTGGATGTTCTTCTGTCTTTTCTTCAGCCTGCTTTCTGGCACTCTCTCTATGGTTGTTCTGCTTCCTGCATCTTCTATGACTTCCAGACCATGGATCCAGTTGCCTTTTAAGAAGCATCTTCTCCACTCTATCATTTCTTGCTGCTATGTATAGATGTAGTGTATACTAATTTATTATAGTAGCTTATCAGTAGTTTTAATCCAAGGAAACAAAACCCACATGGTGCAGACATCATCAGGTCATGACCGTTACCAAATATAACATGTTCCCTAATTCCATCAGGACAGACATTCCCAGATTATCTACCTCCTCCTGGATATGGTGTGTTATCTAATCCCATCATGAAATGGTTGCCTGCCAACCCTAAAGTTGATGATGCCTATGGGTTTTGTGATCTGCTCATGAAGACCCCTACTCATAACCATCCCTAAGTGGTTCCTGCTCAGCTTTTGCAGCAAGCAGGCCCAGTGCTGCACCAAAATTTACATTTTTTAAAACCTAACATGTTCTAATGCATGATTATATGTAAATACAGTTTAATATATATGATGAACTGCAGAGGAAAAAGAAAGGGAGAAAATAGGACTGTAACAGTCTTCATTCCTCCCTGGAAGCCATCTGGCAAGATTATCCATAGTGTTATCAGTCTGTACTGTATTTAGCAATATATTGAGAGTTTGGAAACGAGTGCAAGTTCTGAATTTGGCACCAGGTCTTTAGCCACCAAATATGCAAGCACACTCACATGTAAGCTAAAATATAATTGCTGTCATGAACTATGCTATGAGGCATGACAAACAACAATAAAAACAAGACTAAGCAGAGGGATTAAGGAAAGAATGAAATGAAATAGCAAAGCAGTACTGAAAAATCTGAAATGTGTTTGGAATTGTGCACATAATTTAAAATTGCTTAACTCAGCTTTGCATTTCATAAGAGTACACATAGAAAATTTGTTAGCCCAGAAATGCTAAAAGAAAACGGAACTTCAGCATTTCAAATCCTTCATACAATTAAAGTAAATGGGAGTCTGTAGGTAGAACCATAAATCCGACTCATTCACTGTGAGAATTACAGTAAATAATGATGGGCATGCAGTACAAAATTGGAAGTCCATTTTAGCTAACACACAGTGATATTCTGTTTATAACCGAACTAGTATATTCATTTAAAATACTGTTTACTGAAAAGTCTATAACCTTCGGCATTTAATCCACAATGTGTCCTGCACTGAACCTCTAGGTTAGATCTGTTAATCCCTTCATTATACATTTGTATACTGAAGGCTCCAATCAGTCTTGCCTCTGTTTGTTAAAATAAAAACCTGCTGGCTGGCTAACAAATTGGAGTTAGTTATGTTTATATAACAATTTTACAAAAGTAAGCAATTTTCCCACTTGCTGGAATGCATTGAGTTTAACATGGGATGAAATGATATGGTACAATTGGTGACAGCAGCAGCTATCAAGCAGCTCACAACTTTTCTTAGCTATGCTTCTTTGAAAATTGTATCCCTTATAATCACATTTTAGACAACTCCATATGTGCCCATAAAACCATCCAGGTAAATATTTCTGAAGTAGCTCTCATTATGATCATTTACAATATCCATTTATTTTGTTCTCCCACTGTGATTTTGCAAGCCTCTTTTAAGAACATAAGAACAGCCTTCAAGATGGCAGGCACAACCATGGATGAAAGTCCATGTTTTGATACATGCAGAAAGGGACAGTGCTTTAATCCACATTTTGCCTCCTTTTTCTCATCATTGTAGATACCTCTGCCTGGCCCCTCTGTTTTGCTTTGTTTTAGTATCTGGTATTTGAAATTATTCTCCAAGTGCAAGATGGAGCTAATGTATTTAGCTCTCCTAGTGAATCTTTAGGGATGAACCAATTACCTAGAGTTGTTTCATCCTAACACACACACAAACATATACCCAACCCCCTAAGTCCTGCTGTTTACATGAAATGAAATAAGTGCGTGGCCATCATATGGGGGCCAGGACATTTGAGGGGTTGTCTTTTTCCTACTGTTTCTATCCACCCCATTAGATCTGGCAAGAGGGGAATGTTCTGAATCCCACCCATTAAAGAGTGTCACCTGGTAGGACAACGTGCCTTCTCCGTTGTAGTGCCTGCCCTTTGGAATACCATCCCACCTGAGATTGAATTGGCCCCAGTCCTGCTGGTTTTCCACAGAACTCTTAAGATTTAGGCGTTTTTCCAGGGAAGAGCGTGGGGAGGTAGTTGAGCTTGTTAAATGTGTGAATTTATTGTTGATGGGTCTACTCTCAGTTGCCTTATTTTGCTCTTCAGTTTTTATGTGTTTTATTATTTTTATACTAATGTTTTTATTGTGTTAGCCACACAGAGTCATTGTGCAAGCTAGACATGTAAATATACTGTATATTGTGTGAAAAAGCACTCAATTTGTTTCAAAATTAATGCCAATTAATTTCAAATATTCCAGCATTTATTACGAGAGAGAAGATGGATGTCTTTTTCTATCTCTTCACAATGTTTATTCTGAGCTCATGTTAGAATCAAAGTTCTAAGTTAGCAAAATGTACCATAATGGCTGTAAAATACAGGATACTGGCTCAAAATGAGTGGAATTGCAAAAGGGTTAGCTAGAAGGATTCAATGTGAGACACCCGGTAGATAAAAACACACTGGGGATCTAAAATATGCCCGTTCAAGGTTATAATTTTTAAACCTAGATTCCTTCCTTTTAATCTGAAACACTTCATGGATGCCATATTTAGGAGGTTCAATTTGCTATTTTGAAAATTATTATTATATCAGCCTTCTCTTGACTCTATTCTAAGTATACTATGCCAAGATGTACCTCTATTAAGAATAAACATGTTTTTTAATGTTCCTGCTTTACAAGTCAAAATTCATGCCAACTACCACTTTCCGTCTGACTGATGTTAACCATCTGTTTAGATTTTTAAATTTTGTTCCTCCTCAAATCAAATTTTATAAAATATTCATTTCATGGTGCTTGGCAGGACATTGTGATAAATTGCTTGGGAGATTTGAGTATTTATAAGGGACTTAAAAAAAAATCAGGAGATGAGGACAAGAAAATACTCCTGTTCCCCATATTTTAGAGAAACGTTACAAAAATATAGTCCATACTATGACATCTTCAAGATTTTGGGACACGTGTATATTTGGATTTTACAAAAAAAAATAATTACAAAATGGCTGACATGAAAGAAGTCATCAAATCATTGCTATGGGTGTGAGAAGTTGTAACAGTTACTACAACCATGCAACACAAATTCATTATGCAAGAGAAGAAAACATATTCCTTTGACCCCACAGTTTTCTACTCTAACCCAACAAATACCAATTTCATAGAAAGCCAAGACAATTGTTCTAAACGACATATTCCTCAATTTCCCTAAAATTCATTTCCTATCTTTCAACTCTACCCCATTTGCTAGTTTCCCCAGCATCTCCTTTTTTTTCCATCTCTGCTTCCCATCCCTCCTACTACTTTCTTGATGTTATATATGCCGCTTTGCCACTCCACCCCTGATTACCATCCATAGTCCCCCAAATTTATTCTAAAGAGTCTTTTTCTACTGCTTGCTGGCTTCTAGCTTTGAGTTGCCTTCCCCTCTTTTTTTCCTTTCTGAAGAATTAAATGTGAGGAGCAGGATATCATATCCAACCATAATTCACTTTTCTTAACCTAATTTGGGAATAATTATGAGCTCAAATCTGATTAAAATCCAGAAAATCTGAAGCACCTGCCAAATGTTTTCTTCCTTTTCAATTTTCTTTCTGGCTTTTTTCTAAAAGAAATATGCCATATATTTCATGAGCTCTGCAGTTTTCAGAATATTAGATCCCATAATGCTATAAGCTGAGACACAAAATAGAACTCAATAATAACCAGTGATATAGATTGGTCCTAGGGTTATATCTAGGCTTGAAAGCTTTAAATATGCTTAGAAAAACAATCATATGCCATATTAGGAAGGCAACTGGAAGTTCCTTCATTTTCTTTTTTGCCAAATGGGATGAAATAGACTGTTCAGAAGGTGCTAACCTTGCCAAGTTTCAGTTGGGTATCTTTAAGGTCACCTTGAAATATTTCCTCTGCCTCTTTTTATAGAGCAGCTATAGCAAAACAGAAGATAGCACAGCAGCTTCAGATTGTATTCAGTAAAGAACCAAAGTTGTGCCTGGACCAATGCAGAAAATGTCCTACTTGAACTTAAAAAACAAAACTTCCACAAACCATTTAAAATGTATGCCCTTACTTTCCAAGTGACTTTTCTGGAGGCTTGGCATAATAGAGCACAATAATCAGTGACTTACTCTTATGGGATGGTGTTCTCTGTTTTGTGTTCTCTGTTTTGCTGCCTCTGGTGTACCACAAAGACTAGTATAGTTGCTTAGCAAGCCAACATGTATTCTTTAAACACATACTTTGATTGGGATGCTTAATTTCTGTTTAGCCACTTACACCATCTCAATATACAATTGTGCCATTAGGGAAAGAACCTTTATGCAATCATGATGCTGATCACATTGGGACTGCCTTTTTAAAATCATTCATATAAATGGAAGAAATTAAAAGATATATCCAACAGCCCAAGCATGATTTCCTACAAAAAAGAAATATAGAAGTTGGAACAGGAGCTTCCTAATATGCAAATTCCAACTTGGATTCCAGAATTTCTGAAGCATCAACAACAATCTAACCCAAGCTTAAACAATAGCCATTACACTACCTCAGTTTCATCCAAGTGATGATATTCATATGGTTTATAAGTACTCTTATGGAAATAATCATGTGGTTCCACAAGTCCTGTTATGTTGCCAGTGCAGTATGGGAAACATGTATGAGAAGGTTGCCAGTAAATATGACTTCGTCCTTTTTCTGTTTCAGGAACAGCAGGTCCCTCTCCCTTAATTTGCAACAGGGCAAATTCATGATAAAGTGTAATTTTTTTGCTACCTATTTAAGTGCCACAATTAGAAAGTGTGTATAGGTACACAATCGCAGTTTTAGCCCATCTTTTTCATCTGCCTTCTTTTGATTTAGCATCTGTTGATTATTTTGGAAACAATGATGTCATACCGGTCCCAACTTAGGGACATCCATAAAGACAGAAGAAAGCAAATGTTTTATTCAAGGCTATGCAATTTATTCCACGGCTGGCGAAACAGCTCAATTTATGTGATGGTTATCCAATCTCTACATGTGGTACAAATCACAAAAAACAAAAGCCACCCACACAGAAAAAGAAGAATCAGGTTGGAAAGCAAAGAAGTCCTGACCTTTTCCATGAAAGTTGCCAAGAGATGCCAAAAGATGTTCCATCTTATTGTTTAATTCCAGGATTTTCCAGCATTGCCACTTAGGTTCTCACCAGACTAAACTAGGAGAGAGTTTAATGGTCCAAATGTGAATGGTAAATTTAGAGGTAGTTCATGCAATATATTTTCAGTCTATGCAAGCAGTCCTGGTTCTGTCTGTTCTTCATTGGGAAATGTAATGAATGAATTAAAATATTGCTCAGAGGCCACTTGTTGCAAATAAGGCTGTATCTCTGTCCTAGTTGCCATAGCTGTAATATTTGCTGCTTTTGGTCACACCATGATGCCAAAAAAACAAAACAAAATGGTTTAGACACATTTTCAGGAAACATTTGAGAGGTATGCAAAAGCAGGCCTTTAAGGACTTTCTTCCAGATGGAAGTAGGAGAAACACTGCTCATTTTCCCTTTGGGATTCTGGACCTAGTTATCATAAAGTAAAGTATTTTCACAAACCTTGGGGGGTACACTCCTGTCCTAGTACTGGTCTACTCTTCACTGGTATATATTTCTGAGTTGAGTGGCGGAGTACAATTTGTGAGCTTAAAAGCACTCCCTTGGGCCACTGGCACTGCCTTCTCTGTAGCTGCCCCAGCCCTTTGGAACAGACTTCCACCTGAGATTTGGAGGGCCCCTACCCTTTTAGCCTTCCAGAAGGCTGTGAAGACCTAGCTCTTCCCCCGAGCATGGCACTAGAATGGGGAGGACCCACTGTATGTAGAGTTGATAGGATATTATGGTACCATGGTGGGAAGTGTGATGCGCCTTTGTATGGGTGATACGATTGTTTTATTGCTGTTTTATTGCTTTTGTTATGCCTAGGATTTTTGTCTATAAGATAGGTGTCCATGTAAGTTCAATCAATCAATCAATAAAATCAATTTGAACAGCATGATTCTTATCAATCCCTCAAGACAGCAATTTTTTAAAAGCTTTATTTGCAGCTTCTGATCTTGACAAACATTGTGAACTTCCCTTATGGGTATGCATGCTTGCATTTCTAAGTGTACACAAAAAAGGAGCCATAGTGTATTATGTTACAGACAGACTTTGGATGAGAAAACGAATCCAAACATTTAAGAATGAGGCAATCTTTTTCTACTTCATTTTAAAAGAAAAGCCAGTAGAACTGAAGGGACAGAGTGCTCATTCCACTAACTGAAAAGATAAATCAGGAGGATCAGGAAAGCAAGACACGGTATAGTATAAAGTTCAATATGTACAGCATACTATTCACACTAGAAACTAAACAAACATCCTTGGTTCCACCAACTTGTGACATCCAAGTAGGATGCTTATATGATCTGAGGAGAAACCAGGGTACAAGTAAACAGTTCTAAGCAGACTCCCCAACCATCACAGTCCCAAATCTAGAAGGCTGCTCTTCAAGGCTCTCTGATTTCAGAAGTTGGTTATTGGGGGTTGTGCAGAACTGCAGTCAGGAGGGAAGCCTCTCTGAAGTGTTACTTACATGTGGAAGTTCACCAGATACCATTTTGAATTTCATCCCTTATATTTTCTTTGTAGGGACATATCAAGGGAAGTCAAAAGTCCACATCCTTCCACTGCTAATGCATCCTACCAATTCTCTGTACCAGGAAAGAATTATTATTTTCCTTCCTATGGCAGATCTCTCTGTCTCTCTCTGTCTGTCTCTCTCTCTACACACACACACACACAGAGAGACTCTCTGTGTGTGTATATAGTGTGTGTGTGTGTGTATACACATACAAAATACAAAGTTGAATTAAGATGAATCATCAGAATGCACAGATTTACAGGCACAGTTCCTTTTAAAATAAAAACTCCATTCAAATGATTGGAACAATGGTGTTAATTATATTAGTGTATAATACAACAGCCAGCAAAAAAGTAAGTAGCTGAGGGAATTAAAATAGATTTTAAAAAATCCTGCTGGTTTTCAAGCTATGGATATTCTTCATGTAAGGGAAGTGTTATAGACATTAAGCTAATATGGAAGGCCTGCTATAATGGAATTGGTTTCCCATGATAGTCAAGAATTATTGTTGTTGTTGTTGTTGTATCCAGAGGTTCTCCAATCCTAAATGAATGTGCCCCTTGTCCCTTTCCTAAGACTTTTCTCCTAGCTTGGCTCTGATAGTGAAAGTTAGATGAGCTGAAAGTAAAAGTGCTGAGACACAAAAGTATAAGAAGGAATGATAAAGGCTCAATTTATTTGTATATATAAAAATGGTTGGCTGATTATGTGCCAACAAGTCATTTTTGACTCATAGCAACTACAGATTTTCCCCATGATGATCTATCCCTAACCCGTTCTTTCAAGTCTCCCAATGGTGCACTCATTGCTGGTTATCCTCTTCTTCTCTTTCCCTCCACCATTCCCAGCACTGGAGCCTTTTTAGCCATGCCTTTATCTCATTCATATAAGAATCAGGCAGATTAACAGATGCGATTCTCTTTGTTCCTTTTTAGTTTTACTAAGTTTTTGTTTTTCCCATAGTATACCTAATACCTACAGCATATTAATTTACCCACCATGGGTTAGGCAATTGTATTTATATATTACATTCCTACAGAAAATGACAGCTTTGTTTGAATGCTAACTTAATGCTGAGCCTGTTATGTGTTTTGGGTTCATCATGATCTTTGGTGGTACACAGATGCTTTGCTTCATTTAAGTTAATTACCTGATTGTGTATGATGTATGGTAATGTATTATGTACTATACTTTTTGGCCTTAGATTAGATGCAAGCTTCCTTTCCCACTATGCTAAGTTGCCCGTGGAACTACAGTATATGTTCCATACAACTTTTCTGTGTTTTATTTCAGCATTATCCTGATCACTCCAGTGGGCAGATAATGATAGGATGCCCGTACTTAATTTAATTTCTATACTGCAAATGGCTTGAAGTGTTTTACATTAAAATTAAAACCGTTTAAATACATGAAAACAAAATAACAGATTAAAATCAGCATAAAACTCATATTAAACTCATTTAAACTTCTAAAAACTAATGAAAGCCAGGCTGAAAATATGGGTCTAATAGCTGCTTTAATATACACTTTCTTATCCCACCTGAATTTCTCTTCCCTTCCTTGGTTATTTCCCCAATACTGTAGAAGTTATGAACACTTATACAGAGAATGCCTAGATGGCAGCAAAGAGAAATCTCAAATTCTTTGCGGACAAGGAGAAGCCAGAGAGATTGCCCATGTGAGCTCTGGAAAGCAGCTCCTTACGATGAAACCTGTGGGCATCTCATGAGTAGAGCGCCAGGAATCGAGGAGGAAAGATCAACCTCACAGCCTCAAATGGAGCCTGTAAAGGACACTGGGTCTGCCCAAACTCCACTTTCTAAAACACGTTTGCATTAGAATTACTTAAAAGCTATAGAGATCTTCAGAGCATCAGAGTAACTAGACTTCCTGGTGAGTGCTCCTGACCCAGGGTATGAATAAAATGAAATGGGAAGAAATAAGGATTTAAAAATAATCTACAGCAAAAAGCTTGCTAAAAATTCGGACTATGAAAATTTTAAATGGATAAAGCTGAATTTGGACTTTGCTTATTTTAAAGCATTTTCGAATTAATTAAACAAATTAAATAAATAAATAGCACATACCTCCATGGGAAAGAGGTTTGTTTGGGGAATGATTGGTGAATTTTTCTAACCAAAAAAAACAGGGGATCATTGTTAAAGTGCATAGACTGTAGAATGTGTTAAATGGGACTAAAGTGTTAAAGATATAGAGAAAGGAAAAAGAAAAGGAAAAAGAAAGAAAGGCTCCCTTTTGGATTTTGCATTCTATTTATTTTTGCATTGCAAATTGAAAAAAGAGAGAAATTATCAGGAAATCTGTGAAGGAAGGGAAGAAAGGATTATTAGCAGAGCAAATACCAGGAAAAGGGATTACACCAGGGATGTTAGAAAGGATGTTTGAGGAATTGGGGAAGAATATTATAAAGTCAGTGATAACTTCAGTGTAACTTTTTGTTAAGAAAGACTTGGCTGAAAGATTTGCAAATATGGAAGAGAAAATGAATTAAAAAAATGGAAGAATCTGCAATACAAATGATTGGAGAAGTTAAACAAATTGATGGAAAAATGGAGATCCCAGAAAATAAGATGGAAACAACAACTAGAGAAATGAATGAATGAATGAATGAAGACACTTCTGGGAAAGGAAAGGCAAACTGAAGATGGCTCTGCTAAAAGCCCTATTTGGTGGCAACTTCTTTTACTACAGACTTTTTGACACTGTAGCCTTCAGTTGCTTCTCTCCTGAACATAAACCAGCTGGAAATGAAACCAACTTAAGACATTATTTTCTCAATTTCAACTCCTTCCTAATCTTTGGCCATAGTGATGGCCCCAGATTTGCCATTCCCTTGTTTCTGTTCCCCTCCCACCCGTGCAAGTGTCAATTGCTTCTCCTTCTGGGGCATGCCTTTGGAAAGCTAAATGAAAATGACAATAGTTTGATAGTTCTTTCTGTCTCTTGGGCTAGAAGAGGAAATTTGGCATAACTTTTGTCAGTTTCATCAAACTGAAAACAAAATACAGTTTTAGAGATTTTCTAGTCACCTGGGGTACTAGAAAGGGGAAACTTGGCAGAACTCTTTTTAATTTCATGTAGGGAAAGGAAAGGAAAGGCCCTGCTGAACCTGTTAAAAAGAACAAAGATTTAGCCAGAATTTCACTTTTGGGTCTACTGAACCCAGAAGACCCCTGCAAGGGCCCAGTGGTTCTTGGCAGGAAGCTTAGCAGCTCAGTAGAAATGGCCATTGAAGGCAGACAACAGGACTGGGGAGGACATGTCCACCAGAACATTCACCAGCCAATTGGAATGGAAGCGTTTGTGTAAGATGGAAACAAGTGGACAGCAAAAAACACTACTTTAGAGGTAGAGCAAGAAAACTCAAGAAAGCTAGGGGCATGCTGAGAATTTCATCTGTTGCTATCCTCCCAAAATTATCAATGGCCTATCCTCTTGCTGGGGCAAGCAGGAAGTGCAGATCAGCAGGAGTATGAGTGAAATGTAACAAAGCAGAATAACCCACCAACAAGTACATTGAATTTACAATCTTGAGGAACAGACAATCTTCTTGACCATTTTCATTGCCTGGATTAATGCATTGCCCTAATCAAAATTTTGATAAGCATGGTTTGTTGAATAATCCACAATTGGATGGGTTTGCACATTGTACTAAGTCAAAAGCAAAACAAGTCACATCATGTACATGTAATGTGTGAATCCAGATATTCTGTAGGGTACAATTTTCCAATTGTGATGGGACTGGAAATCTAGATGTGTTCTAGAGGCTCTTCGTGTTTCAGATCTCTTTAAACGTCATCAAGGTTACAAAAGGAAGCAGTCCCAAGACTCTTCTGGGTTTCATTTTTTTTTCTTTTGGAAAAAAACATAAATAGTCATTAATACTACTAATGCAAGGCTTTTTGATCATTCTCCAAAAGACAGAGGAGACATTGCATCTGTATCTGTATGTATAATGGTAAATAATAACAATAACAGTAAGAACAAGGTGATTACATTGTGCTTACAAAATAACAGTGTCTTTTGGATGTGGTTCCACCCTTTTTTTGGTATGCCAAGTCTTTATTGCACAGTTCAAATTCTTTTTGAGATGTTTCATATTTGACAGAGGGAATAAAAAGATCCATGTACAGTTCATTAGTAGAAAGTTACATTATTCACAATTCCAAACATGCCATTTTGGATATTTCCATTTTGGAAAATGTGCCTGTAGGAATAATTTTTGCTGATTAAGACATATTAATTTATTAGGCATTGCAAACAAAATCTTCTCAGAACAAATATTTATCAAAACTTTCCAGCAAGTAACTGGATAGTCCTTAGGCAAAGTTGAAGAATGACTTATAAGTAACTCTTGTTGGCTTATTGCCGACCTCATATCTTCCAAAGAGGACACATCTATTTATTTCTGGCAGAATAGAAGACAATATCAGTTGCAGCAATAAAGGATGCTGGAAGATCAAAATCTGCTTGCTTATTGATAAAAATCCGTTTTCAGCACACCAAACTAGGTAGAGGATGCAGCCACCTTGCAGCTTCTGCTTTGCGATCTGATCTAGCCAATGTCTGGGCAAGACACTGCCAGTGAACCTCACATTCATAGCAAAAGGACCATAAATGTCCTAAGCCTGGCACTTTTATTTGAAAAAAAGTGTTGCACTTTATCATTTGGGTGGAGCTGCAACATATAATTTACTACAACTATTTACATATTGAACCAATCCATAATGTGGTTGTGGTTTTGTCCTATAATTTTTGTAGCAAACTATGCTTTATGGCTTTCTGTATTGCATTAATCCACATAAAAACCACAGTTAAAAGAAATAATGGCATAAGTACCATGTAAATAAAAGTCATTCTGGATATTGGCTTTCTCTGAGCACCACTGGCATCTTGAGAAAACGGCTTCATATTTTGCTAGAAAAAGAGATTAATTTTGGGAAGAATTCTATTGTGCTGATTATAAAAATGACTGATTGCTGCATCTTGTTATTGCAGAGTCTGCAAACTTAAAAAAAAATACTCAGTTTTGCTATAGAGATCCTATGCTATAATTACATTGGCTGAAATCACCAACAGATGTGCTCATCCTTCCATGGGTACTTTATGTTCAAAAGCTCATGTATTGTTGTTTTTTGCATATTCCATGTGATCTAAATGTTAGAATATTTGGGGATCAACTATTTTTTAAGTTTGTTTGTACTTAGTTTATGTCTGATACTCTTTATTTTACAAGATGCACTAGCCAAGGCTAAAATCTAAGCCAGCCTTTCTCAAACTTTTTACCCTGGAAGAGCCCTTAAAATAATTTTAAGATCTCAGGGAACCCCTGCATAAAAATTATTATATCTATAGGTAGCATTGCATGGCACACAAATGTTTTAAAAAGTTTATTTTTTAATCATGATCTCTTGTGGAACCCCTAATAATCTCTCACAGAATCTTAGGGTTCCATAGAACCTAGCTGAGAAAGGCTGGTTTAGGGTGTGTTTGCCACAACCTTTTATGGGTGAATTCCTTTTCTTTTTCATCACTCCTGGACCAGTAGGAGTGGGGTGGGATGGGAGTTTTACCATTTTTCCTGTCATTTGGGCTAGAAGGGGGAAATGTAAGAACTATTGTTGCACAAATCTATTTGTTTTTAACTCCAATTATGGATTTGGGAAGTTGTAGAGTCAGTTGATAGGAGTGTCTTATAAGCCCTGTAAGTAAAGGAATCAATAATTTTTAGTTAGATGGCAATTACAATTTTAAAGATAGGTCCTTTATCTAATTACACTATTCCATTGTTCCATCAATAAACTTGTAAAACAAAAGCACTTCTTAAAAACAAAAGACATTATTATTTTTTCACTGTTTCATTAGTATAAGAAAAAAAGAAAAGATTTTTTTTTAAAAAAAGGCCAACTCGGATCCTTCCACTGGTAACTTTGTAAAAATAAAATGGCTTGGAGGGAGGAAACATTCCTGCTAAAGCATGCAGTAATTAATGTTCATTGGAGGTAAGTATTTATCTACAATGATGTAAAGTACAGCAGGTAAACTGGACAGCACACCTGAGCTGGCAAGTAAAAAGCCCATGACTTTTGATGTGTGGTAGAAAAAGATGGGTGGAGGTTGCCTTACTGGTGCCCTAGGAACAGTAGAGGACAGTATTGTGCATTTCAGCCTTGTTTGGCCCAGCAGCGTTTTATTTATCTATCTATCTATCTATCTATCTATCTATCTATCTATCTATCTATCTATCTATCTATCTATCTATCTATCTATCTATCTATCACATTTTTCCATTGCCCATCTCAACAATGACTTTGGGTGGTTTTCAGCTTCAGAGATACCTGAGATACTAGAACAACTTGTTCAATCCTTTAAAACTAAAAAAACCTACTATTAGTTTTTACAGATATTTGTGATCAATAAAACAATGTGATATGCAGATGCTAAGAAACAAGTAGCATAAAGAATTAGAGGTTCTTATATTGCCTAGACAATGGGCGAGTATCTTAACATTTATACCAAGAGTGTCAGTGGATCTTAACCCACGACTTATACAACAAAGAATAAGATTTAGAATTTACTGGACTCCACTATGTTTGAATGGAAAAGGTCTGTCTAAGACAGCATTTGGTTGGAGATGTAATAAGGATAATGTTTCTTTAAAACACACGTTTTTATAGTACTTACTAAATTTTGGGAGAAAGTAGTGGATTACGTAAATGTGACTGTGACAAAAATCAAAATTTGAGAGGATAATACTTTTTTGAATTAAATACCTATTACATGAAAATTGACAACTGGACACCTAAATGGATTCCACATGCCCTTACTATGGCCCAAAGACTGATATTGCAGCATTGGAAAGATAACTATGGCCTCGTTCATTCAATGGACCGAAGACCAGATTACATTTGCCGCCCATGAGTGGATTGCCTATAGAAGTAGACTTTGTATGGACAAGTATAATGAAATATGGATCATATTTTTGCAAAATACAGTGCGTTGAAGACAAAGAATAGTTATATAAATATATTGGAAATAAATATCTATGTACTTGAATAATATTTACATTAGATAAATATATATAGAGTTGTAACTCTTGTAAGGATATATTATACTCTGAGTTTTTTATTGTTTGTTCTTTATTCGTTCAGTCGCTTCCGACTCTTCGTGACTTCATGGACCAGCCCACACCAGAGCTTCCTGTTGGTCGTCAACACCCCCAGCTCCCCCAGGGACGAGTCCATCACCTCTAGAATATCATCCATCCATCTTGCCCTTGGTCGGCCCCTCTTCCTTTTGCCTTCCACTCTCCCTAGCATCAGCATCTTCTCCAGGGTGTCCTGTCTTCTCATTATGTGGCCAAAGTATTTCAGTTTTGCCTTTAATATCATTCCCTCAAGTGAGCAGTCTGGCTTTATTTCCTGGAGGATGGACTAGTTTGATCTTCTGGCAGTCCAAGGCACTCTCAGAATTTTCCTCCAACACCACAGTTCAAAAGCACCTATCTTCCTTCTCTCAGCCTTCCTTATGGTCCAGCTCTCACAGCCACATGTTACTACTGGGAATACCATTGCTTTAACTATGTGGACCTTTGTTGTCAGTGTGATGTCTCTGCTCTTAACTATTTTATCGAGATTTGTCATTGCTCTTCTTTCAAGGATTAAACGTCTTCTGATTTCCTGACTGCAGTCAGCATCTGCAGTAATCTTCGCACCTAGAAATACAAAGCCTTTCACTGCTTCTACATTTTCTCCCTCTATTTGCCAGTTATTAATCAAGCTGGTTGCCATAATCTTGGTTTTTTTGAGGTTCAGCTGCAAGCCAGCTTTTGCACTTTCTTCTTTCACCTTCATCATAAGGCTCCTCAGTTCCTCTTCGCTTTCAGCCATCAAAGTGGTATCATCTGCATATCTGAGATTGTTAATGTTTCTTCCAGAGATTTTAACCTCAGCCTTGGATTTCTTAAGCCCAGCATATCACATGATGTGTTCTGCATACAAGTTGAATAGGTAGGGTGAGAGTATACAGCCCTGCCGTACTCCTTTCCCAATCTTAAACCAGTCCGTTGTTCCGTGGTCTGTACTTACTGTTGCTACTTGGTCATTATACAGATTCTTCAGGAGGCATACAAGATGACTTGGTATCCCCATACCACTAAGAACTTGCCACAATTTGTTATGGTCCACACAGTCAAAGGCTTTAGAATAGTCAATAAAACAGAAATAGATGTTTTTCTGAAACTCCCTGGCTTTTTCCATGATCCAGCAGATATTGGCAATTTGGTCCCTAGTTCCTCTGCCTTTTCTAAACCCAGCTTGTACATCTGGCAATTCTCGCTCCATGAACTGCTGAAGTCTACCTTGCAGGATCTTGAGCATTACCTTACTGGCATGTGAAATGAGTGCCACTGTTCGATAGTTTGAACATTCTTTAGTGTTTCCCTTTTTTGGTATGGGGATATAAGTTGATTTTTTCCAATCTGATGGCCATTCCTGTGTTTTCCAAATTTGCTGGAATATAGCATACATTACTTGACAGCATCATCTTGCAAGATTTTGAACAGTTCAGCTGGGATGCCGTCATCTCCTGCTGCCTTGTTATTAGCAATGCTTCTTAAGGCCCATTCAACCTCACTCTTCAGGATGTCTGGCTCTAGCTCGCTGACCACACCGTCAAAGGTATGCCCGATATTGTTATCCTTCCTATACAGGTCTTATGTATATTCTTGCCACCTTTTCTTGATCTCTTCTTCTTCTGTTAGGTCCTTGCCATCTTTGTTTTTGATCATACCCATTTTTGCCTGGAATTTACCTCCAATGTTTCTAATTTTCTGGAAGAGGTCTCTTGTCCTTCCTATTCTATTGTCTTCTTCCACTTCCGCGCATTGCTTGTTTAAAAATAATTCCTTATCTCTTCTGGCTAACCTCTGGAATTTTGCATTTAATTGGGCATATCTCCCCCTATCACTGTTGCCCTCTGCTTTCCTTCTTTCTTGGGCTACTTCTAGTGTCTCAGCAGACAGCCACTTTGCCTTCTTGGTTTTCTCTTTCTTTGGGATGTATTTTGTTGCCGCCTCCTGAGCAATGTTGCGAACTTCTGTCCATAGTTTTTCTGGGACCCTATCTACTAAATCCAGTCCCTTAAATCTATTCTTCACCGCGACTGCATATTCCTTAGGGATATTAGTGAGCTCATATCTAGCTGATCTGTGGGTCTTCCCTAATCTCTTTAGTCTGATCCTAAATTGTACAATAAGAAGTTTGTGATCTGAACTACAGTCAGCTCCAGGTCTTGTTTTTACCGACTGTATAGATGTCCACCACCTTTGGCTGCAAAGGATGTAGTCAATCAGATTTCGGTGTTGTCCATCTGGTGATGTCCATGTATAAAGCCGTCTCTTAGGTTGTTGGAAGAGAGCGTTTGTTATGCAGAGTGAGTTGTCTTGGCAAAATTCTATCAGCCTATGTCCTGCTTCGTTTTGTTGTCCCAGGCCATGTGTTGTTTATTTGTTTAGTCGCTTCCGACTCTTCGTGACTTCATGGACCAGCCCACGCCAGAGCTTCCTGTCGGTCGTCAACACCCCCAGCTCCCCCAGGGACGAGTCCATCACCTCTAGCATATCATCCATCCATCTTGCCCTTGGTCGGCCCCTCTTCCTTTTGCCTTCCACTCTCCCTAGCATCAGCATCTTCTCCAGGGTGTCCTGTCTTCTCATTATATGGCCAAAGTATTTCAGTTTTGCCTTTAATATCATTCCCTCAAGTGAGCAGTCTGGCTTTATTTCCTGGAGGATGGACTGGTTGGATCTTCTGGCAGTCCAAGGCACTCTCAGAATTTTCCTCCAACACCACAGTTCAAAAGCATCGATCTTCCTTCGCTCAGCCTTCCTTATGGTCCAGCTCTCGCAGCCATATGTTACTACAGGGAACACCATTGCTTTAACTATGCGGGCCTTTGTTGTCAGTGTGATGTCTCTGCTCTTAACTATTTTATCGAGATTTGTCATTGCTCTTCTCCCAAGGATTAAGCGTCTTCTGATTTCCTGACTGCAGTCAGCATCTGCAGTAATCTTTGCACCTAGGAATACAAAGTCTTTCACTGCTTCTACATTTTCTCCCTCTATTTGCCAGTTATCAATCAAGCTGGTTGCCATAATCTTGGTTTTTTTGAGGTTTAGCTGCAAGCCAGCTTTTGCACTTTCTTCTTTCACCTTCATCATAAGGCTCCTCAGTTCCTCTTCACTTTCAGCCATCAAAGTGGTATCATCTGCATATCTGAGATTGTTAATGTTTCTTCCAGAGATTTTAACTCCAGCCTTGGATTCCTCAAGGCCAGCTTGTCGCATGAGTCCCAGGCCATGCTTACCTGTAATTCCAGGTGTCATTTGACTGCCCACCTTAGCATTCCAGTCTCCTGTGATGAAAATAACATCTCTTTTAGGCGTGTTGTCCAGTAGGTGCTGCAGATCCTCATAGAACTGCTCTACTTCAGCTTCTTCAGCATCTGTGGTTGGGGCGTATATTTGGATCACTGTGATGTTAGATGGCTTGCCCTGAATTCGAATTGAGATCATTCTATCATTCTTTGGATTGTATCCAAGCACTGCTTTAGCCACTTTACTATTAATTATGAAGGCTACTCCATTTCTTTTGTGGTCCTCTTGTCCACAGTAGTAGATCTGGTGGTCATTTGATGTGAAGTGGCCCATTCCAGTCCATTTCAGTTCACTGATGCCCAAAATGTCTATCTTTAATCTTGACCTCTCACCAATAACCACATCCAATTTGCCCTGGCTCATAGATCTTACATTCCAGTTTCCAATGGTGTGTTGATCCTTAGAACATCGGATCTGCCGTTCACCACCAGCACCGTTGGCTGCTAGCCATCCTTTCGGCTTTGAGCTAGCTGCGTCAACACATCTGGGGCTAGTTGAACTCCTCCTCTGTTCCTCCCCAGTAGCATTTTGACCATCTTCCGACCTGGGGGTCTCATCTTCACATGGTATACCGACATATCTCTGGTTGTACTGATCCATTTAGTTTTCATGGCAGGAATACTGGGGTGGGTTGCCATTACCTTCCCCAGGGATCACATTTAGTCTGACCTCTCTGTCATGACCTTCCCGTCTTGGGTGGCCCTTCATGGTTTAGCTCATGGCATCATTGAGGTGCTCAAGCTCCAGCACCACGGCAAGGTAACGATCCTTTGCTGAAGATCCTTTGCTGAACCTTTTATTGTATTTTTTATTTTTTTCTTTCTCATTTCTTTTTAAAAGTGATAAAAAGATTGGGGAAAAAAAGGGAAGGAAGGAAGGAAGGAAGGAAGGAAGGAAGGAAGGACATCCTGAGCTTTACAGCTTTCTCCTTTTCCTTCAGGGCCTTTTCCCCAGCATTCTCTAATTCTTCTAACTCTTTCTGAGCTCTCCCTGTCCCTCTCCTTCTCCTTCTCCCTCTCCCTCTCTCTGCAGTTGCTTTCTTCTCTGCTGAATGCTGCTCTTCATGGACCTTTTTCTGAGCTCCTGGTAATTCTTCGAAAGCAAACACTTTCTTGCTTCTTGACATTTCTTTTGAGCATTTTTCTGTTCAAGAGAATTTAAGATGCAGTCAAGAGAACAATTGACTGCAGTGGGATTTAGTTTTCAATGGTTTTCATATGCACAGCTAAGAGAAAGATTTAATCTATTTCATTCATTCATTCATTCATTCATTCATTCATTCATTCATTTATTTATGCATGCATGCATGCATGCTACTCTGCTACTGCAGAGAAGACCCACTTCCTGGACCCAGCCAGGTAGAATTCTCTTACAGACAGGGTTTGTAACATGCCCTCTCTGCATGACTGGGTGGGAGGGGTCGAGATAATGGGGATGAGATGGTCCCTCAGGTATCCTGGACCCATGCCATGTAGGGCTTTAAAGGTGATAACCAATGTATCACCCAATGCAGCTCACACAGCAGAGGTGTTACATGTGCTGATCTTGGGGCACCTAGAATTGCCCACGGGGCCGCATTCTGGACCAGTTGTAGCTTCTGGATACTCTTCAAGAGTAGGCCTATGTAGAGTGCATTACAATAGTCTATATGGGAGATAACCAGGACATGAGTGATGTTTGAAGGGCCTCTTGATCCAGGAAAGGGTGTAATTGGCGCACAACATGAAGTTGAGCAAAGGCTCTCCTGGCCACAACTGCTGCCACCTGCTCTTTGAGCAGGAGGCGTGAGTCCAGGAGGACCCCCAGATTCCCCACCGGGTCTGTCTGGGGCAGTGTGAACCCATCCAGAACTAAAGATGGTAAATTCCTGGATACTGAGGAGCCATTAATCCACAGCCACTCTGTCTTACCAGGGTTCAGCTGAAGCCTGTTGCTCCCCATGCAGACCCCTACAGCCCCCAGGCACCTGGAGAGGACAGTCACAGCATCACTTACTTCACTCGGGATGTAGATGTATAATTGAATATCATCAGCATATTGATGATACCTCATCCCAATGTGACAGATGATCTCACCCAGCAGTTTCATGTAGATGTTAAAAAGGAGCAGAAAGAGTACCAAACCCTGTGGCATCCCAAAAAGAAAGGGCTGCGGGCCAGATCTCTTGCTCCCTATCAACACCGATTGGAACTGGCCCTGGAGGAAGGAGGTGAACCAGCGCAGAACTATACTGCCCACCCCCAATTCCCTGAGTCACCCCAAAAGGATACCATGATCAATGGTATCGAAAGCCACTGAGAGGTCAAGAAGAGCCAGGATGGATGCACTGTCCCCATCCCGCTCCCACCAGAGATCATCCATAAGTGTGACCTATGCTGTTTATCTCCCATATATGGGCCTGAAACCTGATTGGAATGGGTCTAGATAAATCCGTTTCATCCAGAATTCTCTGGAGTTACAACACCACCACTTTCTCAACCACCTTCCCCGAAAAGGGGAGGTGGGAGACTGGACGAAAATTGGCCAGTACAGTAGGGTCCAGCAATGGTTTCTTGAGGAAGGAGCACACCAGTGCTTCCTTAAAGGCATCTGGAAACACTCCCTCTCTCAAGGATGTATTTACTATTGTCTGGACCCAACCACACGTCACCTCCAGAGCTGCCTTCACCAGCCAGGAGGGACATGGATTGTCATGTTCCCCATTTCAATGTTCTGTTAACATTGTAACGTTTCACATGTCAAGTCATTTTCCGTATCCATTCGCTTCGCTCGTTCAGGGTTTTTCCATTCCTGCGCCCTCCTTTGTTTTGGAGCTTTGGAATGTATGTTTGGGTTTGCGATCCTGTTCAAGGTTACTTTCCCAGGCGTGTGTAACGGTTCCTAGCACCTGGGAGGGGGTGCGTACTGACGGGTGCTTGGGGCGGGACTAGCTCACAGGCAAAGCTTTTAAGTTTGTATTTGGTGCGCTTTCGCTCATTCTCAGCTTTCTCTGTATTTGCATAGGTAAAGGTAAAGGTTTCCCTTGACGTAAAGTCCAGTCGTGTCCGACTCTAGGGGGCGGTGCTCATCTCCGTTTCAAAGCCTTGGAGCCGGCGTTGTCATAGACACTTCCGGGTCATGTGGCCAGCATGACTCACGGAACGCCGTTATTTGCATACTATTCCTTTAATAAATCAGTTATCTTTAAGCCCGAGCTTGTGAGACTGAGTATTTGGGATTAGGCAACCATTACATAAAGCTGAGAATCATTTAATTACTTTCCGCTAGCCCCATCCAAAGTTGATCTAGTTGGCAAGTGGTGGCATTTACAGTCTGGAGGATCCTGTCCACTTCCTCGGGCCCAACAGGATCAAACTGTTCCCAGATAACTGGGTAAGTATGTTCCCCAGGCATCTCCACAGACCATGTCTCATGCTTGGAGTCCAACTTGGAATGAATCTGAGCGATTTTATTTCACAGATGCCCAGAAAACTCTTCTGCACAGCCCTGTAGGTGGATTTCTGAACCACCCTTCCCCAAAAGGGATTGGGTGATCTTGAACAGGGCCACCAGGCAGCATTCTGCAGATGCAATAAGAGGGGAGAAATGCTGACATTTTGCCGCTCTTACTGCCACAAGGTAGGCCTTAACAGCAGCTCTAGCTTGTGTTCGGTTAGGTTCGGTCTTTGTCTTCCTCCAGCGGAATATAGATAAAAAGGTAACTGGAATTGAACAACGTAAAACAGAATTTGAAAATGTACTATGTACAAATGACGGACATGTGATGGCAAAAATGTATAAGCTTTTGTTAAACTTTGAAATGGAAGAGGAACAAGTTAAAGACTGCATGATAAAATGGGCTATGAATTTTGGTTACAATGTAGAGAGGGCAAATGGGAGAGAATGTGGGTAAGTGGGATAAAATTCACATTGTGCTATAATTTAAAAGAGAATTTTAATAAAATGATGCATTGTTGGTAAATGACATCAAAGAAATTATCAGAGATGTATAAAGTACTTCAAGTCAACGTTGGAAATGTGAAAAACACGAAGGGACATTTTACTATGCATGGTGGACTTGTGAAAATGCTAGAAAATTTTGGATACAGATACAAAGAATTTTACAAAGAATTTTAAAGATCATATCAACAAAAAGCCCCCGTAGAACATGTTTCAATAGTCCAATCAAGAAGTGACTAAAAATTGAGTGATCCTGAAGTTATAGAAATCCATGAGCAGCAGCCTTAAGAAAGTCTATGAACAATTTTTATAAAGAGCAAGTCTGAGTAGGGACATAATCTGACTACAATCTTCATCCTATTAAAAAAGTACTGTATATTGAATTTCTATTCAATGTGACCATCGTAAATGCATGCTAGTTGCCAAGCACCCCAATTGCAAATACGTAATCATGGGGACACTGTGATGGCCACAACTTCAAGGACCAGTGGCAAGTCTTTTTCAGCACTGCCATAACTTCAAACAGTTGCTGAACGAGTGGTTGGTAAGTGAGGACAATTTGTATGATGGAGAAGGTTAATCTATAAACTTAACTCCAGCTATGTCTCCTGATTTTTCTTCAACTTGGAAAGGCTGCTGTCAGGGCCAGCCTCGCTTCGCAATAAGACACAGACTCACTTAATGGGTATTAAGGATTTCTGGTTTATTGGAATGATAGCTGACAGAACGAAAAACGGGAACGGGGTAGGTAGTGTGGGGGTGCCCCTTTTATACCCTCCTGTATTGCCCCGGGCTTCCCCACCCCTCAATGCCCCGATCCCTCTTGATGGGATCCTTGATGGCTGCGTGGGCGTTTTCCCCGGTGTCCTCTTTGTCTTCCTGCAACGGTTGAGTTCTCCGGGGCACCATGTGCTCCTTATCTTCACTCCTCTGACGTCTCTCTTTTCAGTTGTTGATGGGATCATGGGTGTGGGTGTCTTTGGGTGCTTGTTTTAATCCCTGATTGGATTATCTTCTTCCCCCTTTTCCTTAATGATCATGATCCACGTTGTGAGGCTCTTGGTGCCTTGCAACGAGGTCATGACATGCTGCCCCCCCAAAGATGTTCTATGGTGCTGGTTTCTCTGGGTATGCCTCATGGAACTGTCTTGTTAGTTGTCTAGCCATGACGTGTCGTGCCTGGACCCACTCTGGGTGTGAGAAATGTTTCCATCTCACGAGGTATTGTAGTGTTCCTCTTTGCTTTCTTGAGTCCAGTATTTCTTTTACTTCAAAATGTTGTTGGTTGTCTATCATTATGGGTGGGGGTGGAGGTTCTTCCGTATGCCATTTGGATGTGCTCGTTGGTTTCAGTAGTGCACAATGAAACACTGGGTGGACCCGTCTCAAATTGTAAGGCAGTTCCAGTTTGAACGTAACTGGGTTGATTACCTGTATGATTTTAAAAGGTCCGATGAATTTCGGTGCCAATTTCTTCGAGGGTTGCGAGGTCTTTATGAACTTAGTGGAGAGGTAGACCCTATCTCCCACTTTGTAGTTCGGTGCCTCCGCCCTGTGGTTGTCCGCATATTTTTTGTACGTTGTTTGTGCGTCTGCTAGGGCCATTTGGATGATTGGCCAGGTTGTTGCCAGCTGTGCCGCCCAATCGTCTGGTGAGCAGGGCAGGGTTTCAGGTTGCGGCAATTCTGGTATCGGTACAAAGTCCCTTCCATAGACCACCTTAAAAGGGGTGTGGCCAGTGCTCTGGTGTACCGCGTTATTATAGGCCACCTCTGCAAAAGGTAGTAGGTCTACCCAGTTGTCCTGTTGATAATTTATGAATGCCCTCAGGAACTGTTCAAGTGTTGAGTTTAGGATCTCTGTTGATCCGTCCGTGTTTGGATGCCACGCAGTGGACAGTGCTTGCTTGGTTCCGATTAGTTTTAAAAATTCCCGCCAAAACTTTGACGTGAATTGTGTGCCTCTGTCGGTCACCAACCTGTAGGGGGCGCCGTGGATCCTGTATATGTGTGTTAGGAATAAACGTGCCAGCTGTTGTGCGGAGGGGATAGTCGCGCACGGGATGAAGTGTGCTTGTTTCGAGAAATAGTCTTTTACCACCCATATCACAGTTTTTCTTTGGCTGGGTGGGAGGTCCACAATGAAATCCATGGAAATTTCTTCCCATGGCCGGGAGGGGCTGGCTACCGCCTGTAGCAGCCCGTGGGGTTTCCCTCCTTTACGTTTGGTGGTGGCACATATGGGGCAGTTGCCTACGTAGTCTTTTACGTCCTTTCTGAGGTTTGGCCACCAAAATTGCCTCCTCGTTAGGTGGAGGGTTTTTACAAACCCAAAATGCCCTGCAGATTTGTCATCGTGCGCTCTATGTAAGATTTCCCCCCGCAGTGATTCGGGCACGTACAAGGCTTTCTCTTTCCAGGCGATGTTGTCTTTGAAAGATACATGTTGTTGGTTATTCTGCAACCATGTATCTTGCTGTAGTGCTTGTGTGAGTCTTTGTTGCCAGTTCGGTGAAATTGAGCGTCGGCTCCGATCGCTCCCTGCCGTTCGTGCTGGCGTGCGCTGATTCCTTGTCTGGCTCCGCGTGACAGCTGGGCAGCCGAGCTGTTTCTCGGTCCATACTGTTCCTACGATGTCGGAGGCTTGCGTGTCGTCCTGTGGCCATCGGGAAAGGGCGTCTGCCAAGAAGTTTTTCTTGCCCGGTATGAATTTCAGCGTGAAATTGAACCGGCTGAAAAACTGAGCCCATCGCACCTGCTTCGGGCTGAGTCGTTTTGGTGTGCTGAGTGCCTCCAGGTTCTTGTGGTCCGTCCAGACCTCGAAGGGGCAGGAGGCCCCCTCCAGCAAGTGTCGCCACGTTTCCAAGGCTGTCTTCACTGCAAACGCCTCCTTTTCCCATACGTGCCATCTCCGCTCCGTTTCGGAGAATTTGCGGGAAAGGTAGGCGCAGGGCTTTAGGTGGTTGTCGGAGTCCTTTTGGAGCAGGATGGCTCCGATGGAAAAGTCGGAGGCATCTGCCTGCACCACAAAAGGCTTGGTGGGGTCGGGGTGTTGTAACACTGGCTCAGCTGTGAAGAGGGTTTTCAGTCTCTCGAAAGCCGTTTGACAGTCAGCTGTCCAATTCAGTAGCGCCCCCGGGTTCCTCGATTTGCGCGTGTCCCCCAAGCCCTTAGTCTTTAGCAGGTTAGTTAGAGGCAATATAGTCTCTGCCAGCCTGGGCGTGAACCCCCTGTAGAAATTAGTGAATCCCAGGAGGCTTTGCAGCTGTCTCCTCGTGCGTGGGCGTTCCCACGCCAGGATGGCTTGGACCTTGCTGGGGTCCATTTCTATCCCTTTAGCAGAAATCCTATACCCTAGGTAGTCAATTTGTTTTTTGTGAAACTCGCACTTGGAGAGCTTTACAAACAGCTCTGCCTTGCGAAGTTTCTTGAGCACGTCTTTTACCAAGCGTTCGTGCTCACGTTCTGTTTCTGTGTAGATCAATACATCATCCAGGTAAACCAAAACCCCCTTAAAAAGGTGGTCACGCAGGACCTCATTAATTAACTGCATGAATACCCCCGGTGCTCCTGCCAATCCGAATGGGAGTACTTTATATTGAAACGCCCCCAATGGGCAATTAAAAGCAGTCTTCCACTCATCCCCCTCCCGTATCCGTATGCGGTAGTAGGCTTCCCTTATGTCCAGTTTGGAGAATACCTTACCCTTTACCAAGTGGGACAAAATGTCCTTTATTAAGGGTAAGGGGTATTTATTTGAAATGCTTGCTGCGTTTAATCCGCGGTAGTCTGTACAGAGCCGCAATGACCCATCCTTTTTCTCGCGAAAGAGGACTGGCGCTCCCACTGGAGAGTTTGCTGGCTCGATAAAACCTCTCGCCAGGTTTTTGTCTATGAAGTCCCTTAATGCAGCTAGCTCTCGCTGGGTCATAGCATATATTTTTGGTTTGGGTAGGGGTACCCCCGGGACCAGTTCAATGGCGCAGTCCGTCTTTCTGTGGGGGGGGAGTTTGTCCGCCTCTTTCTCACCGAAAACGTCGGCGAAATCCCCGTATTTGGTTGGCAGTCCCTCTGGCAGTGCTGTCTCTCTGTGTTCCACAGTCATCGTCGCCCCCCCCATGGCTGCTCGGGGAACCCTGTTCCCTGAAGGTGCTTGGTAACGCCCGTCAGCAAACTTAATCTCTCTGGTTCTCCAGTTGATGACTGGGTTTTGCTGCACGAGCCATGGGATCCCCAGTATGAGTCGGGGTTGCCCCACCGGTGCCACGATGAAAGCCAATTTTTCCTCGTGGCTGCCGAGCCGTAGCGCGGTTTCTCCGGTGTATTGGGTGACCGGGCCCCCTCCCGCTGCAGATCCATCGAGCTGCGAGAACACCAGGTGGTGCTGAAGTGGATAGCAGCGGAGGTCGAGTGCGGCTGCCAGGTCAGGGTGCATGAGGCTTTTGGAGCAACCCGAATCAATGAGTGCCCAGACCTTTTCGGTTTTATTTCTATGGGTGAGGGTGACACGGACGTAGAGGGTGGGGCATTCCTCACTCACCCCTTTGTCGAAGCGCCTGTCAGTGTCCTCCACCTGTCCTTCGGCGCCCCTTAGGCCAGGTGGTTGTCGTTTCCCGCCGCCTCATCGGGGTTGCTTTCCTCCTCCTCTGAACTGTAGGGGCCGTGTCTGCGTCGGTACTCCCCCTTTGCTGCTGGTCGCTTTCTTGGCGCTGGGGTTGGTGCTGTTTGTGCCCTCCTTGGGCTCTCTCTGGGCGTCGTTTTGGGGCATGCGGCTGCTTTGTGATCTTCCCTGCCGCACGTGAAACATTGCCCTTTAGCGAAGCGTCTGTCCCGTTCCTCCTTCCAAGGTTGGGGTCTCGCCCTCACCTGCCTTGCGTTGGTGCGTGGGGGTCTCACTGTCTCCATCTGTTGCGTTTCCCTCCTTGCGTGGAGGAACGTGTCGTGGGCGTTCTCCGCTTCCGCTGCCAGCTGGATCCACCCCGTGAGGGAGCTGGGGTTGTCGCGGCCAAGTGCCCACCGGAGGACATTTAAGTTGAGTCCATGTTTGAACTTCTCAATCAGTGTCGATTGAGACCAAGTGTCCACTTTTCCGGCTAGGGCTTGGAACTCCATGGCATACTCAGCCACGGAGCGCGGGCTTTGTCTAAGTGTCTCTAGCGCCCTTTTTGCCTTTTCTTGCTCCAGGGGGTCCCTGAAGTGCCTTTCTAGTGCCTGCAGGAATTCAGTGCTGTCCTGCAGCGCCCGGGCGCCTGATTGGCACAATTAGACGTACCAATCGGCGGCCCGCCCTTTTAATTTTATGGCCAGGGCATTGATTTTGCCCCGCTCAGTTCTGAAGCAGGGACCCCATTCTTCGAGGTAGTACCTCGCGTTAGTCAAAAAGAAGGAGAGTTTCGAGGGGTCCCCATCGAACTTTATGCCAAAGTCTTTGGCGGGTGTCCTGGTCTGGCTCCTGGCCCCCTCTGCGTCGTGCCTCGGGCTCTGCAGGAGCTGCTGCGGGTCGGTGTCTCCGGTTCTCTTGCGGCATTGGTGCCTCTCTCTGGGTCTCCTCGCAAGGTCGTCGTCCCATCGCTCGGGGGGGAGGGCGGGGTGTTCTCCCTCGGTCGGGCTCCTGGATCCAGGCTCCGCCGTCGCCGTCGCCGCCCGCCGGGTCGTCCCTCCGCCTCTCAGCCTGGCGCATCTCCCGTCGTGGGGTGGGCTCCTGGGGCCGGACGCCGCCGCCGAGGTTGTCCCGCCGTCTCACGTCCGGGCGCGCCTCCGCTCGTTGGGTGGCCTCCTGGGGTCGGGTCCCGCCGTGGTCGCCGCCGTCCGCTGGGTCTCCACCCCGTCTCGCCTCCCGGTGCGCCTCAGGTCGTCGGTTGGGCTCCTTGGGTCGGGTTCCGCCGTCACCGCCGCCCCGCTCGCCCTGCCTCCTTTCGACCGGGGGTGCCTCTGCGCCGCCTCCGTCGCGGAGTCCCTGTGCCGCCGTCAGCTGTTGGAGCATCTGCCGCACCGCCTGCATCCCTTCCTCCAACACATCGAGCCTCTCCGCCGTCCCCGGCTTCCCGCCGAGGTTTTCGCCGCTCCGCTCGCCCTCGCCGTTGGCCGTGGTAGAGGACGGATCGTCCCTCGATCCCGCCGCGGTGCCAGGCGCGCCCTCGCCTTCGAGCGCCCAGGGTGGCGGTTCGTCTCGCGCTTCCTCCGGGGTTGCCTGTAGGCTTGGAGAGGGTCCCCTCGTCTCGCCCCCGGTGCCTCGCGGGCTCCGGGGCGCCGGGGTGGGTCCCTCCCCCGCTGCTTCCCCCCAGCTGGGTCCCATACTTACCGGGGCGTTGCATCGCCCGGACCTCAGCTGCATCCCGCCCTGCGAGAGCGGGGCTTCGTCGCCGGGCGCCGAAGGGTTGCGCCTCCTCGGTTCCTGGTTCTCCATGCCTGGCT